>NC_059478.1:15402000-16801000 GCF_018139145.2 Gymnogyps californianus | reverse complement strand
TGATTTTCAAAAAAATTCAAGGAAAAAATTCAAGGAAAAAATTCAAGGAAATTTGGCTCTAGCTGTGACTCCCAGTGATGTGAATGTTGAAGCTTCTTTGCAGATAGCTGATTCCTGGGGGAAACATATCACAGTTGAATGTTTTTATTCAGATTACGTTATCTAAAATAAACATATTTGGTTTTGATGCCTATTTTCCTAGTACAAAATTGAATATTTGAAAATTGTAAAATAAATCAGCTGGAAATAGGAAAACTGATGTACACTGGCCACTATTTTTAGAACTTCAACAATCTTGTTACATGAGTAGTATCAAAGTTATAACTTATATGCAATATACATATTTTTCTCCTTACATTTAGTATGGTCAGTAGCAGACCATAATCAGATTAATATAATGAACAAAGCCATTTGTGGCAAAGATAGCTTGCTTTTTATACATAGATCTGAGAGAGCTTTACGAACGTAGATGAACACAGCTGCTCCCAGTTTACCAAGCAAGAGGCAGGACTGAGGCATGGAGAGGTGAAGATACTTGCTTGACAGCAGTGAGTGAGGCATAGAAGAAGGGAGAAATTATCTAAAGGCCAAATCCCTACATATAACCCCAATATATGCAAATTTTCCCTTCAAGTATGAGCAAGCAAATTACTACAAACAAATAATCATATGGGGGCACACTGTGAGTGCAAGTTGCTCGTATGTCCTGGTGTGCTTCAAAATACTCCGCTTTCAGTGATAGCAGCTAGACTACTACCTGATCTACGGGTTTCTATGGGGTCAAAGAAAAGCCAGAAACAGAGCAGAATCACCTTTTGCCTCTAACTCTCCCAGAACAGTTACATACACAAAATAGAATCAAATTTAAAATCGTTTTTGTGTATTTTCTAAGCAAACTGTTGACAGAAAGGTGGATTACTACTAGCTACATAATTGACTGTTTAAATATGGAAATTTGAAGCATAAAGTTCACAGGTCAACAGGGTGAAGAGTGGTAAACTGTATGAATAAGAGCTTGCATGATTAGCCCATAGGTGTTAGTTTTGTCTTATTCCTACAAATACCCTTTACTGGTAGACAGGAAGGACCATGGGAATTCCCAGACACATGCACATCCTTTGAGTGTTACACACTTTACTAGTTAGTGTTATCAGCAACATTATGTTGTGCAAACATGTTACGTGAACAGGAAACTATTGTACTGCCATTGCTCAGACTACTTCAAATTTTAGTCACTAGAAAGAGGGTCAACATCCTCTTTTCAAAATATCTTTCCACTATTAAACATGCAGTAATTGCTGCAAAATGTTGTTTCCTCAAATAGCTGCTCAAAGAAGATATTTTTACCTTCCATCAAGTGTTTTTGTGTCATACATTACCTAATAGTTTACTCCACTGTAATGATACAGAGTTACTAGGAAGCTCTTGTAGGAACAGCTAGTAGAATAACTCTTTTTTATTGTGTGAATATTATCAAAGTACAGTAGCTATCCCATAACTTTACTGGTAATGTGACGGACTATCAATACTGTTGTTGCTGAGTAACAGATGAGTAACACTCCTTGGTTTACACGCAAAGATTAAAATAAATCAATACTGCAGCAATATCTAGACATTTATGTACATTTTTCTTTACATAGTCTCAATGTCTACTACAAAAGTAATACTGTATTTCATTTTACCTAACACCACAAAAACATTTTACAAAATAACTTTGCTTATAAGCTCCATTAGGATTCTGTAATAAACATTATGACCAGAGTGATGAGTTGTTATTACAGAAGCAGTCTTACTACTTGAAAAGAAGTCTCAGAAGCATGCAGTTCTTAAATCTAATCTTAGAAATGGAACAACATTAACTTTAGTGACAATACTACAAAATTAGTGACTATTGATCGTATTGCTATTATAGGAAAACTGTTTCTTCTTTCACTTTAAATGATCAATGGAAACATTGATGCAAAGTGATTAAAAATTGTATGAAACTATATATTGATACCTGAAGTACTAGACGGCAAATGGACGGAGCCTTGAAACAGAGTAGGGCTGGCCAATCACATGAAGTTGTGAGGCTTCTGTTTTTAGAACCCAGCTGCTCTAACTAGCTGAACTTCATGCATATGTGCAGGATAAGATCTTACAAGAGAGTCTGATATATAACACATAACAATATTCTATATCTTTTTGGGTAACGGGCAAAATTAATATGTCATGGAAAAGGCTTTAGATTTCAGGGTTCCTCTCTGAAACAGTAGCATATAATCTTGGATCCCAGGAATTCTTAATGGAGTTGGAATTATTTCTCTAGCTATTCAACATTTAATTAGGGTTTGCAGAACTGGGCCACTGTTCTTAGCAAGTATTTCAGCTGTTGGACTCTTATCCTGTAAATAGCTGTGCTTATAAGGATGACTACAGAAGTCCTATGAGTTAGAGCTACTCATCTGAGAGAGTTTCTCACATGTGGCCTTGGTGCTGATTCACTGTAACTTTAATGAAGATGAATAAACTATTTACGTAACTCATGCCATTGCATATTCTGTAATGCTGCCACTGACTGCTGGTTCCATGGCTGCATTCCACTCACTGTTGATTTTCTTCTCATGAGTAATTAAGGTGAAACTTTAATTGAGCAGGTAATTTATGAGAAGTCCCTGTAAAAACATGAAGGTAAACCAAAAGTAGTATAAAGAATAGGTCAGATTAATAATAGACATCTTGTGGGCCATTATCTGACTCAACATGACTAGCCACGTACATACAGATTTTTTAAACTTGCTGTTCAGAGATCAGTGTTTATAGAGCAGACTGTTGATTCTTTGGCATGGGAGCCTATTGGCACTAAGCAAATAGATAGTCACCTTTCCTCCCGCTATTAACAGGCTGATCAAAGCAGGATGTTCAGTATTCTCTTTTCAAGCAATGAAGATGCCATGTCTTCTTTGAGTCTTTTTAGTGTGCATTGCAGTGGAACTTTGGATCTTGTCCAGTTTTATAAAATTATGCAGAAACACATTATTACACATGAAGAGCCTTATCCTGGAACTCCTGACTGAAGTAATGATTATTCTTATGTATAGTAATTGCAGTAAGAGGCCACAATGTGCAGTGAATACACTGAAGTCTACAAATAGCCTAATAACTTGAGTAGATTCTCTGCTGGCTGCCTGTGGTGTGGTTGGGAGAACTAGGTTTGAATAGACTAGATGGTCTAACGCCTTCTCTATATAAAAACTGTGTTATTTGTAAGAAGAAAAAACAGGAAAGTACATGCTGCTGTCCAAGCCTCACTATACAGTAACAGGTTTTGTTTTTAAAAAGGACAACTATAAAATACAGATAGAATTGTACATGCTTTTAAACCTCTGTACAGTAAACATCTAGACACAATCAATCCGTGAAATTAGTCTTAAGTAGTCACCAGAGGAACCAATGAAAAGCAGTGCCCAGCAAGTCCAAAACTAAAAGCAACAACAAAATTGCACTTAAGCCATTTAGAAGACACTGTAAACAAAGTGACGCTGTATATATGGGCCTGCCATCTGGAGTTCATAAGCCTTCTGCTGTAGGCAAAGATCAGGGCTGACGAAACTTCCCGAGAGTGACATCATGTGGGGAACTCTGCGGCAGCAGCAGCAGCAGCAGCTCCTTGTGCAGACGCAGCACTTCTAAAAGGGCCTAATGTCAAGCCTACAGTCCAAGCTATCTGTCTGGATTCGACATGATTATTTCTCGTTGGCAAACATTCAGTAGCTGAATCCATCAATATAAATTGTCCTTACAAGAACTAAACTATCAATGAAGGATCTTGTGCTGGCACAGAAGACTTCCCTCTAGTCCTTGTAATGAATCTGTTGTTTATCTCAGTGTTGATAAAAACGACACTGCCCTGGTCTCCACCCAATTAATGAAAACCTCTCATCCTTTTCATTCAGAACTAGGCCTGACTGTGTAGGTCACAGATATTTCTACAGACTCCATGTGGTCCAGCTTGATGCCTTTTGCTAGCTGCCTGTTTGATTTGGGTTTATCCTAGGTTATTCTGTTTTCTTTGCTGCTCTCAAGAACGCCTTCCATCCTTCCTTCCATTTACATAATTTACAGAACGAGCCACCCTTCTCCAACCTTACAAATCCACATCTTTCAATTTCTCTGAAACTCAAGCAATTTCCTTCCCTGGCTTTTTTGGGGATGTTGTGAAGAGCAATACAATTACTTCTCTGTTCTCTGTATTGATGCACTCAGATGTACTGGCATGTCTACTCCTTGGACTGGAAAGGCACTTTAACAGTCCTGAACAACAGAAGTAGTTCCAGTTCAAGGTCTTTCATCTTATGCTACCCATGCCATTTACCAGTCAGAACACTGAGTAAGTACATTGGAATTCTGACATCCCACAAAGCTACAGCTCTAGTGCTGTTTCTTGTCTGGGTTGGTATATAAAGTACCATGTAATCCTGAAACACTGATCCTCTTGCTCTGTTCTAAAACCTTGAAATGAGTCAGCTCTAAAGTTTATTATCAGATTCAGCTCAGCAAACACACTCAAAACACTTTCCTAGGGTCAGACTGTACTCTAGCTTGCATATTGACAGGGATGAAAGGGTTCTTTGTGCAGATCTCTGCTTGCTCGCGTGGAAAGTGGAACAAATTAACTTTGTGGCATCATACTCCTTCCTTGAATGATTCATATGGTTGGTAACTCACAGGAGAGGTGGTTGTTAGCAGTAATAAGCTTAAAGCTATATAGCTGGGCTGTAAGATGTGCACACTTCATTCTTCTAGATCCCTGGATAATCTACTCAATAATCAATATTCTGAAATAAAAATAGAGCTCCTCAATGTATTGGAGATACCCAGAAGAAGGTGGGATTGATGTTTATTGGAAACTGGAAATAAATGGCTTGTTAATTGGTCATTAACTTGTTAAATTCAAGTGACTTTTAAGGCTGAGAAGTGGAGCATTTCAAAAATCATCAAATTACTAGAAAAAAAATTGTTTATTTTATCTTTTGTGCATTTTCATGATTGTATGGGTAACAGAGTAGTTAACCCTCCAGCTGTAAACAGGTTTTCAGGTGGGATTTTCTAGATAAGCAAACAGAAAAGCTAACATGAAGTGTCATAAAGACACTAACTCAAGTCATCAAAAGGATTGGATTCCCTAGATACATAGGACAGACCTCTGCCAGGTGATCCAGTGGAGTAACTGACTGTACTAGCAGGTTGATCAGAAACCTGGTAGGGTGATTTGAGTTGTTAGTCAGGCCAGAGTGTGACACGGCTCTTTCAAGTCAGCATTGTGGATGTTTGCTGACAGCAGAGGAAAGGTAATATTCCAGCTGTGAAAGGGAGTGGTAGCAGACCCAGATTCCTTTGCTCATTCCCCAAAGTCTTAATCTTTTATGTACCTTCAGGACTTGCACTATTGCTTGTTTAATCCCCACATAGCTTTCATACTTCTCTGATCTATCCTCCTCTTCACTGGCCAGTTGTATACCTCCCTATACCAATCCTAACCTCCCTTAGCTCTCAGGTTCCTTCTTTGTTCAATCTTCACCTCCCTTTTCCAGCCATCTCCTCCTGGCTCTCAGCCTCATTCACATGCAGTCCTACCCTTCCCTCCAATCCTGCATGCTGTCCCTCGCCAGCCAGTCCTCTCTCTGGCTGCCATTCCCCTACTGTCATAGTCTTCCGTTTTCCTTTAAGACTTCTGTTTCTAGCGTCTTTGCTGAGTCAGCCGTGGCTTTCGGTCAGTCACAATTACTGTGGCTCAACAGAGGCATAATGGCCCACTGTGTACAGCATTAAGTTAAATGCTTTAATGATCTTTCCTGATACTGACCTTTATGAATCCTCTAATCCTTCTCAGAGAGCTCCTGGGCCCTGCTTTCCTTATTAACCAAGGTATTCCTTATCAATCCCAAGAAGCTGTTTAACAGCAATAGCCATTTCTCCTTTTGTTTTTCTTTACATTCATCTCAGGATCCTTCTTTGTCCATTGTGCCTGGCCACCACCAGGACAATCACTGAGACACAGGCAAAACAGTGAAAGTATGCGGCAGGTCAGAAGCACATTTCAGGGTAGTCCAAACTGTCTCAGGCAGGCTCAGGAGTACACCATGCAGACAGTCTTCAGATTCCTTAGCTATGAAGCTCAGCAAGCTGACTGAGCATACACTGTGACTTGGGCAAATGTGGATGAAGTTTCTCAGACATGAGAAAAAGCAGACAGCGCTTCTTTCTCCTTGTCCATTAAAAATCTCTGATCCAAATCATGTATAAGAATTTCTTTACTACTACCCGAAAAGGGGATACCATAATGTCTGCTTCTCTAATTCCATTCTTAGAAATGACTGAATAATTTGCACTGAAGTTGTCCAAAAACCTTCAGCACCTGCCATGAGAAATTTCAGACTGGTCATAAAGGTCATAAACACCAGGTCTTAGACTGAAAATTGTCAGAAAACCTGACTAGCAGCTTGAACATAATAGGTGGCATTATGTTCAGTCTCTGGGTGTTTCAATTCAGGATATTCCAAGTAACATAGCTACATATGGAGAATAGTCCATACTTGCTAAGCTGCTGTACATAAGCAAGATCATTTGAGAGTAATGGAAATCATGCTCAGCTGCACCTTCTCTAATTAGGCAGAAAATGTTTGCTTTTAGGTTGACTTTCTCAGTTGCTGTGTCCTGCTATTAAGGTAATTGCTCTCTGTTCCTTGTCTGACCCAGAAGGGGACGTAGATAGGGGTAGTCATCTCACTTAATCAGCCTAGCAAGGAACTGTCATGCTTTCATTTAAGACATTGCTCTCCCAGCCCACATTCCTGCCCCAGTTTTAACCAGGTAAGTTTCCTGGTAAGAAATTCAAGCCTTAAGTGCAGGCAGCACCAGGATTCATTCTCCATGAATAAACAACACACTCATAAGAAATAAGAAACTTGTGATTAAAGCAGAGGCTTGGAGTCAGGAAGCTTGAGTTTATGTCTGGTTTTCTTCTATATATTCTGGGCGACTTTGTGAAAAACAAAGAATTGAAACCAGGGAAAAATGCCCATGAGTTTTCACTGCTGCAGTACTTCTGTTGCTGATGCTGATAAACATGTCTGAAGATGGGTAACATGTAAAAAAAGCTCTTAAAAACTACAAGTAGTCCTGAAAATGTAAATGTTCATCTCCCTTCCTGTGGTTGCCCCACCACAACACACCAAGCAGGTTGAATGGTTACTGTCTTAATTCACAATTAAATCACTGTGAGTTGATGTACACAATCACTGGTACTCCAGGATTTTAAATATTTTTTTGCATCTACAAGAAATGTTACATACTCGAGAGAGCAGTGAAGACTCGTAAGTGAATGTGGACCCTCATCATATCAATCTCCTAGGAAAGTGGCTGTAGTTGGATACAAGACTTAGATGAAGCATATTATAAAGTCAGCATCTTGTGCATGTAGACCAGGGGATTGAAACCAAAGGCTCCAACCTGGGCTTCTCGCCAGAGAGAGAGGGTACAAGCCAGTGTACACCTCTCTGGCCAAGTCATTAGTGCTCTTATAAAAGGAACAGTTCCGTAATCCAATACTCTTTTTCCAGAACTCTTTTTTATTTCATTTCTATTTCAGGTTAAACTGGATCAACCCTACAAAATGTCAATTCTAAAACTCCCTAATCCCCACTGAGTGCTTGAACTACTCAGTTGCAGAATCAGGCTCCTTCCTGTGAAAGTGGTAAGACAGAAAGTTTATCGATCTTGGCAATTTTGGCACTTGCAGGGTTGGACAAATGACAAGCAAGTTTTCAGTATTACATTTTGGATGTGGATGTCTAAATCTCATATCCAATCTGAGCCTTGCTTCCTGGTATTTTCTTCAACTGTAACATGCAAATCCTCATTTGTGAATACTGGCTAACCATAGCATAAGCCTCTTCTCACCAATCCGGAATGCTCTGTTGTAACTCTAAACAAGGAGCAGAGCACCACCTAGTGACACACGATAAAATTATTCATCTGCTACTAAATAGAATAAATTTTTTATTTGATCGTTTGAAATTCAGAAAAAAACCTACTACAATTAAAACATTTAATTTACAATTTAAAAAAATCCTATTCTAATCCTGAGTTATTTGCTATCAAGTATAAGATAACTTTTCCTAGGCTAATTGAAGGAATACAAGAATTATGATTGATACTGCTCGGTAAAAGCAGGCCTTACTGCTGATTCCAGTGTTTTTCCATGAACTTCAGTTGCTTGGAATCTGGATTTTATTAAAAATATTTGTTCCACTTGCTTTTTTTTTTATTCACAATAAGAATATAAGACAAAGCCTAAGGAGAATCATTAAAAAAGGGCCAGATCAACAATGAAAGTTAATATTAGCATGTGATGACAGCAAGCCATCAAATTCTAATATCAGCCTTCATCACTGGCATTGTTCTTTTAGAATGATTTTTCTTAATCAGATAATGAGGTTACTCTTTGTGTCTAGGTTAAAAGTTATTAATAATTTTGGTTATTTTTCTTGATATAATCAAAAAACCAAACTCTTATGGAAAAAAGTTAAGTTTCATATGAAATTTTACATTTGCATTTCAAGGGAAAATGACTTTTTTTTCCCCATATTTTTAAAGTGCAATAGCGCAAAGTGAAGGAAAAGTTATTTTCTCTATTTACTTTCTATAGACACAAAATTACTTTTGCAAACTGTATTAAATTTTAGAATTTTATTCTAATTTACACATAAATTATGAAAACTCCCTACAAATTGATGAATAATGAGCATTAAAAGATACAGTGCTGATAAAGACAAGAACTGTGAGTTGGCTGGAAATTAAATGGTTTAATAAATCCTTTGTAAGACATAGAGGTTTTAGAAATCTTTCCTGTCATGTTTTCTCAGAACCACTTCGGGGGGGTGGGGGTGTGTGTGTAAATTTAAATCAGAATTGTACCGAGCTTTGTTAAATCAGTTAAAAAGTCAATTTCAGAAACATTGCATGTTAACTTTTTTGAAAAATGTATTTATTTCCAGTTAGCTTAGAAGGATTCTGAAATGCTCTGGGGCAGAGATTCATTCTTTTTTTTTAAATCCCAGTTTCTGATATTACCAATTTACTTCCATCTATGCTAGCTTGTCACCAAAGTTTCAGTCTGCATTTTCACTTGAGAACTGGAATAAGTTCTTTTTTCTAAGCAAAACCAGCTTAATGTACTGTCTCCTGTACAAGATGGACCAATTCTTAAACAGCTTTCCAAAATAGCTTCAATTTAATTAAATTTTATTGCAGTTGCAGATGTTGTATTACTTCTTAAAGAGGACATTTTTTCCGTTGACTGTCAGGCAGGGAATAAAACCATACTTTTAATATATTTTCAATTTGCAATATTAACTTTTCTCTAGATTATTGAGCTGAACTTAGCTAACAAACAAACAAAAAAGACAACAGGGACAGCACTGAGAAAACAGGTTATTAAAAGTGGCTAATAATTTCTGCATTCATTGGTCATTCAAGTTACAAGCACTGATCTAATTCAGTGTGGTTATTCCTGTGCATGCAAAATTCATATGGACATCGATGAGAGGTAATTATGGTCTAACATAACACGTCAGTGTAATGTAACTGTACAAACAACAAGCAAACAAACAAACAAACAAAACAAACAAAAAAAAGCTGAAAAGGATCTATGACTGACTGTGTATTGACAACGCGGCCAGAATAGCCAAACGGGTATCCGTATCAGTTGGCTTTACACAAGGAAACAGCCCACATTTTGTACTGGCAATCACAAATCTACAGTTATTGCCATAAATAAACTCATTAACGGTGAAAAATAAACCTCCCACTCTGGCCAGTGCCCATTTGTCAACCTGCGATGTGAACGAACTGCAGGCGTACCCCGTCCCTCTCTCTGGGCGCTGCCCCCAGCCCCGCGGGAAGGAGGGCCCCCGCCCGCCGAGCCCGGGCAGCGGAGGAGCGGCCAGCCGCGCTGCGGGACACAGCTGTCCCCGAGCGCTGCTTGCCCCAGCCAAAGCAACCCCTCCGACTACCCAGGGAAATTCCTTGTACGAACGTAGGGCAGCCGAGCTCGGCCCGCGCTTCCGCAGAGCGCTGCCGTCCCCTGGCCCGCCCGGCCGCCGCCGCTTCTCGGGGAGAGAAATGCCGTTTCCTCCCGCAAACGCCGCGGCCCAGCGGGACCGCGGCCCGCCCGCCGGGCGGCTCCGGGAGGAGCGGTCGGGACGGGGCTGGCAGTGCCCAGGCACAGCGGCAGGAGGAGCTGCCGGAGCTGCCGCCGCCCGGCCCGCGAGCTCCTCCCGGGCGGGCCCGGCCCCGCGGCGCGCACGCCGGGCGCTGCTGCCGTGCCCTAGCGAGCGCCGCCCCGCCACGGCCGCCGAGCCGGCTGCGCCCCAGGCCCGCCTGCCGCCCCCGCCCAGCCCGGCGGCGCGGCCCGGCCCGGCCCGGCCCGGCGGGCGGGAGCATGGAGCGGCGCGGGGGCCGGCAGCAGGTGGGCGCCGGGCCGGAGCGGTGCCCGGGGCAGCGGCGGGGAGAGAAAGTTGGGCCCGCGGCGGTGCGGGGGGCTGCGTGCGGCGGAGGCCAGGCCTGCCCGGGCGGTGCGGGGCTGCAGGCGGGTGCGGAGTGGGGTGGGGTGGCAGCGCACCTCGCTGTGGACGAGCTACGCAGCTGCTGCGGGCAGAGAGCTACCAGGTGTTTGGTATTTTAAGTGCAAGGTTATGCTCTTTCAGAAATCTCAGCCGTTTGAAACTTGATTTTAATTTCACAGGAAGTTTGGGTTTTTCTTTTCTTTCTTTGTTTCATTTTAGGGTTCTGGAGATAGTGTTTCTGAACTGAGGGAGTGGAGACCAGTCATTTACAGAAAGTGCACAGACACTCTCTGGTTGCTCCTCTTCTTTCTTTTCTGGGCTGGTTTGGTAAGCATGCTTTTTTCTGGAAGAAAAATCGGATCGAAAGTTAATGGGGTTCTGCACAGGGGTATACTAAATCTAAACTGCAATTATCATGGGCACAGGTGTTACGGTCCCAGGATTGCACTGGGACAGAACTGACCTTTGTGGTGGTACAGTGCTTTATTGCGGTGTCTGTTACACAGACTTTTAAGTTCTGCCCATATGCTTTAGATCCCATGTATACACAGGGCTGGGTTATTTAGAATTAGCTTTTTTGTTAATTAGTCCAGGCTCTGACTGGGCTTTTATTTCTACTTATCTCATTCATTGTAGTCTTGTTATCTTGCGACATGTCTGTCTGATGTTATATCAAGTCACTCTCTGTCCTGTGCTTAGAACAGCATGCAAGCTTTTGGGACCAGGCTTTGTCTTTCTTAAGTATGAATGTTTTTTTCATGGTATGTCTAAGGCTACTTAGGATTCTCGTGAATACGCTATTAATCAGTTTTCAATTCAATTCCTAATAACTTTTAATGGAAGCTAATGCAGAAGACTACATACACATTTTGAATACTGCATAAGGAGAAGCTGAGCTTTGTGAACAGGATAGGTTTTTTTACATGCTGTCGTATGCTTAGTGCGTTGATCAGTGGAGGGAATGCCAAAAATTAAACCTGTCAAATGGTGAGGATTTAGGATTTTTGTTTGTTTTCTCTCACTGTTTTTATTGCTTAGTTTATTGCATACATGTATTTGGGTTTTTTTGTTTGATCTTATTTTTAAGAGATTAAAAAAATTTTGGTGACACTGATTTTTTCACAGTGAAAAAATTTGAAACCACATTAATAACTCTGTGGAAATGCATATAACTGGCATGTATAGACACACCCCTCCAGCAGTCATACAGCCATCTATTACTTAACAATATTTACAGCTTGTATCCAGCATTCTGCACTTAAAAAGAAAATAATTCACATGTACACAGTATTTGCCATACGGATGGCAATGGACCTGTAACGTCCATCTTTAGAAGGAATGCCAGAATTTTTCTGAAAGCATATTTCAGGTTGAGTTACAATGTCAGCTCATTTCTCCTTTTTCTTCTGAGAACAATTTAATTATTAACAAATACTTGCTATGTAAATAAACTGGATCTGAAAATATTTTGTTATTGTAACAAATATCACATCCACAAGTAGTATGTCAGCTTTAACTGTGAAGTCTCTACAAAGATCTCCATATTGAGATGGCATTAACACGCAGTCAATTTAAAAAAAAAAAAATTAGTTAGTTAGACTGCAAACATATAAGTGAAAATGAGACTACACTGGGGACTAAGGAAGCACGTACTTACATGTTTGTGCATGAGGCTCAGTTTTTTCCCAGATCTCATCTTTAGTCACAAGCGTTAAAAGTAGAATAACAAATAAAGACTCTACACCTTAAGTAAGAAAGCAGTTGTGCTGGATCTGATATGTGCAGGCTGTCTCCAGCACAGCTGATATTCAACAACATCCATGCAAAGTAGTAGTGGTTAATGTGGGACTGAGAAGACTTGCTGCTGCCAGCAGTTGGCATGTAGCCATAGAGCTTAGTGTATTGTCCTTGGTGTGTGTGAAATGTGGTTTACACCCCATGGGACAGAGGAGACGATTGAATCACTGAGTTCTTCAGTAGCTGGAGTGCTGTAAATAAGCCTTTGGGTAAAAAGTACTGCTCAGGACTTCACCAGCTTCCCAGAAGAAGAAATGATGCTTCTTGGCACTTGGAAAGGTTCTTTTCAAGGTGCGTTTTGGCCCTCATGGGGTACATGAGCAGGATTTAAGCTGCATTCCTAGGCAAGGTGTCTTGTATTGACGGAGGATTGCTGCTACTTGGCCA
Source organism: Gymnogyps californianus (assembly GCF_018139145.2). Lineage (NCBI taxonomy): Eukaryota > Metazoa > Chordata > Aves > Accipitriformes > Cathartidae > Gymnogyps > Gymnogyps californianus. The sequence goes on along the minus strand of NC_059478.1, from coordinate 16,788,209 downwards.
ACGGAGGTGCTTAGCTGCCCCTGGGGTCTACAGGGAGCTGATCTACTTGGGGCTTTGATCCGGCAGCAGAGCCTCTAAAAGATCAGTGCAGTGTCACCTAAGTCCACAGTGTGGCTCTCTCCTGGTTTTTCACATGTGTTAAAGAATGCATCTTCCTGAAATTTCAGGTAACCTGCATTTTAATTATACTTTATGTGTTTAAAATATACCTCTGATTAAATTAACTAGCAGCTGCAAGGGCTCAACATTTCAGCAGATATATTGCCCAGGTGTGTCCTGAAGGGCACCCTGAAAAACGAAAAGCAGTGAGCACGTGTGAAAAATTACCATTTGAGTGACCTTGCCTAGTGACACACATGAACTTCGGTAGAGGCAGTGTTTAGCGCCTTACTACCGCTTTACTGTTATTTTAATCAAGACCCCTATCTTTCTTCTCATGTGATACTCTGCTTAATTTATATACTTTCAACAACAGATGAAGGAAAGCTCTAAGGAGGCAATAGGGCTAAACTTGTCCGTATGACTTGCTCCAGCCTTGTGCAGGGGGGTGAATTTTAGATTTAACTGTTTGCATCCACAAGACAAAAATGCATGGGTTAAAAGGAGTATTTATTGAACAGGAAGGAAAAGCTATTGTAGCGTGATTTCACATTAAAAAATATTTTAACAGATGTTTATAACTGGCTATGCTGTGATGGCTGGTGCCGCAGAAAGACTTGTGCTTGGATATGACAGCTTCGGGAACATATGTGGTAGGAAGAACGCTCCTGTAAAAGGGGCACCCCTTTCTGGACAGGACATGAGTAATAAAAAGTAAGTACACGAGATAATGTCTAAATAAATCAAATGTTTGAGAACTTAATGAGATATACATCTTCTAGTTGTCAATCATATACATATGTGCAAATGTACATGCTTATATTGAAAGGCAAAAAAAGAAGTGTGACAATGGTGCAAAATGGTGAGTGAAACTAAAAAGTTAAGATAGAATTTGAAAATATGCTACGTTGTTATGCTTTATGCTGGCTTCTTCTTAAACAGGATCTCAAATAGGACTTCAGCCAAACCAGCAGTCATTCTATATGGCAAATCTTTGTACTTAAGGAAGTTGCATGTTGAAGGTCCCAGTCATTCTGTCGACTCCCGTGAACTAGTCCTTGTAGAATGGCACCCACCTTGGCAGCTTCTGATCCCATTTAAGAACATAAAATGAAGTGTAAAAATGTAGCATATTCTCAAATTGCTTCTTAACTTCTGACTTCAAACTCCATTTTTTTCCATTATATGTGGAAAAAGAGATTCATTTGCTTTGTAGTGCTTTAAAAAGATGGAAAGAAGGCTCAGAATTTAAACCTGTAAAAACCAGAAAGCTTGTTTTTTGAAAAGAGGATCTTTTTTTCTTTCTAGGTATGTGTTCTTTCTGAATTCATGCAGCCTGGAAATGCAAAGCCTCAAAATCAGTTCCCTTTCCTTGTGCGTGTCTAGTTGTCCACAAGAGCAACTCAACTCTTTGGAAGACCTCCAGAATTTTGCAAGGAATAATGGTGTGCAACAGGGAATATGAGTATCTTGGTGTATCTGTAGAACAGTTGAGCAGCTTTCACTTTGTTATTCTTGTTTGCTACGCTCGGGAGTCGTTTCTTACCATTAATTTCCTGAGCAGTCCATGGCAACAGAAAATAAAATGTCTTGTTTCTGCTTTATTTCAAAGCTATAGTTTCTAGAAATGTTACAGCTCTCTTCTGCAAGTTCAAAAGTTGTTGATTAATTCCTGCACAATGCTGAGATTATGCAGCAGAAAACTGGCTGCTGAGAATGAAGTAGCGTAGTTTGGTGGGGGTGCCAGTAGGTGAACAGAGCTCATATGCTATTTGAGAAACTTGTCCAATTGGTTCTTTTAAATTTAATTAAAACTATGGTTTTTGGACTCTGGAATTATTAATTCCAGAGATACACAAGTGGTTTTATCCCTTTAGACATCAGATCCCAAAGTTTGCTATTCCACCTAGATTTTTTTTTATTGTATTCTGCTGTTCAAGATGGATATGATGTCAGAAGTAGCTATTGTGCAAAAGAGGCAGCTCTAGTTCATTCATGTCCAATGTGTAAATAAAATAACCTGTAGCCTAAGCTTTATTCCATAGGGTATGCGTAAACTGCAGACCATATGAATATTAGTGGCTGTTTTTATTGGAGGTCAGAATTCCATTCTTTTTTCTTTTGTTGTTTTGTTTGGCAAGGATTGCTATTTAAATTGACATTTGTTTTAATTTCATTTTGGGGTAGTTTGCCATCATTTGGTACGTACAGAAAGCTGTAAACACCTGTGATATGATATAAGTATTTTCAGTGTAACTGAATATAATTGCATGAAGTTCCATCTACACGCTAAAACTGCTTGCATGTTTATCTCGAGGGAGAGGGCAGTATTGCGTTTTGAATGGCTTGAATGTATCCAATCTTTCTTTCCCAGAAGCATTAGATAATGGAGCAGAGTATGATTAGCAGCGTACCTGGTAATATTTAGCCTAGAGCCCAGAAAATGTTAAGTTTCTGGACAGATATATATTCTGTTCTAAATCATGAGGGGCCTAGTTCTATTGTAGCTTCTGTCATTTTAGGTTTTTCTCTTCTCTTGTCTTAATAAGTAAGAGTTTAGAGCTGAAGTATTGCACTGTGGAAAAAATAGTGTGCCTGCCCTCCAGGAAGATCAGTAAATGGTAGTTATAGTTAAGTCTAGAAGGCAAAAGATTCCACAGAGGTTGCTTTAGATTTACCCAATTAATTCATTTGTTATTTACATTCCCACTGGAATATCAGGGATTAATATGGCCTGCTAAGGGATCAAAGCAGAAGTGTAAAGAAAACTTAATTGATAATGTGTTTTTCTCTAAAACTTTAACTAATATTAAGTTACCTTTTTTTTTCTCTCCCCTTCTTAGGTTCTTGTCTTTGCGTTTACAACCTGAACATTTCCAGTTACACACTAAATCCAAAGGCAGCTGAGCTGTGTCCCACACTGCCAGTTCCACCAAGGTAAGAATTACTGGGTACTTTACAACACCCTTGAGTCCAAACAGCTTCTTGAGGATTATTACTTCCTTACGTTTTGTATTTGACTTGATGCTTTACAGTCGGAGTGGTTTCGCTTTGTTTATTTATTTTTGTACATGTATCCTTATGAGTTCTCATGTGTGCCTGTGAACATGCCAGTGTCCTGTCCCACAGAATGAACAAGGACTGCATTCCCTCCATTCCTCTACCCTTTAGAGATTTTTCCTCTCCAAATCAGGAGAAAAGCACTCCATATGAGGAGCGACTTATCTCCTGCACAGACTTTTGCTCTCTCCCTCAATGACAAGGAAGAGGAGCTGTGGTCTTGGGCCTTGCTTATTATCCTGAACCCAGAAATTTCCATCAGAATAATTTCATAGCCAGCTGGCTTGAAGCACAGGTCTGTGGATGGAACTGTCTTTAACGTTTGGCATTTGTGAGTCAAAATCCTTAAACCTATGATTTTAAATTCCACTGTGTCGTGAAAATACAGCAAGGAATTGGAATCTCCATGTTTGCAGAGCTAAGTCATCTGCTCTGAACAAGAGAAAATAGATGAAAAAAGCAAACAGAAGAGAGCAGGAGACGCATAAAAACATTACATATAGTGGATCAAAGGAGAGCATGTAAATTGATGAAAAAAATATGGCATGTTTTACTTATTTCTTTGACTTTTTAGGCTTTTTTCTGTTTGGTGAGGAACTCAGCAAAGTTATTAATCTTGCACAGTAATATTTCATAGTAGAAGCAAAGCTAGTCAGAGAAATTTTTAACTGTTGATGAACAAACCTCTCCTTTTTAGGTATGAATATGTCTTTGACTGTTGTAGTGCAGCATTGCCAAAGTGGGACAATAAATATATTCAAGAAGCTTGGCTGGGAGTGCCAAAAAATTTCGCACGTAAATATTTGGTGGTGTTAATTGTACCTTACAAACATTATTTTGATGTGGCTTTTAGAATGCTTAAATATCATTAAAACAATGCGAAGTGTTTGTGGTCTAGAATTATCTACAACAACGTAGCTTACAGCTATGTTAGCATGAGTTTAGGTTTTAGATAAACACATGGGAGCAAAGCAGGTGAAGCCAGACTAGAATGGGAATAGGAGCTACATGCTGCTGATGATTGAGATAGTAGTTAATTTTTCCCCCCAGTTTGATCTTGAATGGATGTTCTGGTACAGTGATACAGGCATGATGCTGCTAGGAGTTTATTTTGCAGATGAAACATAAAACTACCATTTGTAACAGACCACTCCCATGCCCAGTGCCCTGTTGTGTCAGGCTCCATGTGCAAGGTCTCCTCCTGGGCAGGGAGGATGCCTGCCAGCTTACAGATCAGACTGGCCAGCTGTGGCTGCAAAACTGTGTTGAGGATGCCGGTAGGATATTGCAGAGGGCTTGAAAGAGAATGGTGGAATGGATCTCTGTGGATTTGAAACTGTTTGTCCAGTAATTAATACTTTTTACCATCTTTGTTTTTAACCTTCCAGTAAATCTTTTCCATTATTTAATCGATGTGTTCCACAAAATCCTGAATGCTATTCCAAATATGCATCTGTCTTAATAAGTATGGTTAATGAAATGGATGTTTTTCACCGAATTCTGAGTGGAATATTGGCAGGAAGAGATACTGTGATAGGACTGAGTATCCTTGCACTAGGTAAGGTTATAAATAAAAAGTGAATAATGATATTCAATTAAAATGCAAGGTTTCAAACGTTTCTATTAACTTTATATTTTTAATTTAAAAGTGATCTTTTTCATATTTTTCTGGGCAGAGTTGTTTTTAAGAAAGAGTGATTGTGTTTTATCAGGAGGCATTTAATAGACGGATGAAATACAGCTTTATGAAATATCAGATTCTGTGTTCCTTGGTATGATCATATACCTCATTTCAGGGGACTGTAAGAAACTGTTGATGAAAAAAAAAATGGCATCAGCATGAACATTTTAACTTAAATCTTATACAAAATATTATTGAAAAGCTAATAATTCCCCAGGTGAAATATTTCAGTTATAAGTTCATTATTAGTAAGTTACAGTTAACTATGTGTTTTAAATGTTAAAAAGGTTGCCAGCTTTACTAAATGCTGTTGTTTTTGAGACCACTGTTTAAAAATAAAAGCCCAAATTCTGCAAGAACATTAAATTTATATTTAAAGTAAATAAGAGTTAAGATAAATGGGTTGTAACACTCATAATAAACTTACTTTGTATATTTTTCAGCCTTCTCTTTTATACTGGTTTTAGCCTTCAGATTCATTCGGACACTTCTGGTCCATACTTTGATTGCACTGGTTGTATTCGGGTTGTTATGTAAGTATATTTACCTTTTAGCATATGCTTAGTTAGATGGATCATTTCACTGAACTGAAGGAGAGGCAGCTGAACAAACAGCTATCCTTTTTCTCCATGGCCATCCTCAGTAACCTTAAGCTTACCACAGCCATTTCCAAGCTGAGCCCTGCTTGCCTTTTGTTGCCAAGGTCTGGCTGTGCTGTTCCAGCTGCTGAGTGTTGGGATGATGATGATTTTTGTTTTTTTATAGATGCCTGGAAACAGCAGCTCTTTTGGCAGATGAATGCGGTTATGAAAATGCTACTGTTCCAAAGAAAGTTTAGTGAAGTTTTACATTGTCTGCTTTAGAAAGGGAGAGCTACAGGAACGTGTCCAGCTAAAGCTTGTCATTCCATGAAAGTTAGCTTTGTCTCTCCTCAATGAAATTACATGCCTGAGCTTCCGAATAACTGCAAGAAAACCAAACGTTCTACTGCGGTTTTACCTCAGACTAACAGACCATTACGTGAATTTGCTCTGTGATCATTGATACTGTGCCTCTCTGCTACGCGACAGTATTCCTGAGCTGAGCTTGGGTTAGGCGGAAGGGCGAGAGACTCACGAGGGAGGCCAGGCAGACGTGAGCCTGCCAACAGCAGTGTGCTGCAGCCTGGGGAGCACTGCCTGCCTTCACGCTGCTCTTGTTTGCTCAGTTGTCTCAGGTGTTCTCTGGTGGCTCTATTATGACTACAGGAACGATCCCGTCACTGAACTGGAAACAGAAAAGGAAAATGTAAAATTTCTACTTGGATATGCTATCTTCTCAACAATAGTTACTGTAAGTAGCATTTACCCTAAGCAATGGCAAAGGCTGTAACTTGAAAACTTGAACTATGGTGGTTCTGCAACAGTAAAAATAATTCCTCATTCCTTTCAAATTTGAAAATGAGAATCAATTATAAGATCTGCTTACACTCCTTTAAATAGTTTTATATCTTCATTGTGAAATTTGTTTGTCAGCACAGGGCTCTGCCACGCTTCAAACCTGTACCAACAGTGTTAGCATTGCTGGTGTAGAAATGCAAGAATTGTGTTCCATCGCCATTCTTCTCTGCATCAGCTAACTGGAGAATCATGCTGAGTGAACAGAGGGGCACTGGCTCGGTATGAACGTGAGATCTGTGGATTCAGCCTACGCTGTCAGTGGGAGAAAGGAGTGGCAGCCCTGTTAGACAATGAAAGGGGTAGTGAAGCACAGGCAGCAGTATCTAGGCCTCAAGTTATGGGGTTAAATTCTGCTTTTCTCTCATTGACCTTGTTTTCCAACAGAAAATCTGAGTCTGGCTTGCAACTTTTAAAGTGATTTTTTCACTCTGATGTTGCAATGTTAAAGGAGTCATTGCTCAATGTGAGCGTACAGACAATTTGTACTTTGAGACATTTGTCAAAATGATTGTTCTTCTGTTTTCTTAAAGCAGAGTAGGATCCATAGACTGGAATTCACCAGATATGACCAGTCTGACAGTTTACAGTGACAAATATAAATGTGTCACAGATCAGATTTTTTTCATATCCTCTGTAAGTTATGACCTTTTTACTTCTGTTGATACTAAAGGGGTAAGAAAAGGTTCCTTTGTATGCATGTGTATTCCAGTACAACTGACTGTCGTTTGCAGAACTGTGGGAACATCCACTGCTGCAGGTTACGCTTCTCTTCAGAGCTGGTGGCTTCTTTCTAGAGCAGGCAAGAAAACTAGGGAAGCAACTGCCACTGGTTGCATTTATTATTTTATAGATTCCAACCTCTCTCTTAATTGCTGTTCATAGTTCCTTGTCATATACAAAGAACTGAGGACATTGTGGGGTTTTTGACTCGGGGTTTTGTTGTTGTTGGGTTTTTTTACTTTGGGAAAAAATAATTTATTTAAATGAGGTTTCATTTTATGTCTGCTTTGCTTCCATACATACACAGCTCTCAAATTAGTTTGGTTGTGCTACTGTCCTTTCTGCAGAAAAGGACTGATCCTCCTACCATTGTGAACAGTGACAAGCTGACCTGAGTAGGAAGAAAGTTTAAATGTTCATGACATACAGGATACGTGAAAGCAATGTGTAGCGTGTAATGTACATTTGTGTTTGCTGTAAAGCAAAACAGACTGTTTCCATTAGGTGAATTACAGTTTTACGAATCCTATTTTGTTTTAAAAAAACAGTAGTAATGATTTCAGAAAACCAGATTTTAATCCACAGACTCTTTGAGAGTATAGGCAGTGTCTCAGAAAGTTTTTCCAGTGCACAGTAAGTTTGTGTAAAATGCCTTGCTGTCATGTCTTCGTGAAATCTGTACCCCCTGATCCCACATTTGACAACACTGATACTTTTCTAAGGAAAAAAACTCAACAATTTTTCTTTTTATTTCCTGTAACAGGTTGTTCTGCTTTCCCTTATACTTGTAGTAAGAAAGAGGCTTCAGTTCACTGTACAGCTCTTTCGAATTGTTGGTAAAATCATTGGCAGAATTCCTTTCCTCCTGTTCCAACCACTCTGGACCTTCCTGATTCTCATTGTGTTCTGGGTATTTTGGGTTGCTGTACTACTTAGCTTAGGAACTGCAGGTAAGTATACGCTTTCCATGTTTTTGGATGAATGCTATCTGTTTCCTAAGTTCACTTGTTAAATATGGGACCTCCTGGTGTTAGTGTACAAAATGTGGGCTAGCATTGTTACACAGCTGTGTTACTCTCTCCTTTTTTTTGTTTCTTTTTTCCCCCACTTGTTGGAGTCTTCAACATTGCCATAGTTCTGTAAGTCATAGCTCTACGGAAGAGAGATTTTTGCTCCTATATGTAGACGTTAGTTTTGTTCTTTCTCAATTATTTAATTTATGATTAGATTGTGGTAGATACAGAATATGTTTGATGTATTTAAACGAAGAAAGTAACAGGAGGGAGGAGACAGCTTTTAGTGCAGTTTTGAAATGAGAATGTTAATCTCCTCTGATGATAAACAATGTCCAATTGTCATGGAGGCAGAATGTTGTTTCTGAGCAGTAGTTCAGTGACAACTGCTATCATTATTTAGGCTGGTACAACAGTATTTGGATTAATCCAGAGGCTCTTGCAGTTGTAGGGGAGGTGCTCTGTAGAAATAGTCGATCACAATGAAAGATCTGCAAGAACAGATTTTGAGTATGGAAGTGGTATTACTGAGGGACATACCACTGTAAGATCTGTCACTGATTGAACCGGGGTAATTTGGATGCTGTCCCTTGGCCCAGCATTGCGCCATCGAAGGGGAGGGGAGGTTGTTCTTCCATGCAACATCACCCAAAGAAGGGAAGCTAAATTCTGTGTAGCTCTGGGGATAACTCCTCATGCAGACATCAGCCTTTGTGCATAGGAAGCATTATGATTTAGGGGTTGGGGTGGGGTTTTTTTTTTTAATTTTAAATTTCTAGGGCCACTGCTAGGAGTCAGTTGTTGCCCTTTGGATTGGAGCTGTTGCAGAATTGATGTGGATAGAGGCAGTTGTTTGTCATTCCCACATTTATTTATGGATTTTCTCTTTTCTGAAATTTGGCAGTGGTTTCTGTGTGGAAAACCAAACACAGCCTAACTTTTCAAATGCTTATGTGTTACCATTTTATCTTGTGTTTCCACCACCACTTGAGACAGTGACTGCAGTAACTCCTCTGTACAGGTTTGCAGATCCCTGCTAGGCCATAAAAGCCTCCAGCCTTTCTGTAGCTGAGCCCATTTGGTAAAACTGGCGGTATTCCCCACCTCCATGGGTCACTCGTCTTCCATCACAACTGCTTTCATCTCAGTCTCACCCTGTTAATTCTAGCTCTGTACAAGACCCACTTCACTTGTAACATGAGTCCGTCTGTGTGAGTCCATGCTGGCATTGCAAATCACTCACCCATTGCTTAGGCTAGACTAAGATCTGTTTCCCTCCAGCTTTCGTTGGAGAGTCGTGCAGGTTTGCAAGGGTCTCTCTGTTTCTGTTGCCTTTCCCCCAGTAACTCATGTCTGTCAGAAATGGCTGCTTGAAGCACTTGTCTGGCTGATAACCTGCTTCTCCTGCAAAAGGGTCAGACCTAGCAAGGCCAAGTGTCCAACCTGCAGTCTCTTTGTGAGTTGTTCCTGGCTGACTAAATAGTCAAGCAGATTCACTTTGCTTTAGGTGTCATGGATATTCCTTCTCCACACTCCTGGGTTGGATTTTCCCTTTACAGAGGCAGCATTACATGCTAGACACAGCTTTGTGTGGTTGTTAGCTTTTCTGCAAAATCTTCATCCCATTTATGCACGTATCAGCCAGGCTGCAGTAATTTTCACGCTGGCCTTGTGGGGTACCTTATCACTGGTTCAGACCAGTCCTTTATAGAAAGGAGCATCTCCTGAGCTATCAACCAACTGTTCATTTCATGCACCTGCTTGGATCAGATGCAATTTAACATAAACATTAACTATAGTAAATCTAGTAGCAGGTAAATAAAATGAATTATAACATACATATTTGCTAAATATATAATTAACAATAACTATTAGACAACATATTACATCCTTGATGTTAAGCTGAGCTGGCCCATTACCCACAGGAAAATTCACTGGTACTCTTAATATGCACACATAAGGATGTGAAGCTTGCCCTTGTTAAATCTAAATTTAGAAAATGCCAGCTGAGTCTGTTGTATTCAAAAGCTTTTGGAAATGCAGCAATCATTAGAACAGTAGAAATATTTTAGCTCATATGACAGAAGCAGCTTGATGATAAGTGCAGGATGGGGAACTATTCAGGTATTTCCTGGATGCTTTTACAGACTTTGCAGGAAAGTAGTGACTTGCACATTATATCTGAAAGCAAATTCCACATGTATTCAGAGGGAAATAAAACCCAATGAAAACTGCCTTTGAGAGGCTTTTTATGCTTTTTCCATGTTGTGCCATTTTCCTTCATTGGTTATACTCTGTGTTTCCTGCTAGACATTTCCATTCAACTTTTTTTTTTTTTTTTCCCTCCACCTGCTTGGAGAGTAGGATTCAAACAGTTTATGACTGGCTGTTACATTCATAGTGCAGCACATGTCTTCTTACTCAAAGGTATTTTATTTTTTGTCTTCTCCCTAGCATACCAGGAATGCTGATGTTTCCAGCGAGTGATACAAACAGTACAGTACAGAAGGCAGCATAATCTTGCTGCACAGTAGAGTGATGTTAAAGTTTCTAGGATGCTCTCAGTTTTGAAAGAATTGACTTTTTGCAGATTCAGCAAAAGAAGGGAAGGTCATTTCCAGGCACTTAACTGTCAATATATTGCTCGTATGAGGAATCTAGTAAAACATATTTTTTGAGAGAGATCTTCTGCCGGGATATTTTTAGTGTAGATGTCAATCCTTGTAAGATTTTTCTGTTAACAGTTAGCATGTTAGAAGAGAATGTGCATTTGGTAAATAATCCAAACCAATTCTAAGTTACGGCCTAAGCATGAACGCAGGTAGAAAAATGCCACTCTACGTATTAGATATTTTTCTGGTTAAAACTCGATTCTATTAATTTTATCATTTGTATTTGTAATTATTCTTTTGGTTAAGCTGTCTATGTTAAATGGTGGCTGTTGTTGCCCAACAGGTGTAAACTGAGTTCTTAGCAAAGTCCAGGGGCTGAGGTGTTTATGTAAATAACATGTAAATGACCTGCAGCAGCGTCAGCGCCCGCTAGGTGCCAATAAAGTAGCGTGAGAAAGTTTCTTCTGAATCCGCTCCGTTGTTTACAGCTGCTCTGATTACAGCGTAACTCCTCCTGAGAGGAGTTCAAAGACAACAAAGGCAATTTTAGCTTTTTAATCATCTGGGGAGGTAGTGAAGGATTGTTTTATCCAGCTCTCAGGTTGAGGAGATTTGTCAAGGTGACACAGGAGGTCGGTGTCAGCAAGAAGTACGATAGTTGTTTGGATTTCCAGTCCCATACTCTGCCTCAGATTTGTTTTGTAGTTCAAAACTTGGACAAATGAACAGTAGACTAGATTTGGTGTTGAGAATATTCCTTTAGATTGTATTTCAAATTTTCACCCCAAATATGAGTCCTCTGAAATGCTGCCTGTTAAAGCAGCTCACAGTAAGGTAGCTTGTTGGGGGTTGTTTTGCTGTTCTAGGATGACTAGTACTTACACATCCTGTAAAAATAAATACATATAGTACTGTATGGTTAATAATGCATTGGCAGAACAGCTTTGTATTTTCTACTAGTTTTCTACCGTCGCCCTGTAAATGAAAGACATTTCGTTTGATTTTGAGTTTTGGGGACTTTTTGCAACAGCTGAGAGTACCTTTCTGAAGATCTCCCAAGATATGCTCTCTTTGAGCAATTTGTTTTCTCCTTTGACAAATAGTTGCCTATCCAGGATTCAGTTTGTAAAATACAGGTGGTGGTTTTCTTTGTTTTGACCCTATGACTTTTTATTCTCACAAATATATTTTCTGGGGCTATGCAGACTATATTTTAAATGCAAATATACCAAGAAAGCTGAAAACATGAAATGTTTACAAAGACACTAGTCGTTTGTCTAATACAGAGAGGTGGGCAAGTGAAATTTGCTTGCTGCTGTGCTGCACCTGTTCTTAACATTTTCCTTGAATCTTCACTAGTTATATAATATTTATAGTGTCTCCGCATCTTACAGCTTTGGAGCGCTTGATCCTCGCTTCAGCTGTGGTGCAACCACACAGGCACCTTATTTACATCGCCTCCAAATGTTAGTGTTACTCTGAGAAAAGACTAACTTCTTGGGAGCTATAGAAAACTATAGCCCACACTTGGAAAGGTACTTAACGCACATGACTAACTTGAAACACACGGATAATCATATTAAAATCAGTGGGACTGCTTATGCATTTTAAGGTAGGCACCTGCTTAAGTACCTTGGCAATTCAGAATCTGTAAGAGCAGCAGAGACTGAGTGAATTCCAGGCCTAGAAAACTAGGAGAAATGCCAAGACTCCACGAGACTTAATACAGCACACACAGTGGCACCAGTTAGAACCATTAGCTGGCTAGGAATGGAATTCAGCTGTGCTTTGGAAAAGCTGATATGTCTTAGGGTTATTGAGTCTTATTGTTTGCTAATTCGTGCGGCATTTCACTGCAGAACTGAAGTGGCCATGTGGCACAGCAAAGCACGTCTTTCAACTTTCCAGCATGCAGGAGCTGTGAAGTCCACATGGCATAAATACTACGCATGTAATGTAGGATGAGAAGGCGATGTGAGATTTTTGTGTAGTGAAGGTGCATCCTACAGGCAAGTCAGCAATAAAACTGCCACATAAAGCTGTGCAGTAGCAAAACCAGCAATAAAAATGTATTTCCTGCAGGATCCTTCCAATTGGTCCCTTCCAATTACAGTCAGCTAGCTTAGCTGTAAATACCACTACATGGAAAAAAGCTAAATAAATAACACAGTAAATTCTGTTGCAGGAAGCATGAAGACTCAGTGTATGATGCCAGAACTCACTTAGCAGTGGGAAGGGCATATCATATTTTCATGTTAACAGGAACTGATAAACGGGCTCTCAGTATTTTCTGGTCAATGGTTCTTTGTTTCTGATAAGGAAATTGCTGGACTAGACTTCCCAGGAATTTTCGTCCCTTACAACAGCCTACTGCTCCAGGCATCAGCAAAACCTTGCAGTAGCAGTTGCCGAGTAAGAGCATGCGACGTAAGTGTGAAAGTACCAAAATGTAGTTAATGATACTGCATGTGCACACTGACTTTCGTATCATTGCATTGCTGTGCTGACTGACGTAACGGCACAGCGCTGGGCTGCAGAGTCAGATGGAGAAACTCTTCTGAATTCTGCTGTAAACACTTCTGCCTGTTTGCATTGTTAACAGCACTTCTTTTGAAGTATTTGCAGCAGATCAACATTTGTACTGATAGAGGTTTTCAGATTTGGTGATTCAGCTGTAGGGACTTCAGTTCTTTACTGACTTCTTAATGTTATCACTAAGAGTGTATGGTACACCAGAAAGATTCATTATTATGTAGTTGGAGAAAAATATTCTGTTAAAAAATTAAACCATATTTCAAGGCTTTGTTAAGAAAGTTTAGCTTGTGTGAAAAGATAGATCACAGTGGAGTGATGAGGAACATGGCATATACTTTTCTCAACAGGGTATCTAGGATAGCTTTAAAGTTTATCTGTGCTACTAAGACTGACGTGAAAAATAGCATTGCATGTAATTCTGTTGACAAAATTATGCATGCACACTAGGCCCAGAAGACAGGGAATCAGTCAGACACAGATGTTTACACTGGTAAACAGATTTCTGTGAAGTAACAAAAACAGTTTACCATACCTAGATAGCAAAGTGATCAATGGTGAACTCACAGGTGGATGTCCCTGATTTCTGTGCAGCAGAGCACAGCACTGTGCACATGCACATGTGTAAGGTTGGCCAGGAAAGACAAAGCCATTGCTGTTGTTACTGCAGGTGGTTATTTCAGTAGGCTGGAAAAAACAAACAGAATTAGTTTACCATATATACATTTGTCTGTCTTCATGACAAAACTACAGAAGCAAAGCCTGAAATGTGCCTTTTTTGGAAAAGAAATGTTCAGGTGGATTGTATGGTGGAAAATGAGTGTAATTCTGCTACCAAATGGCATAATGTCTTTGCATAAAAATGGGGAGGTAGGAGACCTTCTTGTATGTCATTGACCTATCATTTGCATAAGTTCCCTCAGTAAGGGCTATAGGCTATGGTTAATGAGCATATTTGGCTAGTTGTGTGTGCTGCAGGAAAACAGCAGTCTAGAGCCTCTGGAAGAAGTAAGGGAGATGAAAAAGCCCTTGAATTCAGAATGGTGTAGCGCATAGCTTATTTTAATGTACCAAAGTAAATGAATCTCTCCTCAAAAATTCCCCTTTAAAAAAAAAAAAAAGGCGCTTTTGCATCTAAACTTAAAACCAGGGAGGCACAGGATGGGGAGGAATGGCTGAGAGTCTGTGAGAAGAGATGTGAGTAGTAGCTTTTTCACACCATCAAGTATCATGCATTTCACAGGCTTAAAATACATTTGAATATAATGGAAACAACAATACTTCTGTGAGTGACCAACCATACAGCACTGCAAAGAGCTTGCCTGTTTAGCTAAAATTGATAACCTTTCAGAAAATAAAATATCTAGAAAATATGTCTGTTTATGCACCCATGTAGCATTTTTTGATCCTTTCAAAGCACTTTAAAGTAATTTCACAGTGCTACTATGGGGTAGATGAATATTTTTCATAATTTACAGACAAATGGACCTTGGTTCTGAAGACTTATAAAGCTTGTCTAAACCTGATAGTATTGCTGAAAATAAATCTTTATTGTTTCTACTTTTAGCTATTCTTGAGTATGAACTCTGTAGCTATAGAAAAAAAGCACAGAAATAAGTGAACCATTTCACAGACAGCTTTGTATCTGTGGTAGTTTTGAACTTGAGGGTGGTGTGCTGTCCTGTGGAGAACATAGAATTATTTAGGTTGGAAAAGACCTTGAAGATCATCAAGTCCAACTGTAAACCTAACACTGTCACGTCCACCAAATGAATACATGAAGTATTAAAGCTTAAGTTATAATGCTGTTCTAGCAGTAATAGACAATTCTATATCTCACTGTTATTTCTTTCATGGAGTTAGAATAAGAAACTACTCACCTCCAAGGGTCGTTTTATTCTGTGAACATGTTTATTGTTAAGGTTAATAGACTTAAGGCTTGGTAAACTAAAAAAAATAGCAGGTTATGGACCTAGAGACCTTTCACTAGGAAAAAATGTCCCGATGCCATTATCCTCTGACTAGACTTCAGAGTCAAGTGGCTTAAATAGGATTGCATAGAGAAAGGTCTGATTGCTAAGTTATCTGATTTACCCCCACCTTTTGTGAAAAGCCATATATTGAATATGGAATAAATTCTTTGTTATTAACAGAAGTGGAGGCAATTTTTTTTAGCTTGAAGAAATGAATTTGTCAATCTCCCTGAATACGGTAGTAACATTGGAGCATATACTACCATACAGATGTCTGCCTTTTTTTTTTTTTTTTTTTTTGTGTGGCCGCCTTTATGTGCCTGTATTTTGCACAAAGATTGCTAAGTATAGAGAACAGAAAACTAGTTGCTATGGTTCTAATTAGTAATAGTAATTAAAATAATAATTTTGTTTTGTTGCAGTGGTACGTTATGCATCCTTAATATTTTTCTGCAGTCTTTCTCTTCTACTTCTTATAGAAAAGATCTAAAGCATTTCATAACTGACTATGAGTTTATTTCAAATTTGAATGAAGAAAATTAAGATTTCATTTACTTCTGAACCATTTGATTACTCAAATCTTGAGTAATGTTTTCTCGGAAATCTTTACTAATTCGTAGCTGTCCTCTTGACTTTATTGGCAGCTGTGTCTCAATCCCAATTTAAACCCAAACTTTTGCTTTTTGTAAGATCTTATTTCTCAAAATTCTATTTGAATTACAAAATTTTGGTGTTCTGACTTTGTTAGAATGGATAGAATTAAATAGCACTTGAATTTATTTTTTTTTATAATTTTATTGAAGAGAAGTTAAGAAAAAGGGTACAGAAACACTTATATGTACTCCGCCCCCCGCTCCTTGTCTGGTGTATTATAATAATACAGTGGTGTAATCCCAACTCCAGGTACTGCACAGGCTACTTCAGGAGGACAAGTAGAATACAGAGCTCTGTCTGGAATTTGCTACATGGCATGGTATCATTTCGTTGGCCTTATCTGGACTAGTGAATTCATCCTTGCCTGTCAGCAAATGACGATTGCTGGGGCAGTGGTTACTTGTTACTTCAACAGGTGAGTGCAGAATCGCCCCCATATAGTTTTGGGGATTTTCCAGCATTTACTTTCAATCTTTTTCTAGGCAAAATAGTCCCAAGTAGACTGCAATTTATGTCAATATATCTTGGAATCCAATTTAATATAATGCTGCTGGTTGCAAGATCTTGAGTAAGATTTTACAATGTGTATGATATTAATGTGACTCACCCCTACCGCTGAAGTTACCAGGCCAAACTGAGCCTTGATACAAGCCAGTAGAGCTCAGGTGACTCTGGTGAAATTGCCATTTGGAAGGCACAGGCTGCATTTGACCTTTTTCCAGGAGACTGCATTAGGTCCAAATGGAGATGCAATATATAGCTCCTCGGTAATTTCATGTATTCGTAGGCAGTTTGACTTCTTCCTAAGTGTTCATCCTTGCTCTGGGTTTCCATTTGTTCTGACTGCATAAATGCCTAGTCTGCTACTCTTTTTTTCATTCTGTGCAGATATTTTCAGTTAACTGTAAACACTTTAACACCACTGTTAAGAATTTAGAAATGTGTAAACAAACTTCCTTGAATTTTGTATTGCCCTGAAATGTAAATGTGAAGGAAATGAGGAAAAATCTCTACTTTTCATGAATTATACTGTTTTTTAGACTTGCAATATTGTAAAATGAAATTAAATTGGTTTCATGCACTGAAGTGGTGCTATCCTGTCATTGCGGGGGAAGATTTAAATCTCACAATACATTGTTGAGTTTTTTGACAGTGAAGAGAGAAGTATCCTGAAAGCGTTTTTCCTCATAAGTATTTTATGAGCGCTCTCACTCTCATGAGCTCTTCCTCTATGCCCAGTGATGAGATTTTCTGATCTGTGAAAAACGCTGGCATTTTAAGGCATTTCTTCATTTTGTATTAGAGGAATACGGTGATAATCTCAATTTGTTGGAAAACTAGCCCTTGAGGAAGGTGATGTGAGAGTGAGTCGGGGAGCCTGGCAGGAGAGGGCCTGGGGACCCTGGAGCACTGGCTGCAGCCGCCCGGGACCGTTGGGCTCGGGCGGCTGGGAAGGGAGGCTTTGGGCTTCTCCAAAACCTAGGTAGCAGATTTCTGTTGATGGTCTCTAGAATGTATGCCTGGATGTTTCAGTTGCCGACAGAAAGGTCTCCTGCTGAAAGGTTTCCAAATCGTCTGTTCCCCTCCACCCAGCAGAGACAGCAGCACAGGCCCTGCTTGCAGGAGCAACTCAGGATTTCCCGCTGCAGCCAACAGCGGCTCTGCTCCGGCCAAAGCAGCAAAGCTAGAAGACCTGGTAACAGCCAGTGCCCACCATTGTTTTTTCATCCCATCCAACAAGCCAAGGAAGGGCAGTGTTTAACACGTGTATCAGGAGCCTGTCTCTGCTAGGATTCTCTATGCAGCCAACAGCCATGCCACTGAACTGGTACTAGT
Organism: Gymnogyps californianus; assembly: GCF_018139145.2. Taxonomy (NCBI): domain Eukaryota; kingdom Metazoa; phylum Chordata; class Aves; order Accipitriformes; family Cathartidae; genus Gymnogyps; species Gymnogyps californianus. The sequence goes on along the minus strand of NC_059478.1, from coordinate 16,770,590 downwards.
AAAAGAGCAGACAAAACCTAAAATGCTACTTTTTAAAAGGTTGAGATCTGTAGAGTGACACAGTCTCATACTACTATTTTACATGCCATGATAGGACCTGAAAAGGGAGGAACTCGCGTTTCTTTTGTCATCTCCTTTTTCCTATTGAAGCTCTAAACACAAGTAACTAGCATGACTGTGGTTCTGTGGGTAATGGGCTGCTCTTTTCTTCTAAGCAAATTTATGCACCTCAAGCTTTAGCAATTGATTCAGCTTTAGCAGCTGAATGCTGAGGCACTAAAGGTTCATTTAAATTGGCTTGCTTGAGAAAGCACAGGAAAGAAAAGCAGTTTCGCTGACTTACTGGGTTGTGTGCTGCAGTGCATTTTGATACAATACACCATCTAAATCCCCGAGGCAAAGACACTGTCCATATCTTCTTCACACAGAGCAGGGAAGCACCTGTAAAAACTGCTGTGATGACATTTACTGCTCTGTTAGGGTCTTCCGCTTTCCAGCTATTTTTTACTGCTGCAGGAACTGGCCACAGAGTACAGAAGGTTCCTGCACCCAATTGTATTGAAATAATTTTGTACATCTACTGTCGAGCCCTCCTCTTGCTTGCCAGGTGACAGGTACTGTGTTGAGAGAGTTGTGCTTGGAAAGGGAAATGCAATTTTTCTGCGATGGTGCTCCCTCTTCCTGGCCTTCAGGCTGTCAGCACAGATCTGCAGAGACGCAGAGCAGTGCAGGAATGGGGAGAGGATGGTTAGCTGCAAGAGCAGTCGCACCATCAAGGGCAAGGGTTATCTCAAGCTGTTCCAGCAATTCTGAGCTTGTCTGCTGTGTGTTTTTAATGTATTCCCTGGGGCAGCATCATAAAGGCATGTCACAAGAGTTTGTTTATGATACCTCATAGAGAGGATTTCTTCTTTGCTTGTGTGCTCCGAGGAAATGGCACAGCCTTTCCCTGTGGAAATCTCCTTCCACAGCACACGCAGCAATGTGCTGCATGGCCAACAGCCACAGTGGAGTTGCAAATGGGGAGGGCAGGGGGTCATTTTAGCTGGATTAGCTTTACAGGTGACATATTTTTGACCTGTAATACCGCCACTGAAAATGGATTTTGCCTTCTTTTATTTCAGATGAAACATGAATACGTGAAAGATTTTATTAATTTAATAAAATAAATAGAACTTTTTTGCTTAATAATTAGTTTTTATGACTTGTGAAAAGGGCTCAGTCTTTTAAAAAACCTTCTTTGTTACTATTGCTGTTTTACATGAGGGTTTATTTTCATCTTGGTGTGCTTAGGTGTTATGTGCGTATTTACCTTTTCGGTGAGATGAGACTTTTCCCCTCTCTGGGGTTAAAGGACGGTGGTATGGTAACTTGACCCATGTCACAGGCATCACTGTCCTGTCCATGTTTGAGCTTATTCAGTAACTCCAATGCATGTATGTCACTGCACAGTGTTGAAATTAAGGAAGTATATAAGCATTTGCAGGATTGGGGTTTTCCACCTGACTCTAAGGTGTTCAACACCACAAATTCTGATAGATTCAGTGAGAGGTGAAATACATACATCTCCCAGTAAGTCAAAAATCCAGGTTTATGAATTTGCACCGAAGTCATTGAGAGATGAACTAGGACCAAATTTTTAAAGGATTCCTCTTCCCTTTTCAAATACATCTGCAATATTTATGAGCATCCTTTGCCCTACTTACATACTTAACCTAACCCATGTAAAAGAGCCATCAGCATGTATGTAGCATCACCTGTCCCTTGTGGTTTTGAGGGCCGGTAAAAGGGCAGCTGGAAGTACAGTCTGTGTGTTCTCTGTTAGACTGATAATGTCTCTGTTATTACAAATCTTGTAATTTATTGTATTTGTTTAAAAACTGAGATTCATATTTACCTGAGGAATATATGATTCATTCCTTAACACTTGTAAAGTATTTTACACTACATCTCTTTTTAGGCAGTCTTTGAAACAGATGAGGCAGGATTGAGGAAAACTACAAGCACAGCTCTGAAAAGAAGGACAGGTTTTTAAAGAAATGGTTTTTTTTTTCCCCTTTCAAATGTCTACGTCTTTTGGGTGTGTCAAGACTACATTTTTTCTTCACACAAAAAACGTGTTTTTAAAATGAAAGCTGAGATGCATGTGTGATCATTTGATTCAAGGAACTCAGTATTAAGAAAGATATCGAGTGTCACAGCTCAGAAGAAAATAAAGACAATTGGCAGCACTGAAGGAAGAAAATTATTAAAAGATGATGTGGTGTTGAGTACAGGTTCACAGGATTTTGGAATAGTAGTGTTCTGTGTAAATCATACAATGCTGTGGTAACATAAAATAGGAATACCAAAGAGGAAAAGCAAGCTGTGGCCCTACTCGGTCTTGTAACCAGTTCTGTCAGGCAGATTCCTGTTTTTCCCTGATACCTTGTGTGCATGCAGTGGCATCTACATGCACAGAATTCACTGCATGATATGAACTGCCTACAAAACTTTATGCATGTGGCTGACTGCATGCTTGTGCTAAAGTCATTTCAGGATTGCAGCCATATAATGTACAAAGCTGGGTGAAACGTCATCCTTAAGGGTAACTGGATGTAGGTGGATGACTGAGCCAACCTTGAGCTTGTTTAGAATCACTAGCATCACCTGTTGTTGTGTTTAGCTAGCTGTTTTCCTATGTTTCCTACCCTGAGCCAGAATTACGAGGAAAATCTTTGTTCTTTTTCTAGTCTGTTTGGAAGCAAAGCAAGAAACCTTGTCAGACCCTGTTCTTGTGAGAATTCCTTTGCTAGGAAAAGAAGGTGTGGAAAAGCATCCAAATGTGTAGAAATTTATCTAAACTAAACTTCCAATTTTGACATTCTTGCTCATTAATCAGTCCTGTTAAAAACATCAAAACAAACCCTTCTTCATTTTTCTCTTCAGTAGCAAGTAAATTATTAACACAAGAGTAAACTTTGTCCTTTCTGTATTTCTCACCCTTGGTTAACATTTAACTTGCAGAAACTTAATCTTTTATATTCTGAGATCTGACTGAGACTGTCATATGTAAGGTAGTATATAAGGGAAAAGGAAACAATGGTACTATATGGACAGAATAACTCATCTGTATTGTGATGTATGTGTTTCTAACACAGAAACATGATGACTTAAAAAAAACCCTGCCTTATTCAGTATAAAATTCCACTATCCCCCAAGCTGTTCCCCTAGTTGTAAGACCAAAACCAACAAATGCAGCAACTGCTTTGCTGGAATTTCCTATTCAAAATAATGTGGTATATTCACATATTTAAATACAACTTCTAGGCTGCAAAGTATTTAGTGTTTTGAATGAACTGCAGCGATACCTTCAGGATTCTTGCAGAACTGTGATACCTGTCTTGTTATAGTGTGTATGATTTAAATCCTTGCTGAAGTAAGGATTTAATAAAAATATATTTGTAGAGCTTTTTAGCCCCAACCAGTCATTCTCTTATCACTGCCTTTTTATTTTTTAGTTTCTTGTGCAAACTATTAATTTTTCAAGATAACAGAGATTTTGAAGGAATCACTTATGAAAATAGGACATCGTATTTGTGATATAGGGTCTGATCTTTACTTAACTATTTAGTCAAACTGCTGCTGGTTCTGTTGCCTAAGTAAATTTTTCAGGGTTGGGCCAATTGCTTAAGAGTTGCTTTATAGAAGGGCTGGTTATGACTGGTGATCAGTGGGGTTTTTTTAATCCTCTGAAACATTTTTTTAAGGTATTTATAGTGTTAATCTAATTGTTGGGGTTTTTTTACAGCATTTGAAGAGGGGTGGGGGAGTGGCTTTAAGTTCATTTCCTGTTTTTTATATAAATTCTTGAGAGCTGTGTCATACTACTCGCTGTAAATGATTGACATTAAACTGACCTTTATAAAGGAACCAAGAAAATAAGACTTGTATTTAGGCCAATTTTTTGTCTTTGCTTTTCTGTTTTGGAAAACAGATTATTTCTCCAAAACAGTACAGGTTAGTGTGCAGTAGAATTACAAGTTTTTTGGGCCAAATTATAATTCTAAACATATAGTATGATATTCCTTCTTTGTGTATTCCATTTTAAAACAAATCCTGTTCAGTGAAAGAAAAAAGAAGTATGAATTATCTGAACAAAATTTAAAACAAAATTTGACCAAATTGCAACAATAAAAGTAGATAGTAGATCTCAATTTTACACATGAGAGCTTGTGATATTTTTTTCTAGTTTTAATTTTACCACTGAAGCAGAAATAGCGGATTCATTCCTTCAGACTAAAATCTTGCAGAAACAACAGTCAAATAAAAGATTGCGGAGAATAAGAGAAGTGACAGAAACTGCAGAGAGGTGTTCAAGGAAGTATTCTCAGATGTTGTTCACTTAATTCTGGTATTTTCCGTTGTAGGTTTTTTCTAGATATTTTTCCATTACTGAATACATCAAAACAGTCATTGCTTAAGAATTAAACTAATCCAATAGAAGTTATAAACTTGGCTGCTTTCCTTTGGACTAAGGTGAACATTCAGATGAAGTCAGTAGGAAAACTGGAGTTGTTCAAGTGGGAAAGGAAATACCAACTTAATTCTTTAAATTTCCAAATACTGAAAAGATACAATGTATATCTTCTTAAATAAGTTTCTAAAACATTTTAAAATTGTTTGTTTTTTCTTTCTAGAAATAAAAATAGCCCACCACCTCACCCAGTCCTGTCTTCCATATCAGTTCTTTTTTGCTACCATCTAGGAACTGCTGTAAAAGGCTCATTTCTAATCACAATACTGAGAATACCAAGGCTTGTTCTCTTGTACCTTTATAATATCCTAAAACAAAAGGTAGGTGTATACTTCTGTAACACTATAAAAATAGTAGTTAAAAGGCGAGATTCATGAAAAAAAAAGTGAACAATATACTTCTTGCTTAAAAATGGATATGATGTGGATTTTATATTTTATCCCATTTTCTTCATTAAGAAAGCTTTTTTCTCTCAACTCAGATATCAGTGCTTCCTTTTTTTCTCTCAACTCAGATATTTTTAAAAGCAGAAAACACCCACTTTAAAAACCACCTTTATTTAGTGTTTATATATAAAGGCTTTTATGAAGGATAAAGGAAAAATTTGGCAGAATGCTCTATTTAAAATTTTTGCATCATAAATTAAAAAAAAACAAAGGTAAGAACATTGTTGTTGCATATAAAATATCTTATAGAAAAGATTTAATCTGCCTTGTAATATGAGTTTATAGAAAGAAAGTATGAAATAAGAACTGAGATTTAACCAGAGATTTATGTAGGATCCAAACCACATCTTTTAAGATATATTAAAAATATGGCTGGGCTATTTTGATTGTTGCTTGTTTGCTTTCTATCTTTCATGCATCCCTGCATCTCTTCTCTTCTGCTGGAAGCGTACCATTGCAGTTAGTTCTGGCACTTTGGCAAGGAGCGAGATCTGTCATGACTGCACAGCTCTGATTTTAGAGGAAGATTTAGGCAAAGTTTTTAAATGTAGGTCTTTTCCTCTAGAGTTTACCCTGGCCTTGAAGCATGTTATGTATAGTTAAGACAGGGTGTTTACATTGACCATCCCTGGTACCTATGAGGCATGTGTGTGGAGTATAGTTTGTGAACGCTTAAATAAAAGCGCCTTGTAATAAGATACTTGAAAGATGTGTAAGTGTCTGGGTTTATGTCACTTTCATATGAAAGCCTTGGTTATAATACTTGGTGAGCTGGGTCAATTAAGAACTTTGTTTAAAGATGGTTGGGGAGGGGGTAGGTTGTGCCAGGCAGAAGATAAGAGTATTTTCTGCCTCTAGAGGAAGCAGAATAAGTGGACTTGTTGGGTATGTGGTTTTGTGATCTGAATAGCTGTAGAAGATTTAACTAGCAAAGAAAGATTATTTGTGTCTATAGCAGTGTGCTACAAGCTTCTTTTGGTCCAGTTGCCAAGCACTCAGCTGAGGATGTGACATGACCCATAGCTGTAACTGCTGCTAAAGAGGCTATAAAGTGCTCAGGCCAGCTCGTGTCCCCAGTCCACAGAAGGATCCCCCCACAAAGTAACCTTACTCCTTCCCATGGGAGAAAGGGCAGGCTATGGCCCCTTTCCATTGAGGCTTTTTCCACAGAGGGCCAGAGTAGTGGTACTAAAGGATGGAGAAGTGATGCTGCATTCTTGTAGAGCTCACCCAGACTTTGCAACCTTTACAAAAAATGCTGCTGTTTTCTGTGAACAGGAGGAAGAGTCAGGGGTCTGCAAGCTTGCAGGTAAATTCACAGATGTTTTCTACATAGCAGTCTTCAAGCAGAATCAGAGAGGAGATTGCAGTTCAAGTCCCTTGCTCTTGGTTTTTAATAAACAGTACTTACTGAGATTAATACAGTTTTAGTAAAATCATCTCTCCAGCAATACACAGCAAGATTAAAGTATTTCTCTGCTGTCAGGAGTTTGCATGTACAGTCGCCATTTTAAAGGAATTATTCCTGGAATATTTTCAAGAACTTCTCTGGAAAAAAAGTTGGGAGGTTCGTGGTTTCTACATGAACAATGGTAGTTGTGGGGACCTGACGTTTTCGTACAGTGACTGGAAGATCTCTGCTTTCCAAAACAAAAACATTCTGACCTCTGGAAAAAGAAGGTTAAAAAGACTCAAGTATCACTGAACTGAATTTCCTTTTGCTGAGAAAAACAGCCAGTTAAATTTGGAAGGCTACCATGGCTACCAAGATGTCTTTTTCTTGTCTTGCTTGGTAAAATCTTTATATGATGAACAGTTCTGAGCTCGTGATGTGATGGGGTGGGGGCGGCGGAACAAACACTGAGCTTTTCTGCTCTGTTTTTAGTATGAAACTAATATAGATCAGTGGTCTATGAATGGTCTGTTCTAATACATGCTTTTTCCTCCTGTCCTGAAAAATGAATGTATGCTCTGAGTCAGTACACACACGTGCATATAAGTCCTTCTGCCCATTCTTTTATTTTTGTCCATTAGGGTACCAGTCATTTCAGAACTGTGAAGGTTTTTTGATAAACAAAAAAATTAAAAATCTGTCAGTGTACTCCCTGATCACTGCAAAGTACTGTAAGGGTTACTGATTTGCCTGCCTGTTTTGTTCTCCAAGCAGCTGTTAGCTCACAAAGCTGCTTGCAGCGCTTACTTTCTTTTCCCAGAGAAGAATCTTCTATCCACAGGAAGAAAAAAAATATGCTCAGCTCATCAGTCATTAATACTGAAGGGTCTCAATTAAAAACCGTTCCTATAATCCTAAAGGAAATATCTGCTGCCTAAGTGAACGCTTTATTAGAAGAGTCAGTCACCTGTAAAGCAAGTTTTTCTAAAATGGCAGTTTTGTTTGAGTCTAATTCTGTGTCCAGTAACCAAACATTTCATTTTATTGCAGGAGAGTGCATGTGCAAAGTGCCTGTTCAAGTGCTGTTTCTGCTGGTTTTGGTGCCAGGAAAGTTGCTTAAGATACTTTAACCAGGTACAGTCTATCATCTCTGTCACTCAACCGTTGGCATACCTAGTCTAGAAACGGTGTGCGTATGCTAGCTCCATTTAGCATGACTAAAGCAACATCCAGTGCATGCAAGCCCAAGTTTCTTGCTGGCCGTGTAAACTAAACAAACAAAAAAGTCTTCAAGTGCAGATGGAACTTGTTGCAAAGAAACAGGGAATTGACAAACATGCAAGGTGCAAGATTTTAGAAAACTTGTTAATACAGCTTGAGATAGTCCTTTCAGAGGGGGCCACTTGCTATTTCTGTAGGTAAGAAGACTTAACATTTTGTTGAGTTGTGCCAGACAGAATACTGAAATACAGAGGGTCCAGGTGGAAGGAAGCAATGAAGAAGTAAGAAACCCACCTGGAGATGTGTCATTAAACTAGATACGGTATTTTCCACCTGAAAGTCCTGACTAAGAAACTTGAACTCCTGGCTGATTTCCATTATCAATATATCTGGGAATATGATCCGTGATGAAAAAGCCAGATGATATTATATTCTCTTTCTTTGAAAGACATCTTTGTTTTGTTAGCAGTTTTGTTTCAAAAGTGGTTTTATTGGAAATGGATGATTTCTGACATACATCAGTTTTTCAGATACTTGACTCTTACTTTGTCCTTCCTGATCCTTTTCTCCAAATGTTTTCCAGCTCTATATACATCATTGTAAATAGTTAATTTTTCTCATTGTCAGTCCCCTTTTGTTGTCTGTGGTGACTGTGGTATTCTTAATGTGAAAGGGAATCAGATGTTCATGCTGATTCTTAACTCTCTGACTGTTGTGTTCTTTGTTCTCATTGCTGAGGGTAGTAGTGAAGTAAACAAGACAATTCTGACAATGGGTCTGACTCCTCTAAAGTAGGTGCATAAATTAAGCTTAATCTTGGACAACTATGAAGAGAAAGTTTTTCACTTAGTTCAGCCTAGATTAAATACTTGTGCAGTGAAATCTCTGGTTCTAGACAATGAATTTTCCAGGCTTACATTTTTTAGGTAGATCCTATGGTCACTGACTTGGTGAAGAATCTCAGAGTTCGTTTTGACTCCATTTGTAGTCACCCTTTCCCCTTGGCTTCCTGCCTTTCAAAGAAATATCCAGCATCCTAGTGTTTACTTTCTCCAGCTGTTGTATGCTACGTGTTTGTTAAAAGAAGAATTAATTCCTGTAATGTTCTTCCTTTTGTGTCTACAGAAGGCTGTATTATAGCTCTTGTTCCCTTAAAAGATTTCCTGTTTCCTAATCTATTGTAGGCAAATTTCTGTTTTTATATGAGTTGTGGTTTTTAACCTAATGATCATAATACTGTGTTTGCTGTTAGATAATTGTTTGTTTGAACATCTTTTTGGCAAAGATGATGGTGTTCCACGTGCTCCAAATCCAGGGCAATTTGGGCAAGGGTTAGAGGAGAAAAAAAGCAAGAACACGCTGTAAGATTTTAATAGAAATTTTATCTGTATGAAGGGGTAACATTGGTCTCAGATTATTGCATTTCATAGAGTAATTAAAGTATCTAATTAGTTTTTTCTTTTTTCCTATTAAAAATGTATTCAAGCCTATTTCTTAAAAAATCTATTTTGACTAAGATTGCAAATCTTCATCTTCAGTTTTGTAAAATCTGCAGCCAAATGTAAAAAAGAAAAAAAAGAAAGGAAAAAAAAGACAAGTCTGCGGTTTTAAGCAGCTTAACATATGGCTTCATTAACAGAAGTACTGAACTCTTAAGAGCTCTTATTGAGATCAGTGAAAGCTGCTGGCTACACCCTTGAAATTTCACATAGGTGTTGAACATGGACTTGAGAGTAGGACTTGAGAGGGGTTAAAAAATTGCTTGTACCTATGTTTCTAACATTTTGAAAGTATTTTTTAGTTCAGATTTTGATTTTTGTGTGAGTTGAAATTACTGAAATGTGGAACAGCTGTTATAAACGTTGGTCCAAAGCTCATTGTGTGCGTTAACATTCCTTACTATGTTTTTGTCTTTTATTCTAGTATTACTTTCACTATAGTAATAAGCATGTAATTACCTGAAACTCTTAAAAAAAAAAAAAAAAAAAAAAAAAAAAAGCCTTCTCCATCACTTCTGCACTATTTTCTTCAACCTGTTGTTATATTGCTTAGATGATTTAAATTCTTTCTGCTCCTTCATTCACAAGTTTAATCAGGATTAAACAGAGCCCCTTGTTTTCCCTCTGGGAAACTTGCAGATGAGAAACAGGTGCTGGAGGAAGTAACGCTGGTGATAAAGTGCGAGCTTCTTTCTTCCCATGCAGTATCAACCAAGTGCTCTGTTATGTTATCAAAGAGTACTTTTTGGGCTGAGGTGCCATCTTTCAGGTGGGATTTAACACTGACTTTGATAGTTGCATGCATCCCTGAAGTGACTTGTTCTCTGCGGGCTCAGCTAAGTTTTGTTCAGCTCTCCTGGAACTTAACTGAAATGGGGCCAAAAAGGTACCCTGTCATCTTCCCATCGTGACAGCGTGCTGCGCTAGACGCTGCCAGTTGCCATATTTCCAGTGGCGGTTGTTGGAGGAGAGGTAATGTAAACCCAGCATCCTGTGCAGATTGCAATGTGGATAATTACATTCTGCCTTCCTAAATTTCTCTTGGATTTGCAACTGGATCCTGTGCTAAACTGTGGTGTAGTGTTGCTATGTGCTGTTAAACAGTTCACTCCTTAAGCTGTTCCATTTCAGTCATGGGCAAAGTGATTCATGTGTGTGTATAATCCATTAGTAACAATTGTAAAGCACTCTGGGTTCTATCTGGATGAAAAGTGCTTTGTGAATATAAAGTCATTATCCTTACTTGACAGTTCTGTTTGCCAACACTTGTCAGAATTACCACAGATTTTTCATCTGCTGGCTCTGATGGCTTCAGTATGTTCCAGATAAACATATCCAATCATCTCAAGTAAAATCTGGGAGACTGAAATTTCTCATCCGTGAAAAGAATATACCGGTTTTTTAATGTGGTTTGGGAGCTACAAGGTCTGTCTCTCTCCTGCTTTCTTAAATTGTAGTGGCAGTCTTAACTTTCGATACATCAAAGCGCTTGCTTTTTTTTTCTCCTTTACAGCCTTGTTGCAGTGACTTTTTTTAAACAATATATCTATTTCAGGATAGTTTTGCTTTTCCGTGTCTGCTTTGGGTTCATCTGCAGCCAGTTGGCAAGCAACCGCTCCAAAGTGCAGCACATGGATTTCTGAAGGAGTTGCTGTGGTAGGAAGCAGTATGTGGTTTCTCTGTTTTCATCAGCGCAGTTACTTGCAGTGTAGCCTTCTGGGCCCTGTGGTAGCCATTACTGAAGTCAGCAGCACGTTAGCCTGCATTTGCTGGTACTGCGACCCTTTACTGATACTGAAAGCTGGCAACTGTCTAGTGTAAAAAAACAGTAGCAAGTCTGTCTAACGGTCATAGATCCATGGCAGTTGGTTGTCTCTTAAGCTTTGGATGGAAGCCTATCAGGAGGTTGCAGTTAAATGCCTTGTGGAGAAGTGACCTAGATAAAACCAAAATTCATGCATGCTAATGTAAGTACAGTTCTCCTCTGCACTGCCAAACACATTGTGCCTCACCCCATCAAGTACTTCTTTTTCCTCCCTAAAACAATACTACATTTTAATGTTACTGGCAAAATTGCTTCTAGATGTTAGGCTAAATTTTTAATCATCTTGAAAATACAGTTGGCTAAAATGTTAATCTTCAGTAAAATTGTATTTTAAATATGTTTTCCCTCTAGAGGCTTTATGTATGAGCTAACAGGAAATAAAATTCCTCAGATCTTTACTTGCTCTGTAGGGTGAACGATGTAGGGGATAGAGATGAACAAGACTGACTAATTCTTGCTTTGATACCTTTCTCCTCTCCCCAATCCCATTAAAGAAAAAAAAAGAGAGAGAAAGAAAATAAAACGCAATGAAGCAAGTGACCAATAATTCAGTGCTTTTAAGCAGAGCAATTTATGAACAACTCTCTGGAAATGTTCAGTTTGTTTTATTTCAGAAATCCCAAATGAGAACATTGTCGCACTAACTGCAGAAGCCACTGTAAGCAACTCCAGTAATGATGAAACCATGATGCAATGGGTACTTAAAGCAGGATTCTTGTGGTCCAGCCCCTGTGGTTGAAATGGAGCCCAGGTGTAGCAGTGAGATGCTGCAGGAAAGGACACCCAGCTGCCCTCCCAGGAGAAAGTTGTGTTGGTCCTACCCACTGGATGACAGCCATGGAGGGAGTAGATGAGACACAGAGTAGGAAGCAAGTAAAGGACAAGATTTGCTCCAGTAGTCCAGACTACAAATATAAAGTGGAATGGAAATAAAGGAAAGTTGTGCTTCTTGGGCTGCTTGGGAAAATTCAGGAGGCTGTTGAAGTGTTTCTTACAAATGGTCATTAGCCTAAGAATCAAAAATAACTGTATTAGCTGTGTGCTTATTGGTTGAAAGTTGGGGAGCAGAATATTCTCCATGTGTTTGTCAACCACAGGACAACAGCCCTCAGTTAACAAGGCTGCAGAAAGGGCAGATTCAGTTCTGGAAGGTATGAGATGAAATACTTGCACCAGAAAGAGGGGGATAAATTCCGTTGTACAAGTTGCTGGTTAGGTGATCAGGCTTATCTCACAAGAGGCGACTGGAATATCCTCATGTGTATACTTTGGCAAATGAAAGGTAAGATCAAGCATGTTAGCCATCTATGAGTGTATCAGGAAGAGAAACAGCAGGGAGGGATAAGAGCCAAGACAAGATCAGCAGAAGAATGAGTAGGTGTAAACTGTTCATGAGTAAATGTTGTCTGAAAGTTGGAAGAAGGTTCCTAAGGACCAGAGGGACAACGGTCTGGAATAGCTCCAAATGTACAGGCTGGGAGAGGGAAAAGCCCTAAGTAATTTAAAGAGGGAGCTTTCCACTTAATGGAAGAAATCATATAATGTGCTAATCTGAAATAGCCGGGGACTGGAGTGGCTGAAAGTCCCTTCCAGTCTTACATGTCCTCATCTCTTCAGTGGGGCCTCACAGGCCTACATCGCTCTAATTTCCCACCACTATCTGAGAGATACGATAACAGCTTTCTCACTGGGTCACTAACTGCTGTACAGCATCCACAGAAATGTCATTGCCTCTTGCTACCACTGGATTTTGTTTTCTGAGGGGATTCCACTGGCAGCTGTGACACGTGCAAGCTAAGACACTTAGAAGTCCAGCCTGAGCTGCACAGCGTTGCACTAGGTGTAGCTAACCAAGGCAGCCCCCAAGAGAGTTGGCAGCAACAAGATCAGATCAGGCTGAAAATACCAGCAGAGTGGAAAAAGCTGAAGTGGGATGTGAGACCAGCATGTCTCCTGCTTCTTTTTTAAGAAGATTCTGTCGCTATGGCAATCCTCTCTTCCCCAAGCTCATTTTATTAAAGCAAGTCCTAGAATGGAGGACTGAATTCAGCTGTTACACAAAGTAGCAATTATTCTCAGCAATTGGGGAACTTATGGCCTGGATCTGAGCCACAGTGCCTTTCTCATGAAACTAGCAGGTCAATTTGTCCAAGACCCTTGACATTCTGTGTTGTGAGGCACAGAAGGATGTATTCTTTAAATAGGTTTTTTTGCATACTGTGGTATTTGGAAATATGTAAACATTCACATTCCTTATTTATTCATCCTGACACTGAGAAACTAGTGTCTAGTTCCCAGGCTCCAAGCCAGAGGAGGCTTGTGTTCTTCACAAAGGTGGTGATACAGTACCGACTTGCTGGTGCAAGGATAAAGACTGTTCCTGACCCACTATCTCCAACGCTTTCTGATCAGTGGTATGCTATCGATGCCATTATTACTTGCTTGTCACCATAGCAGAGACTACCATTGTAACAAATCAATTCATTAAGCAAAAATAAAAAACATAATAGCTATATTGGGCCAGACTGAGTCTCCGTCTAGCTCTAGTATCCCATCTCCGACAGTGGCTGTGAGTGAATGCTAAGGTAGAATGAGTGTATATTTCTCTGTCCTCGTGCTGTTTCTGAATCTGTTTTCAGCCTAGGGACTTCTTGAGCTGAGTATGTTTTCTGTGTGTTTAATAACTCTGTGGTTTCCTTTTCCCTGAACTTTCCCAGTCTCTCTTGAGCTCATGCGAACTTTTAGCAGCTACAGCATCCTTTGTCCAGCAGTTCACAGGTTACAGACTTACAGTGAGAAGAAATACCATCTGTTTTCAAATTTGGCTTCTACTACTTCGTATGGTCCTCCCCCTGCCTAGTCTTTGTTCTGGAAGAAACAGTGAGCCATCTAACCCTACCTACCCTCTCCGCATTTCTCATGATTTTGTAGCCCTCTTACCACATCCTCCTTCAGTCATCTCGTTTCCAGACAGAAGAGCCTGGTGTACTCAGTTGTTCCCCAGACAGAAGACATTCCATACCTTTTGGATCGTTCCTGCTGCCCTTCTCTCAAACATTTCCTAGTCCACTAAAGCTTTTGTGCATGGGAATAGAATACATTCTGTAGAAAAACACATTTAAATAACTGGTTTCTAAATGATAGCAGGTTCTTAACTGACCATGGGCTACCAGCTTAGCCTTTGCAACTATCTTTTCTTTGAAAGGAATTGAGTGGTTGCACATACGCTGCAACTGGAAAATTAATGGGATATCTAAGCTTCTAGTCCGAAGTCCAAAATGATTTGCAAATATTGGGAATAGCTTGTGTGTGTTAGGTGTTCTTTGGTGGTAAGGATAAGAAATCATTTGAGCTCATTTCTGTGCAACTTTGAGTTTCATGGAAATACGCATTTGCTTAAATGTTAGACATGTATTTTGTTAGTGAGAACGTGTAGGTTTCTGTGTGGCTGGATGGAATCAGGGTATGGGGTCTGTATGGGAAACTTGAGAATTGTGAAGAAGGTGTATGGAGCCAGAGTCTAGGCTGAACAAGAAACCCTCCAAATATTTTTTTTTTTTTTTCTTAGAAATGTATTTTTTGCTGAAAGGTGGAGATCACTTGGCTAAGTCTTCAGCTTGTACTAGTAACATTCTTGCTTCACCTATGTCAATGACTGGTTTTGTAGCCTTCAGCAGTTCATTCATTTCTGTGTCTCTCATTCCTTCTATGATGTTGGATTATTACCTGGCTGCCTTTCTTGCTTGGCTGTTATGACTAGTTCGTACTTACATGATTTGTGGAAGCTGTAATTGTTATAAATGCCATTTTTTATCAACTGGTTTGTAACATGGCAAATCCCTATACAGGTGGTATTCAGTCTCCAGCATTATTTTCAGTCTTTCCAAGATAACTGTTCTAGTTAATAAATATCAGAAATTCTTTTTGTTGCACATTCCTTGCATACCGAAGTGGCTAATTCAAGAGTGCAAACAAATGGTTATTTATTTTAAGTTTGGAAACAGTGTTTGTACAAGTGCACATGCATTTTCAACATTCTTTTTAATTTTTAAAACAGGGCATTTTTTGCTGTTTATGAATACAGAATCTGTTTAATTTATTGGCAAAATTTATACTGATCTCACCACATCAGGATCTGCTCTGTGAGTTTAGTTCTTAAGGGACAGAAACAAACTTAGAAAACCCTTTTCCACTTTGTGTCTCCATTTCCTGTCTGTTAATGGGAATGATGAAACAGACTTAACTCGCAGCATGTTATAAAGATAGGTCTGTCCAAGTTTGAAACATGCAGTGACAGCTACAGATGGAAGACGCAGAGGGAGCTTGACCTGAGGCCATCTGTCCTACACCTGTGTCCTGGGGAAACGGTAGCCCAGCAAGGCTGGCGCTGGCCTTACCGAACTGTCAGCTCTCCCGCTGCTGCATCCTGGGCCGATGCTCCCGCAGGCGAGCTTGCAGGCCGTCGGGTTTCCTCACATGGGATGGCAGCAGGCTGCTTACAAACCTGTCGGGTTGAGTGAGGCAGGTGGGACAGGGATGCTTCTCTTTCAGAGGTGTAGGCAACCACGAAGGCAGAGGTATTGTAGTCAATGCCTGACCGAGCCAAAGGGTACACCTCTCTGCCGGTCCTGTTACAGCACTGCCTGGGGAAAGGAGCAGCGTCAGTATAAAGGAAAGTTAGCACAGAAAGCATTTTTTCCTATTTAGGAATGAAGCGAACTTGCTTGTTTAAACAGATTTTTATGCAGATACTCTATGCGTTTCTGTAGAGTTCAGTGGAGTCTTTGATTTTTCTTAGAGTAGGCAATAAATCCGTGGTCTTTATTTATACTTTTTCCATCTATGGATGTATTTGCTGCTATGTAAGTACAATATTTACAGGATGTCACTGTTTACTTCTACTCTTTTTTTGCTTACTATCAGAGAAACAAATTCCTTTGTCATTTATAAAATAAATAATATCCACAATAGAGACAAAGGATCTTTGACTGCATTTAATTTCTTTCTTTCTCTGTAATATTTTAAGATAATGTCAATATAGCTTTGCTACATTACAGTATGTTACAGAAATTGCTATGGGGTAAAACTGGACTCTGCAGAAATAAATTTTCTCTGCCTTCAGATATCTGAAGCTATTTTATATTTTGATTTGTAAGTAAGAAAAAACAGATTTTTGAACAGGAAGTGTTTTGCAGTAGGCCAGTATAATTCACTTTCAGCAAACCAGTTATGTTTTTTTCTCACTTCCAGGTGAAGCAGAAAGTAATCTAAGCACCAAGCACATGTTGGGGTGTATAAATTCCTTCAGAACAGTAATCCCTTGCACACTGTGGTTCTTACTGACTGTACCAGATGTGACTAATGCTTTGTGGCATAATCCACCTTCTAATATTTTGAGTAAGAGAAAACCAGTCATAAGACTTGCTGGTAAAGTTCAGCATACATTTCAGGTATCTTGAGTGCTGTTTTTCTTAGCTGATATCTTGGACACAGTTTCAAAACCTTGTTGAGGAGTTCCCGAAATGGGACATATATGTCAAGTTATGCACAACAAGTGCTAAAATAATCCAGTCCATGAAGCTAAATATTCTGTCCTCCCCACCTGTCTTGGCAAGTTTCCACACAGAGAAATCTTGTAAAATTCTCAATACATCAAAAAACTGTGAGTGCCCCTACTGTCTGTTGAAATTCTGGGGGCTTTCTGTGACATAACACTCACTGGTCTAGTCCAGGATCCTTTAGCTGTTCTTTTCCAGTCATTTTCACAATTGGTTTCATCTTTCATGAAAAGGTTTATTTTATGGCTATAGCCATAAGCTTGAGTTTCAGTAGCATATGAATAGTTTGAAAGGGCCATGTATAAGAGGTTTTTAATCATCAACTTTTAAATGACTGGATAACTATATAACTTGATTGTTCCACTTAATAGTTTGCCAGCAGTCTTGGAGATAGATTCGTAGAAAATAAACAAGTCAGTTTGGATAGTGTGACTCCAGGTAAGTGAGTGTTTTGTGGTAATTGTGTTGTATTCATTAACAAAAATTCGGGTAGAGAATTTTAGTGTTTTAAAATAAATTGGATAAAGGTGGGTTCAGAAATTTATTTAGTCACTATTCTAGCATTTGCTAATGGTGGAAATTATATAGAAAAACTATTTGAAGTTAGAAGCATAGTCATTATAGTCACTTAAAATAAAATTGCCATATTATGCAAAATAACTCTTTATATTCATAAAGTCAGTATTTCCAAATAGAGTTTAAGGCTTTGCATTTTGCTGAAGTAAAATCTAGATTATAAGAGTCTTTCCTCTCTCACTGCATTATTATCTTCTCTCATTTCAGCATGCATACACAACTACATCCATAAATGGGACAAATTTTTGTACATCAGCAAAGGATGCTGTCTTTATTTTGGTGAAGAATTCTGCTAAACTTGCATCTATTAGCTGTTTTGGAGATTTTGTCCTATTTCTAGGAAAGGTAAGAGTAAGAAAAATACTGTCTGTAAGAATGAAGTGAAACATCAGGGTTTGAGTCTCTTTTCGTATACCTAAAGTAAATAAGGTTTATCTTTGTTAAACTTGGTGTTGTTAATGCTGTAAAATGAGTTCGGGAGAGAAGATAATGTTTGAGGAATTTAATCCTTTTCATAGTCTTTACAGAGTTATTTAGTTGTATTACAGTAGCGTCCTTGGCGCCACTCTTATAGTTCCCATTGCAATGAGTCTTTGGTAAATACGTAGTAAAAGATTGCCTCTGCCCTACAGAATTTACACGTTGAATTGAACACGAAGTGTGACAACTATGTGATGCCAGAAACTGCATAGCTATCCCCCAGATGAGATGTGCTGTTAAAATATTGGCTGTAATGTATTTGCCTCAGGGTTTGGGTTTTTTTAAGAAACATTTCTACATGATTAATGAGGCTGCATTTCTCTCTTGCTGCCCTTTACAGGTGTTTGTTGTATGTTTTACTGTTTTTGGAGGATTGATGGCATTTAACTACCATCGGGAGTTGCAAGCTTGGGTAGTTCCTCTGTTGCTGGTTGGATTTTTTGCCTACGTGATGTCCCACAGCTTTCTGTCTGTGTTTGAAGTGACAGCAGATGCCATGTTCCTTTGCTTTGCTATTGATATGGAAACA
The DNA here is from genome assembly GCF_018139145.2 of Gymnogyps californianus. Classification (NCBI taxonomy): domain Eukaryota; kingdom Metazoa; phylum Chordata; class Aves; order Accipitriformes; family Cathartidae; genus Gymnogyps; species Gymnogyps californianus. The sequence goes on along the minus strand of NC_059478.1, from coordinate 16,752,547 downwards.
AATGATGGATCTGCAGAGAAGCCATACTTTGTGGATCAGGAACTGCTGGTAAACCCCAGTGATAACAGCAAAGATATTTGAGCCATTCTAAGCTTTTGGGGACTTTTTCTTTCCGCAAGACCTAGTAATTTGAACCCACAACCCGTGCTATTTCCTTTCCAACACCTTAGAACAGGATGGGCTCAGGGATACAAATCATTTCTGAATTTATAAACTGAAGTAAATGGCTCCCTCTGACTCCTGAGTGCTAGCTATGATCTGCTGCCTTCTTTTAGACCATACCCTGTAAGTAAGGGCTGACTTTTTAGGCCTTATTAGAGATATGTTCAATATATTGTTGGTAATTAAAAAATATATATAAACAGATGAGCTAGCTGCAGAGACTGATCCATGGGGTGCCCTAAGATTACATGTTTATATTTGTTGTGACTTACTGTACAGTGATGAGCAAAAGTAAACAACAAGGAGCTTCTTGTTGCCAGCAGCAGGTCAGGTATCCATCCACATCCTATGGATGCTGTAGTTCTGAACAAACTTCATGCAAACTCGAGTTGCTTTACTTCATACCTATACAGATTCTTTTGCCAAAATACTGTCTTCTGTCTCCTGATTAAATTCTTCTGCCTCTGGACTGATTGTTCTGTGTCTTTACCCTCGTAATTACTGTATTGTATTACAAGCGTTTCCATGGAGAATCATTACATAGCTAATAGTGATGGAGAGCTTTAGTTCATAGCTGTATCTGAAGGATTCGAATCTATATATGCCATCCCTTTCATATTAAGAGAATATCTGAAGATGCAGATGTTTTTTCCTTTCATGCTATTTTTGCCAGTTCTGTCTTTTCCTTCATAAATCATGCGACAAAGAAAATCTTAGTGATTCATGAAAAACAAACTCAGCAGCCAGAATAGCTCATATGATATGAATGTTCTGGATGGACTTCTTCAGGACAGTGTCAGAAGAACTGTTTTGGTTTTTTTTTAATGCTGCTGTTAGATTCCCTGTAATGTTCATAGAATTTTGCCGAAAACAAAAAACAACAAAAAGGCAGCCTAAAGATAGGCTTAACCCTTTGTACAGAAGAAAGCAGATAGATATTCTTTGACTTTGATTCAGAACAGTACTTCAGCACATGTCCCGAATAGGAATATGTTACTGAATGGAAAATGCCTTGACCTCTGTTCTTCTCCCTCTGTTTTGCCAAATGCTAAAATACTTAAGCCAATTCTCCTTCATGAAACAAACAGAGGCTTTCCTTTCTCCACTTCCAAACTTTGTGGTAGTTTCTCTTTTTAACTCTGGTCTTAATTCCTTGTAATTAGCCATGCCCTAGGGCCTCGGGTGAAGAGGGGCTTTCCCACAGGGGTGAGGAGTCTTCCAAGCAGGGCAGGCTGTGTAACCTTGTATGGAAAAACTGGGGGCAGCACATCCAAACTCCTCCTCGTTGCATGATCGAGAGTAAGTTTGCTCACGTAGCCAAGAACCTGGAGTTTCCCAACACATGAAGGCATTTGACTTGGGACGTCTGTTACAGTCGGGTTACAAACATCTGGGGGTGGAAGGGAGGCTCTGTGGCCCTCAGGACAGTATGTGGCAGTGGGCGGAGAGCCGGGTGAGGGATTTCAGACAGCCAGAGTCTTCATTCCTGTAGTAGGAGATGTAACAGAGACTCTTGATTCATCCTTCTTGGTTGCATTCATCACCCTTGCTGCCTCTGCAGAGTCCCTCCCGGTGTCACTCAGTGTCATCCAACTAGGAACCAGCTACACTTTCTTAGCCCCGGGCTAATTATCTTCCTTTACCAGGTATTTTTATTTACATAATGGCTTGCATTCCCAAATGATCTCACTCTGGTTTTTGCTTGTAGACCTTTGTGAGTCAGAGTAACAAGTTAACAGAAGGGCAAAACCACAGAAGCATGAGACCTTTCCAGGACAACGAAGATGGGACAGAGCTCCAACCTATGGTGAGACAGGAGTGTGGGCTATGCATTTGTCTGCCAGCTAATGTGTTTGCCTTTATGTCCCGAGAAGAATGGATGTAGGCTGTCATGTATCTCCTGATGTCTCACAGCAACCAACATGCTGTACCCAGTATCCTGTTTTTCTTTCTGTTGCTTTCCCTCTTCAGGAAACTCTCTGCTGGTGCAAAATGGACGGATCAAATATTTGTTCTCATCCTTCTTCCCATTCCCCAGTGTGCCCAGCAGACGAAGAGAGAGATCGGACAAGGGCAAGGGGGTGGGAGATGAATCCTATTCAGATAGTCCTCCACATGTCTGCTGTAGGAAAGTCAGAAGAGTGGTAGGCTGCTTGATTTCCTGCCAGAGCTGCTGAAGTTCAGAGCTGTAAGAGCAGAGCTTAGAGGCCTTCCCTCTCCACCCCCACCCTTTTTCTTTCTTTCTTGTCTATCAGTGTATGTATTTATTTACTCTGTTTTATGCTGGGGTAAAAAAGCTGAGATGCCAGAAGGGAGTGTTCCTCCACTCCCAGGCTTGGGAAAGTCCTGAGAGTAAATGCTCACTAACTGACATCTGAAAAAATATTGCAGATTGCCCAACCTGAGAAGCTGCCCCAGCAAGTTCAGAGTCTGGGCTGATTTTCCCCCCAGCATCGGGGGGGCCAAGGCAGGGCTGCTGGCAAAAGATTCTGCAGCAGCAGCTACTCTGGCACCTACGCTTGCTGGACACTACCGCTTGTGTCTTGTGCCCTCCTAGCTACTTCTTACACGAGTGTAACGAGTGTTGGTGATTTTTCTTGATCTGCTTTCAAGAGGTACCAGGCTCTAGCGAACTCTCATGCAATCTTGTGGGCATTCTGCTATAGGCAGAGCACTGCTTCAGTTTATTGCTACAGTGAGGGACAGTTGATTTTTTCATTGTTTGGGTCTGTTATTGCGTTCTTCAGTAATTTTTTGCCGAGCACAGAAGCTGGGGGGGCGGGGGGGTTATTCCCTGTGAGAGGAGTGTGGATTTGAGATACAAAAGAACCTTAATTATTTTCCCAGTTTACTCTTACGACATTTAAATGCAGTAACAGGACTAGTGCTACACATTATTTGACTCCTTTTTTTTCTCTCTTCATAGACTTGAATGTGAAGTGCACCAGGAAGTATGAAGGCAGACCAGCAATAGCAAAAACAGTCATAGAAAAAAGTAAAGGTTACCAATACCCCAGGACAAAGTATTAGTTCTCTAAATCTCTGTTGTACCTTCTGCACTGGTAAAATGACACAGTCTGTTTGCATGAATAATGTATTTTGTGTGTCAGCACATCTGATTTTTATTAATATACTTGTTATGATCGTCTGCAAGTTGTTAATAAACAAACTCCTTGTAAATTTCTATGTTGTCAGACTAAAAATACTAAGTCGACAAGGTCATCAAGCTGTCCTTCTTAGCTTTTTGGTGTGTCAACTAACGTGGGTTTTTTCATGCTTCTCTGGGAACACTGAGCCAGTCATCCCTGGATCAGTAAACACAGAAACATTTGTAGAGGCGGCACTCTGAGATGACCGTTTCCTGATTTATTCTGTGTATCTGAACAGCCAGTGCAACGACTTAAGGAACGGTACTGAGCTCACTGATGGAAATTACCATGGATAGAAATTCTCTGTAGTCAATTAATGGTTATGAGGTAGGTGTCTTTCTTTTAATTATGCTCTTTTGGGAATGGTTTTTACAAGTTAGTATCATAAACTGGCTCCTCTCCAAGGGACAGATGAGGAATAGTCCTTTTTTTTGTAAATAACAACTACCTTCCCTTTGCAATTGAAGAGACAAAGGAAGCAGAAAAATTTATATCTGGATTTAAAGCTTGACAAAGAAGTAGCAGATGAGCAGTGTCTGGACAGAAAGGAGATAAAATGATGTTATAAATAATACCTTATAGAAATGTTAGCTGTAACATGGATGTGAAATATAAAATATGGAGGAATGTAGCAAAGACTGTCAGGGCTGTAGTCAGAAGAGGGACATGATAAGGGTAGACACTTGTAAAAAAAAAAAAACCAAACAACTTGGTAACAGTCTGTCAGCATTTTCTTGTGAGAAATTCTGAGGTTTGTTTAAACTTTGTACCTGGACCCTGGTTATAATACACTTCCACAGGCTCCACCTCATTCTGAGTATGGGGTAGTTTTAGATTTTACCCGGTGGCACATGATTTTATTCTTTTTGTTCAAAAGCTCCTTTAACATTTGGTTTGAGGAGAGGTTTGAGGTGGGAAGATGACTCCAAGCAGGGATTTCGGTAAAGTACACACCAGTATAGGAAATGAGACATTACTGCAGGTAAGTGACTCATAAGCTGCCATAATGAATAGATTGATAAACCTTTGATTAGTCACAGCTTGGAAGTGACATACAGAAAAGCTCACTGATGGCCTGAACGACAAATCTGTTTCAGCTAAATACTGTATCTGGTCTCCTGCTGTTGAGAGGAGACTAGTTATCTGCTAGGGAATGCTAAGAAATACTTGCTTTTTATTCTTCATTTAATTAACTTTTGTCTACTTTAATATGAGCCACTTCAAGAAGTTGAGGAATATGCAATAGATGATGAAAAGGGGAAAGAAATAGATTAATTACTTTCTGCCTGGCAGGTGAAGCTGATCATCTACTGGCTGTGACTCGCTACCTCTCATTACTTAAAACTGTACGTTGGGTACTTCTGGTGCTTGGCTTGTGGATGCTGTGGGAGCCGAAAATCACGCTGAATAAGCAATAGCTCTCTAACCGTGAGAAAGTGTGCAGATACGGTACTTACTTACAGAGGGGCAAGCTTTTTCTCTGCCACAGGTCCCAGTAAGATTGCTTCCAAGTAGTAGTGTCTCCACAATGTAAAAATGGTGTTTACCAATTTACAAAGCATAGTAGGTTCACTTGGAAGTTAAAAAAATCAGTTCTTAGTACACATGGGGTTTTTTTTTCCTGTTTGTATTTGATACTCACACTGCATGTTTTGGCCCTTGACTCAGGAACTCTCTGGTGGAAGAAAGGGAGAGAAATTTTTATTTAAGTATGTCCTCGTTTTCAGACAATCCCTAGATGACCTCCAGAGGTCCCTTCCAATCTCAACGATTCTGTGATTCTGTTCATTGCAATTACGATGCAGTGTCATTGCCTTCACTGCAGTTCCTGGGTGGAGAAAGGACCTTTTAGACACTTACTACAAAGTTTGGTTTGCTTTTTAAAGAAGGAAGGTACTGAAAAATCCCAATTAAGCTATATTTGAGTGTGTTTCATTTAAGCAATGCTGTACTGCCCATAGTCCAGAAATTACGACTGTGACAGTATGTTTTGAGAGTCACGTATATTTTTACAGAAGAGTTCCCAATGTATACCTTTTAATTAAATTTTGTACACAAAGCATAGCTTCATAGCTTTCAGGTGCAACACAGGACCTCCCAATCTTAATACATTCCACTAACAATTGTGTCAACAACCTCCAACTGAAGCATTCCTGTGTGGCCAGAGTCCTCACCTGAGTTAGAGGGATAAAGCACCCCTACAGAAGCTGATGCTATTTAGGGCTCGTTTCTCCCTGCTGTCTTCCCCTGCAGGATCCTGTAGTCAGGCAACTACAAAGCAGGCTGGAAGTAGGTGGTGGGGTTGGATGTAGGCACAGCTCATGTGAAGACAGAGTTAGTACTAGTTCAGGTACTGATACTTGTCCAAGCTGCTTCTGGTATTTCAACATCTGCCCTGCAAAGCAGCCCAATACTGTGTGGACTCTTCTTTCCTGCAGCTATGGAAGACTGGATTCAGAGGAATGAAAGGTACTTTTATAACTATATTTCTTAAAAATAGGAGATGGGGACTACTGATGTCTGCATACCAGGAAATAGCTAAGTATTGCAGCTTATTGTTTTAAGCGAGGCAGTTTGCATTTGGTCTTGCTTGGTGTCTACTTCAAACTCTCACTTAATTCAGTTATGATTCCACTGGATACCTCTGTGGATGAAAGAAAACAGGCATACTGAGAATGGTTTGTGTGTTGTTTTGTTTCCTCTGTTCAAGTACGTACATCATAAATGTGGGCAAGCAGTTTAAAGCATAAGTTTTGGATTCAGAAAGAGCAGGAGGGTATGGTTCAGGCTTTCAAAAAGAGACCCTGCTTTCACCCAAACTAAGAAAGCAACAAAGCTTTTCTTGTTGATCATAGCACTGCTTTTCAGCATTCAAGACAATAGCTCTAAATTGTTAAATACTATTATTTTGAAGAGGGGGAAATAGTATAGTTCAGGAAGAGCAGGTCTTAACAGACATGTTGGTAATAATTCTCTTGCCTCAGATGCAGGGCTTGGGCCAGTGACCTCCAGAGGTCCTTTCAAATTTAAATTCTGTGAAGTAAATAAGCTTAAGACTTATTCAACAGATAGGCCAGTTGAAAGTCAGGTCACCACATCACACCCAAAGATAATAGAAACTAATGGAGCAAAGCACAAAATTTCTAATCTTGAGGGAAGAATCCTTCACAAGTCCAGAACTGGCAAGTATAAAACATTTTATATGTTAATGTAAATAACATTTACTAATCTGCAGTAAATACTTTTAAAATACCTTTAGTTTTTTTACAAAAGTTAGGATCAGCAACACTGGCCCCCATTGATGGCATGCTCTTTTTTTCTCCTATTAAAAACAGCCCAGGTAAATTAGTAGAGCCTGTCTGTACTCCATGGTGAGGAAGAAAGTTTTTTCCATTTAGGAACAAAGCTCTGCTATCAGTAACTAAAGAACTCAGATTGCAGAGCAGCAGGCACAAAGATTGGCATATCTCTTTACATACTCTAAAGCAAGGGTGTTGGGAGTCCTCAAAGTGATGGCATGAAGGCCAGAGGCTGAAGCAGAGGCAGCGTTAAGTATGTGCAGTTCCTCATTTGCCTTGAGAAAAGGGCAGGGGTTTAGTGAACAGCGAAGGATCTCTGGCCATAACCTCACAGTCGTGTAGAGGGGAAGTGAACTCTGCTGTAAAGGAGCTACATTCCTTTCCTGTTAAGTCACTGTCACTCACTCCCAGGAGACTTTTACAAGGCTGTTAGATTAAATCCCATGGAAAAGAAAGAACGCGAACTGCAACAGCCAGCAGTGCTACATTACCCTTAACACAGGCAAAGGTGATGCTGATTTGGGAATAATTTTGTGGCATCTAATCTTTAGGAATGGTAGCATAACAAATGAGACCGGATCTTCCACATACCTTTAAGAAAAAATATTTATTTATAAAAATACACTGGGATCAGTTTGAGAAGTGTGGCAATAAATACAGTTCAAGGAAGAAAAAGCATTTCTACATGGATATATTATGGCACAATAAAAGGCAAATGCACCATCAGTCATGGGACTTCTGTTGGCTCAAGACTTTGTACAAGCTCCCTTTTTAGTAAGACAACTATTTCTAAGTTTGGTCAGTGTTGATAATGGAATGAATACACAATCACAAATGCACACTTATGTCTAATGCAGGACTTACCATTAGCAAACAATACCTTAGAAACATAGTAATGATATTTAAATCACTAGTGTGATGTCTTCGATTTAATTGGCAAAGACCACATTTAACTTTAAGCATTAAATTCTTTTATCTCATCTGGAAAACAGAAAAGCTGTAAATATGTAAAATGAAGGCTTAATGTGGTATGTAAATACCTGCTTAAGTAGAGATTGTGAAAATGCATAGCTCCTTATTGGACAACCTGGCTGTACAAGAGCACTCCCCCTTTCACAGTATTCCTTTTACTTCATATGCAGTTATTGTTTATGCTGTAGACTACAACTGTTACAGCACTAAAGGCAACTAGACAGGGAAAGGGCAGAGAAAGGAAAAAGGAATGTATGTAAGGCAATATTTCTTTAGGTACATTAAGCATAGTGTGTAGGAAAGAGGTAACAATTCCACAAGGCTAGTTTCGTTCTTACTGAATAAAATAATGGACTAATACTGAACTTTCGATGCAAAGCTAATAATCAATGCCCTGGTCACTGTACTGACCATGGTAATCTCTTTGATAGTCATCTTGGTACTCTCCGTGATAGTCATCTGGGTATTCTGCCTGATAATCGCTATCGCTGATTTCTGACCCATTAGTTCCTGTTCCTTGGCTGCCGTTATGAATGACAGGTTCTGTTGGTGCAGCACAGTACTTGGGGTCGTACACTTGTCGTCCAAGCCCATACACACTCATTCCCTTCTGTGAAGCTACTTTGTTGGTACCCATTTGTAATGAAATAGTTGAGTTATCGACAGGTTGCAATATGTGCTTCTGATCGTAGATGTCTCTCCTGGTACCCGGTGCCAGCATACCAGCCTAATAAAACAGGATTGTAGAGGTTCAGTAAGAAGGTCAAGAGCTGTGATTACTAGATTTATGATTACAACTAGTACACCTTACTGGAAGTGGTAGAAAATAGGATTAAAGTATAACAAAACATAGCACAGCAGCATGTGTTCACTAGTAGGTAAGTCACAGAAGAAAGTCCTTGCAGGAAGGTCCAGTTTATTTTCCTCTTTGGAAAGAATATAGTAAGTGTTTGGACTGAGGTAGCGCCCAGGAAGCAATTTCTTTTTTGCCTCTGTCTAGTTAGTACTTGAAATGAAGTTACTCTTTTCTTCTGGTATAACACAGCCAGCCGGAAATTCTAGAAGCACCAGGTCATTTTAAGCCTTAAGATATTCAGCACAGAGCACACTGGTTAGTGATAAGAAATTCAAGTTCTTCAATTACTGCATAAAAGCACAGCTGAACTGTACCCTCCCACTGCTGCCAGTTGGACTCTGCTACTGCATGTGACTCTCAGACTCTCCGATCTGTCGTGGTTTAACCCCAGCCAGCAGCTAAGCACCACCCAGCCGCTTCCCCCACCGGGCTCTCCCAGGTTGAGAGCTGTATCTGCTCTACACGTGTCACACGCAGTCCTGCTTACCTGACTGGCTCCTTTGTTAGTGCCCATCTGTAGGCTAATTGTCGTCTGGTCAAATGGCTTATCAGTTTGCATTTTTGGATCGTAGAGGTGTCTTCTAGTTCCATACGCAGTCATGCCTGCCTGACTGGCACACTTGTTGGTGCCCATCTTTATTGGGGGAAGGAAGAGGTGGACAGAAAAAGGGATTTTTATTTGTACAGCAAGCCCAGTCTAAGGAAACAAATATGATTTGTAACTGTGATGGCTGATGGACAAAGTCGTTACAGCACATGCTCTCCTCATGTAGCTTGACCACTACCTGTAATAAATTACCCTTTCTCCATACTGAGCTTCAAAAGGAAAAATAAAGGCAACTGTCATCCTAAGGCATTTCAGTGACTGGCATTTGTCCAACTGCATTGCAGTGAGAATGGATGTATGCATCAAAATGTAATAATTAACTTTTACCTTGGACAGTAACAATTCAATTACACTGCCACAACTTCTCTACCACAGGAATGTTAAGATTTTATGCCAGTTATTTTGGTTTTTATGACTATTAAGGAAAGTGGAGAGAAAAAAGCTTCTACCATATAAGGAGCTTTCACTATCCCAACTCCTACTTTAAAACTGCTTTACAGGACAGAGATGACACTGCTAATGTTAGCTGTTCCTTTCCTCCTTATCACTCTTATTGCAGATTTAAAACAAACAGAAAAACCTTCCAGGCAGTCACTTGAGCTTATAAAGTCAATCAACTGCTTACAGGAATTAAAACCTCATACCTCCTTCCATGATAAGAATATATTGTAATTCTGCAGCTGTTTTTGCATAAACAATATATCAGTTAAAGCAAGAAAGTTGTTCTCAAATATAACAGATTAATTGCAAACTTGAATTGCCTACTTACCTGCAGGCCAATTACACTTTGACCAGCTTTTAGTTTTCCTGCATCAAAACTTCGTGCTTGTTTCTCTGCATATTTGACACCAATATCAATTGTAGTATGAAAGCCTTTAGTTTTTGCCTATTTAGGGAGAGGGAAAATAGAGTATTCAATGTTTAAAGTATATTTTCTGCTACTGGAAAACTGGCTTTATGGCCCTGACTCTGGGCTCTCAAGTGATGCCACAAGCAGGTTTATCTCTTATGAGAAACTCTGTGTCAGGGGTGAGAGAAGGTAACAGTTCCCCATGCCATTTGAAGGTGGCACTCCAAAGCTACCCAAGTATCTTGTCAGAAGGATATTCTGCGGGGATTCGCGTTTTCCTGTGAGCCTCCCCGGTTCTGTGTATGCACATGCAGCTCCAGAGCAAGGCCATCTGCAGTCAAGAATCCTAACTCGGAACTCCAAGAGTTCCCTGGAGGCATGCAGTAGGACACAGCCCTCTGAAGTGCAACCTCTGCAGTGTCTCAGACTCACAGTAGTATCTATCCCCTCCTGACAGGCTGTATGCTGTTTTCCGTATTTACATGAGTGGAAAGGGTGCATCTGGACTGGCATGTGGATTTGTGCCAATTCCAGGGGTACAAATACTTACCAGACCTGCTAGCGCCACTAGAGTAGTCTGTACTTGAGTCATATTTCCATTTTCAAAAAGATCATTTGCTTCAAAAATATCATGTGGCTTCATGCCGTAGACTTGGATGGCTTTGATAAAATTCCCAATGTTCTCCAGCTGAACAGAAACAAAAAAGCCAGTTTTCTACTCAGTGTTTCAATTCAGAAACTAAGTAATTTTAAAGCTTTCTGGTGTTGGTTGGTTTGTTTGTTTTGCTTGGTTTACACAAGTTCTTTGCCTTGTGCAAACTGGACAAAACAGTTGGCATGGTTAAGAGTGACTGGTGGGAAGTCTGAGATTATTTTTCATTAGTTGTAATACTGACTTCAGAAATCAATCTAAGGGTTTATCTAGCCTGGCATCTCTCCATCAGTGAGTATCATATACTTTGTTAGAGGGGGCTTTGATGACAAAACTGCCCCAACCGTGTCCCTTCCAAGAGAAATCCTAATCTAAAACCTGCTTCAAACTGGAAAATTCAACATAATGTCCATGCTATTTGACTTCAGCAATTGATAATTTTGAGTAAAATAAAAGCATAACTATGTGGATAGTAAGAACATTTAACTTGGTTTGAAGGTATTATCTTGCTCACCTCCTGGGACAAATTCAACTAAGCTTTTGGGGTTTATTAGCACTTTTTAGCACTGTGAACTGTAGAAATTGGAAAGCAATCTGGAGTATAAGGAGTAAGGACTGAATCTCATCTTTCCTTCTGAAGTCTTAAGAGGTATTAAAACTTTTTAAAAAAATAAAAATCCTCCACCGTATTTAGAAGTGTTCAATGCCAATAAAACCAAGAGGCTGACACAGCAGTATTAAGCTAGACCCAGTAACAGTAAAGGCAGTCAACTCTAACCAGTAACCCTTCCAATGCTTGTTCTAAATGCATGTTGCCTGTGACAGTCCCTTGTGGGGGGGGAAGTGCTAGATAGAGCACTCCTAAGAAATCAAATCTGGACATATTGAAATAAAATACATACTGTAGTTTGCACCATATTGTTTTCTGAGTTCTGTTACACAACCGTTTCTTCTGAGACTGTTCAGGTCCTTTCCCTCCCCATCCTCTCCAGCTGCTTTCTCAGGAGGACACTTCATAGAGTGATGTCCAGGTACAGGCAAGCTGTTGACCTAACACCTTGCAGGACTGCCTGGATGGAAAACTCCAGTTGTGATTTAATAAAAAAGTTAACAGCTTTTTTATAACTTGGAAAAAGGCCTTGCTATAGGGCTCTATGTTCTTCTTCCATCTGCAATTTCACCTAACAGCTAATGCACTACTATTAAATATGTATACTCAACTGCCATTTACAAGCCATCACAGCTATACTTGCTTTCTGTTAAATGCTGTTCATGTATGCAGTATCCTCAACTGTTGTGTATGTATCGTATACAAAACTTGGTGCTATTAAGATTTAAGGTGTACCATATTCACAGCAAATTTGTTAATACAGAACAAAAGAACTGTTTGGGGGTTGGAGGGGTTAGAGGTGTAGTTTTGGGGTTTTTTTTTGTTTTACCTGGTGCCAATTTAGTTTTGATTGATTAATTTTCTTCACTGATCCTGGCTGCAGCTTATTTATAAGCCTGGGGAGGTGAAAAAAAGGGAAATGCTTAAACAATAAATCTCATCCTTATACCATCTGTGCAGGCATTATATAATATTTTCACTCATGCTTTATTAGTTGCATTAGTTTCATCAAAATGGTTAATTTTTTGGTTTATACAGAGTGCCTAGCTCAGATCTCAGGTCTAACAAGTCTAACAGACGATAAGAATTTTTTTGTGGCATTTGATTATTATAGAAAAGAGCTTCACCATTAAATTTAGAAATACTTAGAAATCTTTGCTGAAATATAAAGGAGATTTAAGTTTTCATTCTTTTCCACAGTTTCACAGAAGCTGTCTCCCACCCTACTGTCAGCTATCTTTGACTATTATTGTTGATGTGTTTGAAGGGGAATCTTCAGAAAGTCCCTCCTTAGTTCCTCAAAAGTGGAAAACTGCTAAAAATAAGGTTACTTAATAAATGCTTACTCGCATAAGATTATGCCATCTTTTAATCCCAGTTGAAAGTTTGCACCAATGCTCAGCCCTGTAACCTCTTCTATCCAGTTACGCAGATCTTCTTCTATCTGGGGGTCATATTTCAGGGCAATCTGTAACACAAGCAGTTATAAAGTTACTTCACGAGAGAAAACTGCAACTCTTTCCCCCCCCAAATCCATTTCAAAGAGTATGCTATAGCATTTATCCAGTAATTTTGTTGCTGGATTTTCAACTGTATTTTAAATGTTGTTTTACATTTACATTACATTACAGAGTACAGATGTAAGTCTCTTATCCCTTTTACTGTAATGTTTATGGCTTTACTAAACGTTTATTTGCAAATAGCGCTTTGAAGCACTTCGCAGTTCTTCCTACTGTAAGAACTGCTGGAGCCTGTGAATAGTCTTTTGACAGCGGCAGAGGAATGATGACTTTTTCAAAAAATATTCTGCCCAAGTTGGTCTTCAGCAGGAAGTAAAAAAGTGAAATAGTGTGTTATGAACACAAGAATTCTGACTTGCCATGCCGTCAGTATTACTGCTCAGATGTAAATTTCTACATGGGAACTTTTATATAATAGATTTGAAGTTATTCAGCCAAAGATTATGTTGGGTTTGCTTTTTTAGCTAGACTATGATTAATGGAGATGACCTAGTAAGTTTTCCCCTTGTTGCTACAACATTAAGAGTTATCTTGCTGGGGATTCTGGGGGTTGTGTGTGTGGCTTTTTTAAACTTAAGCTTTAGTATGCCTGCTATTTCTCTCTTCTTTGGCCTTGCTGGAAGACTCGGATGGAATAAACTGTGATCTCATGTCTTAATTGCAAAGAGAGAAAACCTGCAATGGTCTTTGAAGTTAAAGGCATCAAACGGAGGCCCAGAGTTGTTAGCAAGGCGACTTAAAAACTCCTTTTCCAGATGTTCAGACTTCACTACTCAGTGTGTCAGTTTACGCTTCAGCCACTAGAAATCAATCCATGTGAATGGAATGCTTAAAACCGGTAAACTTCAACAATGCTAGCAGCTAATGGGGTCCATGCTCCACACTCCGCCCTTCGTTCCCCTCCCTGCAGACACTGAAAAGCAGCTCAAACTTCCTTCAGCCTAAACCTGTTACTTTTGCAATACTTTTCAATATTGGCTAGTTGGAGAAGAGGGATTATATCATTGAAAGCATTGCTACTTTTTCTGCAAACAAAACAAGTTATCTGAGCTCAAGATTTTATGGCATAACTAACCTCCACTAGTGCAGAGGTTGGCAACACTTTTCCACCTTCATTAGAAGTTGTCCCGTATGGGTCAGTGAGCAAGATGGGGAATGAGGGAGCTGCCATGAGATACCTGACAGGCAAGCACAGCATATACTTGCTGTATTTCTAACTAATGGAAAATCAGCTCAGCTACCATCAGCTGCTTACAAATTCCTAACAAGAAACTCATGTAAAGCCATTCACATTCAGATCAAAATGTAAATTTCAGACTTTTTACATATAGGCTTAGACTTCAGCCCAGAAAGGCCAGATATTAGCAGCTATTTAGGCTGCAGGATATTATAATTCCAACCTATCTGAATTACTTGGATAAAGGCAATTGCTACACTTTGGCTAGCATTAGTAATCCCCAACTCCAAACTGACCAAACTAAAAATTACAGTATTCTGTTCTCTACTTTTCTTCTAAGGGGAATGGAAAATTCCTGTATCTCTGGCTTTACTTCAAAAACTTGTCTGAGTAATACTATTTTCCTTAGACTATTTGTAATAGTGGTGCTATGGTGCCTTAGTTACAGATCAGGATAATGGACTAACCCATTCCCTTATTCAGACCTTGATTAAGGTGTAAAATTTTGTGCAATATTCTGCACAAGATGGCAAGTACCTCACTGCTTAGACCAAAGCTGGTCTAAAATAATCAAGATACCCCTTTTCTCATAGAAGAAAAAAGGAAGAAAGCTCAGGTAATACTGCCTACTGTGAGGAAAATGTCATGACTTTTTTTTTAATCACACTTTTTGGATATTAGATAGCTAAGATGAGAAGCAGACTAGAACAGCTAGCTGAAGTTCACAGCTTCCTGGAGGAAGCTGCTGCATTTTTGTCTCTTGGGTGACAGATAGTCCTCTTGCACCTTCCTTAACTTTAGCACCAGAAGCAGCACAACCCCATTCTTCATCTATAGTGATGGTAATAATAGTAAAGGGTGGGTAGCTCCTTTTTTGAGGGGCTACCAGAAAGGCTAATGTCTTGAAAATGGCGTATGAGGAAGTTGGTTATCATCTTTCTCCTTCCTAACCTGGTGATTTAGCTTACAAGCTACTTTTCATGGCTGTTTTTATTTCCTATGGAAACAAGGCTTACATGATCACAGCCTTAATTTGTCTCCCCAGTAACGTCTGGCAGAACTCAACTAGCTTGTTCAAACTTATAGAAGAGCAGCAGTCTTGGACATAACTGAGTCAGTTACTATTTTGTGTGAAAGTAAGTATCTGTGAAAAGGAGAAAGATCCCAAAACATCCCCAAAGACTGAAACACAGCATCATACTCTTACACATTAGAGAACCTACAGAGATCTTACAGAAGTGATCTCACCCACAAAATCTTAAGTTACGTGTACAGACAAGACATACGTAGGTAATATATTTCTGTACACCAGTTCAAAAGAAGAAACAGGATTTGTAGAAAGGCCAGAACTTGGTGCGTTCTGATACACCAGTTAGAAGACAGCAGACAATATGGGCTGGTCATTTGCAGGCTGACAGTTCATACTACACTAAAATCGCCATTCTAACATGCATCTGGGTACAGAGAGGGGTTTAAGCTAATCTCTTCCACAATTCTTTAGTTAGTTAGAAATGTAATGAACATTATGCTTTCTGAAAATTCAGGCAGTTTCTGTTTCAGTGTAGCTTAAAGACAATGCTAAGTCATAGTTTAGCCATCCTGCAGTTAGAATTGTCTGGAATACAACTGGAATTGTCTTTCTACAACTTATTTTTCTACAACTTCATTTATTTTTAAGCACTGGTAATCACTTTTTTTTTTTTTAAAGAGGAAACTAAGTCCATGATCATGCCACCAAGAGACACATTTTAAAGATCTATCTCCTCCCTCCCCATATTAAAAAAAAAAAAAAAAAAAAAAAAGTAAATATGGAAGCCAGTAAGACTTAGAACCCTAAAGACGTCTGCAAGTGTGGCTATTTTAATCTTTCTCGGCAAGCATATAAAGGAAAAAAATGGCAAAAATTTTCCTCGTTTAATACTAAGTGCATTCCATATGTGAGATTGCAACTGAGCTGAGTATTAAATTGCTGCGCCCATTGCTTGGGGAACTTAGAAGTAATCAGATGGAATTTCATCACTTCTCCTGAAAAATATTTACTCTATGTTGGAGTACTTTACCATGTGTTCAAATCTTGAGTATTTCAAGAGGTTTTAAACTGTCTTGGGGTATCACTACAGTGCTTATCTAGAGATAAGAAATAAAAAATGCTTATACACGTGAGGAAACTTGTCTTATTGCCAGTAAAAGCATTACTGTTAAATCTGCTAGTTCTCGGAACTGTCTTCACTACTGTACAGTTTGACTTAAATATGGTAAAGTTTTTTTTCTGATTTTTGAACTGGTGGGAAACTAGGTTACAAAAAGTGAAGAGCGGTGATAGTTTCTTTGAAAATTATACTCAATCTACCTGAAAAGCCAGAGACATGGAAACTTTAGGATCTGGTTTTAAACATGTGACAAGAAGGGGTTAAACAGGGAGAGTGACAGGTCAGGTACTACCAGACGAGGCATTATGCTTACTCTGAATTCTTAGCTCTTTTACTCCCGATGGCACAACCAGAAGTTATGTAACACTAAGTTAGTGAATACTTCATATTTTCCACATGTCTATCAGAGTTGTTCCAGTTTTCCTTTGATTGCTATCTACAAGGGGAAGCTGGAAGCTTTGATATAAATGAAAAACTTTTATGGCTTTTTCCATTACTACTAATCAACATGCCAACATTTGATTCTTTTTCAGTACTCAACTTTCATGGAAGATACTTAAATCTTACAAGTCTACAGCAAAAGAAAACATGTCTACTAAAGATGAAAGCAGTAGCTAAGCAGCTTCCCTCAAAGTATACATCATCAGTGCCATGAAAAAAAGCTACGGTTTCAGAACACTGTAGAAAAGATTCAATTGTAGCAATGGATATAAAGATTTTATAAAAGTTTAAAACCAGCTAGCAGGAAGCCAACTTAATTTCTTTACTTTGTTCTGACAAATCTTGAAAGATACGAAGTTGTAAATGCTACTCTTTTTGTTGATGCTTCAGAGATACAGATTTAACAGTTAGAAATATCTTTGAAAGGAAACTAAAGTTTATACAAGTGGTCAAAATTATAGGTGATCTAAGGCTGTGGGAGGAAAAGAGAAGGTGTTAGTTGCCTATTACAAGCTGATATACATACATTTATGCCAATGTATGCCTCAGGGCTAGAATCCTCGGGTTAAACTTGATTCTCGCATCTTGTTCTGTTCAAGTAGGACTTTCCCATTTGGGACCTCTTACAGTGTAAAAACCCTCCCTCCATCTGTAGTACCAGAACAGCACTCATCACTGTTTTTATCAAGTGTATGGATTCCTGGAAACAAATGAAGTTATGTTGGCCAGCTTTAATGATCTGTCTGTGTCCCTTGAAGTTACTCAATGTGCCTGTAGCATGTTAAGTCTGAGTGATGATGTTAACCAGTATTTCACACCATAAATGATATCATATGGACTTTCAATTGTCCTTTTATACTAATCTTTTCCAAATTACACAGTACACACTGTACACTAAGGGCTACATATATGCCAAATCTCCAGTTTAAGAGTTCAGCTGTCTATATTGCTGCTACTCTGGAAAAATACTGTAACAATATCTCAAGTAAGAGTTTAAGCACACTGCATAGCTTTTTACAAGTCACTGGGACTAACAAACAGAAAACTTAGTAAGTAAAAAGCAGGTATAAAAGATAAAACTTTCAAAGTGACACACCGTGTCATAACAGCTCGCACTTCTTAGTTCTGATGAAACTTTTGACAAAAGCTTTAGGCTTTATGCCCCCACAGCAGGGGTCAAGTGTTTAATGTGCAGCACGCTAAATTTAAAGTGCTAGTAAGAATTTGAAGAAACTGCTCTCTGGTCAAAAGTTTTAACAACAAAAGCATGTGCTTGTCAAAGTGAGTGAACAACTCTATCATAGGAACTGTGTTGTCAACAAAACCTAAGATTTATATACATATAAAAGTGCAGCAAAATAGGTTGTATGTTACTGTTTTCCAAGGTAAATAAAGTACAGGGCCATATACAGCAAGAGAAATAGCCAGGACTTTACCCCAACATAGTATATGAAGAGGTTACACGCATACTTTTTCACGAAAGTAAACAGAAAAAAAAATAAAGCCCTAAGTTTTAGATGTCAATATTCTTCATAGGGAGAAATTTGCCATGACCTATATCCTTGCTTAAAGCGACACAAGTTTTACTAGTTTTTCAGTCAAAAAAAGATCAGGTAGAGAAAGCTTACTGCATTTCTAGTAAGTATGGGAGCATATTCATCTCATACTTAATTTAATCCACGTCTAGCCAGGTGTTTTAATATTAATTTTACTTTTAAACATTTAGGTCATAAACTACTGAAAGCAAATAAAGCTAACTAAGGGAAAACTCCAGCTTTTAAGACCTAAAGTTGTACAGTTTAAATTTTAAGCAGCAATTTGTTCCTATATCAACTTTTCAATTTGTATTAACTCGGAACTGAGTGAAACAATTTTTATGGTTTCAGCGGTGCCTACAAACATCCTTTGCATTGAAATAAGTACTACCCTCAGGAGCGATTTGTCTTGCAGAGGCCAAAGATACCAATGCTGATACTTCTTTATCGTTTGCTTGGCACTAGTTTGCAATGAGATCTTTCTCCTCCCCTTTTTAAGGCTTTATGATGGCATGGGGAAAGATGAAAGCATAATATCTCCTGGTATCAAGGCAGAAGCTGTTGGAAGCCCTTACTCCTCAGAAGTGGGAGTGAGGCAGACTACACAGCCAGTCCCAAATTATTCTCCAGAATTCCAGCTACTGGCACCTGAGCTGCCCCATTCTGTTCATAACCTGCTGTTCCAGAACACAGTTCTGAATCTCACATCTAAAATTCACACGGCAAAAAGTCTGGGACAAAAATGTGTTAAGAGCTTACTGGTTATGTGAATGACCAAGAAAAAGGCACAGAACAGTGAGCATTCTTCTCATAAGCAGGAAAAAAGGTTTTTTAGATTTATTTTTTTTTTTTAATTATACAACTGAGTTAAAACTTCCTGGTTAAAATTCTATGGTCTAAATAGATTACTGTACGTATCTAATCTTCAGCTTCAGAGGTGAGGGAGAGTGACAAAGACATAATTAGTATTTTTCTGCAGAACTGTTCTAGTTGTCTGCCAACAGAGTGGTTATTTATTCATAGAATAAATAAATAGCATACCCTTTAAGTTGAGACAGAGAACCTAAGACAGTGGGAAAATACAAGGTTTTGATTTTTACTGAAAGTGGGTGAGAAGAGGGAGTGACAGGGTACCAAGGTTACTGTCAAGTGGAGTTTCTTGCCATTTGAGCTACCAACCCAACGACCTTTCATCACAAGGACAAATTAAAGTTCCCTGTTAATTTCATGTATGTTGACCAGGCCTGCATGCAAAGGCAAATGTCAGAGGCAGCATATTTGTGCACGAGAAACCCAAAGGTAAAGGGAATGTAAAAATCCAGACAAAAACCAAACGGGAAAGTACTTAAAAAAACCTGAAAGCCACCATTAAGTATGTCCTGGAATTTGAACATGGGGGTTTTTTTCTGTCATTATGGACTGTTGTACAGAAAGGCAGAGAACACACTGTGTTAATGCTAATATTGAAAGTTCTCCCTATATCCCACTACGCTACTTAGCACAAAAATTTTACAGCTGTATCCATTTTGCTTAATATTCAACAGTATTTTTTTGTTATGTGTAGCATAATTGATAACTTGCCAACATCTCGCTGTTTTCTCTGTAAATCAAAATTTAGGCTACAATCTTTAAAGGAGGGATGGATGAGCATTAATGCAAAATTCCTGGCACTCTTCCCATAGGCACCAGTTTAAACTCTGAAGTAAGAACAAGCTATGCCTCAAAGTTTCCAAGTCATCTTACAAGTAAGATGCCTGTAGTCATGCATGGCGTTTGTTGCCAGATCAGCAGGCTGGAAGAACTAAGTGTTCTACTCCCTGGCTGTCCAGTATGATTTTGTGACAGCTTGCAAACTATTCAAGAAGCAAACGCTACCATCTCTTCCCTCAGAGTGCACTAACAACTCGGATGTACACCTGCCCTTGGACTGAATACTGGTTCCTCCTCATTCTCTGCAGCTGTACTACTGCAACGCTCTCGCCCATTCAAATCTGTTCTCACAGTTTTTCTCACATTTCTTGTTCTTATCGTTTCTTGTCATAGACACAGTTTTCTGCCTTATAACTCCAATTCTCTTCAGTCATCAGCTTCCACTTTCAACTGTAGCACCTTCTGGTCCTGCCACCAAACATTATACTTCTTGATATCGAGTCCCTTTGCACTGTATCTTTAGTCTGTATATTGCTGAACAGCTTAAATTTCTTTGCAGAACATGGTTTCAGTAATATTCACTACCTATTATTTGAAATCGTTGCTGTTGTCATTTGAAAAAGCACTGGGATATGAAGTTTCTTCTCAGCTAAGACAGTGTTGATCCATCCCGATGCACAAAAGCCTGTTATTCCCTGAGGAGAACAGATTCTCCTTGCTTGGA
This sequence comes from Gymnogyps californianus, assembly GCF_018139145.2. NCBI lineage: Eukaryota > Metazoa > Chordata > Aves > Accipitriformes > Cathartidae > Gymnogyps > Gymnogyps californianus. Next base: position 16,732,193 of record NC_059478.1, on the reverse strand, counting down.
AACCCACCCCCAGTATGACTGGCTTGAGCTCTGACAGGACACAGCAAATCTGGGCAGGCTCCGACATCACTAGCAGCGATGATGTCTTCTGAAACAACGTGCTGAGCGCTGCGCTGAAAATACTGGTAACCCGCTGTACTGACATACTTCAGCGATACCTAGTAGCTCTTGTTTTGGGGCGGGGGGGAATATAATGTAACAGAACAATTGGGTGCATAAACAGCAAAAACCCAAAAAATCTGAAAACAATCTAGTTTTCCTAGTAGTAACCCAGGAAGTGTCTCCCGAGACAACTTCTACTGTAACTCTGGTGGAACGGTAGTTCTCACAGGCTAGATGGAGCCTGCGAACAGAAACAGTAACATCAACAATCATTGTATCTTTGAGAGTACTTTTCTAATCTATTGCTACTACAGCAATCCAGGAAATTGTATGTTCTTTCAAGTTTACTTATTTTTCTCCCCAACAGAACAGCTTTTAAAATGTGACATTACAAGCAAACTGTATTGTGACTCTGTAGCCCTTCCCCAAGGCCCAACTGTGTTGACAAGTCTTCCAACTTCACCTTCCAAATAAGACCACAAAAATCTGATTATTTTAGCCTCAGTCTCTCTCCCCACCTCTTCTCTTCAAACCCTCCTCACTTACCAAAACCAGAAGAATTATGTTTTACAGCAGCAAGCGGTGAATTAGTAACTCAAACATACCTCTCAAAAAAGTTCGCTAAAGAGAACTGAAGTCTGTCGATGCAAGCTTTGCTAAATGTTACTCAAAATGCATGTTCCCTCTGCCTCTCCAGCAAAGGCACAGTCCATGCTGCATTTTCTGAGCGCTTTTTTCAAAGGTAAACCTCAAGACTCTGCTGCTTTCACACCTCTTTTGCCCCCACCCTATAAGCTCAGACACTTGACTGCTCACTGCCACTTCCCAGGCATATGCCTGACTGAAAAAATGAACCAGATGACATGGCAGGTCCCAAGGTAACGCACATTTCCCACCTAATAGGGCTCGGTGTTTCCCACCGACTGCTCTGATCCTATTTGGTCGCCTGTCAGCCTGCTCCAATTTAATTCCATGAACTCACATTTGCTGAACAGGCTAATTGAGGTGCCTGTGATAAGTACTCACAAGGAAAATACAGATTTCTCTCATTCTTACCACCACTTCATCCTTGCACAAAATGATTCAATCTGTGGTTTTTGTAATTTAGGTGAAAGACGTGATTTCTTGAGAAGTTCCTTAGCTTCTACTAGATAGCAAAGTCTGCCTACATTTATCTTTCATACAGGTAGTAGATAAAAATCTCTGAATTCACACATAGCATGTTTTTCTGGTTGAGGTAGTTTTCCCCGTATAGTTTTCTTAGCAGAAGCACAAGAAATGCAGATTTCACACCCTAAGCTTTCGAAGATCTTGCCTATCAGCTGCTTCATGCTATTGTTTTGCTTTACCACCACCAAAAAAATTGGAAGAATTAATTCAGCACAAAGAATGAAACATCATAGTCTGCTTCTGCTTCTCCCTGCCCTCCACCTTACCCTCTTCCTTCCTGGGTATATCTCTGACCAGTTAAAGTTCAGTAGGTGATGCACAATGTTGATTATATTCCAGGAAACATCTGAAAATACTTTGGATATGGCCACCCAGGCAAGTTGTGCTTTAACCACATAAAAAAAAGTTATAAGAAGAATATGATCTACAATTAATGTGATTTTTTTTTTAAAAGTGATAACCATAAGCACATTAGAAAACATTTACTTAATTTTGTAATGATATTCATCTTTAAAGGCCTACCATTGAAATTTAGAAGATTACTGAAGAAAGTCTAAGAAAAGTAAGACAGAGTATTTGAAATTACATAGCTCCTATAAGGCAGTTCTATATAAATCATAAAATCTGCATAGCAGACAGCTGGACAGATTTTTTTTTTTAATTTTATGAACTTTTAGCTCAACTTTTATTTAATGAAAATGTAGTTTAAGTTAAGTAAAAATCAAGCCATAAGCCTGCTATACTGAAGTTTATAACGAGTACAAAAGAAAATACTACTGTTAAAGTAGGAAAATCAGTCAAACTCCTAAGTAAGGGGTTCTGATTAAACACCCTGTAGTAACTTCTAAACCAACATTTTTCAGCAATTAAGCACGAGCAGAAAGAACAGTTAGCACTGCCAGGGGTGGGTAGGGGATGCATGTATACGCTGCATCCAAAACTCAGGATACCACAAGGTAAGTTGTAGTCTCATTACGCTGCACGCCTGAATTCACTGTAGGTTTGAAATACACACGCAGCAGTATGTGTGGGCAATGCTGCGTTGCAAATGACATGTAAGAGAGGTCCCAGTCCTCAATTACTTAAGGTTCCATTATTCTTCTGTAGAACAAAATGCTCAGGTGCCCTGACTGAACTCTTTGTTAGTTATGTTTTGTTCCAATTCTTTTCCATCCATTCAAAGACCAGATTTTATCTCTGATGTTTAATGTCACAGCTTGGTTTTTTTTTTTATTAAAACCTGCTAGATTCTTTCAAATAGAAGTACCTTTCCATATCACAAACATTTTCATACTGTCATTTATTAATGATAAAGGATGCTATCAAGACAGAACAAGTAAAAAGACAATAGTCTTTATTTTCTTAGAAAGATACTTGTACTTTTTACTTTTATTGGGGCATGATTAATACAATGATGTCAGCAAGGTAAGAGGACAGCTTCTTACAAAAATAAGCAAAGAACATTTAGTCTTAGAACACTAGATATGTGTCTGAACTACATATGCTTCACTGACTCACTCTATTGACTTTCAGATACAATATATAACGTAACTTTAAATTGATCCCATGTAGTGTTATGAAGTTAACCAAAGCAGTGGCAGCTCAGGCTGGTCAGGCGGTGGGAATCTCAACAGGAGCTGCAGGACAGGTCCTGTTCCAGCGCATCCTTCCACTTGGTGCGTACCGGCCTGAGCTCTGACTTGTGCTCTGTCCATGCTCAGCACAGAAGAGAAATGTTCTGGTGGGGCCCATGTAAGCAGGGAGGTAAGAGCTGGCTTTCACTATGAACATTTGAATATAACCAAATCCTTTCCCAAATGCATGTGTCTGTTATGCCTTATCTTTTGCTGGGAAGGCTTCTAGCATTTAGTCAATTGATTAGGGACAACAGAAAAATACTTTTCAATTAAATTACTCTTATTCAAGCAAAACCAGGAATACTAAGATAATGCTCTCTGTCTATAAATTAGAGGCTGTAGCAGTGGAAATATCAACAGGAAAGCAATGTAACAGGAGAGCTTTCTTAGCAGGAAAGCAAAGTAAGGTTTTTATAGTAGTAATGTCCGGTTTTACTCTGGGAAGAGCCATGGTCCAAACATGCAAAGCAGGGTAGGAAGATTTGTTTAGAATCCATCTATAATTCAGCCAACTAGGACTTGCAGTAGATCAGATCCCACCTTCATGAAAGCATTTCAGAACAGCAAGGAAGTGCAAAAATATTTAGTTTTTGCCCAAATCTAGGAAAAGACTTGGTGTTCAAGTCCTGCAGGGTGTATGCACAAGCCACGTACAGTTTCACTTCACTATACCTCTTAAGGTTACTCTGTAACCAAAAGGATTCTGCCTAAAGTCCTCAAGAAAAATGCTGTTTAGATCCCAGAAGACCAGGCCAAGACTTGGAAGGGAAGCAGCAAAGGCATTAAACAGTTAAAGCCCAGTTTCCAGGAGCGAGTGAAGATCAGTGACCAGAGCAAGTTCAGACTCCCAAGGCGTAAAGCACGCTTGGCCCAGACGCTGGGACTGGGTAAGGCAGTTTGGTGAGAGTCCAAACAGGGCACTAGACCGTAGCTGTGGCAGCAGCGCTTCGTGCCTCGCTGTAATGGTCTTCTCTTACTGCCAGCTCCTCCAGTGTGACTAATGCCTTCGAGTCTTTGTAATTTATACATCCAGAACTGTATCTGCTTCGGTTAAGAGACGGTTTTATATAAGCAACAAGAAGTTTAATTATGTCTCCCCTCCTAATATCTACTAAACTCTGCACTGGTTTGAGGGGAAAAAAAGGGGGGGGGGGCAGGCAGCGAAGGGTTTGATGAAGGGGTTTTTGTTTGTTTTTTTAAAAGAAAAAAAACCCCAAGCATAGAACCACCCACCTGAAGAAAGTGAAAACTGTTTTTGAGAAAAACACTGTAATTCAATCCCACTAAATAGAAACAACAACATAAGTTACTCTGAGGCATTACTGCAAACCCAAAAATATTTACCCAAAAGAGAGCATTTGCTGCTGAATATAGCTATACAAGTTAACAGTTGTTTAGAATCAGATACTTACAAAAAGCATTTTTAAGCAAGAGTTCCTCTTTAAAAAAAAAAAAAAATTCACATGATGTCACTTAGAAAAAATCTGTTTCAAATTGCCCTACGTGTCCTGGCCTCAAGCCCATTTTTACTGAAGGCCTTTCCTGTACAGTTCCATAGGGGATGGGAATCTCTACAAAGTTTGCCTTAAAAGGATGTGTCAGATGCACAGTGTATATGGTGTTACGTAGCTACAGAAGCTAACAATTCTGAGTACAAAGAGGTTTCTATCCTTTATTCTCCAAGGCAAATTATAAACTATTCTGAGGCATGAAAAAGCCTCCAAATTAACGTTCTTACAAAAAAAGCCAAGGTGAGAAAAAAAATCACTGACGTGCCATTATCCCAAAACAATGCATGCATGCATCCATCTTTTAAGGGTATTGACTCAGCAACAGAAATATAATAAGTATTTTTCTCTAAATTTTAAGCTAAGTCTAACTCCAAAACCACACAAAAAGCACATTCATTTGTACATTTTAAACAAGCAAGCGTTACTGTAATGCAAATTAAACTTTTTATTTTCTGAGACTACTAATCCCATTTAATAGTCATGACTCTGTCAAACTCTATTTGCTTTCTTCAGAGGTGTTCTGGCCATAGAAGGTATGCTGTGAGCTTGCACGTAAGGGATGCAAGACTTGATACTTATCCCACACCCTTAAACATTAACCTCAGCAAGTTTTATGTTTTTGTATCACCAGTACAAGTTTTACTAAAAGTTTATTAATCCACCAGAAACAAGGTCACTATAATACATTTTATAAATTCACAGAAAGTGCTTTAAATTTGAAAGTGCAGACACAGTGTGCTTCCTAAGGTTAAACATAACAAAAGTTTACAGCAAACATCCTCATCCTTAATCTACTTAGGCACCATGCTTTGCTGGCAGCAGTGCTGGCAGTTTCTATCTGTGCTGTCCTCATGTACGCACAGGAGCTGACTGGTCTAGTGCTCCACCTCTGCTTTGATGTTCCTGAGGCAGCAGTAGCTAATCCTGGCTACGCCATGCCATTCATCACCTTCCTCCTAGAAAAAATTGTGTAAGCCAAGAGACAGAACTGGAAATTACATCCCTCACACAGGGCTTAACACGGGGCAGCGATACATGTCTCGCAGTTCAAGAACGGCTGTGCACTGTTCCAAGTCACAATTTTGAGACACATGAGGACTCCAAAAGACAACTGTCAACTTGGCAATGACATGTCAAGGTTTACTGGGGATTTAAACCATTGAGGAAAAATAAATTAACTCCTGTGTCAGTGGTTCACAGCAACAACTGCCAGATGTCACTAAGGTAGCCACTTTCACAGGTTTGTTTCATCTCACCTACTCGGGGGCTACTGACCAGTGAAACTGGATATAGGGTATGTCTACCTAGTGGGGTTGTGCAAGGGCTCCTGAAGGCAAGTCTCCTTGTTCGTGGGCTTGGGCAAGTGTGCAGAATGGGCAATGCTTGGCTGACAAACATAGGAGGCTTTAAGTAGATGGCAGGGGTGCTAACGTCCAAGTTGCTGGCAAGGGAAGTGTTTCCACGGCAAATTACTTGCTTCTGTTTATCATAAAAAGAGATGTATCGTAGGCATGAACTGTCAACTCAATGCCACATAGGTTTCATCACCATCGGTTTGTACTTGTTAGTAGGTCTACTTATTACTGCTGTAGTATTAATACTTCTACTGAAGTAGCCACAGAATTGGAAACCTATACCTGATACATGCTCAAGAGAGCAGACCTGTCCTGAGATAGTAACAGTGAAAGAGGAAAATGGATTAGACACATTGAGATAGACAGAGCAGACACACTGAGGTAGGCAGTAAAGAATGAAGATGAATGGAGACACTGCAGTTAAGATTCTTCACTGCTGGAATACCTTCCTCCTTTAAAAAAAAAAATCTAACCAAAACATGTAGCTATTGATTAGGGCTACTGCATTAATACCACTTCTCAATCAATATAAGAACTCTTCACACATGGGATCTTACACTAGGAGAATACAAATTAATAGGTTAGTACAGCTTAATAAAGCTAGTGTTTCACTGGGTTTCTTTAAAAAAAATCCTCTGCAAAATTTCCAGCAAAAGGCTAAACTCATGTTTCAGCAATTGAGGTGGCAAACACGTTCTCAGAAGCCTAAGAGGCTTCTGCCCAGAAAAGGAACACCCCATGATTTGGAAGTTGAGGGAAGAAAGCAGTAGGATCATTTTCTAGGAAGTGTTGTTGAACCCAAGTTACTGAAATTTAATATTGTCAGTCAAGGTAAAACTAAGCATCAGAAAGAAGTAACCAGCAGGGATATTGTAAATAAGTTGGAGAATTCTCATCATTTGGTTGCTGATACATTAAAAAAAGCTTCTTAAGACCGACAAAATGCAAGTTTTCATTGTTTATATCACTAATGTGTTTTAAGTGATACATGTAGTTATTGTGCCAAACATTGATTGCCTGTAAGTTTAGCTATGGAATTATTCCACTGTCATACTTATGTTTTGTGGACAGTTTTGCTGTCGACTCAGTTATCAAAACTGTACCATTAAGTACTATTCTCTTATGTTGAATGCATTCTGTGCATCTAGTTGACAGATTTCTTGACTAAACCTATAGCAGAACTTTTCACTCAGCATTTCATTCATCTCTGCTTATTACAAATATAAAGGAGGTTTGGGAACAGCTATTAAAAAAATAGGATGCTTAAAGATTAACACACAGAGATATTTCTGGAAGACAATAAATATAAAAGACAAAGTTATGAAGTTCATTTGAACTGCAGATCTGTTACTAAAGCCTGGATCCAGCTGGAAAAAATTTCACAGTTCTTCGGAAAAAATACAGAAATTAGACACAAAGAGAAAAGTTCCAGTGCTATGCACATTGAAACTGATATTTAGCTACTAAATGTTAACTTTAAGAGCTATGATCAACTATCAGAAACCATTAATTAATTGGAGCAAACTGAAGTTCAATGCTTGATCTTGTAAAATCCTTCTGCTCTTTCCTCTGAAATTCCCTTTGTAAAATCTCAGTGTATATATTATAATATTTCTGACAGCACCAAAATATTGGATTTTTAATTTATTCTCCATGCAACAAACTGAAGATTTGTATCATGGAAAAGGTCACGCAGGCTGATTTTATTTTAAACTAAACACCTGAATTTAATTCAAAACTTGTAAATTAAAGATATTACTTCTTTAAAAGCTGTATAGACATCTACGTACAAGAGAACAGGAATGCAGAGATCCTATATTATGTTATTATCACAAAAGATATCCACCTGTGCTCTCCAAGCGTAAGTTTTCATTGCCTTTATCCAATAGTCTCCATTTTTATGACATCATTTCAGACAACATTAATAGAAATACACTTTATCAGCAGCAAACATTCTTACCTAAGGTTCATAAAATTCAGTGAGCAAACCTAAAGGTTTGCTAAAGGAAAATAGTCTACGGGAAGTATGGAAGGGTAAAACAAGTACATAGGAGGAACAGTTACATTTTAAGAAGGAAAAGGGTATTATCACTGTTTTGAAAAGAGGGGTGAGAAAGAGGAAGGAGAAGGCCTAACAGTCCAACTACAGGCAGCCAAAACTTCATCTAGCTATTAAATCACTAATTAAAAAATCTGGAAGTTAATGATTCAAATCTGGTTCCCAGTTAAATATATTCATAAAAGAGTAATTTCTGGACAAAGCAATTAAATCTGTTTATTTGGCCTGTAGCAAGTGAAATACAGTACAAGAATTTTCTCCTCAGCAGTTTCAGGAGAAACACGATAACCATACCTAGGACTAGTTAGCATTATTCACCACAGACTTCAATTCTTTTTCATCAATCCGTATTCGCCCTCGAGAAGGAAAGCAGGAAGTACTACTGCCCTCCTGCACACTTGCAAAATAGGAGATACTTTGTTTACAGGCTTCATTTGTCTAACAGCCTCCAGTTTAAAAAGTTTGTTTCCCTTCCTTTTCCACATCACTAGCGCTTGACCTTTCAGGGTGGCAGCTGCAGGGACAGACTAACTCACCTCAGTTACTCTGCTGTCTTGAAAAAGTTTGGAAAATGGTACTGACGAGTACCAGCTTCCTGACAGAGGGATGGCTTGGAAGGAAGGTCAGAGGCTAGAGTCAAGACATGGGATAGCCAAATGCTATGCAAAGTTTAACTCCCCATACAGACCATATTTCTGCCCGTCCTTCCTTTCACACGGAGATGAAACTGGCAGTGTATCAAACATAAGAGCAGGGAGAAGATAAATGCCTGCCCGATACAAATACCATTTCCATGGGAAGGGTGGAGTCACTAGAAGCACCTGAATGAACTGGAACCTCTCCTTCTCCTGCCCAGTGCTCCTGTTTGCTCCACACCTTACACAGCAAGACAATGGAGCAAAATCTTCTGCTAATTTCTTACCTACCTCAGTTGTAAATCAGAGACAAATATAACATTAGTTTGTAGCTTTATCTAATTGCATCATCATCTCACGCTATGCTAACCTCATGTACTGCAGAAACTCACCCATTGCTTAAGAAGAAAATTATTTATTGCCTGCAGAAGAAACTATCCATTTCAATCACCTTAAAGGGCTCCTCACTGAATATTTGTTTTGGATCAAATATCTTCTGTGATCTCAAGTAAACAGGGAATCAGCTTCAAAGGGATTACACTAGTTTGACTACCTACACATTTCTCATGCAGACAAGTTTCCTTACAGCTGGGAACCAGTACACAAATTCCATCCTTTCTTTGTAGGAATGAGGAAAAGAGATCCATAACAGAGACCAGACACCTTATCGGTGTGAACTAAGGTAAGGAGCAAAACAAGAAAAGGGTGGAGCATCAAAAGGACCAAAAAAAAAAAAAAAGGAAGGAAAAAAGCCCTAAACACCAAACTAAACAAAGATTTTAAGCTTAGAGACGGAATCTTGAACATCAATTAAACAAAATTCTTATAAAGCATCAGGACATGTTATATTCATCTATTCAAGTACCACAGCAAACAAAAGGTCTCTCTGAACACTAATACAATGCCAAATGAGAAAATAAAGAATGAAAACCAAAACCAAGAGACTTTTCTGTCCAGCACAGCTAGGCCCTCAGGCAGCATAGCTATCAACACGCCTGTTTTGTGCAGAAAAACACTGCTTCAGGATTAGCACTGAAAATTTCAAACAAGGGTATCTAACATTCACCATCGTTCAAGCAGGGAGGTACCACAGCTACTTACAAACATTACACCAACACCACATTAAAAAAAAACCATAACACAATAGTTTGCACGAAGGTCAGTGTTTTAGAACACATGATTAAGATCAGTACCAAAAAATGATCCACCAAGAGTTGGAAACTAGATGTTGTTCTTCAAATCTTTATACGACAGAAGGATCTGGAAAAAGGAATTTCTGATCTTTACAGAGACATTATTCTCTGATCCTCTAGAATTATACAGAGAAACAGAAACATATTTACTGCACAGACCCATGCAAGATACTAGATAGGAGGTACACAATATCTGTCTATAACATAATCGCTTTGAAATTTGATCTTTTACAGTAAGAGCAACATTCTCAAAGTTCAAAGCTATATCTTTTGCTGGAGTTTTTGTTGTTGGTTGTTTTTTTTTGTTTGCTTGTTTTTTTTAAAGGTGAGTTCATCTGTCTTTGGCGCATTTGAATAATTTTTTATGGCACTGCTGCATTGACATTTCCAAGGACTGCAGCAGAAGCCTGCACACAAGTAAACTGCAGCTGCCACAGAACATCCATCCCTCTGCAATATTTGCATTGAAGAAAGCAGAGAAAGTGAGTGAAATAACAGACACTCAGCAAGACAAAGTAGAAGGCCCTTCGCACAAAGGCATGAAACACGCCAGTTTCAAACCCTCTGCTAATGTACGGGCTTGGAACAGTTCTTCTCAGGAGGCCCTAAGGAAGCTGATGACAATAAGAAACTGAAAGAAAGAACAAAGAACTTCTTCCCATCTTGTCCCCATAAAGGGATCCCTGTTAAGCCTACATGATTCTGTCATTATTTTTTAAAGTAGAAGAGCATTTACTTTCTTCCTAATTCACATGCAATAATACACAACATATGTTTTATTGTCTTTTTTAAAGATTGTAACGGTGTAGATAAATCACTAAGTTTAGACATTGGAAGCAATTGCTCTGGAAGACATTTGGTTACATGATGTCATCAAACTTTGCAGCAGAACCCCACAACCATTCTGAGACAGCCAATAAAGAAAAAAAAGAAGTATATTTTGTAAAGTTTCCAACATATTAACTTGGACTTCCTGCACAAATTACAATGTTTAAAGTGAACTACTTTTCTCCCTCCTCCCCTTTCTACTCAGCCACAAGTAAAACAGGATTTAGGGATGTGCTGAAGCCTGAAACCAGACATGTGTGTGAAATAACCAGTTATTAAATACCACGTTTAGAATTTAAGCCTGCGAATAAAGACACAGAGCACCAACTTATCCCTAGGTGTTTACCGGTGTAACTTTTATTGCAAAGGTTTTTCCTCTTACCAGGTAACTGTTTGCTGCAGGGTAGCAGTCTGTGTAACAGGACGCTAACGTAAGCACCTTTTGTTCCACAGAAGATGAGAAAAATCAAAGACAAGTCAGAGCAACTCAGTAAAACAACGCACAAAAGGCGCACGCCTCTCCGGCAGCAAAGGCTCGGCTACTGTCAGCGGTGACTTTTTTTGCCCTTTTAAACCAAAGCGGCGGGTGCTGTGACAAGCCCCTGTCGCAGCAGCAGCCGCTGGGTGCCCTCCCTGCCGGAGGCGCTCTCAGCAGTGAGGTGAGCTCCGGAAAGGCCCCGCCAGCGCCGGGCCGGGGACCCCCGAGCGCCCGCTCCCCCCGAGGCGCGGGGCCGGGCGCCCCCGCGCGCCTTTGTGTGCCCCGCCGGGCGGGGCGGGGCGGGGCCGCGCCGGGCAGACAATGCGCGGTCTGTGCGGGGCCCACGCCGATTGGCCGCGCGCCGCCCGTGCCCATGATGTCATGCGCCTGGAATGCACCGCGCGGGGGGCCGGGACGCGCCGCGCGTCTCATCTGCTCTGCTCCGCTCCGCTCGGCGCGGGCCGGCTGCGCCCTGCCCCGGCGGGGCCGGCACTGCCCTCCGCTCCCCTCCGCCGGCCGCGGCACGGGCTTGGCACGGCTGCGGGCCCCAGCGCCGTGCCCCGCCCGGTCCCGGCGAGAGGAGAGGGGACGGCGCCCGCGGGGGCGAGCGGGACGTCCCGTGCCAGGGCTGCCGGCGCGGGCAGGTGCAGCCCGGCGGCAGCACGGGGCGCGGCGCCAATTGCGGCGCCGCACACGGGTCCGCCCGGCGCTGACAACTCGCCAGCCCCCGCCGCGGCAGCAAGTTTCCCGAGCGGTGCCACGGAGGACAGCGCTGTCCCGGGGCCGGCGGTGGGAGCATCCTTCCCGCGCCGCCACCGCGCGGGGCGGGCGGGGACCCCCGCCGGGAGCCGGAGGCAGCGAAGCCCCGCGTCGCGTCGCGTCCCGTCCCGCCCCCGCCGGCCCGGTGCAGACAAAGCCCGGTCGAGCTCCGCGCCGCCGCCGCCCGTACCTTGTTCTTGACCTCGGCGGAGAGCCCGTAGGAGGGCCCCTTGTTGAAGTGGGTCATGTCGGCGGTCTCCCCGCTGCCTGGGGGCGCTGGTCGCAGGCGCTGGCGGCTCCGGGCTGAGGCGAAAGTCCGCCCGCGGCCGCGGAAAGTTCTAGTCCCTCCCTTACGGCCCGGCCCCGCCGCCCTCCCCGCGGCCGTTGGAGCCGCCCGCGCGCCAATCGGGGCGCGGGGCTGAGGCAGCCCCTCCCGGCCCGCCTGGGGAGGGGGCGCGCGGCCGCGCGGCCGCGGGGGAGGGGCGTCCGCCCCGCCTGGCCCCGCCCCTGCCCGTCCCGCCCGCCGCCGGGTGCCGCCCGGGGGCTCCGGGGCGGGGAGCGGAGCGGAGCGGGGGAACGTCAGCGGGAAAGAATCCGCTGCCACCGAGGGCCGCCGCGGGGAAGCGCCGCCGGGAGCTGCCGCGGAATGCGCCGCCGCCGCCGCCGCCGCGGACTCCTACCGCGTGCGGCGCCCCCGCGGGGAGCGGGGGGGGGGTGTCTCGGTGAGGGACCGGCGGACCCGGCCCGGCGCGGCCCTGCCGCTCACGAGGGCCTCCCCGCCCCCGGCTAGCGAACTGCCGGTACGCGGTGGGAAGCCCCCGCCGGACCGGGATGACAGCGCTGGCAAAGCAGCTGAGGAGCCGGGAAGTCAGGGAGGACGGTGGTGGCTCTCCGTTGCGGGGGATGCCTTTCGCCAGGCCCTTCCCGGACGGTGCGAGACCGGGGGCTGCCGCCCGCCGCCGGAGAGGAGGGCTGGGAGAGCCCGGCCTGAGGGGTGACCGGCCGCGGGAAGGGCTGGCTGCTAGAAAAGGCCTCAGCCGCTCACGCAAACAGCTCTCTTGCACTGCGTGATGGCTTGAACGACTTCTGAAATTCCTTTAAAAGGTTACAAAATCACAGGAAACTTTGAAAAACGCTGGGAGATAGCAAATAGGGGGGAGAAAAAAGTGCACAAGCCGTTGCAGTGGGATCAAGGTGGAGAAGGATGACGGGCTCGTCTCGAGCTCATCGTTCCTCTGCACCATGTTGTGGGCATGAATCCCTGTGACAGCCGGCACCTCCGGATTTTGGTGCGAGTCACTCCTTTCCCCTACTGCACCAGCACAGGGCTGTGTTGGCTACCGCTGGGGAGGGCGGCCAGCCTGCTCTGCAACGGGAGTCCCGTCCCTCTTTGGAGAGCGCGGGGCACACACAAGGTTTGCATGCTGGGCGTACCAGCGGGGTTACAGCAGATCCAGCCCAGGGAGCGTTCATTCCTGGCAGCGAGCGGTGGGCCACAGCTGGCTTCAGCACTGAAGCCACTCTTGAAAGAGAGTACAGATTCAACACTTGCTTCATTGAGTGAAGTAGTGACCAGAAAATACAGCACTGTGTTTCCTTCGGTGTTACTGTAACCCTGGGCATACAAAGTAACCTTTCAAATACGGTTAAATTTTAACAAATTTGAGGAAAAAAAAAAATCAGAAGATGATCCACTGATAGGACTAGCCCGGTAAGAAGCGAACAGCACTCTGTAAGACGGGCTGCTGGAGCTGTGGCCCACCTAGCCACCTACTTGGTATCCCCCAGGAATGCCTGGCCTGCGATCCCATTTCACAGGAAAAATCCAGGACGAAGTGTCTGGTCTAACTCTGGTTGAAGCCAACGGGGCTCTTTCAAAAGACTTGCGGTGGGAGCCCCGTCGGGCTGTGACAGTCCTGAGGAGGTTGTTTTATACTGTGGTGCTGTGGATCAGCTCAGCTTAAACCGCTCCACTGCTGCACAGCCTCTAACGAAAACAGCCAGGGCTGTTCCTAATTAAAGGAAGCAGAACTGCCTGAGCTACCCATTGGGAAAAGGAAACTGTGCAAGAGAAGCAGGAAACTGAAGAATGGGGTGAGGGAAATGGCGGTTCACGTAAACATAATGAAAGTTCATTAGTTTTCAGACATTCACGTTGGGATAAACTCATCTTTCATGACCTCAGCGAACATATGATTTAGGGCTAGATTCAATATCCTCCGAAGTCCTTGGAAATGTTTCCATTGACTTAAGTAAAGTTGGATCAGGACCTTATTTGTTAATGCTCTCAATCATTTTTGCTACAATACACAGTGGCTTGGGAAGTTTGAGACATTTAGAGTTGGTATGCTTTTCTCAGCTCCATAAATTACATGTTTCATCAATTTTGAAATAAAATGGTCCTGATTAGTAACAGACAAAAATATGGCATAATATTTTCTTGCTGGACAATCAGGTTTAAATTATCCTCAAATAAATCATTTAGCATTTTTATTTTTTACCTCATTTGAGCAGGGCGCAAATACCATTTGGTGTTTTTATGCTGATACTGAACATCTGATAAGAAAGCTACCAATCTTTTGGGGTGATTGCTGCCATTTACTCTGTGATCAGTAATGTGCTTATGCCCTGCGGGAAAAGGTTGTATAAGAAATATTTGAGTGTAGTTTAAAACACATTCTGTTTTGCATCACTCTGACAACACAAAGCAAATTTAAACCCATCAGTGCAGTACAAAGCAGCTGGAGCATACTGGGCATTCTGGCTCATTATGTGTAAATCTCTTATCTTTGCCCTATTTTTCTACATTCCTTATTACTAAGGCTGTTTGTATGGAAAGAGGATTTGTACGAGAATTATTCCCCACCTGAAATCGTAATCCTCTTTGTGACATTGTAATAACTTCTTCAGCAACCACATGTAATATCATAAACATGCACTGATGACTTCAGTTGGAAACGAAGGAAAAAAAGCTCTGAAGAGACAAAGTCTGTTTTCTTGGAAACATGGGCCGTAATCTTACAAACATTCTTGCACATGAATTATTGTAAGCATATGTGTAGTCCTATTAAACTCCCTGAGCCTAAATTATCCCTTGTGTAATTCCACTGTAATCTATAGAATTAATGTGGCTCAATGGAAAACTATCAAATACACATTGTGATTTCTGTGTTCCGCTCTGTGTCGGAGCCATACTGAGCGTTGATGATTGAAGATGTGTAAGGAGGTGACTGGCAAGTCCTACACGTAGAGTTGGGCCTAGCCATGTCTGAGATGGATCATCGTCTCATTCCTACCCATCTGATCCTGATAAAAGGCCTTGATTTAATCAACTGGCTCAGCTGAGGAGGAGTGGGGTGATTTCCCTGAAGGACAGAAAGTTTGTTTGGGCGAGCTAAACTGTGTACAGGAAGTTAATTTGCCAGGACTAGCTCCAAAGGGCGATATATAAGGCAAGGAGGAGGCGGTAGCAGCTTTGCTGAGTGGTGTGGCTGATCTGAGGGAGGGGAGTAGGGTTCTGAATTGGGAAGGGTGGTGGTACCAGCCATGGGGCTGGGTAGGAGAAGGTTTAGAAAATACACCACTGGGTGTGTGTTTGTGGTCATAAGCGTGGGTGTGATTTTGCCTGGAGCAGAGGAGTAGGTTCCTGGGTGGGAGGTGGGAGCTACAGTGCTCGAAAGTACTGGAGTGCAGGAGGAAATTGGAGCAGGGAGTCGTGCTAGCTTGGTATGGGCAGGGGGTCACTCTGGTGAGGAGCGGGTCCTGCACTGCGCTGCCATCGATGGAGCTCACTGGTGTGCAGGTAACTGATGGGGGAGCTGGCTAAAGAAAGTGCTTTCCAATAACCTGGTGCTTTAAGGAAGGGAAGGATGCTTTAAGCTTTCTGAGTTACAGCTACGTCTTCTTCTAAGGATCAAGGGGAAAAAATACTAGTGAGTGAGTAGTAACCTGGTGAGGCAAGGAGAAGGCTGTACTGCTCGCTTTCCCTTTGAAGCGCTTTAGCTAAGAGGCAAGGAGCTAACTAAGCCCTTTTGCAATTCCCTTAAACTTCAGGGAGTCTTTCCCAGGCTGTCCTGTCCCACATCAGCGTGTTAACTAGTCCTGGTGTTGTGAAATGTCCTGTCCCAGGGTGCTAGTGACACTAATGCTCAGTAATGTTTTAGCCTAATTAACTTATGTGACTAAAGTTATTAAAACGGCTGTAGGATAAACACAACTTGTGACTCTAGTAAGACTTGCATCTTCCTGCTGGTTGATGCCTGTTAAGACCAAACATTAGTGCAGCATGCAGTAGCACTGAAGAAACTACAAAATAAGAACTCTACAGAAGAGCCAATGGTGAGCCCTAGCAGCACCCAAAACTGTCCTTGATCTTTCATTTATTAGGATTCCTTTTGAAAATAATCAGTGTCCTAGGTAAGCTTGTATAACATCTGTTCATATGTTTCCTCAAATACCTACTTAAAACATTGCTGTGCTCATACTGCTAATTATTTTGGAAGATTTTGGGGGTATGCAGTACTGCCCTCGGTACTTTAATTAAACATGCCTTGCTGTATGTGTGCTGTATTGCTTCTCGACTACTTTAACAGACTATTCTCATCCCATGAGAGATCCTCTTGCCTTGTAGAACAATTACGGGCGCTATGAGGTGTTTGTAGCCCACTCCTCTTTCCTCTGTACCAGACTACAGAAGACAACATTTTCTTGGCAATCATTAATTCTACCTAAAAGGCTGGCTCACAAGTGTCTTAAAATCAACATCTGGAAAAACTAAGTACACAGACTTCTTACAAATACCACAAACTGAATCATGGGGCCAAATTCAGCCTTGATGGAATTATTATCTGATAACTGTGTTCTGTGTTTTCCCTATATTGCTTGAGTAAATTCCCTTATATGGAGATGTCTTCAGAGATGCACATGATGCCAAAATGCTCAGAGAATTGCATAGGACAAAACCTAAAATTCTGCAGTAGAAGAAAAGAAATATAAACCCAGACTTTTCTTGAAAGGGGGTGGTGGTGGAAATCCCTGATTTGAGAAGGGTTTTTAAGCATCAGTTCTGGCAGTTGTAAGACTGGGAGCCTGAGTCTTATTTTTGGGAAAGACTCCCCTTTGTATCTAATTTTTAAGGACATAAATGTTACTCGCATTCATGATAAAATAACTTCCTGAAGTGAAAGACTTATCTACGTGTTTGTATTTGAAGAGATTAAGCTTTATTGAAAACAAACCAATATATTCAGGTTGTTAAAATATCTAAATGCTTGCTTCTTAATCCATCACTTTTTCATTGATGCTAACACAGATGTCTTCTTCTGTCCTCCATCCTCTTATGAAAATAGGGGTTTTTGTTATCCGGTGGTGCTAGCTGTTGATAAATAAGCTTAAGGCAGACTTTTGTGCTTTTTTATTTTTATTTGAGATTCATGACGTTCCCTTAAAATGTGATAGTTGCATTCTTGTCAGTGAGGGTATAGCTAGCGAATGGCTGAATGCCAAAGTATGTTCCTGGATAGAGCTAATATATTTTTAGTCTTTTTCTTTTATAACTTACCCATAACCTAATTAGTGTTGAGGGTCCTGTGTTGTCATGTGCCCCCCCCGCCCCACCTCCACCCCTGACTGAGTGAAAAGCTTGCTGCTGGTATTGGTTTTTAACTTGCTAAAACCAGTACACAAGCAGAAGGCAACAAAGGACTTCAGATTGCCTGCTGTGCAATCAAAATGCCTGACATATTTCACAATTTTCTTCCTCAAGCATCGTAACAGCAAGTAAGTTGCAGCAGGTAGGTCAAAGAGTCATTTCTCCCTCCTATTTGGTAGGCTTCACTTCTCCATCAGTAGGACCTAAAACATTTGCAGACAGTCTGTGTCACCAGCATATGTGTACTGAAGTGTTTGATTCCTTTTGTCAACAAGCTAAATATTAAGAGTCATCAGTTTTATTTCACAGTGATATTTACTGACAAGAACAATATAGCAAAACACACGAAGGAAATGCCTGCAGGGGCAGTGTGCGTTACCAGAACTGCTCCTTGTGAGGGAGATGAGACTTGTGTCGTCGTCTTCTTTGTTTTCTTTCACGCTTGTGAAGAAAAAAAAAACCCTCAGCTTTCATATCTCTACTTAAGGCAGACTTTGGTAGGCAAGTAACTTGGCACTGTATCTTTGTGCTCCTGTTCAAGAGAATGCTAGACCCCTTTGAAATGGTGGCTTTTTCCTTCTTAATTATTTTGCTTCTGATGGCTCTTAAAACTTCCCATCAGTCGCACTGTTGCTCCTGAAGTTCACCGGGCCGCTTCCTTGGCAGCCCTGGACGTCAGAGCGCCGAGGCCTGGACCGACCGACCAGCATACACCAGAATTTTTCCTCCCAGTGGCAGGGAGCAGAGGACATGCATACACACACCTACTGCCAACAGACAAACTGTATTTGAACTGTAATACTGCAGTGACAGAGAGAAATATCAAGTGGTCTTCACGCTAGCCGGTGATGTTAGCCTGGGAACATGCTGCTCTGGGAGTTGAGGGAGCACTCAAAGCCATGGGTCACCTCCACCCCGATGAGAAGGGACTGCTGGCCGAACATCTTAAAATTATGAAGACCTGATATTAAGTAAGTGTCCCACTCTTAAACTCTGAGTGGATGCAAAAATGAATGATATAGCCAGTTAATTCTAATGTAGAATGACTTTGAAGCCTGAAACTTTCTTTATTTTTCTATTAAGCTTCACGAGTCAGTTTTCTGCTCTATTTTGGAGGGGATCACCCTACTAGAGAATTAGAGGAAGGGAGAAAACAATAACTTTGTGATATTTTGTGCTTCTGTAATTCTTGGCCTTTAGCTACCACTTTAACTTTCCATATATACATATAAAATATAACTTTCCACATATATATTTTGAAGAGGCAATTTCTGGCTCTCCAGGATGCGGACAGAGGCTATTACATTTACCATTTGGCTGATGCCCGCTCAGCGTGATCTGAGATTGATTTGAACACTTTACCTCCCTCCCTGAATCCCAAAACTTTATTTTTATGCCACTTGAGCATGTTCTCCTTGCTTCTGTTTGAGTGCAACTCTTAACAGGGTGTGGACAAATTCACCTCTTTCAAGGAATGGTGTGTTCAACTAATTTTTCTCTTCATCCTCCATTGTGTTCCCCAATAACAACTTCAGAACAGAATTGATTTAAAATAGTATGTGGTAACTTTTTATGCAACTTCATGTTGCATTATTCAAACTTATTTATTTGGATACCAAATGCAAAATATTTAGAACGTATTGACCTACAAATAGGTCAGTTTTCTGATGGTTAAAATCTTCACGCTCACTTATTGAAACAAGACTATGCTTGAGCAGTGCTGATATTTTAAAAGGCTGGTTAATTATCCAGTAATACTCTTGTCTTAATAGTCAAAATCTGAGTATAGAAAAAAGGAACAGAATCCTTCTCCTTGCTGCCTAATTCCATGACTACTTCTGATTTTAATTATCTAGGCAGTATTTGCTAAATGAGACTAATTCCTCATCAGAAATATTTCCCACCTCTGACATGGTATTCTTGCAAGCTTGAGAAAATGTGGTGTTTTTTGCCTTTTTGTTAACTTTAGTTCATTATCCTTCTTTGAACTTCCATGGTAAAGCTTTACTTAGAAGTTAAGGTAATTTCAAGAGCAAAACAATACACAGCAAGTGATATTTAGAGTACTTTATAGAGTTGTTTGGGACTGAAACAGTGCAAAGGAGAAAAAGCTGCTGAGTGTTGCACATAATGAGTGACTAGCTGAGATACAGTGGCACGTAGCCAGAGGCTGGCTACTGTGGTGTAGAGACTCAATTGTTACAATAGTAAGGATCCCAAATCTGTTTGGATAAGAGAGGTTTCAAATAATCCATGTCACTGTTAATGTACTTCAGTAGATGTCAGAGGATGTGATTCAGACTTGGGGGGAGAGAAGGGAATTAGGAATAGCTGATGCTCTGATAACTGAGACTGTACCAGAATACAGAATCCTGAGGTTTTTAGCCACTTTATCCCAGATCATTAATCTTGTCCATTTTATGCTTGTATTGCATCCCACAAAACTTCAGAATTTCCAAAAGATGAGTTTGGGGTTTTTTTGGTTTTGGTGGGTTGGTGTGGGGTTTTTTTGTGCTGTGGAGAAGTATTTTTTTTTTTTCTTTTTTCCCCTCTTTTTTTTTTTTTTCCTCCCAAACTGGAACAAAGATTTAATATCTAAAGTAGTTACCTGCTTAAGTTTTAATGCAAGTAATACCTATTGTTTAAAATTCAGTGATATTAATATGATGTACTTTGTGTGTGCTAGGTGTGCTTACTCAGTAGTAAATGCAGTATTGGGGACGGTACTGTTCTGTACCTGCAGTTCGCACGTGTGTTTTGTCTGTTGACATATCTCCAAAAGGGGGGTGTGTGGGGTGGAGCGAGAGCTGCATGCAAGCAGAAAGTACTGGTAATGTTTACTTGTAAACACAAAGGAAGATTCTAGTTATGGAGGTTAAAAACTGTAAGTAAACGGAGACAACTTTATTTTGTATCTGCATTGTATAATAAACTTTCTTCAGAGGAAAAGCTTGGCAAATGAGCATGATATTCTAGACATGTTCATGACATCACAGCCAGCACAGTTCAGTGTTACAGATCAACAGTAAATTCAGCCTACACAGTATAAAACCTTAACTGCTTTGTGTTATATATTCTGAATCTTCAACAAACCTGAAAGAACTGGGGGGGGGGGGGGGGGTGTAGGGGGGCAAGGCAGCGGTAATAATTCCTTTCCTCCCACAATTATCTGTTCAATCTTTCCTAAAGTAGTACTTTACACGGAAGCAGCTCTCTCTGTATTTCCTCAGCCTTCCTATTCTACCCCCATTCTTGTTACTCAAGGAAAAAGTTAGATGAAGATTTTCAGGAATTATCTGTAGTCTGGAGTTAAATTAAAAATATGCTTAGAATTGTGATTGTGCTCTGAGGTAACTATCTTTGCTTGTCAGTGGCCAACTTCTGTCTGCAAGTGACAGAAGAGCAGAGATCCTTACACCAATAATTTTTGAAGGTACCTATTTTGTATCTAACTACACTGCAAAATCTGACTTGGTGTACCCTTTTGCAGCCACGTTACTTTTTTTAAGGAATTATTACAAATATTAATGTAGAGCTGCTAAGATATCACTTAAATTATTCTTTACAAATACTGCAGCATTACTTTTAATATTTTGCTTTTCGGTGTGGATATAAAAAGAACATTAACTGTGATTCCCAGCTGTCATGCTTGCTTTTTTACAAATGGTTGCCTGCAAAAACAAGCCCTGTTTACTGCTGCTGAATAATAATTTCTGGACTTCATCTTGGCAGTGAATGTTGGGGAGATATCCTTTAAGCCACTGAATTGGAGGTTAGGACATTCATTTCGGTGTCTGCTGACATCCCAAGCTGGATCATAAATGAAAAGCAGCAGAGTTCAATTGCACTGTATAACAATAAAGCAGGAAACACTAATTGCCAAACTACTGGCAGCTGAAAGTAGAATTTACAGTAATGCTAACTGAGCAGATCTGACTGTTGATATAACATTACAACTATCCACTCTTTCTTAAACCAAGTAGAGGGTTTTTTGATTTTTAAGAAGTTACTGTGCACCAATGCATAGAAGGGGCAGGATTATGCACAACTTCACTGCATGGTTTAAAATACTTCTTAAATGTTGATATTAAAAAAAAAAAATACTCCAACTTTGTGTTATAGACTCCTTTAAAAATTATCATCTGCTGCATAGTGCAAGGACAAATTAATCTGTCTCTGAATATTCTCTTTCTCTCTCTCTCTTCTGAAGTTCATACAAAATCTCTTTGAACACCTATCTAAATCCAGTACTGTCCAGAAGGTCATCTCATTACATAGTCATGAACACCTGATTTCTGTATTGCTTCCCCCCCCCCCCAAAAAAAAGTGCCCTCCAAACCCCAAATGAAACAGTGACAAAGGTCTGGTAATACTGGACTAGTGTCTGTGCTACCATTCATGAAGTATCAATTTACAATAGACTTGTTTAATATGCATAATATCTTAATCGATAAAGTGCTATAACTTGTTTGAAACATGAAACATTCCTTGCAGAGACCCATCACTTCTCCCATTTTTGTCTGTTAAATACTATTATTGCCCCCAGTCTCTCTCTGGTTAGAGAATAACAAACATGTCAAACATCTTGTTTAGCTTTGTTCCTCAGGTATGAGCAAAGATAACAAAAGGTATGTGTAAAACTGATGTTATCAATCAATAAATATATCTTTTTATAGATATATTCATGGTTAAAGCCTATCACTGGCACAGCTAAATGTGAAATTGCTTATTTCTCTTGCATGCACATTTCTGTCTGACCCATTAACTGGACTATAAAACACGTTAAAAATTTTTTGGGTGAGGAGGTAAAAAAGACACAAGGAATACTAAATGTGAAATTTTACAGTGTGCAGAATAGTCACCTGAGTTTAAATAAGCATGTCAACAAAGGTCAATCTTCTTGTATCACATGTCACTTTCTCTTCCTTCTCCATTACTATTGCAGCATGAAACAGCAATGCAGATGAAAAATGCTGTCCAAAGCTATTACAGTGAAAGCTACTGGTTTTCTTAAATTCTTGTGCAAAATCCTGTCCCTTATGAAGCTGCTTTCTGCAAGATGACCTCTGCCTCAAAGTACTTCCTATTGATTTCAGCAGTACTGGTCATGAGACTATCATTATGCTATAAGGAAGTACAGTGATTAAAAAAAGTCAAATCCAAGTTTCAGAAAGGTTTAGGTTCAAATTGTGCTGCAAGCAACCAGAAGGGCTCGATGTTTACTTTCCTAGATCCTCACCCAGCTCCTAGAACAACCAGGTGTTTATTGGTACAGTACGTGGTCTCAGCATGGGCCAGCAAAAGGGGAGGAATATCGAAGTACTGACTGAGAGCCAGGGAGCTTCTTCAAACACCTTACACAGTGCATGCTTGTGCTCTGCCTTACGGTGACCAGTACTAGCAGTTTTCTAACTTCCGTGACTGTCAGATCTAGTACAAGAATACAACTCTAGTTTTCTTTAAATGTACATTTTTGGAAAGCTCTCATTTTCTGTTGTAAAATTTCTGAACTGTGTTTTTATGTCCCATAATACAGATACCACCCTCCAAGTGTATTACTCTACTGACAATTAAATAAGCTTCAGTTAAATGATCTTTGTGTGTTCATCACATGTAAGCTGTCCTTCATTCACATAGCATTACTAATGAATGGAAGACTATTTTTGCTGGAATGATAATTAAAAACTAATGTCCTAGGGAATGGTTGTCTTAAACACTACATTCAACAACCAGCTCGTAATTACTTTCATTAACTAGTTTCCTGAAGTCAGTCTGAAAAGGTAGATTAAGGGTTGTATGATCTATTGCTAGTGCTGGTAAGTCTCTGATACCAGTGATCAAAGCTCTTACGTACACCATGGTTGTTGATGTCCCTTGCTTGACTGGAAGACTCTACCTGTGTCCAAACTAACAGTGAACATGTAACACGCATTACAGGGACAATATGAACGCAATCTGCTCTGATCTACACAGGGTTGAGAGGGGTATTGCAATCTGTTGTAGAAAACGTTTACGAAGATAATTTTATTGCTTATCCCTGCTATACTGTCTTACATTTTTATCTAACATTGGCTATTGTATGTTTCTGATTTGCACAGTAAGCTTTAAATCAAAGAAAAAAGTTACTTTTTAAAGCTTCAACATTTATGACATGCATGACCTAGCAGTAGTCTGTGTCAGACTTTTACTAAGCGCACCACTGCAAACTACCAGAAGCGAAGTGGGATGGCCACAGCTACAGTCCTTGTACGCTTGCCAGTGCCTCCAGTTGGGAGAGCAGAAGTTTCTTTAAAGAAAAAATAAGAATAAATAAAAAATATAACATCAGCAGCTTGTATCTGCTGCAGTACTGTAACTCCATAGCCTATCACGCTGACTTGGTTTCAAGTGTGATCCGTAGAGGGAAAGGCAACACAAACATGATTTCAAGGGAAATAAAAGTACTGTGTATGCAATGTGTTTGAGCAACCGTGAAGACATCTAGCAAGGCTCTGTTAAGACCCTTCATTTCCATCATGAAGACATAGGAGATGCAGTCGTTAGAGAGAAATGGTGACAGCGAGCCTTTTGTGCTATTTGTCAAGGACTGAAGTGTGGGGCAAAAATGTTTTCGATTGGATTGTGCCACTTGGCACTGAACCAAGCAAAGGTTTTTGTGCAAGTGCCGCTACCTAACTGTCTCTGAGATACTCTTCCACATAGACAGCTTACTTTCTCTCCTGTCCCAGGAAAACAAGGTGCTGCTTGGACGCGATTTGTGATAGCACATTGGCTAAGGCACACTGATAAGCTCATTTGGGGGTGAAAAAAGGATGGAAAAGATGGTCTCACTGGGTCTGTTTATGTTCTGTGGCCCCTTGCACAGATAAAGAGGATCTTTTTGCTTTACAAACATGATTTGCATTTGTATCTCTAAAATGGTCTATGTGCTATAAGTATACAGCAAACTTTTGTTTCCAGGCATTAACTGTCATCTGTTATGACCGGGTGTTTTTGCATGAAAAACAGGTGTCTGAAGAAGTGTGTGAGTACAACTTCAGAAGTTACTTTTGAGACTTTGATTACTGTCCCCAGAAATCCTTAATGGCTTGCAAAATGTTACGGAACAGCATAACTTTATTGGAATGGTCACTGCAGAGTTGTAAGAAATTTGAATCATTGGCTGAAAGTAGATCAGTCTGTTTAGCTTTCACATCAGTCTGTTTAGCTTTCTTCTGGCATAACTTGGAAATAATATTCGAAGCTGTTTTAATCAAGAGTCAACCTTCTCATATCATTATTTTATTACAGTCCAACTGTCGCTCCTCTTCTATCTTCCCTTCCTCCTTTTCTAAAATAAAATTAACCTGTTTTTTAATGTACTTGCAATATATACTCTCCATTAGAAGGCAACCAGGTCAAAAGAGAAGCAACTCTGAATACTTAACATTTGTCAACTAATGCATATCTAGATAAAACAATCTGATAACTAAAACTAATTTAGAATTTGGCTTCCAGGCTAGGACTCAGGGAAAGAATTTCTGGATGCCTTCTGTTCTCTTTTGAATCTTTGCTAATTTTGATGATGATATTTCCATAAAATAATACTTGTTTTCTTTAAGAATATATTTCTTCTCTATTTTGCTTTAAATCTGTAAGATATTATGTTTTTGTCTTTTCAAATTGGAGAAAAAAGAGGTAATGTATTTCACTCCAAACATCCCTCATGTACATAACACAAATGTGTTTGCCTCAATGTTAATATTTAAGGGAAAGAATGAGACACAGCAAAACCGAAGAATCTAAACATAAGGAATCCAGTCAGCGACCTTAAGTCTTTGGATAGACCCTGGGAGTGTCATTTTCTGTTCCATGCTGGGAGCAGGAAGAATGCAGTTTTCCCCTAGAACAATGACAGTTTGGTTGTACCCACCTACTAAAAACAAAAGATAAGAGCTACTCAATAACAAAACGCTAGTTTACTTCGGCTCCACTGTGCTTTTGGAGGGAACTAGCAGTTATTTGAGATAACCTTTTCAAGGAAAAGTCAATCTAGTTGATAACAAAACTTCCTTTAAGAGAATTCAAGCCAGGAACTCTTTTCTGTGTTCCATCCCCTACAGTTGCAATGCAGCATTTTGTTGAAGGCTTTGGTCAGAGTTAGGCTGTGATCTTTCCGTTTCTGAGCTGTCCTGAGTAGTTCTAGCTGCTTCAACTTTACAGACTTCTGGGTCATTTCTAATCCAAGTTTTCACTTGCTAAGACTAATCACAAACTGGCGAAAAGTAAGCATCCTTAATTCAAGTTGGCACTTGAGCCAGTAATCAGTAAGGAAAACAGCAACAAATATAAGGAAATGGGTATCGTCCCACTCTCTCATGGCTGATTATCCGGCTTAAAAACCACTTTATAGGCGCTATTTTAACCTGTGTTTCCCAGGTTGACCAAACAGAGTAAAGAACACGCTGTTGGGGGAACACAGGCAGAGATTCTCTCAGCTTTGCTCCCCAAAAAGGCTGGCAGTGAAGTAAAGGGGGAAAAGTCTTCCCAAGTCCTTGAAAATGAGATTCCTCCACATCAGATGGCCTGGAGCAGTTCAGTTTCTCAGCCTCTTGTGAAGAAATCTACCGTTACCTTCAGAGCGTTTACATGGGAGGTTACAAGTCTGAACAGGCAAGTGCTTTCCTTTAGCAGTAGTCGTTGCCATGCAGGTGACAGGTGGAAGAAAATTCCTGGAACTCCCCAGCGTTCAAAGACAGACTCACAAAGTTTATGAACCCACAGCTTGAAAGCGCACCAAAACCCAAAATCCTGCCCTGGGCAGGGCTCTAAGGGAGGAACTGAGCAGCCAGAGATGCTTTCACCGAGGCATAAGTCTGGAGCAGGATGAGGACGGGCTACGTTCTGCTTTCTTCTAAACAGAAGCAGCATGTGAAGTCAGCGCCGTTAGAGCCTTGGCTGTGTTTACGGACTAGGCGGTCTAAGAGTCCGCCTCGCTGGCAGCAGGCTATTCAGGCACGGGATGTGGTGCATGAATGGAAGCATTCATTGCCTTTCTCTTCTTATGCTTCTCTAAGCCTCAGGGTGTTGATCCTGTGCTGTTGCCCCTTACCCGGAGCAGAGGAAGAGGCTGCCTCCATCCTCATTCCCCTCTACTCTAGTTCCCTTGCAAAACAGAAAGCAAGATTCAAAGCAAGATTCAGCGCAGAGAGCACTAATCTAAAATAAACTACCATTAGCCATAATAAAGTCCAGTGTATCTCCAATTTACCAAACTATCTGCAACTGTGCAGAAAGTCCTGATAAGATAGTCCTCACTCCAGTTCAGGGGAAAAAAAGCCCTTGCACGCATCAGATTTACTTCAGCCAGGTCATTTTCAAGGACCTGAGTATGTACTGCACAGAGAGTCCTTCCCACGTAGTCTTAACCTATAAACTGCTCTTTAATGTCAGACATAATCTAGGTTAAAACCCACAAAAACTCTCTGTTCTGAACTCACATGTGACCACATCAAGGGGCTCTACTTATGCTGAGGATTATTAAGCCTGTTGGACAGGTTATAACGGCTGGCTTTCCCACAGGGCCTGGCAACATCATGACAGTAATTTTCTGCATAATGTTTTCTGATGATTTCTAATGATTTTCTGCATAAAGCTGACTATTCCCTAGACCTTTGCTCCCTAACAGCAGGAACCACTGTTTCTGTTCAGCTAAATTCCACCCCCCGTTCCCTACCAGAATAGCTGCTGCAACATTTTGACATCCGACACTGAGGAAAAGGCTTCAGAGAGTAAGTCTCCTCCTGCGGCAGCGCGAGAAGCTGCTGTTGGCTTCACCGGAGTCAGGCTGTGCAGTTTGTGCAGAGCGTTTCTACTTTTCCTTGCGCTTTTTTCTTTGTATATGTTTCTGTAGCCAGACACATAGCTCTGTGTGTGTACAGATGACAGATGTGTTTATATTGCTTTATAGGTGGAACAGCATGTAGAATTACATTTTGCCAGATGAATGTGAAATGCTAAAGTAGACTTTCACACACTTAGCTCCAACAAAATACCTTTTACAAGTTGTGCCAATGTACAGAATAACATTTTCCATGACAAAATCTTAACTGCATATTGTACTGCTGAAAGTAAGGTGCTTAAAATGAGAAAACAGGATATACTGAAAGTCAAATTCATTGTATCAGGAAAAGAGAGGGAAACTCTGTTCCTTCCCCTATTACTGATAGTAACACTTTTTTTTTCCTTTTCTATATTTTAGAGCCTGAACGAGTTCAATTTTCCCAAGTGACAGTTTGCTCTCCGTGATGTAAACCTGCTAAGGATTTTTGCATGTAAGCTTTGAAGAAAGTACTTCTTAAATCTCTAAGTACTGTGCCTGTAGTATGACACTTGTCACCTTTTTATTTATCTTAAGAAGCGAGCAACAGTTTTCAAAAGGTGCACTACAGATTATAAGGACAGCTTTGACAAGCCCAGAGGAAAAATGATACTGGTTTAATGCTTTGGGGGTTTTGGAAGACTGTAGAGTACAAACTGTCATGAAGCCAACTTAATATAACTGTTTCCTTTATACTCTAAGGATTCACAAGGGACTTCACTGCTAGCATACAGGAAATAAAGTCTGTTGTGCTAGAACAAGACTTTGTTTCTTACAATTTAGAAAACTACACAAAGTTTCCTTACAGGAAATGTTACATTCATACAAATTCCCATATTTATTTGTAGACAAAAATTGCCATTCACATAGCAGGAAAACTAGATGAAAACAGAGACAGCATAGACTTAAGGCCATTATGGGGTGTTGGTGAACAGACCTACATGATGGCAATAAACACCACTACACAAAAATGTACTGAAATGTAGTGATATCTTTATTATTGTCTCCTTTTCCACTACCAGCCCAATTTCTTAACAGGAATCCTTGAAAATCAATTGCGACATGAATGCATTTCTTCAGTGAGGAGCTTGCAGAGTTCATTTTAGGTAAAGCTTGTCTTCTGTTGTTACACTATTCGACCAAGATACACTGACTTGGGGTATTTTTCCTTTAGATCAGGCCACTGAACGATGAAATAATCTGAAAAGTAGTAAAGAATCTTTCCAGACAGGGATAAAGTTTCCACGCGGCAGATGCTCTCTACATACACAATGATTGCTCTCTTTATTCCTAGAAGCCCAAGAAGAAGAGCAGATATACAGACAGGAACACATGTTCCTGGTCCATTGCACAATATCTAAAAGAGATGAAACATTTTACAGAAGTAAAACATGAGTTTTTTCATATGGCAAAGAATTAAAAGTGTGTATATTCATATAACATTACATTTACAAAAAAAAATATTTCCAAAGATACTTTAAAAAACAGAAGTGAATATGAGAAGGAAAAAAAGGGGGGGGGCGGGAGGAGGGGAATGGGGCAAACAAAAAGACATTATTTCAAAGTAGCTGCCAAAAAAGATCATCTTTCTTTACATGTCAAGGAGGAGGAAAAGAGCTCTGAGATGGCACAGTTAATTTCTATGAAGGAAGCAGAACTCCTTGACTTGTGGGTATATAACTAAAACAGCTTCCAAACTCAGTCACAGCTTTGTGTTGTATCAATCATGAGATTTGTGCACAGATTAAGGCATAATAAGGCCAAAGAAGTTTAATTAGGATTACTAAAGCTGGAATCCAGTTATAAATCTCGAACTTTGGCTTAAGTCAGCAAAACACTTAAGAGTTCAGCAAAAATGTGCTGATGAATTAGGACCTTCATCAGAATCTACTAGCTGATACGCACGACTGGATTTTTTTTTTTCTTTTGATAAACACTAGTACATAGAAACAAGCATACCGAAGGAAGGTGTTTTGGTAAATACATGTCATGTCCTAGTAGCAGAGGACCTCAAATTCACTTAAAAATGTTAACAGTAAAAGAAAGGGGTCTTTCAATTTTAGACATTGGTAAACTGAAAAACAGATTGCTGAAAAGTAAAAGGTTTAAACCAGGGTATATTAGGCACTCTACTTGGGTATCAAAATTGCTTTCAGGCAAAGAATTTCTTACTAAATTTAACTACTACCATGTAATCAGCACTTTTCTGCACAGCTGGGGGTTATGTGGAAATAAAGAGTTCTTTTATAAAATCATGGCCCTATATCCTATAAACTCACATTTTTTTGTTCCAAGTTCACTAGCTTGTGAAAGATATTATATTTGGGGGGGGGAAATATCACTTTCTGTTTCAGGGCTGTAGCAATCATTTTGGAATGTTTCCTTCCCTGCTTTGTGGCAAGATCCCACTGATAAACTGGCTAACAGCACCTTGCCTCAGTTAAAAGCAGCAGCTCTCACCTATACTTTCCTTTGCCTTTAAGATGGCCTCAGAAATGCAGCTTGGGGATGTGATGACCATAATGCAGGGTTTTCTTATCAGAATCAACAGAATGTAATACTGCATGCAAAATTATTCTGATTTTATTGTTGATCTTAATTGAACTATTTATTCATGCAAGACTTGCTGACATTTTCTGAAAGCCTTTACAAGCAGCATGCTGTATACTGTTTTAATCTTGAAGTTTTAGGGTATCAACAGCCACAAATACTTGTATAAGAAAATTGTAACAGTGTAATTCTTTTATATTAGCAATTATACAGCTAAGAAGCAAAGAAGCTGAACACATCAACTTTGCATACTAGATTTTTGAACTCAGAGTAATATACTGTGGTTTCAAACCTCCTGCTGAACCTGATTTCAAGTAAATCCATGCTGGGACTTTAAAACCTACCCTACAATCTGCTGAGAATGAAGATCTGTTTTTTATACATTTGGCCTGGCAAGCAAGGACATAAACCAACCACACACGCTGCCTTTTAGCATTTCAAAGAAACTTTTCCATACGTGTAAACTAAACCACGCATTTTGCCCTATTTCTTGACAAGTTTGATTAATTTGTACTGATGTTGATTGTGCTACTGGTACATGGTTACTGATACCCAAATTAAGGCATGTTTATGTGTCTCTATTTGTAATAACATTTGTTACTGTAGTGTAAACATAGGCATAGGAAACAACTTGGAGTGTTCCCCTGTGTTTGCAGGCAAAACGCACCAGGGTCTCTGCTGCAGAATCTGGTCTCAGACAAGTGCATAAGAAGCACCAAAACAGTCCAAAAAAGTTATTTACTACTTTTTTTTGTGAGTTGAATATTCAGTCTGACTACTGATTTCAGATTCAAAATTCAGCTTCAAGCGAACAGATAAAAATGTGCACCACTGCTAAACAGAAACTCCACTTTCCCTTTCCTTTAGTAGAGCTACCTGGAGTACAAATATTGTCTCATCTTCATTGCTCCCCAAGCCCTTTTGCTGTTGCATTACAGTCCTCTCCCCATCCTTTCCTCAGTGTCTTCCATTTTGATGTCTCTCTGTACTCTACCCAGCCCTCTGAGATGTCTCCCACCCATCCTCTCTTCCCTGGTTTTCTTTGTGATCTCTGGTATTCATTTCCCTCTGCATCCCCATTCCCAGGCGCCCTTCCACTTGTCTTCCTTCTGGACTAGTACTGGCTCTGCACTCTTTTAGCCTCCATCTACTATGAAAGCTCAACCAAGTCATCTAAAGCAAGGAGGTTTTATAAAAAGCTGAATTATTACAATCATGGTCTTTATCAAACCACTGTGCCATACACTTCATCCTACTTTCCCTCTTTATTAAACTTGGCTAGCAGCTCCAGTCTTTTTGGTATTTGGTATTCTTGTGTCTAGGTGCACACACAAAGGTAAATGCTAGAATGAATTCCAGCACTTCCAATAAGAGTGTTCACAAAAGATCATGTAATAAAATAGTAGTAAATAGGTCTATTTGTGAATCTGTATGTAGCTCTAAAGGCCATAATGAATTGCTGTTATTACTTTGCTGAGGTGCAAAACAGAAAAGCAATAACCAAAATTAAAATCATAATAAAATACCTTTACTATGTCCAGGTTTTGATATAATGCACTCAATTTATACCTTCTACTGACTGTTTATAACTTGTAAGCTGCTTCCCAGATGCCCTTTGATTCATGGAAAAGTACTTGCATGCGGGAAAAAGGATCAGGAAAATTATGGACTAGGCATCTCTAAAAAAAAAAAGATCTGATCATAACTCATGTCCTCTGCTCTTTTCCCTTCCACACATACTGGTTCAAACAAGACAAAGCAGATGTGGCTCTATAGGATCTCTGTATGCAAAATGCCCATAAAATACTCTGTCTATAGATGTTCCTATTCTAAAATGCTTGGCTTTAGGAATTGTCCCCTGAAAGAGACTCTGGTATAAACCTGCTGAAGCCAACAGACAAATAGATCCCTATCTGAATTTGGGGTCGTGAGCTGTAAGTCAGAACTATTAATCAATCTTTCTGATCATTAAAAATTAACCTCCAGTTAACCTTCAGTGCGTGTCTAGAGGCATGTCATACCTAGAACTGGTGCAGTTGCTCACGTGTTGGAGTGGCAATTCCCCTCCAAAAATCTGGTCTGACCAGTCCTACTTACTCCCTCTCACACTGTCAGCAGTTCCTGCTGCTTGGAATCCAACATCATACACTCTTCAAGGGATACACGGGAAACTTCTGAGAAAACAAGTATGCACATTATAAAGAAGAGGAACCGCTGCGGAATCTATAAGCTAGAAACGCTGCTGTTCAGCTCCTGCCAGTATATGAACTTGTTGATGGTGGAAAGGAACTGAATCATCTACAGCCTTCCTTAAACATGTAAGAGAAGATGAGCTGTCCTACTACTGAATTTCAAAACACTGTTCAAAAGTAAATTTTGGAGAATGATTGATGTCTTCCACCTCTTGTTTTTCCCCTCCAGCAGAATACAAGTATCTCTCAGGGAATCCAGTGGCAATCATCAGTATGCTGTGGAGAAGAAGCAGGCGTCTATTGGGCAAGAAGGGACCAGGGCCTCTACAAGGTCAACCGGCTATTTAGGGTAAGTGTTTCCCAATATCTATTTACTTTAGCTACAAGGCTGCCTGTAGAATATTTGTGTTGCATGAGATACGTCTCTGAAGATCTCTAGTTTATTTGGTTCAGCCTTCCTTGGTGAGGCAGCAGAAAGGGGGGAAGAAGGGGCCAAAGACAATTTTTGTGTCACCTTTGTGACCTCTTGAGCTGCAACTACCCAAGGACTTTCTTGGTCACTGAGCTATCCAACTTTGCTGCCAACAAGCTGTAAAGGATTGTTCCAGAAGCCAGTGCTGCAGGTCTCTCCACACCATTTACGTTTGCCTCTAATGCAAAGAAATGTCCAGCTAACTGTTAAATTGGCTCACTAGCTGCCTGGCTTCACAGCTCGGCCTATAAACTGAATCCTACATACTAAAATCCTCTACCAATTCAGTGTAACCAGACTTTTAAACAGTACAATAAACTAATCAATCTGTATATTAATGGAGGTTTAAAAGTAAAGGATCAGAATACAACATTTATACTTAGCAACTCTCTCTATAAATCTAATTTCATATTAATCGCTTTCACATAAAGATGGAATAGTTCTTGCCTTTCTGTTTCAGATATTTTCTGCAGCTGTTGAAAGAAAACAAGCTAAGCCAGCAGTCTGGCACACTGGGAACACTGGCACATGGCACCACTGCTGATAAAAGATGCTTTAGAGTTGGTGAATGCAGTACTGTAGCAGAGTGACATTTACCAGCTAAAACACTGAAAGCATAGCTCACAGCTTCACTGGGATTAAATGTCAGGCCACTGGTTAAAACAAAAATGAGTAAAGCAGGAAACTTGCAGTTTTTCTCATAAATATGTAAACATACATTTGCTGTATATCTTTAATGAACAAGTATTTGAGTGCTGCTTATGTTCACAAATTACAACAATCAAAGGGAGGACAACATAAGTCCCTCTAAACTTAGTAGAAAGTGGAAAACTAATGTGAGATTTGCTTTGCATAAGAAACTGTCAACACCTGCTGTTCTCCTTAATGACTTACACAGAGATCAGCCTTTGCCACTTGGCAAGAGCAGAAAAACTGCCCAGCTTTCTCAGGCTGGGCAGGCTTGTGGTGTGGGAATGCTGATTGCTGCTGCAGGGTGATGCACACGTGAACTGAAGACTGTGCTGCTTGCCAGCTACGGAGCTACCTCCTGGAGTGTGTTTAGGACATCGCTCAGCCCTCCTTAGTCCTGGTAATGCTCCCTTCCCCACAGTGCTAAACAAATGGAGATAAGAATAAGGGAATAGATGGCGGTGACAGAGAACTACTAAAAGAGGCAAAGGCAAGTGGAGTGATACAAAACCGACCCAAGCTGGGTTAACTGCACGATCTTTGTATATCTATGCAAGTAAACAGACCTACTTTTTAACAATGTAGGAAAAAAGCCAATTCGGTATTTTCTGCTTCTCAGGAACAACTGTGGGCCTAAAAGCAGTAATTTAGTAATAATGTTATTTTGTTTGTGTTTTTGCTGGGCTGCTAAAACTCAGCTTTTGTTGATAAATACTTCACGTCAATGGCTGTTCAACATTTGGGAACAAAAAATAACTGTTCAGCCTGTTAAGATATGAAAGCCCAGAAGATATCTCTGAGGTTTGTCAGAGAAGCCAAGGAAATTTGAATAGCTGTTCCTGATATTTTAAGGAAGGCAAGGGAAAAGGAAAGGGAAAGGGGATAAAAAAAGAAGAAAGCATGGAAGAGAGGAAGTGGGAAACCAGTTTGAATTACAATTGAAAATAAGTTAGCACAGAAGAAAAAGGAGTTTAAAACACGACCATACTGCCATACTCTCATAGAAGAGACTTAAGAAAAAAGCTTACCTGTTTGCAAATAAGGCTTCATTTAAAACCAAAAAAACCCAAAACAAATCCCTTAATTCCTCTATCAAGAAAAAGGAGGAGCATAAACCAATCTCACTCAGCTCTGATGAACAACTTAGACCATCTACAGATCTGACGGAACTCCTCAGCCAAAGGTATTTTCATCAGAAAGTTCCTCGATTTGGACCAAGTTTGACAAGTTTCCACCTTGCTAGGCAAAGTGCATTCTGGCTTTGGAATGAGTTTTCAAAGGTGAGCAAGGAAATGCACCAATTAGAGAAAGCAGCTAAAGGGACTGCAATCTGTGCATTATACCTTTTTATTTTCATTGCATGTTCTTAGTTGATGACAGACACCCAAATGTTGTGTTGTTGGTAGTTGGACTTACCTAACAAAAAAAAAAAATGAAGTGCCATAGCAAGTTACAATACATGGAAACCTTACAAAAATCAGCTTTAAGAAATTCTAGAAACAATGGCAGACAAAAATAATAAACCTTTCACAAAGGTAGCAGAAGTAACAAAAAACACAATTCAATGACATACAAATACAGAAAACTAAAAGGGAGCAGAAGACACTGTCTTGACACAAAGAAAGCCTTCACAAAACTACAAATCTAACCGTAGAATAACCTGAAGGATCTTTCAGAAACAAGGGAAATGGAGCAGAGAATGATTCCAGTGACAGGGAAACTGAACAGTCACATTTAGTGAAAGCCGAGTAGATGTCCTTGGACACTGAAAGGAAAACTAAAAGCAATACCATAACATACTCATTTTTATATCAGGGCTAGTTTTGGACTCCTGCACTCATCAAGTAGGAGCTAGGGGTTTTGTCATTTCAGGATTTTATTGCCTTTTGTGATTTCAGAGTGTAATAACAAATGTTTTTGTGTGTTTTTTGTTTTGCTGGGGGGAGGTTGGTTGTTTCTGTGGCACAAGAAGAGAGAATCTGCAATGAAGTAATTTGTATTCTGCTGTGTAAATCACAGCATCTCATGAGCTCATCAGCACTTGCTTATTTTCAGTATTATCTTACTGTTTTGAAAACTTCACGCTAATGCCCTGTAAGGTGAAGTATCCAGCTGAACATTTTTTTCCTTCACCTACAGAAGTACTGAGTGCTACCTACAAAGGCAGCTGTGATCTGGCTTCTCGGTCTCGGCTGTTCCCATTTCCTGCAATGTGATTCCCAAGGACCCTGTTCCGCTGACTGCTCAGTGTATCCTGAGCAGCCCCCAAGTCTGTGGGGAAACACAACCGTGAGCATTACAGCCCTGCAGTTGTGGGACCAGCTCTTTTAATATTGGAGATGCTCTAACTGTAAAATTAAACTAACAAAAGCATCAGTGAACAAATAAATAAAATTTTAATTGTAAATATATTTACCTTATGAGCTCATGACCAAGATGCAAGCCTGGAGAGTCAAGAAACCAGGGTTGTACTCACAGCTCTGCTGTGGACTCACCACAGGATTTGGGCAT
Organism: Gymnogyps californianus; assembly: GCF_018139145.2. Lineage (NCBI taxonomy): Eukaryota > Metazoa > Chordata > Aves > Accipitriformes > Cathartidae > Gymnogyps > Gymnogyps californianus. The sequence continues at coordinate 16,696,542 of NC_059478.1, read as the reverse complement.
AGCACTTACTTTCTCTAACATTAGTATTTTTTACTTTAACACCAGGAAAACAATAATTTACTCCTCACAGAGGGTGCATCAAGATTCCTGTATATCCTTCTCAGTGAAGATCTCCAGGTATGGAGAGTATTTTTTTATTAGTATGCATTTTGATTCAGTAGCATACTCTGAGAATAAGATAAAATGTACGTGCTATTTTCTTTTGAATAGAATTATTTTTTTAATATGTTCAGACATCAGGCCATATCCTTTAAGAATCAATTTCTGCTAATAACTTTGATGGCAACATAGAGCCTGGATGGCAAACAGAGAAAAATTGTTACTTTTTTCATAAATGAGTAACTCTAAAAGGTTTCAAGAGATACATTGTTCGTCTACATGGAGGTAATGCAGTTATCATAGAAATAAGATCTCTTCCACAGAATATAAATCTATTTGGTAATCAGAAAAACAAGACAAATCTGAGAATTTAAGAGAGAAAGGAATTTCTCTTTAGCTCAAATACTTAAGCATGTGGGAGGGAGTGTCCTTATTAAAGCTTTTGCTAGTCTAGCTCTTTAGCATGTCTTAAAATTCAAGTTTTGAACCTCAAGGAAAACTAGCTTAGAATTTTTAATATTTTTTTAAGGATTAAAAAAAAAAGCAGGAACCTCTTCCAACAGTTCCTTATTATTGCTGTTGGTGGGGAGAAAGAAGAATTTCAGGTTCTGTTTGAACAATACAAAGGTCATTAAACTACCTACTGGCTTATTCTTTTTGAAGAGTGAAGATCTTACCCAGTTCACTTGCCTCCACAACCTGAAAATAAAACTAGCTAAAACTTCACACCCTATTTGCTGTTTGAACTTATCTGCAGAATGCAGGCTAGGACAAAAAAATCTAGATGTGTAGTCTGATGTAAATCGTTTAATTAAGGTAGAATTGAATTATACCTGGGTACACTTTCATCTTCTACTGTCTAAATCACTTGAATCATCAGGGGTGCAAAAAGACAGTGTTCTATAGCAACAGCTTGTGTTCAGGCTGGTCAGCTGCTATAGCTTGTAGCATTGCCATGAAAACCTTTCCAGTCCGCTTCTGTGTATCTTGTTGGTATGGTTCCCATTGTTAGTATGATAGAATACACACAGCAGATGAGGTGCTCTTCAAAACAAGCAGGGACATGTGTGGTCCTACAGGCAGATTACCTAACTGGGATAAATAAGATCAGTGAATGCCAGAACGGGGAAGAGAGAAGTGGAAGAGCAAGGACTTAAATTAGCACACTGTGCAGTTGGGTTTCTAATGTGCACTACTTTTTTTCCGAGTATTATTTTCATCACAGAATGAAATATATTGGGAAGCATCACCAACTCCCTGGTTTCACCAGCTCTCACTTTATAAAAGCTTGAGGAGAGGGAAACAAAAATCCTACCTAGTGGATTTTTCTGTGGGAGAAAAGAAGAGGTTCCACAAAACCACTAGGGACTAGATTTAACAATAGGATTTAATTGTAACAGCACTGAGCATTGTCACTTCTGCCTTCTAGGCCCTTAGTGGCCTGACCCAGAGTTACCAGCCCGGTGTCCCCAGGGGCAAGAGACAAGAGAAGGGGCCCAGCTGATGTGATTTGGATCAGCATCCACCTGCAAAGTAGTGAGGGAAGCTCCTAGTTTCTGGATCTCGGCAGAGCTCAAGAGTTCGGCTATGCATGTGGCTATTTGACACTGTAAAGACTTAAACAGCTCAGGTCTGTTTCTGGGTATGCCTAGAGGCTTTACTAATGAAAAGAAAGATAACTGGGGTCATTAAGAACTTCAGAAGTTAGGCAAGGGCTTAGTGAGGAAAGTTTGAGAATCTAGATTTGGACCCATAAAGAAACATGCAAGTTTGACTTTTTTTTTTTTTAATGAAGCTAACCTTAGGCACCCTACTTAACGGCCCCTGTATTTCGGCTGAAAGGTGGCAAGTCTGTCATTGGGATTAAAAGGTCTTTGGAGTGGTAGTTTCCGTCCATATGTATGATGCTTCTGCAGGTACGTGGAAGCAGAATGGGACATGTGAGCTCAGCATACTCCCCAGCCTAGCTGCCAAATGTAAAATGAGAAACATAGAACCAATCAATTGAAAATAATAATAATAAGTGACAGGTATGAAAGTGGTACTAATGCTCAAGTCTGTCGGAATGTTAGTGTTGGTTATTAAAACATTAAATTAACACCCAGACTGTCACTGGGACCAACCAAACATCGTGATCTCTGCCAGAAGTTTGTGTCAAGAAATAGTCGCACCAGTGAGTCTTGTGAGAAATTGGGGGAGATGGATAGAAGGTTGGTTAAAAATGAACAAGATTACCAAGGCAGATGCAGGCTGGAGAATAAACTAACTCCCTACCTGCATTATCATAGAGTGGGTCTGTGGTTTATTGCTGCTGATAAATTAGTAGGAAGTAAAGGAAATTTGACTTTGTGTGGATGAAAAAGTTGGTCATAAAACAATTCAGTAAAAGGCTTTTGCCAAGTAAATGAAATGGTAGTTACTGAACTACATCTGTAGCTACAAACACTAGGTAGTAGCTGTCTTTCAGCAAGCTGTTATTGTTCTAAGTGTCACCTTGGTTGAGTCTGAACCTGACTAAAGTCTCTTGGTCAGAGCACCATGAGAAATACCATCTAACCTTTTAGAGCCTATTTAAAAATAAGGGCTCGTCTCATCTCCTGATATCAAAAAGTACTGCTTATTATAGTAGCCTGCTTCTACTCAAAACGAAAGGAGAAATTAAATCCGAAGACTGTTAAATATAATCATACATATTACTAACAGTGGCCTAAAATGAGCCTTTAATTGAAAATCTTAATGTGTCTTTCATTAGTCAAGCATTCATTTAACTAGAACTTGAAAGTGGTATTTTAGGTTAGCTAAAACTGATATTTTATATGTATATAAATATCTTTGAGGCTACTGCCTAATCACTGCAGTTGGTATAGCAAGAATCCGCATGAAATACCTGCCTGAAATGTCTTCACAATGCAAAACCTAGAGGTGTTAGCAATCTGTATCTGCATACCAGTGGCCTGGTTCAGTGGTCACATATAGTGAAACTGATTACTTGAAACCATGCTTTATAACATACATGGAAGTGTGACCAGGGTGTTCATTAGGTTCATAATGAACCTGATGATAGCTGATGAGTTAAGACTGATCCGTCTTTAGTTTAAACTCTGCTTAAATCTAAGCTAAGATCTCAGTTCATCATTACTGCTACTTCTATCCTCCCTCTGAAATGCAGTGTCTATTATGCATGTCTAACTGGCAGTCACAGAAAGAGCAGAGCTACAACCTAGCTTTAAGCTAACCGATTTGAATAGCTTTAGATGTTTATTTGTGCTCAGCAGAGGGTAATTCTACATTGTGGCTGCAGGGTAGCTGTACACAGCACACAAGGTAGAGGAGGGGTGAATAAATTTTCGTTAACACTGAGAAGTTAAACACAAATTTGGATGGCTTAACTTTGTTTTCTTTTTAGGCTACATGATTTGTATCACTGAAGGTCTTAATCCGATGTTCTTACTCTTGCTTATTTTGACTGTTTTGATCCTAGAAGAACAACAGTAGATCAGATGTACTGTCAATCTGGTGCAAAAGAATTATAAATAGTGGGGAAAGATTCAGTGTACAAAAGAATGCACCAGATAGTCTTAATACTGCATTATACAAAGTTCTCTTGTTATGAAGTGAATAGAGAAAAAATGCCACCACCCAGATTTTGTAGCTTTCCACAAAGTTCTAATAAGAACCATGATATAAGGGACAATAACTTACTATTTGTCATAGTAATTTGTTAAAGTGCTATGAACTTAAGACATTTTGGGCAGGGTACAAAGAATGGAAAATCTTAGCTAAATGAAATAATGATCTCCTTTCATATAGCTTACTGTGTGATACTTCTGTAACAACCCTAGAAGCTTGTTGTAGTGAACTTAACCAGCCGGGGGACCAGGCGTGTATGATGGGATGTGAAGTCCTAAAAGAACCGGTAGACTGCTAGAAGCATAATCGGCTGTGCAGGTTTCAGGCTTCTAGTAAGAAGTTTAAAAAGGAGAGACTCATTCAACTGACAGCTGGTGGGGAGGGAGACAGCACAGCTTGTTGTACTTGCTGTGCAAATGTAAACTTCTTACTACAGACTTCCCACGGGAAGGAGGACCTGATGTGGACTGCCTTCTTTGCCTGATTTAACCCAGGTTTTTCCAAATAGCAGTGATCTGAAAATATCTGCTTATTTCAGGCTCTGTAGAGCACTGAGGCAGTAGGAACTACTGAGAATTGACCCCAGAAAAGCAAAAAAAGTCTGGTCCTAAGAGTCCAGGATGCACAATGTACTAATGAATGGAGCTTTACGCAGCATTTCTGCACAATTCTAGGTGAAATTTAATTACATTAAAGGAGAGCAAATCACTGACCCAATTACATAGCCCATCTATGGCTGAAAACAAGGACTGGATGCAATCTCTGTACAGCTTTCTGCTGTGTGGTGCACGCATATCCTTTGTTTTCAGTTTGAATTTCAGGTATGACAGAATGACTGGAATAATCACGACCCAGCCAAAGGGCTAGATCACCTGAAGGCCTGGTTTCAGGGTTGGCAAATCGGCCCAGAGACAAGGACAATAGTTCTCTAAGCAGCAAGAGAACTGAAGACTGGTTTCCTCTGAACTCGTACCTACTGACTGACTGACTGAGAGCATATTATAGGAAGGCCATAACATTAGTTTATTCCTTCTTGGATATCAAATAATCTGTGTAAGATTCAGTAATTTTCTCTATCTTTGGGAAAAACCTCTGTGCAGCTTGTCTCATATTCTGTAACTAAGAAGGATTTGCATCTTTCCCTAGATGGTAGATCTTCTAACATCTTATTCTGGTTTTACATTTCTTTGCTGCCTTTTTCTCAATGAAGGCAATAAAAGTCTCTCTTCTCTGACCAGCTGCCTGTTTTCATGGTAGGAGTTTGCAGCCTTTGAGGCTATGACTGCATATTAAATCTTGCTGCAACTGATGAATAGTTTTAAAAGCTTTTCTGGGGGAAGGAAGGTGTAGGCAGAGTGTGCTGGCACAAGCCTTGCTTTCCTGGAATTTTAGGCCTCTGCATAGAAAGCCTATCTAAGGTTGATATGTTGTAAAAACTGCCCAGCATACAGGCGCCTGCAAAACACTCTGACACTTATATTTCTATAATTCTTGGCTATAGGAACACAAGCCGATCATCACTTCTGACATCTTAATTTTGTGACTTGGTTTAATATCTCTAAAGGGACTTAACTTTGCAGAGCGCAGATGTTCATAACTCAGAAATGGGCCTCCTGAAGATGATCTCAAACCGAACAACTAAGCTAACCTTTACATTTCTTAAACTCTCTGGGGGCCCACTTCAAGTGTGGGTCAAGTCCTACATGACAGAAAAGGTCTCCTGGAAGTTGTTCAGCTCTTTCTGAACTCACTGTCTTGAAGAAGGGTTAGATGGAACTGCTTTCTCCTGCAAAGTAAACTAAGAAGCTGTGCCAGAAGATCAGTGTGAGATACAAAGGGGACATAGTGCTCATGTAAATAAGCACATATAAAGTAACTCCTGTGCAGCTAGGTTTGCTGTTTCCCCTTTACAGCTATTTTGGCTCCACAGATACACTGGTTATGCCAACCTAAGCTTATCTGCTCCAAATCTTGCCTTTGTGCACCTAATGGTTTCAGGCTCCCTTTGCCGTACTTCTCTTGTCCTGCATTCCTTGAAAACTGCAACATTTCTGCTTTTCTCTAGCTTTTGGGTGTCTGGAGAAGACTTCAGTCATTCCTTCAAACACGCACACGTTTTGACAAGCCTAAAAGCGAGTGTAAGGATTTGGGGATCACTCATACATACAAATGACTTAGAAGCAATTCAAAGTTTTCCTTCCCTCCTGCAGTTAAACAAAAACAGTTGCCTAGACTGAAAATGTACAGTACCCGTAAGCTCTACTGTTTAAAAATATGAAGCTCTCAGCATGATGTAATACTGTGCTTGTTTCTAAACTTGGGTGTTGATTTCCGTACCAAAAGTTATAGATGAATCCTGTAAACACCAGCATTTGTCCCACCCTTTCTAGTTCTTTAAACTACTAAGCATCACATTTTGCCAAGAGTAGGGGGATTTGCAATTCACCACAAACATTTTCTTCTAAAGGCAATTAAATATTACCAGTTGCTTCACATACCACACAAAATCTTTTCACCGGTAATGTGAGGCATTTTAATCCCTGAATCACTCTCCTTTGATAAGTGTTTTAAAATCTTTACAGCTCTCTGACTTATTATATTTTACAGAATTCTTAAACTAAGATATGCATACAAGTAGTACTATGCAAGCAGCTTTCAAGTGGTATAAGATTTGGCATAACGCCAGAGATGCTTCTGTCAGTGGCAGTACCAGCTGCTATTGTGGCTGATGATGGTACTTGGCAAAAAAATATTTGGGAACTCCCTCCCCTCCAGCCCTTCTCTAATGGATAAGGACTCTTTGGATAGCATTTTGAGTCAGTAGTTCTCTTAAACACTACAAAGGGCTTAAAGCCCTTGCTAAAATGTACCCTTAATTTTACAAGGACAAGTGTTTTTCAAAAGTGTTAGGCTTTTGACAGCTTATCACAGTTTATCAACTCCAAGGCTGTTTCTCATAATTCTATGTGTAAATCCCACTGTCACTTTAAATTCCTCTTGTAAACAGAGAAACCATGGAATTAGATTAGCAACTTCCTGCTCTTCTCCTATGATGTGTCCTGTTGACGCTTTTGGTAATATATTAAGCTACACAGTGAGACTTTCCAGTCAATTTCTTTTGCAATAAGTTAAAAAAAGAATATACATTAACCGAAACCAGTGGTGTAGCAAAGTGATTCCTTTTTGTTACTCACATTTGCTCTAAGATGTCTGCTTCATGTAAACATCCCGCTAGTATTCCCCCCCTCCAAATTAAAATCACTGTGAAAAGAATAGTATGCCATCTCCTCCTCCCTCCAAACTTTATCTCAGTTTTCAGAATAGGCTTGAAAAATAAGAACTGCAAAAAGCTACTTCTGTTGTTCTGCACACTAAACTGCTCTGAAAACTCCCGCAAGTAGCTTTTGATCTGATAGGAACTGACCAGTACTATTGAAGCCAAAGAGATTAAATTATTCACAGCAGCTTCTCTAAACATTCAAAATATCACAAATACATGAGCCTCTTTGGAATTAGCCATACAGTTCACAGCGAGAGCTAAAAAAAGTTTGCTTACAAACATCTTCTGTGGGTGTATATATGCTGCTACTAAATTATGAAAAATATGTTGTAACTGCACAAGTTTTTACAGGTTTCATTAAAGTATTTTAAAACTCATAGAATATTAATTTGAAATTCTGCTAAAATAATGCTTTTTTTACAAACTCAAGTTTGGATAACTGACTCCTTAAGATGACAACAACTCTAGCAAAAAGCCAGCTTTAACCAAAACTTTTCTTAAAGAATTGTAGGAGTTAAACCTGGGAGTCCAGTGCACTACCTCTTCAGTCTTGCATTAACACAAAACTTTATTGATCAGATGTCTCTATTTTAGTTCTATAATCTGACAACCCTGAATGCTTCTGACTTGATTAAGTACGTGGAGTATTTTTAAATAAATGTTGTAATTAGCATGAGAGTGCAGTTTTGTGAACAGCTTGAAAAAGTTACTAAAGTGCCGTGGAGTTGTCACTTCAGCAGTGATGTTTTTTGTCATTAGATGAGACAATTAATGTCAGTCAGCCAAAGACTAAATAAATATGCATGTAGCTGAAAAGTCATGTAAGCACAAGAACTGAATCTGTATATATTTCTGCTGGTCTGAACCTGCCTGCTCCAGACTGGTCATACCATTTAGGGAGCAAGACCAGCCAACAGGATAACCAGGCTTTCAAGCACAGTTTGTGCTCTTGCAATCCTGAAGAGATATTATCAAGAACCTGCAACCCTGTTTGTGCTAGCTCTACCAGCATTAACAAGGGAGTGACACGCTCTCTGATGTTACCTGCAAACTTTGAGAGCAGAAACTGGTGTTTGCTACTCTAATTCACTAGCAGTGCAACCCGTTCTCTCTTTCTTGGTGTATTGCTGCTATATCTCTTTCAGCTTTAATTTTACATTCAAAAATACTCTTCCTGTGAACTGTAAATCTAAGCATACGTATGAGATACAGTCTGCAATGTCTTGATATTCCAAATGCTTTTACGATGCAGATTAGCAAGTTCTCAATAAGTTAAAATTTACTTTACCTACCAAATCTGGTTTCAGTTTGTAGGTCAAAGGAAGGGAGTAAAGTATGGAGTACAGGGTTGTTACCACAGAGGAGGTCCAAGATTGTCTAACCTCACGGCTTCTGGGAATGCGATCAAGGGTGAACTGGAAAAGAGCATGATAAGCTGAATTGTTATTTTTCTAAGAAAGTTGTTGCTCCTTCTATAGAGTTATTAGATCTGTCTGTGCCAACTTTTTTTTTTTTTTTTTTAAATTTAGTTTGGAAATGTTTGGGTATGAAACTTTTTCTTAGATGTCTTATTCAGTGTCGTGCTTAGCGCTCCTGGCAACAAAGTAAAACGAAATACTAGACCTATATATCTATTTTTTAATCTCTTCTCACGTTACTTTAAAACATTCCTAACTTAACAAACAATTCAGCTAGAGCAGCTTCACCCGCAGTATGTTAACGTAGTGCCCCACCTCGTGGTCACCGAGACACAGGTCTAGGTCTGATTAGAAAACAAACACGGTGACTCTTCTGTCTCTTGCCTGTTTAAATTCTTCGTGGATTTACATTGCAGAAAATGTAACAACTTTTCTCAGTTAATGTCCGGTGCATACTATTAAAAATGTAACAGCAAATATCACTATCCTTTAGATGGGTACTCAATGAGTATTTGAAAGATATGCAAGATGCATATTCAAAATGCAAAATATTTGCATAAAGAAACAGGAAAGAACATCTTATCATAAAATAAAAAATAAGTTTAAGAAATAATTTTCTTTGTTCTTTCCCTAGGAAAAAGTAGAGATTATTCACTGTGTGTAAAAGGTATCAAATTAATAAAATGCAGATGTTTTCTTTTTGTCTCGGAATACTGTAAGCAGTTAAGAGTAGTTAGGCTTCCTGCACTTTTCGCAGATGGCTTTTACCTTGATGCAGAGGAACTACACCTAAGAACTATTGCTACATCAGAAGGCAGTCCTGATGTCAATGAAATTTTTGACTGTTTAAATGAAAGACAAATATAACGGCTGCAGTGCACTGTTCATTGACGTTGACATATTGTTTAGATCTGGACAATGGTCACTGTCTCGCTTCATATGGGACAGCAGATCACTACCGCTCTGGAAGAACTCATATTGGGAGTGAGAGACTCTAAATATCATTATAAATACTGAAAATTGCCCAGTTACTTCAAATACACCATTGCTAATTGTCATAGCTTAGCCCTAGTGATTTGTGCCCAGGAAAGATGATGTTGCCAATAGCTGTACAGTAAATACAAACTACAAATCAGTCTTGAATAGCAATAACTGGGGCTTTTTTTAATATATAAGGTGGAAAGAATAAAAAAAAAACCCAACACTTATAAATGCAGAATATTAAGTTAATCTTCTTGACTGAAATTATCCTGTTTCATTGTGATAAGGTTCTTTAATTGCTGTGATACTGGAAGGCATTAACAGATGTTACAAACTGGTTGTTTTATGTTTTATTTGCAGGTGTTGAAACTCTGATTGCATTAATCTGACAGCAGAATATGGAAAAATAAACATGCCCCCTGCTGCCCATTCAACAGGATTCTGGTTATCACTGCCTCTCTGTTTCTTAAAGCTTTGGAAGAGTTCAGGTGATAGAAAGAAATGCCGTAAGTGGAGTTTAGACCCTTGCACTGTATTCAGTCCTGCAAGAAATATGTGTATGATAAGGTAGTTTTAGGCAGATCAGGTTTCAGTGGAACTATTCAGATGCTCCCCTTCACTGTAAGAACGGTGTTAAACGGTATTTGCCAAAACACTCTATGTGATTTTCTTCATCATAAAAAAAACAATTTCAGCAAAACTTGGCAGGGACCCCAAACAGTATCAAAGTAGAAATTTACTTGTAGAATGCAAATAAAGATCAAGCTGATTTTATCTATACTCTTCAAAAAACATGCTTGAAACTTTGCATATCAGTTTCTATGTCCTACGTTAGGACTTCAGCCCACATATCAATCAACTCTTAAATATTAAGCTAGGAAACAAAACTGGATTTTTGTTGTTGTTGTTTGTTTGTTTAAAAGCCACTGCCAGATGCTTCTGCAATCCCAGCCTCTCATCTGATGGAGTACTGTCAGTATTCCAGATAAAGGTACCTCCTGCACGTTTTGCTAGAAAACTGCATAGTATGTCTGATACCAGAAATAGACAGATTGCTCCCCTATCTTCTATGGTGTCATAATGTTGCATTTATTTTTCCTTACATCTTTAGTGGAGTCAGAAACCTTTTTCTTATTTGAAGACAAATATTCCAAACTGGCAAGTCTATAATGGTTGACTGGGTACTGCAATTTCAAAACCAGCGATGTAGTCCTTTACCTAGTTAACATTGTTGTTTTGCAAGCATGCAAGGAAAAGTTGGCGGAAAACTGCCACTGCTGTGAATTATTATAATATGCTCAACTGAATATACTACAATGCTTGCAAAGAAACTGGGTTTACGTGGTTCTTTTTCATGCTGAGGAACAAGATTTCTTAGCATGATATCTCTCATGAAACATAAAATGGAAAAGAACATGTGGTCAGATGAGCATTACGTAAAGGTTAGTTAATCTGGTTGCTCATCTCGGACAGGACAAATGGGGGCATAAGATCCAGTGAAGAATTCATGTTCTTCAGTCAACAAATGTATGTTGCCTTTCTGCTGCTAGAGTAGGTCGGCAGGAGCTGAAGCAGGTTCTCTACGCTGAGCGCAGAAGGTTCCCTGAGTAACAGCTCTGGGGGCATCCATGTAGAATAGTTGTGATTACAGGCTGGGGGCAACAGAGAACAGGGAGGCAAGTGATAGCAGGACCAGAGACTTCATAGGAGGCATTTTGGATTTTTTTTCAAGAGACTTAGTGGGTAGAGGTGCAGCATTTTGCTTCTTGTAAGCAAGATGCTCATTCTGACTTCCTTTCCTTCTCTCTGAATACTGTAGCTTTTAGAACAGGGCTAGACCACAGATCAAAAAGAAATATTTGTTGTTTTTTACATCGTGATTTGTTAAATGAGTACACTGATTTTCTCTTAGGTCGTTGTTATCTGTCTTTTGTCCAGTCCTTAGTTCTGGAAAAATTTACTTCCTTGACAAGATGAGGAAGGGAATGACCATGGGTTGAAGCATTCAGACTTTTCCCTTTCATTTATTCAAAGCTGCAAGAAGCTACTAAGATATGATTTTTAAATGCTTGATCATCTCCAGCATCCCCAGTGCCAAAACACATACTACTTGCAAGCACACTCTGAAAGTTAGCAAATATATGTTATAGGCACGTGACCTTTACTTTCCAAAATTTATCTTCCATTTTCACTCTAAATATTTTTGCTCAGTGGAAAAAGAATGGCCAAAGGAAAATGAGCATCTGTTATCCAGACAGCAAACTCAGATGCAGCCAAAAATGTTCCTCTGGCTTCCAATGTTGAAGGAAAATATAACTACATGATCTGTTAGCAGTTGGAGGGGGTATGAAAGGGAAGCTGCTTAGCAAAACTAAGTGAACTAGTGGAAAACTGCATAATCTTTTAATACTCAAAATATGTATTTTTAAGAAATTTAATAATTTAGGGTTGGACATTTTTCAGATAAGTGAGTATGACTGCGTGAATGACTAATTACCAAACAAGATTTCTCTGAACAGGAAATACCTCTGGTCACTTTACTAAACTTTCATCCTTGGTGCACAATGAGAGAAGAGACTGCCACACTCAATTTTAAACTAAGTGATCCCTGCTTGATTCAGCAGCTTGTGCTAGGCAAGGAACCTTCGTCTTCCAAGGTGAAAGTGGGGTAAGCAAACTTAAAAATGTCATTCTTAAGTGAGCCTGTTGCTCACCTTAGCAGCAGTTGCTTTAGATTAAAAGAGTTTATTCTGAAAATCATTGGTACCCAGTCCTACAATCTTTTGTCCCAGTAGTGCTGCTGAAGACAATGGAAATATCAGAAGGGTACCATATGAAATCAATATCACATAAATAATTAATTTACTGCATGTTGTACTACTTGCTCAAAAGGACTAAGATTTCTGTAGTCAGAACATTAATTTCCATTGTACTTATTCCAATTTCTAAATAAAAATATAATCTTTCTACTAATTTCGCTGGACATCAGATGACACTTTAAGTCACCAGAGTCATACTGCCGTCTGTTAATCATACAGCAAACGAGCTCAAAGCAAGCAAACATCTGATAAAAAGATAAACAAGATATTTTCATGATTTTTAGGAGTTCAGCATTTGCTCAGGTCATCAACCAGAAAACCATCTGACGTTAAGAGGTATTGCATACTTTTTAAACATGTGTAACTAATGCTTAATTTTAAAATCCAACCAAAACACAGTCTAGAAACACACAAAAATAATACAATTTCAATTAAGGTTTTCTTAGATAAAACATTTTTAAATACAATTTCTTTCAAAAAAATACATTATGTCACTGAGGGAAATGCCAAACTAAAAAATAAAAGAAAAAAACCCCACCACATATCTGCCCCAGTATTTTTATAGCTACAAATAACACTTCAATGGCTAGCTGGTTTACAAAATTAAAAGAGATTTATTTTCAGCATGCTTTTCTTGAGCAAGAGATAGCCTTCTTTGTACAGTCACTTTCACTACAATCATGTTGCCTCACTGCTTTAAATGGATTAACATGTTAATAGGAGGTAAAGACCATTTTAAGAGAAAGTAAGGAAGGTGGTAGTGAAAACTGGTAGCAAGAATGGCATTTGCTATTTTTAGGTATATTTACTTTGCATTTTCAGTGTGTCTCTAGTACAGCATTAATCAATAGTGTTTATTTAGTTCACTTTTAGAAACGTAAAACCCAGTATGTACCGAATGGCACCTTTAGCTGAACTTTAGTGCAAGTGATTATCAATACCTAGAAAATCAAAAGCACCTGTTGATCTTAAAAATATCCTTTTAAAGAATCACTTCCAAATTGCCTTGAATTAGAATGTCACGTTAAGATAATTTTATCTTACAAGAGCATATTTAACAAGTTACCTGGGAATTGGAAAATGTTTCAGCCCTTTTTTGTTCAAAAGAACGTATTTTAGCTTCACTCATCTTATCTGAGTCTGCAAAAATATAATGTCTAGGAGAGTATGACTCTGACAAACAGCTAAGTAACCTCAGGATTTCTGTTGTGTGCCCACCTGTAAAAACAAAATAAACTGCAGTTAGTATATGAAAACTTTTGTAACTTTCAATTTCTTCAGCTGAATCAGCCACTTTTCCTTTTAAAACTTATTAGTACTACTATTATCAGTGACACTCTTCCGAGAGTAGAGGATTCAATTAAAGGATGGTTGAGACTGTTTAAGTAACATGAAGACAATTCAGCTCCCACTGAAGCTATATTGATAGAGTTTTTCACTTAAATAGGATTGAACCAGGATCACACAGAAGTACGACATTTGTGTTTAACATCCTGTATACGATGCAAAAACAACTGGGCAAAGAGTTATACTGTAGTCCTGTCCTGGGTTCAGCTGGGATAGAGTTAATTTTCACAAGAAGCTAGGAGGGGGCACAGCCAGGACAGCTGACCCGAACTAGCCAAGGGGATATTCCATACCATATGACGTCATGCTCAGTATATAACTGGGGGAGCTGGCAGGGTCGGGGGAGGAGGGATCGCGGCTCGGGAACGGGCTGAGCATCAGGTTCCAGGTGGTGAGCAATTGCATTATGCATCACTTGCTTTATACATTCTTTTATTAGTATTATTGTTATTATTACTACTTCTCTCCTTGTGTTGTCCTATTAAACTATCCTTATCTCAACCCACGAGGTTTTACCTTTTTCTTCCGATTCTCCTCCCCATCCCATCAGGGTGGGGGAGGAGTGAGCAAGCAGCCGCGTGGTGCTTAGTTGCCGGCTGAGTTTAAACCATGACAAGTCCATACTCAAAAGCCATAGCGTGGTGCAACAGTCAAAATGAAGCTGGATGGGATCCAGCTCAGAGCTTCGCCATGGAAGCGTAACTCCTGCTGACCCTACCCAGTGTTCAGTCCTACGACCTGCAAGACCAGGTTCAGGGGCTGCACTACCCCAGCTCGTAACACTGAAATCAAGCAGGCAGCAATTTCACTCTGCAGCTACGCCAGTGTAAAAGCTGAGTGCTGACAGAAGAAACAGTCCAGCTCCAGCCAAGCGCTTTAACCACTACCCTTGAACGGGTGTTGACAACCTTCTAACTGCAAGGTCACTTTGTTCAGGTAGCTAAATTGGCACTAAACTGGAGAGAAGGGGAGAGTGTACTTACTGTGTTTTTTGGGAGCAGGGTTAATTTTTTTTTTTTTGTCAGTTGAGTCTCCTGAACCAGAGTTACAGGAATACCTGTAACAGTGGAAGAGGGGAGAGGGAAGATTGTGTGCATAGGTAAACTGGAGCTGGCTCACCTTTTATCTGTTGGGCTGGATCGGCTTAACATCAAACTGCACCCATAAGTATGTGCATAAGCATTTGCTGGATGTGTTACTTTTCACTCTGCTGCAAGTTGCAGACCAAAATAGTAAACTAATTGTATTCCTACTACCTCCTGCTGTGCAGTGTCATTAGCCTCCTAAGAGACCTTTGCTATACAAGTCAAGCACTCTTAGCTGGCAAACAACTGACAAGCAGCGAGAGCTATGCTGCTGCACTAGACACGAGAGTTTGCCACCTTTGCGTAGAATTTAATGCAGTATTTTTCAAACATGTTTGGAGGGATTTTCTCATGAGCAATGGTTTGTTGAAGCTTTCACAAATTTTAATGCAATCATCTGAGTATTCACAGAAAAGCACGAGATTCCTACTTCAAAAAAGTCTCGAAGAATAGGCTTGAACATTATATGACTCTTAACTGACTTATGAATTATTTCACCTGGTAAGCTTATATATAGTGAATGTATTTTTTTAATATGTACAAACTAGATTCCAAAGGACCGAAGGAAAACAAGCACATTTCCAGCCCTGGTGGAAGTAAAGGTGACCTGAAAAATCATAAAACTGCCAGTCAAACTCAAGTTGCAGAAAGATCCTGGGATTATTACTCAATTAGTCGGTGTGCGAAAACCACAGGGATACTGAGGCGATGAAATCAAAGCTTGCCTGGATTTGTCAACTGCAAATTTTCATGGTAGTCTAATTTTTTGGGGCAAATTAATTGCCCTGCAACTATGGGGAGGTAACAAGGAGTAACAGATGTGTGTGTCCCCTTAGCGTGGGGTGACACAATTGGACAACAGTACTGCCTCTGACAGACGCACGTGAGACTCTCGTAAGTAAACCACAGAAACGTGGTTTGGGTAAAATTATTACAAAAATGTCACGTATGTAAGGGGTGTACCGATCTTTAGAAAGACTTGCTGTGAATCGCCATCAATAATTTTCTGTCAGAAGACCAAGCAGCTGCACAGGTCTGTCCTGCATCAGTTTTAGTCAATATACATGTGCCGTCTGAAGGAAAGGTTCAGAAACCAAACTGTCAGACATAAATACAGATGAAAATGCCCCAGATAAAGATGAAGCTTAACAATTACTCAAATCAAGAACTAAAAAACCCAAAGACAGGCGGCGGCCTCGAAGGCGCCCGACCTGCACCGGGTGGGGTCCGGGAACAGCCGTGGCGGGCACCCCGGCAGCGGCTCCTGACACACGGCCGCCGGCGGGCGGGCCTCCCCTCAGCCCGTACTCCCGCGCACGCTACTGCGACTACAACTCCCGGCACGCACCAGGACACACCGGCGAACGCCACGTTGGCCCTAGCTCCGCGGTGCATGCTGGGAGTCGTAGTTCCTGGAGTCCGCCGCCGGCGCTCAGCGGCGCGACCCGCTCCCGCTGGCGGCAACCCCTACTCACCGGAGCCGGCCACCACCAGGAGCCTGAGGGGAGGTGTCCGCCGGCCGCGGCGCCTCCTCGCCAGGAGCACCAAGGGGACGAGCAGTAAGGGAAGGAGGAGGAGGGCGACAGGCAGCAGGGGCTCCATGGCGCGGCCGGAGCCGTCCCGCCGCCCCGCGCGGAAGCGGGCGGTAGCACCTCCCGCCGTAAGGCAGCCGGCGTGGCTCAAATCTCCCCGCGTTTCTAGCCTCTGCCCAAGGGCCGTGGTGGCGCCGGGACCGGGCCGGGCCAGCGGTACAAGAGCGAGCGGCGGGCGCTGAGGGGCCGGCGGCGGTTGGGCCGTGCCGGGGTAGCGGCGCAGGGCCCGGGGCGGGGCGGGGCTGGGCTGTCGGGGACGCTGTCGCCTGTTCTCGGCGGCGGTGGGCGCAGGCCGCCGTTGGAGCGGGGCCGCGCGGTTGCCCTCGGGTGTGTGATGCGCGTTAGCGGTAATAAAGTGTGAGACGCTTCCAAAACGTAAAAAGGCTGCGTCTGTGCTCATGTGCGCGTTTGACGAGAGCTGTCATTTATCCATGAGAACAGCAGAAACCGGCCTTCAGCGCTTCAGCTACTGATCAGCCGAGTCCCTGGAGCTCCGAAATATTCCCGTGTCGGAGCTTGACCACGAGGGTGAATAACTACCGATGCTTTCGTAGTATTGCATGCTGAGCCAGGCCTCCGTGCCCCTAGTCTGCCTTTTCTGCATGGGTTGCAGTCAGCTGAAAAGAGATCTAACTGCTTTAATTAGTTTGTAAATTGAGAAATACATACTGAAGAAGTAGTCATGTGGCTCCACTGATATGTACAGATTCCTGCAGGAATTTTCAAGGATGCACAGGCATAATCTTTATCCAGGTATGTATGCTTACATGCAACTATAATTTTACATAGCCTACAATAATGCATAAAATGAAGAATATTAATATTTCACTGCCTCTCATGATTCTTGTTTTCATTCATTCTAATACTTCAGCTTTTTATTTCAGTAAGAAGTGTGGAGCAACAGATCAGCACTCTTTTAATCTCTGCCAGCATCCGGTCTTTATTGGGGAGATGGTGATGATTCAGCCATTGGACTAATCTCAGATGAGATATGCGTTTGCTAGAAAGAGTAAGATACTACATTTTACTATTACGAAAGAGTAGAGTGTGTTCATCATTGTCCTTAAAGTACCTGCCAGGGAGCAAGGCCCTCCTCTTGGAGGTTTGACACCATTGCTTTATGGGGTGACTTGTCAAGCATATGAAACGTGACAGCTGTGCACTTGTACCTCAAGTGCACAAACACAATAGATCAAACACATTGCAATTCTGCATCTGTCTGCCATGGTTTCTCTGGCTGTTTTTTTTTCCTCTTGTTCATTCTGATCAAGTTGGACTTTTTGTATCCCTACCAGCCTTGGAAGCTGAACATTTCTTTCTCATTTTTAACAAAAACTTGTGCCAGTCATGGATTCCAGTGGTTATTGCATAATTTATAAGTAAAAGATATACTTTCTAGCTACCCTTTGCCATCTTAGGATCTGACGTAAAGTGAATCTTTCTGATTCAGGTCTCACAGTTCTACAGATTATGTTTTGTTTTTCTTTACATCAGTGCAACATACAATTTTGCAGTTGTTTTAAGCAGAGACTATTAAAAACAGTGTTACCATGGTAGGCTTCCACCCAAATGAGTAACCTCACAAAAAATATCTCGCTGCTTAATCATTGCTGACATTTGGAAACAACAAGGTTTTAATTAATAGTTCTGTTGATGATGCATGAATTTCAAAAATTTGTTTTGCTTTCCACTTAATTAGCTACATAAAACTAATAATTAGGGACAACAGAGATGCAAGTCTCTAAATTACAGAAGAAAGAGGAAGAAAGCACCACAGTCCTTTTTCAGAAAATAAACTACTATGTTAAAACAAGACAGTAAGTTCTATAGGCTATTTAAATACTAATTTTGTCTGTGGTCATCTTTCCCCTCTTGTACCTCCTTCAGTGAAAATAATGTCATTGATGTAGAATGTATCCCAAGTTGCCACAGGGAGTGTAGCTAGCAATTGCTTTATTTAAGGATTTTTTTTCCAAGGCTTTTTTATATTTTTCCCTTTGCTCTTATTTTTCCTACCATAAGAAGTGTTAAAGAACTGCTTTTTATTAGGCATTTTATTTAGAGAAACAGTTCTGGAATCTGAGCAGCAGAGTGTGATATAAAAAAACTTTTAATTTATTTTCTCCTTTTCATGTTATTTCTTCTGTATTTACATACTTCCCCTTTTTATATAGAATTCTTCTGTAAGGCTATTTGGTGAAATCAATGAGAAACTGACCTAAAACCAGTAAATTTGGAAGGATTTTTTTTTGCTAGGTGCGTCGTTTAAAAACAAGAGGAAAAGTGTGTGTGATGCATACAGGGAAATACCTGTTCTTTGGACTAGAAAACTGAGGATCTGACAGTTCCTTGGATGCAAAGCAAAGATCCTGACTTTCAAGGAGTCTAAAAAGCTAACCATTGAGTTTGCCTCATAAACTCCTAGAACAAGTGCTGGAAGTCTTCTTACTCATTGGAAATTCTGCTTGAATAAGGAATATAGCTTTCAAGTAGTATCCACAGCAGATTGCAAGGCTTCAGGGAAGAGTCAGAGTTCGGTGAGACTGGTTAAAATAACTATTTAAAGATTGAAGCAACAGTCTGCAACCTAGTTGCCTTACAGTTTTGCAGATTTTTTTTGCCTTTGTGAAAATTGAGTAGAGCCCATGAAGATCCCATTTGCAGTATAACACTGCTAATTACGTCTTTTCTCAGTAGGGCGTAGGTGTGTTTGTGTTTTTTCATCATGGCAATTCCCTGCTCACTTGATACAGACAACATTCTGGACCAGGAAGACTTCAGTCCAAGAACTGTAAGAGTCATGGAGCAAGCAGGTTGCTCTCTACTCATTCAACTGCGCTGCATGCTTGGTGATTGATTCCCATCTGTCAAGTGCCTTGACAATACTTCGTCTCAGCATCAGACATGCATGTGAAAGTTAACAGAAAAAGCAGTAACTCTCCCAAAGTTTAGCACATCATGGTCACGTTAGCTAAAGAATGTGAAGCAGGTGAAGCATTGCCTTCTGCGAGGAAGGCAATGGCTAGTGCTGGATACTGTTCCGCAGTCTGTAAAATTAATAATACTGCAAGTGAATGTGTAACCTGTTTGTTTGGGAGGAAGCAGTGTACTTGCCCTGAAAAGTCATTTGACAGAAAGTGATGCAAGTGCAGTAATTACAAGGGCTGTCTCTGCTACCTCTGCTACTGATGCAGGAAGTTGGCTTTGAACTTCTTTACTGAAGGAGAAATAAACCACGCTCGTTCTAAATAATTGAGCACTGTTGTCCAAAAGAAAACTCTGAAACTCTTGAATAGGAAAAAATAGGTTTTTATAAAATGATATAGTATTTTTTCCGTTTACTGCTTGTGAGACAATGTTCCGAAGAAAAACCTGCTGCTATCCTTCTTATATGTGAATATTCTCTGCGGAAGCTTACTAGTACATCTGGTGCATGTCTCCTTTGAAAGTTACACTGGTGAGTACTAAATTGAACAGAGGAAAGCTTGCTCTTTGTGTTTCAGTTTCTTTTGTCCCTAATAGGAAAGGCTGCATTTGGAATATAAACAAAAGTATTTTTTCCGTGAAATGAAATGTAGGCAGCTTTGGCTAGCCGATGGTCATTCACTTTCTGAGATTCCACTTGTAAGTGATCTAACTTTAACTGTTAAACAAGAGAGTCTTTCCATGCAACTGTAAGACACCATATATTCCTGATTTCTTAACTGGCATTTTGAATAATTCCTTTTTTCTAATTATGGATTATAAAAGTAGACCTATGAACAAGAGTGAGTGTACTGTTGTTTTCTTAAATGAGGTCATTTTGCCTTGTTTTGGCTTAGAGTGCAACTCCACGAACAGTTGCATCAGCACAACTGAGGGGTAAACTAGCAAAACAGTAGAAGGAGTTGAGTGAGGAAAAGGGCAGGAACCCTTTAGTTGGGCTTTGCTACTGGAAAAATTGTAATGTGGAACCATTTATCATGTTAAACCTCTGTCATGTATTAAATGTATCTAAATATTATTCGAAGTTTCTGGATGGTAATTTCATCGGAGAAGTGATTTGAAAAACAAGATATGTAAGTAAACTTGATTTTCTGCAGAAAACAATTATTTCTTTTTATGTGCTTATGGTGATTTTAGAAACATAAAAGAGCAGTGATATTGTGCTCTTTGATTAGAGAAAACCTGAAGACTTCTCACTGGGTTTCTAATGATTCTTCTTTAATATTAGAAATGCAAGCAGCATCTGGAAGACTCTAGAACAGTAACATCATCGTAAGTGTTGTAAAAAGTTCTGCTGTTGGGAAGGAAAGGGATTTTTAATTAAATCAGTGGACTAGATTAGGGATCACCTGGGGACAAGATGAAGCAGGCAGCTGATAAATATATAAGCTACTGGCTGATCTCACTTGATGGCAGAATTAGGATGTTATCAGAGCCAGTCTGTGGCAAAATTTGTCCCTTTTAGCAGCAGTTACTTTCAGTTACTTTGGGCTAAGTGCAGTTTTACTTTCTTGTGAGTCATTACAATTATAGGAATGTAATCTTAGAAGTCCTGATTTGTATTTGTAATCAATAACATCTGTAATGTTTATGTTAACAGTACAGTTAGTGCTGTGCTTCCTGGTATAACGGTGTTTCTCATATATATTTAAGATGACTCTCATTTGTTTAGATACAAAGATACAGCATTTGCAAACACTTAAACACTGCTTGTCTTAAATAGGCAAAAAGGTGGAACCAAATCCCCCAAATACTGAGATTTAGTCTCAGTACTCAGAATATATAGTATATATTCTCAATATATACTATAATTGAATTATTTCTCCCATTCACGTTTGCCATTTGTTACACTTTAATTTCCAGTGGTGTGCTGTGGTGTCTAACTCTGCCATCAGTGACGGACAGTAAAGTGGTTGTGAGTTTACACCAACTCAATAAATAAGGTATCCTTCCCTCTCACTGTTAAAAGATTACCCTCTTCCTGGCAATGGTAGGTTCTCTGTATATAGTCTTTGGAAGTCAGGGAGGAGGGAGGAGGTTGTTTTTAGAAATTTGTCTGGGGCTAAATGCCATGTACAAACTTAGAATCAAAGTAGCAATTTGTAGGGAAAATGTTTTTCTCTAACAGGCATGAGCCACACCGCTAGCAGATGTTTCTTTAACCTACTGCATCTTACAGCATGGCTAGAGAGCTGGTGCGTGTAGCTTTGATGACACAAGGTTTGGTAACCATTTGGGCGCATTCTCAGTGTGATTTTATGAAGCAAGAACATTTGTAGTAGACAGCACCAAAATTACGTATTGCAACTTGCTGTAATTACTGGGTAGCGTTTTCAGGGAGCAGTCCCTGTAACATAATGTAAACTAATGTTCTGTCTACTCAAGAAGCCAGGAGAAAGAGACTACTGTTTCACATCTTAAAAGTACTGAGTGTCCTGGAGGTCACTGTGTGCTTCTGGCCACTCAGCCTGTAAAAATAAGGCCTTTTTAAAAATACTCCTAAAAATAGATTTGGAGTCTGATATTACCTTCCTGGAAATATATCTTCAAATCTGTTTATAATGTTAAATGAAATTTGCAGGGTACTTGGGGGTTAGGATGTAGAGTTCCCTACATATTCACTGCTGCTTTTTGACTGGGGTTTTCCTGAGCTTTTCATGGATCTGTAAGGAGGATGAGGAGAAACGCACATTTGTTTAGCCTTTCCTGGATTCCTGCTGTCAGAAAACTGGCCATTGCTTGTGCAGGGAGATAGCCTGATCTCCTCTATCAGCTTGTATCAGTGCATACCTCTTCCTCTCTCAGACTGAAAATCAGGTAGTTGGGAGGTTGCTGCTGCCATCACAGGTCATCTTCTAGATTTCAGTACTCAGCCTTCAGCATTCTTAGGCTTGAGAAAAAGGCCCCTCACCCTTCTACGCTCTCTCCATCCTCATGAGCATACAAAATGCGTCTGAACTGAGACCCTCCACTGTAAAGACAGGCTCCTGAGTTGACAGTGAGGACAGTTTCCTGAGCTGTTTAGGTTTCTAAAGGTCTAGCATTGATTTAATGACATGCTGGAGTTGGAAAGAACTGGTCATATTAAAAGAGAAGAGATGATGTGTTCTGGTTTTGCTCTACGCTGTCTTTCATTTTCTTTTCCTCCTATTTTCCTTGTGTCTTTATGCAGTTGTACTTAAAAATATGTCATTTATTGACTATTGTTTTGGGGATGCTGCCAGATATGGCTGTAGGTTTGGGGATTTGTCCAAATCCTATTAAAGTCAATTGAATGTAATGACTCCACTAGCTCTCAATGGAGGTAAATTGAATTCTTTGTGGCGTTTGGAAGGGCTGGCCAAGTTATCTCAGCATTTTAATTTCTGTACATTCGTGTATAATTCTTGCAAGACAAAATGTTAAAATTTTGAAATCCGAAATTCCTTCTATTGCTTCTGTTTAGTTAAAAATATGTAAGATGTCAAGCACAGCAAACCATGTTAACAAAAAGCTGTCACAGTTAAAAGTCCAGCTATAGCCAATGTAACTCACCTTCTGCACTACATTTTAACAGTCTTTAATTATGTGATAACATAAAATTTAAAACCAGATACCCCTCACTTAGATTTTTTTCATCAACCGCAGGTGATGTGTAACACTGTTCTCTCTATGCTTGACAGTGCAAGGAGAGAATGTCCTTGCCTATATTACAGGTTAAATGAATGTTAGGAAATTATATACCATTTGCATTAGTTATTGTGAATTTAATGCATTGTTAAGGTGTCAAGAGAGTTGCTCGATTCCTGTTGTTATGAATTAAACAGTGATAATGAGACAATTGCTTAGAGTTATGGTATTAATTATTTTGCTGACTGATGATTAATATATTACTGAAAAGAAAAAAATGTTATGCATGTGGAAACACTTATGAGTTTTCATGGCAGCTTCTGATTTACTAACGCTGACCAAAGACAAATAAATAATAGAAATAATTTCCAAATAGGGATCTTACAAGTCATTTCATATTCTTTTTAGAATACTTTGAAGACAAACTAGGTTGTCTTTTTGATTGTACCTTTGTGTTTGAGGACTGATAAAATTGTAAATACAAGCAATTCTTAAGTAGATAATAGTCAAGCCAAGAGCTTGTATAAGCCTTGATTATTATTATTATTTTTTAAAAAATATAATTGAGAAACTGTTTGTAAGGTAAACTGCAATCACCTTTAAAAAGTACTGTACACACAAAGAAAAAAAAAGTTTGTTCAAAGTGAAACTGAAGAGTTACTGCCCTGGACTTGTTACCTTCTCCCTTTGTTATGTATTTTTGTAGTTAAGAATCAGATCACAAGAAGCCTTGATTCCTGTAACTTCCACAGTGGTGATGGGGGGGATGAAGTACTGTGTTCTCATCCAGATTATTTTTTTTATTGTTACAACATGCAGGAATTCTTTGGGACAGGCACTATGCAAAAGTCAGATGAAAAGGCTGTCCCTGTTTTAAGGAGATTTATTGAAATACATATTTTTTAAAAGAAAGATTAATTACACAAGGTGCAGAGCATTACCTGCTCCAGCAGCTGGCTTCATGTATTTTTCCCTAGGATAACTTGATATATAAGAGTATGTTCAGTGCCCAGATGGCCTGTATACATGAGCATCAAATTTGCTGAATTCTGAACATCATGGAATTGCTGCATGGTATGTCTGGCACATCCAGTGAGTCAGAGATGTCCAGTCTAACACTTGGTGCATATGCGTGGTGTACAGTATGTCCAGAACACATCTGACTTGTACACTGTAGAACATGGCATTGGACTAGAACATCTTGGTCTGCATATGTGCAGGTACTGTTGCCCAAGGTATCTTGAATCTGAAAGTTCCAGCTTTCAGTGGTGAGATTCCTGTTTCCACTGGGGCATAATTTCCAGATAGAGAAAGAGGACATCGCCAGAGGAACTCCAGATGTGTAATATCCATCATTCAGCAAATCAAATGAACAGGTGCTGAAATGTTGGCTCTTTAAGCAGTCCCAGTAGAATAATTACAGCAAAATGTGTATGTTTACAACAAAATAAAAGTAAATGTGCAACACTGGAAAAAAAAACCCACAACCAAGATGTTGTAATTAGTGTATATTACAATGCAATTTTTCTGCAGTTTATTCAGTTAGACAATATATTTGGTGCAATTCACAAAGAGACTTTTCAAACTCATTTCTAATGTTTGCATGATATGTTTTTATGATGAAACTCTTCAATCTTAGCATTTTTTTCATATATATCACATATACAATTAGGATTATTTTTTTATTTTCCTCATTTTTAATTATCCTTGGGTTTTATGTTCAGTATTTTTCTAATATTTGTAGACACTTGAGTAAGTCAGAGTGAGTGTTGCTCATCAGCAAAAATGTATATGGTGTTGAATAGTGTCATTGGAAGTGGAAACCTAAAAAATTTCCCCACTTGATCTGAAAGGCAAGCTTTAGTTCTGCATTTTAGCACTGATGTATTTAAATGTACTGTTTCTTCTCTTTTTGTATCTTTCTTACCAGGACTGCTGTCTTAAATCTTAGGTTTCGAAGTTAGAGTACAGAGCTTCTCCTGTATTCTCCTTCATATGGCTAGAATTGCACAGAGAGACAGAATGTATGAAATAACATGCAGATCAAGGCTTTAGAGAGGAGGGAAATCACTAGACCTGCTGATACCAATGGAGACTAACAATTAAACTCTAGGTAAGAATCTATAATAGTGCCAATACAAAATTTGCAAATAATTACAATATTAACAAGTAGCACTGCTAAAAGCAGGGTCTTTGCTAGAAGACATTATTAGCGATAAAAGAAAAATGACTAGTACATTCTGGGGCTCCTAAACTGACAAAATTAGGACATAAAGTATACTTCCTTTTGAAACAATGTATTACACCGCTTTAATATCTACCCCCAAATATGAAATTAATTTAATATTTAAGAGATACCAATTTTAAAATCATGTTGTTCTCTGAAAAATACATAATTATTACAAGTATTATTGAGTACTGTATTTGAGAACTATGTGAAAAACAATTCCTTGTTTTCTTATTCAGGGTTTTTTTGATGGATTTCAACAGCATTTAGACATATATAATGTGAGTGTGCACCAGGTTTCATTGTTTCCTTGTGCTACTAAGTAATTTTCCTTCCTTGTTTCGTCAAGGCTTTCACAGATCAACAGAGGATGGAAAAATCACTAAAAATGATAGACAAATTTTTGCAAAATCTTAAAAATTGACAGACACTCAGAGGAAACTATATTGTCTGAAGAAACTACTTAACCTTTTCAGGCTAATATATCTGCCATTAAAATATCTTAATAAACCGTTCCTTCCGCACTGGAGTGCGTGCTGAAAGAAGCATAGTTAAATGCTGTGCAGCTGCTATGGCATGTGCCAACGTTTAGACTGATCTAAGCGAGGCTTAGAAGCTATCTTTAGCATACAGATGAGCGGTACTATCCTAAGCACGCACTCTGTCTTTTTACCTGATGTGCTGCTCCTGAAAATCTGATGCTATCATGTAAAACAAAATACCTAGTATGAACAAGCACTGTTTTGTTCTCTACTTGAATTATGCTGATTTTAATTAACAGTCTGAACATTAAAAAACACGTTGCTTTCTGACCCTTTGCATGTTGAATTGTTGGGAAATAATTTGTTTGTTTTTAGCACTGCTTGGCACCAATTTCATGCTTTTCAATTGTATGCCATTACAAAGTACATCTTCTTTCATTTTCTGCTGTTCTGACATCATCAAATTCTAGTCACTACCCCGTTCTACAGTGCTCTTGTTGCTAAGAGCCTCGACTCTCGCAAGGCAAAAGGAAATATGTGCCTGTGAAGAAAAGAATCTGATATTATTTCAGGCTTCCTCCTGCTGTTTCTGGTGTGCTCCATCTCGGAGATTAGGGAACTGAGAAGTCACGTTAATCTCAGAGCTCTCTGGTTTAAGCCTTTGGGAATGGAATGCTTTCTAGACCCTCAGTTTCCTGATCCCAAAGATGCACCCAGGTGCAGCTTTGTTTACTAAAGAGCCAAGGACTCATTTAACAAAGCTGCAGTACTGCCTCTGTTACAGTTCTTTGTGCAGGCACATCAGAGGAAAGAAAATGCATGGAGGAATGTGAGGTGGACAATGAAGGAAGCCAGAGGAGGATGACTGTGGGGAGGAAGAAAATAAAGTGACAGAAAAGGATAAGGTCATAAGAAAATAGAGGATAACATGGGAGAGGGGAAAAAGGAGACAGAATGACCTGGAAGAGAAAAAAAGAGATGGCGTTGCTGCGAGTTCTGTGGATCATATTCAACACATCTGTCTTAATGCGGTTTGATGTTTTGTCACAACGTTGACATGGTGCACCGGTGTAGCGGTTTGTAATGCAGCCTAATAAACTCACAATGTGCTGTTTTACAGGTCCTCAATAACTTCTGGATGGTTATAATCAGGACAATAATACCAATAGAGAGGGTAACGCTGCAGGTGAGGTGTAACTAGATGAAAGAGACAGCGTGTGATGAAAGATAAATGGAGAAGAGAAGACAGAAAAACTGGAAGAAAACTGAAGAAGGGAGGCTGAGGTACAGGAACAGGTTAGTGACCAGACAGCTTTCCAGAAACAAGCCTTTGTTCCATTACTGAGAGTAAGTACTACTGGCAGAAATGCTGTTTCAAATGGGGAGGTGACAGGAGCTAGGAAAGCTAAACTAACTGACCCAAGATGAAAAAGGGAAGGTGTGTTTAGAGGAAGTAAACTAAAGCAAGGGAAAGTGAAGGTATTGTTTAGTACACTGCTACCTAAAAATGTGACAGGATATGTTACAGTGACCTATGCTGGAAAGGCAACTCACATTCTGTAGCACTCAATCTGAGTAGGTATAACACAACGTGCATCTATACACAAAATGTGTCCACTGCTTGGAAAATGAAGATAACACTTTTCCTTCAGGGAAGCATACAGCTCAGCAGCTGTTAACTGGGTACATGCAGGGTGTTTAAAAAAAAAAAAAAAAGAAGGCACGCAGATTCACTCTCTTTTTTCTATGCAAATTTTTTTAAGGGAGGGAGGACTTTTTAGAAATTGAATCTTTTTTATTTCCTTTTCCATTCACCGTTTTCCTGCTATTTTTCAGCTTTTTTGGCTAAAACCAAATTCAGATCCTTTCTTTTCAGTCTCCTCTTTTCAGTCTTGGGTTTTCTGAATTAAACACTGCAATATTAGCTGCCTACAGTTACTGTGATTGGACTCCTTGGGTGGTCTGAGCAATTTTCGGACAATGGAGCTGGTTCTTTTCTCACTCACACCAGTGTAACTCATTGGCTTCAGTGGAGTTACTCTTGATTCACAGTGTTGTGAAAGGAGAATTGTGCTTGCTCTTTCATATGTTCTTTCATCTCCATGATATTTTTGCTTACATGTATAATTGATTTTCTGGGAATATCTCCTGCTGCTGACAGGTAGACCTAGGAAATTCCTAAGACAGAAATAAATTTAAGCATTTTTTAGGTCACTGAGTTCAATCCACTGCTGCTACAACACCATGTTACATAGTTTCTTTCATAAACTGATCAGGCTTTAAACATTCATTAAGACACTATTCTTACTACAATTGGTAAATTCAGACAGAAAGGTTAATTATGTCCTGTGTAAGTTCAAAACCACAACTGAAATAATTTTCAAATGCTCTAAAAGTGTTTTCCTTTCTCACATATGCCTCACTTTTCAGTACAGCAACCATGATAAAGGCTTCATTCTTGGCAAAAGTAAGCTCAGCTCTGAGAAAGCACGGCTCTGAAATTACAGGTGTACTTAGGAAAGGGTACTGTGTAGTTTTCTATTCATGGTCACATCCCTTTCACAGATTTTAGTGGGAGTTACAAGCAGTCATCTGACAACAAATTTTTACCATACCTGAAGTGCTATCCTGGAAGTAATTACAGAAGGAGAAGGGTATGGAACAGGTGTGTACAACTTGGCTGAGGATGGATTACTGCAGATTTCAACTTACTTACGTTGGGCTACCTTCTCTTTACCACCCTGTCTTAGTAGACCCCGTCCATTTCAGCAGAATTTGTTCCTCATTTATGGAATTCCTGGGCCTAATTGTCATGAAGCTGAAAATCATAAATATAACCAAGAAGTTTAATTGTAATTAAAGCATAGATGAAAAGCAGAGCCCAATTTTTCTCTTACGCTGAAGCCTGAAGAATTATGCTGTTATCTGCAAATGCTAGTGTGATACCTCCATGTCCTCCCTACCTTCCCTATGGTCTTTCAGCGTAAGTGCCCTCTATTGACATGGAATATAATTTTATTTTTCACCCTGTGTTCCTAAATCTCTGTTCTACACCTCACCTTAGCAAGCCCATTGCCTGTACTTCCCTTCCCTGCTGAAGCTTGGCTTCAGAAGTTGCATTTGTTACTGGGGAAGTTCTTGACGGTTACCATTTAGCAGTGGCAACTTTCGTTTGCAGCTGCTGGAAAATGGTGGCTGCACATCACAAGGGAGTGAGGAAGAGGTGTTTTAGTTGTGAAAGCCAAACTGTGCTCACCGTATAGCAGCCAGTTGGCTGTGATACTACTCTGATGACTGTTTATCCCACCCTTTGGCTACTGTATTTCTGATGCAGAAATAGGTGCATGAGTTGCATCATGCAAGTAGAGTAAGCCTCGTACTTTTAGGACTTACTGGAAATGCTCAAAGTAATTGTGTGGGAAGTTCACGTAATACTTTGTAGGAGTGGTAGAGTACTCTCTTGGTTTTGTTGGAATTGTTTTGTGCATGCAATACAGGCCTAGTGTGTTTGCTCTGAGGATCTCTTCGGGATTGCTGGACATGGGACATCCAAGGTTAGGCTGCTGCATGTATGCAGTAACATCCAACCTGATGAGCTTATTAGATACCAACAATCCCAGATGTAGTGGCAGTTCTCAAAATCTTCCTGGAGAACATTTCTGGTTGGAAAAGAGGACAGACAACCAATCTAAGGCAACCTGGACTTATGGTAGCCATATCTAACCATGTCTACAGGCCTCCCTTCTACTGCAATGCCTTCATACCCCCATAGCCAGTTCTCTTTTATCTGCAAATTCTCTTACCAAAATCTGAGAGATATCCTGCTGTATGCTCACATGGAGAGCAATTGCCAGCCAGGAATCCTCAGTGCATCACCATTCTCAGCTTTACAGTCAGCAGTGCTCAACCCAGCGCATGTTGTTGGGCTGTTGAAAGATGATGTTGCCTCCGGTCATGATCTGCTGTGTGCTTGACAACATGCTGATCGTGGGCCAAGGAGAGAGTGGTGAGGCAGGTCAAACTAGTTTCTTTCACCCACGCAGCACACTGGGCCGGAGGAATTGTTTCGTAGGCTGTGTGCTACACAGGCCTGATACGGAGGTTTGGGGAGCGTCTGGTTTGTCTTCTCCTAGATGCTTCCTAACCTGTAAGTGCATAATGGTGATGCGTTATTTTGAGATGGTCTCTGGCAGAGTTATCTGTTCAGTTTAAGACATTACCACTCTCAACTGTCTGCTAGACCCTGCTGGTAGGTATTACCACACTCTTATAGGGGACACTCCAAGTCACAGGCTGGCGTATTAAAAAACTACGTACTTCCATTGTTGTGCTCTACTAGAATGATCATGACCTCAGGCAGCTGGGAGAAATAACATCTTAAAACACGGCAGCTAAATCTGCCAGAGCTTGTTGCTCAGAGGCTTTGGTTCTTAACCATGAGTGGAAAGAATCCTTGCCTGCGCCTGCAGGCCTGAGGACAACCATTCCTGCCTTCACTGCCACTGCAGATCCTCTGTCACCCCAGAGGTCCACTACTTGTCCATATGGAAGACTGTTGTCATAGTTGTTACAACTTAAGAGGGCAAGGAGTATGTATAAAGA
This sequence comes from Gymnogyps californianus, assembly GCF_018139145.2. NCBI lineage: Eukaryota > Metazoa > Chordata > Aves > Accipitriformes > Cathartidae > Gymnogyps > Gymnogyps californianus. Next base: position 16,666,386 of record NC_059478.1, on the reverse strand, counting down.
AACTTCAAAGTCAGTGATACTGGATTAAGCAAAAAGTGAGGACTGTTCTCTGGAAGGTGAATTATTGAAGAAAAAATTCTCTTAGAATTTTTATAGTTTATGTCATCTTGAAAGTGGTTTATGATCCCACCATGCAGTTCTTAGGTTTTAGTGGCTGTTCTGTTTCACTAAAAACTGTAGACATAATAGAAAATAGGTTGACGTCTTCCTTTATATGAGGAATAAAATGATATGACATCAGAGTAAAAGATGAGGTTTTTATCCCAATTTCACTAAGAAATTGTGTTGATATGATATTGCTGTCTTTATTTGTCCATCTGTTTGTTTCTGGAACGGAAGAAGATTGGAAGCAGGAATGGGGTCCTCCACTCAGCTGAGAAGGTCTTGTGGAATTTTGTTAACAAAAATCAGTTTAAAAGCTGGTCAACCATAAGACACAAGTCCATAGGAAATCAAACTTCAGTAGTTCCGGTGTTTACACAAGCACTTACCCGGCAGTTGATTTACGTTCAGCAATGGATTAAGCCAAGATGGCTTGAAACAGTTACAGATGCTGGCGGTGTGCCCTGCCCACCTCCGACAGGTTACCGTTTCTGCCGCAGGAAGGCTCCATGCCTCATTAATCAGTACCTGAGTTTCTGCATTTCGCAGACGGGCATATTAAGGCAAGCCAACATCAGTTTCTGTTCAGGCTTAAGCCATAGCGTTCCTGCTGTGGGAGACATCTTGCAAGAGAGATTAGTGTGCGTAGTTGGGGTAGATGATTTCTTTGTCAGCCGCAGCTTAATCTAGTGTGAGATATATATGAATACCTTTAACATTATGTTGTTTGAGAGAGGAGAATTTTTAAATTATTGATCTGAAAGATCAGGAATCCTTAATGGAAATGGAAAGTTGAGGTGGTTTAGGATGCGTATGATAGTAGAAGCATGCCAAGAGGAACAGAGTCCTGGCCATTACACTTTCTAGTTGGTAAAAAACTAAGTCCCTTCATCATCATCATATTTAATTTTGTCAATATAATTTTGCTTCTCTGATTTTTCAATACTATACAACAGTTCAAAAACGTAAAATGAAAAATAATTTGACAACAATCACAGCATTTAATTTAAAAAATAGCAAGTATCAGCAATACCTGTTCTCCTTATGACGGGTGTGTTACCTATGACCCTATGCTGTACAGCACTATCAAGGAGTGCGTAAATGATTCCTAGGGCACGAACAGTCACGTCAGCATTTTTCCCGTGATATATTTTAGACAATGGGGCTATATAAATGAAGGGCATCGTGACTGAAATGTTGTTGGAAGGTGCGATGCTATACCTAGCAGGAATTTTTCCTCCCCCAACACACAAGCCGTTCTCAGCCACGTACATTTAGCAGAATTTGGGGACCCAGGCGTCCATCGTGGTATACATGGGCCGACTCTGGCAGCTCGCAGAGGCGGCGAGCAGGCTCCGAGGCTCGTGACGGCAGCTGCGGTACCGGGCTCGCCGGCGGGACGTTGGCCGGCCGCGCGCTCCCTGCCCGCCGCGCCGCGCTGCGCTGCCCGCACCGGCGGTCGGTTCGGTGCGCCGTTACAGCGGCTGCGTTTTGAGCCGCGCTGACGACGAGCTTAAGGACGGTCCCCGGTTATTTGTTTCGACCCAGCTGCCGAGGCCCGCGGGGGTGAGGGGCGGGGAGCGCTGCTGTGGGGCGGTGGGCGACGGCCGCCGCCAGCGCGGGGCGGGCGGGAGGGAGGGAGGGGCCGGGGAAGCCGCCTTCCCTCAGAGGCGGCGAGCGGAGCCCGGCGGCAGGTGGCGGCAGCGGCTCGGCCCCTTTAAGGCTACGCCTGCCGTAACCCGATCGCCGCAGCCGGAGCCCCCGCCGCCACCGGCGGAGCATCCTGCGCCTGGGAAGGGCTGTCCCGTCCCCGCCGCCGCGGGGAGGCATGGCGGAGGCGGCGGCGCGGCCCCGGTAGCCCCGCTTCCAGGTGCGGCGGGGGGGGGAGGGAGGGGGTCGCCGGTCCGGCGGGGCGGGGGTGGTGCAGCCCCTTCCCCCCGCCCCCGCGGGGCTGCGCAGAGCGGCCCCTTCCCTCCTTCCCTCCCTCAGCGACGGGCCGCCCCCCGCGCGGCGCCGCCCCCGGGGGCCGCGGGCCGCAGCCGGCGGCGCTCGCCGCTCTGACAGCGCGAAGTACGGCGGCCGTCCCCCTCCTCCCGCTGCCTCTGTCGGGGCAGCGGGTGGCCGCGGCCGGAGAGAGCGCGGCGGGTGTGTGCGGCGCCTGCCTGCTTGCCTGCCTGCCAGCCAGCCAGCCAGCCGTCCGGGGCTATCGCCGCGGGCGGGCACGGTGTGAACAGCGGGCGCCTCGGCTGACGGGGAAAGCTAGGTAATGCCCGGCTCGGGGAGAGCACCCGGCGGCTTCTCGTTAGCAGGGCGCTGCTCGGGAGTTAGCCTGCTAGGGTCCCTCCGCGCCCCAGCGGCTGGGTTCCTCCTCCGGGTTTGGGGGGTTTTCCCCTCCCTGTTGCTTTCCGACTGCAAACTTCTTGCAGGGTTTGAGGAAAGCGATGTAGGTACATGATATCGCAGTGCACAACTTACCCTGTTTACCCTGTCTTTATAAAAAGCGTGCTTAAGTTGCTTGGGTGTTTTAAGAGCAGAAAGCAAAGTGGAGTTTGGAGCGTGAATAGGCTTACATAGAAAAGGGAATGGCTTAAGCTGGGAGTAGCTTGAATTTTGTTGTGTTTCTCCTTACTGCTGCTTACTGAGCTAAGTAGGATAACAAATGCAGTATGTCTAATCTAATTGGAGCAATAGAAACTGCCATTCAGAACCAACAGCACAACAAAACTCAAGCACTGCAGATGTTTTATTACTAGGCTTACTATAAAATGTGCAAACAGTCAGTAGTCCCACGTTGCTCTCTGCAAATTAGTGTGGCAAGTTTTACAACGATTGGATTTGGCTTTCAGTTTTAAACGGATCAGGAGAATGGGATGTCCTGGTATCACTAACAGCTTTAGGGTATAATCTTGTTTGGAAATTGATCCAACTCATCTTGAAATCCAGCCTTGAAGAAAGTAAGGGCTGCAGGCCTTATACCTTCCTCTGCACCGCTTTGCTATGTCTTGTGGCTGTACAGTTGCATTTCTTATTTTTATGATGTGAAAAATTGATGTGGAAACAGTGAAATGAGGAGAACATAAACGCTAAATGTCATTGATGGTACAATGCTTGGTAACTCTTCTGCTCCTTTATCCTCTTTCAGTAAGTGCTGACTTGTTTCTATGAGAAGTTCATAATGGTTTCATATTGGGGGTGAATGAATGTTAAGTCTTAATATTGTTGGGTTTTTTATTCTAAACTTCAAGTAGAAACAGAATTGCAGGAAAGCCACAGCATGTTAATAGCAGATGAAAAGACCGTATTTTCAGCTCTTACTGAGTATGATTGAAAAGCTGTGTTACTAGCTTTTTCAAAATTACTGGGGTCATGTTGTGGTTTAACCCCAGTTGGCAACTGAGCACCACACAGCCACTCGCTCACTCCCTCCAGTGGGATGGGGGAGAGAATCAGAAGGGTAAAAGTGAGAAAACTCATGGGTTGAGATAAAGACAGTTTAACAGGTAAAGCAAAAGCTGTGCACACAAGCAAAGCAAAACAAGGAATTCATTCACCACTTCCCATTGGCAGGCAGGTGTTCAGCCATCTCCAGGAAAGCAGGGCTCCATCGTGCGTAACGGTGACTTGGTAAGACAAATGCCATAGCTCTGAACGTCCCCCCCTTCCTTTTTCTTCCCCCAGCTTTATAGGCTGAGCATGATGTCCTATGGTATGGAATATCCCTTTGGTCAGTTGGGGTCAGCTGTCCTGGCTGTGTCCCCTCCCAGCTTCTTGTGCCCCCCCCAGCCTACTCGCTGGTGGGGTGGTGTGAGAGGCAGAAAAGGCCTTGACTCTGTGTAAGCGCTGCTCAGCAATAATGAAAACATCCCTGAATTATCAGCACTGTTTCCAGAACAAATCCAAAACATATCCCCATACTAACTACTATGAAGAAAATTAACTCTATGCCAGCTGAGACCAGCACATTCTCCACCCCTTATTCCATACCATTTACGTCATGCTCAGGTCCCACACTAGCAAATACAATCTCATTACCCACCACCACCCTTCCCGTCCTTTGATATAATACACAGATGTCATTCCCTTAGTCTATGGACCACCCCTGTGGAATGTCTGTAAAATGTCCATAAATGTCCACAAAATGTCCATTGAGTTTATTTAGTCCATGACTTTGGGCTCCATCTTTTATGGTGGTCACTTGGGACAGGAGAGATGGTGTGTTGCATGGAGTTACTGGGCACCAAAGCCAGCTCAGGTCAGGTCACTGCTGTACTTGCACTGCTTCTTGTAAGGCTTGTCCTCTGTTTGTTCAGGTGGTTCCTGCTATAGTAATTTCTGTAACATGCAACTCAAATAATGGGTTACAGCAATTTAAAGGTATTTCCATTACAATCTCCACCCATGGTCCCTTTGGACCAGACCATTGGGTTTAACATTGCAATGAACTCCTCCCCTTGCCCCTGCTTAGGCTTGGACTTATCCACAGACTGCAGTCCCGCAGGTTGTGGAGCCTTATCTATGAGCCACAATCCCTTCAGAGGTATACCTGCTGTGGCACAGACATAACCATGGCCACAGATGCTTTGACAGGTACCTGCTCTGGCATGGGCTTATCCACGGCCACAGATGCTTCGGGGTGGCCCATGTGGACTCATCTACAGGTCACAGTCCCTTCGACTCGAGTTCACACTGGAGTTCCAGCCTGTCCAGTACAGCACAGAAACAGCAGCGATGCCCTGGCCATCTGCCAGCCCAGGCGCATCGCCATTGCTGTTATCGAAATGTTCCCAGGCACAGCAGAGTAAGATGATAAGCACTACAGCAGTACAGCAAGCAGTGAAAACAAAAAGCAGCTACTAACGAGCACTAGATTCTAATATACAGTAAGGCAAGCAAGCCCCATAGCAAGCACAGGAGCCTGCCAATTAATAGCTAAACAGCAATAACAGCTATAAACTTGATCTAGCACAGGTCAATAGAGCAATTTGATACTCTGCTAGACATGTGTAAGCAATACCTCGCTGAAAATTGTTAGTTTCAAGTGTTTGATGATATTTACCTAAAGACTACATTGAAAAGCTGCAAGAGTGAAGTTATGATCATTTGTAATTATTGTCTAACTGAATGGTTAAGACAGTAGTTTTGGGTAAGCCAGGAAAAGACCACTGCTAAAAGACTAATGGTGAAGAACCAACCTGGATATACTACTTTTTTTTTCCTGAATTACAAAGTAGTTACACTAAACCTCTCTCCCCACCCAGCCTTCCACTAGCTCAAAAACTGTATCAGCTGACTGAATGGTAATCAATGACTCTGCAGTTTGGGTGATAAAGTCTCTGCTCATATATAATCCATGAAGTTCTGTATCTCAATTAGACTTTGCTGGACTGCTATAAGAAGATACTGGGGCAGAAAAACACAGTGTAGTTGAAGCTGCCTTTGACTTACTAACTTTGGCCATTGTCCTCAGGGCAAAGAAATCATATGTAATCAGAAGCTCATTATGCTTCTTTTAAGTGATAAGCTTTGGTTCAACAACATGAATGATTTTTCTTTTAAATAAAAAGAAAATCTGGTAAACAACTGTTAATTTTCATGTTAAACAGGATATAGTTGAAAACAACTTAGGGATGTGAGAAAACGTTTATAGTTGAACTGTTCTTCCATCTGTTGTTGTTTAACCCCAGCCGGCGACTAAGCACCACACAGCCGCTTGTTCATTCCCCCCTGGTGGGATGGGGGAGAGAATCAGAAAAACCAGCACACCATCTCACATGAAACACTGTGTTTACACCTGGTCCTTGAATTGAATTAAAATACAGCATTCTAATTTGCCTAAGTAAAATTATTCCTGGACTTGGTACTTAATGTACTTAAACAGCATCTTGATAAGCATATATGAAATCACCTTCTGAATGGAGAAGTGTGTGGAGAACAGTGTAAAAAGTACTTGAGAGAATACTGAATATTCAGGATAGTATTTGAAATTGGAAGTTTTAATAGACTAACATGAAATAGTATGCAAGACTAGTATGCGGCTGAACTAGAACAGGTCATCAGGTGAACAACTGGAATGAAGCAGAGTTTGTTGCAATGCACTGCAGTGTGCGTACATTAAAATTTTAGTTTGGAGTAAAAATGCACTTAGGAACGGAATCTTCTGATCACCCCCACTTACTGCCCTTTGGCTTGTGTTGCATAGCTGTCCCAGAGCATGCAAGCTGGATTTCTTTTGCGTTAAACTGAGCAGGAAGATAGGCCCGAAGAGCACATCAAATACGATCTAACAACTGTGGAGTCCCTAGGACAGGATTAAAGCTGGTGTGAAGTAAACACTTGAAATCCATATGATATGGATGCAGGTTTCACTCAGCAAATCTGCTCGTATTTGTCCTGCATTCTGCTTATATAGCTGTAGCTTTTTCTGCGGGTACTAGTCAACTTCACTTTCTTTTTTTACTCTAGAGGAGGAGGGAGAAAAGTTTGAGATCATTGAACGACAAAATCTTCTAAATCTTTGACGACAAAAGTATTTTTTTTCCTCATCTATATGCAATACACTTTTTGTTAAAGTTCTAAGTTTAAATGCAAACTGTGTTTCAATGTACTCACCATTTACACGACCAAGTGAGAATATTGTACTTAATTTTTTTAAAAGTTATTATTTTAACTGGTGGACTTTTCTATCTTTTTTTCCACTGAAGTTCAAGTTTCTTTCCATCTGCAATGCAGATACAATTTCAAAAATCTTAAGGCATGTTCCCTCATTCTATAATGCATGTGAACTCAAGGTGAACATAAGTGTATTATATAATTGTATCAGTTTTTGCTGACCATTAGGTTGTTGTAGTAACATCAAGTTATGCTAGTCTCTAGGTCTTCATTTTATTTTTAGATATTTTCTTCAGTAAAACTAAAATAAGTGACAGCAGTTATTTAAATGGCTATTAAAATAATTATTTAAATATTTTAAATTAAGCCATTTGGATTTTTTTCCCTTTTCTGTTCAACTTAATACAAATTGACTTTTTATGAGTTTGTAACCTTTGCCAGTGTTGGAATATAAGACACTTCATGACACCATCAGACCAGAGATGCATGTCAGAAGTTTGTGACTTCTGGGGAAATATCATTGTGTCTTGCAAAATACTGGCGACTCAGGAGAAGTGACTGAAGCATTTAGAGACTGACATTTTAGCTATTAGACCTCATGAAATAGCTAAACATCCAGCATCTGATGATAGGAAGCTTTTCAGTGTGCTCTGAAATTGTGCGAAGTTTAGACTTTCACGTGAAGAAGAAAAAAGCTCAAATACGATAGCCTACACGCTATCACAAAGAGGAGCCCTCAACTGCGAACAAAGTGCAAATTGAGAACTACTGCCTCTGTAAAGTATACAAACATAAAGCTGCAGTGAAGCTATTACTTCCCGAGGCTGACCTGAAAATCTCTCTACCACGCTTACCTGATTTCATTGTTGCTTTTTAAAATCCCGTCGGCAGCAGTCAATCTGGTAAGAATGAGATGAGTTTTAACTTTGGAGCTTCTTGGGACAGTAGTGGAGGCATCTGAGCTGGCAGTTGCACTGGTCAGTGGTCCTCCCTGCCCTTTCTGTGTAGATAAAATACATGCGACTTTAGTCAACGAAAATGTATAGTATGCAAATGGTAAAAAAACCCAAAACCAAAATACAACTTTTACATATAAAAGTTTGGGGATACTTTTATACTATTAAGGCTTAAGTAGAAATGTTGAACAGGATGAAACTTTTAGTGAATAATACTTCTGTTGATAAGTTAGCTGTCAAAAACACTTTCTGTGGCTGCTCGAAATAGTTAAATGGAGAATGGACTGAAATTACCTTCTGCTTCTCTTCACAGGCTGAAGAACAATGGCTTCCTTCAGCATCCTGACTATTGGCATTGCTGTTGCCAGTTTTACTGTATTTCAGCTGGTGTTCCATGTTTTAAGTTCTTGGGTGTCAACACGAGTAATACCTGGTTTTAACAATCTCAACCAAGAAAGGAAGATTGAATGGAATTCAAGGTAGAGTGTTCAAAACAAACTACAGCTAATGACCTACCTGAAGTTGTCAACATCTGAACCACCTGTGTGTGTATATATAAAACTGCAGAAAATGTTATTAGTTAAACATCTGTAAAGATTAGAGGGATGGCTCTAGGCACTTGAGGAATTCAGAATGGAAGATGCTGAGGCCCCTTCTTGAACACACAGCATTACAAACACTTGTACATTAGATGCTTTATTAGATAGTGACGCCCAAGTGAAAGTCAGTAAAATAAGAAAACAGTGACTGGTTAGAGGTAATAAGCTGAAGTGGATTAATTTTAAATGGCTTCTCTGTGATGCTTCTGGTAAATAGAAGAGGTACAAAATTCCCTTCCCCCAAACATACATGAAAATCAAAACTGTTGCAATTTATTCCATGATCTAAATGCTAGTTTATTTCTGGTCATGCTTTTGGGTGCAAAGCAAATTGCTCTCTGTTCTCCTGGTGCTACTACACTGCAACCTGTTTTATGTAAGTTACGGTTTTCCAAGAAATTCGATGGATCTTTGGTGTAGTATTGGAGTGAGGCAGGGTTAGATAGGTACATCTGTGTGTTGGTGGGGAAGGAGGCTGCAAGAAGAGGAGGGGGAAGCTGTGACAGGCACAGGGTACACATTCAGGAAGGAGTTGTAGAAACTTGATCTGAAAACCTTCCTCGCTCCCTTTGTGTTTCTGCAGTTCCATCGCTGGGATGGCTCCACCTGCATTACACTTTTCTCCTCAGACAGAGTGCTGTTAGAAACTTGTTCAACCCTGTGAATCTTTCCTGGGCGCTTTCCTCTCTTTTAAGCCATAAAGGAAGTATAGGGTAATAATTGCAAACAGGATGATCACTGAGGTTTTATTTGCAATATACTGCTCTGAAAGGGTATATGTAGTACACAAGCTTCTCTGGTTGAAATGAAGTGATACAGTATAACTTTATGCTTGAGTAGCCTATTACAACTTTAAAATATTTTTCAGGTGTTTCTCAAATTTGAAGCTCAAAAATGTGTACTGTATGGCTGTCGCTGCACTCAAAATGCATTAGTTGTATTGCTGTTCCTCCTCAGTGCTGTTTAAAGGCAGTATCAGGTGGATACTTTTAAAGTTGTTTCCATTGTTCTAGGCAGCATTAGCAACTCAAATAGTCTTGCCCTTCCATTTGGCAAATGTCCACCTGCAGTGTTCTTAAAGGCACTATCTTAATTTCAGTTCAATCTTTGAATAATACCTATCTGCCAGAACAACTTTGTAGGATGCCAGTTCATGATATCCGTACAGCTGAGGTTTATCTCTATGTTAAAATCGACAATACAGGCAGACAGGGAAACTAAACTAAACTGTTACCATATTGGAGCTGAACTTTTGTCTCTAAGCCACATCAAGTGACCCTTGAATTGCATAATAGGCTTTCTGAGAACTTATCCCATGCCTGGTAGCGCTATGCTAAGTTGTAGTGCTTTGCATAATAACATATGAATTGTTTCACACATCGCAAGTGTGCTGGAAATAAGCTGCTCTGTAATCTCTGGGCTACTTTGTAGTAAGGTGTTTAACTGCTCAAGTTGATACAGCACCCCAGGCTGTATCCTTTTTTACTTCTTTTCACATTTTTTCTTGGGGTTGATAGCAGGATGTAGATGTTAGCACACAGATGAGTTGTGGTCCCGTGCTACATCCAGTTCTGGAGTTAAAAGGCATGAAACACAAAGCATGGCTCATCGATAGCTTGTTGACGTTACACCTGAGGAGGACATGAAGTGCAAGAAAGGCTAACTGTGCTTGCGTATCTACAAAAGATTGACTGTTAACTCTGCTGACCAAACGCAATGTTTTGTCAAACTGCCTTATCACTCCAGTGTTTCACCAAAATGAAGAGACACCCCAAGGAGTATCTTATATGTTCAGAGAATGTAGATGGACGTATATGTACTCTGCAGATAGCTGTGCAGGTAGAGAGAGTTACTATCTCCCAGTAAAATGAGTTGGGTTAACTTAAATGATTTAAAAGTAGATGGTTGTTATTTTGTCCTGTATTGAACTGGTGTAGGCAGTGCTCACACAAATGGTTCTGTTGGCAGTCCTGAAGGAAACTGGCACAGAGGATGGTTATGCATTTTTATCAGCTCAGCTGGGTCTGGAAGAGGGCATCTGCCTGAAATGAGCGGTAGCATTGAAAATATATTGTTACAGTTTGGAGGGTTTTGTAATCAAGCATTTGAGCTGCAGCTCTGGACTGTGTTTTCCATACTGTCAATTTGTTCATTCTGACCTTCCAAGAATTAAGAACCAATAAAGTAATTGCTTCGGGAATCTTAAGTGTGTAGACGCTCAAATTGAGTTAAAAACTCTACTTTGACATAGATGTAATATAACTCTTCAATTTGTTGTGCGTAAATTCCTGTCACCTCTTCTATAACACGTTTGTACTGCTATTAAGCAGTTGCGAAAAAATATATATATTCAATAATAGAGGAACAAGTATGCAACTTAGCAGGGCAACTTTTTTCTTTGCAGTTTAATGAGGAGTTAAAGGATGCAAGCTTTGACAGTAATTTCAAGGAAATGTATGGAGCTTGATAGCTTGACCTAGATTCCATATTAAAATGGAGTGTTGCACTATTTCCCTTCTTCTATCCTCTCTGCTATGGAGAAACTTCAAAGTCCAGAGTTAAGGAGGAAATCTCCTTTTTTTTCCTTTCTTCTCTCCCCCCGCCCCCAAGTGCTGTGCTTGTGTATAGCTTGTATTCTAAACACTAAGCTTTGGATAAACAGCCACGCCCAAGACAAATTGCAACTGTAAACTAATGGGCTATATTCTAGGACAAATTTTACTTCTTTCAGCATTATCCTCTCCTAAAGTTCAAAAATCCCAGGTATTTCTCAAACACTACTATTATATGCCATGCTTTATTTTAAAAAGGAAGCAAAGTTCCTAGCTCTGTTAATTCTGTGTTGCAAGAGTAGACATTTTAATTAAACTATTAATTATCATTAAAATTGTGGTAACTAAATTTTCTTTCTTTGTTAAAAAAGGGAAAAAAAAAAAGGCAGCCTGTGCTATAATGGTTAGTAAATGTTCTCATCCAGCTTGTTACACTTGACTATTCATATTATATTAGTCTCCATTTGTTTTTTTGAACACTATTGAAAAAGCTGCTGAAAATAGCATGATGACACTCTTTAAACAAATTGTAAAGAGAGACTTATTTTATGAAAAGTTACAGAATCTTCTAATGCCAATAGATGATAATATAATTTATGGAAACAGACTAGGGATTATAACCTACTCTTTCTTTGCAAAGTCTTCCGCAGGAAGTAAGATGTTTTCTTCAAATCTTGCATGGTAGAGTTTAGACTCCTGAGAGTGACTTTTGCACATTTAAAATATTAATAACTTACAAATACATGTACTCAATATGTACAAAGACAAGACTAATAACTAACAGCATCTATACATCTGTGTGCATATTGTTAATGCTGTGAATACGGTGCAAAGGTGTTTCTGATCACACAGCATCGAACGTAGAGTTCTCATCTTTTAAATAGTATCCATGATTCAGTAGAGCTATTTTGGCACGTAATTTTTTTTTTCCTAGTCACACTTGACAAGTGGGAAAGCAGACAGTAGCTACACAGTATTAGATACAGTTTATAGTAGTGTTAAACCCATGGCTAGAGGAACAAGGTTACACATTTTGGACCCATGCCCATTGCATTGTTCTACATTCCAAGAATACATGTGGACTCAAAAGGGCAGGAGTGGCCCTGGCCTGCATGCTGGCAGAAACCCTGCCAGGGCCTCTGTAAATAGGTGATTCTCTTTAAGTGCTTGTTAACATTCAGAGTTTATCTACAGTGTGCCTACAGCCTGTATACTTGAGACTGGTGTCTTTGGAAAAAAAAGTGTTTAGTATCCAAGTATGGACAAGGCAACTCTGATTACTGTGACTTTATATAGGACAAGAGGAGTATAAAATAGAGTAAAGCTGCGAGCTGCTAGTTCATACGAACCTGTAGCTGTTACACCTCAGATACTCAGCTACAACCTTTTGTTACACAAGTTTTCTCTTTGAAAACCAGAATCTACTTCAAATGCACTAGAATTCTTTCTGAAACTTTCCTTGACAGGATTTTTCATTTAATGCCCTTCTTTCCAAAACCTGAACTTGGCAGATTTATTATGGGTCGTCTATTAGTTTGATGCCTGAAAGGAGCAACCTGCTGCTGCAGGACTCATGGGCCAATCTGAATATGAAATGCATACAGATTTTCCAGCAAATGGGACAATACAGTAAGTATTTGTTAAAGAACTGGATGTCACACTGTCCTTAAGGATTCATTGATATATGGGATTATTGGAGGAAGACTTAGATCTCAGTTACTTTAAGATCCTACTTTCTATTTAACAGCCCCCCCGCTGTGGCTCCAATCTAATAGATTCCTTCTTTTCGACTGTTTTTCCCCCCGTCATTGTGTATGTGGTTGGATGTAGCGTAAAGAAGAGATGATTCTCTTCCACAGAGGTATCTGGATGCAGTTGAGAATGTCTTTGGAAACAGCCTACCTTAAGCACAGTATAGAAAGTTGTGAATGGCAGTACCTCCTTGTGACTGTGATCTCTTTTTCAGGACAGCGTCCACAGTCCATGCCTTGGTGGTTGGTGGGTTTTGCCTATATATTTTGTTGTACGATGATGCTGTTAATGCTGACCGTCTCTGGTAAGGCATGTTACATATATGTTGTGTTTACACAATAAAATAACATAACTGAGAAGGAAAAAAAATAATCCTGCAGTGTATTAATTACTGAAATAATTGTTTCATTTCCTATTAAAATACGCAGTTGTGATATGTCCATTTTTAGGTCTGTACTATTTGATAATTCCAAATTATTTTGTCAGTATTAATGTCTTAGTGCATTGTGTGTCTGTGAAGTGGAATCGATAAAATACAAGCAATCGATTTGAAATAGCATATTAAATTACTAAAGCATAGAACCAAGAGTGTAACTGTAAGTTGGCATGACTGAAACTATGCTATTTACTATAATCATTTTAAAGTGAAATTGAAATGCTGTTGCAAGTCTGGTAAGTGTGTGTGTGTGGGGGGGGAAAAGCTGGAGGGGCCTATTATATGTATAAAATATATATGTCTAAATTGATAATTAAGATGTTTATATTTCTGTCTCCCATAAAGCTTCTATCAATCTTTGTTTTAAAAAAAAGTATGAAAGTTTCAAGTGCTGTCTTCACAAGCAATAGGAATATTTAATAAATGGACTTCTAATATTTTCTCTAGTTAACAAGATATTCTATATTAAGCTTCTCTTTTCTTGATTTCTGATTATATTGTTTTGTTTCACACTTTTTTGAGGGAGGAGGAACAAGATGGCTTTGTTTTAGTTGAGTTAATTATAGATTGCTATTGATATTTTGACATTTCACTCATTATCCTCTGGAACTCTTTCCCTGTGGAAGGAAGAGGCCATATTTTTCCTGAAGACTAACTAACTACTTTAAGTTTAATTTCATATTTCTGTCATAGACTGTTGGTTTTAACCTTGTCAAAGGACTACACTGTGAGTCAGTTTAAACTTACATAAATTTAACATCTGATGCTTGTCCTGCTCTTTTGATATTGTAAATTAATGACAATGCAGCGTGGACTAGACAGGATTGGGTGCTTGAAGTGCTCTGCCACTGACTTGTTATGTGGCTTTAATAAATGTAAGACTAATTCATAACATAAATTTAGGCAACATTGGCCTCTTCTGCATGTGGTGATACATGATTAAATTGTTGGCTGTTTTGCATTTTTTTCATTGCATTCTGGTATCTTTAGAGACCAAATACAGTCTGAATATCTTATGAGATCTGTTAACCATGTTGAAAAGCAGCATGTTATTATAACTCTCTCGGTGTGTGTTGTTGTAAGCTTTATCAGATAGAAGCTTTTATCTTGGTTTGTTTGAGTAGACCTTGTTCTAAACAGTACAAAAGAAGTCATGAATGGCAGAAATAAAAGCCTCTTGGAGATGATAAATAAATTCAGTCTTCACATTTACTAAATTTTCCTGGTATAATTCCAGGAAAAATTCAAATTAAGCAGATATCTAACCACTTTTTGTTCTTAGTAAGTTTGAGAAAAGTTATGTTAGATATTTTTATATACTGCATTGAAAACTTAAATCTTGCTTATGGAGCCTTAGCATCCTAGATTATGTAAAAACATTAAATCTTAAAAGACAAAATCCATTTGCCTTTGGGGGAATTTTTTTCTATATTTCTACTATTGCTTCTAAATAGTTTCTTCTGTTTGGATATGTTTACAATGATTGCTATGAGTGGTTTTATTTACATTTGGTAGAGTAAGGAAAACTTTATATTTAAAAATCTAGTAGAAGTATATCTAATCTGTGTGTTTTAAATCAAAGCTTCAGGTTAATTTCATGGCAGTATTTCTGTAAATTGTTTCGGTCAAAATTATCTTAGACAGTGGTTTCAGGAATTTGTCAATTAAAAGTGCACAGAACACACTCCTGATGTGGAAATCAGTATTTTTAGTTATTAAACTAATAATTTTAAAATGTGTGAAGTATTACTTAGTGTATTTAAAACAGTTGCAATGATTTGAATTCATGTTCATGCACGTGATTAAGTGCGAAGGAAGGCCAAACGCAATATTGCCCATGGCTTTACAAGTACTTGTATGCAGCCTGCAAGTAAAATACAATTTGTGTTAGGCTTTCTTCTGCCAGTGAAGCCAGAATCGTAGGGTGGTTTCTTCAGAATTTGCAGATGTGCATTTTCTTCTAAGGCTGACTTTTAAATTACTCTTAAAAATGAGATGGCTAGCATTAGTCTATGCATTCCCCCATATGTCATATTGGTTCCAGGACAGAGTAATTAAAGCCTTAGCTGACCACATAGAGCTTTAGCCATTTTTTTTCCAGACTGTTTTATGGCTTAGCTGTACATTAAGTCTTAAGTTACTTATAATTTTTACATTGATGCGTAGCTGAATCCACATAGTCTTGATTTTAATTGAATAAGACTGAAGAGGAAAAAACTAAATTATACGGGAAATGCCAGATGGACTGTTGCAAGGCTGCTCAGTTTGGAAATCTAATGCCCTTTTGAAATGCAGGCATAAGCTGTGGGACTTGGTCATTTACAGATATGAAGGACGCATAAGCCTTTCTGTAGGAGTCTCTTATTAACAATACAAGAAACATTTGTGAATCTAGTTTCAGTAGTTTGTAAGTAAATGTCCAGGAATCCTTCGCGCAGCTTTATTGCACTGTTCTAGCCCAGGTAGCCTGAAAACGTTACACAGGTGCTCTGATTTTAGACTGCTGGGAAGGCTTGGATACAGACACTCTTTCCCTCTAGTTATTGCCACCATCTTTGTGTAGTCATTGACTGTATGACAGTATCCAATCAGTTCTTTTCTGTGGGATTTAAAGATATCTATATCTATAATGGAAAATCACAAGTTCTGAGCCTCTAAGTATGTCAGCCTAACTCCTGGGTTCATGCGAAGCTTAAATGCATGGTGATGATGATACCCATATGTCTTGAAAGGGCTCAGGACTCCTGCTAAGGGTTTGGGTTTAATGGAGAGAGGATGTGGTATTACTGTCAGGTAATGCCTGAAACTAGATACAATAGATCCTAACAAAGGATAATAAAGACTGGAGCATTGATAAGTTATGGGGAAGCATCAGCGTTGTGTATGTATACATTTTTTGATGGTGTAGGACTTCTCATAACACTTTGCTTTTTTTTCTATATGTAATACAGACTAGCTAACATAGACGATGTAGAAATTGTTGTTGAGGTGCTGAGAATAACACGGTAGAAAATGTGGAGGTGGTAGAGATCAGATAAGGAGAGGGAGAAGATGTAAATAAGTGAATGAAGTTGTAGCTTCACAGAACAGCGGGCTTTTTCATATGATTGTCCACTTTACAGTCATTACACTTTTTGAAGTCTGATGTTTGATTAGCATTTTATATGGCTCTGTATCCGCAAAGAAGTTTGAAGAAAGTCGGTCATGTGGACTTTTGTTTGTTATATCTGTCTGTGCATGTTCATGTGTAATTCATTTGCCACACATACCTCCTTAGCAATCACAAAAGAGATAGCTCTTCCCTTTTGCTTATTCAAGTCACTCCCTATTTGTCACTCCTGGCTCTTGCTTGTATCAAAACTAGGCTGCAAACATCAGGGCTCGTAAGCTCCATTGCACTTCCTGTTCAAGCAGATAGATCAGGAAATCTAGAAGATTTTAGACTAAATTCTAAGTTTTCCATTAATTGAGATTAATTTGGGATTCTAACATGGACTCTTCTTGAAGGGATGTGACAGATGAGCTGTGCAGCCATATATGTTGTTGAAGTGTTGGTTTAGAAAGTCTAGAGAAGGTTTGTTGCAAGGTAACCATTCTCATGGAAAGAACGAAGGGAAGTGAATCATTCTCTGTCTCATCCAGTTAAGTCGTGTTTACCAATATCAAGGAACCAATTTCACATACTCAGTCGTTTGCATCTTCTCTGGAGAAGAACATGAAGGTCCTTGAGCGCAGGCTCAGTCTTGGTAATGATGTGCTGAAGTGTGTTCGGAGCACTTAGAAGTTTGGTTATGATGTTGCCACTGCTGCAGCTGGGAGCTCTAACAGGAGGGCTGTAACTATTTAAAGAGATTCTGCTGAAGTTGTGAGAACACATCTGTCTATGCTCTGTGTCTAGCTGTGACTTTCAGAAGAGCTACACCTAAAGAAGCACTCAGCTCACAACCTATGTAGCTCATGAAACCAGGTTTTTGAAGCCATTAAAAAACG
This sequence comes from Gymnogyps californianus, assembly GCF_018139145.2. Classification (NCBI taxonomy): domain Eukaryota; kingdom Metazoa; phylum Chordata; class Aves; order Accipitriformes; family Cathartidae; genus Gymnogyps; species Gymnogyps californianus. The sequence continues at coordinate 16,649,390 of NC_059478.1, read as the reverse complement.
TTCCTGTCTCAAGCTGTGGTTCAGAGAGCCTCTATGGCCAATCTTAAGAGATGGCATGAGCTCCAGGCTCTCCGGGTAATGTTTTTCCTTATGTAACGGGAAGCAGTTAGTTTTAGACGCTCAGAAAGCCTTAAAATTCAGTGAACAGATTGTAATAATACAGGAAATCTCTTCCACTGCTTCATTCCAATAGGATTAAAAAATAATAGCTAAGTAATAGCATTTTACTGCTTTCTAGCTGAGGTAGACTTTGTATTGGAGGTGGCTGTAAGCACAGTGATGTTCTTTTTTTCTCGAAAGGTATACAACAAGGAATGCTTTCACAGCTTGTCTTGAGCAGTATATACATTTTATAAATCTGTAGACCTGTCACTTGAAGCTCAATTCACACTTACACAAAACATATCTAGATTAGATGTACAACTTAGTTAAAAAAAAAGTATGGTCTTTATGCCGAGGAAAAGAGATTTGCTTACCAAACTCCTCAAAGTAGGAATGCATGGAGGACAGTGGAGGAAAGAACAAATGTTACTTGCTGCAATGTGGATGCTTCCCTTTCTTGAGCGTATTCACAAATTTGGGTTTGTTGAACATCCTAGAGGAACTGAAGTTGTGTGCGTGCTACTAAGAACTTTGCCTGCTGAATGTTTGGCACCAAAAGGGAAGGGACAGAAGGTGTGAAACTACTCTGAAAAGCATTTCTTCTCGAAGGTTCCTTGGCTCCAAAGAACTGGCAAATAATTCATGTCTCCTTCTTCTCTGTTTATCCCTATAAGCATCCATCCTCTTACAAATATGAAAAGCACCAGCTGAGCAAGATATTTTTGTCATCCTTAACAAAGTTTTAACACTGGCAGAAGAATAAAAATGGAGACACAAAGTGTCAGTTAAAGTGCTAAAAGACACTGCCTGGGCTGTTCTCTTTTATCCTCTGTTTGCAGAGAAGCCAGCTCAAGGTACTTGCTGGGTTTCAGTTCTAGTCTCTAGCAAGGCTCTTGGGGCAGCCTCTGCCCCAAGGCAGGGGGTAATCCTGATTTAGGGTAGTTAGTAGATGTCTTATATCTGGGTGGAAAAGGAATCCATTTTCATGACTAGGATCTTTCTTAACCACATCATGTAACATCTTACTGATGGGCCAAGAATAAGGTGACCTGATGGACATTATGTGTTTGATATGTGTATGTCCTTTGCAAATTACCTTGTTATAAAGGCTGTAACTGTGTATTTTTGGTATATTTACAGGGGTGACCCTTCAATTGTGAAACTGAATATTGCTATTACCACAGGCTACCTCATTTCTGGTAATTATGCAATGTGTATATAACATACACAATCTGTATATTTATATTGAGTCACTATGCCTATATATTTATACTGAACCACTATGCTGGAGATGTGGTATGTGTATACAATACAGTTTCTACTGTGGCTTTTAAAATTGCTAATGGAGTTGTGGGTTGTGGTGAAATCACAGGATCTTGCCAGCGGATGTGAAAGATGGAATGATATCTCCCCAAGCACTGAGGAAATGCCACTGTGTGGCTTTATGATGGTTTGATACACAACCACCAACTCCAGCTCAGTTTTGTCTTTCAGCCAATTGAGAAGGTGTTAAAGCAGTGCTCTTCACTCCCTTCAGGGTGTCTACAACTTGTAGCTCTTTTATCATATGTTTCTTCCTGTGACCTCAGAATGCTGGCAGAAGAATTTTAGTAACCCTCAATACAAGCTGAGGCAAATGATGCCATATGATCCTGCCTGCCCCCGTTTTAGTCTCACTTTAAGCCAAAATTTAGTCATGTATAAAACATGGAAATTTTTAGTTATTTTCTTGATATGGCATTTACCCCTACATACATTTTGTGTTCTTAATTATTTACTGTCAACAAAAACTGGCATGGGAATTTTGCTACAAAATGCTTTGGAGCTTTCTTTTATGGTGTGTGTGGATAATACTGACTTATCAAAGCCAAAACTTATTGTGACTTGGACTATGTTCAGGGAAAACTTCTCATGTTAGGATGGAGTCTCTGGTCAGAGACTGGGCCGTGGACTTCATTATCTCTCAGACTAGATTTCTCACCCCAGTGGAACTGATAATCTGGTGATCAGCACACTCACTTAAACTGTGGGTTAGTTTAAGTCTCTGTTTTTTCCATAAGAACTTCAGCTCCCATGTTTAAATTCATTGGTTTCTATTTTTGAATAATTATGCATTAGACTTTCATTATGAATTAATGAATGCCTTTGAACAGAGACCTGAACCTGGCCACTCATTCTCTCTCACTTCCTTATATAGTTAATGTTTAATTATTAATACAAAGTGGAGTGGCTATGTCAGATGATACAGAGTCCTGCCTGAGGATAGCTAATATAAAAGAGATCAAGGCACTCACTGGAGATACAAAAGGCACAGCGGTAAAGTCTTTGATTTGGAACCTTGGTCACTAATATTCCAGTACTCACTTGGAGAAAGTAGAGGCAGAAATTGCTTGTTCCAGTACAGAAAAGAAAATCTGAAATCTCAGACCATCATGGGAGAAGAAGGAACTTTTCTGTCAAAGCTTTCCTTATAACATTAACTCAGGTCCACTATATCACTTTTGCAGTAATAGGAAAATTCTAATTAAATAAAGCAAGCATGCTTCTCATTCCAAGTGCCCGTTGCAAAATATTTTTGGTAAATAGTTCCCTGTTTGCTAATATAACTACTTTTTGATTCAGAAGTTCCCCATAATAGATCCCTGCATTTATTGCATGTATTTGTATATTGTCTATGCCCCCTGTAGCCGCCCGCCCCCCCCCCCCCCCCCCCCCCCCCCCCTTTATTTTGGTCACTTGTTCCACATTTTTGGGTTCATAAGTATGAAGTCTTTCTATGAGATTTGGGATCCACTTTTTCCTTCAAAAATATTTCAGCTAAAGCTATTGCCTCTGTACTTCCATTGATATGGAAAGTAATAATTTATGGCAACTGTTGGAAGAATACTGTTGCTTGATGCTTTGACTAAAGTCTTTAGGATAAAAATGTTCTCTTCAGAGATAATTAATTCAGAGAGTTTCTACTGATGCCATATGTTGGCATTTATACCTCTAAAACTTGGAGAAACACTATTCTGAGGTCAATGGTAGTATAATAATTTGTTCTTTATTGTATTTCTTTTCTCTTGTAGATTTGTTGCTTATTATATGCTACTGGAAGGCAATTGGTGACAAGTTTTTTGTAATACATCACTTGGCAGCTCTGTACGCTTACTATTTTGTACTGGTGAGTGCTGTATTTTCCAGTAACATAACAAGCGATGAAGTTGAAGACAATGCTTTTATAGATCTCATTTGCTTAATGTTTAAAAAAAATCTTCACTGGTTGGTGTATTAGCTTTGTGAAAGGCATATTTATATTTTCAATCATCATTACTTTCTAAATGGTTTTATCAGTCATTTGTGGTAAGTGCATGCCTTTTCAACGTTACAGTTCTTCAGCAAAAATGTGTAACTTAACTGCTGAAATTAAAACTCTTCTCAGTTTTTGCTGTAGAGAGACTTTGACAGAGGGGCTTTTCACATGGTTATAGAAAAGGGTTTCAAATAAAACCACAAGTCTGAATATTTAGTTCAAAAATTAGAAGGAAATGGTTTCAAGTAGTTATGTTCTTGTGATTGTATTTGCAAGGCCATAGGTCAGTGATCTGTAACTCTGGTGAATGTACTACAATCAGCTGGGTGTGTTTTTTCTGGGGTGGGTTTTTTTTTTCTTTTTCCATTTTTATTTTTGTTTTTAAAATCTGTTATGACACAAACTGATCCTCTGAGACTTCTTGTTTAAGGTTACTTTGGTGGGGAAACAATGGATGATTAACTGTATATATCTATAAATATCTGTGGTGTACATACATTGAAGGGAAAAGGGGAAGAGAAGGATACTGTTCTAGGATAAAGACTAACTTAGTTACTCTTTGCTGCTGCTGGAATTTCTCAAAGATGCCCATGTGACTTGGTAGAAATCCCATTGACCTCCAGAATAACGCCTCTGAATTTCTTCTGAAAAGCTCATTCAGTAAATAAAGAAATCTTATAAAATAGAATTTATTTCATTTACCACGTTTCTTTCCCTGCCTACTGTGTGAATCCCAAGCTTACAATATTAAAAGTGTCGAGATGCCAGATTACTGTCAGATTTCCCATGTCATGGTTTAAAGGGGATGAAGTACACTGACAAGTAAATACTCTGTTTCAGGTTGAAGATAATTAGATCTACTAATATTATCACGGATGAAAGTGAATTAGAGCTGAATATTAGAGAAATGAAAATACCACTACGAAGGCTAATCCCTGATGCAGAAAATTCATTAGTTGTTTCTGGAGTAAATAGAAAGCGTAGTGCTAGTGTGAACTTCTTTTAAAGCAGTTCTTATTATTTGGATATAGCTCTGCCCTTGGGTGTCTGTGTGTTACTCTCATTCTCTTATCTTCAGAGAAATTTACTCGTAAGTATCTTATTTCAAAACTTTTTCTTGAAGATAGGAGAGAATTTGATTAAGAACACAGATTTTCTGTTTGGTGTAGTGTGAACTGACACGAAATGCCTGAAGTAGTGGCTATTAGCATGCTTGGTGGGGGAAAGAAGAATCATGACACACACTCCATAGGTTGTTCAGGAGACCTACTGAAATTTTTAAAAAAATCTTTTTATCTCTACATCTGCAAACTGCTGCTTACCCAGCCATTGTGTAATGAGATACTATTTCCAGCACAACCAAACGATAAGGCAGAGAATATGCTGTACTTTGTCACTTGGAAGAAAGTGCTCAGTTACAACGTGTATCAGTGTAAATGTACCACACAGTTATCTGGATACCGGCACGGAGATGTGCTCTTCTTCTAACCCACAGGGCATGGCAGGGACTGCAACAGAGCTGGTGGAAAGGGTTTCCCCTGCAGTGGGGAGGAGAGAAGAAAGGGCTTTATGTGCCCTTTCTGCTGCCAAATAAGAGCTGGGAATTCATCTTCGCTTTGGCAAATTATATTCCTAAAACAATGCAGGGACGTTTTTCTTTAGCTTACAGTGTTTCTGTTTGGGCTTGTTTAAACATTGAGAAATCCAAAATACTTATAATTCTCTTAGTAATAGTATCATTATAATTGTAACCCATGACTACTTGTGCCAGTCTTCTCTAGCTAGCTTTCCATGGCCACTTAACTGTAAGTCTTTTAAAGATTTATTTAAAGTAAGAAACTACTGATTTGAGATACCTGAAGGACAATTGCAGCTTTTGAAGTAAACCTCCTTTTGAAATTGTAAGGAAGTTGGCCACAGCTGGCAAACTCGCATACTATCAGTTTTAATAAAGAAGTTGAGATGTTGTGTCGTTCTGTGTATACTTGAAGACTTTAATCAAGATTTCACATCTACATTGTTGATTTTTGTATGTCTATTTTGTTTTGCTAACCAGAGCAAAGGTCTGTTGGCTTATTTTGGAAACTTCCGTCTGCTTGCAGAGCTCTCCACTCCTTTTGTCAATCAGCGGTAAGTGGTTAGGGAATTTTTGCATAGTTCTTTTAAATTTTAATCTGTATTATTATTTCTGTCACTTAGGAAGTTTTTTTTGTTGTTGAATGTCTGCTGAAAGGGAATTTATATATATTGAACTAAGGATTACTATGTGGAAACCTTTTTTGCTATGAAAACTTTTTGCTGCTATAGCTGCAACAGTATAACTAATGTATTCATCCTTGAGTTCGTTTTTAAAGTAGACCAGCCTTCATATGTGTCCTGGTTTCGGACACATACGCCAAATGCCAAATTTTTATGAAACTACTGAACAAAAAAGTTCACAAATATAATATTGTTTATTAGCCTTTGTATGTTCATTTAATTATTATTATAAAGCCGTCATTTTCAATAGGGATTTTTTTTTAGTATCCTGGACCAGGAAAAGAAGCAAGATAACATTGTCATCAGAATCCTAGAATGGAATTGCATTGCCCTAGATAATTTGAAGTTTATTTTGCAATACTGCACGTATATAGATTAATATTAATACATACACATGAATACATAGAATAATATAAATATATATTCTTTATTTACTTTCAAATATAGTTCTGGAAATTATTTTGAACACTTAAATTAGAAAAACAGTGAAGTACCTAAATATATCTGGAATGGTTAATCTTCACACTTGTGATCAGAGAAGAAAGTGGCAGAAGGCTCTTTTGCAGAGCTCAGTGAGAGTCAAAGTCTGCCATGGCTTCTGGTTATAGTGTTGCTACTAGAACTGCTGCTGTGAGTATCAGAAAAGAAGCATGGTAATGCCACGTGCCGCAGGTAGGGGAAAGCAGTCAATGAAGTTTCCCAGTGCTCTGGGGTGGATGGCCTCTCTCCTTACTCCATAGCCACCATGACCCAGCTGGGGACAGGGTTTGCTTCTGGGGACAGAAGATTTCACCTCAGGAGAGGGGCTTTGGTATAGGACAGTGCTGCAGTCCTCTCCTCTTCCTCCATTTTTTTGCAATGTAGGATGAGATCTTTCAGTGTATCAGATGCCTATTCTTCACTCATACTTTTTGGGGTTTATTTCTAATTTACTGATCCTACATGTGTGGCATCTGTTTTCTTTTCCAGGTGTCTGGTAGAGAAAGGATAAGGTTTGTAAGGCAAATAGGAACTGTAATCCGTCTGCAAACAGGGTATCTGAGTATTACCCATTACTGCGTTGTGACTGTAAACTCTGAAATATTTTATGAGACTGTAGCATTCCTCAGATCTCTAAGAATAAAAAAGATTGTGCTGAGATCCCTTTCGAACATTAGCTTGGTAAATTCAGCTTACAGGAGGGCAGGGTGGGATAATGGAGCTCTCCAGAGGCTGCTTTCATTTGCCCAAGCTGTGCTGGTTTTGGCTGGGATAGAGTTAATCATAGTCTAATGTAGTCTGTGCTCCATGTGCGCAGAGAATCTGAGGAGTAAGTAAACACTTCTTTAAACTTATTTTAGTAATACAAGGAAGAGGAGAGTAAGAAACTGAAAAAAGGTGGTATTATATTCTAGGTTTCTGTATTGAAATTCATGTCCTAGTGAATGGCTGTTCTCCCAGCTGACTTCTACCAAGACAGGATTTCATCCTGGGTTTAAGTGGTTCCAATACAGATGCTTACCTTTCAGACTGTGGCGTTAGGAAGTATCGTGATACATCTGGCTATTAAAAGTAATACATGTTATACTTTTAAAATGCCTATGGTGAGATCATGTGTCTTTGAATACCGACATTTACTGCTTTCTCAGAAAAATGGAAATCACTGTAGGAGATAATAAAGTCCCTTGCACTAAGGGATGTCATCTCATTAGTGCACAAATTTTTTTTTTTCATTAAATTTGAAGAGAACCAGACCCTTAAGACAGTAAGTAGTGGATAATGATAATGACTTACATTATGTTTCTTGTTTGCATTCTTAGTATTACCAAAAGAGCTATTATTAAAATATAAAATGATACTCTCATCTCAGAACTGTCTGTGTATTTCCTGTCTGTGTTGTTAGGGATATCTAATTGGAGATTGTCTCCATGCCAAGCATTTAGATCTTTTAATGTTAGTATCAGCATTTATGTAATTAGTGATGAACTGTGGTGGGTAAAATTGTAATGATAACTGTGATTTACTGACTTTTATTTTTTTGAATCTGCTGGGAGAGGGAAGTTGCTAAGCAGATGTCCAGTTACCTATATCAGCACATCTCAGTATATTTTAAAAACTTTTTTTATATTACTTTTGGAATCTGCATTGTATGTATCAGCGAAAGTACAGGCTCTGATTGTTAGTCTGACCCAATATATCAGGTCTCGCTCTTCATCATCCCAGTGTTTCTGTGGTGGGGTATCCTGCTTCCAGGCTGGACTGCCACCTTGAGTGCCTGGATTTTAATTGTCTCAGTAGCGCTCTTAATGAATTCCTGGAGTATTTCTGTTAGAGCTGGATGTCTGGCAAATCTTTTTAGTATATCTATAATTACCTAGGTTGTAATCTGTAGGTAATTAAATTAAAAATGACTTTTAAAACCAGTTTTAGAACTGTTTTGTTAAATAGTTTTACCCTCATGTCTTCTTGGAAATAAACTGATTATTCCACTTCCCCTCCCCATCCCTGTCATGAAGACAGTGATTTAAGTCATTTTCCTCCGGTCCTGTCTTTAACCTGCCACTGTTGCACAAATTTTCCTTGCGTTTATTCTGGTTTAAGTGTGAATGATAAAGAATTAGAAGAGTTTGTTGTTCCTTTTTCTAGGAATTCAACCCGCAGGTTCTGTGTGCTAGGCAATAGATAAGTTATGTGTGTCTACTAAGGAATTAATATGCAAGAATTTTTTTTTTAATGACCACTTATGACCCAGTAGTAGTAGAGGGAGAGGGGGTTTTTAGATTTATCTTTTTCATTGCATAACATACCTACCTGTGACATGATCCAGTGCCCTTTACAATGTCTGGTTCTGAAGTTCTGGTTTCGGGCCGAACAGAAGCAGTCAGAAAATCCCAAATCTGAGAAACTGGAAATTAGAGCTCTATCTAGATTACCATATCCAAATACAATGCTAGAATTGTTTTCAGGGAAACAAATAGAATTTTAGTTGCCCAAACTATAGTAACAAGTAATAAATTTGTATTTATAATTTTGAAAGAGAATTTGAATTACAGTGTATTACACAATAGTCACTGAAATGCACGCTGGTTGTCAACTGGTTTACAATTCAAATCAGGATTTTCTACATGTTATTCTACAAAGTACTGGATATCACACACTGCTTAAGTGGGGACAAAAAAAAAGCAGCCAAGCAGAATTTGCAGCTAAGCCAAGACACAGTGCAATAATTTAGAAATAATAAGCGTAGAAGCAATTAATAAATGATTAATTAAAAAACCCCCATGAAATAAAATCATTTTTTAATGAGATGGTTTCAAGTCCGCCTGGTATCTGTGAACACTTCTTTTGCAGGTGGTTTTTTGAAGTACTGGGATATCCCAAATCTTCAAAGGCCAACATCATCAATGGTGTGCTGATGACAGTTGTGTTCTTCGTGGTGAGGATTGCCATCATGCCTATATATTACAGCCATGTAATTTCTTCATTTGGAACAGAGGCTTTCCAGAGATTAGGATTTGCAGCCCAGAGCACCTGGATTATCTCAAGTGTTGTCTTGGATGTTATGAATGTGATGTGGATGGTCAAAATTGCAAAAGGATGCTACAAAGTCATTTGTCTTATTGGACAGGAGGAAGCCAAAAACTCATAGAAATGGAAAATCTGACTAGAAATCATATGCATAAAATGAAATTTCTGCTATGAAAATAATTTGGGTTCACTGAAACAGTGCACATTTCTGCCATGGAATGCTCCTCTTAAGGAAACAAAGTATTACCTCTGTACTGACCTTACTCTTTCCTTAGCCACACTGCCTGCACACCCAGGGCCACGCTTTATGGATCCTGTCCGGTGAGGAATAAAAGCAAAAGCTCACACAAATGAGTTCCACGTGTCTGTTCTAAGCAGTTACAAGCTACTGAAATTAGACAGGAGCAGACTGGTTACTTGCTTGTTGTCCACCAGTGTGTTCGAAGTGTTTCACTCAGGTCTCTCAGATTAATGTTTTATAAATCCAGTGAATACTGACATCTCGCTTTTTTAAGAAAACAGAAAACCTCCCCAAACTCCTGATATGGTGCAATTTTCCTGGCACGTTTCTATGTTTTCTTCTAGGAATAACAATCAAGATTTCATTCTTGACAACTTTTTAATTTTTGCAAGAACAGCTAAAAATTTAGCTTTGATTCTGTGAAGTCTTTTACTGCTTTTTGTTCTGCCTTATATGAATGCAAACCATTTTGGGAAATTTATGAAATAATTTTATCTGAAATGCTGTGTTAGAAGACTACAGAATATCTTAAAAATTATTCAAATTCTCTGATTTTGATGGAAAAGAATCAGTTTTGCTGTGTTAGATTACATGCAATAGTACTTCCTCTAAATTGCCCGTGGAGTTTTTTCATAAGTTAGTATGGTAAATGATGTGTGGAAACAGCATAATTCTTACTGGAGTGCTTTCTCCTTTGCTGCTACTACCTTTGAGAAGTGCTGCAACTCTCCTCAGAGTATTTTTAACCATTGGCTATTTGGATGCGAAGTTTAATTGTTAAGAGATAAAATTCTTCTGTATATGTGATGTGTAACTTACAGTAATACTTTTTTTCTTTTATATCAGAAATGACCCATTTGATATGAAGTGTTGAGTTTTTTGTCACATTTTCCTTGTTAATCACATCAGAAATCTGAGGTGTTGACTAAAAACATTCTTGAATTAACTGTGCCAAACTTCTGTAAAGCTCTACAGTAATTCTGTAGAATGACAGTTCATTTCTGTAGGCACAACACTTTATTTTTTTTAAACCATGTATTTGTCAATAGGTACTCTGTTCCTTCTGCAAACTTAAAGGTTTGGAGGGCATCAGAGAGGAATCTTACCATCTAGGAATAGTCTAGAACCTAATTTATAATACAACTTGAGGAAATTCTGTTTTTTGTTTTATTTTTAAATGATTTTGAGAGCTGTATTTGTGTGTAGTTTGGTTTTGTTTTGCTTACTTTAAACCATGTCTGAATTGGGACTGATTAACTTCTGTTTTTTTCCTTGGTGGGTTTTGGGTTTGGTTTGTTTTTTTTTTAACATGTTATTTGTTATACCTTCTGGTAAGGTGTGCTAAAAGTGTCCATTTTCACTCAGTACTTTAGTGCACATCCCAATTATCGCAGCGGACTGTTTAAGCAATTTATTTTTAAACAAAAAGATAAAATATTTACCCTGTGTAGGATAACTAGTTTTTCTCTTGTCCTGTTCCCTCTAACAAAGCTCGGTGACATGAACTCTCCCCTCTGTAGTCAGAGGTGCGAGTGCCCAATACTGTGCTCTCGGGTGAGGGACGCAGCGTTCCCGTCTTCCAGGAATCGGATGTCTGTAAGACCCCAAGAGGACTGGGCAGGCTGAAATGCCTTATAACCAAGGCAGCTGCGATGAGTTTAGTTCCCCAGTTGAAGTGATGTCAGGGAGTATTGTTTGGGCTAGCGTAATATGTGCTTTTATAAGCCTAGTTCCACTGTTTAACTGGGCAGGCTTTTTTCCACAACTGTTTCCCAATCCTGCCTTGTTAAGGGAGATAACAAGGATTGTTAATACTTCTGTTTTTTGGATTCTGTGCTTATTAATACTTCACAAGCCTGCAGACAAAAGATGTGTTTATGCCTTGGGAAAGTTAGCAATTAATCTGTTTAGCTGTGTGATTTGAGTGAGCGCAGTACCTTATTTGGGTACCAGTAAATCCATAGTCTTTGAGAGCTGATCCTGTGACCTGCTTTGCTGAAAGCAACAGACTCCCTTTTATACTAATTTGCAGAACCTGGTATCTTTTAAAATAGTGATTTCAGTGTATCTAATGCAAAATCTAGGCTACATACAAAGGCTCTGTTTCTATCACCTTTATGATTTAAAGGTGTACATGAAGTACTTTTTTCATGTGCTTTTTAAGTCACTAGATCAGGGAATCATTTTGTAATAGCTTGTTCCTTTCTTAAAAAAAAATTAAATTTAGTAAATTCAAACATTTTGGAGAATATGTTTGAAAGTAGAAGTCTGCTTTTGTTATTTGGGAAGTAGGATGAAAACAAATTGATAAGGAAGATGATTTGGAGCAACTCTTAGGGTGATAATGCATGAAAACTTTTTGAAGTTCATCCCTTCTTAGCCTTAATCTTTAATATTTCAGTATTTTAATTTTTTTGTTTTCAATGGAGAACATTCATTAAAATGGTCCATTTCCATCACTTCTAGATAGACTTGTGTCTGATGGGGGGAAAAAAAAAGTAAGTCAAGCTATAATACGATTATGTTAAAACTAGATTAAAAAAAAACCCCACAACAAAACCCTGCATAATACACTTTGGGCAACAGTCCAGAATGGAAGGGCAGTGGGATGATTATTTTAAAACATGTAATATTTTGGATTGCTGTACAAAATTAGTGTAATTAAAACAATATTTTGCAATGCATTAGGTTTAAATTTTCTAATTTGTTTTTTTAAAGTATTACAGTTATGTCCTGATGCATCTACTGTGTGTCAGAAGACAACTTTCTAATGAAAAAAATTATTAACACGTGTATATTCGGCAAGGACTGTAGTAAACAGGCTGCAAAGTTGTGATGTACTGAATACATTAGTATAGGGCACTTTTTACCTGCCGTTAAAAGCTTGTAATACAGCAAATTGGAGAGCTGTGGCACCCATTTTTCAATTGCACTTTATTAATTTAAAAACTGTGGAGAAATATTGATGAAATTTAATGTTGCAAGCTTGTGTATTTGCCTTTTTATGCAAAAAATTAAATGCATGATAAGTAGCATCGTAATAAATGCTACCTTTAGAATGTAATTTTATCTTATTAGTGGCTTAAAACTTCTATTTTTAACAGACACATTGTCTAGTGTAAAAGCAGACTCTTGGTATGTCACCAGGTGTCTTTGCCATACACATATCAAATGGAAGGAGTTAATCTTGCAAAAAATGGTCAGATACCTTGTTTTTCTTTTCTTTTACATTCTTCAGTACCAGGTGACATAAAATTAGCACAGTGATCATGGGAGAGTCTATTTGTACTGGTAAGGCTATTTGTATGTAGGAAGGCAAATTTCCATTTTTTATGGCTTTACTTTTTCATCAAAAGATGAAACTTTCATCAACTTTCAAAACGAGTACAGGGGAATGGTAGGTCAAGTTTTGCTTTTATAATTGATTTGTGGATACAGTACTTTCAGAGAGGAAACATATTTCAAATATTCATTTTCTCGGTGAGTGTTCCAGTGGATTTCAATGAAGTTGAGAGTGTTACACTACAGAGACGCTTTATGGGTTATCTGTGCGCATTCTTCAGTGGTAAGAATTACATCTCTGAAGCCTACTCTACCTCTATAAACACATGCTATCTTGAGTGAGCTCAATAATTTAATAACTTAATTGCTTAAAAAATAGAATCTGTTGAATAATGAAAAATATCCTATGCACAGGAAGATGAGGGGAGCTGACTTTATATATAAATTCTTAATTCCAAATTTTGTATTAAATTTTATTAAAACTTTAAATTAATTACAGTGTCTGGAAGAGAATTACTTCTATCTTTACTTAAAAAATTATGGGAGAAGATTACTCATACTGCAGAACTAACGTTAACGTAAGAGTAAAAGCTTACACAAGTGAGCAAATGTGTTCAAGCAGGTTTAAAGAGGAGAGGTGGAGGAGACTGAGAACACAAGTGTAGAGATCCAGATGTCTCCCTACTGCTGTGGTTGGGACAACAGCAGACTGATACGTAGCAGAAAGGTTTAGGTATTTCTATATCTCTGTTCACAGTGGAAAATGAAACTTTTTTCTTTAAAATTTTCAAGCTGTATAAAATGGGTTATCTGTTGATTGCCGTATGAAGAGGACTTTTTCTCACGGACTTGTGTGTGTTTAAGTATATGTACATACAAGCTTTCCATAAACGATCATTTAATAGAGAAGTTTGTAAAATTGTTCTGTGATGCTTCTGCTGAGCCATTCAGAGGAAGATAAAGGGCTGCTTGACAATTACTCCAGCTTAGGATCTGGTGCAGTGTTGGCTGTGGGTGAAAGCCATCCATAAAGCAAATAGAAAGGGACTAGAATTTTCAGATGAAAAAATGCAAGTGTAGAAGACTTTGAAAAGTATGGGCAGCCCTCTTTCATATTTTTAATAGCCTACGGTACAACATCATTACCTGGCTACAAGGAACTTCATGAGGAAGGATTTGTTCCTGGTGGAGTTTCTCTATCTATGGAATATATTTGACAGCTGGAAAAAGAACAGTACTTCATTGCTGAGATCCTGACAGCCGTCAAATGGAAATAGCGATCAATATTTATGAACTTTAACATTCATCCAAACCCGGGTAAAATCTTTTTGTTGGACAGGTGAAGGTATTAGGATTTTCTGACAGCAGCTTGAAAGTTCTTTTTATAGTAGAGAAGATGAAAGATGTGCTGCTTGGAATGTTCAGAGATCTGGGATTAAGCATCAAATCATACTTTTAGGTGGTAACACTTGGTAAGGTTTCTTATCCATTACAAATCTCTACTAGCTACCTCCTTTGACATTCTTGCTCTATTTATAATTACCAAGCACTTTATAGCTCAGTAAAGAATGGAAGGTAGCTATGAAGAATAAATTGTATTGTTTGGCATAAGAAATATTTTGGCAAAATTTCTTCTGAGATCAGTTTCATTGTGTGATGTCCTGCACTGAGAGGGCATCTGATTATAATGATGTATATAAATTTTTAATCTAGTTGTAATGTAAAGGAAATGTCTTTAAGAGAGTGAATTATGAAGAGTTCAGCATGGCTTGGTATCAACCATATAATGATTCAGTGTGCTATTTATAACTTCCTACTTACTGAAATTGAAAATACAAAAGCAAATAAAATATTCTGTAGTGTATCTTTATTTTTAATCTATGCGTGGGATGTCAAACATTGTACTTGTCTTGTGGACAGGACATGCTTTTACGAGCCTATAAATATATAAGTATATGAGAATCTGCACCCAAGTGGAACACGTTGCATGTAAATTGTCTTCTAAGTTTTTAAATTTCAGTATTTTTAAAAATTTGCTAGGTTTGAAAGTAACATTTAAATATTAATACTAAGCTGTACTACAGAACATAGTGTTTTGAATGCAATGCGGGATATATTGGTTTTGTTTATTGTAACCCTATTCCAGTTTCACAAGAGAAGTCCATCATATGATAGGGGGAAAAGAGGAAAAGGGCTAATGATGAGCTCGGCTATATAATTTGCACACTTAATATGCACACATCCAAATATCCTGGATTTGTTTCTAGCATGCATATACCAAACAGTGTTTTCTTCAATACTGACAGATACCTATATATGTAGAATAATTAAACATGTAAGCACAGCTAACCTGATATAAAACCAAATTACAAAAACTGTTGGGAACAAATGAGTGACAAGTTAGGCATAAGTAATGGAGCCTGTAATGCGAAAATGTTTATATAATCTTCTGTATAAGAAGAAACTTGATAAATATATCTAACGTATGTGCAGATCAAGGATGAAAACTGTAAATTCTGCTAGACTTATACTGGTAAATCTTGACAATCTGGTTTGCAGTAAATACTAATTCTGTCACAAAATGTCAGGGTCACATTATTAAATTCAAATAGTAATGTGGCCTGATTGTAGTAGCAATCCTTATCACAGCACAAGAACTTAAAAATGCAATATAACAGTTCTGCAGATCGGTGATAAAAGTAATCAGTTGTAGTAAGGGGAATGATTAAGTATTATGGGTTTCAATTTATTATAAAAAATTTTCTGAATTATTTGTTTGCATTTCAGTGATATTGTAAAGCATTTCTATATTTTGTTTGAACAGTTTAGGAGCTTGCATAAAATGATATTGGCTGATTATTTTTTTTCACTTTGATATATGCAATAATGTCAATAAGCAATAAATTGCATGTTGTATGCAAGATATCGGTACTTCATAATAAAGGAAAGGAACACAGTTTCTTAATTTGTGAATTTTTCTTTCTTAATATGGTAATAGCTTATGTACCTATAATGAATGCATCGTGAAAGAACAATTTTCTCTGAGTTCAGTTCAGAAACAACTGGCTTATATGGTATTTTGAAATTTCGTGCTGTTATCTTTTTCTATTTAAAAAAAGGTGGGGAGGGAGTATGAGGTCTGAGCCATACTGTTGTTCAAGTGGCTGGACTTTTAAACGCTAAATTCTATGTAGGACATCCCTGGGGCCAGGAATGTAACTTAAACTATAAATTTTGTTATGTATTGAGGAAAAACTTATATTGGATAGTATAATTATATTGCATTGTATTGTAATACCACATGTTTCAGGAGATAAGCTGGACAGTTGTTTGAAGGCTTTAGGGATAAAGAGCTACTGTTGTCAGTGTATTATAAATGTGATGCACTACACAGTCCCTTACTGAATACTAAGACAGGCAATTAAGTTCCTTAATATGGCAATTCCTAGATTCTGTATGTGCAGTGAACATATGACTAGGAAGCATCACTTGTGTGGTAAAACGCGGAGGTTTTTCTGAGCATGCTCAGAGGAAGTTGCTGCTGTTTTCTATCTTAACCACTGGCTTCCAAGCACAGGAGTTGCTTGTGTTTCTTTGACCTTTTTTTGTATTATACAATGGTTACGTTACTAGAAGAGAACACAAAGCATACAGGGGTTTTTACTTTTTTCCTCTCATCTTTTAAGGGGCATTTAGTTCCATTTGTAAATGATATTGTTAGGGTACCAATTTTACACTCTTAGTGTAGAAAACTAGTCATTAACTAGTTGGTCTGTTTGGAAGTGACTTGGAGTGTCTGGAAACGTTATTTGGGGTCAGATGCTATATAGGTCAGATTTTCAACTGCTTGAGGAAGGACAATGGGGGCTTGGTGGGAGGCTTTCGTATTGGCACTGGGCAGCTTTTAACACTGAATGGTGGAAAGGAAGGACTAAGCACAGCTGGGAACAAGGGATGCCTTTCAGTGAGCCATTCTTAACCTGACAAATTCAACAAGTCTTGCTTAAAGTGTGAGAAACATACCTCTCCCTAAGAAGTAGGATATAGTAACTATTTTGTATATCCACTTTGTCATGTTCTGGTGCAAAGTTGCTCTTCATTTTCTCCCAAATTTAATTTTTTTTTTTTATTACTCTTTGTGTTCTTGCTGAAAATGTTGTTTGCTGTACTTGTATTGGTGTGATAATTCTGCATTAGGGTTTGTTTTTTATTTAATCTTCACAGTGGATATCTGTCATTTTTTAGATGGTGGACTACTGTTGTATCATCTTTTTTTGCTCTGCTTTTCTGCAGTTCACAGTGTAATATACCTAAGGGTAGACTGTGTGCTTTGCTGAGATTGTGACCTTGGTGTTCTTTATAATGCTTTACATTGAGGAAAAAGTATTTGCTACTTGGCTTATGTTATAAAGGGTGAAAACTATTGTCTATACAACGACTAAGAAGTAGTGCAATTGTTGCTTCTGGTGGAGCGTGATGGTGGAAAGCAGGGAGACAGCATACTGACATCAACAACATAATGTACTTTGAGAGGAGGGTGTAGAACCAGTTCCTCATTTCAGAACATCAGAGAGAGAAAATGTGTTTTACCTTAGAGTTGTTCTGCCACTGACATGAAATATTTGGAAGCAGAGATGTCAGTCGGTCTACAGGAGCCTTTTATTAAACTGCGTTGTCAAGTGCAGCAAGTGAAGACTAAAATGATTGTATCTTGTTTAGTGCTGCTTACACAGCTGTTACTGTGAATGCAGTCTTAGAGATTTCAGCAAAGCCAAATATGCCTAAAACTTGGGCAATGATGGAGGCAATCATCATGTTTTCTAAGGCATATAATAGAGACTCAGTTACTGACATGGTGCCACTTTCCCAACTCCAGGTTCTCAGTATGCCTTGCTAATAATTCCTGCATGCAGAAAGGGTAGGAAACAATTTCCTCTTGCGTAATAAAGACTATAAAAGGGCAAAAATTAGTGGATATTTGATATTGCTTTATACTTGTATTTTTATTTCGTGTTCACACTGAATGGCAATGTCCTCGTTAATAAGAAAGATCCTATTTTGAAAGATGGTATGTGAACATGTTCTTAAAAGCACTCTTGAGAGGAACGTATAAGATTTTTTTTAATTCAGGTAGTCATACAATTTGAAATAGTGCTTGTTCGAACTGCTTCAGTGTGGTTTAGAATTTGTCTTTATTAGTCTTTCTGATCTTTTTCAAAAGAAATGGGAGGGAATCACTGCTTTCTTCCTTTACACCCAAATACATACAGAGAGTGCAAGAGACCCCTCTTCCAGATTTGAATTTGGATTTTCTTCATCCCAGGTTAATGTAATAATTGGGCCACTTGAAGCTTAAATTCCTTCCTACTTTAATTTTATTTTTAATTGCTCCAGTGAAATAGGATGTTTCAAAAAATAATTACGCTTTTTGATCAGTTCTAATTGTTATATATTAATAATGAATTTTTGTCTTGTGTCTCCCCACCTGCCTTTTGCACTTGACAGCCTATTGAGAGTCCACGTTGTGGGATGAACATTGAAATAGTCCTGCAGGGTTTGTACTCAGTTACAGCTGTTACTGCATGGCTGGATCTTACCATGTTAGTCAAAAAGGGATGGGATGAAAGTGGTCTTCCTTGCTCTGATGCAAAATGAGCTCCATTTTCTGAATCATCAAACTGCAGTGTTATGCACAGTATTTCATGCATACAGTTAAACTGCATCTTCTGGTATTGAAATAAGGCAATATTCTCAGTCAATCTTGAAGAGCTGTGATACTTTTCTTGACTAGCTGATGTTTAAAAACCATCTTAAGGAACCTTAGTATCTCCATAAGTTTAATACTAGAAAGGTTACACCTTTACAATATTGATTCATGCTGCTAGTACGGTCAGTATTTTTTCTATACTTTTTTAAAAAAAATTAGCTGCAGTTGTAAGGGATAATGATTTCACAACCAAAACAACATGACTTAAGATGGCACGTAGCTCATGCTAACACAGCTGTACGGGGATTACACGTGAGCCTCAGTACATAAAATTCCCTGTTGTTGGCAAATTTTGAAACAACTTTTGTACCCTGAAATGTGCTATACATAAAACGCAGCAGCCCTCAGGCGCCCTCTGTCCGTTCCCCCTTTGGGGAGTCACGCACCGCGTGCAGAACAAGGCGTGTCCCCGCCGCGGCCGCAGCCCGGCACCGCCCTGCCCTCGGAAGGGGCAGCGAGCCGGTCCCGGCAGCCCCCCGCTTTGCCGCCGGGCCGGTGAAGGCCCCGCGCCCCGCCGCGGCCGCTCGACAGGGAGCAGCCCCCGGTGCGACCTCCTGGCGCAGCAGCGCCTGCCGGGGCCCTTCGGCCTGCCGCCCCCGCTCTGCACCAGCGCCGCGGCCGCCCTCCCCGCCGCCGCCCGCCCTCAGCCCGCGGCGAGGCCCGGCGCGGCGCGGCGGAGGCGGGGCTGCCGCAGCCCTGTCCCCGCCCCTCCCGGCGGCGGGCGCAGGCGCCGAGCGGGCCAGGGGCGCCGCGCTCTCGCGAGGCGGGGCGCGCGGCGTCGTGCTGCGCTCGGGGCCGGCCGCGGAGGCGCGGGCCGGGCTGAGGTGAGGAGGCGGAGGCGGCGGCGGCGGCGGCTCTTGGGGACGCGGCGGCGGTGGCGGGAGGCGGGTGCAGAAGGAGGGCGCACGCCGCCGGGCCGGGCCGGGCCGGCTGGGCACAGGGGGCGGGCCTGACCTTGCCCGCGGCCGCCGGCTGCGGGGTCGGTCACGGTGTGTGTAACGGTGCGGCGGCCTCGCGCGCGGCGTTACGTGAGGCGCTTCCTGCCCGCGGGGGGGTGGGGTGGGGTGGGTGTCGCTGCCCTGTGCGGGCCCGAGGGGGCTGCGGCGGGTTTCGGGGTGCGGACAGAGCCTCCCCCACCCCCCGCCGCGCTGCCTCGCCCCGCCGCCAGTGGGCGTGAGGACACGGGTGAGCGGCGGCGGGGCGGGGGGAGCCGGCTGTAAGCATGGATGTTACCCGCAGGGAGCCCCCGCACCTTGTGTCCCGCGCGAGCTCGTTCGCTGCCAGTCCTGGCAGACGCTGTGGATTTTTATTTAGGCTGGATGTTTATTACTTAAACCGACTTTTTTATTCAGTTTTTTAATTCGTGATGTAGCAACATATCTGTACTTGCATTCCCCTTAATAAATAACCAGTGTGGGTTTGTATTACGGATGTTTGCTTTTTTTTCTGTAGAAACTTGATCTAAAAAGGCCCCGTGTGCGGAAGCCATGGGTTTGTCTGCGTCCTCCCCGGCTGCTGCAGGTCAGTCACCGAATGCATCCAAGCAACATCAGGTGGCATCTCCACCTTCAGAATGTCCTATGCATCAGGAAAAAATGAGCGGTAATTATTCTTGAAACTTAAATGAAATAAACTCTTTACGTGGAAAACAGATTGAAAAGTGTTTGGGGAAACAAAAAAGAAAAATGATTCTGCAAATAAAAACTTGAGTTTTTCTTTTAGCAAAAATAGTTGTCAAGTAACTTTTCATGAAAAGGAGTCAGTTGTTCACCAGAACAGCGTGCAAGCTGCTTTGTCTGTAGAGACAGTAGGTGCTTGCTGTAGAACCTGTGGGTCACTCCTGATTGTCACATTTCACAGGGGTCCTGCGGATCTATTCCCATCGAGCGGTACAGCCACAAAGGATCAGGGAGGTGCAGGGGCCCCTACAAATATGGTAACTGGGAGCAGGTGGTTGTCGCTAGAGAACATGCATCTGGAAAAGGGCAGCAGAAGGGTGGAATAAGATGAATGTCTGGAGGAGGACATCAGCTCTTCCATTGACACAATCAACACATGTTGGATTAACATCGCTGTGGAAATCTTAAGTACAAACAGTTCAGCGTAGGGGCCAGCATGAGGTGGGGAATGAGCATTCAAGGACTACATAAGAAGCTTAGATCTTACCATGGTGCTGGGTCCTAAAATGCAGGAAAGAGAACAGTTAAAACTGTTGCAAAGCTCAGAAGAAAAAGCGAAATACCAGTTCGTATTTACATGAGCATTCAATGAACTGTTTTTCATTTTCCTGTCATGTCTTAGAGTTTTCATTTTGTAGCAAAATATATACTATTTTTTCCTGTATTTCAGGTTGTCCAATGCACATGAAGACTCCTGATCATAGAACTGAGAACACAGATGATGTTCCCGCACATCAAGAAAGAGCATATGAATTTGTAGCATGTCCAGTGAAGTCTGGTGCATCTCAAGTGAAAGATGACATAGATCCTAGCAATATGGTAACTTTTGCTTATTTCACATGTTTTCTTCAGTCTTGTTTCTTCTGAAATACTATCCCCAAAACGTAAATGGTGATACTGTCTAAGGTGGAAACTCTGGCAAATAACGTTATTTTTTAATTTTTAACACTGCTTTTTCTAATTTTGTGTGCAAATATTTGTATAAAAACAAGTTACATCTTATTTAACATTCTCTTCTTCAAATTTACATCTTCTTGATAAAATGTGGTTTTCCAGTTTGTAAATATTTTTTGCTGTCTATTTCTATTTGTTAGTTACATGCATGGTTTTTATGCTACGTTAGTGGGTTTTAGGTTCTGTGTAATAGCAGTATGGGTAAGTTCTGATTCAAGTCTCTCCAAGATTTCCTCCGATTTACAAAAAGCACTGCTCTTTTGCAAGTTGAAGTTTAGGCAAAAGGGTTCCTTTAGTCTTCTGTGCAAAGAGTTCTACTGCAAAAGAGAAAGATAATTTTGGTGGACTTAAATAAAGGCTGAACTTCTCGATCTTTGTTGCAGCTGATTGATTATACTTTGATTTTTCTTAAACACCATTACATAAAAAAATTTTCATCCTCTAGTTTGTTGTTGATTCTCCTTGTTTTCTAGATGCCTCCTCCTAATCAGCAGGTGATTCTCCTTGTTTTCTAGATGCCTCCTCCTAATCAGCAGCCATCTCCCGGTCAACCGTTTCCATTGTCAACTGTTAGAGAAGAATCTTCCATTCCTAGAGCACATTCTGACAAGAAATGGGTCTACCCTTCAGAGCAGATGTTCTGGAATGCTATGCTAAGAAAAGGGTAAATACACTGTGAATTACAGATGGAGTCTGTGAGCCTGAAACTCATGAAGTAATATCATTAGTTATTATTCATCGATATTATTTAAACGTTTGTGGACTCTAAGCAGTAAATAATTAACTAGCTCTTTTAAAAATTTCTATTTTTATAAACAGCTTTATTTTAAAGGGTGAGCTGCTCTCAAAGGCCATGTCTCCTCTAGTGATCAGCAAGATGGTAGGGTATGTCAGGCAACTGCCACTAGCTCAGAAAATTTTCTTAAAAGTCAGTGCATAGGCATAGACAAACTTTGCATGATTGCCAGCTTTCAAACTCAGTCAGCTTCATGCTAATCCTATAAACTGATAGTAAAAGTTCTGTGATTGTGAGAACATCTAACTTGACTTTGCAAAATTGCTAAAAATGTGAAAATTGTTTGACAAGTAGATGTTTTCAGTCTTTCAAAAAATTCAGTGTAGGCAAGATCTAACTGAATGATAAATGTCTCCTGTGGCCTAAAAAACCTTCTGTGCTGCCATTTGCTCATTCTTTTGTAATTATTTGTCATTCTCAAACAGATCAACTTTAAAGGCAGTTACTATTAAAACAATAGTAATTCTTTGTTCTACCTATCAATGTTGTTCTTAAGACAATATGTCATAAGCAGTCTATATTGAACACACAAGTTTTGATCCTGTAAACACTTAAAATGTGTTCAATGTTATGCCTGTTGAAAAGGAAGCACGCGTGTAGTCGTAATGCAGGGTCAGAGAGATGAAAAGCATTTCAAAGTGTATGAAAAATGTATTAAATACAGGACTTCTGTGCATTAGGAATGCAAGTGGGATTTTTCCTCAGCATTTTTACGAATACTGTGGATGTGCTGATGTTTGTACACTCTCATAACTTTCTGATCCAGTTAAGCTGTTAATTCAGCTAACAGAATTTGTGGATCTCTATGATGATAACTTTGATAACTACCCTTTTACAGAGAAAATGAAGTGGTTCTCAAGATGCTTAAGCAGATGAGCCAGAAGTTTTCATACTTGCTTTGTGTCTTTGCATAAAACCTTAAAGCTCTTGATTCAAAAGCCCATCAGATAAACCGAGGAAGGTGGAGTAGTTATGCTGTAATGCTTGTAAACTGTTTTCAAATTCTTATTTTTTAGGTGGAGGTGGAAAGATGATGACATAACAGGTGAAGATATGACCAACATTATTAAGATTCACAACCAAAATAATGAGCAAGCTTGGAAGGAGATTCTGAAGTGGGAAGCTCTTCATGCTGTGTACGTATGTATGAAACGAAAAGCAAATCCTTTGGTTTAGCTCTTGCTTTTGTAATTCTTTGAAAGTAGCATGTCTCTTTAGTTTTCACAGAAATATTCTGGTGCTGATATGTCTCAAAAGTTACAGTCTTGTAGGAGCATGCATTTTGATTAATATGGAGGAAGATTATCCAGAAGAGCTTAACTAGAACTGAATAATTATTATGTTGATAAAACTGATGAGCGTTTTGGTGGTGTGTGTATAATGTGGATTTGGAGAAATTAACTTCTTATTGTATCCATTTGGGAATTATTTAATTGAAATCTTTACGTTATGAAAAAGATATGAGATGAAGACTTAGATTAAAAGTGACTGGTGAAAACAAACTGTCGCTTTTTAGGTCAGTATAGTCCCTGTTCCTAGAAGAGACAGACTAGTTAAGCATTCTGTATGTAGAAATTTTTCTCTGAAATTCCATGTTCTTTGTTACACACTAGTTTGGATTGCCGTTTTCTGTTCTTTAGTGGTTTTCTGTTCTTTAATCTATTAAATCTGTGGATTAGATTTGCAGAGAACTGCTCTGTTGATAAGTTAGAACAGTGGTGTGGAGCATATCAAAGGTACTTTATCATACCAGCAGTAAGTGCTGTCAGAAACTGGGGGACCTTTCAAACCTTTAAAAAAAAAAAAAAAAAAGCTAATTTAGATCACTTGTAATTAATTTTTTTACTGTTGCTCTTTCTCCTATTCCTTTTTTCTGTTACTAAAACAAATTACCATAATGGTTTAAACGCTTAAAGTAAGACTGTTTTAAAAGGTAAAAACTATTTTCATTTTTTAATTGCGTGCACAGGGAATGTCCATGTGGACCATCACTGATGCGATTTGGAGGCAAAGCAAAGGAGTATTCACCAAGAGCCAGAATACGTTCATGGATGGGGTACGTGGGCAGGAAGGAAGGTCTTCCAGTGAGGTGGGAGGGCAGGGAGACGTGTCTGAAAACATGGTGTAGAATTAATTTTAAGATGTTTCAGAACTGGAATTGCAAGTTATAATTACCGGAAGATAGAAGTACTAGTGGGGATCTTATGCCAGTGTCTGGATAAATAAATCTTCTTAAATAGGACTTCCACTCCTTCTCCCAAGTTCATAATATCCATTAAAATATCTACGTGGTCTATTATCTGTCTTTCCAGATATGAACTTCCCTTTGACAGACATGATTGGATTGTTGACCGATGTGGAAAAGAAGTGCGATACGTTATTGATTACTATGATGGTGGAGCAGTAGATAAGAACTACCAGTTCACTATCCTGGATGTTCGCCCTGCGTTCGACTCTCTCTCGGCTGTATGGGACAGAATGAAGGTAGCTTGGTGGCGGTGGACTTCGTAACTACTCCTGTGGTGTGTAGTCAAAAAGTAAACCACTTTCCTCCTAGACTGAGGATAAGTGAATACTAGGACTTGAAATAGAGGTTCACTGCAACTGTCATTATTTTCATCATCACCACTGTTCTTTGGGGGTGGGAAGGGAGGATGGGGAAATCCGTTGTTAAGTACACCGATGCTTTATGGTGTTGTGAGTGAAATAATAAAGTTATAGTAGCAAAAACATGTATCTTAATTTTATTAAGAGCTGGGAAATCTTTTCTTACTTTGTCGCAGATTCTGCGTAAGCTTGCCACCTTTTTATTTCATGACTCCAGTGCTGCACCAAATACATTAGGTTTCTGATTCTGACTGGAGTTTTGAGTATTAAATAGTGAAAACTGGAAATTTCATAAATGATTTCACGTAGTTACAGTATTTGGATACTCAGATGATGAATAAAGGGTAAAAGATCTGGACTGTTTCAAACTGCATGTTTCATTAACTATATAAACAATACACATGGGCACTTTGTTTTCACATGGGCACTTTACCTGTTCAAATACATGCTTCCTCAGAAAACTTTAGTCAAATTTATTGTGTTAAAGGACGTATAGTGTAGTATGAGTATTTTTAAAGGTATATTAAGTTGAAAAGGAGAATATACTCATGCCTTAATCTGTAATTTATCTTTGAACCAGAACAACATCTGTTAGAAGCAGGAAATCAGTGTCAGTTACTTTTAAAACAACGTTTCTAAAAGGAGATAAAACTGATTTTTAATCGCTATTTATTTGAGTATTTAAAAGGTTTGTTTTCTGATGTAAGAAAACTGTATTCTTTTAGTACTTTCATGTCTTTAATGTGTGTCTCATGTAATGCATTTTGGACAGAATTAAGCCTCATTTAAAGAAACTGTCGTGCAGTCTACGGTAGCATAACCTTTTTTTTATATAATACGAAATCGCACAAGAGTGTATGACTACACAGTCATAAATGTTTCTGGATAGTGATTATAGTGAGGCATATTAACAGATGTGTATATAACTTGGCTAAAAGGGTATCAAAAGTGCTAAGAAATAAGGTTGATTTGAGTGTTTTCTAGGAGTGATGCATGTTAATGCTGTGTGGCTTAAAGATTTGATTAATGTATGTGCTTAATAAGGGAAACTAACTTTTTTTTTTTTAAGTCTTCCACTGTAATAGCTTTAAATTTGCATGGCTTGGTAAATTACAGGTGCCACATACCCCTAAATTTAAATTATTCCTCCCTTTCAGCATATATTACTCTTGAGAATTAGTCTTCCATGTAAAACACTTGGGAAGGAAAGGAGTAAGAGAGTGTCACATTGTAGCTTCTTGAATGGGAGAAGCTTACTTTGTGAAACTTCACAACCTTAACTGGGAACCAGCTGTACATTCATTTTATGAAAGTGGTTATTTTTAACTGACATTGGAAGCTTTTTTTTTCTTTTTTTTTCCCTGAGGGGAAGGCCCCTCTATGTTTCAGTCAAGTAACTTCCCATTTAGGAAAAAATTATTCAGGGAAGCTTCCATACTTTAATGGAGATGAATGGTTCCCACTTCAGAGGCAACTGTCCTGCATGGTAGGAATAAATATTACCCAGAAGTCCACAGTCTTAAAAGAAAACCATGCTCTTACCCCCATCCACTTTCCTCATTCCTTTTTCACCTTTTTAGTGATTCATATATATAAATGAAAAATAGTTTGGGGGGAAAAAAAAATCTCCATCTGCGTAGGCAATGTATGTATGAGATATGAGAAGTGCATGAGCTTGTATGAAGCATATCTGATAATGAAAGAGCTGCTCCTCTCTGTTCTACAGTAAAGACGGAGGCTTACTGCTTTTTGGGGTGGGTTTTTTTTGTTTGGTTCATTTATGTATACATTTGGTAACTTGATATATGCAGAATTCTGTGTTTCTCACAACTAAATATGGAAAAGGTACATCAATGTAGGGAGTGCTTCAGAAGCTTCAAAAGAGCAAGTTTGCTTTGTTGATTTTGGAAGTGTGATGTTGAGTGCATTATGGAAACTGTAATTGCTGCTAAATCTGGTGAAAGGTGTCACATGCCACTTCATGCATTTACCATCTTGTTATGTTCCATCTCACATAGATTCAAGTTGTTCTTTTCTGTGCTACTGTTAATGAAATGTACTACTTTGTCATCAAACAAAAGGGAGAATCAAATAAATACACTTTTCTTAACTTTGGTATTTGGTGATCATATTTTTAGCTGTAAGAATTATTAAGATGAGCTCTTGCATGTGTCATACGAGGTTATAGTCTGTTACAAGTAATCAGATCTCTGAATATATACTACTCATTTATTTAGGTGAATACAGAACCAAAAACCAAGGCCTAAATTCAAGTGTTTGCCAATCAAACCAGCAGCTCTCAGAATAAGAGTGTATGACGACAAATATATTCATCCTGAGTCTGGCTAACTTCTGAAGAGAGGAATGCAACGAATTTTTTTTTTTTTTTTTTTTTTTTTTTTTTTTTTTTTTTTTTAAATAATCCTTGAAGTGTAAATGAAAATAATTCATTTCTACAAGCAGTAAGACTTAAGGAAGTAAACATGGAGTTTCCTCTTTTAGGTTTGGGTTACTTTATGCATGATGTTGGCAGTTCACTATTTCTCAGAAGATGGGTGTCAGAGTGATTAGAATTCTAATGTTAACTTGAAAAACAGTGATTTAAATTCATGGTTTTTACCCTTCGGGAGGATGTTTTAACTGTAAAACTATTGTTTAGGCTAGATTAAAGGTAATGCGTGTGCGTGTGTATATGCATAAATAAATACATTTATATCCTTTCTTTGTAAGTATAGAAAGGTTTGGAGTGTTCATGAAGCTCAAAAAAGCGAAGAAGTATCCTGATCGGGCCCTTTCAGGGAATTGTGCAGCAGCATCAGGTTCCCAGTCCCAGTCAGGCTGAAACAGAAGTTCAGAACCCAGCATCTCAAACCAGGTTAACCTTGTGCACATGCAAAAGGGAAAATATGAACGCTGTCACTAAAGCGGGGCCACTTTTTAAATCAGTTGTGTATTTAGGTATCTGAAGTTCACAGCTTTACGGTGTCGAAGCCCTGCTTGACCTATTGTGTTTGACTCTTGCAGGTAAAACAAGTTAGGTGAGCTCTCCTGGTCTGCAGCTGAAGATGCGTCCTTCAAGGATATCGCGGTGCTCAGAAACTGCTATCTCTGTGACTGATTGATGGAAAAGGACTCTGGCATAACGCTCCAACTGTAATCAGGTCTTGGGTCATACATATGTAGTTAAGAGTGGTACTGCTCTTTACTACCTGGAGCAGGAGACCATTCTGCATTCAAATACTGGTTTTGGCCTCTTGCTGTTGCATCGCTTCAGGCAGCCAGTGACTACCTTGCAGTTAGGGTGCCTAGCACCATGCTGCCAGTCTAGAGGGGCACTGAACACGTGCTGTGCCTACAACACCCTCCCTACTCAGTAACGTTGGCCCAGCTCTCTGCTCTTCCGCAGTATGTCCTGTTAGTAACTGGCCAACGTGAGTACCCTGTAATTAGGGAGTAATTCACAGGCTTGTCCTTCTGGGATACCTGGAGTTCCTGAGCTGTAGCTCTTCTGTCACCATTTATTTATTTATTTAGTTATTCATTTCCCTCTCCCCTAGAAACAACTTTGCTGTTCCCTTTCATATTACGCCAATGGTCCTCGCTTCAATCTCTTTAAGAATTTTTCAGCTAAGCCCTAGAGTTTCTGCCCTACTTTGCTGTAGAAGAAAGAGACTGTGTTGCTGGTAAGAAGGTATTTGTGTCCATTGTTGATTATTGCTATTTTTTACTGCCAAAGCAAAGTGTTCTGGATTAACGTTTTTGAATTATGAGGTGAAAGAGGTATGCTAATTTAGTGTGAAATGGGACAACAATGCTGCCTAATGTTTACGTAATGTATTTACTATCAGGACTTTAATGTGCTCTGTAAATAATTATTTAAAGTCTAAAATATGATGATGAATATTGTTCTGCCTCCAAAGGGTGTGAGAGTGGCAAAGGATCTCTTGGTGCTTTGAAAATGATCATAAATAGTCTGTCGTCTTATGCACTCCCATTTTGTTCATTCAACTCTTGTGTCAAAGTGTGGGGGAATAATAGCTAATGTGCCAAAGTTCAAAAGATGGAGGCACAGATACTAACGTTGCTGTAGCTTAGCAGCTAAAAATGAAGGGAACTGATAAACTAAGGAGCACTGCCTAGTTTTTGGACTCTTACTAATGTTGTGGTTTTCATAGAGGGTAGAAATGCCCCTTTCAAAAACACCACTCCTTTACTTTTTAAAGAGATCTGTCCCCAACGTTTACTAAATTAAATATAATTTTAATCCTTTGTCTCCCTTTGCTTACACCTGGAGGAAAATCCATGTAGTAAGGTTCCACAAACAGATGTACTTGATGTGGAAGCTGAACTTATTTTGAGGACAGAATATACTACTCATAATGCTAGCTGTGCTTATGTCTTCAGTATCACACCCTTCCCTACCCACAACTATCTTTACATATGTTCTTTTTAAAAACACACAGCGTTGCTAGTTTTCTACAAATTTTTAATAGGGAACTCCATCCATTTTTACTCTCACGGAAAGAAAATGTGTTCTATTTATTATTCTGTCTTACTTTGGACAAGGTAAATTGCAGGCAAAGATCTATATGCAGT
Source organism: Gymnogyps californianus (assembly GCF_018139145.2). Classification (NCBI taxonomy): domain Eukaryota; kingdom Metazoa; phylum Chordata; class Aves; order Accipitriformes; family Cathartidae; genus Gymnogyps; species Gymnogyps californianus. The sequence continues at coordinate 16,620,305 of NC_059478.1, read as the reverse complement.
GAATCAAGTAAGTATTGATTCTCTCAGCAATGATAGTAACAATAGGAACCTATGGTCATACTAGGTATGTCATTTTGTAAAAAGCATCCTTTTTAGTTTGCGTTAGATGGTTAAGCACTTTTATGTGCATGTCCTTCAAGAAAAAATGGCTTGCCAAACTCCTAGAGAAAGAATCTTAAATTCTTTTATGAATGTGACAGTTGCATCTATTTGGTCTTACTACTTGTACATCAAATAGTATAGAAACTTGTGGGCAGAGTGCTAGTCTTGGCTCCAAACCTAAACGTGTGGCCTTGAGCATGTGTGAAATGATGCATTGTTTACCAGTGAACCACTGACTCCAATGGCAGCTACTCACAAGACATGTCTGCATATTTGCAACATGGGTTCATATTTTTATGACTGGAGTCTGAATGAATCCAATTTTCAAAGGATAATGTACATTTATTGGAAGTATTGGGATTGTTATTAGTCTTCATTAAAAAAATTTAAAAGAATAGATAGTTTCCTTTGCTGACGTTCAGTTTGGACCATGGCCTCTCTTATAAAATAGAAACCATCACATTTGTTTTCAACGTATTACGGCAAAAAAACCCCATTAAAGACTAAGTCATGATTTCTGTTTTCCAATGTTTTGCCAATTTTGTGGTAACTACAGAAAGTTTTAGCTATTTTTCTAACATGCTGCGGCTCTTGCCTCCAGCTTCTGAAGACTGTGACCCCATAAACCTCCTGTCTATAGAGATAGCTAATGCTTTAATTGATCATTAGTAGACTTTCAAAATGAGTTTCCATCTGCCAGAAGATTAAGAGTCTTAGGGAATTGACTTAGAGCAGTTTGATGCATGGAGGATAAATGCAAGTGCCTTTAAAAAGCACTGCTAGACCACAAATCCTTGAAAAACTTGCTTCTAAAATAAAAGGAAAAGTAACAGAAAAGATTTTTCCTCTGATTTGTTTTTTTCTCAAATTAGAGAAGACTTTTTTTATTTATCAATGAGAATTCATTAGCTCATTTTCAAAAACCAAAGAGCAAAACCTCATGAAAATGTTGAATTTAACCTTAGAACAAACCATGAAATTTTGGCAGCTTTAATTTGCAATGTAAATTTTTTGTTAAATGAATTTATTCCAACTTTAAAAAACACATGCTTTGGGCCAAAAAAAAAGATGAAAACTTTTCTACTAGCTGTGTTCGAGAATACTGAGGAAAAACATCTCCATGTTTTATCACAATTTTTCACAATTACAGGGGTTGCTTCTCCTGTTTTCTTTAAACTTTTGCCTTTTAGCTTATTTGGAGTGATTTTTACAGGTTTTCATGTTGCTTTCTCTCTGCCATTTTTGTACAAGCCACTTTTGGGAAAACGTGTGCCATTGCGATAACACTTACAGTTGTTACTACAGAAATAATGGCTTCTTTCTTAGCACTGATGTTTCAGATACCTATTTAATGCAGTTAAGAACAGTTCTAGCTGGTAAGAATACCATTCTGGCTGCATTAGAGCTGTCAACATTGTTGTAGCAGAAAATAGAGGAACTGCAGCTATCCTACAGCAGTGCTGAAAGGTGGATGTGATTTGTGTTGCATCGGTTAGCCATCACACTTAGCTGTGGTTATGGGTTCCTCGTTAGTGTTTGTCTTGTGACCCCAAAATGGGGAACTGCAGTGATTTTTAGACTCTTCCTAGTGGTCCTTTAATGCCTTCTAGAGTATGTGCTTTTAGGACCACTTACAGTTGCGGTAGCTGGGACGGCAGGGTGGCTGGCATGGAAATGACGGTAAAAAGATGTAGATGGATGTTCCAAATTGACTTTTTTTTTCCCAAATGTCTGTCTATTCCTCGTCTCTTATTCGCCACTCAGGTTAGGGGAAAATGGGTCTAAACGCACAGTTTTATATATAATCACTAGTGGTTGTCGACACAACACCTAATTGATGGGGGCCATAATTATAGTGAGTGGAAAGCAAAGGATACTACTTTTGCAAATAACACTAGGAAGATTAATCTTACCTATGTCTGAAAGGTTGCATTCTGTTTGCCTTGTCAGGCAAAGTGGAAAATACTGGTATCGTCAGGGGCATATTGATTTATGACAGGATGCTGGAGCTGGTTTAATATAGGCTGACTCTAAAAAGCAAGATTTTTTTTTGAACTTTATTTGCCGCGTGTTGATGGGAAAGCATCCATTTAGAGGAATGAATATGGCTAATGTTATTCTGTCAAACACAGCAATGTTTGAAGAAATCATTAAAAAAAAAAAAGGAAAAATAAGATCTTGACTTCCAATTTAATAATAATGGAATGTGAAGGCCAGATTGTAACTGTAGAAGTTCATTTCAAATTTAAATATTTAGCATTTTCACTAGTCTGCGAATACAAGAAAATTTATTACATTAAGATGGAATTTAGATCTTTGACATGAAGCTGATATTTTCATAGTGTGAAAAATATCAAGCTGACATTATACTGTCTCATTTGATGACTTCCAAATGTCAGAGTGCAGTAACTTATTCATAGGGACCTCAATGTCTTGTGATAGTGTCAATTTAAAAGACATTTACATCGACTTTTTTATTTAAACATGTAAAATGGAATATGCAAAGTGGATGAGGAGAAGGGGGAAAGACCAGGGGCAAGAAAGTTCTTAATAATAGAATGAGGCACTTTTAAGGCTGATTTCCACCGAAGCCTTCTGACAGCTGCATGGGCTACTTCCTGGCAGTACTTCTGACAGCTCCCATCTTCTTTCCCTTCACGTTATTTCCCCCATTCCCAGCTCAGCGCTCTCATGTTTCTTGTTATTTGAACAGAATTTAGGGGATTAAAAATAGCATAATATGCTTTCCTGAAAAAGTAAACCATCCATCCCTTGCTTTTAGAAGTGATTTTGTAATAATGGAATATACTGAATATTTCTTTTGAGATGATTATACCTGGGAGTTAATGGTACCATTGGCTGTAGACGACCTCAGTCAGATGGCTGTTAACAGGATTATGAAGCCACAATAGTTGAATACAGGAAGCATAAATTTATATTCTAGTAAAACTTTCTGCGTGTGTGTGGCGGCGCTTCAGCTGATTGTCTACACCCTGAGGACGATCAGGTTATTCCTTTCTGTGGGTCAAGAGACTGTCATGCAGAGCTGTAGACCTAGGAACAGGGAGGGGGGGCCGGGCGCCGCCGCCCCTGCTGCAGAGGGCGGCCATTTTGTTCGGCGCCGAGGAAAGAAAGGCTCCCGCCACCGCCTCTGGTGCTGCCCGTTGCCGCTCGCTGCCTCGGAGGCTGCCGGGCTGCTCCTCACCGCGCCTCCCTGAACCGAGGGGCAGCGCTGGGCGAGGCCGCCGCAGGGCTGGAAGGGTCCGGCCGCCAGCCGCACCTTCCCTGAGGCGCGGACCGGGGTGGCGGCGGCTCCCCCTGCCGGCGGCGGGGCCGGCCCCGCCGCCGGCAGGGGGAGCCGCCGCCACCCCAGCCCGCGCCCCCAGCCGCGGCCATGTCGGAGCTGGCGCTGGAGGAGCTGTCGGCTCTCGCCGCCATCTACTGCGAGCCGGACGCCTGCGAGGTGCTGGCGGTCTCAGGTGAAGGCGGCCGCGCTCCTCTACCGAGAGCCGCGGGTCGGCCCCGCTCGGCAGGCTCTCGCCGCGCTGCCCAAGCGAGACCCGGCGCGGCGGCTGCGCCGCCTCAGCCGGGGATCCTCCAGCTGCACCGCACCGGCGGCCCGGCCCTGCCCCGGCCGCGCTACCCCCGGCCCGGCCGTGAGAGGAGTCGCTTCGAGGCCGTTCACGGGGGGGGGGGGGGGCTCTGCCCAGCGGGGCAGCAGCGGCTTAATCGCTTGGTATTAGCGGCAGTGCCAAAGATGGGTGCCTTCTCGCCTGTCCCTGTTCTGCAGTGTGTCTTTGCTGCTGGTCTCTTTGTAGGGGACAAATCCTGGCGGGTCCTACTCGTTTATAATTAGCGACCTCCTTAATTCCAGGTGTTTGCAGTGCGTGCAGAAACTTGCAGTAGGTGAAGGGCAGCAGTGGGAGTGGGCTGGCTGTTATTTAGGTAAATTAGCAGTTGCATCTCATAAGTGTAATGAGACCAGGTATTTATCCTGTAATATTTAATAGGGTGCCTGGTGTCCTGGGAATTATTACAGCGTGCTGCCTAGCTCCCCAGTGGAGCAACGGACAGCAAGCAGCTTCCTGCTGGTTGGACTGCAAAAGTCCTGGCGAATGCTGTTAAAAATGGATCCAGTGGCCTGCCATCAGATTTTGTCTGCGTATGTATTCAGCCCAACAGAACTGGTATCCATAAGGAAGCTTTTTTTTACTGTGAGGGTGACTGAGCAGTGGAGCAGGTTGCCCGGAGAGGTTGTGGAATCTTCGTCGTTGGAGATACTCGGAAGCCATCTGGACATTGCTCTGGGCAGCCTGCTGTAGGTGGCCCTGCTTGAGCGGGGAGGTTGGACAAGATGACCTCCAGAGGTCCCTGCCAACCTCAACCATTCTGTGATTCTGTGAAAATAACTTGGTGCAGCTTTGGTGTGAAATTATATGTGGCTGCTCTTGAGTGACTCACTTTAACTAAAAAGTTACTAAGAAATTAATTGAATAAACCTCAAACTTTTATTTGAAAATAGTTGTTGAAATAGATTCGCACAGAATAGCAAGTGGTTATTTGAAAAGAGGACTTTGTGTGTAGACAGCCTCAGAGGGATGAAGACATTAGTGTCTGCATGGAGCACAATTAACTGGGGTAATCTAAAAGCAGAATTGTTTTGTGTCTAGATCTGCATGACACACCTCTTGCTCCAGTGTAGGCAGGTAATTTTGCCATTTTATTTTTTTGATTGGTATTTAGAATTGTATTTTTAAAAGAAGATTGATGAAATGTTTCGACTGGGTTTTTTTTCCTTAAAGTCAAAATGTTCAGGAATGTTATTTCAGGCATAGTTTGAAAATACAGTATCCAGGCTTAACAGATGTTTATTTTAAAAAATATGAATGTATCTGAACATTGCATATGCATGTGTGTTCCTCCAAATCTGTTAGAGAAATATACGCACATCCTTCTCTATGCTTCATATACAGAAAAATGATTTTGTGTTTATAAGTCACCAGGACGTAAAAAGCTTAGAAACCTTCCTGGAATGTGAAGTGAAGTGCCACAAGTGCACAACTGGAACAGGCTGTTATATTTATATTGATGTTATGTGACCTTGCAGGACCTTTAGCCAGGCTGTGTTCGTGATATGTTAGGATCATACATATCTGGTTGATTTCCATTGTTTTCTGCTGGAATTGAAAAGACTGTTAACAACAGTGATTATTGATAGTTTTCTTACTTTGGGAATTTACTTCTCTCTTACGTTGGAGCTACAGAATCCTTTAGTTTGTATACAATTAACTTTTGCTGTATTCATTAGCTTACATTTTCTTTATCTCTTCAAACCATATAAATTGTCATTGCAAACGGTGCACAGAAGTAACTTCCAGTAAGACTGTTATGTTATGCTATCTCTAATACATTAAGAGTAATTTGCGTGTAGATCCACAGGATCAAAAAGGAGGCCATTAGGGTTTTATGGTTTTGAGGCATGTAAGAAAATGCTTTTGCAGGTCTCTTGGTATGCTAAAAACTTTGGCTTTCTGGAATTTAACAATGAAGTATTCAGAATGTAGAATATGTTTTTATCAAAACCAATGTGTTGATGAATTTAAATAAAGTATTTACAGCATATCTTTTTTACCTTACATATCTATTTACAAAGATTAGCGTTACAGCTAGAAATCCGTAATTTACTTGTTAATCTGTTCTCTTCTGCTTTGCTCACCAAGCTTGCTATAAAAATATATTTATATATTCTAATCTTGTACGTTAGTAGGTGCCATTTTCTGAATTTAAAAATAGACTGCATGTGTTGCATAAAATGCCTTTGGGCAGGAGAGGAGGGGGATATCTGTCTGGTTGACATGGAACATAAGAAAAAATGTGAAGTATGCTAGAGCTAAATATACTGATAAGCATGCAGCTATGGGGGAAAATGAGTTAAAATGTATTGAATTTAGTCCCATTAGCACATTAAATGCCAGCAGAACAGTCATACCCAACCTTTTATTTCAAAAATAATCACTATTTTGCTGTGAAGACAACTCAGACCTTGTAGCACGTGCAAACAAAGGAAATATTTCTTTAGAGCCTTGTTACGCAGGGCAACGGTGGTTTGCTCTTTGTTCTCCCAGCCGTCTGCAGCGCTGGTGCAGAAAATGGATGCTGGAATGTTTAAATAAACTTTAGAGGCTGTAGCCCCGCAAACGTTTTGAACCAATTCTCTTTTTTAAAAGTAAGTCTGAAGCAGATGTAAATGAGCACAGCTGGGCTTTTCGCGATGGCTCAGGGTGATACACCTTGGGATGCAAGGCTGCGCTGCTTCCTTCGCATTAGTTCATCATCACAGGGAAAGGTGTGAGATTGTTGCAGGCTTAAGAGTATGATCACTGCAGCAGGAGGCCCTTGCCGAAGGGGCCAGGTTGGCCTGTCTGTTTATCCCTCAGTTACTTCTGAGTTGGTAAGATCTGTTATGACAAGCTAGTGAAAAAATCCTAGGAGGTTTATCAGAAAGGTAACATGTTTTTCTGTCACTGTAATTAAGCTGGCAATAGAGTAGTATTCTTCAAGTCACTTATAAGCTGTGCGTTTTAAAACTTCTTGGCAACATAATTTAAAATAAAGTGATTCATGGGCATAATAATGTGAATACCGTTCAGCCAAATGCAGCTTGCTTTCAGCTGGCTGCGTACCTGGTGGGGCTGCCCTGTGTAAGGGGCAGCTGGAAGGAGGTGGGTCAGCAGGCACTGTCTGTGTGCGGTGCGATGCTCAGGTGTGTGCGGAGACCCTCCATGGCGGCCAAGAGAGTGCTGGGGGTCCCAGGAGGTGCAGTGCAGGCTTTTCTTCTTGTGTCTGTGGTTATGTGTACTGAGCCTAGCGTAATGGCAGAGGAGCTATCATTGCTGGTGCCCAGTAAGAAATGTTTGTCAGGGCAGCAGAAGACAGAGATTGGAATGGGAAGGATTGAGGTCCTCCTGCATAGCTACTGCCTGTGAGTGAGGGCTGCACGCTGCCAGATGGATGCTGTGGAGACTGGAGTCTCTTCTAAGGCTGGTGTGTTTCTGAGGAATAAACTTGCCTTAAAAATAGTATGGAACCTTTCATAGGGTCTTAGAAGACTGGAGACCAACTCCTGTTGGCAGGGAACGAGGCTTTAACACATAGTGCCTGTAGGTATAGGTGTGGTTGGGTGTAATTTCATTTAATTCACTGGATTTGCGTCCACTACTTTCAGCACTGGATTTGACTCTGTTTAGGTAGTGATGGTTTGTGGGTGTTTGGAGACTTCTTTATAGTAATGCTAGAGTTTGATTACTGGGTTTGGAGGGTTTGCTTATTTTATTTTGTGACTGCTCTGACCTAGAGAGTTCTTTGTATGACCCAGGAAGGAGGTTTGGAAACAAGCCCTTCGCTAAGCTCTCTAAAGTGCTTCTGTCTGTCCAAGTCACTTTTAGGTTCTTTCACTTACATGGTAGGGTTCAAATATAAAATCATAGAGAGTACTGAGGTTGGTTAGTGGCATCAGCAATACTAATCAAACATAATTCAACTGACTGTCATGTAAAGGAAGATAAGGTAAGGTAGGGGGAGAAGGCGGCAAGTCACTTTAAAAGAGCTCCTCTGAAACTCAGCTCTGCTCTAATCTACCTTTCAAATCTGGCTTCTCCTGCCCTCATAGAATTTATCAACCTGACGTTTTAGCAATTTTTTAAAGAAAAGGGGTGAAGTGTTTAAAATGCATAAAAGAGGTGAAGTGTTTAGAATGCATCAAAGGGGTGAAGCAGAGAACATCTGAAGAAGATCATCTTTTACCTGATCCCCTATTTCTTCGTGGCAGAGGAGCAAAAGTAGGATAGGTCTTTGTCCCCGCTTTTTGCTTTATGAAGTTTTGTATTGTTTTTCTATGCAACGTGTTTTAGTCAAGAAGGTTTTATTGCAGGAATTACTGTACGTAGCTTTCATATTCAGCATCTTTGATTATGTGATTTATCAGGAGGATGTGGTCTTTTGCCCTTCCTGCTACATACTGTGTGTATCCTTTTCACTCTGAAAATAATTATATTCTGAAGTAGACCAACAACAGGTTTTGAGTAGATACGCAGATATATACACATACATTTATGTAAGTATATGCATATATATGTATGTATGTAGTATCTAGGGTCAGATGTACAACAGAGGTGTCTTCGTTATGTCAGTCCAACTGTTGTAAATGTAGAGAAGTTGGCAGAAAAGAATTAAGCATATTTTCTCTGAAAGTTGTAGGGGACAAAGAATCTGACTTTTTTCTTTCCAAGTCTCTCTTTAGTGTGGAACTGCTTTTGAATGGTTGTCTTAAAAAATACTCAGTAGAAGTCTATTTGCCTTGCTCTGGTGTTGATGCTAGAAGTCTTACAGATTTCTCTAGGAGCAAAGTTAGGGTAGTGCTGAGTCCATCCAGAAAAGTCTCTATTTTCAGTTGTCCTTGCTGCTGCTATTGAGCTGTAGAAGCTGACTTATGTGTTTCTAAGAGAGATAATTCTTTATTACTGGCTTGTCTAGACTTTGAAAGAGCCAAAAGGTGTGAATAGTTTTTAGAATGTGTTAATGACTTTCCTTCTAGTATGATATAGAAGTGTTTCATTTCAGGATTCCCTGCAAGTATAGCTTGAGCCATTGGTTGCAACCCCCCACCCTGTAAAAAACCCCACACCCCTTATTTTATATAGAATGGCAGTCATTTGAGTTGAATTGTTAAAGAAAATAACATGACTTAATATGTATTTCAACTTCAAGCAAACTATTAATGTTTATTTTTTGATACTTTCCAGAGACGCATGGAATCACATTTAGAATTCAAATCAGCGTGAAAGAACTGCTGGATACAGATGTACTTTTAAAGCTGTTATTTCATTTACCTGTCAATTATCCATCAACTCTACCAGATATTTCTGTTAACTCAGAGCAGCTTACAAGGGCCCAGTGTATGGACGTGAAAGATAAATTACTTGAACAAGCAAAGAAGCATCTTTCTGAACCCATGGTACACGATCTGATTCTTTGGATACAGCAGCATCTTAAATATGTCATTAAGGAATCAGCAACAGTTTGCAATGAAAAAAATACTTTGTCAAAAGGAACAAGTACAGAGGATGGTATCTGGATGCTCCTTTTGCATTTAGATCACATGAGAGCAAAGGCAAAATACGTCAAAACTGTGGAAAAATGGGCTTCAGATCTAAGGCTGACTGGAAGACTGATGTTCATCGGCAAGATAATATTGATTCTTCTTCAGGGTGACAGGAGCAACATTAAGGTGCAGGAACAATGAATGTTGACTAGTTCTATTGATTTACCACTGAAACCTATGTGTCTGAATATTTTGTGTGTGTTTTTCTAAGATTAACAATTTTGGAAGCAGATTGATCATTAGGAAAGTAGGAAGGCCCAACAACTTTATTCTGTATTTAAGAAAAAAAAAGTATTCTATGAGAAAGAAACCAATGATGTCTGTAGACCTGTGGCCTGTATTGCTTTGCTTCCCACTGTAATTATACCCCTGTATTTCCTGTGTTTCCTGACTGTAATATGCCTAGGTTCAGTCTCCTGTATTTACCAAATGCCCCAGAAAACAGAAAATTTGTGATGAGAAATTACTAACAGACATATTTCTAGCTTATTACTAACTGTCTCTCCTTGACTTAGACACCATGGTGCTCCTAGTGCACGCCTGGGCTTTGAACTTCTTGTCTGTGTTTATGAACTCCCAGTGCGCATTAGGCAGGTTTTTGTGGTGATATTGGAGGAGAAAGTTTTGGCTTTTCAAACTCATGTTCTCTAGATCACTTAAGACTGTGCTTAACTTCAAGCTGATGAATAGAAACAGTCATGCGCTTTTTGGGACGGGCACTTTCAAAGTTTGATTGCTATGTTCTGAAAAAAATCTGTATGTTTCGTACAGATTTCTGCATTTTGCTAAACTTCAAAGATACTAGGTGACATTTAATATTTTGTTCTTTTATGTCATTTAGGAGTACTTGATTCTTCAGAAAACTTCTAAGGTAGATGTGGACTCAAGCGGAAAGAAATGCAAAGAGAAAATGATTAGTGTACTGTATGAGACAAAAGTACAGTCACAGCATAAAAGGTATAATTTAGTACTGTTGTGGATAGAAAAGTAACAGAATCGATAATTACATTCTGACAAATCTAGGCATATTCATGAGTTTCCCTTTTACAATTTAGGTTTCAGACGTTTGAAGTCAAAGAATATTCAACACTGGATGAGCTACAAAAGGAATTTGAAACTGCAGGACTTACAACTCTTTTCTCTGAGTTTGTGCCTCCTCTCTTAAAATAAAATTAAAAGAAAACACTGGACTCTTTGACCAAAGCAGTAGTTGACTGCAGATGCTGACGGAAGATAAAAGGACTAATATGGCAAACAACGTTAAAGCTTTTCTGCAAAAAACGCCAGAAGTAGCCATCCTCTTGCAAGAAGGAGAAGGCAATTCATATATTAAGAATTGATAATTTTTTGACATTTATGTATTGATAACTTTTTCCAAGGAATGTGGAGTTAATTGTGATAATTGCATGGCAAGCATGACAGATTGGGAAGAAATCATGTTAAAATAATAGTCTTCTAGTTAGACTCTGTTTTGCAATCTTTGTTATTCAATGTTTTGGTTTTTATCTCTCGTGGTAGTGGTTTTTCATAATGGCCTGCTGGAAAGCATGATTAATATTGCTTTGAAAGCTTGTATGAAGATATTTCTACAAAAAGCATAGCAAACACGGATTTGAATATGTGAGGACAGCATATACTTAATATCCCCTAGGTGTTCATCTGCTAACTTTCCCTTCTCCATTTATTTGACTATAAACGCTAGACTGTTGATTTAAAGAAAACGTTCATGTCACTTAGGGCCTGAAAAAACTTAGAAGTGTCTTTTTGAATGTTAGTTTTTATTCTAAAATGTATAAAAACAGCCAAGTGAAGAATTTGAATTGATTAAAAAGCTAAGGTAAAGCCAATTGTAATATTTTCTTTGATAGTTTACAGATTCCTTTTTGCACTTTATCTGGTTTTACTGTCTGTGCATCTTTAGATATCTTGATTCAATTAAACTGTCAGAGCAGTATATATACAGACTTCAGTCTTCTGTCTCTCAAGACTTCTGTCAAATCTGTCATTTGAGAAGCTGGTAAGTTATAACTCCCTATTAAAATTTACCTACCTTTAGCTTTTTTTTTTTTTTTTTTTTTGATTGGTCAGTGGCCTTGGCCAGCTTATAAATTTTTTTATCACTAGCCTGTGTTTTACTTCAGTATAATTTTACAGATTATATACATAATTTCTACAAATTAAGTTGTGCAAGTTCTGTTTGCCTAGGGAGAATTGGATACTTATAATTATTAATGTCCTTTGGTTTCTATTTTACCTGATACCTTTCTCTAGCAAGACTAGATAAATTGTCCAGTAGTAAAAATTCTGAAGTCATGAATTTCTCAGTAACTAGCAGTGCCATTTCAATTGGTTTTACCATGTAGCTAAACATGTACTTTACTGCTCTCTAAAACTCACTCCCAGAATCCAAATGTCTCATGTATTCTTTGTTAACTGAATAGATTTCATCAATTCAGTGTAAATTAATTGATCTCCATTGTACTGGGGGAAGACTGATACAATTTGGTTAGTTCCTGTCATGTGGTTTGGCAAATCATTATGTAAGACATTTTCATTTCCAGTTTCATACTCAGACCATGAGATCATACCTCTTTCTTTAGATATACTAGAAAAACAACTAAAGCAAACTATTAAGATTTTTAGGTTTTACTATTTGAGATATCAAATGCATAAAGGGTTGTAGACTATTTGAGGGTTTCTTAAGTTTTTAAGGAGTTTGGTAATTTTCCTAATATGGAGTGTCTCAAATACCTATGTTGCATGTCATTTTATGCACTGAGGCTTATTTAATGAGACAGTAGAAAAAGCTCTCCTTAATGAGTCTTTCATGTGTAGCACATATAGTACTTCAGGCACAGTAGAAAACAGACTGGGTTAAACAGGTTTTACGAATCTGTTCTATATTATTTTGAAATGGCTTCCTGAGAGAAGGGCAATCTAATTTTCTATCATTTTAAGTGTATGTGGAGATGAATTTTTACTTTCATAAAGAAGAATAAAACAGAAGTATTTTTAAAATATTAAAATAACATGTATTTTAAATTATAGTTTTCGGAATTGAGCTATTCTCAGTTAAAATACCTATGTTGAAAAATTCTGTGTCAGTGGAGTATAAAGTCTGGAAAAGATGCAGAGGCTCTGTCTTATACTATGCGATAGATCTGACAAGTATCAAAACCAAGAAGAGGCCTATGCATGAACAGCATAAGAAAATGTAATCAGTAGCTCTCTGCAAATCTAAATGTTGTAAGGTTTTGCCAGATGGGTTTTATGTCCTCAGCCAGATCTTTACTTTAAAATGCTCCACTTTTCTGGAAAGAGAATAGTAAGGTACTTCAGCACAACCTGTATTACAGTCTTGGCCATTAAAGTCTAGCTGGGGCCTTATCCAACATGCATATAAATCAGTTGTATATGTTTTCTGTTGATTTTGGGAATTGGGTTGGATAATGTACCTAATCATGTGATCTCAAATTGCATGTGACTGCAAAAATAGTTGAGGCATACAGTTGTTGCGGTCATCTTTCTTGCAAGATTAGATGCAGACTCTTCAACTTTTTCCTCCCTACTATAAAAGCTACTGTAATTAGCTGCATAAGAAAAGCCATTTGTAGGGTCAGTGGTTGCCAGTTGTACTTGGATATAAACTCATGTATTTTATTGAATATTATTGCCTGATGCCTTCTTGGCTAACTATTTGGTCAGAGCTAGCATTCTGCAACAGCCAATTTAAAAAAGTAAAAAAAGTTAGAGCGCAAATGACAATTGGGTAAGTTGCAGATGTCTTCTGATCTGTGCTCATCTTCTTGCCAAATGAAGTTGTTGTAAGAAGCTAGATGATTTCTATATTTTAGGAGTTGTAAAAAGCAGTTTATACAATGGATTTTTATCATAGTTGAATTTGTTACTCACAAACTTACATTGGACAAATCATCAAGTCCAGTGTAAGAAAGGACTGCAGTTTTTTTGCTTGGTTTGATGTGCTTCAGGAGAATTACAAATCTGATCAGCTTGATACTGTTCAGACAGCAGAGAACATGAAAACTGATGTCAGTCTGTTTCTGTCAAAGCAAATGCTTTTGCCTACCCATCAGTCAGTCACTTATTTTGAAGGGTAGGAGGATATCTTGTGTTCAGACAAGTAAACAATATTTTTAAAGGTTGTTCTTTTGGAAGGATGTTGCAGCTGTCTGTTAACTGATGGTTTGTTTGCATTTATTGTAAAAAGAGATGGGCAAGCCTGTGAGCCCCTGGGGCACAAAAGTCATCGAAATGCATACTGTGGTGCATGTTCCACCCTCCAAGGAAACTGAACCAGACGCAGAAGAACAAAACGCGGGGAAACAAAGTCAAAACTCATGAGAATCATTAAAGAATGCATATCAGTGTCTAAAAAGTTAGTGAAGTGTATATAGCTATCAGAATCAGACAATTGAATTGCAAGGAAAAAGAAATGCACAAAGAAAAAATAGTTTAACAAATAAGAAGCTAGCTTTCTTGTGGATATTGTATTATAAATAGTTCTTTGAACAACATGGTTAGTAAAGCCTCGTTTCCTGTGGACTTTCTTGTTTCTAAACAACTGCACACACAAAGCCTTTCTTGCAGAAGAGATGCTCATGATGGTGCTCTCCCAGGTGGGTTCCCCAATGCCTGGTATTGATTGTGCTCTCTGCATAAATCATTAAAGTATCAATAGCATTTTTCTTCTCTGCTACCTGTTTTCATCAAAGTTGTAGGAACTTGGTTTCTTTCAGGCTGTTAACCTCTCATTTTAATTGAAATGAGTTGAATTAAAAAGTTCTAGAAGAATTTTGTAGTATAGCATGCTTCCATACAGACAGCACAGCCGCATAACTGTAGTTTCCTTTGAAAATCAGCCTAAATTGAAAGCTGTTGCAATAGGACTGACTGAAGAATCAAGTTTTTAGGACAAAACTGAGGTTTGATTGGTCTTTCTGAATCCCTTGGCTTATTAACTGTGAAGAAAACAAAAAATGGGTTAGGAAAGAAAGATACATAGAAATAGGAGCAAAACCCCAAACCCAGCATCAGCCCTATTTGCACAGTTGTTTTTGCATGAATACATCGCATCCAAAGCATCCGTTCTAGTCCTGAAGAGGCATGCTCGATCGGCAGAAGGGTGTGCTAAACTGTAGTTGAATGAATGCCTTGGGTGGGCATCCGCCAGTCTCTAGAAGAGGTGGCACTGGCTGTGTTGGGCAGGTTTGCTGGCGAACGGCACACGTTCGCTTTTTCTGCTCCTTTCATATGATTCGTGAGTGGTGTACGTCTGCATTTTCATGGGTACGAGAAGAAGGATGGTCTGGTCATCTGAGGAGCACTTCTCTCTCATTACCCTTTGTGCGGCAAGTGTAAACTGAAGTAACCAAAAGGGTAACATGAGATCCAGATAATTTTTACTGTTACATGTAACATCAGGTCTTGCTACATATGTGTGCTACTACTACAGCAGAGTAGTGATGTCTGTGGAAACAGGGACATTCGAGTGCTAACAGATTAAATTCCTCAGTTCTGCAGGAAATCGATCTTCCTACAGTTTCCTTTGTTGGAATCGTTACTGACTGCCGTTGTGACCAAGGTCTGCAGATAAAACCATCTCTGTCTTGGTAGAGGGAGGAGAAGGAATAAAACTCCCTTCTTTTCGGTATTAATCTTTCAAGGCATTATTTATAGCATTAATATGTACTATTTATATTTAAGGGTTTTTATTATCGTCTCTTGGAAAGAAACCTTTATGAGCAGCACATACTGTGAAGTAGCCTACCATTCAGAAGAATAGCATGACTTCAGTGGAAGTAATGCGAAGTTCCAGAGGAGGGAAATAATTTTAATGGGGGGCATTATCAGTATTGGGAATTCACCAGCTTTTTTTACTTATTCAGTCTCATTACGATTATAATTCTTGCACCCTGCCCCCCCATTTGTTATTTGCTGTTACAGGGAGGACGGGACACTGTAAGAACTCATAGATGAAAATCCTTGACATAATCAATTAAGAAAAATTGAAAGTAGATTTGATTGTTTTGTGAATAAGGCTAATTTTTGTGGTTTTGTGGTTCTATCTCATTTTCCTATAAGACTATTTGTCTCTTATTTCTGTGTGAATGACCCACAAAACCCACCGAGATTAGTATAAATTATACGCAGAACTGCTGTAATGAGCCTAAAGAAACTTCATAGTGGAAAAATATTTTGTTTACATTGTTTCTTTTAAAAATAGTTTAATAAACCCTACATATGGATGATGTAAAACCTAGTGTCCCTTGATTTGTTCAGCTTTATTTGTGAAAATACAAACATAATCATGTTATAGTTCATTTGAAATAAGATGATGAAATATTGCACACCCTGTATTTCTGCCGGAGTTTGAGACTGAAATTGCTTATATTATGAAATAGTGCAATTGCTGGAATCAACTTTCATATATCTTATAGTAGTATTAAGCATTATCATCCTGTCTCTTTGTGCATAACACATGCAACACTGGCAGCACTCTGTTCTGGTTTTATATTTTGTATGTATACTTCATTTTATGTTATCTTATGCAAGACTTATGATTGTTTATATGCTTAATTATAGACATAAATGGAACTTGAAATGTAAATATGCTAATAGCATTTTGCAGTTATTGTTCGGTGCTATTTTCATATATTGGCTTTTATATCAATATTTGTGTTTTCTAACCTCAAAGTATTAGCCTGCAGTGAAGAGAACTCTTCAGAGTGACAGAAAAATTTGCCTAAAAGACACATTAATTTAAGGAATGCTTTGGACTCTAAAAATGAATCCCTTAATATTTTCAGTTAATTATGCATTCAGGTGCTTTAATTTTATGCTAATACGGTAACAACCGTTACACTTTTGATTTTCTTTGTGTTTCTTAATGTAATACAAGTAATCCGTTTTGTATCCTGCATTAGAACATAGCTGATCATGGAATTGGGGTCAATATTTTATTAGTATTTCCCATTATAAATATCTGTGATTCATTATATGTATGCATTGTTATCTATTCTAACTTGAATGCAAAGAGTCATTTTAGGATGAAACTTGATACAAAAGATCTCTGCATGAGAACATAACTCTACTTTGTGCTTCTTTTCCTATTGTCACCTTTTACATTCCTGCCAATATGAAATGAAGACTGATGTCTATGGGAAATAGTCAAATGATCACAGTTTTCTTGAGTTGAACTTAACAGGCCAACGCACTGTGTTACACTAGATCTTGATACCTGCTGGTTGGAGGCGGGGTACTTCCTAGGCCTTTATGGGACCACTTTTGGCAACATCTAACTGCTCCACTGAAGCGATTAGCTGGATATTTCTTGAACTTTATGTAGAGAATTGAGGGAGCTAATTTCACCTATGCAGAAAACAAATGGTTGATGGGTGCTTGATCTGAGCTTTACATCAGGAGAGCAGCCTGGTACTCCTTTTATGTTAGTGCCACAGGGGCTAATAACCTAAAGTTTACACTTGCGCTAGTCACAGAGAACGCTGCAGAGCAAAATCAGTGCCACACTTTTAAGACTGAAGGTGCTAAAATCAATGTACCTTTACCGTTCTTGGGATGCACTTAGGAAAAAATCAACGCAAAATGATTTTGTTGGTCTCTGATCGATCACTGATCTGTCGTAGTATACAGAGGCAGGGTACATTTTTGTGGGAGTTGATGCTATGAGTACCTTTCAGTCAAGTTAATATAAAAAGCAGTTCTTTTTTAAAGTAAAATAACTGAGTTACTTGTGAGAACAGTGTCCGTGTGAGATGCTGAACAGAAGCTGAGCTGTATGGATAAAGCTATGCCAGAGGCTGATTTTTATTTGGTAGAAGTGGAGGTGTTAGAAAGGAACAGACAGCAATAAAAACACTGGTGATGTGGCTCTCAGAGAAGCCAAAAGAAAGTTTTTTTTGATTGATTCCTCTCTGGAAAGAGGTTTGGGAATATGAGCAAAGAAATTGCTACTGTATCCAAGCTTCAAGTGGAAATGCCTGAAATAAATATGCAGCTTCATTGTCATTTTCTCTTTTTAGCAGAAACAGCGTGTAGAACTGAGAACAAGTAATGGAAGTTTTCACGGGTATAGAGATGACTAACCCCACTCAAGAGCTGTAGGCTGTCTGCGAAGGAATTAGAGCAATTCTTAGAAATTTTCCTCAAATGACCCAGGGATGACAGAAGCTTTGCTGAGGCAACAGCCTCCAAAAGTCTCATAAGACTGGGAAACTGGGCTGTCGTACCTCCGGGTGGTTGGGAAGATTGATGGAAGAGGTGACCAGCAGCTCCCAGGAGCAGATTATCTGCAAAATATGGGTGTTCTGAAAAGCAAGGACTAAGAGGGTTGACAAATCAATTACGGAAAAAAAATGTCCACTTACGTGTGGAATCAGAGAACACAGGTAAGTGTTTAATTTTTATGAGACTTTTTCTGCATTAATATTATAGAGACCTGGCGTGGAGATGTTAGATGGTCCCTGCTCAAATAGTGCATAATGTCTTGGGAGGCTGATGTATTTCAGTTCCGCATCAATTACAAAGGTTGTTTTAGATGATAACGGTGGTCAGTGGCATTACGAATTTTAAGATTTAAGTGCTGCAAACCTGTTCTGGGTCAAGGATTTGCTATGGGATTAAGAGCCACCCTTTAAGTGTGGGTTAGACAAGGCACATCTACTAAGAGCAAAAACAAGAGGGAAAGAAAATACTCCCCTGGAATGGCTACAAGAGTTCCAGAAAATCGTGTTTCTGAGGTACTGGTATGGCAGAGGAGGACTTCAAGATTACCTTTGCATTGACAAGAAGCCAGATGCTAGGAACTCAGCTGAGTGTGAGGGTGTTAATCAGAGTTTCCGGGCTGTACGGTACCTGGAGAGTGCCTGGAGCTTGGCACAGAGTACGTGTCTTTCCTGCCAGCCATGCACCAGATTTCTTTCTTTTTGTTTTTTATTTAAAGGCAGCTGCAGAAAGGGAGCTGGAAGCTGCTTTCTATGAATTCTGTTATTTACTTCCAACTATACTAATTATTAAAAGATGCTACAGGTTTCCTTCAGACTAATTTTGAAGAATCAGGGGAAAGCTTTTTAAAACAAATAAAGGAACAGTGATAAAACCTCAGGAGAAGCTGTTCATTTACATATTGGTGCTGTGAAAAAAATTATCATAAGAAGGAGGACAATCATAAAGCAGAGCGGGAATAAAGACATGTCCCCAAACCGGTCCACAGTTGCCCTCTGAGCTCCTGGCAGAAGCTGACGTTAGTGCTCAGCAGAGGAGAACAGGTATCTACGCAGTAGTGCCTGTTGCTGGCACTAAAGAGCTCTTCGTGGGGTGAGATTGGGGACAGCTAAAGGCAAAGGCAGAGCTCGGAAGTACAGGCAGCACGCTGACGACTTTTAACGTCTCAGCTTTTAAACAGCCATGGAAGCTGGGCTACTCGATGTGTAACAGTGTTTGTAATACCCACAGGAGCTCTGGTACTGGCTCAGAAATACTTATTTAACTGATCAATCTATTGAAAAAGGTAACTAAATTGAAACCATGTAATCAGTTCCAAAGGGGGAGGGTGATTGTAGAAGGTGAAGCTGTTCAGTACTGGGGAGCACTGGTTTTGAAAGCTGGGCAGTTAAAATGTTCTCAGTAGCTGGGACAATAAAAAGCTAATCACTGGGATTTTTTGCATAGTTATTAGTAATAGCTATGTTAAAAAGGGAAATAATTGATTCTTACTCATGTAGTTTATGGCTTTTTTCTATAAATTCATTGCTAAGTTGAAACAAATGAGTTGTGGATAATTGTTTAGCAGCAAAATAAGAAGTTTTCCTGCCTTTAGGTAGAATGTGAGATTGAAAGTCCTAAGAGAAATTTTAGCTGTTAGGTTTCCTATGGATCTGAAGTAGGAATGGGTTACAGCTCACTGAAAATTTCTTATTAACAGCAAATCATTAAAAGTGGAGCAACAAATGTTGCAAAATTCCAGGTGCTGTGGAATAAACTGCCACAGAGAAAGATGTGAGTGTGTGTAACTCCTGTTACTCAGTATTTTGCAGGGACTCTTGGGAGTAGCAGCAAGGGGGTCTAAGATTTTCCTGGATAGAAATAAGGATTTTATTTTTTTTTTCTGAGCCAACAGCAAGAGATTCTATTTATGCCATTTGCCAACAGCAGAAAGAAAAGGGATGTACTTCTGGAAGCATACCATGAAGGGGTAACAGAACATCTAACAAATCTGTAGGTCTCATTCATAAGTTTAAAAACCAAACACAAACAAACCCCAAACCACACACACAGGGAAATATCAAAGTCTTTCTAAAGGATTCTGATTCTTTATTCTGAACAGAAGATTTTCTTTCTTGTGTAACAGACTTATTTTTGTAGTGGCCAGTAGCAAGCAGGAGAGGAAGCAGAGGCCTGGGAAAAGATTACTTTCATGGCAAAACATAGCTTGTGGCAATCTGAAGTGACAGGTCTTAGGTTGTGCATGGATGTATTTGAGAGACTGCTGTCTGCACAGGTAAGAGGAGGTTTTTGTTTTTGTTTTGGTTTGGTTTTTTCCCTATTAAAGCCAGAGGGGATGCTGGAACATGCCAAAACCTTTGAAGAAGAACTAGTATGTCAACAAATAACCTGCAATAAACCTCAGGTTGTCACTCAAGGTCAAACATGATGAGTTGTTCCAAAAGGCAGTAATTTCCCTTTGGATACCAAGTAAAAAGGGTGGACTTTCCACTGACGAACAGAAAACTGAGGCTCCGCAGAAATAGGAAGCTTTGGCAGTTCTGAAAATTATTGCACAGTGTGGCAAAAATCACAAATGTATGGTGGTTAGCAGACTGCTCTTCGTTTGGTCAATTTTGTTTCACAGCCCCTTATTGTACTGAACGTAGACAGGAGAGCAATTAAAAGGGCTTGTGTAGTGGTTGGATTATGACGGCAGCATCCTAAGGTTTTCAGTGATGAAGTGTTATTTCCCTGGAAAACAATAGCTGGCAGTGGTAAAGCCAATGCTTCCCACGGAGGATGCTTGTGGTCAGGATAGACCAGGTGTCGCTTCAGTTGCTCCATTTGCCAATACTGACCTGAAGGGGAGATCAAAGGTTTGCTTGCTCAAGGAATGGGTTTGTGCTGAAAGCAGTGATCTTCCTTGCTTTCTCTTATGGTTTGTGTAAGTGCAGCTGCTGTCTGCAGGAGCACCAGACGCGTGTGATTTCAGTCTGGCTGGCCCCAGAACTGAGAAAGCAGTTCTGGCAGCTGGGGCAGGAAGATAGGCGAAAGCGATGTGCTTTCTGTCCAGGCAAAAGGGGCAGAGGCTGGTCCCGGCAGCGGCTGTCCCTGGCCAACCTTGTGACAGGCACGAGAGGTTAGGTGGGCATCAGAGCTGGTTTTAGGCTGCATGAGAACTGATACTGACAGTGCATCTGGGGACACCTGACTGTCACCCTGCATACATTATATGCCACATTATCCCATTAACTGTCCAAGTTGTTACACAGGTTGTTTTTATACATGGGCAATTCTAGCCCTGACACTAGGGACCATCTTGCCATCATGAGGATGGGAAGACCTTAATTCCAGAGCTCTGTGCTACAAAACACCATCCTTTTGTGTTTTTACCGTGAAATGTCTTTCCATTTGTAAAGTGTAAGAAAATGACCAAATAGTGAAAGTCAACTGCACAGCAAAATACTGACAGTATGGGATGCAGACTGTCACTCTATGAGAATCCATCCACTGTCACTTATATAAATGGAACAATAATTGTTTGTTCCTCTTCAGAGAGGTGGTTTATGCAGTCTATATAAAGGCAAATTATTTAGTGCAGTGCAAGGAAAATTCTTTTTTTCCTATCTGAAACCAATTTAATAATAACTGATGAAACCATTAGAAGATACTGAGCCCAATACGAATCCCTTCAGTGGAATACATGATGTGGAGGAGTGGCTTATCTCACAAAAAGCCTGCCTCCATTTTGGAGGTAATGGGTTTTTTATTTTTTTGCTTTCTTAATAATAGAGGAAGAGAGAGGGATAGATCTGCTAGAATACTCTCCTTATCATCTTTCCAGCCTATGCTCTCATGGAGAGGAGTAGCTGAGAGTTGAAAGGGGAAAAATCCTGACTATTGTGCTTTCTCTGAGATAAGGAATATTTGAGAGTCCCTTGTCTCATGCATGAAACCTGGTAAAAGGGAGTTATATTAACATATGGAAGACTTTTGGGGAAAAACAGATCTTAGCCTCAGGAGTCTGCTTTTGACTCTTGGTTTGTCTGGGTGTTTTATATGTCTTTGAAAATGAATGCTAAAAGGGGGACTGTGAGCCACACAGGCTGAGATTGCTGCAGTGACCTCAAGAGGTGAAAGCACAATTGAAAAGGTCTATTTTAAATGTTTAAGGAATTAATAATTGCTGAAAAATGCAGATTACTAGAAGAACAAGCATCTTATATGCCACGTTACAGGCAGATCTGGCACTCATGGGAGGCATTTGTGACAACAGTCTTTCAGTGGGTGACATTTATGTACATGATAAAGAGACAAGACCTCTTTATGTAAAATTTACAATGAGCTTTCTAAAGTCATCAGTTTTTTTAGGCTTAAAAAATTCCTTCTCTCGTAAAATTAACTCCTCGTGTTCAGCGATCAGCTTTTGGGGGTTGTGGAGGACAGCCCCACAGGTGCGTGTGGCAGCGGATGCACCGGGAGGCTGCAGGGCTGGCGACCTGAGGGGGCACGGGGCAGGACGCTGCTGTCCCTGGGCACGTGGCAGCCGAAAGGGCTGTTTGCCACGGCGGCTGCTGTTGGACTGAGCGTGGCAAAAGAGATGGAAGGGGAAATGTGTCGTTACCCTTGTTTTTTCTGATAGCGTATTTGGGAGTTGGGAAGGAGCTTTTATATCACTTTTTAGTGATACAGGGCCAGCAAAGAATTACAAAGTAGAGAAGCAATAGAGTGGAAATACTGAACAAGGGAGCAGGAAAAAGACATTGGACTAGAAACATGCTAAAACCAGTGTGCGGGAACGGAGCAGAGAGTGCCAGACAGAGCGCAACATGCGAAAGCGGAAAGTGTGGATGGAGACTGCCGGCTGCAGCGAGGCTTTGTGTGGGTGCCGGGGCCCCCCGGCTGCCCTGTGCCTGGGGGCTGCAGGGCATCACGCCTGCCTCCCGCCTGCCCCGTGGGTAGCAGCCCCACTTGCTGACCAGCTGCCGGTGAGGCAGCTGGGCCCAGTGGCTGCAGGGTGCCCCAGGGCTCAGTGGCAGGCTGCCCCTCCAGCTCCTTGCCCCGCGCCGGGGCGAGAAGCAGAGGATAAGCGTCACTGCTCTTCCCAGGCCCTGCTTCTTATGTTTCTAGCCAGAGACATCTTCTGCACAGGGAGCTTCCCCTGGCGCTGCTCAGCTCTGCACGCATCCTTACATCTTCCCATGGCCTCCTCTCTGAACAATGTCGCTTTGTCTGAACCTGCCACTTCTTCTCCCAACCTTTGTAAACCCCAGGTGTAGCCACTGGCTGTTTGGATCCCTTGCTGGAGCAGGTGGCTTCTATGTGATGGAGATCAAAAAAACCCAGTATGTACTGGCTTTAATTAAATTGGGAATTTCCACTTGTGGTGAGAACCCTAGTAGGGGATTTGTGGCATTGTTCACCCGTAATACTTACAGATTGACAGTGTAGGAATTGATAATCACTTTTAGTAGAAAGCCATAAACATTGTGTCTCTTGAAAGCAGTGAGATTCTTCAGTCCCTCAAAACCTTTCGACAAACTAAACCCAGCAATAACTAGAGGTGTCCAATCCGAATTAATTTTAGTAAGAGAAACTCTATATGCTAGAGTTTTTGTTGGGTGATAAATGGACAAGGCTTTGGATTCAGCCATCATCTGACATTCTTACCTTCAAAAATAAGTATTTTGTTTTAGGATGTTGTAAGTGGCACCTCTGTGGGGGTTTGAAGGACAAATCCTGACACACTGTCTCTGTAGGATGTATGTTTTTGTCCAACCTTTCTGTACGGAGAAGAGGGTATGTACAGGGAGGCTACATTTTGCCAAGCAATGCTGTGAAAAGACAACTTCACACATGCGCTTGAGAAATCCACGGGAGTAAGTGGATGGCTCTGGGGAAGCGGTGGCCCCACGGGGTCTCTGACCACACGCTTCAGCTGGCCATGGTCCCTCTGGACCCTCTTTATCCTGCTTAATATGGCAGTAGTAGGTACAAGAGAAGCTTTATGGTGAGGAGTATGCTCCCCCTGCTCTCCCAAAACTTTGCCTTCTCGCTGAGCCTGCTGTGTCCCTGATTTAATCCAGAATAAGCTGCATTTTGCTAAGAAGTGCACTAACCCATTCAGATACTGTCTTAGATCTGGCAGGCTGCAGCGCATCAGAGTATTTTGATAAGCATCATGTCTCCTTGGAAACTACTACTTAGCAGTAACTTGACGCTACATTTGGAGTGTTATGATTAATTTAAGCCTTGCTTCTGCAAAGGCAAATGGTACGGGCCTCCTCCTACAGAAGTGAGGAGTCTTGTTGAGCTTATCAGAACAGCTCGCATGTTCAAAAGTGTCCCTGTGGGGTTTAGGAGTTCTCTGAATCTCTTCGGGCTCTGCTTTAAGCTCGTTGGTTATAAATCTCACTTGTTATCCTTAGGTATATTTTTAGGAGTCTGTTGTCTAATTTGATATTTTAAAAAACATTTCTAAAAAGTCTACCTCTACAGTTATGAATAAATATAAAGCTCCTTCTGAGGCCATTAAATAGTATTTTAATTAGGCTGGCAAAATTGCTTTTGGCTTGTCTTTAAAGTCTTTAGTATCTTATTTCTATTAACAAAATGGTAATCAACGTTAAATTCTAAAATGTAACCAAAGTAGGTCATATTTTTATTAACTGGAGATAGATAATGAATGTGCCCTATATAAAAATTTGGATTAAATCTTCTGAGATGCTGAGGATAGTGTTTTAATTAAGGTAATCCTTATTTGCATCTAACAAACACTATTGCTGCTTAGAAATTTAAGACCTTAGTGATGCATATTAGTGCATTATCTCAACGAATCTAATAAAGATTTAATACTTGTATTTGAAGTAGCAATCTGTCATAAATTAAGAGCATTTGCATAATAAATTTAAACTATGTTATTCTTTGCAGAGTTTTATATAATTAAGGAACACATTCAACATGAAAATTTTGTAATTTTTATAGTGCTAGGAAGGTGTACTTTGTTGTTGCTGTTAAAGTAGTCCTTGTTTTCACCTGCTTGTAATATAGAGAAGTCCAGCTATTGCAGGAGCATTACATATGTGTACTAAGTTTCTCCCTAACCCCCCAAGTATTTTAGGACACTTGGCGTAAAGAATTGGGACTGTGTATACCATCCTACTGAACACTAAAGTGGGGTTTACAAATAATGCTTCAAAAACTTGATAGAGGAGTTACTAATTTACATTGTAAGATGTTACGAGTCCAATGTTTGAAGTAGAGATTTGGCCTGGGATACTGGTAAAAGGACTGTACTTGATACAGTACATTATAGTCTATCCGTATGGATGTGTACGCAAAGGCAGTACTCAGCTGATTTCAGTGAGAATTAACTTAGAAGTGTAAGTCGTTTTTATGTATTAAATAACATAATCAGAAGCTTTTACATTGAATACATTCCGAGCATCCATTGTCCATGAAGACCTTATCATTCCTTTGATTTTTAGGTTGCATTACCTAATTTTTGAGCTCTGCAACTGTACTAATCTGTGGGAGTAACAACTGCAAAGTGAAGCAGACAGATACCTTCTCACACACTGCTTTGCTCTCGGTGTATGCTGTGACGCCAGGGTTAGCTGGACTTTGAGTAAGAGTTCTTGTAATACCCTTCACTGAGTTAGGAGAAATGCTAATTTTTGAACTTGGCAAAAGCTTAGCCTGAGAAATACCATTCAAGGTGCACGGGGATCCTGTCTGCCTCAGCACTCGTTCCCTGAAAGCAGCTGATGGGATGCTTGTGGACCAAGCGTAAGGAACGGGCAACATAGGCTCTTCCCTGGTCCACATCTTTGTGGCTTTTACTTGCATTGGCTTCTCCTGAGGAGACCATATATCCCTTAAAATAGGTGATGTACAGGGACTTTCTGGCCACGCTTGCTGAGCATCATCTGCAGAACCCCACTCCGCACAGGGAGGGAAGGATGTGACAGCAAATCTGCTGTCTTCTTCCATTAAAAGCGCTCGCTATGCTAGTCTCATTGTGCCAGATGTTCTTTCCATTTCACATGGTGGGATGCATAGAACAGAGTCAAAACAGCTTTGGGTGTGCTTTGTCGAGTTCCTATATGGGGAGGGATTTCCCTACCTCTTTTAATTTTGCTCTTCCCCGTGGGGGAAAACCATACTGATATTCAAACTTTAATTTTTGTTTGCATAATTTAACCCTGCTGCTCCATTGGGAACCATGCTGCACAATTCTTGTCTCCTGGGTATTTATCGCCATCAGAAACAGTATCTTTCTTGCTCACAAACAAAAAGCAAATCAATGGGAAGATCATAAAGATTATCTTTGTTAGCTTCCTCCCAGCATAACCCCACAACCATAAAACAACATTGTCCTATAAATGAATGTTGTCCTATAAATCAACATGAAAGGAATCCTATTAGATATATGCAGTTAAGTAGTATTAAATACTTTATTTATGTCAAAGTCACTGAATGTAACATGTTCTTGCTATCTGTAGATGACAACTATTACAGTAGTCGCAGATGAGTCTCTCTTTTGGGATGGACAACTTTGCTATCCTATCTTAGTTTGATATTCTGTTTTGTGGTTTAGTGAAGAATATAAAGGGAAACCAGGACTATGTAGCACAACAGACCAGTCTTGTTCAGGCTCTTCACTAACTGTTAGTGTTCACTATTTGTTATAAATGTTGTCCTTTAAATTGGTAGTTGAAATATAAACTGTAAATGAGTGTAAAATTTGCTTTTGGCATCATTAGTTGGCAAATTACAATCTTTCCTATGTTTGTTATACTCTGGATGCTGGTTGCAGTGATTCTGCCTCTATTCTCTCTTTATTTTAGCATTCCTTAGATTGATGCTGAAAATTACATGTTACTTTTTCTTCCTTCATAAACCCGTGTCACAGAAGTAGAAAGACCTCAGCTATTGAGATCAAAGGTTGCTAAACTTTGCTGGGTAGCGTGGCATAAAGTTCGGCTGTGATGAATGGTGCTAGGACTTGAAATAAGAGTAGCAAGTCTAAGAGCATGAGTCACTGTACTAGGTCTTCACGTCTGCAGAAAATTTGTGTGAACTGCTGGCTGAAAGCATTGACAATTTTCCATTAGTAATGAATTACAGTAGTAATTTCATTAATTTCTTCACCTCAGTCAGGATATGTTAGTGTAAGTTGCTTAACCAAGCATCAGAGGAGCCATTGCAGTTAACCTTTAGTCCTTTGCTGTGTAACCAGGACCAGTTAAGAAGTAAATTAGCGTAACATCCCTTTTAAAAAAAATTACTTTAGATAAGCAGCGGACATAATTTTTGCCTGTTTTTAATTTAATAGCAGGTTTATGGTTTTATGCAAAACCATTCACATTGCATCTGACCCTCTGGGAGCTGGGTTTTTTCGTCTGTGTAATTTGGTGTCTTTAATAATCTGCTGTCTGTTAAATCCAGCACAGGCTTGATTAATGAATTGTGATGAACCAATGCATTAATTTACAGGTTTGGTCTAATACCCTAAAAGGCTACATCAGTGCTTCCAGTTATTAATGCTAATAAACTTGAGAGAAAAAGCAACGTGAGGAGGGGTAAAGGAAGGCAATATGTGACAAGTCTTGTCTTTATTCGAGCATTTATGTCTGCAGCTACTTTTCTCTACAAGAGAACTGCAAAAGCCCTTGACAACACACAACATCAAATCAAGAACAGCTTACTAGTGTTTAAAAATATTGTAAAATTTCTGAAGCTGTCTGTCTGTGTTGCATAGTCAAATCCTTTTTCACTGCTGAAAGTCCTTATTCAACATAGCTTTTCATGCTGTATTTTTAAATACTGCATAACATAGTTTTCAAGTCCTTTACTGTTAAATCTGTGGCTGAAACACAATCTTGAATATGAATTTCTCTGAAAAGTCACTCCAGAACCCTGGCAGGTGATAGGTAAGTATGCATATAAGGAGGCATATACATGAGAATGGTGGGTATTTGACATTGACAAAATTTGCTATGATAAGCAACTCATTCCTCAGATGATATTGAGGCTTTTAAGATGATCCTTTTGAAGACTTTAAATAAATCTACAAGTGAAATTGCAAAATTTTATTTTATATAATTTTTTTTTAAAACCCTTCATGTGTCTATTGCATGTAATGATTCAGAAAAGTTGAGTGTATTCTGTTAAGTCTCAAAAGAGCTGGTACATTGAGGAAAGGGAATAGTAATTGATTAATTTATTTTTTATTGAGAAAGTAGGGTTTGGGAATGGGATAGTAATATGGTGTGAAGATTTTAGGTTGGTGTAAAAAAAAGTATGAAATTTTGTCTTTGATGCTGAGCCTTTAGATCTTGAAAACATCTTAAAAGAGCATAGAAGTTCAAAGAAGGGACTGTGTGTCCTCTCTCCTTGGGTATTAGCTCACAATACTGGAGCTCAGGCTTCTTCAAGTTACAATTCCAGCCTTGCCTTGTTCTGATAAATATAATCTAAGAATTATTATTTTAGACATTGATGTATCCATCTTTCTGTCTATTAAAATATAGCATGATGTTTAAAGCCCATTTTAGCAATCATGCCTCCGGCATTTTCTTTCTAGTGGGGCACAGGAATTTTCACTTGTCCTTGAGATAAATGACACTGGTATAGAATTGGCATCTCTAAGTCTTGCTTCAGCATCTATGGCACCAAAGCATTGCTGGAAACATTGGAATGAGACAGAGAAATTAACACTGTTTAGGCTGAGCAAAATAATTTCCCCCTGTTTTTGTTGCTTCTTTCGCTTCCTTACTGTTAGGGAGAGAATAATCTCTGCTATATCTTGGCTATTTTAATAGGATTCAGAACACATGATCACATTAGATGCTGTACCTGAGGCAATCTGTGTTTAGACTGGTGATAATTACATGCAAAAGTCATTCAACAATGAGGCAATTAATGCTGATGAACTGTAATAAAGTCAGCTGTCAGCAATAGATATTGCTGGCAAGTTTCCTAATCCTATATTTATAATACTTTGAAATTCCCTTATGTTCTATTCTATAATGCATTTCTGTTTAATGGGTTAAAAAAAACCCCAAGAAGTTTACCACCAGAAAATATTGCCAGCAACATATTTATATATGACACAAATATGAACAAAGAGGTCAGAAGTCAGCCTACTTATCAGATTTACTCCAGTGACTGGTGTTTACCAAAGAAGATGATAGACAGAACGAGGCAAATACTCTAACTCTCTCAGCAGAGGAGAGGGAAAGCATTAGATAAGGAACGCAGGGCGTACACTTCCCCTCGTTGTTGATTAACAAGCATTAAATTATGCTTAATGTCAGATGTAGGCAGGTCATTGTAATGTGGTGTCAGTGTAAATTAGAAGATCAAGCCAGTTAGTGTCAGGGATTTGCAAAGTTCTGGAATCTGGGTACTTTGCTGCAGACGTACTTTTGTGAATTTCTTAGTTATCCTAATTGGTTATATGGCCAGATTAATTTTCTCGTTGGAAAATTCCATTATAAAGCCATTATTCTTTAGAACAGAAAGCAGACAGTCACTCCCAAGCTTTTTTGCCTTTCCACAGGCAACTATGAAGTTGCAAGGGGTGGGCTGATGGGAGGAATAAAGTGTCCTCCCCATTAAACTTTACTGAACATTACAAAGGCAATGCAGACCTGTGCACCTTTGCCTGTGGATCAGTTGCTGTGACTTGGTGGGCCACAGTCCAGGAACCCCTGCTCTGACACAAGGTAGATGGAAAATATGAAAGAAACTAGTACAGGGTACAGACGTGATAGCTAACAAAAGAGTACGTATCCTTCTGTGAAATGATATATAAAGCCTAAATGTGAGAATAGTTTTAAAATGGCAGAAATTACATTTATCTCTTTGCTAATCCAGTATCATACATATAAATCATGTGTCATTATAGAGCTGTTATGCGTTAGGTTTAGGGCAAGAGCTTGCTCTGGATCTCCTGGAAGAGCTGTGCTGGCAGGAGCATGGAAAACCATCGGTTCGGGGCAGGACTCCTTTTGTCAGACGCTTTCTTCCTTTTTTTAGGAATGCAATGGGAAACACCAGTGAGGAGTTTTTCTTCTTTGTATGTTTTCTTATTAAATACAAAGGCATTATCTTTAAGGCCAGAGATGGCCAGAGGGAATATCCCTGTAGGTGTGTGTTCTCCTTCTTTTCCCTGTTGGCTGTAGTTAGAGCCCTTGCCTGGGTGCACTGGTGGTCTAAGCCAACATGACTGTTCTCAGACTCTTCTTTTACCTGCCTGTAGCAAAAGCAGCATTGGCAGTCCCGCAGGGCGATGAGCAGCTGTTAAATACAGGTTCAGTAGCTGAAACTACATGGTATTTTCTATTTTAGCTGTTGTACTCTGTTAATCACTAAAAAACATGCACAGCTGAGGAAAATCTGGTTATGATAGTTGAAAGTGTGTTGTGGTGAGTGTTAGGGTTACGAATGATGGTTCATGTGTACAAGCCCTTGGTTTCAGTTAGAAAAACTCTGGTATTTGGGATGAGGTTAAGTTTCTAGGGTGAGGCTGGAGATGGATCACAGCTGGATTTTGGCTTCTGGCTTTAACGTCTACTAATCTTTTTCCAGCAGCTGACAGAAAGATCATATTGAACCAGATAAGCTGTACAAAATTCCTGCTGTTTTAACCTGAAATCATATGATAGAAAGGTTGGGAGTTGGAAATGAAAAATGTAATGGAAAATGTTCCTCATGAAGTGTTGGAGGCAACCTGCAGCAGAGCGCCAGCAGGAGACAGGCGAGAGTCAGAAGAGGCTCACCTGGGTCTCTCTGACCATGGAAAAAGTCTGTTTTGGCCTGTCTGGCTTTGGCTGCTTGTGTCCTTCAGGAGTGGAAGGAGAAGGGAGAGGGGAGACTGAAATAGGGACCCTAGGGACAGTGGGGAGATGGAGGCCTTGACACAGGGAGACAGAAGGGCGAAGGCAATGGGAACTGAGGGGAGAGGCAGTGGTGAAGAAAGAAGTTAATGCTGTGAAAGAAAAATGGGGGGGGTCACCTCTTTCCCTGTCTGCACTGAAGCAGGTGACAGCAACATGGTGTGGCTTTTGCTTGCTAGTTAGATCTGTGAAGTATTTAAACATCTGTTACACTATGTAATAACTCCTTAAATTGCTCAGGCACTTATGGTATAAGGCAATGCCGCAAACCACATAAACAGGCTTGTCTCTAAAGTCAAATGTAGGACATTCCTGTGGTTTTCTTACTTCTCCACTCTTTGCTAGGAGAAATGGTCTTTTCCAGTGATTGGGTTGCTTATTCTGCCTATTGAGCAGGTTTGTACACTGACATTTCTTTCTGTGTTACATCAGTATGAGAGAAAAAGCTTTTAAAAAGGAGGAGGCTAACAAGTGTCCAAATTAGGCTGTTAAGGCCCGGATGAGTGGATGACTGGGTGGATACAAACTTGGTTGGGTGGTGGGTCTCAGAGGGTTGTGGGTGATGGGTCTCACTCTGCATGTCACAAGTGGAGTACCAGGGGTCTATCCTGGGACCTGGCCTGTTTGACATCCCTGTCAGTGACCTGGGGAGGTGGTGGAGTGCACTCCCATCAGGTCTGCAGGTGTCACCAAACTGGGAGAGGGACACCAACCAACACACTTGAGGGCTGGGCTGCTTTTCAGAGAGACCTAGCCAGGCTGGAGGAGGGGGCTGCCAGGGACCTCATGGAATTCAGTAGGGACAAATGCAGTCCTGCCTTGGGCAAGGAGGAACCCCTGGGGTTCCCCTGGGATGGACTGGCAGGGGGCAGCTCTGCGGAAAAGTGCCTGGGATCTGGCGAACAGCTCACTGAACGTGAGCCAGCAGCGTGCCCCAGCGGTAACGACAGCATCCTGGGCTTTGTTAACAGCAACAGAGCCAGGAAGTTGAGGAAAGTGATTATCCTCCTCTTCTCAGGACTTGCTCGACCACGTTTAGATACGGCATCACGTTTGGACCTCCGATACAGGAAAGACATCCTTAAAATGGAGTGAGTTCAGCAAAAGGCCACCAAGATGGTTGGGGCTGGATCCCTGTGAGGAGAGGCTGAGGGAAGGGGGCTTGCTCAGCCTGGGGAGGGCATGGCTTTTGAGGGCACCTACCAGCAACCTGCCAGTGCCTGTGAGGAGGTTATGGAGGAGATGGAGCCAGGCCCTTCATGCTGGTGTGTGGTGGGAGGGTGAGAGGCAGCGGTGGTAAGCTGAAACAAGAGAGGCTCAGGCTGATACAAGGAGGGACTTACCCCATGAGGGTGGTCCAGCAGTGCAACAGGGGCCCAGGGAGGTTGTGCAGTCTCCATCCTTGGAGGTTTTCAAGACTGAACTAGACAAAGCCCTGAGTCACCTGGTCTGGTCTCATGGCTGACCCTGTCCTGAGCAGAGGCTGGACAGGATGGACTCCCGTGGTCCCTTCCAACCTGAATTGTCTGATGGGCCTATGAAATAGGGGGGGAAAAAGAAGAGTTGATCAAAATATATTGCTCAAAAATTCGGTAGTGGATACCCTAATGCTGAGGCTCTTAAACATTTAGGTTTCAGATTTTCTGTGGACTCCCTAGACCAGGATCTGTTTGCCCAGTGCAGTCTTTTTAGATTATATTTAACCATTTGTATTTGTTCTGGTTGGCTAATTCCTGAAAATAACACTGTGGGCTAATTTATCTGCTTTTACTGAGGAGAGCCCAGTCCTGCTCACTTCCAGTGCTGGAATGACCCTGGAGGCATTTGTAACTTCAGATGGGGATCTTAAAGGTGAGTCTCTTTTTCTTTATTTATTTTGGGGTTTTATTTTTATTATTTTTTAAAAAAGATTGATTTTGCCCACTTATTTTTGAAAAACTGTTAGTCTAAGCTGGGGTGCATCTTAACTACTATGCAGCTACACTGAAATAGTAGACTATCAAGAATACTCTGCAAAATGCAGGGCTACATTTTTTGTATAGGAAGAAGCAAACAAAGCTGGGAAGCTGTTTGTAAAATTCAGCTGCTGGTGCCACCTGAGCTCCATGAATGAGCAAAAGCAATTCCTTTCCTAGGTGCAAGAATGAGTCATGCATTGTGCTAGGGTTCGTGATTTAGGCAGATGTGCTTTGCCTCACATTTTCAGCCGGTACGGCAGCTCCTGCAGTCAGTTCCTGCGGCGCAGCGGCAGCACATGAGCTGCTCATGCTGTTCTAACCCAGTGATGTGCCTAGGCGCTTACAAAGAGCATCCAGCTCTGTCTGTAAAAAGGAGGTAGGATTAGGAGAGGAGATGGTGTGTAGTGGTTTGGTTTGTCCTCATGAGGAGATTGTTGCAAGATACGTAGGTCCGAGGGGTCGCTGTGAGGTGGCCTGAGCTCCTGAGCTGCCTGCCGTGCTTGCACAGCCACCCGGCACTGAGCGGCAGCTCCTGTCCTTCGTGCTCGGTGTGTCCAGACCTCTGTGTTTTGGGGATTACAAGGACATAGGAGGGGTTGTGTAGAGACACCACGTGCAGGAGCCTGATGAGCCCCTGACGGGAGTTTAGCATGAACTCCTCGAGACTCTGTACAGCAGCCCAGTGCCTGCGAGGGCTCTGGCCCCCAGGGCTCTTGTGGTGCCTTTTGATGTCAGGTAAGTAGCAATTATTAATCATTAGTTAGGGCTGAGTTTATTCACACTGTTTGCTTTCCTCACATTCATTCCTCCCTTTCTTGTTCAAATAAAGTGACATTTAGTAGAAACTTACAAAGGAGCTTTTTATCCCCCTTTCAGTGGTTTATTTGATTTCACTGATCTCTCTAAATCATAATCAAACTGATTTTTGTAACCAGAAACTCTCTGATCTTGCCACTTTCATTTTCCTGTGTACCGGAAGAACAGTTCAGGCTTGCAGAGCTCAACAGTCTTTGTTAGGACTAAATTTGGGCTCAGGCCATGGAGCACCTAGAGCTTTCCTGCTGGGTGGGCACGTCCTGGTGGGGTGCGGGAGTGAAGCAGCCCCGCGGGGGCCGGGCAGCAGCTCTTCCCCTGGGTGGGAGCAGGTAGCCACTTGCATGGGTGTTTCACCCCCTCGTGAAGCTTGGCGCTTTGGGGCTCCTCCTGGTGTCTTCGTTAAACATGAGGTTCATTGCCTAAAGTCGGGGTCCATATTAGACCCCAAATATCACAGATGCCCTTTTAAACACAGCAAGGGGCACGATTTGAGGGAGTTTTTAAGAGGAAGTTTTTAATAGGATTCCCCTTCATGTACAGCAGCTTGTCTGTTAAATCTTCTTTCTAAAGATAACGACATTTTAATGAGACGAATCGACATTTTTGAACACTACCCGCTTATTTTTTCCCCCTCTGAACGCCAGGAGAAAACTCGGGTAAGAGTACAAAGAGAAGCCAGTCGGGACCGGACTTCAGGAGGGCTACCCCGAACAACAGCCTGCGCGGAGACGAAAAGGGCAGCGTGCAGCTGCGGTGCCTGTGTACCTGTACCTACAGTGAAGAAGCCCGGGGAGGCCAGTACCGCCGGGTGGGCGGCGGCGGGGGCTGCCCGTTTGCCGGGAGGAGAGGGATTTGAGCACCACCGTCCCCGGGCTCCACTAGGGGCTGCTCGTGGACCGCGGCGGCGGCCGGGCTCCCGCTGCCGCTCCCCCCGCCCGGCCCCCTGCGCAGCCCGGCCCCCCGCGCGGCCCCCCGCGCAGCTCCCCGCGCAGCCCCCTGCGCCCCGCGCAACCCGGCCCCCGCGCCCCCGCCCGACCCCCGCCCCGCGGCTGGCGGGGCGCTCCCCCTGCCGCCCCCCTCATCTCCCCCCGCCAGCAAGTGTAATGCGGGCTGTAATTGATTCCCCGTGCCGCTCGGGGTAATTTTTTTTTTGCTCTAAGACGTTAGTAAAGACGGTGATTTAAACTTTCGGTCCAAACCCGCTCGTTTATTGGAAAGGCTTGACTGCCATTCAGCCTTAGCGATAGTCGAACGGTAACGTGTTTACAGGGGATAACTAACGTGTCTCCCTTTCTTAAGGCGGTGTCAGTGAGATTTTTATCTCGACTATATACTAAAGACAGTGTTGTGGTGCCTGATTATTCCCCTTCCCATGCTCCAGGATTGTTGGCTTCTTTCTGCTTATTTCCTGTAAAAAAAAGACTCGAAAATGTACTGCTTTAGCAATGAAATTCTTCTAAAATGCCCTAAAAATGCCGTTAGCAATGCCACCATTCAAAAGGTTGAGCCGTGACAGAGATCAACATTAGCAGTAGGCTTTGATTCACTGCAGAAATGTGTAAGATAATATGGCATTGAGTGATGCCATTTTTGTTTTCACCAGGCTAATATCCCACTTGTAATAGTTAATGAGTTAACACCAGAGATATAGTAGATTGGAATAAGCAAAAGGCAAGGCTGTACAGATTTCAGTGGAATTTATAAAGAAAATCTGGTGTCATGCAAAAACTCCATTTCATGTTTTGTGAAAGTGAAGTCGCGGTAGTTACAATGTTTTGATAAAATGTTTCACCTACGTAATTGCTGTCATTGTAGGTTTATTCTGTTTCTGTTGCTCCTCGAGTCTTTTTTTTAATCCCCCAAACTTTTACAATAGCTGCAGTGGGAAGAGCACACTCACAAAGTTTCAGGGAAAAGGAGTTTGTCCTGGTTTTATTTTAGTTCTGAGTAGGCTTCAGGAGGTTTGTTAGTAACCGTGCTGAAAGCATGTTTGTAACTGTGTAGTAATTGTGTGCTCTGTTGTCAAAAACCTTAACAAACCTTTAAGTGAGTCTAATTAAAGCAGCCTTTGATAATGGCAATAATAAAGGATTACTTTAATTTACACTGTAATGAAAGGATTGTGCCATTAAATGTTACAGGAAATAGGGGAACTACTTTTCCAGAGTAGATAGAAATTGCATGCTGTGCTTTTATGATCTCAGTGAAGTCCAAGTGATCCTCTTTCACGCCATCAGCAAGAACTTCAGAAATGAGGCAGTTCCTCCCTCTTCTGAGAGAGACGTGTGTAGTCCAGTTATCCTGTTTGGTGTTTCCAGTGAGCGTTTCTTCTGTGAACCTTGCACATATGGCCCAAAAGCCAATCATTTCAACGCAGATCGAGCCTGACATGTTTTGTGGTGTCCGAACACCAAGCTTTGGGCTGGAAACATTATAGGTTTTTGGTTGGTTGGTTGGTTGGTTTTTTCCCCTTGGAGTTTCTTTTGCTCTACGTTGTTTCTTGGCGTCTTGTCCCTTAAGCCAGGATTGTTCCAGAGACATGAAATGACAGCTTCTTTTTCGGAGCACAATTCTAGATACCAATAGGATTGCCCTGCTCAAGTAAATAGGTTGCCAGCCTGTGAAGAATGGCGTGGTATGATAGACATGTCAGCAGGACATATGGCTTTACGCTGCAGGTTAATCACCAGAGAGCCTCATGTCACTTCTCCACTTTTCTGCTGCAGGTTCTGGTTTCATTTTTATAGTTTACTGAATTTTGTATTTATTTTTGTGGGACCCTGGATGAAGCCTGAGTTTTAAGTTTTTGAGAGGGGAACCCGAAAAAGAAAAGTAAGCAACATACCCCATGTTATTTCCTAAGGTAAATTAAAGCCTGGAA
Source organism: Gymnogyps californianus (assembly GCF_018139145.2). Classification (NCBI taxonomy): domain Eukaryota; kingdom Metazoa; phylum Chordata; class Aves; order Accipitriformes; family Cathartidae; genus Gymnogyps; species Gymnogyps californianus. The sequence goes on along the minus strand of NC_059478.1, from coordinate 16,584,239 downwards.
GTTAAGTTGTATTTCATTTTCTAAATTTCCAGTGTTCCAGTGAATGAACATACGAAGTGGCTGAAATATGACTAAGTCACACATTGTAATACTCTTTAAATGATAAGCTGTTAGAAGGACTAAAACCATATATGTTTAAATATTGAGAAACAAGAATAAGATGAGAGTCAGCAACCTTAGAGCAGAATATAAAATGCTGCTGCTGCAGCTGGGACTCATGCTGATTCTGTGTATTGTAAAGAGAACACCATAAGAACAATAATAAAAAAAAAGATAAGCCACTAAACTGTGGATTCCAGGTTCACTTTTCAGTTCTACCTAACTCTTCGTAACTTTGCAATGAAAGATTCAGAAATTGGAGCCAATTACCATAATATGTGGTGGTTTGGTGGGAGCATGTTCTACATCAGACAGTTAAAAGGTTTTATTGCTATTAGGAGCTTGTTAATGCCCTTGATAATGTCTCTAGTTGCTTTGTAATGTCTCTTGTTGAAGTATAGAATTCTTTTATCTTCTTATTACATTATGCAGAAACTTGAATTGAAACGATATATGCAGGAACATTTAAAGTAGTGCATCAATCAGTTTCAAAGAAGAGAAAATGTTCTCAGAATAGCTTATAAAAGGATAACTGTCAGTTTTATTTTGGATGAACAAAGAAACCGACGTAAAAAGCACTTTATTGTAAAAGCACACTGTGCAATTCAATAAATATTCCATATAAATATAAAGGAAAAGAAAGTTCATAATTATCTGATGACTTGAATGTAATTTAAGTAATACTTCCAGAATATAGCAAGTAGTGAAGCACCTTCTTCTTTCCTGTGTATTCCTACCCCCAGATCAAGTCCTCGGTAGGAGATAGCTTAAATCATCTTGTTAATGATTTGAATGGATAAAGTATGGTTATAATTTAACATTATCTTCCAGGAATGTAAAGCTCCTCACAAACCAGCTCACTGCATTAGAAAAATAGCAACAGCACCTTCCTTCACTCTCCTTGTTTTTTTTTTTTCTCCTTTCCCCAAACATGATTTCTTGTTATTTGTTTTCCCTCTAGCATTTCTTACCTGCTTTAGCACAAGGTTATTTGAGTATTTATACATTTGGATTATAAACCTTCTATATGACTCGGTTATAAAACACTTGGAGGTGGTGGTATTATCCAGGAAAACAGTTGCAAATAGTATGCTCCCTGAACCAATAGTAGCTTGCTAGACCACACAAAATATGGCATGTTGCAAATCCCGTCTTGTAGCCTGTAAACCAGAAGCAGCTCTGCCCCCTTCTTTATTTTCTAAAAAAAGAAAAAAAAAAAAAAAAAAAAAGAAAATGCCGAAGACTGCACATAGAGAGTTGTAAATGCTCTGCTCACGCAGCAAACGCTTCCCAGAGAAATTTGAGTGTGTTTTGCCCTTTGGATCAGTCGTCTTTTCATAATCCGGTGTTCACCCCTCGACTTCAACAGAGCAGAAGATTTCTAGTTTAATAATTGTATGTTTATTTCTGGACAGTTTACTAAGGCAAAGAAGTAATTGACTGTGAATGCACTGATTTTTTTAATTTAATTTTATTTTGGTAACTAAATTCTACGCACAAAGGATTTTAACTTTTTCTTTTTTTTTTTGTAATTCTGAAAGGGTATACAGTGTACACCTGCGTTAATAAACTGTTTATTTTTCACTTCTAAAACTTTGAAAAGAGCACTTATTTTTATTTAATAATCATACCAAAATAAACCCACCTTGTTCATGCCCTGTTCTCAATTCTCAGCTTCAACCTAGGTATGTTTTTAAACTTGCAGGTGGTTTTTAAAATTACATGCTATTAAAAAAAACCCTATGGGTTTTAAGGACTTACAATAGGGGCTCCAGAGAAACCTGCTATAATTGATCAATCAAGTCACAATATTCACAGTGTATTTAAGCTGAAATTGTATTTCCATGATACATTTTTCTACATAGGACATCCCTCCTTTAACTGCTTCCCTTTATTTCTGTGGCCGTGCAGGAGCTCCGAAGGACGGGGCGCCTAATGGCCTTTGCCCCCCAGCATACCCCACCTCCTGCCCCTTCGCTCCCCTTTTCTCTCTGGGCAGACACCTGCCTTTCTTGGCACAGGTGTAATTACAATACCCCCAAAAAGAGTTTATTTAGTAAGACTTCAAGCAACTTCTGGACAGGAGCCTTCGTAAGTTACTGAACCCTTGAGAAAGCAGTAGTTTACAAAGAGCGAGTTGGTGGGTTGCACACATCTGTGTACTCTGCCTGAGAAAATAAAGGTGGTTCCCATGGCAACCACCACATGCTATGTATGTAATATACATTACTGGCGAGGCTGGGGCTTCGTGCGAGGCGAGCCCTCCTTGGCCCCCTGTGCCGTGGGGTCCGTGCCTTCTGCTGCTGCGTGGGCAGGCTGGCGTGCATCTCCATCCCTGCCTCACTCCTACGCTGCTCTTCCCGATGAGCACGGTCTCTCCCTTAAAACACACAAAAATCAGCCCTGGGTTAGAAACCCCAAACACCCAAGGTAAACAAACATCATGGTTTAAAAAAAACTGCAGAGAATGCAACCAAGCCCATGATCATCTTGGGATCTTCTTAGCAGAAGGCACTGTTCTTCCAGACTGTCAGCTCTTTCCTCGTTTGGGAAAGTATATTTATTTGCCACTAATTTATTTGTCTTTTAACCTTAGTTATTAATGAAGCAGACTTTGCTGGCCTGAGGGGAGCGTGAGGGGAGACCAGAGGAACAGCGGTGCTTTCTCCACGAGCATGGATCTGAAACCTGACTTGAGAAATACATTGAAACCATGCAGTAAAAGCAGCTTACGCTTCATCTAGCATCTGTTCCAAAATGTAGGTTACTATGACAAGTGTGATGTTGACTGCTTTCGTTTTGCAGGGTGTACCTGATAACTAGACCCAATGCCATTTTGGAGCAGGACTTTGGTTCGGGGTGTCGCCGAGCTCTGCTTTCCACCTAAAGGCACAAGAGAGGTAAAACACAGACCACCCTCGGGGAGATGGTGGTCAGGGATTTCTAATTCAGTATGATTTAAACAGAAGACACCTGTGGCATATAAGGAATTATACAAACATATGTAAAATAGTTGCTGGTTGAGCTGGAATGCCTCTTGTAACACGTAAGGCTTTAAATAACGCTGAAAAGAAGAAACGAGGAGGAATCTGGCTTTCCTAGATAGGAGCATTTTCAGATATACGCTGGGAGGAGTAGAAGAAGTTATGAATAGATATGACAGAGGCAACAACAAGATAGACATTTGCATGAAGCACAGAAAGTTGATCTATAGGAGGAAAACCCGTGGCTTGGGTGCCAAGAGTGTGAACCATGAAGAACCTTAAAACTGAGGGGTGTTTCTTGTTTTACTATGATATGACAAAAAAAATGTGTGTAGCAGTAGCATCCACAATACCCAGCCAAGAAGGAGAGACATGAGAGGCTCTTCCCCAGTGTACCCATTTCTAAATGAAAATGGAGGGGAGGCTTGGGAAGGGAAACAGCTTCACTGAGGAGCCTTGCCTGGTGTTTATGCTGGCTGCTAATAATGCTCCTACAGGTGTGACCCGACTTAAAGTACAAAGCCTCCAGCCCAGGTACTGAGCATTGCATCACTGTGACAGAACGGGGCTCAGTTCAGATTGCAGCAGAGAAGTGATGTCTTAGCAGAAGAATTGAGTGGGAAGTGACAGCTCTTGCTGTAAAAAAAAAGCGGAGAGTGTCTAAGAGTTAAAATAGATTCTTCTCTGAAGTGCCCATGTAGCTTCAATAGCTCCACGGGAGTTTTAGGATTACAAATGACAGCAAAATTTGTGCCGTTCTGCATAATTGTATTCTCTACAAAGAAAGTTTCCTACATCTCCTAGCAAAGATGGTACTTTCATTAGAAGGAAAATAATTTCAAAATGACATCTCTTTGTGCCAAGGATTAAAAAGGTCTAACAAGGAGTTCTAAAAAATAATGAAGCATTTACATTGAATCCTTTGGTTTTACAGGTAGAATAATGACACGAAAATAAAAGAAAATTTTAATTGGTGAAGGGAAGGGGAAACATCTTAGTTCCTGACTTGTCACTATGTTCATCCTCTCTCGTAGCTCCCACAATTTTCACTGGCAATATACAGAACTATATTTGTCTTTACTGAGGTTCAGCTCTGTTAAAAACAATCCAGTTTTATCTCTCTGCTAATGTAAGATTTCAGCCTTCCTTAACATGGGTCTCCGATAGACAAGGATGAACCCAGAATGTCTTGGTTTGGCAATAGTTCAATCCTTTGTAATTTTATTAATTTAAATTTAGTCGCAGGCAGCACACTTAGGAAATGCCATCTCTTTTCACCCTGTCGCAGCCTAGAAACTCTCCGTGATCACTCAGTTGTCGTAGCTGGAGAGCACGAACCCTCTGTGCTCAGCTTACAGTTCTGACTGCCATGTGTGGACATTTCTAATTACTTTGGAGACGCTCCATTTTGTAGTGCATGCATAATTAGTTAGTTATTTACATTTTATTTTAGCATCTTTTCTAGCCAGTGCACTAATGAAATCCCGGTGTGACATCAGAACCTTCCTGTTGAAGTGGGTCTTCCCTTCAGGGATCAGCCACCCTTTTAAATTAATGAGCCGCTTTACGGAAATGGCTTCATAATTTTACGTGCAGTGTCTGCAAGGAAATTTATAAATGACCCGACTCTTTTCTTAGGGTCTGATCCAAAATATGTTGAAATTAAAGAAAATCCCCCACTAGTATTGCATGCTTTGGGTCATCTCTTATGTGGTTTTTTTATTTCACATGTTTACAGTAACTCAGTCAGGGAAAAGGGTCCTTCAGCCTTCACACACGTGAGCAGAACTACAGGTGGGAAGGAAAGGATGAACGTAAGAAAGCTGATTAGCACTGGAGCCCTCAAAAGCATAAGATGGGCTGTAGGTAAGAATTAGTAATATCATATTATCAACAAACTTGTTTTTCATTTGAAGGCTGGGAAGAATATAGGAAATACAATTAGTCTCCCACACGAGTGAGCTTCTTTTGAGGCATTGTTTTGGTAAAAAACTTGAAAAGTTTGAATCTTAACTTTTTTTTGTTAGAGAATCTGTGATAGCATTAGTAAAACTTTAAGCAACATCTCTCTCTGCTCACATCCAGCACATCCTGGATTTTTTAAGTGTAGTTGAACAAAAAAAAAAAAAACCAAAACCAAACCCGAAAGAGAGAGAGAAAAGGTGTTGCTTAGCAACAGCCTCATTCAAATGATCAGAAATTGGTATACTTGCTGGAATTTGGGAGACATCTCAGGGAGCTTGCCAGGTACATGGGCTAAGGAGAGAAAAGAGACGATGTCCAAAATGGAGAAGAAAACCTCAACTGCGATCAGTTTAAGCAATTGCACTTGATTCAACTTGGTTTGAAATACACTTCTGGTTGCCTAGGTTAAGTATGCCTGGGCTTCCTTGTATGTCCTTGATCATCGTTTCAGTAATGGAGGACTTGTTTTGTGGCAGGTAAACGTGGATAATTTCTTTGTGATGTTTGTAAATGTGCTTATTTTCCCTCATTTTTAGGCATGTTTATCATCTCTCTCCTCAGCCTGGTTTACTCGACAAGCAAGGTTGTCCTGAAGGCAGCACTTCCCCTTTGGTAGAGTGGGAGGACCCGCCGGCTGTTGTGTTTGCAGCACCAACTTCTGCCTTACCTTTTCTTGCCTGAATTCCTCTTTGAGAGTCCAACTCAGTGTGGAAAAAGAGCAAACCCGCAAAGTGTGTATACCTGTCTGTCTGGGTGGAGGAGTATGTGGAAAGGAGTGGGGGAGAGGAGGGCTTGAGAGTGATTATTCCCAAGTGAAATCCTGCACGTGCCATTTTCTCTTTCTCCTAGGAGAGGCAGCCCTTGTGCTGGAGGCCTGGGAGAGCAACCTTGTTGCTGGGTAGGACGTCCACAAGGCACAGTAGAGGGCTGTCTCATGGTGTTTTGGCCACGAGCTACAGCCTTAGGTGCTTTTTATGTCTCCACGTAATGCTGTCACTGCTTTGTGCACTGGTAGGTTGACCACCTCACTTTTGGGCTGCTGTGTGATTGTCATTTTGTGACTTGGATTTTTTTTTCCCCCCAACCTTTTGAAATTCCCTCCCTTTCTTTCCATAGGGTATAAGGAAGGAGAGAGAAGTGACTCAGTAATTCCTCTCCATGTACTCTTGATTTGCCGTTCAGCAGCCTGGGGAGGGATCTCCAGCCTCCACATGTCCTTAGGTCAGGCAGGATGAAGAGAACATGTGGGACTGGCCCTCCAGATACTTGGACTTCAGGAAAAGCACCCTTGAGGGTGTGCATTATCCTGGTGTCATGGGCTAATTAAGCTGCTTCTGGTTTCCCCAGTATTACTAGGGATCTTTAATATCACTGTAAATAGTATTTGTAAGACTGGTTGTCCTTCTGTCTGGAACCTGATGGGTGGATTTCTGTGTGCTGCAAGAGCCGGAGCACGTTGCCTCTTTGTGGCAGCATCGCCTTAAGTATATACGCTCTCTTGTACGATACAAGGAAGGAACTGCAGGAGTCTGAATGAAACACCACCTCTATTTTGAAATGCACCATTGCTTTATTCATACCAGTCTTGTTGCTTTTTGGGAATGGCTGCCTTTCCCACACAGCTCCGAGTAAGAAGACATGCAGAGGAAAAATTAGTAATTTTTCCCTTGCACATCATGAGGGAAGAGCTCCGAGAGAGGAAGAGTGACCAGGGCTCACAGGCACTAAGAAGGAAACTAGTTAAAATTCTGGAGCTCGTTCCCTTTGTAGGGGGAGAACCCCACCCCTGTGTGGACTGACTTGCCAATTCATTTGCAGAAACAATTATAAAATGCAAATATTTATGAATCACTGTATATGTTGTAATCTTATTTCCAAAACAAACATTGCTTTATACTGTGGCTCCTAAGTGCTGTGCATCGAGAGATTTTCCAGCATTTATCCCATTTTGAGCAATAAGCTGCAGGGAATAAACGCTGCTAGTCAGACCGAGGCGTGATACAGCGACTCCTGGAGTGTTATGTGCTCCTGGCAAGTTGTCTCCATTCAACAAGGGTTTGTAAAAATATTCAAATCAGAGTTAAAACTGGGGTTTTTTTTGTATTTAATTTTTATTTAGGCAAATGTCATAGCCAAGCAGGTGATAGCATTCTTGTTAAATGTGGCTTGTAAGCCCTGGCCGGGGTCTCTGCACAGGCTGCTCTCTGTCTTGCAGGCAGGAGCCTCCCTGCCCGTGGCCGCTGGTGTGGCTTTTGTCCTGAGGTTGGGTGTGGACCACAGGGTGTGGGAGACTGTCCTGGTTTTGGCTGGGATAGAGTTAATTTTCTTCACAGTAGCTGGTATAGTGCTGTGTTTCGGATTTAGTATGAGAATACTGTTGATAATACAGGGATGTTTTCATTATTGCTGAGCAGCGCTTACACAGAGTCAAGGCCTTTTCTGCTTCTCACCCCACCCCACCAGCGAGGAGGCTGGGGGGGCACAAGAAGCTGGGAGGGGACACAGCCAGGACAGCTGACCCCAACTGCCCAAAGGGATATTCCATACCATAGGACATCATGCTCAGCATATAAAGCTGGGGGAAGAAGAAGGAAGGGGGGGACGTTCAGAGCTATGGCATTTGTCTTCCCAAGTAACCGTTACGCGTGATGGAGCCCTGCTTTCCTGGAGATGGCTGAACACCTGCCTGCCGATGGGAAGTGGTGAATGAATTCCTGGTTTTGCTTTGCTTGCATGTGCAGCTTTTGCTTTACCTGTTAAACTGTCTTTATCTCAAGCCAAGAGTTTTCTCACTTTTACTTTTCCAATTCTCTCCCCCACCCCAGCAGGGGGGAGTGAGCAAGTGGCTGTGCGGTGCTCAGTTGCCGGCTGGGGTTAAACCACGACAGAAACGCAAGGCGTCTCTGCTGTCTGCTGAGATAGCTCGAGGTAGAAATAGCCAAGAGGGGAAGGGAAGATGGGAAGAAGACCGAGGCGACAGTGGAGGTTTAGGATTTTGGCTCCTGTGCAGTGAGCCCCCAGGACGGAAAAGGGAGCGCTTTGCGTGCTCGGTGTTTTTAGGAAGGCATGGACTTGTAATCAGGATGGGCTGGATCCCTGCCAGGTGGGTGTTCGTGCCTGCATGAGATGGTACCCGGCTCAGTCGCGGCGGTGGCAGGGCAAGCCCCCGCACCTCCACTGCTGCCCCTCGCACCCCTCCCTGGCAAACCATCCCGCTGTGTGACACTGAACAGGGGACTCTCCCCGTTACTGGGTGTATTGGAAAACCCTGTAAGGAAAAACTCAGTTGTACTGATTTTGAGAGAAAGCAACTTGTGATCCAATATATTGGCAACTGGCAGGAAATAAAGCTGCTGCCATAAAGTTATACAATGAATATCGCTTTGCAGGATGAATTCTGGTGCCTTGTCTTGATTATATTTCTGCCTATAAGAGAAAATATTGAGGCTTTCTAAAAGGGTAGCCTGGCTGCAAGGAGCTGCTTTATTTCTGCAGCAGCTGGTAATATGGTTGTATACAAATACTAATGGTTTGCATGAAGCCTGAGTATTTCAGGAGCTGGGTTAGTTACGAAGATTAAGACCAGGCCTGATAGACAGGTACAATGTCCTTCATCAAAATACAACACAAAAATAAGAGAGAGTAAATCAAAGTGTATGGAGGAAACGGATTCTTTTGTTGTGGAAAATATCTCAAGCATTAATCGCTAACTTCCTTTTGCTGGATAGATGCAAACATGACAAAGGAGGTTATTTCCTTCCAAATTACGGTGCACAGTGGTTTTTAAGTAGAAAATTCATCCCTGTGCAGAAGGCCACCACAGTAGGTACTGGCCTCTGAGCTGAAGATTGTTGTGCACTTCTTAATTTGTCTCTAATTAAGCTCATCACATAGAGTTTGAATAAAGCAGGGTATAAATGCATTATTAGAATGAAGTTATATAATATGCATGTGCCTCTAATACTAATATGTTATATATGTCTGCTATACACAGCTGCATGACACAGTGTATTTATTAAAAATCTAGCATTTGTATATTCCTGTAATGGCAGATCTTTTCTCAACTGCTTGTGAGCCTGGGGGTATGCAACATCCGTTTATCATTGTGCTCTGATGAAACACTGATAAAAATGAAAATGCTGCAAAGAAATGTGGACCTACAGTAATATGGGAAGCTACAATTTCAGGGGCTAATACACTTCTGTATCTCATAAATTGACTTTTGCCTTTGCTTATTTTCAAAGAGCTCCTCTATAAAATAGCAAAGAATATGTACTCTCTGTATGCACAGTAAGGCAGAGATAACACAAATAACAAAAAAAAAAAAAAGTAATGCAAATTGAATGTAATATGTGTTTAAGATGGAAAGAAGTAATTTGAAGAAAAAACCGTAAGTTGATAATATACCTACTCAGCTTGTACCCAATGCTTTGCAGTATTCTTAAAAAATGGTGTTTACTTAATTATGAAATCATAGGAGTGAAAAACGGGAAAGTCTGGTAATGCCTTTGGCAGAAGCGGTTTAGATCTCTTCCCTCTGTGATCCCGAGGGTACTCCGTTTTTGTTCAGATCGAGCGCTTGGAGACAGAGTAGCAGAGACTGAAAACTCCTCACTTTCTTGGAGAGCTCAGAGAATCCTGTGGCGCAGGCTGGGGGGAGAACAGCTCAGCCCTTCCCATTTGAAAGCACTGTGCGGATCAAGTGTGACTCAACGCATGTGATGGCGTGTCACCTCTTGCTGCAAGAGGCTCTGCACATCTGCATGCAAAGCGCTTTTTGGGTGGCTGGCCCTGCCAGGCGCTGTGTACCCCATCTCACGTCGGCACGCGGGGCTGTGCGGCATTGGACCGTGCGTCAGTTAGCGTTGTACCTGGAGGGGCTCTGGCGGCCCCTCTGGCTTTTCAGGCTGGTTTTGGCTGCTCTCTTGTATTTCTCCAAGAAGTCAGACTGCTTAAGGAATAAATAAAAGTTTGGATTACAAAATCCAGCCATTGTTAGAAAAGATGATGAAGGGCAATAGATTGTTGGAAGTCAGAGCTTTTCAAACCTTTTTTGTTTTTTGTTTTTGTGGAAAGTGATAAATACTTCTTTTTGGTTTTGGAAAAAATGGTAAAAGTCTGCTCAAAAAAATTTTTTTAATGAAAAATCATGAAATGGACTGCAAAGACATTTTTTATTTTATTGGATTATATTTCTAACAATTTAGTTTTTGGGAAAAAGACTAAACACAATAAAGTTGTTGCTGTTTTGAGCAGTCTTATAGCAAATAAGTAAACAGAAGGCAGCAACTGTCTTCCCACGTTACACTCATCAATGTTTTTCTTGGAGTATAGAAAATGCAACGAGGAGAAGTTTGATTGCGAGTTATTGGAGGGAATAATCCACATGCAAAACAGAACATGCATGTGCTTTCTGAAACATGATGGCTGTTACTGCTTGCCAAGAATGTGATTTATTGTCAAATACTGTAGTATCCCTTCGCTTTTATCAGGTCTGACAACTTCACAGGGGTGGGTACAAAGACAGACCTAAAAACGGTTGGTTATGTAATACAGAAAATAGAACAATTTCTGTGACATAGTCCAAAATCTTTTTCTTCAGCTGTCATGTGGTGTCTCTTTTCTTTTTTTTTTTTTCCTTAAGCCAGACTGCTGAATGATGAGAGCGGGGTTTGTGCTTCATCATTTTCTCTCACAGGAGCAGGGAAGCACAATGCATTTTATTTCATGTTATTAGCTGGGCTATCGCTGGGTTGCTTTGTGATTGCAGGTCTTTTCCTCTTGCCTCATCGTTTTCTGTCATAATGGAAAAAGCATGGTGGTGATGAAGGAAGCAACCAGCCATCAGGATGGGATGTAAAGGCAGTAAATTACGGTAGGGCAGGAGGATCTGTAAAGATCTCTTGCTCCCCTTTGCAGATATCTCTATTATTCTACTGGTCCTTGGAGGTGATATGAGAAGGGAGTAAAATTTTAAATAGAAAGGACTGTTGGTGATTGCAGCACATTATTGCACATGCATGCATGAGTGAGAATACTTCTCTCTTCACAGCAATATTCAGTGCCATGTATCATCCTGTCTTGCAAGCTCTTACGTACCTGTGCAGGAGTACTGGAGTAGGCTGAACCTGCTGCGAGGAACAAAGATTTCCAGGAACTGCTGTGGTGGTCCATATGCTGTCAAAGGGATAGCTTGGAGTACGCTTTGTTTGAAAATGCATATTCCTAGCAAAAAATCTAGAAAGTCTTAAGATCAGGGGTGTAATAATGAATGAAATGGGAGATTCACCTCCTCTGTATGTATGAGATGTGGGTACATTGCACAGCTGGAACCAGAAGCAGGTAAAGTCCCTCTATCAGTATTTGCCCTCATCACTCCACAGTTGGCAATGTTTTGTAATGACTGCTGGGCTTGTATTCTGCATTCGAAAACAGAAAGGCAAAAATACAGATTGTCCAAACCTTCATAAGGCTGCCGATTTATAAAAACTGCCTGAATATTGCCTACTTTCAGGATAGCACCTAAGCAAGTGCTTATTTCGAACTTGTCCATGATTGCTTTCCTGAACAGAGATGCTCCCCTGAAATGGGCCAAGGCAGTGCAGAGTTGGTCACAAAGACAGCTACACAATGGTTTGTTCTTTGGGTTTTTTTAGCTTAAAATACTTTATGCGGCTAAAACTTTTCTGAGTTTCCTGATTAAAACAGCCAATGTGTATCTTTTCAGGACTTAGACTGCCTGAGTATATCACTGTTTTAAAAGCTAATTTTTGACAAGACCTTGCAGAATGGGAATAATAGACTCAAAATTATTGTGTTGTGTAGCTGCAATTAAATAATAGCGCCTGGCCTGTGCTGTTATCTGTCCAGAGGTGGGCGTAGTGGGTCAGGGTTTGGAGAGAAATCCTAACCAACAGTAGAGAAATACAAATATTCTGGTCCAGAGGAATGTGTCCATAAACAAATATTTCCCAATGGAGTTCATAAAACAATCGGTTCTGAACTGGTGAAGGGTAAAATTGAGCCTTTATGCTTAGTTTTCCTGGGAGTAATTGCCACAGCAGCTAAGAACTGAAATGAAGTATTGGTAACTACACGGTTTGTAAAACCCCTCACTGGGATAAAACACCTATTGTTTGCATGGGAGTGTAATTATGCTGTATGTACCTGGATGTGTTGGCCTGTAGCACCATCAGTAAGAGGTGATGCTCTGTTGACTTTTGGGAAGTTAGCAGCCTTCAGGGACAAAATACAGGGATGGAAAAGTCTGTAAAGAGAAAAGGCTCAGCATAGACTTTAGTGACAACCCATTGACTCAAGGCAAGAGAGTGGAAGGTCAGTCCCTCTGACAGGGCTTCAAAAAATACTACTTAAGGACAATACCAAAAAGTAGTACTGCTGTGCTGTGTTTAATGTGACAATTAAAAGATAAGTTGTTTGAAGACTGAGCATCCAGGAAACATCAAATCAAGAAGGAAAGAATTGGTCCAGAACAGCAAAAAATGATGAGCCATGGTACAAAAGAAACACGAGCCAGTTTTAAATGAGCACCAAAAGCAAGAACTGCCATTCCAAAAGCATATTGTTGAAACTGTTTGCTGGCAGCACAGCATACAGTTCTCCAGCATTGTGTAAGCTTTTAAAGAACAATACAGTACTCTGGATCATAGGCTAAACTAATTTTTTACTGTATCCTCTGGTGCTAGCCTCTTTTGTGCTTGACTTTTGAAACTTCCTGCAAGTAGCTTCTCAAGTTAATATTTTGTCCTCTGAATTGCTGAAATGGACATCCCAGCCAACCAAAATATTATTTAATTATTCTCTAGGTTTTCCATTAATTCCCTAAAGAACACCAGAAGAAACTTTCATATTATCTCTGTATTACTCTGTACTCAGTAGACTTTAGTAAAGAACTGGCTGTTGCAACCAACCCCACACTAATCACTCTGTGGATGGATGAGCCGCCTTCAGGTAGATTTTTAATTTTTGGATTTTGTACCTTTCCTGCACTGTCTAGAGCATCTTCTGGGTGAGGTTATGGATTTTCTCCTCATTAAACCAGTCCATAGCCTGCATATCTCTGAGTATCCTAATTGTCATTAATATCTGAGGAGTGACCCTGTTCTAAAATGACATACTGTGTTTAATTTCTTTGCATTCTTTTAAATAGCTATGATTCTAGCTTCCACATAACGTGGAAACTTGGACTCAATTATTTAAGAGGTTGGGATTGGGCTGAAGAAGGAAGTAGGACACTGGTGTTTTAGGAGTGTTGAAAAGCCAAATCATGATTTGGACCTTATGGTGGAAGTGCCTTCTGATCTGTAAGTAGACCATGACTCCTACGGAGAATGGAGTGGTATCCATCGGATTTGCAACAACAGATTTATGGTTAGGCTGTCAGAAGGGAAAAGAAGAAATATGTCTGAAAAATTAGTGACTGAGCATGCCTTAAAAAATTATTACTTACGCTTAAGTGATATAAGCCCCATTTAAGTATGGTTTTCTTCTAAAAAGCAGATGTCATCTTCTAACAGCTTTCTAACAAATGACGAGAACATAATAACCACTCAATATTATTATATACTATGCTCAGCTCCTCAAATTTTATTTTTAATTTTTTTCTGAATGATGCAAAATCTACCAGTCATCCACCAGTGGGCTATTTTGTCAGTGACTTGGAGGAGGGTTGCTCCCCATGCTAGTGCACCACTAGTGCAATTTTCTTGCAACCAATGCTTTTAGGAAGTGCCAAAGATTTGAGTCTTAATTTTGTAGATGCCATTTCAGTCACATTTGTGCTTTTCTTACTGTCATTCAGGAGCTCTTTTGTGCTAGTTGTTAAGCACTTCATACATGTGGTTATAGATTGAAGGATTTTGATGCTTGAGCTCTCTGTATATTCTTCTTTGTTTATGGTCAAAGGCAAATAAATGCATTCCTAGATTAAAAAAAGAAGAAAGGAGAGAGGCTGGGCCAGTGAGGAGCTGGGGAAACAGGAAATACAATGATCTTGTAACACTACAGCCTTTTTTGCTTCCAAATGGAAATCCATTTCCTAATGCAATGAGCATTGTGGTTTCCTGGTTCAGGCGAGCACCCTCCCTTGCTGTGCGCCTGGACCATGCCCCGGTGCAGAATGTGACGGCTGGCGGGTGGCAGGGGCGGCTCTGCCACGTCGGCCCCCGCTGAGGAGCCCGAGGGCAGCCCTGCTCGCCTCCGCTCCCTGCTCGCCTCCGCTCCCTGCTCGCCTCCGCTCCCGAGGTCTTTGCCTCGGCACCTGGTGTTTTTCCCTGGTGTTTCTGCTTAAACATGCTCAGCCAGGCAATAAAACTGGGATAGTAAGTGGAGCGTTTGTGATGGATACCGAGCGCATGAAATGTTTCCTTGTGGGATGGGAGCCTGTGTGTCTGTGAGAACAGCACTTTGAAGAAGCAAAGAAACCTCATACTGATATTTCTCTCTCAATGTATTAGAAGTTGTGTCATAAGTACAACTCAAAAGTTTTTAATGGCCTTAGAAAAGGCAAACTAAGAAAGAAGACTAACAGAGATAGAAACTACCCACACAGTTGTAAATCTTGGGTTTTTTTCTGATCGGCACTACGCATGTACTGTAATGTCTGGCAGATCCAATCTTTTCATTTAGCTGACCAATAGAAATATGTGTCACCATAAGCCATTTAGACCAAAATGAAAAAAAATCCACCACCCTTTTGAGTTAAAATCATTCTTCAAAGTACAATTTTAAGAATTATGTATAGCCTCAAGCAAGTCTCATTGCGTGATCAGACTCAGCGAAGAGTGGCTGGAGCAGTTTGCCTGGCCCAGAAATGGAAAATGATGCTGTGAGTGTTCAGAGTGTCTGTCTCCAGCAAAAGGAGGACATAATTCTGAAGGCATAGAGTTTTGCTACCTCCATAAATACTTATGCTTATTCTGAGGGTGCGAATTAAGAAAGTAGGTGTTACCCTTTTTTTTTCCCCCTAAAGGACGAGGAGGCTGTTTGAAGAAGCAGAGACTTTAGGTGTGACAGTACAGTCAGTTACACTAGGAACACTGAGGATTGATTTTATAAAAGTTAATTCTTCTTCCTTTCAAGGACTGAAGGTTATATACAAGGGCACGAGAATATATTGACTGGCTGGGAATGAATGCAGGGTTTAAGGAGTCTGAGGTGCTTTGTGACACATGTCATTTCTCGAAAAATGAGCCATCCAGAGAAACAGTTTGTCTGCCCTGATGTGCTAAGGAACTTTATGTATTGGCAACAGTGATGGAGTGAGAGTGCAGCAAAAGCTAAGCATTGCAAAAGACTTGAATTTTCATGAGGGACATAAGCAAAAGACAGTCAATGCTGTCTGAAACAGACCATAGAAACTGCTAATTTAGTGAGTCTAAGAAGCATGCTGGGGTAGGTACTGTAATGCAGGTATACCAATAAACAAGTCAAGAACGGTTACAACCCACTCAGTTACATAAAAGACCAAAAAGGAAGCTTAGGAAGGTACAGAAGGTTGTTGGTTGTTCTCCTTTTTCTTTTTTTCTTTTTTTGTTACTAGTAGTTTAGTATCAAAAGATGTTTTTCTCTAGAAAGACTAGAATTTTAGCTGCCTGAGGTCCTATCTCTTAGAAGGGATCTTTTGAAACTAATCTTTTTAGTACTGATATCCACAGGTTTGGGAACCGTTTCCACCTGATGTTGACTTGGGTTGTCTCCTTCTTAAGGTTGCAAATCTTCCCTATCTCCTCAGCCCTTTAAACATTTAAGGAGAAAGTGATTGTTGCTAGTCTCTACCTGCTCTGCAAACAGTTATCTTCAATATGCTTGGACTATCTTTGACCTCATGTCCTGGAACTGGCCTTTCTTTCCTTTTCAGGAGTAGAACAACATATACTTAAGCTCAGCCTCAGACTGAAAGATGGCCAATGGCTCTATCTGTTTGGACAGCTTTTAAAATATCTGCTTGCAAAGGTAATTCTGCTGAAATTTCTTCTTCTGACTTACAGACATACAAGTCTGCTATTCTTGCCTTCATTCTGGCAGGGTGGAGGGATGGAGGTGGGTGTGGTAGCAATGGATGTAATTTTTGCAATTGTCTATTATTTTGTTGAGGGAAAGGTATGCATTCGTTGAAGCAAAGAGAAGAACACAGAGAAAGAGAATACTTCAGGGGTTAAAGCACAGGAAAAACATAAATGCAAAAAAACCCCACTCCAAACCCCAAATCCCTAGCATCAGAGAACCTCCAAGTTATGAGTCTAGTTTTCAGCACAGTTTCATAGACCATTTCTTTTGTGATGTTTCATTGTAAGCTATCTGGTCTCTCTTAATTTCCACATGGACTTGACTGAATGCAGCAGTTATGATCAGTGTTTTTGAGGCTTTTAGTTGGACTCCCATCATTTGCGTCTCTGCTACTGCAGTTTTTTGCATCTGACTTAATAAGGAATCTGATATCTGTTTTTTTTTTTTCCTGTTGAGCAAAAGCTTCTGTCTTTGAATCATGCTTTAACGTACAACCGGTTAAAATTAAAAAAAAAAAAAAAAGATGGGTGGTAGCATCTCCCCTGCTGTGATACATATGGAATAGCACTGGACATCATAACAGGGTGCACGTCCCTTTCTGTACTGGTACTGTAGGACTAGTGGGATGTAGGAAATTTGGGAGCCACAAGAGATGAAAACCTGATATTAGAAGTTAAATCTCTAAATGTTTATTCTTCATTCCATACTACACTATAAAAAAATTTACCTCCACTCAGGAAGCAAAACATGCACGCAAAGTTGGAATCTCAAAGTTAATGTTTTTGGCATTATTTTCCTAATACAGGAGCCAATAGTCCTTTTATTAAATATACACAGTAGCTACGCTTTTTTATTTTTTGAAGAACAACACATCACTTTTCTGAATACAGAGGTAATCAAAATTCAGTCAAGTGGGATGACTCTGTGAGTTCTGACATCAAAGGGCAATACGTTTGATTGATATCAGTCAGATGGCAATATTGTTTGAAGAAATGTAGTCAGAAGACTGGCAATTTAAAGGCTGTAAGAAGTTAGGGGAGATGTGAGTGCAGTGTTCCATACTGATTTCCAGTGTACAAGACTGTGTATTAGAGAATTGGCAGTAACATGGCAATCTTGTCTCTCAGACACATGCATCGTTTGAAAGGACGGAGAGGAAGAAAATCAAGCTGCTACTTTTCAGGCAAGACAGTCAGTAGGGCATTAAAGATACAGTAGTAAATAATTCTTTCGTCGTTGCGTTCCTTGCTGTGTGAGACTGGGGTTTGCATTTTGCTTGACGTATATAGAGCATGTAACATTACTGGGCATTAATAAGCAACGAACAACTTTTTCTTCTTTGTCATAGGTTTATTTGTAGAATAGTATTGATTCCACTGTCTGCATACAGAGAACAACAACTCTGTTACGTCTTTCTGACAAATATCAAACATTAGCTGTACAGATACAGTTGGGTTTACTCTATTTCCCTGTCTTGTTTTTTGTCTTTGTTTCTTAATATAAGTAATGGAACAATGTCCTTTTACTGTAAATGGTTCCTTTGTTGAATATGTCACACAGTCATTACTCCCTGCAGGGTTAAAAACAATGCAGAAAGCTACCTACAGGATTAGAACATTGCCAGCAAAGCGAAGTGAAAAGAAATCATTACAATTACTAGAAAATATTTTCTACTGCTGGCAAAAGGTACCAAAATTGCGTCAAAATTATTATAAAAAATAAGTTAGGTGCACAATAAAACATTATGATAAAAAGTTGTCAGAATAGCCATAGAATATCGCAAGAATTCAATGTCGAGGTAAAAAGGCTAAAAGCTATCAAATAAAAGCTCAATACCATTTGATGTATAAATGCCAAACTTGTCATAAACACTAACGTGAAAGATACTGGTCTGGGAGGAAGAAGCAAAGATATTATTGAAGAATTTCACGTATCAAGGTTGTTCTCAGAATAAAGTAATTATTACTGCTAGTAGAGATACGCCTAGAAATCCTGGTTTTCAACATGGACCTCACTACACCAGGCATTGCTCAAATATGAGGTAAAGAGGTGACCTAATTCCAAAACATTTAAAATACGAAAGATGGAGGTAGTTGAGCCAGCATAAGTTCAGCATGGTCTCAGCATGGGTGGTTTCTTTATTTTTTCTTTTTGAAGGAAGTAAATCAAAGCAGTTTTAAGGAAACCAGAGATATTTATGGGCTGCTGCCACTTGAGCATGAGGAACAGTTTGAAGGAAGCAGTATATCTTTGGAAATGTAACAAGTGGAAGACAGGGAGTCTTAAAAAATACCCCAGTTCCATATTTTTACTTATCGGCTTTCTTTATCAATATTTTTTTGTATCATGAAAGGTGAGATCAGGCTCAGTGTCAAAATGACGCTAATTTACAGAATCACCAAATCACAGAGTGGTTGAGATGGGAAAGGATGTCTGGAGACCATCCAGTCTGACCCCCTGCTCAGAGCAGGGTCACCTACAGCAGGTTACTCCAGGCTGTGGCCAACTGGGTTCTGAAGATCTCCAGGGATGAAGAGTCCACCACCTCTCTGGTCAAGCTGTTCCTACGTTTGATCGCTCCCACCGTAAAAATATTTTTTTCTTATGTTTAAGTGAAATTCCTTGTGTTTCAGCTTGTGCCTGTTGCTGCTCATCCTTCCACTGGGCACCACTAAGAAGAGTCCGGCTCTGTTGTCTTTGCTCCCTCCCATCAGGTATTTATAAGCAGTTTCTTTGGGCCTGATCCTGTGAGAACTGAAGAGTAAGGGCCAGTCATCTTTATTTGCAGAGAATTTAGTTAATGTTGAAAACTGTGAAAAACTCAAGAATGTTGTCCCTATTGCCATCTTCTTCCTTGCTGGGGAAAGCTGCAAACCGAGAGTGGTTTCCGTTCCACTTTCTGTGTCATTTTATCCCCATTTCCTCACCTGAGGTCTGCAGAGGAGGGCTGTTATGTTGAGTATCAGCATTTACCGCTGAGGACAGTGGCACTTTAGAAGCTCAGGCATGACATGGTTTGAGCCTGGACAGGAGAGGAGGGTCTGGATGCAGCCTGGACCCTGCAGCATTTTTGGGGACGGCTGGAAGGGGCTTGACAGGTGACCAGTGCTGGGTTTCTTTTGGACATTGCTGCCACTCGGGGTGAGATTTGATGGCACGGAGGGAGCAGGGTCCTTTAAAAAGTGGGAGCCAGCCAGGCTCGTGGTCCCGGGCTGAAAGGCTGGCACTGACGTTTGCAGCACCCTGTTGTCGCTGGCTCACTCCAAACACAAAAGGGATGGGAATAACTCTCTGTGGCTCCCTGCTTCCCAGGCCGGGTGCTAATCCACTCCCACTGAGCAATTCGGGTCTTTACACTCTAAGTACATGTCACTTTGTATAAAAGACTCATTGCACCAAAGCTGTCAGTGGAACAAAAATAATGATCGTACACAATGAATAACTTCTGAGGCTGGTTAGGGGTCATACAGTATTTTGTTGCTGTTCAAGTGTCGTGGTTTAACCCCAGCCGGCAACTGAGCACCACACAGCCACTCGCTCACTCCCCCCTGCTGGGGTGGGGGAGAGAATTGGAAGAGTAAAAGTGAGAAAACTCGTGGCTTGAGATAAAGACAGTTTAATAGGTAAAGCAAAAGCCGCACACACAAGCAAAGCAAAACCAGGAATTCATTCACCACTTCCCATCGGCAGGCAGGTGTTCAGCCATCTCCAGGAAAGCAGGGCTCCATCATGCGTAACGGTGACTTGGGAGGACAAACGCCATCACTCCGAACGTCCCCCCCTTCCTTTTTCTTCCCCCAGCTTTATATGCTGAGCATGATGTCCTATGGTATGGAATATCCCTTTGGGCAGTTGGGGTCAGCTGTCCCGGCTGTGTCCCCTCCCAGCTTCTTGTGCCCCCTCAGCCTCCTCACTGGTGGGGTGGTGTGAGAAGCAGAAAAGGCCTTGACTCTGTGTAAGCACTGCTCGGCAATAATGAAAACATCCCTGTATTATCTATCAGCACTGTTTTCAGCACAAATCCAAAACATAGCCCCACACCAGCTACTGTGAAGAAAGTTAACTCTATCCCAGCCAAAACCAGCACACCAAGAAGAGATAATCTTTCTTGGAGGTAACTTTACCATTTCTGGCTGTTGAATATTAAGCTGTGCAATCTCACCACTCGTGTAATTTAGGGATATTTTCTTCATAAGTGAATGGAAACGTTAGCTTGGATTTTCAGTCAGGCAAAATGACTGGCATTGCTGTGAAAAGAGATTTGTTAGGATGTAAAAAACAGAAACGTATGAGGACGGTAACACTGTATACCTGATTAGTGTTCTGTCTTTCAGTTCCAATTAAGCGCTAGTAAACCTGTTAACCTAAAGTTTTTGTTGTCTCTGTCTCTTCCTTTTCTTTTTACAAAAAAAAAGACAAAAGAGGAGTTTGGAAACTCCTTTGGATATCTCAGCATAGTTTAGTTGCCAACAAGCTGGGGGATGTAGGCTGACATGCATCCTGTTTCTAATAGCACACACACTGTTTCTTTATTTAGAGCCTCTTTACCAGTATCAATTAAACCCCAGTTAAATTTGACACATCTTAACCTTGTGTTGGATCCAATTCATTGCTACAGCAGAACCCATATGGCACTGAGACAGTTGCAGGCATCAATTCATTGCTTATGTAGAGTTACTGGCTAAATGCCAAGCAGTAATCACTGCTTTTTGTTAATAGACATGTTTGCTTTTGCAGTCGTTTCTATACACAGTGCTCTAGATTAATTAGAACAAAATCTGTCATCCATCTAAGAAACAACCAGAACTCTTGGGGTTTTTTTGCCTCAGATTTAAAGAGAAATGAGTACTGGCAACCAAAGGTGGTGGTGGTGGGGGAGAGTTACTTTGTTTATTCTAGACTAACCTATTTTGTTTATTGAACATACGTGTATCTGCTTTTTTACTTAAATAAATAAAAGAGACTGGGGGAAATTGCTGGTAATCTAAAATACATGTACAACTTGAGGCAGTAATTGCACAAAGACTAATTGTGATTTTTTTTTTTTTAACCTGAATTTTGAGGAAGAGCAAGACAATTACTGTTAAAGAAGTCACAATTCTATCTGTTTTCTGCAATTAAATGACACTTTTTAGCTAAAGAGACATTCAAATTATGGAAGTGCACATGGAGGCGGACTTGCAGAATCATGTAAATATCTCTGACATTTGGGTTATTGAGGCTTCCTTTTACTGCTGCCTGCTTACAGTTTGAAACAACATCAGCTCTGGTAGGCAGATACATTAAAAAAAAATATCTTGCATTCCTAGTGTTGCATTTTAGAGAAATTTTAACTTGTGATTACATAGTTTTGTCCTCCCACCCCCAGCTTGATGCCTGAATAATTAACATAGTTGGGGGAACTGGTGGATATTGAAGTCTTCTGGTTAAATCATTAGCATTTTAAGATCACGTTACATTATATCCAGATCTGTTGTGGTGGTGAATACATACATGGTGACCTATGCTAAGCCTGGAATGCACTCAAGAGTATTTTACAACAGTGAAATAGGGGAACACTTTTAAGCTGCTGCATTACGCGATAGAAATATTATAAACTTTTTCACTACAGATTCTTATATGGGTGCCTACCATTATCGAAGTAGTTTAAGAAACCATTTTGGGGCATGTTATTTAATCAGTTGTGTAGTTTTTTATCTCCATAAAAACATTTTTGTGGTGTTTTCTTCAGGTTAACTACTTCTGTTTGCATGCATTCACAGAAAATTATTTTGGTTAACCTGATTTGGAAGTAAAGCTTTCTGGTCCCCATTTCTTCCATTCATAAATGTGTCACATAGGACCCCATTAAAAATCCACTGGGGCTTTCCATTTGATTCATTAGGATTTGGATGGTGTCCACTGTCCTGATTAATGACCTCAGGCTACTGATTGTGAAACTACTGCTTGCTTAGCTGTTACTTGCTAATGCTTTGCAATGACCTGATGTTAAAAGGAAGAGACCTAAACATATTCAGTAGTCAACAATTAATGGTAATCTCCAGTTTTCATTTAAAGTAGCAATGCTGTTTGTAAGCTTTGAGGTATTTCTGTTTGCTTAAGTGATTTAATGTGATTTATACCTTAGCATAGGATGCTATTAACAGACACCCTTACCTCTTCCTCAGTATTCCTGATTTATGCTCCGTATATGTTACATAAGAAAATGTGTGTATATACATATATGTGCATATATACTATGTAATTTCTCTTTGCATGAAAGGACAGTAAAAATTTCTGTGTTTTCTGGAAGTTACAATCTCTTTCAAAACTTTTTCCTAATGTTGAGCTAATATTTTAGTATTCCAGTGCTGTTGGTCCATTGTTCGGAAGTACAGCTTTATCAGCAGAATGTGTGGCAGATGGTTTACATTTGCATTAGCCTTCTGGAAAAGGAATCAGCTCCCACCAACATAAGCTTCAGCTTTTCTTTTCAAAATTTACAACAAATTCATCAGAATGGCATTTTTAGAGGAAAAAACCCCCAATCCGACTGTCTTTGCGTTCCCTTTTTGAAGAGGAAAAATAAGTCCTGTTCTAATGCCCTCATCTGCACATATATCTTCCATCCCCTCCCCCAGTGTTTGTTAAAATGATTTAAGTATTTCATTATGCAAAATGACTTTTATAAAAAGACCTTCCTTTTTGCCCCACAGTCATTCTTAATTTCGTTTGTCACTTGTTATAGAGTGGAGTTATGTGAAGCTAGGATATATTATTTGTTCTAGTCTGTATTGGATAATTTATTACATTAAGAAACCAATAATTTTCAAATATAATCAGATTTAAGTTTTTAATAAGATTCATCCTCCCATTCACACTTGCTTAATTTAAGGATATTAAATCTGCTCAGGAATGAGCTGCCTCTCAAAGCCTCATGTGCCTATTAAAGGATTTTATTCCTGATGTGTTAATAGGATTTAATTATATTAGCCCTGTAGTCCAGAGACACACCACAATTGTTAAACTTGATAAACCAGACAAATACATGCTAAAAGAGTGATGGCCGGCTCCTTAAAAAAAAAAAAAAATTACAAGGTGTTAATATTTTAATCTCTCTGCTATATATCTATAGGTTTGCATAATGCTGAAATTTTAAATCTTGAATTTTAACACACTGTAAATACTTTTTTATCAAAAAAAGATCAAGGCTAATGCAGAAATTAATAAGGCTTCCTAATAAGTGTTTATCTTTGTTTCTTATTTCTGATTCCCAGAGATTAATTTAGATAAACTTTCAGTTTTTCTCTTCTTATGGCATCCTCTTGTTGTGTACACACAAAAGCTGCAGCAAGTCATTCTGGAAATTCAGCATATTAAACACTGTCTCGATTTCTTTGTTTCCTGTGGCTAATTAGGTTAATGGCATAGTGACAGAAACAGAAAACAATGGCTTGGGACATTTTGCAGAGATGTGGTTAGGGAGAAGGAGAGAAAAGAAAGGCGCAAACTCCTGTAGTCTGTAAATCTCGTCAAGATCTCCTTCAGCAGCACTGGCATCGATCAGAAGTGCTGGCTCTTGTCAAGCTCACCCGCATGCTAAATGTACAGGAGTCAGTGCTTCTGATGGCTGCAGACATGGAGAGATGGAGGGAATGACAGGGTTTGCAGAGAATTGCAGGGAAGGAGGAAAAATTAGCAATACGCCATCCGGTTGGACATTTTGCTTCCAAAATTAGACTGACGCATGTTATGGCACGTTTCCACTGGTAATCACAGACACTCAACAAGCATTTCAAGAAGATTTAGGCCCTGAGTTTTTCTCTCACTTGCGCAGAGCTAGACTTTGGGCCTCTCAAAACATGGTGTAGGCTGCATTTGTTTGGAGAAGCTAAACATGTAAAGTAGGCTTTCGTTTTAAAAAAAGTAACTTTCTGGCACTTTTCCTTGCCATGATAGCCTTGGAAATGTAAACTGATATAAACTGTTTTTTAGGTTAGAAAGGAAGTAGAAGCAGAGTTCTGCTTTGCCCAGCGAGCAGTTGGTGAAGGAAGCTGTAAGGCATCTTGCTGGCTTTCCACCAGTCCCCCAGCCTGCCTGAGCCACCTAGCCGAAGCTGTGGGCTGGAGAGCCGATGCTCTGCCCCGAGAGCGGGAAGGAGAGGAACAGGCTTGTTCTGAGGTGGAGCTGCAGGGAGAGGCACGAGAGAGTGAGTGTAGGGTCTACGTATAAGATAACCCCGTTCTCACCAGACTTGTGGCTCGAAATAAATGAGCTTTTTGAAAACCTTACGATTCTGGGGACTTCAGCTTGTTATTGAAAATACCAAGGACTGGCTGTGGTGGGAGAGGGATGGGCTGAGCACCAGCTGAGGTCAGCTCTTGTTAAGGCTCCGGGTTGCCTTTGAACCACCTACTTCAGACTTTGGTGCCAGCCAATGTAGGAACCAACTGCGAGGTCTGCGTCCAAACCTGCAGCGAGGAACTGAGATGAGCTGTAACCCAAGGCTGCCAGACCCTGGCTTCCTGCAGACAGTGCAGACAAATAAGCATCTATAACAGATACTCTGAATAACAGGCAAATAATTGTGGTGGTCTTTTAATACCTAAGGTGGGTGCTGCTTTTTTGTACACTTGTAATGCTTTGGCTAGCCATGTCGTTCCTAATTTATACTGGCTATGTATAGCTTTTTAGGACAACTTTGTGGCTTTCATGTTTATAGTTTGATAAACTCCTTATAAAATTACTCATTCAGGCTTGCTATCTACTGTTTGAGCAGTATTATTGATCGCTTTGTATGTCTGCATTGACATATATAAAAAGCTGTGTATATTTATTAAAGACAAGAGGCATCCTGCTCAAAAGACGAGCGGCTGTAAACATGCAACTTGTCACCATTTATACATATATTCACTTTTTTCTTTGCCTGCAGTACTGTGTGAGAAGGTCTTTCCTAATTTAACTTGGGATTTATGGCTCTGTAGTGCTTTTTTCCAGTTAGGTGCCCATATTTCTTTTCACATGAATCTCCCAGGCATTTAGAGGGGTGTTAGCTGCCTTGCGTTGCCACTAGAACCAGAAGCCTAAACGATAGCTGCTAGTGGGGATTAGCCAAATGTGCTTTTGTTGTATCAGATACCAGGAGCGGGAACACAGCCATGTGCCAGGTCTGGGGAGGTAATCACCCCGCTCTGCCTCCCCAGTGCTCCCCGGGTTTCTTGCTCTGTTTATAAATTCTAAAAATTGAAATGACACAGGAATTATGTTCCTGTGAAAAATACTGAGATTTTGAAATTCAACTCTGTTCCTCCCTGAAAGTTTCAAGACTTTCCACTGAAGCAGGAAGGATGGTCACCCAGCAGAGATCGCTGCACCCAGGGGTCACGGGGCTTGTCTGGGACATTGGGGCTGTGCCTTGTGGAGTCAAAATGCTAGAGAAATGCTCACGTGGAAGAAGGGTCTGAAATCACATATCAGGGCTGTAAGCAATGCCAAGGAATTCAAACGTAAAAGTTTAATTGCAAAGAAAAATAGGAGAGGTGAGTGTAGGAGGATGTATTTCACATGGACTCCCAAAGGAGAACTGATTTACAGTTTGAAAAATAATAGCAGGGCTGAAAAAATCAATGTTCTTGGGCAGATACAATGATAAAAATTAGGAGGCACTCTCAATAGAGACAAGGATTAGACTATTATATGGGCAGAAATAGGTCACCGTGCACACTGAAGTATAAAAGTGGGATGAGTTTCATAGCACAAAGTGCAAGGTCCTCCAGTGAAGGCCTGATAGGGAAAAGAGAGAAGAAACCTTTGCCCAGGGACATTTGTGATGAGACATTATAGCCCAAGAGGAAAGATACCTGCAGCTTAGAGGGGGGAGGAGGGAAGATACAAATCCCCCTTCCCCAAACAAACGTCCCATCCTTGCAAAACGTAGCATGGCTTGGGAAAAACCAGCAACTTGACGTGCACTGCTAGTGGAGGCTGTTGGCACACACTGCAGTCTTTAATACAGTTTTGAATTTACTCTGCATTTCCTTTTTATATGCACTGATGCTCCCCTCTAATTCCTCATATGTGTAGTTTGGTGGGGAGAAGCGTGTATTTGCACTTGAGATGCCATTGTTTTTCTCATGATCTGTATCACACACACTTTACCTCTCGTATTATACTGTCAAGTTCATTTTACCTGTCTCTCATCCTTTCGGTGCTTCCTTTTAATTTGCTTGTCAGGCTCCTGCATGTCTTTAGTTCTTTCTAAGTCCCTTCATCCTGACTTCTGAGTAGGATGTTACTGGAGTACAGTAGGAAATTCGCTTTTCAACTACTTTTCTCTACATCTCTCCTTGCCCTTCCCCGCACCCATCCAGCCTGTCTGGCATGTTTCCTAGATGATGCCCTCCCTCGTAATGCATTCATTTGTTTTGGTGTGTCCCCCCCGAGTAACTTCAGCTGCTCTTTGGAGTCCTTTCCACCTTTTTCTTCAGTGGAAACCATCTGGTGCTCTGCTTGGTGTGTTTCCCACGGGATTTGGGCAGGAACAGGCACAGCGGTGGCACCCCGCGTCCAGCCCTGCCGGGTGCCTGGTTGGGGCTGAGCAGCCATTGCCGTTTCTGCCTCCTCCTCACACCGTGTTTGCCACTGGCAAGTCTCGGCGTCTCTTGCAGTTGCTCCTGAATTCTCATCCTTACTTCTCCTTTTCTTGCAGGCTTAAATTGGGGCTGAGGAAAAGGTCACATTAATAACAAAAGTATTAATTTCTGTGGAACCAGAATAGTTCACTTCAGTGCTACCAGGCACTGTTTCGTCTTGCTTGTGTGGTTCATGAACTACATGCTAATTTTCTTTATATTTAATTACCTTCGAATGTCTCCTGTGCTTCAGGGTACAAGCCATCTTCTGACTAATTAGGGCTTTTTCTCTGAACAGGCTATTCCCTATAAGTCTATGAAGGGTTTCTTGTACTTTCCTTTGAAGCATGTGGTAACCAGCCTCTGCCAGCAGTAAATGGATTGCTGGACGCTCTGCTCCCAAAGTTCCTCTGTTATTAAATCCACAAATTTACACAAAGCAAAGTTAATAAGTGTAGCTGATTGAGCGGGCTTGGATCAAATCTTTGGCATGCAGATGTGATGGAGTGCATATTGGGTGAGCTATTGTGCTTAAAAGAAAATAAATATATTTTATCTTAAGACAATTACCCATTCTTTTGTGATAAGTGTGCACTACATGTTAACTCCTCCTAATCCAGGATTTGTCAGACAAGTCTCCCTTGTCATTATGTAAAAACTGTGCAGGCATCAGAATTTCATCCTCAGTACTGCTTGGTCAGTGATTAAATCAGTGCATGCTGCATGCAAAAAGCACCACAGCAATGCTAAATATTATTATTGATTATGTATATAGCAGTCAATACAAACATATTGTGTTTCGACTGCAAAAATGATCATCTTAATTAGCGAACGATTTTTAGCCTAATTTCTCAACAAAATGAGACATTATGCAATTGCTCTTTCTGTCTGACTGCTCTCCCTCTCCTCTGTCCCTGTCCCTTCTGGACCTGTTGGGTTCGGTCAATGTCAGTCTGGTTTGACTGAGGGTGGGGATTTCAAAGGCATCAAGTCCTTACGTGTTTAAATAGGGCATCTGAAAATCCTCCTGATACACCAGCGAGGGCAGCGCTGTGTTAAACCAGATGAGACACCGGAGCCGCCTGCAGGCACTCACCTTAGGAAGAGATGTGCGCAAGAGTGAGGTTTCACTGATGCTGTTACTCACTGAACAATTTAGAGAATTTTATCAAAACCTTCAGCTTTTGGTTTAGGAAGAGACGGTGTGTCCTCTGCTCTCTGTTAAGCATCTGAAATGTTGAGATCATGCAAAGAGCTGAGTCATGGTTACCACTTGCTCAAAAGCTAAACTTCATATTTTTTTCTTTCCTTTGTAGATCAGGTTATCCATTTCAATAAACGAACCAAACACTTATACTAGGCTGCTACAGTCACTCTTTCAAAAAGAATAAGAGCCATTTAAGGCACCAAACGGTTTATAATCTAAATGACAAAAAGCCGCCTCCCCACGCAGGACTCCCCTTCAGGACAGATCACGCTGGGCTTCCTCAGCTGGCGGTCACTTTCTACCAGGAACTACATCTCCAAAGCCTTTGTGCAGACATGCAACCAACTCATTTTCCGAAGTTGGGTCATGTCCAAGCATATGAGATTCTTCAAGCATGAAATTCCACTTGACCCTATTAAGGCTTTCTCAGCATCAGATATGTACACTGCAGAGTGGATAATGTTCATAACTCATTTCACATTACCCCTGGGTAGTGCCAGTGGAGAAATCCTGTCTAGTCTAATGCAATCAAAGCTGTGAATACGAGGAAATTGAAACATCTGGCCAGGTTTCTCTGCTGTGCCCCAGGAGGTGCGACATGAGAGATTCAGGTCAGAAAGAGGGGGAACAAAGGCATCTCTCCAGGGGTGTGTGTGCTGCAGAGGACAGATGTCCCAGCAACATTGCCAGCAGCACCAGGGTGCATTGGCTGGGCAGGTCACCTCAGCTAATTTCTTATACCTGCACTGAAGTTCAAAGGTGCAACTGCAGTTCATGTAAACTTGTCTAAGCTAACCCGAGAGTAGGGGATCTGAGCACAAATAACCGTGATGCTGTAGGCAGGTGGAGCTTGTCTGGGCTAGCTGCACGAATATTTGAATCCACTCAAATGGTATGGTGGTACAGAGGGGTAAAGCACACAGATTGGGGTGGGTACTGCATGCTGAGGTAGACCCAAGGGTAGGGGCTCACTCTTTGCCTCCTGCATTTGCTGGGGCTGTGGGTAGGATCACAGCCATGCAGCGCCTGTGCAGCCGGTGACTCTACAGGACCCAGCTTCTCTTGCAGCTTAGTGTGTGCACGTGCGGGGATGTCTGGCCAGACATTCATCCTCAGTGTAGACAAAAAAAGCCATTGCCTTGGGCAGCTGTTTTCCTTCTGTGGCAAAACGGCTGTGGCCTTGTGCCTCCTTTGCCTGTGCCAAGGGGTGGATGAGGGTGGAAGCTGTGGGCAGGGATGTCCTGGTGCCTGTCCCCAAGCCCTTTCATCACTCTGTGGTGCGAGAGCAGTGAGCCCAGTCTCCAAGGCTGTCCCCTCTCTCTCCATCTCCAGTCCTCTCCTTCCCTCTTCCCATGGCAGGCACAGCCAGGCCCCAGCTCTGCAGCCACAGGGCACGAAGTAGGATTTTGTGTGCACACAGAGTGCCTTGAGCCAGCACAGACCTGTCCGAGGGGACTCCAGTCTTGTCTGTCATCGTGCCTCGGGTCAGGAGAATTCCCCCTCAGCTGTATGTCCCTTAGAAGCTGCTGAGATTTATAATTTCATTTTCTCCACATTTCACATTTTCTCCATCTTAAGATCAGCTTAAAAGAGAGACAATTTTTCTGGTTGTTATTGTTTTAAGGACAGAGGTATTATCTCCGAGTATATCTGGGGAATTTATTCTTTCAAAGTTTTTGGTACTTTTAAGGGGTAAGGGTACAAAATAGCTTTAATGGCAGTTATCTACAAAAATAACCCAGTATTGAATGGAGAAGGCAGTTTGTATGTCTCTGTGACAAAGTCAGCTACTAAAGAAATATAATTAATTTAAGAGTAATTAATTTAAGCATAATTAATTTAAGCATAAAAATTAGAATTAAGAAGGTACATGTGGGTAAACAAAAGTCAGCTATGAAATCCAGGGCTTTGTTGAATGCATCTCTGAAAGAAATGAAAGAAGGCATATATCTTCTTTCCTCCTTGTCCCTCTTTGCAGGCTACTTGAATTCAGAATAAACCTCTGGTCAGGACCCTCATACGCATATAATGTTGTAGATCCTCGATAGTCTTGGAATTAGTCTAGAGGCTACTAGGCTGATATACTCCTTATGCTCCAGCAGTCTGCTGACGCTGGGAAGAAGATACCATGAAGGCATGTTTAAATCCTTCTGGAAACTATTTTAATTACACTTGAAAATTTGTTGTGCTTTTATTTAGTGCCCAAACTCTAAGCTTGGTCTTGGCCCCTCAGCTTTGCAGTGCCGGGGCCCTCCGCAGGTGAGAGGGTCTCCAGGCTGGTTTCTCACTAAAGGAAACAGTTATTGTGTTGGAAGGCTCCAGGACACACTGCCTGTGCCTGTCAGGGATGTTTTTGCAGTGGTGTTTTTGCCTATGCTGGACAATTCTGCTCCTGCTTTTGTGGATTTTGTCCTTTATGTTCATAAATATTTTCAGATCCTTTGATTAAAATTGCCTTATACAAGATGCAGAGTATTATTCTTCCATTGTTGTTTTTCTTAAAACACGAGGCATTGCTCTTTCCCTGCAAACACTAAAACCTAAAGCACTGTTGTTTCCTTCTCCATAATTAGGTATTTTTGCCAGAGTTTCAACTGTTGTGATAGAAGCAGTTCCTTCTGAAACCATTGAAACCTACTGTATGCCTTGAAAAGGAGGGGAGAGAGAGGAGAGAATGGTGATATCAGACTTCAGCTTTTAAAACCAATAAAATTTTTATCAGGTGTCTCCTAAAGTGATGCTCTAGCAGGGATTGATGACTGGATATTTCTAGTCTTACATTTTCCAGCTCAGTGAGTTTCAGTATGGAAAAGACCACGAACTTGGTCTCACACAAAAGTCATGAAGGACAGACTGGCAAGTAAATAGTTTGTAAAACTCTCCCTCCCCCAAGTTTCGGGGAATAATACTTTTACCATTATTGTTCAGCAGAAGTCACATTAGCTTAGCTGGATGTGATGGCTTAGCTGTATTGCCTTAATTAAAGCAGTTAAAATGTTTATTCACAAAGTGCCAGTGTGCCTGGGATATGTGTTTGGAAAGAATAAAACCCGGCTTTCCATTGAGGATGCTTTTTTTGAAGGATGTTTATAGCCCGCTCCCCAGGTACACTTTCTTTCTGAACACATCCAATTTTTTCAGTTATCACTGGCCGTTCACCACGATGATTGATAACAACGCAAAAACAAGTAGTTATTTAACCATTAAAAAAAAAAGCCTTTCAAAACAAGCCTTGAAGAATGGCTCACTTTGTATGAGTAGGGAGTAGGATTTTGCCGGGCTGTCTGAACCAAAATTAACCTGCTTCCTTCTGTGTCAGGGAGGACATAATGGATGGCTCTCGGGGCTGGCAGGTTAGTCCTGCCTGTCTGCCCAAAGTTACTCCTTCAAACCTGGGCCAAGCTGACACAACTTGAAAGTTACCCTCAGGCAACATTCAGGACCATATTTGATGATTTTTGGGCTCAGTCCTACTCTCTCTGGGCATATGTTCACACAACAAAAATATGCTTCCCTTCCCTGACTTGACACTAATTGCTCAGCCAAGAAGTGAAGGATTCTGACTCTGATTTAAGCACGTGCTTGAAGCTATCATTCTTAAGCACAAAAATCAGAGGCAGGTAACATATATTTAGCTACACTTTAAGTGCAGAAGTATACTTTAAACATGTGCTGAGGTGCTGTCCTGAGAAAGGATACTTTCTGGGTCCAGGCTGTGACCTGTCATTTCTTACTTAGAGCTCACTTGTCAAAAATGATGAGACAACATGTGGGAACATCCACGGCATGCACGACTTTTCCACGGCATCGGAAACAATGAGAAATCCAGGGTCATCAGTGAGGCGCTTTCTGGAACAAGTAACATTCTCTTTTATCCTCTCTGCATCTCCTGGAGTATTTCTCTTTTTTCCCCTCCCCTTAAGTTAGCTAGCTGCAGCCTTGAGAGCTCCACATAAGGTCTGGAAACTTTTTTTCTGTGTTTTTTTTTAAAGCCTCCAAAATTTACAAACGGAAAACTAACTCTGCAAAGACAACTAGTCAGCCCCATGCTGCATGATCACTAGCTCCAACACAAAGAAAGGTGAGCACAGGAGCCCATGCCGGGAGAAATGGGTTTTAAATATTTTTTTTTAAATTAATTTTTTAACTTTGACTTTCACTCTTTGTTTTTAGACTGTCTGTGGTTTTTGACATGTACATTTGGCTGTCCTGAAATGCATGTGACTTCTTGAGTCCTCTGTATGAGGGATGTGTTTTTGTTACTGACCACTTTCCTAATCTTCTGCTCTACAGCCTTCTTCAGTGGGGAGTCTCTATTTTCTTTCATGTCCCTAGGAGAAATGCCAGCAGCGTAGGTTCAAGAGGCAAATCCTTGGGGCCCTCCCTACAAGTACACCTGCTTTGTGATGATTTTTCAACTACAATTAGTTACTTCAAATTACTAAGCTGAAACCTGACCACATGTTTTTAATACGTTAAGTGTTTACCATGCTGATCTTGTATCATTTGATCTCCTTTATCAGGACTACAAAGTCAAATACCCTACAGAAGGCTAAGTGTATTACCCTTCTCACTGAAACTTGTATTTTTCTTAGGAAAGGTAAAAACCGCTTGAAAAGATCTATTTTTTCAATAAAACCATGTTGTCTGACATCACACCACCTTTCATCACTTTTTTTAGCCACATTCTGTTTCAGCTGCTTCATTATTTTCCCCTGGTTTCATGTCAGGCTGAGAAGTCTATAATTATCTGGGTCGTCTCATTTATCCCTGTTAAATATTGACGCTAAATATTTAATATTAAATATTGATACTAATGGGTGAAATGTAGAATTGATGACTGTACCAGATTCCTGGCCCTAAAGCAGGCCAGGCAGACTCACAGCCCTCGCTGGGGGGGTCCTGGCAAAAAGCCGGGGACCAGCACGGCTGAAGAAGACATGGGCTTGAAAGAGGACCTGCAGTGTATAAAACCCCTCTGTCGTTGTTAACCATTCCAATCGCACGCTCGCTTTTTGTTTTGACAGGGTCTGAAAACTATTTAGGAGTCATAACAACGGCATCATTACTCCCAGGTGAGTCCGTGGTTGTCTGTGGCGTTTCATGGTTTCAGGCACTTTTACTGAAATCTGGAGCGCAAGGCAGACTCCCTTCTGATCAGTGTCCCTGGGTGATAAATGTAGGGCCATTCATCAACGGCATAAGGAGACATCTCGCAAGTGAAGCAGCTGTAGTTACATCTGTTTGGAAAGTGAAATCAGATCCCATAGGTACTATATGTGGATGAAAAATAGACAAGGGGTTTGTTCTAAGGTTTCCTCCTTTTGTATTTCCAAGGGGGGGTGTGTGTGTGAAGCGTCCAGCATCACCAAACAGGTGCTCTTTACTTCCTTGCCCTGTTTCTATTAATACATTTTTACTCTGATTGCTCTTTCAGGGACTATCCTACTTGTTAGCCGAATTCAGGTAGTCCTGAATCAGAAGGTCTGCTATCACCAGGTTGACCTATATCAGCCAGTTGTATTACTTTAATTTCTTCACATGACCTCTTGCTCTTGCTTGACAGCCTTCTAGTACGTGGATGTTTTGTAGTGGAAAGGTCCCGAGAGAGGAAGAAAAAAATTGCTACTCACCTAGAATGTGAATCATGAAAAGCTTTCCCAGAGCTGTCCATTCTTAATTTCCTGTGGTCGGTCTGTTAGCAGCATTACTGGTGAAAAGCCAGTATGATCTGTGTTGCTGTTTCAAAACAAATACCTCTTTATCCGGTAAGGTTATGTGTTCTTTCAGCTTTCCAGGCAATTCTACCAGGAAAGATAAGAAAATCAAATTGCATTCTTCTCTTCTTTTTTTGCTTTCATGTTATTTTCCTCACTGTTGGAAGCAGAAATGCTTAAAAAAATACTTAATGCTTATAAAATAATAGTAGTTATAATATTATATAGAGATATCTTGTCTGTAAATCAGTGGTGACAGTCAACCTGGAGTTCAAACAAAAATATGTGCAAATGGCTTTACTGAAAATCAATGTGCATTTGTAAGTGAGGATTGTTTTTTAATTCCTTTGCATTCATTGCAGGGAACGCTACAGCTTTGTTTCCAAGAGTTAGTCTTAAAGTGTTAGAGCAGGTAACTGAATTTCCTCCCCATTTGCTTTTTCCACCTGCCCAAACTGGCATCGTGCTCAAGTAAAAGGAAGCTGCGTGGCAAATGCTTTTGTAGTTTACAATATTGCCTATGGTACAAACAAGTTAGCAAATACAAGTAGGACATCATTCCCTGGGCATGGCTGGCAACCACCTCCCTGTGCCTGGTGGAGTATTGCCCTAGAGAAGGACATAACATAAAGCAGGAGGATGAGAAGAAGCCTGGTGCTTGGCTGTCCTGCTCAGGACACTTGCTCTATTTCCATGCATGTAACACTTCTGACACCTTGGTGGTAGCAAGGTTTCCAGCAGCAGTTTAAGACATTAGTGTCTCTGGTGGTTTGCTCTCTGCACAGACACTTGTGCCTCAGCCAGTCCAGTGAGTGTAGCTTAAATTGATGTCAAAGGCAGATTTGCATTAAAACCCTGAGTTTGAGGTGGGGCAGCTAGGGTGTTGGCATATGAACTTTCCTCTGACTCCCCTGCAGAGCCGGCAGGCTCCCGCAGAGGTGTGGCAGCGAGCAGGTGGAGGTGGCAATCCTGTTAAACCACTGCAGCGACGTGCTTGGGGCACCAGTCCCAGCTGAAGGTCCTGTTGGCTCCAGGTGTCAGAAGAGCAATTTAAGGATCCCTCAGCTGAGTGGGTCTGTAAAGGTCACAGGGTGTTCCTAGTGCTGCACCTCCTCAGGCTGGATCTTCTAAGAAAAGGCAGGTTGCTTATTTTTCTTAAATCAGTTTTATATTTGTGTATGTCAGCTGTCTGTTGCATCAACGGTTCTCCAGCAATTTCCACTTCTGTTTGTGTTGGCTTCTGGCATCCCCTTACCAAAATGTGGCCAGGCCCAGGGTCAGAACAGAAGCAATCTCTGTTACTGTGCTGTGGTCCAAACCTGATGGTCTGGCTTTCAGTTTTTCATAATGTGCTGCTTCTGCTTTCCATTCCTCCCTGTCCAAAACTCTTTTTTTTCCCCCTGCTTCAATATGAGTCTCTCATTATTAGCATTACCTATTTCATTTTTAGTTTATGCAATCTGGTGGACTTTCAAGGTTGTTTTTCCTCAATCAGGATCTCTCCTGTATTGTTATTCCATCTATGTGTACACTGTAAACTTTAGGTGGCCTTCCCTATGCACATCTAGCAGCTACATGTGGATTTCTGGAAATGCTAAATCACAGAATTGTTGTAATCGTGTCTGTGTGCTCTGCGCAGTTGCCAGCGATCGAGCCAGGCTAAGGTGTGTTTTTAGAAACTGAGTAATAGAAGTCGAGTAAAAAATGTTTCGTCTAGGGAGTGTGGTAATAGTCTGTCAAGAAAAAGGACTATTCTAACCTTTCTAAAAAATATGAGAAGACCGTCCATCTTATGACTGGAGACTAAAATGGAATGCTGCTCTTATTTGACTTTTGCCTGATGATCTAAGCAGTTTCACATATATGCCATATACTTATTTATACTTTCACATCTTGGTATGTATATATTACTCCATCTGTGTTTTTTTCCTTTTAGTCTTTACCATTCTGCATTAAGATTGTGCTTGACTACAAACCTGTAAAATTAGCTAAAACACCTGTTTCACTACTTGAAGCACAATGTATTTTTCAGACTGGAGTCCTAGCTGATGTTTTTTCAGGTTTTCTTACAAGGCACGTTCATAGGTTACGCATTGTGCATAGAAATGCTATCTTAAGTTATGACCTACTGACTTGTTAAAACACGACTGAGTTAAAAAGCAAAATGTTTGCTATAATCAAATCAACTTGTGTTATCCGTTGTCACTTTATCTGAGTAATTTTATATATAAAGTGGTAGCACTCTGTGGGCATAGTGAAGGGTTTCTGTAGAATTTCTGAGAAGAATGGTAAAAAACATTACTCTTCACCTAGCGCATGAAACATAAAATACATTCCCGAAGCAGGCTGTTGTTAATTGTGTTCAGTGCTCAATGTGTTGACTGAAAAACCCCTATCACCTATGCTGCTGTATAAAGAAAGGATTCTGTAAGATGCATCCTTTAGCTTCAGAAACCGTTCTATCAGCAAAGGCAATCTCTTTGAAAAGACAAGGGAATGAGAGAGAAAACAAAATGAGAGATACTACTTCAAATGATATGTTTGAATCCTATTCTAGCTGCTTCCAAAATACCAGTTTTCCAAAAGGAGAAAAGTTAGAAAAAGCTTTCATGCTCTGCTGTCAGAGATACCACAGCTCATTAGCACCTCTTCTCAAAGAGGAATGAATTAAGGACGGCTGACTTGGATACCATAAAGATGAACATGGCATAGAAAACCAGGGAAGAAGAAACCTACCAAAACATGGTGAATTTGATCTAAGAGGTCCTTCAGGGCATACACAAAATGAGGTAGAAAGCTTCACATAATATCAGTATTTTTAGTGCAGAGGGAGGCAAAAATGTGGTTTCTTAATCAATTAATGTATTGGAATGAACCAGTGCTAAGGGTTCACTTGACAGTACCATAGCTACTGCTCCATCAAACTACGAACCTTCCAAAAGCTCCTTTGTGGCTAAAATATTGAGTCCCATCTGATAATCCATAGGATTTTGGATATATCTGTTCTACATGATGCAATTACTTGAGCTAGCTGTAAATTGGGTAGATAAAATACCAGAAATAGTTGAGCTGCAGAAACATGGCATATGTGGAGACGTACTTAATCCCGCCGGGCAAACAAAATAGTGCTTCTTTTATGCAAGTTAGCTGCTGTCTAGACATACCTGTAGCCTCCTAAACCACTTAGTACTTCTGAAAGTTTTACCACTACACTCATCAGTCATTTTATATGCTTTAGAAAGCCACGCAATGACTGTTTAATTATGCAAAGTGAAGGTATAATTAAATTTCACTGTAACTGTGGGGATTTGAATATGATGAAATAAAATGGGTTTAGTTTTACAGGCTCAGTGTGCCACAGAGGAATCACAAAGCCTTTTGATTTTCTTTTTTCATATCTGTAATTCTCTCTGGGGGAATGGAGAGTTTGGGCCCAAGGTGGCTTTCTGTCTTTGTGACAGGCAGTGTAGATGTACACTCGTAGAAGTTAGATGTTGCCAAGCACAACTCAAAGATGAGATTTGTTTTTCTCTAGAAAAGCTGCCAGCACTGTTAATATGTACATCTGGAAGTTCTTGAAACCTGGTAATGAGGACAGTGGTAAAAGCCAAATAAGGAGTCAAAATAAGCAGATCTATAATACAACTTTCAAAAATAGTAGCATGAAACTGGGCGCCTAGGCATGTGGCCTGAGTGTATAATACTGCCTCTTCACAACCATAAAAGCTGCAAGCTCAGCTGTTCTGGAAAATCAGGCTGCTTACTTAAAAATGGATGCAAGAGATTGGCTTTCCCCTGATATTTGGAGCTTTTAATCTTCCTCCTTCAGCCTTCTAGCAGCGGAGCTGGCTAAGTACCTTCGGTGTACCGCTGGGTTGCTTACCACGCAGGGTAGTGTGGTAGGGATTTACTTTTGCCTTCCTTTTTCTGATTTACGACCCATTTTGGAAAGTACAAATTGAAAACATAATGGGTTTAAAATTCAAATTAAATACTGGTTGAGGTATTGTTGCTTTTCAACCAATGGAGCAGAGACTGAGAAGGGAAAAATGGCTGAGAGGGAAGGAAAACATGGTGGAAATGCAGCATTCCTCGTCTAGGTCAGGCTTTCCTGAATGGTGCTTAGTGATGGTGGGCTAAGCTGGCTTTCCTCTATCTTCAGCTACGATACTATAATCTTTAAAAAGATAAACAGAGAGGAGGGGAGGTGTTTTGTACAGTTGTGGATCAGAGTCACAGTCCAAGATCCGTCTGCAGCCTGGTTGCCTACTACTGCAAGTGTATCATACAATGATATAAAATATGTAAATTGCATTACATAGGTGTAAAGGGCAAACTTACAACTTAGATCATGACTTTTATTTCTTATGACATTGTCTGATTTTTAACTGTTGAGTCTGAAGTTTTCAACCTGGTGTCTGGCTTGAGCAGGACTTTTTTGTTCACTTTAAAAAAAAGTTTGAATTCAGCCATTTCCAGAGTGTGCCTAAGTGCAAAATTTACCGTGTTTGTCTCTGTTTCCCTCTCTCATGTGCTCTGTCTCTCTTGTGGTTTTTTTTTTTTGGTGGCTTTTTTTTTTCTGTGGGCAAGTTTCTTTTAATTGGAAGAGTTTGTAGAGTCATTTCATTGAGGGGAAAACCCAGCATCTTCATTCCTTAAAAGGACACTTAAAATCCAGCAGATAACTTTGAGCTGGAGGCCTTTGTTGTACCTCCAAAACCTCCCAAGGTTAACAAGAGTGTGCGTTGAGAGCCGTGCCAGGGCTCAGCACCTAGGCTGGAGAAGCACCCGCTGCATGCTGAGCTGTTTCTTCCTCTGGCCACGTTCAGTGCCCTGGGTAGGCAGTAGCTGCTGAATTAAAATAATTAATTATATATTTCTGCTTTAAGCATGCAGTATACATGGGTTTGTGCTTTGTTGCCTGTATGCCCTCCCAGCCGGCCCAGCCGGTCTGTTTTCCTGGTGGGTCTTCCTCGGTGGTCATCGTCACAGTGTCTCGCCGCTTCAGATACCTGTGAATCCAAACCTGTGTGTAAAAGGTGACTGCAATTTGCAGCAGTATCATAATGCATACATGCAAGAGATTAAAGCAAGGTGCCATTTCCTTATGGTTGTGGTTTACCTATAGAGTGTGAATAATGTAGCACAGGATTTTGGAATTATTTCAATTATGTAATGTCACTTATGAATTAGCCAGAAGTTGATGTAAATGCACTAATTTGCACAGATTTTGGTGACTGGTGGATGTGTAAAATGACTATAAAATGTCCATTAAAAGCAGAGGAGGAAATTACTCTAACTTGCATAGCAAACAAAGATACAGCAGGAAAATCAATACTGCTTTCTGTCTTGCAACTCCTAGTGAGAGGCTTTGGTTACCACTCAACCCTATGTGCTACCAGGGATGCAGATCTGTCCATGGTTAATTATTGTATGCATTTATAGTGTTTTGGGCTGCTTTTCTGGTGCACGCTGGTCTCTTTTAATGAAACGTCTTGGAGATAAACCATGGCCCCATAGCAGTTCAGAATCTGATCTGCGGGTTTTCTGAATGGCAATGGGTGTTTAGGATTATCAGTTTTCTCCTTAAAACTCCAAATAATACATCAAGAATTCAGTTTTATTTGGATGCAATCACAGAGCCCCCCTAATCATTTAAGCAAGTGTTTCAGAGATACTGCACTACATAATTACTCATGAGTAGGGAATAAGCGTATGTGACGGGAAAGCCCTGCTAGTGTTAATGCCTCCTGTAGCACTGCAAAGTCCTGTAGTGACATGCAACAAAAAGTTTCCCTCTTGATTATCTGTCAGCTGAGGAGCAAACTGCCATTCAGCAGTGATACCCTGCCTTTATTTCCTTCCATTCTGTTTCCTGACCTCACCTGTGGGCAGGCTTTTTGGGAAACATGCTTATTTTGTGTTTATCCTTTCGAAGAGCTACCTGAACACCACTGTGTAATGATGGACCATCCTCTGAGGGAGCTGGCTCCTGAAGTCTCAGGTAGTTTTGACCACCTTGTTAGTTAGTAGCTGTGGTGCATAAACCATTTACTGACTTACCTAGCTTAAGCCCAGATCAAATGATCACGTATGGACATACTCAGCAGCTTATTCTACACTTAAATAATTAACAATTTTTCTGTAAAAAAAGAACAAGACTCACCAGGGATAAGTGAAATTGAAAGATAGTTGCCAAGGAAAAAGATGCTTTCTGAGGCAAATGAACCATTTCCACACATTCTAAAGCTTTGAAGGTAGCTGACTGTGTCTCTTTAGGTTTCTCATCATCTTTGTAGACTACAAAGTAAGACAGAGGAAACACTGAAACAGTAGTAGTATGAGGTTACAAGCAAGTAAAGTACTTTAAAAGATGTGTTAGACGTGCTGGTCACACTCCTGCATAAAACTGAAATTATAACGTGAGAGGGAGGGACAGAAACCAGTCATGTCAAAAAACAAACAAAAAAATCAATAAAATGAAACAGTTCCTTTCAGAAAACACGGGTACTTCTTTATTCTAGACTTTTTTGTCAACGTCCTTGCAGTGGGGAAAGGAGAAAATCCTAGTGGGTTCATTTGAATTTAGTATTTGATACTATAGTCCTACTCCTGTCTTTAACACTTAAACTTCGGTACGCTCACACATGTTCCTTCATAACTGCGTTAGGTTTTTTTTTCTCTTTGTGTGAATATCTTGAATAACTGCTGAATTGAACATTTTAAATGATTTCTGTCACCTTGTCAGTGCTACCCGGTTCTTTCACCTTTTAAAAAATGTGATGTTATCTCATAACTTGAGCTAGCATACACAATAAAACTGGTGATATTTTTCTGCCATATGATTAAACTTTGAACAAAACTCTTTGGGGCTTGTGTATGCATGAGCTATAATTCCTGCAGGGAGCTTATGGCCAAGCTTGCAGATGACTAAATTGATTTGTTTTCAGAAGTGCTGAATGGGTAGATAGCAAGACTTCCCACCTGGCTCTTGCTTGTCTGATTTTTTTTTTTTTTTTTCTTTTAAATATTATTTTTCTCTAGAATGCAGAGCAGATCCTTGTTAATGTTTTCATCTCTATCGGGGCAAGCTCACTGAGGGTGACCTTATAAAAGAATCGTCTTTCATTTCTATGAAAAGAGCTTGTCTACTAAGGAAATCACTTGGCTTGAAGAGTTGTGATTCTATTTAAGTGAGATTATATTTAACTGAGATTCCACATGAGAATTAAAAAAAAAAAAAGAAAATAAATACAAGCTATTCAACTTAAAACTGTAATAAAAATTGTTTGTCAGCAACTGGTGTTTTTTCATACTGCCAAATATCTGTTTGGTACACTGTTGTCTATCTGTGTAGGTCTGTTGCTCTTGAAGTTTCCTAGTAAAATGAACAGGATGTTTTTTCCCCCTGAAATCAGTATTCTGATGAAATCTGCAGACCGGCATAGATGAGGGAGTTGATCTTACCTTGTCCGTTTTCCCTCAGGCATTGTTCCAGCACCCATATTTTGCTTGCGGTGGGTGGGGGTTGTGTTACAACACATGAAAGGGGAAAGAGGGTTTGTGGTAGCGCTGGCTATGGGGAGAGATGAGAGGAACTCCTTAGTGCTGGAGGAGTGTGCCAGAGGTGGAGAGGACCTGAACATTTTATGTTTTTCATTAGAAGTGTCTTATAGGGAGGAAGCCAAAATCAGCAGTGGGCAAGGTACCTGTTCTTTTCCATCCTCTCTGAAGGAGGAGGAAAAATCAATGACAGGCTTTGGTACATGCGCTTTATAGCCTACAGACTGAGACGTTCGATGACATGAAAGCACATCTTTATAAAGTCAGAATGCATTTCTGGTTTGGTCTGTGGTTACCACTAAAGGCTTTATACTAATGCTGTTATTGGGGGCAGCTGCATTATAGCACTACTTACTTATTTATTCACTGTAGTGACAGTTACATTTCATGTAGCAGCTGCTGAAGCCAAGACTACTCAGCAAGGGCAAAATGTGATAAAACTTCAATGAGGTTTTCTTCTGCAATATTAAGTTTTAATTTTTTGTACAGGAACAAATATTTTTCCACTGCTATTTTCAACTTTTGTCTGTCGTATTATCAAAGAAATTCAGTAGCCACTAGTTAGGAATTCACTTTATTGCATTTGACTTTCTTGTATGTTTATCTGTTCTAGATATAACCAGCTCTGTAAAACCTAAATGCATGAAAGACATTATTATGATAGCAACAGCCCACCCCATGTTCTGAACACTTGCAGCTTTTCTTAATTTCTTTTAGTGTAATGAGGGCTTAGCCTCTGGGCAGGGGGAGGAAAAAACCCTAGTATAGTATACAAATGATTTAGGAAACTCTTGAAACATGCAGAAAAAGGTATCTGCTCTGGAAGGCTTATTGATTGCTTCTAAATTTTAACTAAGCATTTGATGGGGAAAGGGCAAACTCTACCTTGGAGGATACCAATGAGATGCTCAGGTTAGTGCAAATGTGACCAGAATGTCTGTGGCTTTAGGGTCTTTATTCTGCTGTTATTCACCCAAGGTTCTTGGTATAGTAATTTCTGTTTTGCTGGAAACTAGACCAGGCATATCTGTGGGTTGTGGGGTTTTTTTGTGGGTGTGTGGGTTTTTTGTTGTTGTTGTTCATGGGTTTTTATTTTGGTTTTGGTGGTAGTAACTTGCGCTGCTGTAACTGAAAGTCCTGGGCTTGGTTCCTGCTGGCAGCCATGCTCTCGTGAGTGGATCCAATACATTTGGTCACCAGTGCAAAAATATGTCTTTGCCTGGGCTGCCTTCAGCCTGGCCGGGGGAGTCTGTAATGAAGTAGCCAGGCATGTGCTTGCACGGGCCTGTGGCAGATGGCTCCAGACAGACCTGTTCCCTGGTTGTGGCAAAGCTAGTGGTGCCATGGGCCAGTCTGCTTTTGGGAACAGACTCTAGATTAGAGCATAGACAATTCATTGTCTTTTCCCCATCTGCACGAGGAGTTTGGCTACTGCCCAGCAATGAATGACACTTACAGGAAAAGGTTGTTTGGCCTGTTTCTGTGAATGACATGTCATGTCCTTCACTTTAAAGCTGATACTAACCACTCTATTTGTATTATATACTTATTTTCCCCTCTTAACTCTAGAGGACACTTTCCATAACTTCTGGTGAACTACCAGCAGTAGACTCTGTAGACACTAAGCAACTCTTCCAAGATGATAGATGCTGTATGTATAATCAAATCCTGCCATAAATTGCTACCAAAGACTTTTCAGGCTTGCTCATAGTTGAGCCATGGCAGCTTTAAGAGGAAATACCTTTGATTCAGGATTTGCTGCCCTTCATAAAGGAGGCAGAGTTGATACTTGCATTTTACATGTCAAAGGTCCATGAAAAGCAGTGATGTTTTGTCTTCAGTACCTATGACATCCATAGGACACCGGTAAAGTGACCAGAGTAAATATTAATGTGCTGTCTCAAGATGTTGCCCTCTCACATCTCATTTTGCACGAGCTGTTGCATAGCTGTAGTGATGGAAAACAAACTGCTACATTTAACTGTCTTTTTAATATACATTAGTAACAGACATATGCTTTATGTGTTTAGCTGTAATTAACACTTTTCTGAATTTATATTATCTAGCTTTCTGTAAATGTTTATTTTTGTACAGCAGACTTAATGTCGTATTCACAGAACTGGTTGGAAATTTTTTGATAAAACAAATGTCAGAAAGTGGCAATTTGTTGAAACCAAAACTTTCTTGGGGGATGTGGCATTTTCTACGAAAAACTTTTTTCCAGAAAAGCTTTGACATGCCTTCAGTGTGGTTTCTGGTCTGAGGAAGAAAGAGACTGCTACCCTGGGCTGTGGGAAACTGAAGGTGCTGATACAGGATGTGCCCTGGTTGGCAGAACAGGGAGATGATCCTGGTGAATCTCATCTCTTTGGCTCAGTTACATCCCAATAGGGGATGCAGAAATCTTAGTCTCAAACAGATCCCATGTGGGTCTAATCACAGCAAAAATTTACTAAGCTTCTGCAAGTAGTAAAAACCCTGTTTGAACTGTTGCTGGTTTTGTGGGATAGCTGGCACAGAGTACTGCACGCAGAGCTCACGGGCAGCACTGAGCACCTGCAACCTGTCTCTGACTGCACGGGGAGGTCCTGGCTCCTCCTTCAGCTCAGCCGCGCTTTGGAAACCAGACCCAGCCTCCACAGAGACCTGCTCCCTGCCAGGACGGTACAGGGATAACTCTGTATGAGAGGGCTTCCTCCGGGCCAGGAGTCAGGGGTGGAATAAACGATGCTGTCTTTTGCCAGTCTCTTTGAAGATACCTGGGGGAAAAGCCCCTCCTCCCCCAAAAACCTCACGCTCATTTAATTCCTTTTGAACTTTGGATATCAAATATAAAATGCTTGGCCTGGTTGTCCTCACTCACGCTGGTCTCAAAGAGCATAAATTCATAGGAGCTGGTGAGAAGTTTGCCAAGCCCATTTCTCTACCTAAAGGGTTATACCATAAAGGGCTACTAAAACATCTTTCTTTGCTCCCCAGCTTGTGATCTGTAAAAGGCAGCTGCCTCTGCTGATTGCTGGCAGGCCCCAAGGAAGGATTGCATTCAGGGGAAGGTGGGACAGACTCACAGGGATGCTCGTGAGCCAAAATGCAAGTCTGCATCAAGCAAAACAAGCTCGTGCTTGCAGGGAATTAGTGACAGAGATGGTCTAATTTGCCTTGAGTGCATATATTTACCCTCTTTATTTTCTAACACAAAAAGCTGGCAAATTCTTTCCCTATGGAGGAGTTTCTTAGAAATAAGCTTGCCCTGTCTCCTTCAAGACAAAGTGTTTCTGAACAGAAAGAAACTTGAGCCAGAACTTGACGTGGTTGGGCTGCCTGAGGTGTTCAGAAAGGTATTTGTTTTCTTCACTGGATTATGGA
The DNA here is from genome assembly GCF_018139145.2 of Gymnogyps californianus. Lineage (NCBI taxonomy): Eukaryota > Metazoa > Chordata > Aves > Accipitriformes > Cathartidae > Gymnogyps > Gymnogyps californianus. The sequence goes on along the minus strand of NC_059478.1, from coordinate 16,539,700 downwards.
GGTGGTGTTGCTGCTTTTCATGCTTGCTGAGCTTTCCTTTAGGACTGGAACTGGCAGTTCTACTTTTCTGATACCCCAGGCACATAAAATAACTTTTAGTTGTTTGGATCTCCACGTCTTAGCTGTGCTCTGTGTAGCTGCTCTCCTACATGACAAAAGTAAAGAAAGCATCAGCATCTCACTTCTGGCTCCCCTAGTGTTGCAAAAGTTCCAGTAAATCAGTGCTATATTCTCTGCTTGTATTGCATTTGACTTTTTTTTTTGTTTGTTTGGTTTTTTTAAATCTCTGAGCTCTGTATCTTTGAAACAGGATGCCACGGTTTCCATCATTACCTTCCCTACATAGGGTCTGACTTTGAAACACACATTTTCACTACAGTGAAACCATCTGCTTCATGTCGGGAATTAGCAGTACTAGGCATGTTTCTTTATAGTTATCTAGAAATGTGCGCAAATAGTGCAATATAATCAGGCATAATAAGATTTAAATGCCTGTTCAACGCATAGACCTGCAGTAAGGCCATTTTCACATCATCTTGCATTGGCTTACATTATGTTGTATTGAATTTCATTTCAGGTTTTGTTTGCTGGTGTCATACAGGACCTGCTGTTATCACCTCAGATGCATGTGTTTTTAATGATAGTGCTCTGAGATTCAGATGTAATTGAATTTACATGAACTGGACAATGAATGTGACATAAGCTGCCTTGCATTTACTGGACAATAAAAGCATACATGTGGGTAGATACAGTAGAGTAGTAAATGTACTGTAAATCCCCACTTAACCTCCCAGGTGGAACCCGTTTGTGGAGCCATATCTAACCGTTGTCAGGAGTTAGAATAATATTAGTTATAGTTGTTCTTTTCATATATCCGCAGCATTTGTGGGGCTCTGAGCTTGCTGTATATGGTTTTCACAATTGCTATCTATCTTTAAAGGCTTCTGGTTCCCCCCCCCGCAGCATGTCTCACATACAAACCAGAGTGCATTCTTTTCATACAGTATTGAATTACACATCCACTGGCATCATACAAACCATTTTTTTTTCCCCAATAGTTGGTGGCAATTCTGTGCATTTTCAAGCCTTAGGTCCCTTTAAAATATTAACTAATCCCTAGCCCATCATTTGTAGGTAACTATAATCTGTAATTTGCAGAAGTTAAAATTGAGGCAGAGGGGTTAACTTGCTGCAGATGTCAGTGATATAGCAGTAAAGCATGAATTAATCATTGCAAGCATCCTTGTAGAACCACTAGTGCAGAATCCTGTTAGGCATCTGAAGTATGGGGCTTTCCAGCTCCCAAATCTCTAAGTTGCACCGCTAATCTTCATATCTTTCCCTCTGTATTTTTCCTGTGTCCCTGCTGATGACTGTTCATCAAGAGTGATGCATGCTAAGCTGTTAGTTATGTTCCCATATTGTCAGCATATAAAAACTACTGATGTTGAAACATGTGGGGACACCTTTTGCTCCCTCCCTCCTTCCTGTTTCTGCTAGCCTAGTTGCAAATTGTCAATGTTGAAAGAAGTCATGAGGAAAGAAGGGAGAATGCATGACTGAAGAAAACTTCAGATGCTAGAAACCTGATAAGCTTCTAATGTCCTTTGGCAGGCTGTATGGGATCAGAAACCTGTTTTGAACACGCTATTTCTAATTTTATGAAATGTTGTTGGCTGAGAAAAAGACCTTTGAGGCCAAAATAATGGTTATAAAATATGCCTTATCTCTATTTTTGTCCTGGCTGGTAGCGTCCAGAAAAAGTGACTGTCTCACGTGGATCCTTGGTGTTCTGTGCAGAATTATAGAGAAACATGACTCCATTCTCAGCACACCAGAACAACAAGCAGGAGTTCTCTTCACACACTTGCCATCACAGATCAGGCCCTCTCTGCACCAGCAGCTTGACGTGCTCTCTAATAGTGCTTTCCATGTCAGAACTAATACATGGTAGGGAAGACTATGAAGAAACCTTCACCAAATCTGCCTGGCTCAAGAAAAATAGAAATTGTTGACCTTGGGTTCTGACCCATTTTCCTTCAGTGAAATTATGCTCACAAGAAAAATCGAATCAGGTTTTACTTCCCTTTATAATGCCTCCCTGCCTCTACTGCAAACACCTACTGCAGGAGTGGGATCTTGGCTATGGAGTATTGCAAGTGTTACAAAGGTTCAGCCTGGCACCACGCTGAGCAGTTAGAGAACATTTCTCTCCATCTATACAAAGAGAGGAAAGAAGTACAAAAATCCACTTGGAATCAGTGGTGTTGTTGAGAGGAGTGGAAGGGTTTAAGGCTTGTAGTTAATAACAGCAAGCTATGTTCATCTGCTATTTGTGAAAGTGAAGTACTCGGACAAGAAAGATGGCTGTTGGAAGAGTTTCCACAATAATGTATCAAAATACATGTTGAAAATATTTTTATGTCTAGAAGAATGGCCTGAATCAACTTTGTGCTTTCTTTCATTTGAAATCAATAACAAAACCTGGTTTTGCTCGGCACGTTCCCATGAAAGAGGAGTACTGCCATCCCTTGAAACTCCAGAAATATTTTTCTCATCTCTTTTTCTCCAGACCCGTTAAATACATTTGGGTCTGCATTGGACCTAAGCAGCGTGAAGCACTGTGCTTAGCATTTTCACGGGATCTATGACTTATGGGTAATGTTGACTGGGCCACAGCATCATTCAGTCCTGCTTCAGTTGTGTCTCTTGGCTGTGAGCTGGTGTTACAGCTGGTGGAAGGAAGCTCGGCTACGCAAATGCATTGCTTTCTAGGGTCCATGTGGACAGCCTTTTTGGGAAGGCAGTGCTGTGAGCTGGATCATGGTTTCAAGTCCATTTTGTGCAAGCTGCTGAAGGTGCATGCAAGATGCTTGGATGCTATTCTCCAGTGACAGATTGGAATGGGTATCCTAGAGCCAGGAGGCTTTTATCCTGTTCTCCCCCTCCCACCAACTTTCCTTGCCCCATAAGGATCCCCCACTTTTGCCTCCCTCCTCTGCTTCTGCAGAGCTGAGCCCTGGTGCCTCGAGGAGGGTGGTACACAGCTTCTGGCAATGCAGCTCTTCCGAAGGTGAGCACCAGACTGACTGCAAAGTGCTGAATTGTGTGCACCCAACAATTCTGGGCACTTTGCTTTAATGTTTCATGACAAAGGATGTTACTGAATTATCTAAAATTATTTTGTGGCTTTTGGCTGTTTTTCTTACTTTTTTTCCCCTTTTTTTTTTCTTGTATTCCTAGTCATTTGCTCAGTCTAGCAAGGTGGTTGGCCGCAAAACCCTCGCATACTGATCAATATAAATGGTAACGGTAGCCTGACTGACTGAGGTGTACCCATGTAGACAGAAGAAAGCTGCTGCCAAACACATGTGGCTTTCACAGCATGTGCCAAGAACTCTTACTCCTGTGGCGTCCTACAGCTAGAGGTAGGATGGACAAGATGTGAGGGAAAGAAGAGAGGGAACATAACATTATCCTTGTCGAACAAGATGGAACACTTCTGTTTATTCCTAGAGATATGTAGGATTACGTTTAGGACTCTTATGAGAAGCAATCGCTAAAGTCAATCCCACTTTCGCCTAGAAAATGGACAGACTGTCTCTTGGTGACAAAGACCTTCTGACAGGTATCAAAGCAAGTGAAGCTTGCTGTGTCACACTTCGTGGAAAATAAAATTGGACTCATTCTATCAATCTCCTTCTCTAACCCTCTTTGTTTTTTTTCTGCTGCACACCCCAGAGGATGTGATTGTTATTGGATATATTTGTTTGCCATGTCAGTCGAGTGAAAAGTTTTACTCTGATATTGTGGCTTGTTTCGAGCCCCTGGTAGTGTCGTGTTCAGCTGAGGCTTCCTTCTGAGCCCGCGGGTGTGTGTGTGCACACGTGCAGAAACTGCCCGCGGTTGCCAGGCACAGTGAAAGCTCGCTGTTATTCCTGTCTCATCTCCATGACAGATTTATTTTCCTCTGCACGGTTACAGTGACTCTTGCTCATGTTCTGTCCTTCTCGGTGGCACTAACCTCCCTCTCTGAGGCTGGTCTAACGCAGGCGGTGCCCTGCTCAACAGGTTACAAAATGGGCCAGGAAAATCTTCTTTGATGCTGATCAGAGGCTGCTGTTGGATTCCTTGGCTTTGTTCCCCCGCTGAATAGCAGCTCGAATTTCTTGACCTCTTCTCCAAGGCCCCACTTTGCTGCTCCAGAGCATGCCAGCCTTGCTGTCCAGGTTGCAGCATCTCCTGCAGCCATCAGTGCGTCGCCCAGCGTGTGGGTGCCTTGCGCCTTGCTCTGCCACTCCTCTGTTCCCCGCAGCAACTTGGGGAGCTGTGTGACTTGCAAGGCCTCCAGGAGACTTGCAAGTTCAGTTTCCTGTGTACTAGATCTATGTATTTATGAGAAAGTAAGTAAATATGCCATGAAATGCTGCTGTCTTCACGTGCAGTCCTACTGGCTTGTCTGATGTTTTCTTTCCTCCCTGCCGTTGTGTCCAAAATGTTTCCAGTCTCCCTCCAGAGTGAGTCCTGCCTGGCCCCCATCCTGGGGGTGCCAGGACATGCACGGGTGAAGCAAATGTGCTGTATTTACTTGGTGAAATTCTCTGGCTGTGGGTCTCGCTAGAGCGTTTTTCCCAAGGTTATCCTGGAGTGATGGGGGGAGCCCTGACGCTCACTGGAAAGGAAGATAAAATAAGAGTGAGGCAGTAATGATGGCTGGTTAACTGGGCTGTCTTACATGCAGTGGCTTGTTTTTGCCCCCAGTGAACCAAAAGGTAGGCTCAGGACTAGGTCTGCTTTCGAATGCTTAGGTACAAGATCTTAACACGGAGCCAAAATCCCTTCTAAATAGGGCTCCCTGGCTTCCAATTTAAAGAACATCTGAGCTCTGGGAGTCTGTCACAACACAAACCTGGGCTGGTTACTGCAGTCTGATATCAAAACCCACGGAAGCTTTCCTTTCTTAAAATCCAGCCTTTGGGATCTGTCACAGCCACTTTTGGTCAAACAGAAGATGCGCTGGTGGTCTGGATAGCAGCACAGTCAGCTGCAGAAGGCACTGTCAAGTGACCAGGTACCCAGTTTAAAGCACTAGATAAACATGAAACTGCTTAAATAATTTAGAAGGAAAAGGGATTTGACTCCTTGCATTCACTGCTTCTTTGAAATAAAGCCAAATCAAACCAGTTTTGCAGTTTAAAAACACTCATTTAACTCTGTTCCTAGTCATTTAACGCTTGCTAGTGTGTTAAGTGCACAAATAGTGTTACAAATAATTTTAGCCCTGTTAGCAAATACACACATATTGTCCCAAGAAAGCCCCTTCTCCAAGAATTTTACCTTTATTTTGCTCTTTCTGGATCCTAGAGTTTCCAGTAAGATCCAGACAGTGCTTTAGGTCTTGTTTAAATCCAGTTACTTGTGTTAATAAAGTGACAGACAAATACCAAGTTCTTCCCCAAAAGTGCTGCCTGCGCATCCTGAAGTATCTAGGGCAGCGCCTGGGCCACCTGGTGCTGCGAACAGTAAATAACAACCCAGGTAATGGAATTGATTCCTGCTCAATGAAGAGGAGTGAAGGAGTTAAAACTTCTCAAAAATGGACTGTAGATGGAACTGAACTGTGTTGGTGCTGAGCCTCTGAGATCTATTAGTTTTGACAACCTCAGTTATTCTGGTGCTTCTCATCATCTGTAAAGTTAACAAGGGCTGATAAGAGATGATGAGGCACCACATGGGTTTGTATTTCAGAACTCATAAATATCTCACAATACCATTTTTCTTACAATCAGATACATTAATTTGTCGACTGTAGATGTTGCTGAATATTCACTTGGTGCAGAGGTTTAACAAAGGCACTGCAAGGATAAACATTTTTAAATCAGCAGATAGAAGCCGTGGGTTTGCTGTGTGCTCAGCTGTTACATGTTTTCAAATGCATGTTCTAATTTTACTGAAATTGTTGATTTTTTTGACCTGCTTTCTTCCTTGAAAACATATTATGATTCATAGGCAACCCCCTTCTCCAGCTGTATTTTTATCCCTTTTTGGTGTGACTTCGTAATTTCATACTAGCAAGTCAGATACCCGAGGGTGAATTTAATTTGAAACAAACCTTACTCTTGGCAGAACAATTTTTACGAGGGGATCAAACAATGTAACATACAATTTTCTCAGGCTGCATGTCACCTGGAGATGCCTGCAACTCAAATTAAGTAAAAGTGCTCTTTGAAGCAAAAAAAAAAAAAAAAAAAAAATCTATGAAATATAGTGTGGACAAACTCTCCAAAGTAGCAGTTATTCTTTCTCCTGCTATAATAAGATGGAGCACACAAATATCACTTGATTAACAGCTGCAGTATTAATTTCCCTTTTTGGTTGCTTGACTCACAGCAAGAATCATGTCAATGCAGCAGAGAAGCAATTAAATTGATTTTAATCTTTGTCAGAGAAGATAACATGCCTCTTTCTCTTCTCATTTAAATAATTAAAGTTTCAGCAGGTATTATTTCTGGCTTTAAAGAAATTGGTATCTTAATGTAATAGAATCCTTGTAATTATACACTTAATGGGTCTTAATAAGTTAATCATGGTTTTTCATTTAAAATGTTTTTTTACTTATTAAACTTTTATTTGCTTTGATAGTTATGCTTTTAAGAGGGTAGAAAATATTAAAAAAAATAAAGTTCTAAAAAAAGCCTCATATCTTTTTTTTTTCCATATTCCTACATGGCCTTTCAAATTCATTTTTCAGTGGAATAGTCAGATTTCAACACATGCTTTAAAAATTCTTACCCAGTGAAGCTTTCTGTTACGCTACAGTTAATTATTTTGTTGAAAAAGCTGCATGTAATGAGGAAAAACAAATACTCTTTTATCTTTGTTGTAGTGCAAACTGCAATTCAGCTGGAGTACAGCAAATATTTCTTTGTCCTCTTTGATCCAAGCTGTTAGGCAGTATTTGGGGTCCTCCAGATTATTGCCATTAGGTGGAAAAATGGCTGGTGGAGTGAGGTGTGTCTTTGACGCAGTGCTCTGTGTTTACCCAGAGTGCACGTACAGACTCTCTCCCTGCACCCGGTAGGGAGACACTGTCTTGCCTTGCAGTCCCAAGCTTGCCTGTTCAGGCAGCACTTTACCCCAAAATCTTTCTCTTGGTAATGACTTGACATGGCAAACTGCTTATTTCTTTTGTTTTGAGTTTGTTTTTTTCCCCCCCTCCACTTACAGCAGGATTGCCAGCAGTCTTGTGTTACTTGTTCTGGTTTTCTGGCTGGGAGAGTCTTAACCCTTCTTGCCAAGAAAAAACCTGAGCTGACAGCAGACCACGTTTCTCTGGAGCATGCATGGATGCCCTCTGCTTCATAAAGACCCAGTTCACGCAGGAAAAGCCATAGTGAAAAGCTCGTTTGCTTTTTAAAGGGGACAGATGCCCCAGTCTGTCCGGGGAGGACTGTCCCCGGGGAGACCTGTGGCTCTCGGGCTGGGTCCCAGGAGTCCCCTGGCCCTTCCAGGGGCCAGAGCCAGCCCGTGGAGCCACGAGCAGATTGTACTCACCTAGGGCAGGTAACTCACTGGCATGGAGCTGACTTCTGCTTTGGAGTTGCAACCCGTATCTCTTGTGGTTCCTCTTCTAGTGGTGGGGCGAGGGGAAAGGCAAAAATGTTGAGGATCAACTACTTTGCAAGGTTTAGTACAAAGGACTCTAGAAATATTTGGGAAAGCGAAGACAGTTCCATATGGAAACCTTTATATTTTGAGAATTAAAACCATACAAAAAGAAATAGTGACAGGTCATGTGAAGTTTCATTAAAAAAATTGTGAATGTCTTCCTGTACAACTAATATACTTTGTATTCTATAAAAAGAAATTGAAAACTCCTGTGCCTACTGTATGAATTACCAGAAGTTAACAAATAATGAAATTGATGTTTTCCCATATAGTGGGTTTGGTCGTGTTCTCTGAGAATTTCCAGTTGCTCAGTGACCTTAGTGGAAAATATTTTGTTTGTGATTAACATCATTCAACTTTCTGAGTTTGCACTGAAATCAGTTATATCCTAATTTTGTTTTTAAAGGGAATTTTTTTTCAAGTATAAATTAAGGTAGGGATGAGCAACACCACACATAAGCAGCAGGGAGCACACCAGCATCTGATTTATGTCCATGCTCAAGAGCAGCATTGTATTTCTCTTATTTATTACTGTATCATTAGGGTTCTTGTTCTGATTTTTTTTTTCTTTGTCTAGGAAAGTACTTTGTATTTGCTCTTTGCTTTGAATAGATAGAAAATCTTCTCTTCTAAAATACCTTATTAGCACTGCTGTGATTTGGAAACTGTATTAAAGTGACAGATTTCTTTTTCCTCAGATTTCATTACAGGCAAAGCTCAACTGAATTTAGGCAGGGGGGTATGCTTAACAGACAGTAAAACTACATGAGTGATGCTCATGGGGCTTGTGTGTATCCCTCCAACCCAAGATACTCAAGTGATTCAAAAAAATAGCAGGAAAAGCAGAGAAAGGCACTTGTTTGCAGTCTGTCTCAGCCTGGTTTTAATACCTCTGCAAGTAAAGTTACTGCAATGTGATTGCTGGACTCTCAAGATTTACGTTGCTTTGCTTGGGAAAGGCCTTCACCTATCTTTTGAGCTCCAGATATGGCTGTGTCTCTTCTTAGATATGCGCACTCCAGTGATACACGTATATTTTCGTAAAGCAAATACATAAGTAAAGTCTGCCATTCTCTTTCATCTCCAGTTTATGAAGGGAACTGGCAGGTTGGATGGGGGAACTCATGAAGGAAGAATTCCTCTTTTCTGTGCACAAATAACTTACATGTGCAAGAGCCTGTTGCTCCACGGCTCGGGCAACACCTCTGTGGTCTGCATAGGTGCAAAAATGCTCATAATTGAACTTAAAATCTGTTTCATGGGTTCTAATATGACCAATTAACTTAGACTCATCTCATTTATATCGTTGTGCCATATGGTGTGTGTGCAGGCAGAGATTTAGTCCAGGCAGAAATTTTATGGAGGAGAATTGCAAATGGGGAAGGGAGGGAGAAACAGGGTGGTTAATCAACAGAGACGGGGTTCTTGATAAATACATACTGTTTACCCTAAATAGGGAAAAGATACGTAACAGATGCTGAATTCTTTAGCACACTTGGCAGCATAACACACTTGATATCAACAGAAATATGAACAATGCAAGTGATGTAGCATATAGGAAGGGATACTCTTTAACTAAGAACCAAGTTGGAAAGGATATTGCTTGTTGCCTTGCCTACCAAGTCGTTACTGTGAGCATTACAGGCAGTCTGCAGATAAAAGATAATACTGTCTGAATGGGCTGACATTAGCAATTATTGTCTATATTTTGCTCTTTGTTTTTCCTCTTTCAAAATCTCTGCTCAAAATATGATTGCAATTGCTTTCCTGGTATAAGTTTTTGTAGGACAAATCTACTGTGCCATGTATTCCCAATTGCATCCTAAGTTTTTGATCAGAAATATAGAGATATAAACTTTTATCTGAGTGAATTTGGAGACATTATTTTAAAAACAATCTCTCTTGGTCATCCAGGGCTCTTAAATGTCAGCCAGTGGATATTTACCACTAGAAGTACAGTGCAGGAATTGTTTAACATGTTTAGGCAGCGCCTCTGAACTCTGTTCTTTTTTGTGATGAACGCAATTTTGAAGGCTTTCAACTTTACCAAAAAACATGTTGCAGGCTGAGACTTCCTTATTTGTATAGTTCTTTCAGTGCCTCCTTACATGTAGGAGAAACCCAGAAGCCCCAAACCAGGAGCCTGAATTCTTGCTTTCAGTCAAAATTTCCATAAGTCTGACATAAAATGGTTTGTGTAATGAAAATCACATGGTAGCAGACATCATTTCACTGATAGATGGTTTTGTTGTATTTGATGAGGTACAATTAGGAACCAATTTGGCAGAAACCCTTCACCCTCCACATAAGGTAGTCATATAAAATATTATAGTCAGCAAAAACCTGTAGCAAATGCCTTTAATGACTTTCTTTTATGAAAAAATTTACAAACTCTCATATCATATATAGCAAACCCTCAAATCTTCATCACTGGGTGTATGTGTGTGTGTGTGTTAATAATGCCCTCAGTAACCATGCGTGACACACACTGTTATCAGAATGCAAAAGATTTTCAATCTTCTTTGTCACTTCGTTTATTTGAATATCTTATCTAGGAGTCAGTGATTGAAATCAGCTGGAGTTTCTCTGTTCGGAATGAAGCTGTACTACACCGTACAGCTTGTCTGTAGTTGAGCTGAACAGCCTCTGCAGAAAGACAGTGGTGTGTTGTTTTTTTTTTTTTTTTTTTTAAGCAAGTTCAGATGTCCTGTTAGTAGCATATGTTAAAAACATTTCTCGGTCATAGATGCAATAATTTCAGTCTAATAGCAGTATCTCACCTTGCCTTCATCTCCCTCTTCAACCCCTCCTCAACTGGTTTTAAGATGTAGTTTGAGAGCTTGATAGGTTTTAGAAAAAGGCATATATGGTATGGCTGCCTGATGACAGGAGAGTGGGCTTGATGACCCAGGCAGTCCTTGCCTATCCTACCTTCCCAGTACACTGAGGTTTGGGGTAAATCACGTCTGGCCAAGCAACACAGCTCGCAGCAAGGTGGCCTTTGCTGAAAGGGTGCCTGGGCTGGGAAGCAGCTCCACAGGTCTCCATTCCAGTGCACTGTATGACTAGAGGCATGTGCTTCATTCCATGTCAAATATTGAAGCATGTCTCATGGGTTCCTAATGTGCTCTGCCAACTAGCTAAGATGGAGCGTTTGGGAGCTTAAAAAAACCTGAAAAATTCATGGGTTGATATTTCAGGTGTATTTACCTTTTGTGACCTGCAGAAAGCTGACAGCTTGTACAGGAGGGAAAGGAAACTGGAATTCCAGGTCTCGATCAGGCTTGGTTTTCAGCATCTTAGGCCACTGGCAGTACCAAACACTTCAGTGGAAAATGTAGCGCTAGTAGTACTAATAGTATGAACATAGTCTACAGTACAGTTGATTTGTGTGTTCCAGACTGAGCATGACTGCCTTACTTTTGCCCTCCTTGTGAAATGGCCCGTTCTCAATACTATGAATAGAAAGTGTTTAAAGTAGCAGTGGGAGGATGTAATGTGGTAATGGGTGTGATGGAGGGCAGGCATCTGTTAAAAAAGGCAGAATTGTGGTTGCGGTGCAGAGGCCTTTAGGGCACAGTAGTTACAGTAATGGTAAGATGTGAGCCTCTGGGGAAGAAGTAGAGAGTATGTACTGACAGTTAGACTTGCTTTTCTCTGCTTTTATGTATTTGTGTTAAGTTTTACTAACAGTCACTGTTTTCTTTGCCTTATTTCAAGGTTTTATTTTTTTTTTGTCCTGCAGTACCTTTGGGTGGTAGGCAGGGTAAAAGTGTGGGTGCTTCTTGGGAAAGGATATATTAGTTGCATAGGAGACTTTTTTGCGTGCAGGGCTGCATGCAATGGGTGCTTACAATCCTGCAGCTGCACGCACAATGTGATCCACGAACTTTTGTGTTGTGTAGTCTATGGTCAGCGTAATGGTTTATTCCATGGTTATGTGACAGTCTCGTTCCTATGAACTTGACCCTCACATGTTTGGCTTCTGACATGTGACCTCAGCAGCATCTGGCCAGTTCTGGTCCTGCTTTCCATTTGAAACACTTAGCTGTTCAGATTGGCTCCTGTTTTCTTATCTCACATGCACTTGGGATCCAGTAGGTACTTTGGGGCTCTCATTTGGGGTCTCCAAGGACTCCACAGCAGCCACTCTTTTTGGACAGGACTCGGCAATTCTATCACTTTGACTCCCAAAATGGTCCTAGACTCTCCCCAGGTTTGCTGCTTGATCTGACAAAGGCATGCTTGCCTTATAGCTTTGGTTACACCTCTTCAGGGAGAACAGAGCAATAAAGGATAAAAACCCCCTTTATCAAATGAATTTCTCATTCACAAAGCTTAAATGAGAATGGGAGATTTGCAGGTTTGTGGAAACGTGATTGAGAGTGCGAGCCCTGCTCTGTTTTTACCTTCTTGTGAGTCCTTTGGTGCATTTCTTCTTGCTTTCCTGTTGTGATGGTAGTGGTAAAATGGCTTCTCTTTCACAACGTGTGCATGTAAAACAATTCCTGTTTAATTCTTTGCTGCTGCACTTCTGCAGGGCAATTTTCATGTACCATTTCCTGATGTGTTTGTACCGTGACAGTGACAGAGCCAGAACTGGCTGAGAGTTGATCAAGAACTGTGCTGTGGGTGACTTTCTGCTCCTCCACAGTGAAAGGTAAACCACAACTGGTAATCAGCAAATAAAATGAAATTCTAGATTTGCCGGATACAACCCAAATGTTACTGCAGTAACTTCTGCAGGCTCATTTTATATGTCACTTTGTCCACTTTAAAATATGTTGCCTTCTTATATCGTTGGGAGCACTGTGTGATACAAAATCTTCGAAAAGATTGAAAAGACAGCTGTACTGGTGCACCTGGCTGACCTCTCTCATTCCATTCATTATATTTTATGTCATATTGTGTCATCTTTTATTCATCTCTTCACTAGTTAACTTTTCCCTCCTTTTTAATTGCTCATTATAAAGAGGTTTTTCCAAACTTGTAGTACTTTTTGTTGCACCTCTGTGAACCTATTCTATTTTTGCTTTGTGGTATTTTTCCTTAAATAATTGACCATGAAAGAGTATGGTATCAAGATGAGGAATAATGATATAATAGCTCCAGTCGTCTTCTCTCTTATACAACCTAATGGTTATCACTAGCGTTAGGAAATGAATCTTCAGAATTCATGATTTCTCCAGGAGAAAGAGGTAAGAGAAAAGGAAGCAGGAGTTGGGGCATGCAGATACTAACAGAGAATAACTTCAACAGAAATAATATTTTCTCACCTTGCTGTCTTTTTATCTAATTATGACGTTTGTCTGCTGTTCCCTATGATTTTTTGCTGTATGGCTAATACAAGTCCAAGTGAGCCGATTTCTGAGATTTAGCAGGTCACAGGTGAGAAAACATGGATTAGCCTGAGCTTTCTTCTCAGTCTTGCTGTCTCCTACAGCACCATGTGGTCTGCACCCGACAATCCCTTTATCACCAAAACTATTCCTGCTCAGTGTGTGTTGAGGGGAGCTCCTGTGCAAAGAGGCAGAGGTCTCATGTCTCACTGACTTCTGCTTGACGGATTCTTGATCAACAAACTGAATGAATTATTGAGAAACAATTGTGACATGCAAGCAAAGTGCCCAAAAGAAGAGCATTTTATCTTCTTATAAATATGACTTCAACATTTCTAGTTTTGGAAGTCTAATTTAAAAATAATTCAGTGCTTTACTGTTTAATTCTCTTGTGTTGTTGATCTGGGAGACTTCAAAGCTACAACAAAAATAAGGTAATAAAAGCAGACAATGACTTTGGTTATGTATTGTGTATCATAAATATTTGTGTCTCTGACTGGTTTCATTTTAGCTGGCTGAGGAAATATAACTTGCTGAAGGCAGTTACCTTTGTTCGAAGCCAACTGAGACAGCACCAGCACTCAGTAATTACAGCCATACAGTTTCCAGGAGACTCCTTCTTCACCAGACCTGTCGTCTCATGTCCCCATTTGTAACGCTGTTCATTATATTCAACCTGCTGCCGTCACTCCAGAGCTTTCAAAAGGTATTCTGTGGGCTATCGTGCTGCAGGACGTGGATAATGAAATAGTTAGACGTGACTTGTATTATAATCGGCTCACCTAACTTTCATTTGGCTTGAAAAGTAGACTTAATAAAAGCAAGAGTGAAAGGCATTTTATATTTTTAATAAGGAGTCTCATATGGTATAACCTGCTGTTTTTCATTGTGTGTCTCTTCTCATGGTTTCCTTTTGAGGCACCTGACAGAAGAAGAGCAGTGAATATCTCTTAATCTTAAAGCTTTTTGAAAAACTGCAGTGGTAATCAACACTACTGATCAGTAATTTTCAACTGCAGTAAGAGTGACTTAAAGTTTTTACATCTACATCTTAGATTTTAAATGGGTAATTATTTGTTTGCTGGTGAAGATAGTCCTCTTCATCAAAAACAAACCCAAAATATTTACACACCCCAGAACAAAACATCTGTTTAATCACTTATTAGCAAATTTGTTTTCAATATCTAATTATAAGCTTGAAAAAATCTCTCTACCCTTGCAGTGTCTCAACTTGCACTGTAAAGGAGCTAAAGAAGTTTGTGCTGCTCTGTCGTGTGGCAGGATGAAGCCACGCTCCACATAAAGCTTTGGAAATTCCTAGAAGTGTAATGAATGGAGACAAGATCAAACAACAAAACCTGAGACCTGGGTGTGACGAGCACTAAAAAATAGCTTCCTAATGTAAACCAGAACTCTTTATTGTAGTGCTGTAACCTTTTTTTTTGACTAGACAGTCATTGCTAAATGTGGTCCATAGTGTAGCTCCAGGGAAGCCCCATCCTTGCTGCTGCAGACCTGAATCAGCATGTGCACCACAGCACAGGTGAGAGGTGAGATGCAGGTCCGAGGGCAGGATAAATTGAAGGTGAGGTGGGGAGGCAGCCTCTGTAGGAACTTCTAAATAGAAATCCAATTTCTGAAGTCATATGCATAACGGTAACAGCCCCATTATGAGGAAGAAAAGCACTGTCCCCCAAAATGGGCAGCTGTGCTTTCAGTGGAATAGGTTCAACAAATGCAGGCATGACTGATGTGATTGCATGAAATGAGAGCTGGCTGCAAAATACCTGGCTCACTCCGTAAAAAGTGGAAGCACTGTTGGTCAATGGTAGAAAGCAGTTTGAGGGGTGGGCAGCTGGTTACCTTCCCCTTTGACTAAGGATATCTGTGCTTCGGTGCACACCACCTCCCAGTTCTGTTGCCACTTGTTCTGGATACAGAACCAGAGATGTACCACCAAAAAATACTACTCGCCAACTCTGACTGTTAAGGAGAAAAATGAATACTATCGTTTATCACAGCTAGTAATAAAAAGTCAAGTTTCCTGTAAACTTCAGACATGTATTTTGCACCACCTTCTACTTAGCATTGCCCTAAACTCTACCTAGAAGCTGAAATTGATGGAGCACTCTGCTGCTCATAATAGTTGCTTAAAGCAGACAGTAGTATTACTAACCACTGCCTTGTTTTGACAGTTCTTGATGGATTGGTTCAGGTACTTATGTCAGTACTTTGTTATGTAAATGTCTTTTCACCTCCGCAAGAAGTATGCGGGCAATGGCTGGATTTCAAGCCTGTTTACCTTTGGGAAAGGTATGTGTATGGAACACAAGTATCTTCGTGATCATGCAAGAAGATCTTGCCTTCATATGTTTATAAATGCCTAGAGAAGGAACTGCAGGCATCTGGTGATGGCTCTAGAAAAGAGCTAGCCAAAATTATTTAGTAAAAATAAATTTAAGAAATATTTTAATTGAATTTATTGCTTAAGAGGAGACCTGGAACAAAAGCCTTGGTCACGGTCTTTGGAACCACACTGGCCTCTTTTAGCTCCCATCCAACCTCTCCCCCTGAAAACCTATTACTTGTCATCCCTTCCCCACTCATAGCCTCCAAGATTTCCTGAACTCCTTTCAGCTGCACCCACACCTGACTACCCACTGACCTCTTATAATCCTCTGTTGCTCCTTCCTGCCACTCACAACCTATTCTGCAGGCCTAGCAAAACCAGATTTTCCCTTCCCTGCTGAAAAGCCTTGAGCTGGCTCAGTTAGTCTTTAGGAACTTGGTGGAACCCAGCCATGCCTCGACAGCCCTTTAACCACTTCCACTTGCTTTGACCTCTCATTCGCAACTTTGCAATTGTCTTGGTTGCAGCAGGTAATGGTCTGTTTTCAATTCCTTTAGCCAGGCAGTGCTTGTGCAGTGTGAAAGGGAATGCTGCCTCACTGCATTAAATGATCCAGCTATTCAAAGAAGTATCTATCTTTCTCTTTTTAATTACAGGAAATTGAGTGAAGTATGATTTGTTGTATTATGTACTGACTAGTGGATGTTACAATGCATCTTTTCTACAGCTAAAAACATTTCTATTGAATACAGTTTCAAGAAAGCTCTCTGCAGTGGGAAATACTCAGTCCATTCAAGTCAGTGATGCGTCTGGTTGAATTCAGTAAGACCAAGATTCAACCACTAGCTTACAAATCAGATAAAAAACAGCAGTAAAATGATCAGATCATTTACAGGTTACTCTTCCACATGTTGCTAAAGCTTTATGCTACTTAGACTAGCTTGGTAAAGCTGTTACTCTAAAGCTGTGATTGGCTGCTATGTGCTTCACAACCAAAAGCATTGCTGGACCTTTCCATTGGTGATGGTCAACACCTCTGTGGTGTTGCGTACCCCTACGTTGAAAAGAACAGAATGGTATTAGACTAAATCCTTGGTCTACAGGGAAATGACTTTCTGCTTCATACCCTGTGTAGGAGGACTGCTGGATGCTGCAGTGGACATACTTCACGCTATTTATGGGTTACTCTGAGGTCTGAGTTACTTAAGGAAGAACTAATGTTCCTTGGAAATGTCAGTCAGAACTTTTCATTTTAATAACATGCCTGGTTGAATTCAAAACTGGCATTTTACATTGACACTGCGCATGAACTGACATGTCATTATACACATGCTAACCTAAATTTATAAAATAATAAAATCATTGTGGTTTAAATTCCCACAAAATATTGATGGAAAAAGTGTTATACACTTATGGGAGTAGCTTACTTGCTAATGTGTTTGCTGTTTTTTACTGACCTTATTGTGAATGCAACCTTGCTGCAGGCTCCTGCAAATTGGAGCTCTGCTACAGTATTTCTTTTCAGTTAATACCTGCAGAACCACATACTTACTGGAAAAGCACTCTATTCTTCCTCCCTTGCTTCTGGAATACATTAGCCTAATAACCAAAATGACAGTCTAGAATAATACATCTTTATTTATTGATGTATTTCCTGGTTCTGCTCTGTGATAAGAGGCATAGTGACTTCATTCAGGCAGCGTACGACATTAACAATTTCTCTCCATTTCAGTGTTCATCTACCTGAAGGAAAAACAGCCTGAATCAAGAAGAAAAAGAGTTTTCCTTTATTTGCTATGTTAAAATAAGGCTATGTTAAGGGAACACGAAGGTTGCAAAGGCACTTTTTCAGTAGGGGAAGGAGATTCCAAGATTAACATGGTCAGTGCCATGTTTTAGGACTTTCATACTCATGCATTACGATACTGCCTTTTGTTACGGTTTGCATACTATTTCAGTTGTACAGTAATGCTAATAATGTAATTTCAGTTTAAAATGGTTTTCAACTGTGAGAAAGATAGGTCTTTCAGGGAATACTAAAGACAGAAGTCTGATTTTCATATTTCCTAAGCCAGAGAGGGTGGAATGATTGAAGGAAGACAACAGGGGTGGTATTCATTTGGAAAAAGGTGAGGGGTTTTTTGGTGGTCTGACATTACTTACCTCCCAGAGGTAAGAACTTAAAACTGGGAATGAGGTTACTTCATGGCAGATCCTCCACTGTAAAGCGATTAAAAACTGGAAAAGAAATTAAACAGCTGCATGGAATTATTGTCCAACTTGGAAAAACAGCAACAAAATGATTAACCTTTACTTGAGCTCTTTTAGCTTCAGTTGTTCTTCGTATCTTTATTTGACTATGGTATTTGGTAATTTTAGGCTGAGGATGTCTCTGTGAGTTTTATAGAGTTGAATTACAATTTTATTGTTGTGGCAACAATGTTTTTGGGTTTTTTTTTTATTAACTTGCTGAAATAATTGTACTAAAACTGTATCTATGACTGCGTGTCAAAGTCTTGATTATGTACTTAAATAGAAGACCACATTTTCAGAAGAGGCTGCATGCTCACAAATCCTCCCGACTGTGCTGTTTCCTCTTCCTCTGTTACCTGAACTGCAGCTTGGCTCCCTCCTGGAGGGAATTTCCTTTGTATTGGGTACAGACAGCATGATGCTGGTGAGTTGTGTGTATTTGAGAAAAAAATAAAAATAGAGAGAAATCGTTGTCTGGAAAAATGACTAGTAATTTTGCCCAGAATTTTCAAACTGAATGTAATTTCTGTGTAGGGAATTTCTACTTTTGTGTTCCAATACAACAATGTGGGATGACAGCTAGAGAAATGATCTAAGAAATTTTTGTAAAGATAATTTCTTAGGCATTTACATGGAAAAAAGGAGCAACAATTTAATAGAAATATGCCTCTGAGCAGGTAAAGTCATGTTGCCCTGAAATGACCGTGTCAGATCAAGGGCTGTGAAGAAATACAGATGAGCTGATCAAAGTTGTCTTGGGCAGTATGTATCAGGGTTATTAAAGCCAACCTTCAGATACAGTAAGGAATTAATTTTCTAACATAGTAAGGACAGAAAGTGAGAGAGGGACTGAAACGATGACATTTGTCTTTGAATTTAAAAAGGACACAGAAATTGAAGGAGAACAGTACTGAGGTGCTAAGGGAGGCACAGGGAGCTTGTCATAATCTTGTCGCTTGTATTCCATGGTAATGTGCAGTTCTTCCCTTCCTGCAGAGATTTCTATTGAAATTACCCATATCTATTCTTTTCTAATAAATCTGCTTGTAATTAGTTGGACCTGAGTTGGTTTCTGAGATTCACTTTGGAAAGAAAAATAGAGCTAGCTGTTCTCAGGTAAAATGAACTTGATATTTGACCGCAGAAGGGGCTGAATTAGAATAAAAGTCCAATAATTTGAGATTTTGGGGAAAAAATAGAGAATGTTAGACTTAACTCCAAAGAAACAGGAGCAAATTAACTCGTCGTCTCTCTGGGCTGGTGAATAGAAGTATTGCAGTTTGTACAAAAGGCAGTGATATATGTTTCTATTGGAAAGAACAGAAAAATACAGTGGTGGGTTAGTAATGCATACTGAGTTCAGAAGCATTAGAATATACACTGAGAGTTGAAAGTGAAAGGCATTTTGGTTCAATAAGTCACTTATAAATAGCATTGAAATAAAATAATGATATTTTAGGAACAAACATGTTATGCATTTTGAAGAGGTAACTTTTAAAATAGTTCAATAGTTTTCACATGATTAATTGCTTTGGACTTGAAACCTAATAGATTTTTTTTCCTTCCTTTTTAGAAATGTCAAAGGGAGACATATTATGAACAATAAAGGAAATAGCAAGACAGACTGTGTTTCTCTAATTCTTTCCAGAATTATGTATAATTTTACTAATGTTATTGTTCTCCACCCGCCCACCCCCTCTTTTTATAGATGTACATGGATTAATGTGCTAAAATGGAAATTTAATTTAGGGCTAAGCAAACTATTTCCATGGAAATAATAACATTGTTGATGTCCTTTGGTTTGGGAAGTGTTCCAGAAAATGCAATCCATCAATTTTTCATCAGTCTAGACACAGGCCAGAAATAATGATGATTTTTGCAAATGAGTGCAGTATTAATAGGAACCTTTGTACTTGGATTTTCATGATTTTGAGCAGCTGCAGTTTATGGGGTGTGTGTGTGTATGTGTATATCTATATATGCACACACATAGATACAAATTTTTTAAAATTCAGATTTTTTTTTACCACTTCAATTTTTCTTAAAAGACAGTAGATGTTCATCAAGCCTGAAATTTTCTTTGAACAGCTTTTAGTCTGCAAATTGTTCAGCATCATTTGTAGTCTTAGCCATTTATCTAGTTCCACTCAAGTAAAAAGTAGATAAATGTATATGATCTTGCACAAGACTAATGACTTTCTTGAGATTATTCACAAGCAAAATTCTAAATAAATTTAAACATTTGAAGAGTTAAGGATAAAGTAGTATCACACTCAAAAGTTAAAATTTGTGTTCTATTTCCATAGCGTTGTGTGCACACATGCTAGGTTTCACTGGTGGATATGCATGCTGATGGTGCTGGTGGAGCTGAGAAATTATACTACATCTTGGCTAGAAGCATGTTAGCGTTCAGTATGCTTCTGCCTGATTCTCTTGGGTACTTCCAAATGGCAGAACCAACATGGGAAATGTAAATGTACCATAATCTGGTATAATTATTTGTACTTATTTATTGAGGAAAAATATTCAAAACACTATTTTGCTGTAAGTGCTGGTATTATTTTGTATTGTCTACACTAATACATAAAAACTTATGGACCAAAGACCATTGTTAAACTTTTTAAACATAAGAGAAGATAAGGCATTTCCTTAAATGTCAGTGTATATAAAACACTATTTACAAAGCCTTTATAAATTACAGTCTTTACTGATGAGGCGTATTCACATTGCTGCTCAATTTATTTACCCAGGAGACCAATTTATTTCGCTACCTCGGTGCTAACTGTTTCCATTGACATCCAGGTCTGCTCTGACCAAGCAACTGTGACAAGTTGTTTATTGAACTGCAAACAGGCACTGTCTGACTCTAAACAATGGCTTTATCTAATTATGAAACCCCATGCATCATTCTAGTCCAGTGTTGTTGGTTATACAAACAAGATTTTAATGTTATTGAAAAATTAATTTAGGTCTGGGTACACTGTACTACAGTGAAAGATATTCTGCATTGTAACTTTATAGACTGGTAGCTCATCTGAAGTGAACTGACTATAATGTTCTGACTGGGGTTTGTTGGGCACTATGAATATCTGAGAAAGGAACAAAAGAGAGAAGAGTCTTATAAGAACATATAAAGGAGGTGGAATAACTAAACAAAATCTATTGCTTATGCTTTAAATGAATCTGATGTTATCAAAATGAACTCTTAAAAATAACATTGCTAGAAGAAATACAGGTGTACTTATGGAAAGGAAAATTGGATCCTCAAGAAGAAGTTAACTTTCTGGCTTGGAAGTAGTAGCAAAAATTGAATAGACCCACTTGAAAAAAAACTCTGCCATTCTCCCCATTGCTTTGTCAGAAGATAATTGAGTGCAATCAAAGCTTTTGTCTTCAGCTGTTGGTAAGTCAGCTTCTCTGAGAGCTTTATCCAATAATCACAGAAAGAATACAGAGGGTTTACTCTCCTTTGGTGTATTTTATTTTTCTTTTTCCTTTGGCAAGAGGAAGCTAACCCAAACTTAATGAACGTTTTTGATACCACAAAATATATATAAATGGAAGGAAGGAAAAAAAAGAATAAAGGGACTATATGTGTATATGAAAGAACTGAAGAAGACTAACGTGTTAATGTTCTAGTAACATCCATGAAATATTTGTGGCAAATCTCCTTTCCAGTGAGAACTTGGACAAACAGTGCTGTTTGTAAACAGAATTCACTTAATTCATCTTTACCACTGAAAACTTTTTGGATTGCTTTTCGAGGCATTGCTTAATGATCTTGTATAATTGGTTTCACGCGTTAAATCCCTATTGGTAGTTTCACTGTGATTTTCTTATGAAATATGAAACTCTTTAAAATTTAATGGTGAATTAATATTAATTTAATCAAATATTTTAATATTAAATCTATTAATATTTCATCTCCTACATGGCTATGCAGATTTTTGAAAGCCATTTCAGTGTTTTCTGACAAACTACTCTGTTATACAAAGACTACTTAGAAATGTTTTTGCTCACGTGCTTCCTGCGCAGTAGTCAGGCTGCCAGGGTCATTGGTTGTTTTTGTTCAGCCTCTAGAGTGAATGCAAATGAGATGTGGGACACGGAGAAGCTAAAGAAAGTTTCCCAAGTCTGATGGAGTCTGTAGTTTCCTTGTGCCTGGCTAGAATACACTTAAAAAGAGCCCTGCATGATTTTGCAGGTTAATCTCTGTTTGCAGCAGGGTTTGACCGTATCAAGCCTGGCATACTTAGGCACCTGAGGGCTGTCACTGACAAGGGGCTGCGAGGAGATGGACTGCCACTGATCGGATCTAAATGAGTCAGTTGCACAGAGCTGATAAAACCAGAGATTTACTGAAGTAGACAGGCCTGTGCTAAAACAAGCTCCTCTCTCGATTGAAACCCTGTCTGTCACTTTAATCAGTCATCTCCCCTGTCAGGCACAGTCAGTGGAGAGGCTGGAGCAGTGCAGGAGATGTAGCTGAGGGATGGCATGGGGTGGTGGCCGGGCCAGCACGAGGTGGCCTCCCTGCTGCCCACAGGGCTCCAGTGGGCAGAGGCAGTGCCATGGCACGGCGCTGGGGGTGTTTCGCAGCCCAGATGTGGTCCAAGAGGTGATAGGTAGTGCTAAAGCAAGACTGTTTTTTCCAGGTGATCCGTGCCTTCTCCCATGTTTTTAATACAGCATCATTCTTGCATTCTGACTGTGCTTTTTCAGTAGCTGGAACAGTCTCCTGGACAAGATGATGTGGGCTACAGAGGTTACAGACCCGTCCTGCTGTAAAAGATGTAGTCAGGTACCTTACTGGATTCTTTCTCTTCACCAAAAATAAGTTTAAAAAATGCAAAAATATTTGCTTAAGGTAACAAACTTACAGTGGAGATGTTACATGTTGAATGTTATGTGTGCTGTTAGCCAGAACTTGATCCCTGATGGCAGGGTGCTGCTGCCTGACTTGGTGTCATGAACAATGTACCCTCTCTGCTTAGAGGAAGGCAGATGAAATAAGTGTTACTTTATTTCATTTTAAATAAATTTAATTCTGTTTTTACAGAAGCATGTAAGATGTCACGCTCATTTCACCAAGATATCAAAGACCAAGACAGTAGCAGAAATAGAAGAGGAGAAAAAAATAAAAAGGAAAAAAGACATTGACCCAATGTCACAAAATATAGCTGGCACTTGGTCATGGACACAGCACTCTGACACTACTTGGCTTCTTAGGTGAACTTCACAGAGCACAGGGTCCTCTTGTCCCCAGGAACTCATGGGGATAAATTGGTAAGTACTGCAAAGCTTTCTTTCCGGGAGCATTGAGGGTACGCTGATGGGCAGCTGCTCCTCCTTCCTGAAAACTGTCCCCTGGGATCAAGCAGGCAAAGCAGCAGTTAGATCAGGGAGTGGAGGAGGAGGAGGAAGGGCAGAAGTAAATAGTAAATAGTTAGAAGTAAATAGTAAATAGTTTACACCACTTTTTAGCAGCATCTATGGCTGCTTCCCCTTTGAAGGGCTGCTGTCTGTGCTCTCTCCTGGCACCTGGATGAGGCTGTAAAAACTTTGTTGGCAGCTCTGTGTTTTGTCCTGTTCTCCACCGGAGTTAGCACGGCTACAGCTAATGGGCTGTACAGCCTGGAACAGGGGAGCTCTTGGGAAATTCAGATCTAGACAAGAACTGGAAGGAGGAAATACTCTGAAAACCCAGCCCTGCCAGCATCTTCTCTGTCTCTGTCCTTTTGCATAAGGCACAAAGGTCTTGTTTATCTAAGGGTTGTGATAAAACTTTGGTTCTGTTCTGTTCACTGTGAAACTTGATCAGCTCATACTGTTCTGGTACAAAATATCATCCAGCTCCAGCGTACTAGGCTGTGCTTCCTGTCTTGTTGGGCAACACATCCTGAGGCCAAGGCACAGCCAGAATGACCCATATGTTGTCTTTTTTGCTTTGAATTGCTCCAATTCCTTGTATCCATGTAGGGGCTTCAGTGGGTACCAAATACTGCTGCTGGTTTCTTCCATTGCCTGAACAACGCTAGCAAGGAGCATGTGCCCATTGCCACATGTGATCTCTGGGATTTTAAGGAGCCTAGAGAGTGATAGTAAAGGATGAGTGTGTTGGTTCAGATTTCACTGGCAATGAAAGCCATGCTATAAATTCAGCTGAGGGAAATTCCTTGAGTCTTCAGTGACTTGAACAAGTGGCATTCAGGTTTGGTTTGCAGCAAGTTACCTAAGCAGGTGTACATGATGAGAGGAAGAGCAGAAACCCAAGATAGCGTCCGGGTAAGAGCTGGGACTTGTGCTTCTGGAGCAACACGGAGAAGCAGTAGCTCAGGGGAACATGGTTGCTGGGAAAGAGATGGGTGAGAAGTACGGCTGGCTGTAGGGGCTAAGTTCAAGGTTTGCGGTAAGGAATGCACTGTGGGGATGAATAGGGCAGGACTGTGGGTGGCTGTCCCCAAAAGCTGAGGCTACAGCCTCACTACAGTAAGTAGACCGTTATAACAGAATGAAATAGAAGGTCACATATAGCAGATTTTACCGAAACAGTGGGTATTCCTTGAGAGCTACCAATGTTACAGGATTGCCAGAGAGGACTTGAGCAAAGGGAGAGATGGTGGGAACTGATGTTTGAGTGGGAAGAAATTCAATTTGGATAGGAGATGTGAAAATGTCCTGACAAAGAAAAGGCTATACGAATATATATATATATACACACACATCTGTATTATTTGACATCTGTATGGGATTTCTCATAGGGATGATGTCATTTTAGACCCTGAGCTGATGGTAGAGCTGAAACATGTTTTATACAGTTAACATTGGAGTGAAACCTCATTGAAGGTGGTGGGTGTGACGGTGAAGATAACTACCTTGCATAATGCTTAAGTGTAAAAGACAATTCTGCTGCTTCGGGGAATCCCCAGGCAAAGCACCAGCCACCCAAAAGTCTGCCCGGCTGTTGAGCTGTGCAGTGTCAGGTTTCACTGGGCTGAACACAAACGTGGGAAATCGGAGAGCTACTTCAGATACCCATGTCTGTGTTCGATAACCGAGAGAAAGGCCACAAGACTAGAAATAGGCAGAGTAGCTCTCATCGAGTGTCGAGCAAAAGAGCAAGAGAGGGGCTGGTGGTAGAAAGTTGACTTGGAAGAGGCTCAGAACGACAAGCAAAGGAAAGAAACGGCCTCCATCTGATGCGTTCTGTGCTCAGAAAGCAGGGCAACGTCTGTGCTCATGGAAAAACAGCTGCAGCAATGAAATACAGGCCTTAGGTTTTCTCTCAGCAGAAGCAGCATGCAACAGGCCAGTACTGGATAGCAGCTCTAGATGAAATACTGGCTTAGGGTTGGTGTCAAAATGGGTAATGTGTTTATGTTTTTATCCTTATTGAATTCAGCTCTTCCATCTCTATTGCTTCTCTTCCCATATGGAGCTGTTGCTGTAAATACATATCTGAATTCTATAATAACATACTGAAGCAGCAATCAAGCAGTGAATATTGATATAGTAAGGAATATTCAGAGTAGGGTTTTTTTGTCAAGTTTGGAAACTTCTGTTTCCTATTCTCTCTACATTTAGAAATCAAAATCTATAAGGATACATAGACATAATGACAAATTGTGAAAATGCATGCAACATAGCTTTGACCCTAGAAGCCCCCAAACTGCAGCAGACAGATGTACTTGCCAGAGCCAGAAGTAGTCTATTGAATCATACAAGCACCATAAAGTTAGCTAAAGCACTAATTAAGTATGGTTGTCTTAAAAGAAGAATTCAGCTTGGCAAGATGCCCATAAGAAAAAGATCTGTCACAGTCTTGCAGACTGCAGTAATTAAGGTTTAAAATACTTCCCGGTCTAAAATAAGGATAGTTCAGACAGAGCTAACTGTTTAAACAACGTCCTTTATGAACTGACATTGCTCTTCTATTTCAGACTGACATGTTTCGTGGGTTTTTGGTTGGTTTTTTTTTTGCTATTGGCTTCTGTGCAAAATGTACAGAAATATAGAAATTAGGAAATACTCATCAACACTTTTTTATAGAAGCTGAGAGGCTAGAAAACAATTATATGGAGTAACCAGAACATTCTGTGTGTAGGTAGTACAGGAAGTAGAAAATTAAATTTTATACCTCAGAGTAGTTGGGGAAAAAAGTTTATCTGTCTGGAGGTTTTGTTCTTTTCTGTCTGTGAACATGTGGTTCTATTGATATTAATTGGATCCAAACATCTTCAGACTTTAAGGATTTAAAATTTATTTCCAAATCTTGCATCATGCCTCACGTCCAAACCTGCAAGTTCTGGAGGAGAGAGATCTCCATCAGCGCTTCAGTGCTTCACTCAAATTGCTTTAAGATTTTGATTAGTGAGTAAATATAAAATGAAAGGTCAAGGTGATTGCACTTGCCTCTGACTTAAATAGGATAAACACATCGCATGTGTGTGCGATCTCCCAGTATAATTTTGGATAATGTGTTATCTTGTTAGATCTCTCAACTTGCACAGTCTATTATCCATTCAGCAAGGTCAGTCTAGTTTTAAGGATGCAAGATATTCAGGGGCCCAAGATCGTGAACCTTTTTGTAGTGCCCTATTATTCTGTGTTATATTTCTGGTGTAATCCAATACTTGTCTCAGAAAAGTCTGCCCTCTGGCACAGTCATTCCACTGTCATAAGAGTTTAGTTTTCTGTGATCTCGGTGGTATTTAACAATAAGGTCTGAACTGCATGTTTAGCAGAAGCTGTGGGAACATGGATGTCAAGTCCATTAATCACAGATAAAAAAATAAAAATCTCCAGGCTGGACTGTCAGCCAAGGATTAGCTATGCCCCCACTGCAAAACCTATTCAAACAACCCCCCGATTAGGTCAGCTTGTCCTTCTGCCCTGAGATTTTTTTTTTTAGCAGAAACTGGCAGTTACAGCTCTAATCCTTACAGTACTTGAGGCTGTGTATAGATATGTGATTGGAAGACCATAGGCTACTCCTGTGTAGTGTTTACTTCACCAATATCAGGCTGACACAATTGCATAAAATCGATACAAAACGGCATGTTCTAGGAAGCAGATGAATGCATGAGTTGGAAGTGTTTCAGCAGCACTTTGATAGCAGCTTGTGAGCATGTTTCTGTAACTCAGCAATTCATTTTTGGTCTGACTTTATTTGGAAGGTAAATATTAGCTGTATACATTTATTAAAAGGTAAATAAGACCAAATTATTAGCATTTTTTCTAAATATTATCTCACATACTGAAAAGATTAATTTTTTGCAATGATGATATGATTTGATATAAACATGTCTGAGGGGCACACAAGGAAATCAAGCACATGCTACAGGAATTTTGACTGGTTTTGCTGCTTTGGTTTGGCTAATGAAAACAAGCAGTCTCTTTTGGTGGTGCCTGCTGAACTCTCTCTTTTGAGTGATGTTGTGCTGGTGATTTGTGGTGGGTGAGTTGGGGTGACTTTTGTTTTTTAGCTGGTTAAAGAGGGCACAAAGATGTCTTGCAATCCTCTGTTGTGGAAGAAAGTTTTATTTTTCTCTACTGCAGCTCTCAATCAATGTGGCTGTTCTGCATGGTTAACAACATAGCTCCAGAATCCTATTACTATGCAAAGTAATTTCAAATTATTTTGCAAATAAATTGCTCAGACTCTGTTGGATTTCCTGACTTTCTGGAGTTATCTTGAATTTTCAGAACCATTTGGCCCCATTCATTTTCATTTGCAGAATTATCTGTAATATGGAAATCAGTGTTAATTATTTCTCTAGCCACTATTGCCATCACTAGCCAAAACTGACATTTTAAATCTGTGTCTTATTAGCAATTCTGATATAGAGTCACTTGTTCAGCATGGTGCTGTGATCCGTGTCTCTGGCACCTTCACCAGCCGTCTTACTCCAGGCTGCCCAGAAGGTCAGTGGGAAGGCAGAGCTGGGTGGAATATTCTCAAGCCGGCGTTAGATGTAGTAACATGCTCTTGCTGGCTGGCATCTGCCTGGGCTTCCAGGGGCTCCTCAAGGTGCTTGCCTCAAACCATATGGTGTTAATTACTTCACATCCAGGCCTGGCAGATTCTGTCCCCTTCACCAGCTGCAAGGGTAGCTGTAGCCAGCTCCAACAAGCTCTGTGGGTATTTAATCTTGCTGGCTCGAGAACCAGCTTTGGACTGGGGTGTCAGGTAAGGGATGTGGGAGACGTGCCCAAGTGGTAGCTCTCTGCACCGGCTTTTGGATGCGTGCTGAGAAGGGCTTTCGTTCACATTCATCCTCTTGGTATAAAGTATTTTTAAGGTGTGCTCTTGATTTTGTAGTTTGACATATTAAGATTTATATTTAAAACTTAATTATGCATTTATTAAAAGGTTGAGGCAGAGTATGAAAAAGTAAAATGAGAATTGAAATTAAATGTCAAATTAGGGTTTGCTTTAGGGTCTGCAAAATTTGGTGTACCTAGAATATGGCTTTAAAATGTATAGCAGCCTTAACGAGTTCTCAACATACCTGTATTTCTGAAGCTCTTGAGGAAAGGAAATAATTTTTCATTTTTGTTAGATAATGAACAATAGGCCAAGCAGAGCAAATTCTGAAATTTGATATTTTTTCAAAGAACCATATATATAGTAAAATGATGACAAAGGAACTTGTTTATTAAACTAATGTCGTGATTTTATCACTTCATTCTTGGTATCTTAGTACCTGATATTTGCCTGGTATGGTTGCCATGGTAACTGGACACACTGTTCCTTTCATTTGACCTTAAGTTCAAGCCCTGCTGTTGCAGCAGAAATGCCAAGAACACCTCCACTTTTATTAAAAACAAAACTATCAAATACATGCAAAGAGAAAAATGGGCAGAAAGAAAGGACAATCTGACATTACACTGTGAAACCAAAAAGGAGAAGAGTCTGCTTTCAACAAGAGGACCAAGAAATAAACAACTGTTAGGGATACGTATGTTCATATCGTGTTCTATCCTTAAATTCAAGGGTGTTTGGATTGTTTGCTCCATCACCACTATATTTACTATTCACTGTAGAAGTGGCTACCCTTCAAAAATTTGCTTTTATTTATTTGCTTTGAGAACCTGTTGGATTTGTTCTCAGAAGAGCAGCGTTGACCTGCTCAGTTCCACATACTGACCGACTGCCAAGGCAGAAAATGGTTGAAGAGGTCAGAGAAGAGTCAAATTAGGGTCTGGCCAGAGGAGAACTCCTGCTGGCTGGTGTTTGGGGACTTCTGTGTTGTTTCTATCTAACTTGGTCATGCCACATGACTTTGGGGTCAGTGACTTTTTTGAGGCTCTGATCCACATCCAAATGGAGTCCATTTGGTCTTGGATGGAGCCCTGAAAATGGGGAAATTCTCGGATATAGCTGGAGGAGATGCCCTTTCCTGAGGCCAGCTAGTGGATTGGGCTGGAAGTAGCTCCTGGGGTGATGGACTGGGATGAGGACAAGTGTTGGGGCAGGAGGGCAGCAGAAGCAATCCTAAAGAGAGACCAGGAGATCACCTAAGGTCTTGGTGGATAACATGAAGGAGACTTTTCCCAGGGATTCAGTGGGGACTGGGCAGAACTTGCTGCAAACTGGGAAGCGATTGGAAGTTTCTGGGCCTAAGAGCAAGCCAGGAGGCAGGGACAGAGTGGCAGGCTGGAGGGCGGATGGTTTGGAGACTTCTGATCAGCCTTGCTCAAAAATCTTCATTTTCTCTTTCTGCAGAGCTGTGTGGTTGTAGCTTATTGCCCAGAGCAGCAGTGGGAGCTGGCTTTGTGCTTGCTTTAAAGACACAAGGGCAGCCCCTCTTTCAGGCTCAGGATGTTGCGTGCTCCCGTTGCGCTTCGCCTCCTGTATGATGAGTTGCTCTTGTGGTGTACTGTCGTTAAGACAAGCTCAGAGCTCCTGAGCTGTTCCCCCGCTCGCTGTGGTTCCCAGCTGTGGATCCACACTTTGCAGTGCGCTATGCGCCCTGCCCTCCGGCGCGCAGGCTGCCTGGGGTGGGCAGCGTGGGGAACCAGCCTAGGCAAGAGCTCCTGGTCTCCTCGGGCCAGAGGCCATGCTTGGGAGGGGACACTTACAGAGCACTGGGGCTGATTTCTTTTCAAATTTCAATTTTCAGAGGTGGCTTTGTTCTGACACTGACTTAGGGTTAGTGAGAAAGCTTGTTTCTCAAAACTAGGACAGATTCTTTGTTTCTGAAGGCCAGATTACTAGCGACACAGCTGGCTGTCATTTCTTAATGTTTCCTACAGTTTGTTCTAGTACGAAAAGGTGTGAAGGAGCAGAAATTTTTAGGATATTGGAAAGAGTGAAAATTACCAGAAAGGGTAAGAGCAAGGATATCTGGGCACCAACTAAAGAATGACAAACAATGGTGCTGCTAGTAACAGGTGTAAAAGGGAACAAGATAAAGGTTTATGAGTACATAGGAAATGAGAAAATGGTTAAACAAACAAACAAAAAAGTTCAATTCTGCTACCTAATGGGAAAGAGAACAAATAATGCTTGACAAGGAAAATGATGAAATGCTTAATTGTTACTGTGCTTAAATTTTTACTAAAAGAGATAATAGTTACAGGCTGTTTAATGCAATAAATCAATGACAAAGAGAGATGAGAAGGTAGGAAGAACTATCTCAAAGCATTCTCTGAAAATCAGAGTATGCTCGGATCAGTGGAGTTTTGAAAACACGTTGTGCTGAAGGAAGCAGCAATGCTATTGCAATCTTTGGAGAGATTATGGACACAAAATAAATCTATAATGCAGTGGAAAGGGGAAAACATATGTGCCCTTTTGCCTTTGCCTCTGTGTGTTGTGCTGCTTTCAGTTTGTCGTTTTTGTAACTTCAAGGAAGACGTCCACTTCATAAGCCCTCAATGATCTAAACTGGTCTAGGTTTCCAAGAAACAACTAAGATATCAGTTTATGACCTCACACTTTCAATTTGAGAACCATGACAATGACTTTAAAAAAAAAAAAAAAAAAAAAGCTCAAGACTCGAGCAGACCTAAAAATTAAGATCTTGATACTGTACACAGCACGGGTGGTTATGCTGCCTGTCTGTCCAGAGACCGTGCTTTGCCAAACCATGCAGCAGCTGCTCTGTTTTTCATTATTTGTTGCTGCTGAACCTCAGTAGGGAGCATTTCTGAATGATGTGTGTCATTGTCCATGCTGCAGCACTTGCCATGCGTCTGCACAAGCTGCATGGCATAATATTGCCCATGTCAGCAACTGTTTGGCCAAATCAAGGTGGGTGGCTGATTGTGTCTTTAGTGTTGAGGAACAGGACTGTGGGAGCTCCTTTCAGCCATGTAATACTGTCCTGACCTGGGATGTTGGCTGTTGACTGAGGACTGTCTCAAGATTAAAAGAGATATGGGTGAACTTAAGCAATCTGTATGCAGTGGTCATTTGGGATTGGTGTAAAACTCTTCTAATATCCAAAAAATTGCATCAGGACTGGACACTGACAGTAAGCATGAGTCAAATGCTAAACATTTGGTCCTTGAGAACACTAATGCATGGTTGCGCTAGAAGACAAAAAGCTGGGAAGGGCATGCTGGGGGCAGCACGGGCTTGGCTGATCCATAAGGGCTGGCAAGCCCGGAGTCAAGGATGAGCATGGCGGGCACCCCCGGAAAGGTATGCATCCTGCAGTGCCCTCACACAGTGCATGGGGCCGGCCCAGGACAGTAATCTGGGTCAGACACACAGCAGTGATTGCCAGGCAAGTCCATGGTGTTGAAGCAGGTCTAACGTCCAGAACAGATAAATGCTATGGTAATGAAGAAATGTAATCTAGGTGAGCTTTCAAGGTCTTTGACAGCCCTAAAGGTTTAGTGGTTCAATTTTTGCACTGCTGTAAACTACAACCATGGATGCCCTGTGGGTGTGTGGTTGGCTTTGGTTTGTTTTGGTTCCCCCCCCCCCCCCCCCGCCCCGACCCTTTTTGAGACTTACAGCTATGTTGGAGTGTAATCAAAAGCTGAGAGTTACTAGTTTATTGTCACATTTCCTCAGAACAAAAAGATAGGGAGAATTCTGCATTCCTGGAGAATTATCATTGTCTTCAAAGTGTAAAATGTGAATACAAATTCGTTTGCAAATATCATTCTAACATCAGTAATTTTCAGTTGAAGAAAATGTGAACAAAGTATAAATAAGCTAATTGTTAGCGTTCTTCCCAACACAAATGATGTCTTGTGAATTCTGATCTCATGGGAAATAGATTTAAAAAGAACAACACAAGAAACACAAGCATGTGAAAGTTATTCTGTGCTGTTCTAATAGTAGATCAGCTTAGGCTAATTTGTCATGCAGTGTGCCCTTTGGTAAAGCCAAAACATCCCAATGAAGAATGTAATCTTCCTTTCTGTTAGTACCATGGCCGTGATACAAGCTTGTGTTTTATTTTACAGTAGCAAAAAAAGAGAATATGATCTGAACACCAGTGTCAAACAAAAAGGCTTTGCCCAAGGTTGGATGCTTCTAATCTTTTTTTTAAAGATGATCAACTCATCTCTTTCCCTCTAAAAGCAAGCCACAGATCTCATCTAATGACTTGTATTTGCTTAATCCCTCCCAAACAGGATGAGCACCCACTATCAGGATGCAGCTTCTGGTCCTCAGTGTGTAGCTTTGCAGTTGTGGGCTTTCGGGGTTGAAGCCCGTGGAAGGCCCTGGGCATGCAGTGTGCAGACAAGTGTGGGGATCCTCTTTTTACCTCAAATAATGTACAGTGGAAAAAAACCCAAATCAAAACAGACCTTCCCCTTCGCCTCCAAGCCTTTTGTGTTTGTTTTACAGCTCAGGACTCCGGCACAACCCCGCTGCTCTTTCAGAAGTGCTTTAAAGAGTTACTTGTGCCCTTTGCTTGGGTACAGTACAAGCATGACCCTGCAGGTCTCCAAACTGCCAAAATCAGAAGTTTCAACATTTTGGTCTGCCCATCACAGCCTGGATATAATTGTGAAAGATCTGCCCTCAAAATGTTTGACAAACTATTATTTTTTAGGATAGTTTAGCAAAGGTTGTAAGTGTCCCATTTATCACTTTTCAAAGTTTAAGTAAATACTGTTTTGTAAAAGGTGTATAACGGTCTTAAATCTTCCTCTGAAGAAAGGTTTCTGTTGGGGACTCAAGATAATGTTCTTTTTTTTTTAAAGTCCGGAACTGTAATCTAATGTAACTTTTCATTGTCGGTTGAGGAAAAAGATAACTTTGAAATAGATAATGAAGAAATAGTTGACCCTGAACAAAAAGTTAAGCTGTTTAACAATATTGTTTGTATTATTAGATAAGCTTTTAAACTTGGTTAAGCTGAATAACTTAGAATGCATATTTCTTCCTCTTAGTGATCCTTTGTCTATTGGAAGGTGGGTTTTCCTTCATTTTTTCTTAATGCTGGATTTCTGCAGTAATTAGTGATCTTGATTCCATGTCAGTCTTGACCAAAGTCTCTTTAGGGTTAGAACAAGGAGAATCCATTAACATAGTTTTAATTGAAGCAGCTATTGAAAAGGGAGAAAAAATTTCCTTAGAAATGCTATCTAAATGACCATTTCCTTAGGAAAAAATATAAAATGAAAATTCCTTATTAGTAAAGACAGCAAATTTCATTTTGATTCTTATTTTGCTTGTTATTTGCATGTTACTCAATTAGAATCTTCTTCCACTAGCAACATTCTGTGTTACTATTTCCCTTGTATTCAAATGCTTAATACTTTGTATTTCTTCTCTAGATTATTTTTTTGTTTTTATTTAATGTAACTATGTCATATAAACCATAAATTCTCCTGGTGTAACTTAACCAGGATACAGTTTGACCTAGAGGATACTATTGCCTTTTGTAATAACATACTACATGGCTGCTAGGACTAATGCATCATTAAAAAGCATCCAAAGAATAAAGTAAGAATTGAGAAAGAATATTTCAAAATTCTTCCAAAATAGTATTTTCAGTGTGATTTCTGTAACTGTTTTTACAGGCAAAACTGCTTTCAATCTAGCTTAGATTTTTAAATTTTTTTTGTAATATCAGTATTCTGGTCAAAAAGAATCTCAAGAGTGTTATGTTTAGGATGGCTCTGACTAAGGTTTCTAATGCCCTCAGTCGCTTCTCTGTGTGATATGTGCAAAGGTGACAGAGCAGCCTGTGACATCTGATAATAGCACTCCTTTCTAAACAGCCCGTGCAAGGAAATTAGAATATTGTCAAATTCCATAAGCATAAAAAGGGTGTATTTGTCAAGATATATTTCATATTATCCATTTATTCTTGTTAAAGGTAATCCAGATAACAGCATGTTATGCTTAGGTACGTCTTTAAGTGAACTACATTGAAGATGCAGTCCTTTGTGGATTCAGAGTGACTCATGTGTGTTCTTCCAGTTGCAACTAGTAGAAGAGCTGTACAAGAATTACATGAATTATTTAAGCATAACTTGCCTTGTTAAACAAGAACTGGAAATTCAGACTTGTTCATTCTCAACTTGACTCTTTCAAGGTGTGTGTAGGAAGGGCATAACAAGTTCAGTTTTTCATGGCTTCGCTGTGAAATCAGAAAAACTCTTTATTTGAACCCAGCTTTAACTTTAGTTCCTGTGTTAGCCTAAAAGAAAATTAAATTAAGTCTTGGTGCTGTGGTACTTGTACTTGGTACAAATAAATTCTGGAGTGATCAGTGAACGCTTTGTAGAGTGTCTGTGTTTTACACAGCTCTAATATTTACAGTAAAAGTCAATTATTCATTAAAATGACCTTTTACATCTCTTAATTATTTTTCATTTACGCAATGTGAACTAGTGACAGAGCTCAGGCTCTCCAACACAGTATGGACAGGCCACGTGTACTGGCGCTGATCATCAGCTGATCTGTTAGCTCCTCAGGGCAGTTTCAGTTTCACAGGGAGGTGTGAGGTATGATTACCAGAACCATGTTGGTTTTTCCATTTTGTTCTAATCTAGTTATCTGATCACTTAGTGGGCTGACAGCATACCAGGTGCTGGACTGGAATCAATAATCCCTCACCAGGGGGGAATGCCAGGTTGTACACCTCAGTGTTCGGATTTTTTGTTCTTCAGAGAGAAGCATAGACTTAAATAGAAAAAATTCCCGAGTGAAAAAGTCATGTGTGTCTGGTGTTAAGGATGGGTCTTTGGCACGAGGAGGCTGGCTAGTGCAGTGTGCTGGGATTCAGATGAGCTCTGCTCAAATTATGGCTTTTTCATAGATATCCTATATATTTTTTTTATTGCTGTGACTGTTTCCGCTGACATGACTGTAACAAGGATAACTATGCATATAGTTGAGGCAAGAATTATTTTTTTTTAATCAAAAGAAAGCTGTACTGTTAAATCCTGGTGTTTTTGGGATGAATTATAGTTTTGTTACTTTAGCTAGTGGGGGTACAAATTACTCTTCTACTTTTCATCTGCTTATCTTTCTAGAGCAGCCAGTGTGAGGGGTAGAGTATCTCTGTGTGTGATGTCTCCTTCCTGCTGAAATCCTTAATGTTTTTAGGATTTTTTTTTTTTTTTTAAAGACCATAACTCTATGCAGTGGGTCATATCCAAGGCTGTGCCAATGTGGGTAAAGGCTCAGGCTGAGGTAGAGTGGTGCCCCTGCCCATACCCAGGCCCCTGTCCTGCTGCCCTCAAGCTCCCCAGGCTCCATCATGGCCCATGCCTCCCCTGGCTTCAGGCTGCATCTGCTGGGGCACCTGGGATCGCTGGGTCGGATTAGCCCCTGGGTGTAAGCTACTCCTTGTAGTGCCCTTGAATTTCAGCAAAGAAGGGAGAGCCTGCAGGGGTGGGCACCTCTGACGGTCCCTTGGGGCATGGATTGGGTGCCTCTTTGTCCAGCTCCCAGTCCACATGGGAAGCAGCACACCTGCAGGAGCCTTTTCAAAGGGGAGAAAGTAGGGATTTAATTGGGGAGGGTGATCCCTGCTACAGCTCTTGATTATCAGTGGCCATTGTGCTACTGTCCTAAAAATAACGAGTAATAGGATGGTGCTGTAGTGATGGCACCACAGCTGGTGGGTAGCATATTGGACAGGAGTTTCTCTCTGAACTCTATTGTTCATCTTTTCATTGAAATGTGCTTTATTAAGGAATATATTGCAATTTTCTTTCAGCATTGAAGATCCTCTTAAATTCCAGAGAAGCCACTGTAAGTTGTGCCAGGAACTTTAGTATAGCTGTTAAGTTGGTGGCAGCTGTCAGCCTCACAGTTTCGGAATTTTTTTGATGGAGTACAAACCTTGAGAGCATTCTGTGTGTGCAGCTCAAAATATTAACTCTGCTCCTAGGACAGTTGCCAGCTGTCATTTTATTTTGGTATTTATTTATTTATTTATAAAGTTACCCTATTGTCATCATGCAAGTGTAGTGGTGGGTGGAATGGTGGCTCATTTTTAGCTGCTGATTGGTGTCAGGGCTGCATCTGGAGTTTTAAAATAGTCTGCCCAGTGCTGACGGAAAGATTTTTACCCATCACAACAATCTGACATACTTTTAAACATGGCTTGTACTTTCTGTCGTGTCACATCTGTGAGAACAGATCCTCGGTTATTGTATCACAATTAGGCAGGTGTATTGTGGCCATTAGATTACCTTTTTGAGATCTACCATGGGTGTAATGTGGAATTTTGCTCTTAAGACTAATAAAAACCAATGCTTCCATTATTACCAACACCATTTGCATTTTCTGTGTCTCAAAAAGCCTCAAGATGAGAATTCTGTAATAAAAATCAGAGGTTAGAGGTTTGGGGAAATAAAGGAAATGCTAAAATAACAACAATATAATGGTAGAGGAGTTTAAAAGCCTTCTTTCTTAAGGAAATGAGGCTTGTATGACTGCACTGTTAGCATGTCTTAATAACTTTTGAGGTTGCTGGCCGACTTAGCAAAATTTGACAGGTGAAGAGAGATCTCAAAGGTGTTGAGTTTCGAGAAGTTTTGTAAGAATAAGAGTGTGGAGAGAAAAGGGAGAGATACCTTTGTACCCCAGCTGTAGGAAGAGCTGCAAGGTGAGCTCAGTTATGTGATTAGAGCTCAGAGAAATGGCAGAAAGGAGCCCTGCTAAGACTACAGCTGGGCAAGTTTTCCCCCGATCTTGCTCTCTTATTACACATCTCCAGGGAATATCCCAACTTGAGACAAGGAGCAGCAGGGAAGCAGGTTGTGTGGGGCAAAGACGTCCAGTAAGGGGGAGAGGATGCTATGAGCCAATCCCAAATTCAGGAATGTGATGCTGAACTTTTTAGCAGCAGTTTTGACTGATGCCTTGCCTATTGCATCAGTTTGGGTATGATTTTGAGCTTGTGTGATTCTCCTGGCTCATTCCCAGTGGGTAGATTGGACTGGGTTGGGAAAATGCCTCTGTGATGGAAAGCTTTTTTCATGGGAATCATTACACTATAGTCTGCAGTGCTCTCTGCAGCGCTGCTGAAGGTGCTGCGGTGCGGGCCTGTGCTGCCCACCCCTGCCACTGCTTCATCCCTGAGTGGTGCTACCTGAAAGTGCCAGATTCAACCGCAGGGCCTGGCTGGGAAAGTTCAGCTTTCCACTTCTGTATGAAAACCTATCAGATAGTTTATTATCCTTAATAAAAGCAAGCAAGAGAGGAAAATTAAAATAGGAATCATGAAATGACTACCACCGTGTATTTCATAAGTCTTGGCTCCTTAATAGATCCCCGTGTAATTTTGATACACATACTCTTGGGTCTGGCAACTATGAAACAACTGCTATAACTTTCACTGTGGCAAATTTTCTGCAGAATATGTTTCATAAAATGGCCTGTTAAAGGTCTTCAAATATTTCCTTATTGTTGCAGGCTTCCAAGGTACCACCCTAAATAGCTTATTATACCTGCTCTTTCTTATGCTCCTTAAAGAGTATATTTTTTTTATTAGGCCTTGTTCCTCAAGGACAGACTTGCTGTACTAGGCTTGTTATAATTCTAATAGATTTTCCTGTCACTTAGTCTTGTCCATGGGCCATGGAACTTCAGGAATCTCTGAGACAATGTTATTTAAAAAGTGCCTCCTGCTTCTTCTCTAATTAATTGCAATCACAAAGGCTAGTTGGTGGACACATGGTGTCGCAGCTTCTGTGAAATACTGCCTGATGGCTATAAACATTGCCATATGTTCTCTGTGAAATATTGCCATAATCACTGGCAACAGGAACAGCTGATAGGAGATGAAGGATTGGTTCTCTTCTCCTTTTTTGGCTTTACTTTCAAAATCTGTGAAGCACTTCCTGATCACCTTAGTGGTTTTTTAGTTGGTGCTACCTATAGTGGGCTTATTTTCTTCTAAAACGTTATTTCAATAATCTTTCATGTTACAGCTGCCAGCAGTTGCTTTGCATACCATGTCCATTTGCTAAAACCACTACTTAATCAAAGTAGGCAGTTAAAGGGAGTTTTTTCCCCAAATTAAACAGCGAATTTTATTATAAAGCTAAGTAGTTCAAAAATTAATAAGAACTCTCAAAAGCTTGACAGTCAATGAACTACAAGTTTTAATCTAATGAGAAAGTTTCTGTTCTTCACTGTAACATATGTAGAAGGACAAATTTGGGGCTGAGCTGTTTACCAACTCTTGATTGTGAAAAAGTGAAAAGTCTTCAAAGGTGTGATCTTAATTAATGTTAGATTTTTTTCAGCCTTTCATCATAAAAGGGGTGGCTGTTACAGTTTGTGGTAACATCCAACAGTGTTAGTACGTAACACTATTTCCTCTGCTGATGCAACTTCATTACACTATAGCAGTAGCCTAGTAAGAAATACCATCTTTTAGTAAAACAGTGTATTTCAGACTGTTCATCAGCATTTCCAAAAAGCCTTCCTTTGTATGTTTTGCCTCTGACATTAAGTTTTTAACACTTTGGCCTCCATTATAAGGAGACCATTCATTAGAAGCAGCAATCCTCCAATTACTTCAACACAGCTAGAAGCCTCAAAAGACTGCTCCCACAATAAGTGTGATTCAATAAGAGAAAGGCAGTGCATTAAGCATGTAAAGTGTTTTTGTGTCTCTGGTTAGAAGCATAGGGCTCTCATGGAGGTAAGCAAACAGGATTGATTCTGCTCCTTTTATTAGAATTGGTTTCTTTTAAGCACTGCTTTTCTGTCTCAAATTACTAATTCTAATAAGGTACTTGCTAGCTCTGAGAAAAAATTTGTTTTATTAAAGCCACAAATGGTTTTACATGCCCCTCTATACTTTGGGAGTTGTGGGCTATTGAAGCAAGTTCTGTCTTACATGCACAGCTCAGGCTATTAAACTGTACACAGGTGATTGATCTCTTTAATAAAACCCCGTTCCTTAGTAAGGAAAGAGTGATAAAGATAAACAAATGTACTTGTTTGTCCAGTGCTTTGGAGATTACGGTAACATGAGGACATCAAGAATGCCATTTTAATGAATAAGGTAGATGAAACACATCAATTTGGACTTCATTTTAAGCATGTCTGGAAACCAATATGCTTTAAGTTAATTTGATTCATGCTTTTCATTCGTTTGTAACACCACGTGCATTTTAACAGAAAATGTTTTGTACTTAAGCAAAGAAAAAGATCTGGTAGGTAGAAGATTCTGGCACTTTCTGCATGAGGATCGAGCAAGTGAGGAACAATGACTTTGCGAATCCACTCTCCTGCGGCTTGTTGTGGCTCTGGCCCCTGCCGTGTTTCGAAGGACGCATGTCACAAGCACGCCCCAGGGGGGCTGGCTGCAGAGCCGTGTGGTGTGAGGGATAGCTGGAGAGCTGCTCTGAAAATACAGGGCTATACAGATCACTACAGCCCTAATACCAAAAATTATCTGCTGTGCATGTATTGGGTCTGACTATTCTTTCATACTGATGTTTTTCAGGAATAACTCTGCTGATGTCAATAGTTACACTGATTTTTTTTTTTTAATTTTTTTTTTTAAGACAAGAGAGGCGGAATCAAGCCCTCATTTCTTTTGCTATCCACTAAAAAGCATTCTTTCCATGGCAACCCCTGTTTCCATGGTACATGCTGTATTGCCCTTCAGAGAAGCTTTATTAAGAGACACATATATACACACACGCTGTCATGCGAATGTGGTTGCGTTTTATAGCACTCTAAAGGAAAACTACAGTAAATTGTCTCTTTTTTTTTTTTAAGTTGTAGTGCTTTTTTCATTATACAATGTGATGAAGGATTATTGCTGCCACTGCTCGGCAGTGTCATGGGAATACAATAAAACATGGTTCTTTCTACTGTTAGAAGGATATTCTTCAAACTGCTGTATTTACCAGTACATTAAGATCATTGTTTTCTAAACTCTCTTTGGGTGTAAGTTCGCATACAAAGTAATCAAACTCCTTTTACAACTTTAAAAATAAATATATAATAAAGGTTTTCTACTCTTAGGTTCAGCGTGGGAAATAATAAAGATGTTAGCAAATTCAAAGGCTTATCTTCCCTTCTAAAAAAAAAAAGTGAACCCACAGAAATTTGTGGCTGCTTCTGCATAATGACACCTATTAGAAGCTACTTTGAGTGTTTAAAATTAGCTAAATTTACCAAAGCAAGACACTGTACCTTCATTTTTTGACTATAAAGATGCAACTGTAAAACTATTAAAAGTTACATCATTACTTTTACCTTGAGAAGGTTCAGTATAATCACCCGTTTAGACTCTTCTACCTACTGTCATTATGAGCTGTAAAGGTCTCTGATACCAAGTGCAGTATCAATCTTTCTCCAGATAGGCTAATGCATCTTGGAAGTATGTGCTAAGGTGATATATACAGCAACGTATCAAAACTTCTCTGAGTTTTGGAGAGCTGCTTCACGTGCTGTAGTTGTCTGGGACTGCAGTCTGACAAGGCTCTGCAGCTACATTTTTGAATCTGTTCAGTGTCTGCTTTTCAACTATTCTGTTCCAAGTCTTGATTAGAAGATCTGCGGAAAGTGGAGTAAACCTACAAGTATACCTATTTTCAAACAAGATTGCTGCCTCATATCAGAAGTTGTTCATTTCAAAGATAACCCTGATAAAATCCTTGCAAGAAAGTCAGAGCAAGTCCTCCAAGAAAAAGGAACTTCGTCTGTGGCCTGAGCTTGCAAAGGTAGGATAGTCCTTTTCAGACAGTTGCCCTGGTGCTTCTTTCCCTCGCTTGGTCACTGAAGTTACAATTAGGGAAGTAATATTTGAGTTGATATGGGAAAAAAAACCCATCAAAGTTTGGAGAGAGAGTCTTAAGGATTCACCACATGAGTGAAGGAATGCAGGTAATAGTACCTCTGATGGTAAGGTTGGGAAAGTTGAAGTAAGGTGATGAAACGTGTCAGGAGCTTATTTTGAGGACCTACATGTTACTTTTAAAGTTCAGTTTATTAGTCAGTAGACTGAGAGCTTATATACAAATTAGAGGCTTTTATTTTGCTTTCAGATGTGATGACTGTCCTTTCATCAGGAACAGAGTCCCTTAGCAGAGGTTTCATTAACAGCTCTCAGTGAGAATTGTACTTTACTTTTAAATTAACATTTTTTTTTTTAAATACAATGAAAAGTGCCATTTTAATGAACAGTTTATTCCCTTTTACATTATCTCCATAAAACTGTGGGTTGGTGTTTGTGAAAATGCTGGGGAAAAAAGGAAGGATTAAGACAAGATTTTTTTTTTTTTTAAATCACTGAATACGTCTGTAGTTGTACTCTTTGCAGTATGACTCTGCAGTGGCGTGGCGTGCAGATGAGCCATGCAAGTCTGTG
Organism: Gymnogyps californianus; assembly: GCF_018139145.2. Taxonomy (NCBI): domain Eukaryota; kingdom Metazoa; phylum Chordata; class Aves; order Accipitriformes; family Cathartidae; genus Gymnogyps; species Gymnogyps californianus. The sequence continues at coordinate 16,498,319 of NC_059478.1, read as the reverse complement.
ATAATGCCCTTAACCATAATGCCGTGTTAAATTTTATTTTTGGTTTTGCGAAATCTAGGCTGACTGTCGTGACTGATCGAAGGAGAGTAGATCGTACTAATAATCCTAACTGCTGGTAATGTTGAAGTCAGATACATAACAAGCAATGCTCCTACCCAGCTTCTCAGAAGGAGAAAAATTATTTTGCTTCACTTTTTGGCTTTCTTAGTGCTGCACAGCCCTCTCTTGTGAATGAAGTATTTTCCTGCTGTGTGCCATCCTGGGATGGATCACCTGGCACCAAAGCAACGTGTTAATGTTGATAACCACAGGGTCACTGCTGAGGCGACTTGGGGCAGGGCGCAGCAAAGAGCTGTTGAGCAGCAACCAGGCTGGGAAACTGCTGTACCTTGCGTTCCTCAGGATCTTGCTGTAACAGAGCACAGTATGATTTGGATAGCTTAGTAAAATTGCACAACACCCTTATGGCTTCTCCTCTTCAGAGGGCTGTGCAGGTCAGTAACCTAGGCCTCCCACCTGAGGGGTACAGACCAGCTCCCTGCCCCAGGGTGGCCAGCCTCCCACAAAATACTCAAATGCCATGATGAAGCCATCGCTTGCTCACTGCTCTCTGGGGACTTCTCTGTGTCTGCAGAGTGACAGAGAGCCTGGCAAGGTCTGGTCCTGCCTCCGAAACCCAGGACAGCCCTGTGTGGTGGGCCTGCTGCCGGGGGCTGCGGCCGGCTCCAGGCCTGCACCTGCATTAGAGGGCTGGGGTGTGCCTGCCAGATTTACACAGACCCTGATGTTTGCTCCTGGTTATTTGTGACAGAGCTCAGGATTTCTGGGCAGAAGTATTTATAATATCTGTAGTGCTTGTGGAGAAAAATCTCCCCCTCCTACCTTTTCCAGTAAGAGGGAATTTACGGTGGGAGTGGAGAGCACCTGTGCCCTGGGGCCCCTCTCCTGCTCTGGCTCCCCGCGGGCCCAGCCCCGGGAGGCAGCCGGGCTCGGCCGGGTGCCCAGGGCGGGGCCCCTTGCCCTGTGAGACCCTGCGGAGGCCACCTCAGGCCCTGCCTCCAGTCCGGGACCACCTCCACCCCCTTGTTTCCCTCTTCACTCGTAATGATTTTTAAAAATCACAGAGCTTGGAAGTTAAGAAACAGAAGACCTCTTGGCAGTACCGTAGGTACCTGAGCAACACAAAGTACGCTTATGCTTTTCATTTCAAGGTGACCTTTCACCAAGTGGACACGGAATTCCTCAGGATTGTAACTAAATCCTCATATAGCGTAATTAATGTGATAAACACTATTCAAGCAGCTCGTTATAAGCGCAGTGCCTGCATGCAAGCAGGTGTCTCGTTCAGCCAAGCAGGCGTGAGGACTGGCCAGGGTCTCTGCCCTGCTCCATCCTGGGCCCGCTGGCGACAAACCTGCCCTGCTATGGCTGCCCGCCATGGCGGTGGGGGATTGCGTATGAGGAAGCGGTCTCTCTTGCTTCAGCGGCAGCGTGGTTCGCAGTAGCAACGCATCAATTTCACATAGTGATAGTGCCATAATAACAACAACCGAAAATACGTTTTATGGTGGATGTTGATAACTAAATGCTTATCCCATATATAGGAATTCAAATAATTGGAAACTCTTATAGCCTGGATCCAGTTGAGGCTGCTGGAGGATACCTTGATATTGAAGGTTAAAATCAATAGAGTTCGTTTTGGTTATTTTTCAGGTGTCTGTTGTATGTTTAATATAGTGTATTTGTATTGTGGCCTCTCATTCCTGTAAATCTGAGGTGTCTTTCTTAAATGAATGAGGAGATAAGCAATTGAATTTGAAACATACTTTATGCAACAGAAAAGCAATTTTGTTTCTGGTTATCAAAGGGCAAGAAGCAAACTAGCAATTGAATGCTCAATATTTATAACTCTTATGTTGCCAGTCTGCCCTGTGCCTTCAAGGAGCTCTGGTTTTGGCTGTGCTTCCAGGGCCCTGTGCTCAACTGGGCGGCCATTCCCTGGCTGAGCAAGCTGCTGTGGTGTTGGGGTGGCTCTTGGCATCCTTGGAAATGTTTTAGAATGTGTTCCTCAGTATTAGTGTTTCCCACTTGATTTTTGCTGAAAAAAATCATTAAGAGCAACAGAGGGGACATCTAGGACACACCGTGCCTCTGGAGGCAGAGCAGCATGGTTCAGGCTAGTGCCAGGCACCCGGCGGTGATCTCCTTGTTTCAAGGTCTCTCAGTCTTCACTGTGGTGGCTCTCTGCTGGCAGCTCCTCCAGCTGCCCGGTGCTGGAACGGGAGCAGAGGAGTCATCAGTTATTGCTGTTATGTGTATAGCATTGTAAACCTGTGTGGAAAGTCACTGGTAGCTAGTGAAAATGAACGTGTCTGGATTTGGCACAGATGTTGTATTTATGCCTGTAGCATTTTAGTGTTGTTGACTTCATAGTTTTGGGAGATGTGGAAAAAAAGCGTTAAAAGGTTACATGCGAAGCAGTGGTTGAGAGTCAGTTTGTCTGCCTGGCTGTGTGTCTCTGCGTTCGCGATGGTGTAACTCAGCTGTGGTCTTAGTAGCATCTTCCTTCTGAGAAGGCTGTGATTAACTGTCATTATTAACTGACTATACATAAAATGTAATTATAGGTGTTTCATACCTTAAGTGTAGCTTTTTATTTAAAAAAAAAAAAGAAAAAAAAAGAAAAAACCTTGATGTTAAGAATCCTGGAATTGTGGAAATAATAAAAGTAGCAGCTGGATATGCAGATGTTCACAGTGAGTATAACAGAGGCTGCAATAATAGGAAAGGCTTTTTAAGAGGGACTAATCTGAGAAAGAAAATAACATAATTGTCAGCAGTATAGCTTCACCCCGGCAGTGGTCGGGAGCAAAGGAAGGTATGTCTTGCTCAGGGACCCGAGAATTTCCTATCTGTCCTTCGCATGTGTACTGCAGCTGTGGGTGTTTTGAAGGCACCATCCTGTGAGGGTGGCAGAAACCTGGCAGCTGGCAGGGGCTGAAACTGTGCCCTGGTTGTGTTCATTGTGACAGTGAAGGGACACTGCTGGCTTCAAGTTTTAAACTTTTTTTTAATTTTTTAAACAAAAGCCAAAATTAGAGCAAACATATTTTCTTTGTCACTTTATTTTGATTCTGCTACAGCACTTCCCAAGGTCTATATTATTCTTATCAGTAGTTACTTCTTGACTGCAAAATTACAAAAATTGAAAGCAAAATAAGAGATGAAACTATATCTAAGAAGCAGAATGACACTAGATTTGTGGACCTTTTTTAGCAGATTTGAAAAAAAAATTCTCTCATGAACTGGGTGTTCTCAAAAGGCAGTGTTTCACATCAGACTCCCTTTTAATTAAAGGATAGCTTTCAAAGTGGTAGCAACAAATACTACTCATTGCTCTTTTATTCACTGTCAGTAAGAGTGACATGTAAATGAAAAATTTTTAACGGAAGTCAAAACTGCCTAGCCACACTAAGGTATTAATCTCTTGAAATCAGTTGCCTCAATCACCCTTCAGATTCCTGTCTGAAGATAAAGAAAAAGTTTGAGAAAATGTTTTTATTTCTGTAGTGATGATCAGTGTTCAGTTAGAGCTGACAAATATGGAAATCACACTTTTTTGTACAGCCACTTTACTCTGGGCTGTTGAGTTAGTGGAGTTTTATCTCTGCAAGGACTGTTTAATTTGATTTTAGTCTTTTTTTTTCTAAGAAAAATAATAGATCGTTTTATATTTCCTTCTCAAAATTCTTCATAGGTTTTAGCAAAATACAGAGAGAAAAAAGTAAAAATTAAACTCCTAGAAATAAATCTCAGTGCATAAAAGCAAATTTGAAATTGAGATCCACAGAGTCAATGGAAGCTGTGCACATTGCACTTCCAGTAAATCGCACATGAGAGATTTCTGTGACAGGTTCAGTTTGGTGGTTCTGTGTATTTCATTATGTTATTACTGCTTCTTTCTGATGATCTTATTTTTCTAATGGACACTAGAGAAATGTAAGTACAATAATATTTGCCAAATGTGCTGGCTGTTATAAAAATAACCGATTTCTAGATCTAGTTATGAATATTATTTTACAGGTGCTGTTAATATGTGACGGTACAGGAACTGGAGTTGTGCCAGAGGGCTCTTAGGATGTGTCTGCAGTGAACTATAGAGCTGTAAGGTGTGAATGGTAGTGCTGGAGCAGGTGTTACAGAGATGCAGATTCCTGTCTGCCAAACAACGTTTACTAGCATCGCCTCAGCTTACAGCTCTGAACTAGTTAACGGGGCACATTCCATCAGTGCTCTACTGCAAAGGTTTTGGGTATTTTTCAAAGAAAATGAATGCACTTTGCTTATCCTTTGTCAATGGTAGTTACAAATAGAACTACAATTTCACATAATAGCTATAAACCATTACTCTAATGGTTTGACAAATACCTGTAAGGATAGACTGCAATATTTCATCTGAGAAAGGACTGAATATTAAATAAATGTAACCTCCCATTGGATCCTGCTTTAACCTCCTACTAGTTTTGGAAGGTGAATTTAAGAGCTGAAAGCATTTTAGATTTACTGAACCTCTCCCCTAACATTTAGACCTAGACAGCAGATTAGCATTTTGTGCTCATAATAACAATCCTTTTCCTCTTCCCATTATCACTTCAAATACATCATTGCAAAGTGCAGAATTTAACTTGAGTCAGGTGTACAGTTGGCTTGTACTGATCATCTAATAGTTATGGGTATGGACAATTAATGGTATTTTTTTCTCTTATTTAATTTGTTCCATACTTCTGATGACATGTAGGACTGAGAATTGGGATTTTCCTATTAACTCAGTAATCTGAACTTTTGAATCTAGTCCTTGAGCCCAGTACCTCAGAAAGGAGGTTCTCAAGTCATGACCTATTTTGCTTTAGAAGTTAAAAATAATGAAGTTGTTTAAAATGTTTAACTTAAGACTATTAATGTTGGCAGAGCAGGACACTACTTCTCAATCCAAAGGAAATATTTCCTATAAATTCTTCTTTTTACAGAAAAATACTTGTGGCATTAGTTGATCTCGGGGGTAATGAGCTAATGCCAGTGTGAAATGTTTTTGTTCCATTGTGAGAAAAAAAAAAAAAGAATTGCTGACCGTAGTAAGATTAATTTTTAAAAAAATCATAGTGATATAGTATGGAAATACTTGCATACATATGGAGAGAGACTTTAGAATAATTCCAGATCATTTTAGTAACAGCAATAGCAAAACAGCTATTGGAATATCAAGCCCTTTAATTATAAGAGGGAAAAGGGAAAAAACATTAGAAGCTGCATGTAATATCTGTTTTCGTTCCATATTTTTATTTTTTGACAGGAGAAAGTTATTTTAAAAGGATTTGATTATTCAGGTTGTAATTATTATAGCAGACAGCCAATCAAAAGGCAATTTGTCTTTCTAGAAAAATGATGGTTATCAATTATGTCATACAGAACCATTTAAAAAAAATATTTTAAAGCTGTTCAGGTGCCTTTCTTGCAATCAGAGTTCAATAAGTAGTGAAATGAACCAATAAACCAAACTAATAAGCAAATCTATCCCACTGAAACAAAATTGCTACTGTCAAAGTACCTGTTCATTTGCTAAAACCTGTGTTTCTAGTTTCTCTTCTGATACATTGCAACACCTGGCTGGCACCCGTGACAACTCTTAGGAGTTAGTTGATTTCTAAAATGCTTTGATAGAAGCAAATGGACCTAGTGAGCAGCTAACAAACAAATTACCCGTTTCTGGGTGAGGGATGCATAGCTATAGAGAAACATGAAGAGTTTCTCCCTATTGAACTGTCCTCGATCAAGCAGGTAGCCAGCTTGTTCTGCAGATGGATCAGCAGTCAGAACAGCATGGTTCTGGTGCCCAAGTGTTTTGGTGTTTTTTTTGTTCTTGAGTTGAGCCAGAAGCCAATCTTTTGTAAGAAGAGAAAGCAATAATGAGTCATTCGCAGATGTCTTAAACACAATTAGAAGCTAAATGTCTTCTTACTGTAGCAATAACAACATAGCATTAAGAGGTGAAGGCCATCAACTCAGTCAAATGCAATTAAAAAAAATCTCCCACTTTTTTTTTTCTTTTTTCCCTAAGTATTATTTATTACTTTGCAGTAGCAACCATGATGGGCTAAATGCTTTCTTGCAGCCATAATATTCTGGTCTCAGCAAGGAGTGCATAATTTGACAGATGGATGTTGCTGAGGAAGGACTGCATAATGCAGGCAGGGTTGTACTGATGAGGTGATGAATATTAGTTAAATTGAAATAGTGTGATCAGGACTGGCTTCATACAGCCTGACCTTGCCCATTCAGTGTTCTTTCATGTTCTTCTGGGCCCCTTCATTTCGATCCCCCGTTTTCACCAGTAAGTGATATAGCCCCATAGAGCTGCTCTGTGTGCGTGTCTTCCAATTAGCTGTGAGCAAGGCAGTGGGACTCTAGCAAGGCTGCAGATGAAGCCTCCACCATGGCAGCAGCCTCTGCGCTGCTGAGGAGTATGCAATTTTTGGGGAAGGAAGCAGCTGTTAGAAAACAGTGACCTGATCTCTCGGATGCAACTGTTGACAGCTGACTCCACAGTGTCTTCTTGCAATGAGGTGCTCCTGTAGCAGGGGCATCTTCAGGGGTAGAAAATCAGGGGCTGCAGTGAGAGCATGGCTGATTTTCAGAGCTACACCAAACAAGGCTGTAAGCGGCAAAGAGCAGCACAGTGTAAGGAGAAAGGGAGACCTCTCAGAGCATCTGCAGTGCTAGTTAACAAGCAGTATGAAGAGATGGAGGAAAGGAAAAACTTACAAGTGCTGTCCCACCGGCTTTAAGGCCTAAAATATAAGATGAGGGAATTGGACTGTATGGTGTGAAATGATAGCCTTGAAAAAACAGGCCTAGTGGAAGGAGAATAATCAATGCTGCCAGGCTACATCAGCTTTATAGGAAAGGTGAGAGGGACGTACAGTCAGGGGAGTGGCGCTGTACATGAAGCATTTTATAAAGTGCAACACCATAAAAATATTATGGAAGAAGAGCAGGCCTGTGGAACCCCTGTGGGCAGAAATCCTGTGCTCTAATAAAAACGTAGTGCTAAGATTGTGTTACCAGCCCCCTGCTTAGATCTGTAATAGTGCTCAGGAAATGTGAAATGAGAGTAGAGAAGCTGCAAATTCAGGACAGGCAGCAACAGTGGGAGGTTTCAACAGGGGCCCCATAGAGACTGGATTGGTGCCTCATCAGGATGGAAGACAGAGAGGATGCATCCAGATGTGTGAAGTGGCTGCTTCCTAGAACACCTGGTGCATCCAGAAAGATGCTATTCTGGATGTGATCTGGAGTGGTGCACTGGAGCTGCTTGGTAATTAGTGACCATCAAAAGATTAGGTTGAACTCTATAGCTGAAGAGAGCAGAATAAATACATGCAGCACATGGTCATTTGATTTCAAGTATAGGGTCTGCAGACCAATGAGGCAATTGGGCAAAAAACCCTTAAAGAATTAGTCCAAAAAGCCTATGAGCAGCCTGCAGGCTATTAAAAACACAGTTATTCTAATAAAGTTATTAGAAGCCCCCAAATATGTCCCACAATGAAAAGAGAAAACAAAATCTTCCCCAGGAGCCTGCCTCGCTTGATAGAAACATCAGGGGAGGGTACTGTAGCAAAATGGCCGGCTGCTAGAAAAGGGAAAGCCTGCTCAAATGAGCAGAAGAGGAAAGTCCTTAAAACATGGCAGGTCAAACACAAACAGGAAATTAAAAATCTCATAAAGAATTAGAAAAGTGCATTACAAAGGATGCTCAAGCTGTTGGCAAAAAGTTCCTGAGTATATCAAACCCAGGAAATCAGCGGGACCACTTGACAACAGCAGCATAACTGGGGGCACTCAGAGAAAAGGCTGGGGCAAAGATGCTCAGTGAATTCTTTGTGTCGGTCTGTACTGCTGAAGATGCTGGGGAGATCTTTCATATGAGTTTGTTGTTGTGTGTGTGGTGTGGTGGTGGTGGGTGTTTTTTGGCTGTGGTTTTTTTTTTTTTTTTTTTTTGTAGCAGGTGGGTCAGAGGATCTAAATCAGTTTGAAGTGACTATCCAGGAGCTGTGCTGCTGCTGCTGCCCCACCGGTGCATTGTCAGGGGCTGCAAATCAGGGAAATGGTGGGTTGTCAGTGTGAGTCCTGTCCATAAAAAAGACTCTAGAGGGGAACGTGGGAGCTACAGACCAGGGTGTCTGACCTCCATCCTTGGTGAGATGGTAGCATCCCTTTTAAAGAATAATACTATTCAACGCATGGCTAAACATAAGTGCAAGGTCCTGCACTTGGGTCAGGGCAACCCCTGGTATCAATACAGGCTGGGGGTTGAAGGGATTAAGAGCAGTCCTACGGAGAAGGACTTGGGGGTACTGGTGGATGAAAAGCTGGACATGAATTGGCATTGTGTGCTCGCAGCCCGGAAAGCCAACCGTATCCTGGGCTGCATAAAAAGAATTGTGGCCAGCAGAACGAGGGAGGTGATTCTGCCCATCTGCTCCGCTCTGGTGAGACCCCACCTGGAGTACTGTGTCCAGCTCTGGAGTCCTCAGCACAGGAAAGACATGGACCTGTTGGAGCAGGTCCAGAGGAGGGCCACAAACATGATCAGAAGGATGGAACACCTCTCCTATGAAGAAAGGCTGAGAGAGTTGGGGTTGTTTAGCCTGGAGAAGAGAAGGCTATGGGGAGACCTTATTGCAGCCTTTCAATATTTAAAGAGGGCTTATAAGAAAGATAGGGACAGACTTTTTAGTAGGGCCTACAGCGATAGGACAAGGGGTAGTGGTTTTAAACGAAAAGAGGGTAGATTCAGACTACACATAAGGAAGAAATTTTTTACTGTGAGGGTGGTGAAACACTGGAACAGGTTACCCAGAGAGGTGGTAGATGCTCCATCCCTGGAAACATTCAGGGTCAGGCTGGACGGGGCTCTGAGCAACCTGATCTGATTGAAGATGTCCCTGCTTATTGCAGGGAGGTTGGACTAGATGAGCTTTAAAGGTCCCTTCCAACCCAAACTATTCTATGATTCTATGATCTGTTGGGGAAAAACCAGTGCCGCTGTGGAGAAGGGAAGTCTAACCACAGTGCCCTGCTGTGAGGGTATTGTGGATGTGTGGATACAGGAGATACAGTGCACATAGCTTACTGCATTGTCAAAAAGCCACTGAGAGGCTTCCACTTCAAAGGTTATTAGAGAAATTAAGTTAGCACAGAATAAGTGGATAGTAGAAAAGCTGAACGTAGAACTGTTTACAGCAAAGCCTGTAGTACTGGAAAAAAGGGGGTTCTTGATAAAAGTAGGAGACAGTAACTCTTAAAAGCAAGAGAAAGTAAGTATTGCTTTGTAAAGCAGTGAACTTCTGGAACTTGCTGTTGCAGGAGGTTATAAAGGCAGGCAGTTTCAAAGACAGTTTGTGTAGATTCTTGGACAACATGTCCATAAATAGATACTAAAAGACTAGGCAGGAATGTGTCTGCTGCCATCACTAATCCAGCAATTGTGGCTGCTGGGGGAGAACTTGGGGCTCCTGTGCTCCCCCTGACTAACACCTCCACTCAAAGACCGAGTGCTGGGCTAGCTGCACCTCTGCTCTGACCCATTAGAGCATTTTAGATGTTTATTTATCAAGGTACCATTGGTTATCAAACTAAGATGTCAGCTGAGCTGAGTGCATGTTTCTGCACAGTGCAAGGTGCAGAATTCAGGGTAACTTTAGCCTTCTCCAGTGTAACTTAGCCTGCTTAGGCTGCAGGCTGAGTAAAGCTGAATTATCCTGCTTTTGCTGTAGGCTGAGAATGCACTCTGACAGTCACCAGGGCTCAGCTGATGCACAGTCACTTGGTAACTTTGATCATATGTTTGAATTCCAGCGTTTTGTCAGCACTGTTGCTGGGGAAGGTCTTTCTGTTGCAGTGCAGCATGTTTTCATACTTATTGACCTGTTTGACCGAGTTGTCAGTAGTGCTGAGGGGGAAGTAAGGAATAGCTTTTTTTCTAGTATTTGTAGTAATGTTACCCAGAAGTTTGTTTCTCAAACGCATTACTATCGAAATCTTTATGCAAGGAAGAGATTTGTTGTAGCTTGCTCTTACACTGCCTTTGCTGCCTTCTGAACATCACCTGAATCCAGAACAGAATTGGTCTTATGACTTGCAAATAGCTGTCCTTTGTTTATGACGTTTCTGTTTGTGAAGTACAGTTCCTTCACATGACTGCTCAAGCCTTGGCTAACTTTGTTCAGTTTGCTTTCACTCAGTACAGTTGAGGACTATTCTTTTGCTCAAATTCCTCCATTTCCTGTTTTGCAAACATTGCAAACACCACAATGCCATTATCACCATTTCTTTTTGAGGCTTTTGAAGTTCAGGATGGGGAAAGAGTATCTGGTCCCTCAGTTGAAGGGACCGTGTCTGTTGAAACATGGGAAGGGAATATCAAAGTAGGTCTTCTAGTTTGTGTTTTTGTCCTCTATGCATATGTTAATCAATTAACAAATGGAGAAACAAAATATGAATTTGTACTACTGTACCTGCAAACTTGAGAGAGAAGTACACTTCCTGCTGGTTTCTTCCTAGTATGATTTCTCAAGCAACAGGGTGTCTTTAAAAAAAAAAAAACAAAAAAAAAAACAAAAAACCCCAAAACTTTCTTGTAGCTAATTTTATGTTCGTTTCAGAAATCAAACTGTTGCAAATGAAAGTAGCTATTTGTGTTGTTTCATTGGGACTATGGTGCACAGGGTCCATAAACTTAATTGCAGAAATATTGCTGCACAAATACCGTTAAATATTGACCACAAATACGTAAGTTTATAGCTAGAAGAGTGCTTTTCATTCACTTCTCTTGCTGAAGTAATTTTCTGCCCTCTTCTCCCTTAGGCAGTGATATGATTTGTTTATAACATTATGTGTGGGTCCCAAGACCACATGACTGAGCAAACAGTTAAAACAACAGTTACATTTACTAGTTATAAGTTCAATACAGAGAATACTGTTTCTTTTATTAATGTATCTGTAAAACTCCTAGGCAAATCACCAATAGTAAGTCTATAATCTTCCCTGGCTATTAGAATAGGCCTTTTCACTGGCAAAATAAATATAAATAGATTCCCCCCCCCGAGCCTGGGTCTGGCTGATTCACCTGATTTTGAAATGTGAGGATACCCGTGGACCTGGTTTCTTTATGACTGTGGCTGTATAACTCTTTTTGTCTTGCATGAGGTCTTCATACTATGAGGTACAAGTAAAAATCTTGGCTCTACTAAAGTGAAATTCAAGTTTGGTTTAAAAAAACCCAACAACCAAAACCAAACACAACTTCCTTTGGAATGTTTCAAACGAAGTTAGCTTTCCTTAAAAGTATGTTAATTGTCTTTCTCTTAAGAGTTTGTGTAAAAAGGCACAATATATGGAAAATTAGGTTAGATAGATAGATTCTGAATGCTTATAGGAGCTTTATATTATCTCTGGCATTCCAGGTAACTTATGTGAAACGTAACTAAAATTGCATTTTGATCATGACTGGTAGGAGGCCAAAAGCATATGTAATCCAGGACTGCTGAGGGCAGGCAGTGCTAGGGTGATGTGTATGATGGTTGCGTTACCGTTAGATCTGTCTGGTACCTTTGAGGCTCTTTGCAGCACGCTTTGTAAAACAGAGAGTAAATAGGAGAGTATTGAGAGTTAGCATGGCCATTTTCCTGGTTTTCCAATAGCCTTACCGTCATCAAAATAAGTAATAGGTTTTGAAAGAAAATAATTAATATCTACAGGTTCAGAAATTACTCTGTGTTAATGGTTGTCTTCATCAATTAAACTTATTGGTCTGAAAAGTGTTATTGATTGTTTTGATGTTTTATATAAACATACCAAAAAAGGAAAGGAAAAAAGTGATTTGTCTAATTTTCTTTGGTGACTGCTTTCATGCCCATCTACAGTGTGAAGAATGCTAAAAGAAAGTTTTATCAGTCTTTGTTTCTCCACGAACTTGTTTGCTCGTGTAGTATAACATGAGCGGGCCTGGTTTCTCTGTGCAGGAAAGCCTTATGAGATCATTTTAGGGAAACTTAATTATTCCTTGAGCTAGAAACTTTCTGATACTGCTCAGCTGAGGGAAGCATGCACACATCCTGTGTACCTTTACAATCGGTTTTTAATTGCTGAGTTTATTAAATTAGAGATCTGTGTGAGCTGAAGATAAAGTACTGTATTATATGTACTTAGCACCCATATGGGTTATTTTGACTTAATTATTTACTTGCCAGACTTTGTCTTTCTTTTAGAGATATCGGGTAATTCCCATCCTTTTTCCCCACTTCTCTTTCTCTTTCCTTTTCCCCATTTTGTTAGGCAATCCAATCACAAAGTGGATTTGGGTAGAGATAATGGGAGGATATGGGGTGGCTGCTTCTTGTCCTTGGTTAGCTGAGTCACTGAGTTTGGAGGTAGGCAAAAGCACCAACCTTGGTGACTGAAATTTATCCAGTTCATGACTTCTGGTCCACAGACCACTGCCAAGGTTGTTTGTCATCTTGTGCACAGGATTGTAAAGTTGCATGTAGGATAATTGTGACTAAAGCTGCAGGAGGTATTTGTAGGCCAGACCTAAATGTCAAGATGTTTGTGTGGAGACATGTTTGGTAAATGATGGATCCATTACTTCATCTGTGGTAGCTTAGTGATTCATCATGTGCCTTTTCCTCACCTTTTACTTTATGCCATGTCACCATCTTAAGCTCTTGGTGCCTTCCCATGCAGGAAGATGCTGGAGGTTGCATTCTGATGTTAAACACTATGTTTTTCTGAGCACTGTTGCCATTGGTTGGGATTTCTCACATAACCTTCTGTAAATCTGAATTAATACATTCTTTCATCAATTTTAGTTACCTGATTCTTTGCTTTTACAATTTTTCCCTGATTCCTACTGTTACTGCCATTTACTTGGCAGGGATGGGGGGAAGGTGACTGTTTCATCTAATTCATCACTTAGAAACTCATTCTGAGAAGCAAAAAACATATGCAGTTGATTTCTTGGGTTAACTGTATGGCCCTGACAACTATATGTCCCTTTCAGGAAATGATTAATATGCTTAAAATCACGTGGTTTAGACTTTTAGGTTTTTCTAATTCCTATCTGTCTTTGGGGAATATATAAGAGAAAGTTAGGAACATAGATTAATCTGGCTGCCTCTTTATTAGTGCATTTGAGAAATACTTGACAAAGCTTTCTCCTGTATCTATTTACAGATGGGGTTCTTTGGGGTAGGGGCTCTACCAAATGATGACTTATGCTGGACACATGCTCCTGTTACGCCATCCCTGTTAGAACTGAATTCCCAGGTATTTCCCCACCATCAGTTTCCCTGTACTTGCCCATCTGGTATAAAAATCTTTTCCAGCCCCTGACAGGAGACCAAAGTAGAGCAATCCAAACCCGAGATCTGCTCTGCTGTGATTGCAGGGAGGCAGCTGCTGACGTAGGCAAGAGGGTGCCCAAGTTCTCCCTACCAGGAGAGAGGCGCAAGAGCTTACAAGAAACACTTACACATCTGCTCAGTAATTTCTGCCATTTCTCCTTTCCAAATGCAAGATTGACCTTCAAGAAGCCATTTATCACTTCCTCTTGAACAACGATCCTGTGCCATTGTAGTTGTGAATAGTGCCTGGCCCCTGCTCAGTCTTTGAAAAGAGCTACTTTAAAAACTATACCTGTTTGTTGCGTTCATCTTTCACTACAGCAGTGACCTTGCTTATACCCCCATCTTCTTACAGTTTATTTTCAAAATCTTTGATCTTCTTTGGTGCATTTGTTGGAGGAATGTCAGTCTGCAGACTCACGTCGTATAAGATGTATCAACTGACAGATGAAGATACGGAGCAAGACTAGTGCTAGCTTGTTCTTTTAACTCAGGGTTAATTGATTATCCTGAAGAGTCTACAACCTGGAGAGGCTTACTTGAGTGGCAGTAACTGTAGCCAGTGTTTGTCCTTATGCCTTCTGCCCCTGCTCCCTCCCCCAAATTGTGCTTGAGATTAAGACTTATCTTTTCTAGTCTGCTGGGGTTGAGGCAGCCTTGGTTGGATTTGTTCTTCTGTGATGAGATTAAAAATAGTGCCAACTTTCCCAGCCTGACTTTAGAGGGGAGGTGGGGAGCAGGGGAGATGGACTGTGCCTCTCTCTTACTGTACCTTCATATAAATCAACAGGGGGCTTGCTCTTTTCATAGAAATGGACAAACAGACAAAACTTTAAATATTGGAAGCAACATTCAGGTAAACTGTTGTTTATATGCAGGTCATTGAGAAAAGGAATAGAAAGGGGGAAAGGTTATGAGATAACATCTGTGTGTGTCTTTTCTCCTGCTGGTCACTTGCTTGTTGGCCCTTCAGTCTTTTATTCAGTCTTAATTTGGCAATGAGCTGAGGAGATACGAGTTCACTTGGCTGTAGCTGGCAAAAGTTGGTGTGTCTTATATATACTGTGTATACACAGAACTGAAATGATAGCATACTTCTCTGTTAAGGAGCACCATTATATGGTAGGAGAAACTGTGTATGTATATGTTTTATGCTAATGAGATTATTAAAATCTGTGTTAAAGTTATATACTGAAGTCCACTTTAAACATATTTACAATTAACATAGGAAAAAGTAAAATTCACTTTTGGTAAGATAGTGAGATACTTAGTTTTTGCATTAAAATATACATTGATCATGGTTAACTTCCGGTGCTATTAGAAGTTAAGAAATTAGAATGTTAAGATTTGCACAAACTTGCTGTTGTTGCACAGGATTAAATCATATTAAGGAGTGGAAGGGTTTGTACTACTTTGATTATTATTGTTTTTTTTTTTCTAAGCATTTTCAGGACACAGCATATGCTGGTTACAAATCTGTGAGCCCAGAACAGAAGGCAGACGATGACCACCTCCGTTGTGGATGATTAGTGTAAATGGCTTATAGCCTCTTCACACGCTCAGTAAGAACCAAACCCAAAACATTTAAACATTCATAAAAGTTTTTTTGGTAGTCATCCAATTTTAATGAGATGGGACAAAACTCTATTGTCACTACCAAATAATAATTGCCTGGCCTTTAGTTGAATGAAATGGATATTAAGAGGCCATAAAAAGATTAAATAACAGGAAGAATCTTGCTACTTAGAATAGGAGAATTTTATTGATATCCATTTATTAATGGACTTAAGTAGCCTTTTCTTCTCTTTAGGTTAGTTAATAGTCCCATGTGTATGAGAATCCAAACCTTTTTCATTGTAGTTTATTTCATTTCTTCTATTAATGTTCTGAACTTCACCATACAGATGCAGGGTGTAGAGCAGAAATGACTGCTGTTTTTGCTATTTATTAGGCACTGACACTGTATTTAGATGATACACTCTTTTTCTTCTCAGTGCTACATGGATAGAATTTGTTGACTTTCCAGGAATTGCTTTCTGTCAGTAGTTAAGTGCCTTTTGTGTATGATTATTCACTTTTATTTGGATACATTTTGTCAGAAAGAAAGAAAACTGTGAACAAATTACTTACATTTAATCTCTGCAGATGTGGTTCCCTTCTCCCATCCTTTGAATATTGTTCTAAAACCATCTGATAAAATCCACACTTATGTGGTTGTTTTAGAATTAGTATTTGCTGTTAAGGCTAGCTCTGAAGCAGATAGTAGTCTTCCTGCAGATGATCTTCTTGTCTAAACTCTTCATATTGCACCATTGACTATTTGGAGTAGAGGCACTAAGGCTCATACCAATGATTTTAGCAATTCATATTGCACTATTGATTCCAGCAATTCAATGAAGCTGCATAATACAGTTTTTTCCTAACCGCTTCCACCCATTAAATATCCACATTCATAAACAAACCTTCATGATGGAGCAGATACTTTTTCTTAAGAGTCTCTCCCTATTCAAAAGTCTGAATCAAAACCAGCTTGTCATATTGACTAAGAGATAAATTTGATGTTGCCTGGTCCATCTCCCTATACAGACACATTTTGACACAGTGTATTTGAGTGCTAATAATGACATTAGAAGATGTTGGAAAGAGATCTAATTCGGCATGCAGAAGTGACTTTGCTGTCATCTCCTATTTTCTGCACAATTGGCAGCAGATACTTGGGGCTGAATTTTTCTTTCAGGTCAGATTTCCAAGGTATGAGGCTGTCTGTTAGAAACAGATAAGACCAAAACCAATACTGAAGTACTTGTTGGAAGTGTCAGCAGTGCTGAGAATTGAAAAAGGGTGCTTCAGTTTTCTGTTTATGACATGATGCAATAACATATATTTCACTAGCAATGAAATCCAACCAACAACACCATGTCAATTTTTGAAATTTCTTACCAGGAAGATTTTGTAAGAGTAGTCTTATCTGGGAAGAATAAAAATAGTTTTCAACTAATGTATCTATTTTGTCACACTCTCTAGCCAATATAGTCTAAAATTCTTTAAAGAAATCAAAGTAGGTATAAATACCCTCATGGTCCAAAATGGGAAGTTACTTTTCAAGCTTTCATTGTCAGATAAATAAAATTTATATCTGTACCTCATTTTTAGTGTGCAAGACACTCAAAAAGAATAGGAAAAATATTATCTGAGGTAAAAACAAAACAAAAAAAACCCCTTTCAAATGATGCCATAGATATTTCATACACAGTCGGTTCTCAGCCCGTTTCATATCCCACCTCTTCCTTTCAGAAAAAAACAGCTAGACTACTTCTGGCTTTCTGTTGGTGGATGTTACTATCAAAATAAGCCCTGCAAAACTTTGCTGAAAGAGCACCTGTTTAGAATAACTTCTAAACAACCTGCTTCTATACAGCCACCCCAACAGCTGTGGTGAAGCACCGTGCTGTGATGATCTGAGGCTTCCTTATCTGCAGCTTATGAATGCTGAGCAATATCAGGACTCTGCCAACCTGTCAGCTCCATTCCTGATTTGCAGTCTTTTCTGTTTGCTGATGTCTTTCGCCTTCCCTTTCCAAAGTAGGTTGAACTTCCCAAAGTCATAGCATTAGCCTGGCAGCAGTGGGTTTTCTAATGAAAGTTGTTCTTTATTCTTGTATGCAGAGGAAAAGTGATGTAGACTGATTGTTTTTTAAATTTGTTTTTCTAATGACATAAAAGTGTATATATCAAAAAGCCCCCCGAAAAGTCTGTCTGGCCTTGTATGAGCTGTGTGTCTGGGAACAGATGATACCTAAGAAACAGCAAAGAACAGTTCAAAAGTATAGCAGTACTTCCCTGGTACATGTTACAAGACACGCTGCACCACCCGTGTCCGTGTTCCTCCCCCCCCCCCTCCCCCCCCAAGATTTGTAGCTCAGACTTCCTCAGCAAGAATGACATCTTTACATGTAACAGCTTTTGATAAATTTTCTCCAGACACTTCCCAGCCTAGATAAATCTTTATCACCTAATTCCTATAGCAGTCGGTTCCCTCAGTTTAATTATTCAATGGATGAAGTGACATCTCTTTTGGTATTACCAGTTTCTCTTTTTGACCCTCATTCTTGTGTTGGAAGAGATGGTGAGCAGTGATTTACCACTCACTGTCTCTGTCACCTGGCATTGTATACATGTCTATCACAACCTCTGTTGTCTTCACTCAGGCTGAGGCATCATGATCTATCTCATCATCTCGCAGACAGAATTTGTTTCATACCTTTTGCCTTTCCTCTTACCCCTTCTAGCTGAAATACATGGCAAACTGGAACTGCACAAAAGTATTTAAGTAGCGTCAGTATTATATTTTTATACAGATGCACTATGATATTCTCTTTTCTGTTCTCCATTCCTTTCCTAATAATTTCTAACATGGCTTTTTGGCTGCTACAGAAATTCTGGAATAGTCCTGAAATTTTTATAGTGTTATTCAGTGTAACCCCAAAGTCTCTATCCTGATTGGTGATGGTCAGCTCAGACCCCATCATTTATATATGGAAAGTTCTTCCCCTCCTCCCACCCCTCCTGCCCCATGAGTATCAATTCACATTTTTCTTATTTTGAATTTAATCTGGCTTTGTATCTAGCACCCAGTCACTTTGTATCATAAGTTTCTTTTGCAGTGTTTCATTGTTTCTAAGTTATTTGGGGTTGTAAGGAAAGGAACAATTCCAGCAAACATATTCACATCCCTGTTCACTGTCTTTCCAGACCATTTATGAAAATTTTGTGTTTTACAAGCTTGAGCACACTTCCCTGTAAAACGCCACTGGGGATCAACCTGTAAGTTGTGCTTTATCCTTGAAACAAAAGCAGCAGCAGCATTTGTTTGTTCACCTCTGTCACGTGCCGCCTAAAAAGCTGGTTTGTAAATCAAGCTGTTTGCAACATTAGCACAAGTTGGAGAAAGCGTGTATTCAAATTGCACTGGGATGTCAGGTGTAAATTACGCCCTGCAGTGTGAGGACAGGACCCTGCAGGAAGACAGTTGGAGGATAAGTTCTCACACTGAAAGACACTGTAGGTGCAGGATTCATGCTCTGGCAATATGGCAAGAAGTCTCTCAGCTGAAGGACATGGTTTAATCAGGTATAAGAGATTAATTTCACAACTTGATCTCATGACTACAGTCTGAAGAGTGATCAGTTGTGCACTGGGCCAGATGCTGTTGGCATTAGTTCAGCCTCTATTACTTTAGAAATTCATTGTGTGAAACTAGATCTTTGTTCTCTGGAAAAACATGCTAATTTGAATTTCCCTATCCTAATTAATTGCCCTAACAAATTTTAATAGTTTAATATCAATCCCAATTCCTTATTAAAAACTGTAGTGAAAATAATTCAAAAGGAATTTTGAAAGATTTGGAGTGAAGAGTGATATTTTGGCCACATGTTTGCAAGTATGTTCCCAATAAAGGGGGAAGGTGTTCTTTGCTGAATAGTACATATGCTGGGGAAAAAAAAAAAGTGCCTTTTTTTTTTTTTTTTAAATCAGAGTGGGGAAGGAGTGGGAATGTACAAGAACTATGGTCTGATGTAGTGAACAGTATTGCTTCTCCTCTGTTCTTTCCCTGCTGGGGCGGGCTTTGAAAAATACTGAAATTATTTTGAGGTTTTAATAAACAATCCAGGAAATTGGAATTTTTCATTTTGACAGTTTCAAGATGAAGTATTTTAACTTTCATATCAAAACTAATTTTTCAACTTGAAACATCTTTTTAAAAGAGGCAAAAAGCAATCCCTTGTGGAGATCACTGGTCTTGATCATAGGTGATGTCCTGTTGGATTGTCAGTGCGGGGAAAGTAGCTTGGCTACTGCTGAAGATACATTTGCTCTATACAAAAATAGAAAGCTTCTGGTTTTGGGTTGCAATGAAATATTTTTCATAATCACCTAATAGCAGTAAGGAGATGACAAGAAAAACTTTTATACAGAGTTCAACAGTGTCCAGATTAACTGTCCTGCAAGTTGCTGACCACATAAGGAGCGGAGCGTCTCTCCCAGCAGAAGGGATGGGAGGACTTGCCCCTCACTCTGTGCTCATCGGCAGATCTCAGACAGCCCCAGATTAGAGCAAATCCACCTGCTGATGGTTTTCAAATATGAGACCTTAATTTTTATCTGTCTCTAAGTAAAGGTGTTTTGAGCTCTCTTTCTCAAAATGCTTTTTTGTAATGAATTGTGAACAAGTGACACCATGGGTTGTGGTGGATGTAGAACCATATACACAAGAGCAATATTGCATGTGGACATCTATTAAAATAGAAAATTTACCCACAGGAAATAAATATTTACCCTCTAGTTGTAAAATGTATTATGGGAGCAGTGAAGTGTTTTTTACTAGGCTAGTATTTTGAGCCGGTAAACGATTATCATCTACTCAAATGGCACCGATAGATCAAAGATCGAAATAGCTAATGCCATGCTAGGATATCATTTTACAACCCTATAAATTTCAAATATATTATTAGGGCAGAAAGCATAAGCCTGTTGAATATTTTTTCATTCAATGGTAAGGAATAGAAATAGTTGAGAAATATTTTTCTCATAAACAAGGAGTATGTGACCAGGCTACTCCCTGAATAGTTAAAATGACATGCACAGGGTATGTGAAGATGAGGTAATAAATTGTGGGAATGTATTCTTTTAGTATATTTTTGCATGTAATAAAACTTCATTTCTTTTGCAAGCATGTATTTACAGGTTTTTTTGCTACTGTTACCTTGTTTGTAATAAATTTTGTACCATGCTGTGCAAAGCAAGTAACACAACAGCCAATGATCAGACTTGCAGTAAAAATAAAATACTAATAACTTTTCATACAACTGCGGTGAGCTACGGCTACCCCCATCTGTGTTCAGGCTGGTCTCAATCAAGCTCTGAGTAGTTGCAGGCAGAGCAGCCAGTTCCAAAACCTGGTTATTCAGCATGCTGAGGAACAACCTCCTTAATCGCTCAGGTTGGTTCAAAGTGGCTTGTGCTGTGTCTGCGACCTGACTTGCCTTCAACTGAGCATCCCACCCTCCCTCCCCTGTCCCTCATCTGTGCCTGTGAATTGGCATCACTGCTCTGCTGCTGCCACTCAGGAAGCAACATGGCCTCTTTGCTCATTCCTGGGTTGCCTCTTACAAACTAAAAAGTCAAGCTTAACAGCGATGGATGGTGCCAGTGCTCCACAGCGGATTTTCATCTGCCATGGTACTTAGTCAAGGTTAGTCTTCTTCCTACATGCCTGTCATCAGAGCAGTTGCCTTGGTGAGGGGAGGGAAAATGCTGTCACAGTGTCTCTCAGTTTAATGAAGTGCCCAGATTTAGTTGGTTCCTGTTTCTTTCTGCATGAATATTCTCATCTGTTTGCAGCAGAAAAATTGAAACCACCTTCTTTTCCTTCCTATTAAAGCCCTTAGAGCAGTCATTGTCTTTTGGGGAGATGCTTTCTATAGTACTTAAATTTTAAGTTAGTCAAGGAGCCAGAGCTGGTGTTGAACTGTTACCCACACTGGTAGTGGTGTGTTCATGGGTTTGGTGGATCATTTTCCTGTTGAGAAGCAGAGACAGTGACAGAAGATGCAAGCTCCTGCCTTCTGCATATATGGAGCAGCTATGTGCAGCACGTGTGTACGCACACGCATTGCCCTGAATTCAGCCTCCCTGTGGGTTGCAGGTGAGTGGGGCAGCCCTGTTTCCTAGGTCTCCTGTTGCCTATTCTTACGGGTACTGATTGTGATCTTGCAACTGAGCAGTTTCAGGGCAAGTTGAATTAGTACATTGGTCTGATGAAAAGCTGATCAGAGCTTAGATATGTTCTGTAAGACAGATAAACAGATCTGACTCATGATTCAGCTGTGGGATCTTATGGGTTGCACTCAAGAGGATTGATGAGAGCACAAGTTGAAGGGAGCAAGCCACAGCGAGGTCAATTTATGCATGAAGATATACCTTGTGATCATAAAAAAGTCTTACAACTTCTTACTTTGCTTTTAGTTTTGGGTTTTTTTTCCTGAGTGGACCTCCATTTCCATGAGCAGTCAAAACCAAGATAACACACTATGTTTAACTAGTCGTGCAGAAATGAGCTTTACAGTTGAGTGTATCTGATTGCAAAGGGCTCCTCTCCTCTGCTTTCTCTGCAGTTAAACTAGAAAAGTTTCTTAACGTATGTAAAGCATCAATCTAGATGAGTTAAATAGATTTTATTTTATTTCTGATTATATTCGCTGTGTGATCAATCCTGTGTTTAAGGTGCTTGTTGCAATATCTTAGCTTTCCTCAAGGAATCTCTAACACTTATCTCTTCCTGAACAAGGTGTTGGAGGACATGCTTTTCCTACTAAAATGTGTTTGGTTTAATCCCAGTGGTCCTTAGAGCCCCCCGATTCTCGTGTGTCAGGTTGCTGTTAGGTTGCAGTGTCTGGGGAAGAGAAGACTGCAAGAAGAAACAGATGGGGAGGGCCGAGGGGTCTGGGCACTGCTTTTGTGGAGGATGTGTTGAAAAGTTGTGACAAAGCTGTGTTGTTCGGGACTTTCCTATGTAACCTTTGAGAGTTTCCATGGCGACTTACTGCTGGTCTTTGTACTTTGATGCCTAGGTGCCTGTTAGTGGATGCCCTAAACTTTCTGTCTATAATAAGGCAATTAATTCTTTTGATATTTTGTTTTTTACAAGACTATTATGATTTGGACTGCTTTTCTCATGAGTCATGAGAATGGCAATTGGTAACCTACTAAATATTGCTGCCCACAAGGGTTTGTAATTTTAGAAGTAATCACTTCGTGGCTGATGTAAATTTTGTAATGAGAAATACTAGATTTATGACTGCAGGATTTTTCACAGACTGTTTTATTGCTTAGAGGAATTGCTTTCTCTGTTGGGAAAATCCATCATTTGATGTCTGCCTCGAATGTTTTGTGGACCGTTTATGCTTGGAGAATGCTAATGCAATCATTGAAACAATAACGATGATTTGAGATAGTATAATTGTTCCCCTTTCCTTCACTCCTGACACAGAATGAGCTGCCAGTCAAATTAAGTGTAGGTTCATAAGGGGACTTTACAGCCAGAATGTGACCAATTGCAACGTCTGGTCGTTGGGTTCTCGCCCCACCTTGTTGGTTTATTCCACTTGCCTGAAATTGGCAACTAATTCCTGTACATCGTAGCTGAGAAGAGTTGTTTGGAAGAGTGCAAGATACACCACCTCTGTCATGGTGATGATAACAATTGATTTTGAGGAAAGCCTTTAATGCTGCATTTTTGTGTGGAACCTGTCTAGGTAAAAATACTGCCTACCTGGGGGACTGATGTCCTCAGGCAAGATGTCGGGGGGAGAAACTCTGTTTGCAGTTCCTAATGAAGCACAGGCCTCAAAGACATGAATTTCTCAGACCTGCTGGGGTTGAGGTGTTTCTGGGTGTGCCTGCTGGATGTGGAAATTTTGGGGCCTACCTAGCCTTTGTGATGAAAATCTTAGCATCTCCAGGGTTAGTTGATGTGGGTTTTGAGGACTACAGTCCTGGTTTGAAATATAAAATGTGGGTACTTAATACCTAAATCTGTTGTGTATCTGTGGCTGGGGTTTACTGTGGGCATGTGCTCTCCAGTGATTTTTGAAGCAGGTCCTGCCAGCGTGGCTCTGCTGTGTGGTGCTGGATGGTGGGCACTGCTCAGGGATGCTGCAGGTCCTCAGGCTTGCTCTGAGCAAGCAGTGTGTGAGCATGGCAGAAGGGTGCTTGGTTTATTCAGCTCTTTCCATTACTCCTGTGTAATGATGAACTAGTACGTTGGCTTGGGAGCACTAGACAATAACTGCATGAACATTACTGTTATTGCAGCTAAAGAAGAAGTTGCTGTTATGTACAGTTTTATTTTCTGTTTATTTGCTCTTTCACTGAGAGCAGAGTATGTGTATGCTTTTGTATTTAAGTGAAGGTAACTGCTAAGCTTTCTATTTTAATTTAGTATAATTTTGCCAGCTCTATGCCAATAGAATATCTCAGCAGAGAAACTGCTTCAGTCAGCAAGGTCTTTCCTTCATGGGTCTGTGTCTATAAAAAGAAACATAATGAGAGAATGATCTTAGAAACATTGTGCTTTGAAACACCACCATGTAATGTCTAGTGCCTGAATTTCTCAAAGATATTTTTCCTACATGTACTCCAGCAGTGCTGCAGGCAGCTGCTTCATGGAGCACTAACAAGAGGGTAGAGAGGGAGCTGGGAGCCCTTCCCTGTCTGAGTCACTCACCTAGTCCTTTCGCATCCTGCTATATCTCGTTTTGACCCAATGCCTGCTTTTAAGGACCTGACTGAAGCCCTTGTGTCACTTCACCGCTTCCATGAAGCTGCATTGTTGCATGCATTAGCATTTCTTTTCATTTCCTGCTTTCTGTGTGCAATAGGTGTACTCTGGGTGGAAACACGTGCTACTGAAGAATCACCTGTGATGTATTGGAGTTTTAAATCTTTGTCTGATTTGGCATATTTTTGCTTTTTAATGTAATTCATTTCTGCGCTGCTGATCTTATTCTTTATTGAAACAGCACATTTGTGCATGATTCAAGTTAATTTCTGGAAACCAGTTTCAATAACTTTCATTTATTTAAACTATTAAAATAGTTTAAAATACAGAGAACAGTACCACTCTCGCTTTCTATTCAAATTGCTGCTCTAACTATTGAAATAGGCTTGAAATAAAGTATCTTGGGTTCTGCTTGACCTGATTCAATGTAACTGTTAAAAAGTAGAATTACTGAAAAGAAGAAGTCAGATGCATTCCCTATTTGGCTCAGGCTATTGAAATTGGAATGGTATGAGTTTGCCACAGCTATTAATATATTATTAATCCAGGATATATTATATATTGCTTTTAAGTCTTATCTGAAGGACTGGATATCCTTTTGTAATGTGTTCTTTTGCTTTTTCTATACGCTGATATTTTGTAGATGAGCCATTGCTCAATATGTAAAGTCTAAATGGCTGCTCTTATTCGATCAAGTACCATGTTATTGAATGTGTTACAAAGAGACTATATCCTCTGCACATTAAGTTTGAGTCTGGTGCTTATTACAAAATCCAGACTTTTCAGATGCTAAATATGTGCTATATCTTGCAAACTAAAAATAGTAGACTCCTGGCAGTTTTGGGCTCTTGAGGCTAAATGACTCTCTTATGTCCATCCTTCTCTCTTTTGTCCATATGGTTTCTGTGTTAGGCCCTAGTTCTTTGCGCTGTTAAATATCCCTGTGGATCCAGATGGCTAGAAAGCAGTAATGCCATTATATTCTCTATTTTCTGAATCAAGGCTCTTGTTATTTTGACTTTGCCTATAAAATATCACTGTAGAAATACTAGTTCTTAACATGATGATAGCTTATTTTGTGTTTTCGATTTGCTGTAGAAGCTTTCATCACTTATTTTTAAGGTGTTAATATGTGTGCTATAACCACAGGTTGCTTGAGATTACTTCTACCTTTCTTTTTCTGTAGGTGGGTTTTCAGATGCACAAAGGGCAGTTCCTAAATCATCTACGTGAACAATCATTTCTATGATATCTCTTTGCTTCCATGTAAGCATGTAGTTCAAGATTTTTTTGGTTCATTTCTCTTATTCTGATGAGATTCTTGTAAGACAATTGCACCAAACCCAAAGAATTAAACCCTCTTCTCTGCTTTTATGAATGTTCTCTCTCTTTCTGTCTTCTAAAAGTTATTTTTTTTTAAATTTATTCTGTGCCTGAGTTATAAATTTGTGTCAACAGCGTGTTGATGAGAACTTTATTTCCATGGTCTAGTCACACTGAGAGAATTGAAACCAAAAATGTCCACTCTTGCTTTTCTGTATTCAGTTCAACACCACACTGGCAGCAGGGGCACAGTCTAGTCCTTCACCCTGTCCAGTGTTCAGCTTCCCATTCGTCAAGATTAATAATAATCAGAGAGCTCACTTATAGAGGGAGGAAGGTATTGATTGTCATTAAAATGTTGGATTGTGTCTTAAGAAGTCTAGTTTTTCTCCTCACTGTCACAGCACCTAACTGACTTTGGATGATTAAAATTATTTCTAGGCTACATCTGGTGCATGATGGTGTAACAGAGCCCTTACCTGTTTAAATAGATAAGCCCGCTGAAATAGGGAACATTCAAAAAAGTTAGTGGGGTGCCAAGAAAAATGATCTTATTTGGCAGGAATACAGGTACCCTTCAAAAACAAAACAAAAAAAGCTAACAAACATGGATGCTGGAACTATTTATAAAAAGAGGTCAGGACAAACAAACCTATTAATTTTATTTTTTCAAAAATGTTTAAAATATGAAAACTGAGAAGTATGCAAACAACAAGTGTCACTTGTTTTTATTTGGTTAGGTTATTCATAAAATTGGCTGCATACCTATCTATATGAACTTTGCTGAAAAAGCATGAGAACTCTGTAAACTCTTCCCTAAGTTGCTGCTTTTCCATAAATTTTGTGGCTCCTGCTTATGTGAGGGAAAATATTCATTTGAGCCACAACTCACTTCACATACCAATTCCAGAATGAAGAAGAAAAACTTACTTGTATCTGAGTAGAAAGAAATAGCTCTATCATAACGCAGGAAAATGCAGTGGAACCACCACGAGAGAGAGTATAAATGTATAGATGATGTGTATTGGCTGTAGGTAAATACAAAAATAAATAAATGGAAATAATGTTTTTATGTACTGTTCAGGTTTTGGTTGTGGTCTTTTCTGTGAATTGGTAGTTATGTTGCAGTGATTGGTAATATTGTGAGTTTTCTATTAGTAGATTTTTAATTGTATCTGAACAATAAGGAAAAGAGTACAGAGATGTTAGAGCTGGAGAACAGAAACTTGAAGCTGTGTTGTAGAATGAAATAAGGCTTGGATTCAGCTTACAAGCTAAATTGCTTTTGAAGAACTACTATGGTAGTCAGTCAAAACATGAACTTACTTCATGGATAAACTGGACCTTACCTTGATAGGTTCCTGTTCAAAAGTATTTTAAAAACCCTGCAATAACTTTTGTCCTGTCTGTGTGTGAGTAAATACGTATACAACTGTAAAACAAATTGAAGATGTAGGTAAAAAAAAAAAAAGTAGTCAAAGTTTAATGACCCCAGTATTTGGCATCATCGCAGCTGAAATTATTTGAAGACCCTTCTCCCCAGTATAGTCTTTGCATCCCTTGTTAGCACATGCAAATTCCAGCTCTTCCTTGTACAGGCAGCAGCTAAGGCTGCCCCGTTGCACTTACCACATTTCCTCTTTCAATGATTAGTATCTAATAGGTAGAGAGAAACATGATACAATGTTAAATCTACATGTGCTGTTTTATTTGGAAAGTGGTGGAAAATTAAAAAAAAAACCAAACCAACCCACTAACAAATGAATGTTTGGTCATTCTTTTGCTTTCTGTCTCCAAACAAAGAGAGGATTTCAGCCACGTGCCTATGGTTGTGTGAGGGTTGCAGAGCAGACTTGGGGAATGGAGATCAGGTCTCTTGATCTAAACCAGGTCGTCCTTTCTTTTTTTGAAATGGTCTGTAACTGAAAAGGAGCTGTATATACTGTATATAGTTAAGATGCTTTCGGTAAACTTCATGATTAAAATACATACCTATTTTGCTATCAACCACTTCGCCCTTTGCTAGTGCTCACTTGGACAAGGTGGGTTCTCTTTTCTTTGTTAATTACTGTAGCTGTCCAGTGAGAGAGCAAGGTAATGTGGAGATGATGGGGGGGCAGGAAGTGGGACATGAATTTGCAAGTTTGGCCTGAAGAAGTTATGTTTCTTGATAGATGGGTGCTAATGTTTCTTGTCCCTTTTCCAGCTTGCTTGTCTTTGTCTCCTCTGCCACACTCTCTGCAGCCTTAAGAAGGAGGCCGGACAGCAGAGATCTTTAGTATCACAGGCACATTTCTCAAAGGCACTGACTCTGTTTAAGGCTAAATTGTGCATATTTATCCTTAGCTGAAAAGGATCATTAGATTATGCCCCATGCTCATATGAAATCGATAGTAACATGTGCAATGAGCCTGTCCTCTCTTTTATGACATTATGGACTCAAGTATTTTACACATAAATAGGGTAAGATATGAAGCAGAGTGCATACTTCTTTGAGCTGGGAGACGTGCACCATAAATCAGGATATGTGTGCATAATTACAAGATATCAGAACAAGTCCCAAGGGTATTTTTAGCATTGTAAAATGTTAGATAGACCTGCTTTCCTACAGAACATTATCCTTCTCATTTCTCCACTCCTAGGTACCAGACAGTTTTGTCGACCAGATTACTTGACACGGTAGCAGCGTGATAAATGGCAACTGCAAGAGTATACTGTGTTTAATTGCACAATCAGAGTTTAAAACTTCTGATTAAATTGTGCAAAGCCTCTGAACTAATTGTCTGAAAATGTCTTCAGGGTTGAGCACTTTCTTAGCTAGTATTTGGATGTGAAAATCAAAGGCTTGGCTTTTCTACTGGTATGCAATATTTTGGGAAGGTAACTTGACCTGGGTGAATCATAGAATCTTAGAATCTTTTAGGTTGAAAAAGACCTTTAAGATCATTGAATCAGTCCGTTAACCTAGCGCTGCCAAGTCCACCACTAAACCATGTCCCTAAGTGCCACATCTACATGTCTTTTAAATGCCTCCAGGGATGGTGACTCAACCACTTTCCTGGGCAGCCTGTTCCAATGCTTGACAACCCTTTCGGTGAAGAAATTTTTCCTCATATCCAATCTATACCTCCCCTGGCGCAACTTGAGGCCATTTCCTCTTGTCCTATCACTTGCTAGTTGGGAGAAGAGACTGACACCCACCTCACTACAACCTCCTTTCAGGTAGTTGTAGAGAGTGATAAGGTCTCCCCTGAGCCTGCTTTTCTTCAGGCTAAACAACCCCAGTTCCCCCAGCCGCTCCTCATAAGACTTGTGCTCTAGACCTTTCACCAGCTTTGTTGCTCTTCTTTGGACATGCAATAAATGGCTTTGGGAAATGGAAAGAATAACAACATCATTGCTGTGCTTGAGTATCTATATTTTTAGAAGTGTTTGGCCATTAGAAATTTAATTTGTATACATGAAGTGTTTGAAATGATTTGACAGGAGAGAGGAAGGATCTGTTTTGAGTTTAAATACTAATTTTTGTCTTTTTGTTAATGTAGGTGGGAATATGAATTTAATCATAATAATACCTCATATGTTTTTGAGGTAATTTTCTTCTTTTTCTCTGTTCCCAGGATAGCCTTTGCATCCATGCATTTTGGGGACACATCAGCCTTCTCCATGCACCCCATGCACCTTGTCCTTGTGTCAATACTGAGCATTACTTGTACCTTCTTGGCTGCCACAGTTCAGGATCGGCTTGATGAAAGCTGTCAGCAAATGCCCAGTGCTCAGGTTCACTGAGTGACATAGACTGTTTGACACAGGCAGTGTCCTGGGCAGAATTCTCATTCTGATGCCTGTAAAACAACAAACCCCCCCCCCCCCCCAAAAAAACCCAAAAAAGAGAGAGGAGTGAGATGAATAGCAACATCCCATCTGTTTGTATTGTCCGCCTGGGCTGCTGCTGTCTGAGGTGGCAGGAAGGAGGAGGATGGAAAACAAACCACCACTAAAATGAAAAAGGTTGAGAAGTACCTCAACGGTAAGAAAAGTTGTGCTTTTTTTTTTTTTTTCACGTAACGGAAGCTTCTGTGCAGCCTGAGAGTGTGTATTCCCCATTGTAGCAGAGTTCAGGCTTAGGAGTATAGTTAGAGCTTTTATGTGATTATCATTCCTAAGAGCAGATTTTAAACCTGCAGTTAGTCAGCATTGACGCTTACATCAAAACAGAAGGGAGTTTGTTTATATTGTTTTCCCTGCATTACCTGGCACTAAATTTCTAACCCTACCCCCAATGTAATGAATCTGGATTCAGTTCTCCCTGGCTTGTTTAACTGTTAATTTTAACAGTCCTGTGCCATCCCCTGTGCCACGCTAGATTTGCACAAAGCCAAGACAGGATTCTTACAAGACCTTAAAAGTAGTTATCCCATGTAATTTTGTAAGAGACTAACAAGCTTCCTTGAGCTCTCCTGTGTGTCATTCCTGTCTCAGTGTAAAAAGAAGCACCTTGGAGGGCAGGATACCTTCAAATTTGTGTAGCAGGTGCGCTGGTAAGAGGGGATGGGAGAACAGAGGCACTGAGCTCTCTTCTCTTTCCTTGGGGATGATAGGAGAGAGGCATGTCAGATAACAAGTATGAGAGATCTTATTTCATCCTCTTCGTGGAAGAGGGTCTATACGAAAAAATGCTGGCTTGCTCTTGCAATGGAACTCTCCACTGCTACTGCAACACCTGTAATCTTCTCAAGGAGCTGCTGAATATAAACTACTTGTCATACTTTTTTTGTCATCCTTTTTTCTGAAGGTGAGAAATTTATAAAACAAAAGGTGAAATTTATAAAATAAATTTATGTTTTATATAAATGTCTTTTAATGTGTTTCTAAGGTTCAAAAGGGAAGACCTCTGCACTGATTTAATTATCTGAAAGCCTCTTATTCTGATATACTTCTACCTTTTGTAGAGCAACTAGCTGTCATTTAGCTTGATTTAGCCAATTTAGTCATATCAATTAATTGGATAATGAGCCACAGGCAAGCCTTAAATATCTTAAAACTATTATCCTCATTTCATGATTTACTGCAAGAGGAAATAGAATATAAAATTTCCCCAAATGTTCTAAAAACATATGTCTATTTTCATAAACTGAAATTGCCACAACTTTATTTGTCCTCGCTGTTCTATATTATCCTCAAATCAATTTTTGCGTTGTTCTTCACTTCTTATTTGAACCGTGTAAGGACATTCTCATGTCTTAAAATGGTGAGACCACTCATGATGCCTGAACATTTGCACCTATTGGTTAAATTGTATAGCTTGCACCAGTAGTTCTGTGGGTGTTTATTTGGTAGATATTTTAAAGGTTAATCATGAAGCTAGTTTGCTGTCATTTTATTCCTTGATCTAATAGATGAGAGAAGTCAAATTAATGATATTCTGTTTACTGCTAGGGATGGCTAGCTGATTCCTTTTTTGTGGCTTTGTAAACCATTTTTAACATGGCCTAAAATATTTTGAGATAAAAGGTGCTACACTAACTAATGGGAACATTAAGCAATATGTGTTCCTAAAACAGACCTTATCCACCACTTAAAAATAAATGCAAAGAAAATACTTTGCAAAGGTATTAAACATTTAACAGCCTTAAAAATATATTTTTAATAACTGAGTGGCTCATTCCCCTAACAAAATAGGCTTTTGGATGATGTTAATTTTTAAGCAATGGTAATACTACTCTTCAGATTTTCACATATGCTGATAACAACATCAAAACACTTTTAAAATTCACCTTACAAAGCATTCAGGGAACTTTTTTGCTAAATCTGGTACTTGTAGTTTTATTATTGGTTGAATTACTATTTGGTTTGTA
Organism: Gymnogyps californianus; assembly: GCF_018139145.2. Lineage (NCBI taxonomy): Eukaryota > Metazoa > Chordata > Aves > Accipitriformes > Cathartidae > Gymnogyps > Gymnogyps californianus. The sequence continues at coordinate 16,467,336 of NC_059478.1, read as the reverse complement.
TCTGCCTTTTAGTTTTATGCTCCCACCTAGGTATATCAGTCAGTTTAGTCATACTAAGCCCTACTGATTTTGACAAGAGGATACAGCTTTCAGCAGCAGTCCGGAGTTTCTGGACTTTTTGCAGTGTGGATGGACTTCCAGGGTTCCTGGAGTGCAAGTCCTTTGCATCTTAGGGATATCTCATCAGATGATGTCAAAATGTATGTGTCACATTATATACTGTGATTAATTTCTTAGGAGCCTGAAACATCACACTTGCTGTGCGGAAGTGCTGGATCTATGACTTTTGAGTCTGTCCACATGAACAGGTCTGTTTTTAATGTACGGTTCAAATGTATGCCTAGAGTAATTAAACACATATATCTAAAGAAGTTTTTTTGTTTTGGTGGTTTTTTTTTTCAGATTTATATTACCATTACTTATTTCAAAGCATGTAAGTCATACATGTTCTTATCAGGAAAAGTATAGCAGTGGTGAGAAATTTTACATTAGTCTTGAGCTAGACCTTGAAAAGTAAGGGTGAGGGGTTTAAAGTTTTAATACGCATTTCCCAACAATCAGTATTTTCTCTTTTGAAGGGATTAATGAAACTCTTTAAAGCCGCATTTTGTGATGGCTTGCAGCATATTACCGAGGGCTCATTATCTTGTCAAAGCTCGTAAAATACGGACCCTGAAGGAGTGATGTTGTTACTCAGTGAGTTAATATGGAGTTAGTCTTTTTGCATGGTGCTAGGAGGAAAAATGCTACAGTAGGTACAGATGGAGATGAAAATGTGGGACCCTGTGAGACTCTACCCACCGTACTGGTTCTAATTTTGTTTTGGACAAATTGGATTTGTTGCTCTTCAGTTTTCCTTCTGAAAACTCTCTTGTGACTTTATTGTCAGCTGAAGTGTTTATTGACTGAGAAGTGCTTGCATTGTAGTGATGGATATGGTGATCCTGGTAAACACTTCGGGGCCTTCATGATGCAATATGCTGTATAAGTGTGTCATTTTATGATGGAGTGGGCAGAAGCTTATTTAACTAAAAAGTAGAATAAAAAGCCCACAGTTTCAGCAGCCATTAGTTTCATTAAAGCTAGTATGAAGATAAGAGTTAAATGATTTGTGGATATATACAAATGTCTTAAAGTAGAAAAGTAACACAGAATCCAATGCCATTATTGCTGGGAGAAGTGCCAGTGTTCTCATTATTTTTAATGACTTCCAAACTGGGCCCTTAGTGACTGATGAGGTAAGCAATTTCAGATGGGAAATGTGTTATCCTCAATGCTGGAAGGTGCTAAACGCCCTCAGTTGTTAGGGGCCATGGCTGTGCTCAGGATACTGTGAGAGGCAGCGGACAAATTGTAGGTTAAAGGGTACCATGGCCACTTCTTTAGGAAGGGGGAAGAGAAAAAGAAAGTTTTTGCTAGGTTGTTTGATAAAATAGAACAATCTAGATGATAAAAATTGTATGTGATGACACAGCTCCTGAACAAACATCCATCACTGCAGAAAGATAGATAGTAAAGAATACGTCTGCAGCTCTTTGGATTTTATCCCAATATTAAAAAAAAAAAAAAAGCCAAAAAAACAACTTCAGTAACGGTTTCTGTTTATTAAAAAAGATAAGCATCTTATGAAGATCTGGAAGTCGTTAATAATGAAGTGACGAGTGAGAGAGGCACTTACCTTGGAAGCAGGTGGCCTGTGGTTCCCACATGCCTGATGTCCCCCTTCCTGCATGGCCGGACGTGCTGGAAAGCTGTGTCCCTCAGAAATCCCACCAGCACTTAGCTTGTCTGCTGGTAGGCAGGTAGCGCTTGGGTGTCTCCTCCTGTGTAGGAGGAAGTTGCAGAAGCAGCTTTTTCAAGAGGGCTTGGAGAAGGATCCCAATTTGAAACACTCCCGACTGCCTGCAGGGCTGCTCAGCTCTCTGGGCATTAAGCAAGACATGCGAGTCAGGAGTATTGAGCAGTAAATCAGGGGGATAGCAAATACTGGAAATGTTTTAATGGTGAAAAAAGGATTTCTGCAAGACCTGGTCTCCTGGTTTTCACTCTTTCTGGTACATGCTTTTCTGTATTTTGAACAGGAGGCCTGGCAGCCCCTTGGCCACATCTGCCCCAGGCATGGAGCCCTACTTGCCTGCCGGCAAGCCTGGGGACAGGGCATCCCTTACTCTCCCTTCTGGCTGGGCATGTCTGCATAGAAATGGTTCCTATTGTGCCCTGTATATTAAAAATTAAAATATTTTCAGCTTTTTAAAGTTGCTCATCGGGACTCCAGGCAATGAAAAATATTTCTTGGTGCGGTGCAGGAAAGTTGCGTAGTGCCACTCGTGATGATGAAATGTCTGCTTTGGAAGTTAAAATTACTGGAAAGATGACCCAGCGATAGCAGACAAACCCACAAATTTGGCAGATTTAAAGCAAACACAAACCATATTTTTATGGTTTTTTTAATGCAGTGGATTAAATGGTGGAGCTTGCTGCTATGTGATACTTGGGAAGCTAAAAATATAAACAGATTGCAAAGATACTAGATAAATTAATGGAAGATTGGTCGACTGATGGCTATTAAAAATGACAGTTGACATGCAGCCCCCATCTTAGGAACCCCATAAATCGTTGGTTGCTCACATTTGGAGAAATAAACCAGAAGAATGCTCGTGCTCTGTGCCTCTTTCCTGGTCCCTGGACCTCCGTTACTGACCACCACAGAGACAGGGCACAGTGTTGGCCTTGCCCTGGCGCCAATGTTGTATGTCTGCTCCTGTGTCCAAAGATTATCTGCAGGGTCAAAAGTAGAGATGAGAAGTTGTTATCTTCTCATTTGTATTTCAGCTGGGACCCTTGCAGTTATTGGTAGTGTTAATCCAAGCCAGCTGTGCGCTGGCAGTCCTGCTCATTTTCAGGCACCCCAGATGTGGTCCCCCTCCAGACAGGGTACATACCAGTGCTCTGCAGTCTTAAAAGTAGCCTCTGCAGCTGAGACACATGTACAGAGAGTTATGGCTAGTGGAAATTTAGGTGAGCACTCTACTGTATAAATTTTCACTATGCTCAAGTATAACTTACTTTAGACACATAGTAATATCCATAATTAAAATGCTCCCTTGAAGTAAATAATTAAATGAGGATTACAATTATAAGCCACAAAGTGACACAGGTGACAGGCTTACCTTAAGTAGCACAATTAAATTGTAAATTAAAATTAAACTTCTCCATGAAATGAGGATATTATGTAAGGTAATTATCTAAGAGTAATAGGTTAGGTCTGTATACTGCATCAATAAATCCTTTCAGAGATCTCTAGAAAACAGATTTTCTAACCTGTTGTTTTGCATCTGTGTTTTTAAAAAATATTTCCTAATCCAAATGGGAACAAAAGCCCAAAGTACATTTTGAGTGTTCTTTGGCAAAATTGATATTTTATGGGAGAAGTTTGGTTTAAGTAACATTTTCCCTTAGCAAATTTTTTTTTTTTTTTTTTTAAATGTAGTAGAGATATTGAACCCTGTGGGAGTGTTTGCTGCTGGAGACATGCTTGTATGCCTGAGCAGGGCTTGGTTATGGACTTGTTCAATGTTAGAAAGAGAAAGTTCCATCTTTACAGCTTCTTATTTGCGGTGTGAGCAATAAACAGTTCTCATTATTGGCACCTTTGTGCATGCTCAAAGATTATTTAGTACCAAATTACTTAACTCATTATTTTATATGTTTTACATTTGAAATTTTTAAATTGTTCGTGTGGAAGTTAAAAGACAAGCTTTGTTTTATTCTGTTTTAAAATAATAAATTTATTCTCCAGGTAAGAAGTGACGCTAGATCTTGGCAGCCCCTAAATCAAGGAGTTATGAGCTATGAAAAATGTTCTCTAAATGGTACAAACATAATTTTTTTCCCTGTATTTTTTATTTTTATTTTTTTTTTAAGCTCATCAATATTGTAGAAAATACTAGTGGTAAACAAAATTTTGGAAAACCCCTGGTGTTCTAGTCCAAATTCGAAAGACCCTTTCTGAACAAAGTGTGCTGATTTTTAGGAAAAGAAAAAAGGTTTATTTTCCAAGAAAACTGTGTTTGAAAAACACTGTAAATTAATGCTTCAGCTAGAAATTCAAAAAATAGGATTGTTGTATCAAAATAGTGAATAGAATGAGGTATAAGTTAACTTTAGATGAAGTGGATTTTTTAAAATCAATTTCAGGAGTTCTGTAGGCAGACTTAGGAGCTTTGAGCACCTCTAGTGTTATCTTCAGGGCCCCTTGTGGAGTTACAGAAGTTTTTGGCTTTGTCCAAGGGAGTAAGGCAGCATGTGTTATGGGGTGCAGCTAGGGCTACTGTTGTATGTTAATGGCAAGATTTAGCAAATCCTTACTTGGATTAATAGTCCTTCCTTATGTAAGTAGTTTGACTTAGTTCATCGAGTTATTTTTGTGAGTAAGAATGTTCTGAACATGTAAAGCATCTACACACTTAGGTCCTCAACAGGTTACTGGCATGTGACCTCACTATTCATGGTCATTGCAAAGCCTGGCCAAGCTGGGCAGTGCCTTCTTGGGAAGGATGCGGTGCTGTGGCTTGCTGATATCTCAGCAGCTTTGCTGATGTTGTTTATCACAAATGCAGAGTTGCTTTGGTAATTTTTTATGATATGCTACACTCGCGTGGCGTGGTTCTTTTATTTAAAGTTTTATTAAAGTAATCAAAAATTCTTAAATGATTAAAAAAATAAATTAGATTCTGATTAGAGTCATTCTATATCCGTTGATAATCTGGCAATTTGAATCATGCCAGCCTGCTAAATCAGAGCATCAAAACATCACGAAATGTTTGTCATATTTTACTAGGTCCTTTTATGCTGTAATTTTTAATCTCTGTTTCTAATATTATATTTTACCCAATTTATTAAGAAGACAAACAAGAAACTAATTTTGGCAGCTTTGTTACTCTCAATTCAGAGAAAAAGGAACTGATTTTTTCATCTTTGAATGTACGATCTTAAAGCCTGGAACAATTTAAATCGTTTTTTAGATACTGTACTCCGTTTAGTAAAATATTTAGTGCTATTATGATAGTGTAAACCATTAGACTGCAATTACACTAACACAGCACAGAGACTAATAGTTCTGTTGGAGCACAACAGTGATGCATGATTGCCCCATTAGGATTGGAAGTCTTGAAGCACTGAGGTTATTAAAAAAAATTAATCACTGTTACAGTCTTGATTTTGTTAGATTGTAATAAAAATATCTTATTTATGGATATAACTACTACTGTGTCAACCTCTTAAGTATTAAAAAAAAAAAAATCCTAGTAAAGATTCTTTGGATTATGATTATGAGGTCTTTTGCCTTACTGCAGCTGCAGCTGGAAATCCAGAACTTCATCTGTACTTTCCCGAAAGTGATATTTAGGCAGGTTGTACTGAGGTGTGTTTTCAGGACTTAAATGGGGCTGTTTTTACAGGTATTTATGGGAGCAGTGTTTTAAAGGTTGCGAAAAATTTTAAGTCATATTGCTGTCTGTCCTGGTTTCGGCTAGGATAGAGTTAATTTTCTTCTTAGTAGCTGGTACAGTGCTGTGTTTTGGATTTAGTGTGAGAATAATGTTGCTAACACTCTGATGTTTTAGTTGTTGCTAAGTAGCGCTTATCCTAAGTTAAAGACTTTTCAGTTTCCCATGCTCTGCCAGCAAGCAGGTGTGCAAGAAGCTGGGAGGGAGCAGAGCCGGGGCAGCTGACCCGAACTAGCCAAAGGGGTATTCCATACCATGGAACGTCATGCCCAGTACATAAACTGGGGGGAGTTGGCCGGGAGGGGCGGATCGCTGCTTGGGCATTGGTCAGCGGGTGGTGAGCAATTGCATTGTGCATCACTGTTTTTTTTTTTTCCTTGAGTTTTATTTCTTCTTTTTCTCTTTTTTTTTTTTTTAAATTAGTTTAATTTATTACCAATCAAATCAGAGTAGGATAATGAGAAATAAAACCAAATCTTAAAAACACCTTCTCCACACCCCTCCCTTCTTCCTGGGCTTAACTTTACTCCTGATTTTCTCTACCGCCTCCCCCCAGCAGCACAGGGGGACGGGGAATGGGGGTTGCGGTCAGGTCATCACACGTTTGTGCCGCTCCTTCCTCCTCAGGGGGAGGACTCCTCACACTCTTCCCCTACTCCAGTGTTGGGTCCTTCCCATGGGAGACAGTCCTTCACGAACTGATCCAAGATGGGTCCCTTCCACAGGGTGCAGTCCTTCAGGAACAGACTGCTCCAGCGTGGGTCCCTCGCAGGGTTGCAAGTCCTGCCAGCAAACCTGCTCCACTGTAGGCTCCTCTCTCTCCACGGGGTCACAGGTCCTGCCAGGAGCCTGCTCCAGCACGGGCTTCCCATGGGGTCACAGCCTCCTTTGGGCATCCACCTGCTCTGGCGTGGGATCCTCCACGGGCTGCAGGTGGATATCTGCTCCACCGTGGACATCCATGGGCTGCAGGGGGACAGCCTGCCTCACCATGGTCTTCACCACGGGCTGCAGGGGAATCTCTGCTCCAGTGCCTGAAGCACCTCCTCCCCTTCCTTCTTCACTGGCCTTGCTGTCTGTGGAGTTGTTTCTCTCACATCTTCTCACTCCTCTCTCTGGCTGCCGTTGCACTGGGGTTTTTTTCCCCCTTCTTAAATACGTTATCCCAGAGGTGCTACCACCATCGCTGATGGGCTCAGCCTTGGCCAGCGGCAGGTCTGTCTTGGAGCCAGCTGGCATTGGCTCTGTTGAACATGGGGGAAGCTTCTAGCAGCTTCTCACAGAAGCCACCCCTGTAGCCCTCCCACTACCAAAACCTTGCCATGCAAACCTAATACCTCGTCTAAATATTCTTTTTCAAAAATACCCAGATGTACATCCAATATATTCACACAATTTTGAAGACAAGTATAGATGAAATGTAGGAGGAAATATTTTCTTTTTTGCTACCTTGTTTAGCTTTTAAAGCATTTAATAAAAGAGTTTATATCCACAGTCAGGTTTTCACAGCAACAGGGGAATAAGAAGCATTTTGAAAATAAAAAGGAGACTGTAAAATTTTAAAAAATGGGATCAGGCACTGAGGAGCTGCATTAACACTGGTAATAACATCTAACTAGTAAAAAAGAAAACTGATTTCATTTCAAATTGCTGGCATTCCTTTACATTTGTGCATGTGGGTGTCAGTAGCATATCTGCCTGTGCTTAATATAATCAGAGAAGAGACTGCAAAATGACTGAACTAGTCACCAATGAGCTAATTGCTGGGGACTAAAAACTGCGGGTATTTGAAGAGAATTCTCTCTCCAACAATCCATATACTGAAAAATAAAGCAGAAAAAAATCACTCGCAGCTGACAAATTCATTTGAGAAACTAATTTAAAAGTTTAGAAAGAATTAATTTCTGAGGGTGGCAAGAAAGGCTGAGTTTTGGGCTGAAAATTATTTGTGTGTACTTCAAAAGTAGAACGAGAATGAGTTTTGCCTATGGTGACACGAGTGATCCTGGGCTTACCCTGGTTTTGCAGGGATGAATAAGCAGCTAGCTGATGACCAGCTGGTGCAAGGGCTGAGCTGCCCTCTGTGCACCCGTGCTGCAGGAATGCACCCGTTGCAGCAGGGTTTGGAAAGAGATAAGAGAATAAGAGATCAGAGAGAACGTGAAGAGTGAGAAAGATCGGCAGATTGAAAGAGTAAAGAGAAAGTAGGAAAAAGAGAGTGTATGCGATACAGGCATAAACAGTGATGTTCCTTACCCTAAGTGATTCCTTGTCATGAGTGGTGGATGAAGAAAATTTTCAGACTTTTGACAGTTATTAGGTATAGATAGACAGTGTTGTCCATGGTAGATGGTTGCTCTTGTTTCTCTTAGCTTGGTTGACTTGTCTTTCACATTCAAAAGTAGTGTAGGTCAGTGAAAATAAACTTTAAACTTAGACTGATTAGACATTATTTAACTTGCATTCTGTATGTTTTACACATATTTCAGAGAACATGTCAACTGGCTGCATTTGCAATTAACCCCACAATTTAGTTTATGATAAAATCATGTTTTTGATTAATACTGAATAGGGATTTAAAAATGTGTGGGTATAACTATTAAAACACTGTATTAGTGAGAAAAGGGTGCATTTTAATGCAGAATTAACAAATATGACTCAAGGGTAGGAGGTATTGCTTTAAAGAAATGATACAATTTAAATAGGGCACTTGAAAATAACACATTAAAATGTCTTTACTGTTATAAATTCTTTGAATTTTGTCCATTAGTTCGACAGCAGTATGTTAGAAGTTAGTTTGTATGAGCTATGGTACAGAAGTGACCTGGGCTCTATTTAAGGGTGCTCTGGCGTGGAGGGATCTTTGAAGTAATGCAGAAATGAGCATGAACCTCTGACATTCAGGGTCACATCACAGTCCCTAGATTTGGACCGGCAGCTGGCCACATCCACCAAGCACCTGTGGGCTTGGGACTCTGCTGACTGCCATAGAAGACAGCCCTACAGCTGTTAATCTACTCCAGTAACCCCGGTTTCTTAATGCCTGCAGAGTGCAGGATTCTTGATTCAGGTTCTGCAGATCATGTGAGGCCAGGAAAAAAAAAAGTAATTGGAAATATGGGAATGGCAGTATTGAAGGAACCTACTTCAAAGAGCTGGAAAAGCCTCAATCTCTTCCTCCACAAATTCTATTTAAAGAATCCCAGGCAGAGTACCTCAGTGTACACAACACACAGACTTGTGATGTTTTCTGTTTATTTTACAGACAAGTTGGATGTTATCTTCCCCATTATTTGGGATGTTAGAAAACAAGACTTACCTGCCCTTGTGCAATTGCCTCTTATCTAGATAATCTGGAAGAACTGCTATATAAAATAAAACAACAAAAGTGCTGTATAAAATACTTTAAGTTATGTATTAGCAAATTAATGTAAAAGAGTCTGGTCCAGCCTTTTAGGGCAAATCTGATTCCTCCCCTGTACCGTATAGAAGCACTGATAACAACTTTATTTTAAATGAAGCTTGGAGTGAATCTGTGCTTTGGCAAGTGGCTCTAGCTGTCTGTGCCTTGGCTTTGGCTGCATCCTGTGGCTGTTGTCCACAGTGGTTGTTGCTGGGTTTTGAAGCTCTTTTCTTAACTGGCCGGTTACATTTTGCTGTTTAAAACAAACTCTGGCTTTGAATACTGTAGCTTTCTGAAGCTTGATCTTTTGTGGCACTCTTGCAGGCTTTTTTTGCCTCGTTTTCTAGAGGAATGAGGTGGATACGGCCACACTGGTGTCTCCAGGGCACTTACTAACTGTTGAATGCATCGCTGCATTTCAACCACATTTGATGACGTGGGACAGAGCTTCAAAGATACTAAGTTTCTTGGAGTACAGCTACATAAATACTGCATAACTGCTCACCTTTAACTGAATGCCAGAGAGATGCTACACATGCCCGATGGGGAAATCTTTGTTAAGACACCAGAAAAACTCAAAGAGGAGACACGAAGCCGTAGGCAGCCAGCTGTTAGTGGTGCTGCTGAGGAGCCCCCAGCTGCCCCCGTGCTGCTGGTGCTTGCCCTCGGCTGGGCTGCAGGTCAGGCCGGTGCCCCTCACCTGCCTCGGCCCTGCTGCTGCGGCCTCGTGCAGCATCCGCGCTGTGGCCCAGTGTCTCGGGCAGCCGTTAGTGCCCATCCTGTGCATCCTTCCCAAACGCAGCTGCGGAGATGGCACTCGCTGCTCTGGGGTGTGCACTGGCCTGGCCTTAGGGCCGCACAGGGTCTGGAAACTTCTCATTTATCTGACGCACCTCTCTGCTCCTGTCCATATGTGTGGTATCCTCTCCAGGCTGAGCACCATACATCTATCTCCTGTGTCTCTGGGGTACCCCCATGTGCTTTGCTGGTGTCTTGTACTAGCAGAGCTAATCTTAGCGCTGTCTTTCTTGACTCCAGTTTAATGCAGTTAGTTAGGATTTTTCAGTACTTTGACTTGTTATTTCTCAAATACCAGCTGTCAGAAGCACACATAGGTCTCATGAAACAGGTGCAGTTTTTGAACTGATTTAGATGAAGAAGGGAGAGACATTTGGTAAATATTAATTGGCAGGCACTCTGAGTAAGGACAACAGACAAAACGGAAAAAACATGAGTTTGGGAGTGCCTCACAAATGGGATTTCTTATTTCTTTAAAATTTCTTTATATTTTTTTAAGAAAAAAGAAAGGGGATGAAGATACCTTTTGATTCTATTTCGGTGGAGCCCTTCATGAGGCTGTATCCCTTTGACTCAGTAGGTGGATGGGAACATTTGTTAACTGTGTGGCACCTCACAGTCGTTATCTTTTCCATCAGTGTTGTTCTTGGTTTTGATTCCTTCTATGTCTTCTAATATTTGAAAGAAGTAGTAAAAATGCTAACACAGGAAATGAACACGGAGATTTTTTTTTTTCTCCAAGTAACATACATTGCACAAAGCTTACCTGAGAAGTATTGAACATGAAGTGAATACAGGAGTCCCAGCCCATTTTAAATGCTACCTTGGTTTTATTGCAACTATATTGCAATTTCCCAATCTATGGACATACCTTACAAGAAACATTTGTAGATGAAATTTCATGGACAGAGGTAAAGTTAGGAAAATGTCCCATTATTCTCTGATGATGCTGAAGTCTACAAAAATATTGTTGCCTGCATGAACAAACAGAAAAAAATGTTATTTATACTAGCTGGTACATGATTACACATTTTTCAGTGCGATTTTTGTTTATTACTGACTGACATAGGAACTTTGACATTGGAAAGAAGAACTCTTTGTGTCCAGACAGCACGGATATGGATTGCATCAGCCTCTTTTCCCCTTGTGACTTTTCTTCGTTTGCAGACTAAATCCTCCGGTATTTGTGTGCTCAGAGTTTCACATGGAGCACTTCAACACAATGTGCCTGCTTTGGGGAGTGGGAGGAATGGCACGCTTTTAACAAGTGTCCTTGAGGCAGAGAACAACAGGAAGGCACATTGCTGTGCATCCTCCTTTATTTATGCATATGGAGTGCAAGGTAACCCGCACCAGGGTGTGTCGTGGGAGAAGGCGCAGCGGTGTCACAGAGCTCTGAAAGTTCAATAAAAACAATGAAAGACGTGCAGCTTCTCTGTATCTGTTCTGCATAATGGCAACTCTGGTTTTTATGGTGCTTGGATGCTCAGTCGTCCTGGGATTTAGTGAAGGACATGGAAAACAAGTGCATTTGCTGTACCTACTTCCTGCTGATAGTCTGGAAATGGAGCAAGTCAGAGAGAAATGTAGCTTTTTGGATCATTAAAAATCCATTTTCATTAAAAGCCAAGTATTGCAGTGACATACTTATTTATACATTCATCCCCTGTCTGTCTATGCCTTACAGATAGAGTGAAAAGAGAGCCTTTTTGTAACAGTTTTAAAGCCTAAATGAAAGAAAAGCATTCTATTTACCTTGAATTACTTACATGGCATACTTGTTTGTTTTTTTTCACACTGTATTGGATGGCAATTACTCTGCATTCTTTCTTTTCCACCAGTTCCTTTTGTCCTATGTATCTATCATTTGTTTTTATCTATATCTTCCACCTATCTATCTATTTCCTCTTTGTGCTTAGAGTTGGTTGCAAATTATATTTGTGATGCAGGGAGCTTTCAATCTGACTGTCTTGATATTATTTTATGCAACCATGACTACCGTAAAAATTGGCTTTACTGCCTCTTTTGTGTTATTGATTCAAGCCCATTTCAGAATTAACTTGTTTGGAATGATCTGGCAATGTTGCGTGCCCCAGGTTCTCTCAGGAAAAATTCATATCTCATAACTAAATGCAATAAAATGTTCAAATATATCTAAACACAGTTATATTTTGAATTTAGATGAAAACCTTATGGAGTCAATCAAATATACAAGGCATGTGTAAGTTTTAGTTCTAGGCTTACAAGTACTGTATTGCAGGAAAAAAGTATTCAGAGACCAACTTTTTCCTAGAGGTCTGTCCCTTACGTATGCTTTATGAAATGCCTAATCACATCATTCATGTTTCCATCCTGAATTGGATGGACATAATTTTGACATTTTGACTGTAGGACTGTATCTGTAATTTGAGATTATTGCCTTAATTCATTTAGGGATTCGGTCTTTTAAATCTTAGTGTTACATTTGTCCTCATGGTTAGGTAGAAATATTTGTGTGCTGACAGTCAGTGGAAAGCGATCTACAAAAATAAATCTTCCCTCATTAATGGCTTGACTGGTTGATTTTGAACTTTCTGTTACAAACGGAGAAAATTAAATGCTAGTATAAACTGGGAAATTTATGAGTTAATTGTAATGTTAAAATGCCCAAGTGTTAGAAATTGTTGGCTGACATCAGATCCCAGTCCTGAATATCTTTAACTGACCTATAAAATCAGTCATACCCTGAAAAGCTCATCTTCGATTAGAATTTTTTTCAGGTACTCAAAAATGTGCAGTACACTTTGAATGACCCAATAATTTTAGCCTTTCTATTTTACAGCTATCAAGAAGCCATTCTCTGCCCAGATGCCCGCCATGAAGACAGCATCTTCTGAGTTGCAGGTTTCAGGTGTGGTAGCGTGCTTTGGGCTGGTGACAGAGGCCAGGGAGCCTACTGATGCCTGTGCAGCCCTGACCCACCCCTCTGCTGCTGCTCGCTGCCCTGAGCCCCCAGGGGTGGCCCAGGCTACACTTCGCTCTGGGAGCAGATCGGGTTTTTTTGGCTGGTGGAAAAAAAGCTGTGTGCCAGCTACCCTTTAAAATGTTTTGGCAGTCATGGATCTGGAATACAAATTCTTCCTTTTTGTTTCCCTTCACAGCTTTTTTCCTGACTGGTCTCTCTTAGTCCTTTACTAATCTTTTTATTGTCTTTCAGTGTACAGAGCCTTTCTTGAGTGTGTATATTAAATGTGCGGAGAGGAAAAAGCTACCCAGCATGAGTACAAAACAGATGTATGTATATCCTGAGATGAGTGCATTATGGATAAAGAACTATTATTATTCTTCCCACATTCACGTTTCCGTCTACTTATGAGATATATACGTGTGCCTTGTTAGCAATGATGTTATAATGCAAAAGCTAAAGTTTTCATATTGGAGGAAACATATATTGTTAAATGAGCTGAGAACATTCTCCCAAGGGTTAGCATTTTTCTTGTACGTGTGAAATCCTACTGAAATAAATGGCCCTATTATTTTAATTGGATCTTTTGGTATTAGAACATCTTTCTTTGTACTGCAGTAAAGAACCTTCTTTTTCTTCCTTCCCTGAAAATGTGAAATGAACAAACACAGGTGATGCATTAAAACATTTATGACTTCAGTGGTAGAAGACTATACCAATATACATAGGTGCACATACACATATATAAATTAAATTCATATTTTACGATGTATCCCTCCATTCTCTCTGAAAATATACAAATGGAGTTTCTACTTTTAAAATAGATACGATTAAATGTGTGCCTTGTTCTTTTGACTGACACCTTGTTTACAATACTAATAATGACCAAGGCACTTAAAAAACCAAGAAAAAGGTACCCTTCTTTAATCAGAACATAGTAGAAATTTTTCGAAAAGGATTGTATCTGTTTAATAAATGAATTAATACATGCACTCTAACACTCCTTACAGCTGTGAATAGACTTCAGGTTTCAAATACTTCGACTATGTGCTTAATTTGCTCCTGTGAGTGAAGCATTATACAATATAATAGATTAAACTTCTATGGGCCATTCTAATCTGTTTTGTAGAAGATCACAGAAGTAAGTGAGGAACTCTGTTTATCACACTGTGATCAAAAGCACAATAGAGTAGAAAATTTTCTGTGAACACGGGCTTGAAAACTAATTTGTTGGTATGTTTGTTTCCTCTCTTTTCTGCAGCTGTTCAATTACCAACTGTTACTGCTGGTCAGAAAACCAAATATCTATTCTCTAGGGTAGCTACATTGTACTCCAATGTTTGAAGATTTGGTTTCTTTTATAATTGGAAAGAAACATTGATTTTTTTTTTTTTTTAAAGGAATTCTCCCACTCCTCCATCTGAATACTAGCTGAACATGCTCATGTATGTATGCACTGTATGTTTAATATATGGATACAGTAACGATATAAACCTGAAAACAAAATTAATTGCAATTACAGAGGCAAAACAATTTTTTATCATACAGAAAAGACCAAAGAATGAGTTATTATGAGCAAAATGAGAAAGTCATAGGGTTAGAGTTTATTGGATTTTCTTGTTTCCTTTTTACCAGGTTTGTTTAAGTTTTATAAGGACAAATAAGCTTTAAGGGGAAAAATGCTTGTAGACCAACTAGTTACCAAAACCTGGATAACACCCCTTTTAGAAGTCACCAAATATTGCTGTTCAGCCCTCCACTGAGGGAGAATCCTGTGGCCACGGGTGGGACGAGGACTGCTCAGCTCAGCTTTGGCAGCTCTAACGCGGGATGGGGGTCTTTGCAGGCACTAGCCTCTCCCATGTACAGCTTGCGGAGGGATGCTGGCTTCAGTTATTATCATCGCATGCACATATAACTGAATATCTAATGGTCATCTGTTTATTACCTAGGAGAAGAAAATACAGCTGCAGTGACAAGCACTGAATTGTCTCGTTCGGCGTGTTTCTCCCCTCAGTGGAAATGATGGATTTTGTTTTTCATCTCTTCATACAGAACGATCTGCTATTTTGAGCAAACTAACGACATAACTTGCTGCTTACAAACAAAGTAGGTCAGAATTGCTCTAGCGTAAATTGCAGTATCTTTCTGGGAATTAGTGCTGCTTTCCCCATTCGCTTCACCAACAACCTGTGTCAGCACGTGCAAACCTCCTGTTAGGTGCTGCTCTTGCTGGGTGCCAAGGGCTGCCTGGCTTGAGCCCATGGCTGCGGGGCTGCAGTGCCAAAGCATGGGGTGCCTCGTGGCGCCTAAGCCTTGGCACACCGTGTCGGAACAAACAGGGTCTTGCAGCTGTTTCCATAACAACACGCTTGTTAGAAAATAAATATTTGCTCCACTTTCACAATTGTCATTTTGCTAAGAGTTAATTGATATTAATGTTTTTCCCCTCTTTGTGTTTGAGAGCATTTTAGAAATAATCCAGAAGTGTTTATGGGACAACGCAGCATCTGAGATCATTGCAGCTGGCTGTGCCCTTCCGTGGATTCGGGCTGGTGAGGAGCAGGAGCTGGTAAAAAGCTCTCTGGTTTTGGTTAAAAGGCAGATCAGATCCTGATCTGCTCTGTAGAGCTGTCTGGGGAACAGCTGTGTTGATGGGTCTGGGAGCAGCGAGCGATATGGCTGGCGGGAGAACGGGGCAAGAAGGGGCTGTGTGGCCCTTCGCTGACATCCTCTGCCACCAAAGCTGGCTCTCAAGTGTCCTCCAAACTCTTACTGCCACCCCAAATAGCGTAGTGACCCATGTCTATCCTCACAAGTTAAATCCCAAGAGTGGGAAATGTACTGTGGTAGTCCTGTAACAGCGAGTGTACGCTTGGCTATATTTTTGTAATTTTGGGCTATTTTGGAATGGATGATCATGGATAAATGTGTAAAGGATGGTTATTTCTTAATATTTCTTGTAGTACTTGCTCATTTCAGTATTTAAAGACTGTGAATTCTGATTTTTAAGAAATCAGTTGCTTAAAAATTCCTGGACTTCAACCAGTGATACAGTAATTCTGATATTTATAAATCTTTTTGGAGTATATGTTATTAGTTTTTTAATAGAGGAAAGTTTTCTTGTGGGAGGAAATTTTTGGCTACTATCTACTGGTTTTCTGAGTTGTAAGCCTGTGTGAATAAAGACTTGTAGAAAGCAGGCCAGAAGTTCAGCCATGGCAGCATTAGCAACTGCGATAACTATTGTCATGCAGCATATTATTATTAGCTCAGCTGTTATTTTCTTATCTTGATCTATTCTGCTAGCAGGACACACTGATATCACCCAAAGCCAAAATGTGTTTTCCTGCTCTCTTTGGATTCTTTTATGTTGTGCCCACCAGTATGGCATCTGTGTGCCATAAACACCATGACTAACATCTGTCATTTGTCATGATAAGTGAAACCAATGTTTGTCACCAGTGTAACTAAGGGACCAAACACAACACAATTACCAACACAAGACCTTTTGACAGAGCTGAGTGCTGTTGCAGTTGTTATTGCATCCCATTCAAAGCAGGGATTACTGAAGTGTTTGAGTCCTTGTTTAACTGTGGTTCATCTTCCAGCTTTATGAAAAGTCTCTTATCTATCAGCTGTTAATCCAGAGTGACACAGTACAAGAGCAGCTCTAGAGCAAAACTTCACCCCTGGGGGACCAGGAATAGTTAAGCTGACCCTTGCTGCTAAACAGGCAGTAGTAATTCACCACTGGTTAAAGGGAAGAAAAATGTGTAAACTGGAGAAAGAATTAGTGATGGTAGAAAAATAGGCCAATTTTAAAGAAGTGGGGCTTTACAGTCTATGTGTGTTTACATTGAATAGATGTTTTATATAAAGATCAAAGGAAAATATTTTCCTTGTTTCTTTCCTTGTTTCTTTCCTTGTTTCTTTCCTTGTTTCTTTCCTTGTTTCTTTCCTTGTTTCTTTCCTTGTTTCTTTCCTTGTTTCTTTCCTTGTTTCTTTCCTTGTTTCTTTCCTTGTTTCTTTCCTTGTTTCTTTCCTTGTTTCTTTCCTTGTTTCTTTCCTTGTTTCTTTCCTTGTTTCTTTCCTTGTTTCTTTCCTTGTTTCTTTCCTTGTTTCTTTCCTTGTTTCTTTCCTTGTCTCTTTCTTTCATCCTGGAAGCACGTTTAATGCTGAGGAGTGGCTGTTCTTACAGCGGGACTTTTCATTGAAACACTGTAGATCTTGAAAAAGACAGAGGAATTTGGCTGGAGGAGAACAGATCTTTGTCTTTGGTAGTCTCATTGTTCATACTGTGCAAATACTTTCTGAAGATGGTCTGAGACTTTCTTGTAATTTGATATACACAATGAGCTAAGTGAATACTGACCAACTGAGGAAGGTGAATGAAAAGGACACAGATCAATTTGATAATGATTAATTTGCTTAATGTCAGTCTTGTGCTTTTAAATTTGTTCATAGAGAATTTTTCAATTACATTAAGATTGCTGCAAGAACTAGGATTAGAGAAGATGTATTTGATTTGATGAACTGCCTAACATGCATGGGGGCCATCTTTTGCTCTTGTTTCTGCATATCATATGTTTTATATAGGCTGAGCCTGTAACAAACGTAAAAACTGTGCTTATCTGGGGGGTCTTTTTGTATACAGTTAGAACAAGCCTGAAGAATGCTATACAGTTAGACTGGTAAATCAATATGTTGATATAATATAGTGAGATGACATAACATTAATCTTGCTAGAATCTAAACATGGCTTCTTTAGCACCCAATGGCTCTATCAGCTGAACAAAGGAGTTCTTTATTTAATAATTTGCCTGCTATTTGTATTGCTAGTCTAACCACTAAAGAGAAACAAGGCCACGTACCTAAGCTAGTAGACGTTGTTGAATATTGACTTCAATATTGATGTAGTTGGAGGTTGGGTTTTTTCATGGCCTTTTTTTATATTTGCTTTTTAATTTAACAAATTAGGAAGAAAAGAATGTTTGCATCCTTTCACAACTTATTATGAACATGAAGCATGGAGTCAAATGGGAGTATCAAAAAAGAGTGGTGAGCGCCACATGGGAACAGAATAGTGATGGGAGCTGAGGGGCAGTACAATTTACTTTGCAAAATTAAGTGGATGTAAGGGGAGTAATGAATTCCTGTGGTAAAGTGTTTGAGTTTTGAGACCACGTTTAAAATCTGTCCTGCAAATATGGTCCTTCCAAAAAGTCTTTGAAAAATGACTAATGTTATATGCCTAGACCAGTTGCAGACATCATACTCTTCGTTCTTTACATGTATTCATGCCGGATTTTTCCTTGGGGCAGAATCTGCGTTTTATCTGCCTTTTGATGGAGTATGTTGAAAGTTCACATTATGAATAGTGTAGGGGCTGGATAAGGTCAGAACAGGAGGGCAGAGGTATTACAGCAGGGTGAGTATTGAATCAAGCCACACAATGCATGGAGAAAGAAAATAAGCCCTAAAACGTAGGAACATAGTCTTGAGGAAGGGCCCCTTTGGGTTATCACATCCAGATGCACCCAGGTCACATACCATCTCAGGCTAGGAGAGCCAGGGAAGCCTCTATCCCAATCCCTCATGGGCCCCAAAACCCACACCTGCAGCGCACCTGGGCCCTGCCACATGTATTGCTGGTGATGCAGAGGTGCCTTAAAATCCTCACAGCAAATCTGAAAAACTTCAGCTGGTTAAAGGCCACCTGGTTGAAGAAGGACTGGAGGAGCACCCAGGGGAACCACTGGAGCCACAGGCATTGTAAATACTGGGAGTCTGAACAGGGGCCAGGCATCAAGCTGCACCGGGGTCTCTCAAGGTCACGTAGCTGTGTTTAACATCTCCTGGGGAGCACGGGGACTCGCTGCCGATCTGCTGGTATAGCCAAGTGTACCTTGCAGGATGCAAGTACATCCTGCAGGATGCACCCAGGCCAGTCCTGCAGGAGGAGAGCTTGTGGGAGATGGCTGTGCTGGGTGTCACCTGCTGGCTGGGCTCCCCTGGCTCTGGCCAGGCACAAATTCATTGTTTTCTGTCAGTTTAGGGACCAGGAGCTCAGAGGATGGAGAAGGGCACACAGTGGTCAGGTATCCACCCCATCAGAGCAGGCAATGGGCAGCAGGACGGCCAAGACCCGCCTTACCACAAACTGAAATGCAAGGAGGGATCGCAGCCCTGCAGGTACGTACAAGTCCTGCTGTTGTCAAAGTGGGTTAAATATTGGGCCAGGCAAATCGATGAACTCTCAGTAAATGTTTTAAAGAGAAATTGTTGAAACTTTTCACTAAAGTGCACGAGGCCAGCTTACCTTGTCTCTTCAACAGTGATGCACAGCTGAATTGTCTTGTTAGGGAATATCTAGTCTGAAAGTTTTCCTTTCAAAGGCTCTTTATTTGGCTTCTGATTTTTAGTTCTGTCTACTTGTTTATTGAATTTTGTTATTCTTTTCATCTGATATCTGGATTGGTGACATTGGCGAGGAAAAGCAGTGGAGACAGAAAATGAGATTGCTTAGGCATGTAAAAGCTGACCTAGAGAGGCAAATTTTGGAGACTTATATTCCTGAAATATTACTAAAATATCCCATATCACACAGTGAGAGCTTTGCTCTTGGCTTAAAAGGGAACAGGATGGATTCCTGAGCACAGGGTTTCAACTAAGCCAAGCTGTTTGTGGTTCTTGATAAACTGCTGAGGAAAAGGTGGGACCTCTGCTCTCCCAGGCTTTCTCCGTACCCAGAGCTGACCTGGCAGCAGCTTTCTATATTTTCACTAAAATTCATGGATGGAAAAAATTCTGCACATGGCACACGTGTAGCTGAGTGGGCTGTGGAGAAACGTGAGGGAGGCAATCCTGTACGAGAGTGCTGCTTTTTCAGGAAACCTGTCTCTGCTCTGCCTGGGATGCTGTAGGCTGCCAAAGCATAACAGCAGTGCAGGGGAGGTGGTTTCACTTTCTGTGGAAATAGATAAATAAACGGTGTACTTATTTGATTATTTTTTTTTTAGGAGTACATTGGCTTTGTGAATATGTGTTAGAGCTATATAGCCCATTCATTTTCCCTTACTGCAAGTACACTTTGGAAAATTAATAGAGAGTAAGTAAAGCAGCAGCTCCCAGAAAAACATTAGAAGAAACAAAGGGCAACCTTTAAAGCAAAACATTAATGCTAATAATATTTGAGATATGTATTAGATGCATTTACATATTTATGTAATGTGAAAACCAAAGGATTTTTTGTGAATTCTTCTTTGGGGTCTATACTTTCTTTTGGTTTATTTTCCTTTTAACTTCCAAAATAATAGGTACCTGCTTTCAAATGGGGGCCTCTAAACAGTGCTAGATTTGGGGGTGTCCAAGCTTACTCCAGAACATGGAATTTCTGTTCACTTTTGCTGATTCGAATTTCTGAATGCAGGATTCTCAGTCTTCTACTTGAAATCTCCTCTTAAAATCAAGTCTTCTGTGAAATAATTTCCTTTTTATGCCAAGCATTTGTGCTTAGAAGCACATCCCAACCTATCATAGGCATAGTTAAGAGAATACTTTAAGTTTAATGAGCCAGACTTTCCCCCCAAAGCAGAAGGATACTACCACCAGGTTTATATTTTATGATATGCACGTGACTTATTTTTAACTTGAAAGTGCCCACTTACAAAAATCCTGTATCTTATTCACTAGTGATTTTGTTGCATTGTGCAGTGTCATTTTCCTTTTTCTTCCTTCTTTCCAGCCCCTTTTCCCCCTCTTCCTCTTCTTTCTTTTCTTTGTTCTACACCCTTTTTATATTTTGTATAGATTTCCCTCCCCTCTGACATTTTTACCATTTTAAAGCATAAAATAGGGCCTCTCTTCTCCTTCTGCAGCTGCGACCCCATCCCCTGCTGTACCAAATTGACACTTCTGCAAGCAGCGGCTCTAGTCAGTCACTCGAAGGCTGCTGCTTTCACAAGTGTTGATTTAGTGCAGCAGGGGATGATGTGCCAGCTGTAAAACTCGGACAAAAATAATAATAATAAAAAACCCTATGAAAAGTCTTATAATAAAAGGGAAAAATAAAGGGGGTGTGTGGAGAAAAGGTAGGAAGGAGAAGAGGGGAGGAAGGAGAGCAGAGGTCCCTGCAGGGCAGTGGGGTACCCGGCTGCCCAAGGAGCAGCAGGATGGGTAGGAGGGCAGCCCATGAGCAAATGCTTCTCCTCCTCCTCCTCCCCACTCTCACTGCTTACAAGAAACTCCTGTGACTGACAGGGCAGAGCGGTGCCGTCTCAGTGTGCTGAGGTTTTGTGTTTCTACCAAACTGGAGAGTTATTTTGGGATAAGATCCTGGTGGAAGCGGGTGGAGGATTTAAAATATGACTAAGGGAGTGAGGGGCACCTGTGCTCTAGAGTTACTTAATATTTGCAAATGCAACTTTTGGACAACAAGATATTTGATATTTTCATTCTTAAGTTCTATATTGTATGGTCCATGGGTGTACAGGCTGAATTTCTTAGAAATATACAAATAGTACATTGTTGTTTAAAACACATAAATGGAGAGTTCCTTCTAAACCAGCCCTGATTTACCCTCAGTGGTGTTCCTAGAGGAGATTACGACTTATTGGTATCAAAGTATTTAATAAGAAGTTGTATTTCTGATGTAGAACTAATAGGATTCCTTAAAGCTTTTGATGGGCTAACATTTTCTGATGCAGTCTCCAAGTGCTCGGAGTAATGTCTGTTCATCCCTATTGATTTATTCTTGGTAAGTTCCTCAGGTGTTTTCATAAGGAAAGCAAAGCCCTGGCTTTCCATTCAGTCACGGGTTTTGTGGCAGGTGCCAGTAATGTCCGCTGAGGGACCATGTCTATAGAGATGTCAGCATGGCCACGGCGATGTGCTGAGGTAGCACATCTGCACGGCACAAGGTCTGTTCCCTCCACCAGCACTGCCGGGCAGCATCGGGCTGCACGCTGACGGCTTCACTGCAGTGGGAATCTCTCCTCCTGTGCAGGACAGCAGCTGCAGCGAACGGTGCAGGCTCGTCCATCCTTCCTTAACACCTTGTTGCTGCACAAAAGGCAAACTCTACTGAGGGGGCTCAAACTGCTGTATTGAGAGAGGCTCTTACCATACCTTTTATATCTGTTGCTTTTGGAGCAGCCCTTCAGCAGTCTCCAAAAAAAGAGAACCCTTTTTGATCCAAAATGGAATCGTCCCGAAGTTTTGTTTTGGCAAGAAAAAGTGGAAAAAAAATTATTGTAGATTGTATTTACTGATTACTTTTTAAAAAATTTTCATTCTCAGCCACTGACCCAGCAAATCAATTATTTCCGTGGCCCTAATATTTAACTATCCATCAGTGATCTGGAGCAGTGAATGAAATACACTATGCACTAAATATTAATATTGGTAGTGACATAAACGTATGATAAGACAGGACGATTTCAAGATGGACATGCAGAACGTAATTCAGAGTATACTTCCCGAAGTAAGTTCAGCATCTTTTTTTATTGCGTACAAGTCAATATGACAGACTGTAATGTTCATTAACACTGTTCACAGTGTCAGGTGGGTCAAACTAAATAGGAATTAGTGCAGCAAGATGTGTGGTTTCGACCAGTGATCAAGACAGTATCTCTGAACTAACACAGCCTGTCTTTGTCAGTGGAGACTTGAAAGATGCTAATACGTGTGTAACAAACGTTATTGTTTGTTTAAATTTGAGTATACATGGCATTTGCCAGGTTCGTGTTGAGAGCGTGGAAATTTTCAAAGACTTTTGGGAAACCCTTTTCTTATAAGTTTTTTTCAGACCAAAGGTTTGGGTTGTCTTTAAATTAATGGGAAATAAACACATACTTAAAATTAAGCATGTACTTGAAAACTGGTTGATTGAGATCATATTTGGCAGGTCTTGGGAAAAATTTCCATTGTCTGAAAAGCATATGCTTTTCAGCATTTAAAAAGATGCTTTGTAATAGGCTTTCACAATGATCACCTTTGTAATCTTGTTGTTCATCATATTAATTGAAGAAGCTCCTTTCTGATAACCTTTGGCTGTTCAGGATGTGTTCCCAAAGCATCAACGGCTGAAGAAACTTAGAAAGACAAAAGACATAATAGATCATTCAGTCCATTTTTCTGCCAATGTAGGATTATTTCATAGAGAACATTTTTTAGTGTTATGTCAACTTTAGTTTTTAAAATCCCAAGTGAAAGCTTCCATATCTCTCCTTGGGAGACTATTTCACAGGCTAATACATCTCGCTGTCAGGAAGATTTTCCTGATACTCTATTGAGCTTAAGCTTTTTCTTTCCATTATTTCTAGTTATATCCTTTTCCCTTGATGGCTTTACACACTTCAAATATTTATAGATTATTATATTTTTCCCTTAAGAAGTTGTTCCTGAAACTTTCTTCAGTTTATCAATATCTTTTGGTTTTGAAAAACCCACCTAAGACCTTCTAGGCTGAGAACTACATTTACTATCAAACCATACTACAGTCAGATGCCCACCACAGCATTTTCTTCAGGTCCTTTTTCTCAGAGTCCAACAAACATAGGAGATTCTAGCTAAGAGAAATCTGGTAAGTAGAATATTTTCATCAGTGATTTGAGAAAGGTCCCTCTCTTTCTGCTTCTCGTTGCACAGCTCTTCTGGCCATTGTGAATGAGGACTCCCGGCTGCTACTTGGTTCTTAATCTCCCACCTTTTGGTGCTCTGCTCCACAGAAAGCCTGCAGTCTTCTTAGTCTTTGTACTTCCGCAGCTCACACAAAATTCACTTCATTCTTGTTTAGTGCAACTGCTGTGGTCAGGGCTTAGCCTATTTCCACAGAAACAGAACGCAAGAGAAGGTGATGCTCTACTCTCATCCAAGGTCTGGTTTGGAAGTCCTGGGTTGAATTTTAGCTCCTTATTCAGGAGGAACTAAAATATGTCCATGCAGGCAAATGCAGAGAGCTGTAACAAGTTCTCAGGTGGACTTACTAGTGTGGACCAGTCTCGTGTTTGCGTAGTTCAGGGTTGCAGAAGGGGGACCAGCCTGTGCCAACTCTGAGCGCAGGCAAGTCAGTGCATTACTGGCACTGAGAGACAGGCTCTGCTTCTCTGCACATCCTTCCCCTGCTGCAGAAGGGAAGCAGTAGCAGTCTCCTGCTGCGTGTTGATGGATACTGGTGCTATATAGACCATCTACTGTAGGCAGTTGGAAAAAATTTATTTCATTTTAATGCAACTTAGATTTTTATTATTAGTGATGAGTGTTAGTTCTGGCTTGCAGAAAAGGGAAAGAAACTGAAATGGCTTACATGGTATTCGACTGTTATTTCTAGCTTGGTTTTCTAAGGGAATGCTGTCTGTCTGTCAACCTTCTCTAATTACTTTTGAACACGATGGACATTTTCACAGCTGAGTCTAGTGGTGGTAGAGGTCCCAAAGATACCATCATCCCACAACGGCCCTGTGTGGTGGCTTTGAAATCAGCTGGGGCACTTTTGGGTGTCCTGGCTGGCAAGGTGTGCACTTGAGGGCATCATGGCTGGGTAGCACTGGAGATGCCCAGGAAGGTTTTGGAGAGACAGTGTGGGGAAGGAGGGCATGGTAGGGAGTCTGAGCACTTGTGGGTGAGTCACAAGGCAGAAAGTAGTGTTTTTCTGCTCAAAGAACTTAAGCCTTTCCCAAGGATTTTTCAGACTGTTAGACACCCAGAGCTTGTCTAATTGTTCTCCCAGAATCAATAGTTAAACTCACATTGATTTCTGCTGACACGCAATGCTTAGGATTCCAGCTGTATTGCTGAACTTGAGATCTCCACATTTCACAGAGGCTTACCTGCCACAGCCGTCTGCCACCTTCCGATTTTTTGACCACAGAGTTTCCCTGAGAAGCGTGCAGGGTGGAAACACCACTCCGGGTGCCCTTGTAGACTTTGTAGGTGCTGCTACCTACCAGGCTGCTGTTTCTCCATCCATTTCACAGGGAAAGCCTGTGCCTGGTGTGCTTATTCCCAGGTTTGCATCTCTCAGAATGGCAGCTTTCTGCTATCCTCTTCCTTTTGACTATTCCAAAGCATTTTCCCTAGATCTTTTAGCTGACATTTGCCTACGATAATTTGCCTAAGAGAATTTTTATTTTATTCCTTTTTGTGTGTCTAATTTCTAGACACTGCTAGGTATACTTTCTGCCTTACTTATGCTTGCAATATTTTCCAGATTCATATCTTCCACAGCTCTTGACAATGAGATTTACTACCTAATACAGACAATTCAGTGCCTTTATTCCTGTATTTAATCTTAAAGAGATTACTTCCAACTGTATTTCTTAAACAGGAATAAAGAACAATGTTTACTAGCAAGTTATCCTTAGCTTCTTTTCATTGAGAAATGGAATAAAAAGAGTAATGATATTGCACTTCAGCTGACTACTCTGCTTGACTGATTCACAGGGTATTTGCTCTTAACATGTTGTAAGAGTTTAGGGAAAAAAAAAAGTGTCAAACTTTTTTTGGCACCCAGCTACAGTAGATCCTGTTAGAAGAAACATATGGCCTCACACTAACAGTGTTAAAGCACTGCTAAAGTATTGCATCCATGACATTGACAAATTTCCTCCAGGCTTTTTGTTTTCTGTGCTATTAAGCATTCAAAGTCCAGTATTTCATTACCACTGATGATACGGAGAGCCTTATTGACATTCTATCCATCTGTTCATAACATGCATTATTAAATGTGAAGCAACTAGTAGGTAGGAGTGCACTTGCCAGCTGTACAATGAATTCTCAGCAGTTTGGTGCCCTCTATAAATTTTCTAGTATTCTGCCAGTTTCTCAACATAATTTGCAATGGGGATTTTTTTTTTTTTTTTGGTGCTGCACATTGTACAGAGAGAAGTTGCTTCAAAAGAATTCTCTATTTTGTTATCCTTAATGTGCAATCTTTAGATATAGTTTCAAAAAGCCCAGGAGTCTTTTAACATACAAAGACTGTCTCTGATATCAGATCTCACTAACCACAGTTTCGTGGTTTTTTTTTTTTTCCTAGGAGCAAATCTGCTGCATTACCTATGAACAGGACAATGGGGCCCCAATGAGTCACCCTATTCATATATTTTTGGAACCCAGAGGAATTGGTTTGACTATTTACAGATTATAACAGTTGGTAGTTGAATGTTTTATTTTCATTCCCAGTTGGTACAATATGTTCACAGCTGATGCTAATGGCTTGCCCATTTGATATCACATATGGTCCACTATTTGGGTCTCCTAAAGCTTTCTTTTGTGGTCAGGCTGCTTTAAAACTCCCGTATATTTAGGTTTGTTCTGTCTGCTGGGAAGATGACTATGAAACTCTGAAACCTGGCAGCTGTAGAGAAAATCAGCAATTCTGTTGATAAAGACTCAAAGAATTTGGGTCCAAATGTCCAAGAAAGAATATTTTTATATAAAATTGAATACAAACAAATGTCTTAGTAGATCACGTGAAATTTTAAAAGAAATGTCCTTTCTTCTTTCCTTGTCTTTGAAGCTGTGATTGAGTTACCCTCCATTGTTTCAGCACCATTGAGTGTCATCAGGACTACTTTCAGTGGGTGTTCAGTTGCATTGGAAAACAATTTATGCAGAATTTGTATTGCTCAAATCTTTATTTGTATTTTTATTTGGATGTTACTTTTCTGGTAATGTTTTATGAAAGGAGAAGACCTGAAAAAGTGAAGTAATTTTTCCTTTGGTTTCCAGAATAAGAGCATAGGAAAAGTGAACTAAACCAATATGAGAACAAAATTTAAATTACAAGCCTGTGTGAAGTTCTTATCCTATGATACACAAGTGTTTATACTGACTCTAAAACATAACTGATAAAGCCACAATCTCATAAAAAGATTATTTCCAAAACTATTGCATTACCCTCTGAGAGCTGAAATTCTCATTTATTCATAGGAGTAGATCATAATAGCTCTAATTCCCTGAGAAGTGGGCATTGTATAATAATTGAGCAGGCTAGTACATTAATTGTCCTCCACTTCACCTCTAGATGTTTAACTCCTTATCTAGTCAACCAGCAAACAATAATACTCACTTATTTGTGCCTTACTGTTCAAATAATTTTTCTAACTGGGTAATTTATTTGAAATAAAGCAGAATAAGTGTATTCATGTGGAAGGGACATTGAAATCATGTTAGATTAACATATTAAATGCCATTTTTTGGTAGGATAGGGGTTTTATGGTTGTATTTTTCAGCCATACAACTTTAGCTGAATAATAGTGATGTGATTTTGCATGCAAGAGTATTTCTCTAACTAATGGGGCAGATTTAGCAGTTCTTACAACATGGCTACTGCTTTCTTATGGCCTTTCTGTTCTCTCTCACCAATGCTTGTCAGGAGAGCAGGTAAGTGCGTGTTGGAAGTGGTGTGTGTGCCTGCGACGTCTGGCTCCTGTTGCTGGCCTGAACGAGGCAACTGGTGGTAGGAAAGAGGCTCTGGCTTGTTTAGTTTAAGACGAAAATGTGCACGTTGCTGGTTTAGAGTCAGCCCCTGGAAGCAGATTGAAATGGAGCTGAAGTAGAAGGCTTTTTCAAGTGAATAAAGTCAGTATTCATCCTGGAGCACTACAGAGGAAACTAATATTTTCTCCTCAGGGGAAAAAAAAACCCAACAAACCCCCATGTTTTTGCAAGTGAAACTAGGAGATAAGAAGTAAAATTCTGCCCTCTACTATCAGCAGTCTCAGGGACTCAGAAAATGACAGTAACACTTTAGCATACTAAGAAGTTCACCTACCTTGAAATGTCTTAAAAAAAGACTGAGGAGATCAAATTATTAATGAATAATCTCAGCAAAGGACTGGGTGCCTGATGATGTGGTACAAAACATTTGTCAGGCAAGACTTGGTCGAAATTTGGAGAACGGACAGTACCCAAGAGAACTTAAGAAGTTAGCAACATGTTGCCTCTCGTAACTTATCAGATAGAAATGGAAGATTATGCAGGAAGAATTTGGACTCATTGGACACAATTTAAATTAAATGATGTTCAGGAAAGGATGTACTCATAAATAGCAGAGCTATATGTTAAGAACTAGAAACAATACTGTTGAAACATTATTTTCTTGGTCTTATACAAATAAATCACAAGCCCACAAGCCTCCAGGAGCAATAACTTGTGCTTTGGCTTGTGGATATCTAGCAAAACCTGGGTATCACAGTGCAAAAGTGGTCATAACTTGGGTATCATATGTACATGAGTATGTCCCATATTTGGGGTGGCTAAGCCTGGTTTGAGGGCACTGTGTTAGTCTTGGCATGGTGCTGTGGCCGTGCCAGCAGCACTGGTACACAGCTAGCTGTGGAAGAGCAGCAGGGTGGCGTGGCAGCAGCCTGCTGCTCGTTGTGGAGGTGGTGTGTCTTGTGCCTGCTCTGACACCATACCACCATCTCTGGAGGCAATCACGGTATGTCCCCTGTGTGCTGGACAGCCTCTCCTTCCATCTGCTGCATCGGCTCTGGCCTCACTGCAGCCTTGGGGCAATTGCTGCAAAGTGCAGGATGCTCATGCAAAGGGGGTTTTGCAGTGTATTGTCCATGCCAAGGGGATCCTGTTAGAAAGAAGAGTTACACTGACTACGGTATCTGACTAATGAGACACAAACATAGTCATGAGTGCTTAATAACATTCACCCTTAAGATGTTGAAGCAGCTGAGGACCTGTAATGTTAAAGTTGACGCCAAACCTGTGTGGGTTGCCAGACCTATAATGGTAGAGCATGACTGAGAAGGAACCTCTTGCCTCTGTATGTCAGTGCCATAGGCTTGGATTGTAAACCTGAACCCATATTTTGTGAGAGCGAAAATGGGGAGATCAATTGGGTATTGTCTTACAGTGCCTTTATAAATGATGCTTTTTGCTTCCATACAAGTTTATTTTACCCAATTAAATATCAAGTCACTCTGCTCCAGGCAGGCTCCTCTATATAAGAAGTCAGATTTATCCTCACCATTAAACCACTGGTATTTTGGATCACTCCTCAAGCATTATATATCATTTTAAAATCCACATAGTTAATCTCACTTTATGAGAAGGAAAGTTTTGCTGATCTATTTTTATTTATGGCTAATACAGGCTTTGCAGTACCATCCAACCAATTTTAGGAACATATGCCAGGACAGGATCCTTTCTGATTGGTACTTGGAGAATTATGTGTTTCCTGGGGGATTTTTTTTCCCCTCATTTGTTAATAATTTATTATTATCATTATTATTTTATTTTCTTTTACCACCCAAAACATGTGAGTGCTCCAGCAGAAGCCACTTCTTGTGATATTCCCCTTCTCTCTGGGACCATGCAGCAGGGGTGAGTGGCAGCGTTAGGCACTGCCCTGCCGTCGGGGGCTCCTTCCAAGCACAGCAGCTGCCAAAAACCCTGAGCCCCAACACTGATGCTTCTGCAGGCAGCTTGTGCTTCTTGTGCCTCCTCAGCTGGGCGGCTGTTACCCACCCCAGGCCAACGCTGAAGCTGTAAGTCAGACCCCTCAAACAGCCACCAAAATACTGACCTCACTCTCTGCCGAACAAATTCTTTCCTTCCCAAAGCAACACGATCTTTGCAGCTCTCCACTAACTATACTTTCTCCTTCTTGTTTCACCAGAGGAAGGACCTGAGGGTGGGGCATGGTGAGGAGGAGAAGACCATGTGGAAACGACATGCTGTGGAAGGTGAAGGGTGGGATGGACTTGATGAAGGCAGCCTCATCTTGGGAAACGGTTGATTAGAAAAATAGCATCAAGTTGTAACTTATCAGCTCTAGGTATATCTTGAGGAGTCCTCTCTCCTGAATGGGATTAAATTACATATAGTGTTAACGCAGAGTCTTCTGCAACAATGTAAATGAGTTGTTAACATGGCACTTCATTGCAATAATAATTCAAAGCTAGTAGCAGGCTTGATGGGTCTGCAATAAATGTTTTATTATTTAGGAAAAATATACTCTACAAGTTGCAATGTGCCATGCTCATTCATGCTGTAAATCAACAAAGATCAGCAGACTGAATAGGAAAATGAAAAGCTTATTTAGGAACTGACACAAGCTTTCAGATGAGCAGGGATGGCTGAAGTTAACTGCATTCATTTTTCTTTGCTTGTCACAGTTGCCACTTGAATTTCACTGCTAAAGATTGTGGGTAGTTTTGCTTTATGAAATTATATCTACAGAAACACTATTTGCATTTATATAGGCTTAGTTATAATAAAGTTAAACCTAACACACCCCCCTGCCTCCGCAAACAAACAAACAGACCAGCCAACCAGAAACCTCAATATTAAAATAACATTTATCCCTCAGTTTTCGTAGATCTGAATAGGATTCAGCTAAATGGTTCCCACTGGCTGCTTTAAAGGCCTGAAACTGGTGACCAGGCGAAATGCAGGAGTGCAGAGCTATGGCTGCCCCTCCAACTTCAGCTCTCCTGTGAGGCTACCTCTGTCTTCACATGGATAAAACCAGAGTTTTCTTTAAAAATGTGCTTGATGAGTGGTGAGTGAAGGCACAGATTGGGTGGAAGGGGTGGGAGACTGGGAATTAATGTGGTCCTCATGGGGTGGTGATGAAGTGCCTGAAATCGGCTCCACTACCATCCTTTCTTGTCTCCCTCAACACCTGAAGAACCTCACTTGAAGTTTGCGGCATGGAAGATGCAGGTGCTGAATGCTGAGCATTGGCTTGTCCTGAAAACTGTACGTGTTTGAACATGGTGTAAAATCCTTTGCAAACTCTGTATGTTGATGTCCTTAGAGAGATGTGACTACTTTGGCTGATCTTATCAAGGAAAGGAGGAACCAGGCCAAGAAGACAAGTGAGTCAAGATAATGCATCCCATGCCTATATAGGCTTGAAAAGGACAAGGTTTTCTAAGCCAGCTTCAGAAATTACTTTTTTTTTTTTCCTTCAGAAAGGAGAGAAGAGAACATGAAAACATTTTTTTAAAGCAATTGCCTGATGATGCCACACCCTTGGTCATGGGTCTCCAAAGGGAAGGGCTGCTTTGTGCACAGCAATTCAGCTGGACCTGCCCGATGAGGATCGTGGCAGGGACTGGGCATAGGAGGAGGATGTGCCTTGACCACACTGGGACAGAGCAGAGCCTGACCTGATGAGTGTGCACAAGCCTCTGACTGCAACACTACCCCGAGAAAGCTGCCTATGCATGGAGGAAACAGTAGGAGAAAGGCCAGCAGGTTTCTGTTCAGGTTTGTGCCCACTGGTGTGTGAGTGTATTTGAATGTGTATTTGTATGAATGTGAACATTTATGTGTGTACATATACACACAAAGCAATTTTTGGTTCTCTGTAGTCATCTGTGGATTTCTTCCAGTTTGGCAGGTGTGTGTGTCTGCCAGTGAATGGATGTTTTCACAGTGCTCTTGGTTGTGGAGTTACTTAGCCAGCTACAAGATTCACTGACCATCTCAAATATCCATTTTCAGTAGGTCAGTTTGCATCACTGAAATATATAATGATTTTGTTGTGGTGCCCTATGTGCCTGTAGGAGAGGAGCCTAATCTTGTAGCCAGCAAAACTGCCTCCGTGCTGGGAAGGCTGCTGAGACTAGAGCTTGCAAATGATGAAAATACCACAGTTTTGCTGCGAGGAATTGTTCCACTGACTTGGTCTTGAACCTGGTGTTGGGCTGTTCAGACAGCATCTCTGGTGTAAGCATCCTGTGACTGGAAGCAATCTCCTTGAGGCAGGTTGTCTGCGCGCTCCAGTGAGTGATCCTGCGTTGGGTATGTTCCTCCAGCCCCTGGGAGTACTGGCAAGGCCCTGCTGCTGCTGCTGGCTGCTGCTGGGGTGCCATGAACTCCTGCGGCTAGGCAAAGCTGAGACCTGGGCATCAAGTCCTGCTGAGGAGGATTCAGGAGCATTACCCTGAATTTTCTCACTTTCTTGAGTTTTAAAACCTGCACTTTAAATTTTCAACCACAGAAATATTTTAAGGATATACGTGATATGTGAGAATCCCGTGGAAGTGATGTGTTACCTTCCCCAAACTACTTAACTTATTTTGTCAACCAGGAAAGTGAAATGACTTTACCCCTTTGGAAATGTAATAATGAACGCTTTGTTTGTTAGAGTAATATCTGCAAAAAATTTAATTTGGAAAGCTGTCTTAGACATACTTCAAATAGAATTATCTGAAGCTTTTGTCATCATGATCATTCAAAAAAAGGCAAACATAAGTCAAAGGCTCTAAAAAAGTCACTGAGATAGTCCATAGTGTAGGTTTTGAGTTTGTTTCACAGAAAAAAAGTTTTGCTTCTTGAGCCAGCCATTTATATGCTAAGGAAAGTCCAATTAAGATGACCGAATTGTGAGTGTCATAAAATAGAGAAGGCAAAGGACGTTTAATTATAGCTGTGCTGCCAGGCACTAACATAACAAAAGAAAAAATGTTCACCTACAACACAAAGTACTGCCTAATACATTTGGTGTAATAAAGAGACAATATATGGTCTAAACACACACTTCTAAATAGTTCAAAAAGCTGTATCTTCTGATTTTCATGAAGCTGTTTTCCAATTATCAACACAGTTTAAGAAAAAGTAATATTTTTTTAATATTGAGACCTTCAACTTTGTTCACAGGTTGAAGAAAAAACATCATGCATTAAGACAAAAATGTCACCTAAGAAAATGGATTCGTGACCCAGAAGAACGTATAATTGATGTGTGTGGTTGCCTGGATGGTAGAATAACAATAGCAACCATTAGAGATGAGAGCTGAAGCTAGTCAGGCAGTGAGGCAGGATGTATTTTATAGGCCATCTGGGCTCCATTCAGATCTACAGGTTGCTATTTCTTCTCCATACTTGAAAGCATTTAATGGATTATTACAAAAGGAAAAGGATGGTATGCAATAATGGTTTAAATTGAAGCTCTGTATATATATCACCACTGTGTGACTTCTAAATGAATGCTTCATTTTTAAAATTCTCCCATGACATACTTGAAAGTTTGCCAGAGCATCAAGGAATTAAAACAATGAATTGACCATCAGCAAGAGTAAAGGACACTGAATAGTGCAGTAGAAAGAGTTTTTCTCTTTCATGGCATGGACAATAATAAATAAGAAAAATTCACCAAGAAAGACTTTTCCAAAGCTGCTGTCTATCCTCTTCAAGGCAGATGAACTGGTTTTGTTCTGTGTTGTTTCATAATATTAAATTAAGAAAAAAAGAGACTTTTGGAAAGAGGCTTAACTGTCAAACAATCAAAGCCAAAAGTGCATAATACTAAAGTCAAATTCAGAATCCCTACTTGCCTGGAAAATGCTTCTTTCATATCAAAATTGATACAAGTTAAAGGGTGGAGAATCTTTTCTGCTTTGTTTCACATGAACATAAAAGTTTTATTCCTGCTTTTAATGGGTAGTATTTTACAAATGTAATGGAACATAATTTTACCAGGTTTCCCTAAGGGGAATCATGGCATGATTACACAGGCAGTCCCATCTCATTTAGTATAAAGCTTACAATATACATGCAAATATACTTAGGCAACTGAAGTTAGAGGTAGATTGAATGGCATTCAGATAATCATAGAGCAGTGCAGATGCTGAAGAAAGTTTTGCAGGAGAATTATGCATTGAATGACTGGTCCCTTGCAGCTACATATGCTCTCAAGTAATGTTTCTCTGCGATGCAGAAGATTCAAGCTGTGCCAGACAGAAGGACCTGGCACGTGTACATTGAGCGGTTCAGGCTGAACATCTTAGCTTGGCCCCATTTCAAGTCCCATTGATAGCACATCTCAGCAAGCAGTGAGAGAGATGGATCAAAGGGGATGGGAACCCTTGTGGCTTGCAGTGTCCCCAGCAGCAGGGACAGCCTGCAGAAGGAGCAGGGCTTGCACTGTCCCTCAGGATAACTGGCTGCAGGGTGGTGGGACGCAGAGGGGCTCCGTGAGCATGGAAGGACGTTCAAGCCAGCTCAGATAGAAGTACAGGGTGACAGAGCTAGGAGTTTCAGGCCAACAGTTTGCTCTCCAAACTCCTTGCACAGGGAATTTTTAAGCTAGGGATTAAATAAATCTAAGTTATAAATAATAATGATTTAACACAATGCAGTGCAAATGGCAATTCCAGCATGTTGGGTGTAAAAAGCAAGTAAAAGTCTGTGTTATAAGCTAGTATGAAAGGTCTTATATTTGTGGGAGTTGTAGGGGTGCTCTTTCTGGGGTGGCTTGTGCATTGATGGAGGAGAGACCTGTAAGAAAAATGATCGGAATCTCCTGTTTTTTTGTAGGGGATGATTGAGCAATTTTCAAACATTCTACTGGCACATGTGAGGGTAGCATATTCCCTAGTTCATGAACAATACATAGTATTTTCCTTCCAGTTCAATTGTTTTTGCTGAATTCATGCCAGACTCTTTTCTCAGATGTGGTTCTTGTTTAACCTGATGTAGATCACCATACCATCACAGAGACCAGAGAAACTATCCCAAGTTTTCATTGGTGAAGAGGTGTAAGAGTCTAGTCTACACGAACCTAGTCTTGACACTGGTTATTTGGAGATGCATGGAGGCGGCAATCGTAACCTGCTTGGAATCAAAGCAGCAGCAGTTTCTAGAGCTCTCCTGCGGGACCACTGGCAGCAGGGCTGCCGCCTCTGCACCGGGCACTCAGAGCTGCTGCCATAGCTGACATCTGGATTGCAGGTGTGAGGCCAGCAGAGGGCCTGGCAGCTACCGCCCTGTTTGGGTAGGCATATCCTTTCTCATTCCTTTTGGGAAGGTCGAGGAATAACAAAGAAATAATAAAAAATGAAGTACAGAAGCTCAACATCTGTCCATGTTAGATTTCTTTTAAACTTTCCCACTGTCAATGTTAGTAGCTCAGATCTGTAGGGAATAGCAATAGATAGTTTAGCGCAAAATCTGTATTACAGATACATGCCTGTATCTGCTGTGGAGAAAATTGGATAAAGACAATATTTTAAAAATTAGTTGCTTTTTTTTGTATTATAGTTAATGCTCTCTGTTCCCTGACACCTTTGAAGCCAAACCGCTTTTTAGCGATCAAGAGGAATATTTGTTTAATATGTTTTTGCTTTATTTTCTTTGCATTTCTATTTGCCACATCTCAATTACTTGCCAATACTCGGGAATGTGAATTGTATCAATTACTTTTTAGTCAAGTGTAAAATTTAGCATTCGGATAAACTAACACCTGAGTTGGTATCAGACCCGAGAAAGTGTTTGCTCTTCCTTGTTCATTAGTTAGCATTTCATCTGTGAGCCTGGGATGGGTAAATTTCAGAGTGCATCTTATTTAACCTCTAAAAACGTATCCTCTGTTCAGTGACAAGGGGTACCCCAGGGCTATGCCTGCCCAGCTCAGGCTTCTAGAGGACAAAGTTGCCAGATGCTTTCCATCACAACCTTGTCCCAGGAGACTGCCTTGTTTGTCTGTCTTTTCATGTCTAAGGAGATGTTTTCAGATGGGATGTAACACTGAATTCAAGTTTTGTTTCTTGGTTTGTTTGCTTTTCAAGATTAGCAACAGCTTAGTATGAGCACTGAAGTCGGTGATCCTGTTGGGTGTCCCAAGCTCTGCGCCTGCTGCTGTTGTTTTCCTCTGCAGTACAAAGGGATGGCTCTGGTTCTGCTATTTGCAAAACAGCTTTAGCTGTTTTTTACAGGACATTTGTAAACCAAGTAAACTGGTGACGTGCTTTAGTATCAGCCAGAAATACAGTAGGGGAGATTTTTGTTTAACCAAGGCTTTTTCCAATTGTAGGAAAATTCAGACAAATAGAGGAAATGTGAAGTAAGTGCACCAAACCTACAGTGCTTTAAGCTCCTCTGTGGATGCTCTAATTCAAAAGGAAAATGGCCTTAGTTCATGGTAGCTTAATCCTCTTTTACAGTAAAGTCAGACCACTTTACCTCTCAGTGAGTATATCCACACAGGAATTCAACACATTTTAACTTACATGCATTATCATCATGGGTTTAGTTGATTTATCTTAAATTTCCTGAATGATCTTTTGTAGAAAAACCCATAGACACAGATATATGGTACAAGCTTTATTTAAAGCATAGTCATGTAGTCATGCCCT
The DNA here is from genome assembly GCF_018139145.2 of Gymnogyps californianus. Classification (NCBI taxonomy): domain Eukaryota; kingdom Metazoa; phylum Chordata; class Aves; order Accipitriformes; family Cathartidae; genus Gymnogyps; species Gymnogyps californianus. Next base: position 16,431,574 of record NC_059478.1, on the reverse strand, counting down.
TAATTTGATACGGGTTTTATGTAACAGTGTTAAGTAATAAGTGAGAACTGCTTTGTAAGTTGTTCATATACATCCTGATCCCACAGGGTAACAGAGTTAATTCTTTATTTGTAACTGCACTGCTCAGAAATACTTGGAAAGCCTCAGTATAAGTGCTTGGCATCTGCTTGCATGCTGGGCACTGCAACGCCAGCAACTCTTCACACACAATTCCAAATTCTGGAATTTTGGGGCTGAGGCTCACCAAAATAATTCCTGTGATTACTCTTAGTTCAGTCTGTCCTCTGTGCTTTTTTGCAGGCCAAAGATAAAATGATACTTATCACTTTGGAGGAACTTTATTTAACATGGTTATAGTATCAGCAGAATGCCAGAAACATCTCTCAGCTTCTGTGGAGAGCTTCAATCCATACCTGATGGGAAGGAAAGGACGAGGAAACACTGACTAGACCTTTTTCCAGCCTGTCTTTGGAACAGTTTTCTTCGAGGGAATGACATTCTTAATGCCAGACAAATGGTAATGACCAACAGGACAAGATAGTGCTGGAGGCATGCAATGCTGCACAATGTCAGCAGAAACCAAGATTATGGAAGTCTGCTTCTGAACAGATTAGACCACCAGGGGTGTCCCACGGCAATGAGAGTCCTCGTTGCTGCTCAGCTGATTCAACGGGCCACCAAGGCAAATGGAAGGGAAGATGTCATCAGCATGATGCTTGCCTCCTGGATGGTAAGTACCAGCTGTCTCAGGCCACCACTGATAGCTTTGTGAAGCTGCTGTGATCAGGAAGCCCCACAGCCACTTCTTGGTCTTCTATAACAGATCTTAGTGTTCAGTAAAAGAAAGCAGTGTTATGCTTAGATGATGTTAGGCTGGTGAGTCTCCATGGACTGTTAGTGTGGGATGCTCCAGAAAGGCTGAGTACAGTGGGCTTTTCCTCTCTGTGGCTAAGAAATCCCTGAGTAGAAAGCTGGGAAGGAGGAGGCCAATATTCAGAATCATAGCGGGTGCATGAGAAATGCTGAAGTGGCTGCTGTTTTCCTGGTCGCTGTTCCCAGCAGAGGGGAAGCATGGGCTGTGTAGGTAGCATTGGAAGATTTACACTATGTAACTACTACTGCTGCAGCACGTTGCCTTTTATCTAAGTTCCTCTTGTCGTCACACGACAGGAGGTGCAGCAAGTGCTAGGAGCAGAGTTCCCCAGTACACCACAAGAGGAGTAAGGAATTCTTTGCAGATTGTTTAAATCTTTCTTTCTTTCTTGTTTCTGCAGCATTGTTTGAGCAGTTTACTTCATAGTGACTTTGGCCTGAAGCTGAGGGCACTAATGAGGCTGTTATATAAAAGCATTATTGGTATTTGAGGAATTAAGCCTGTATTTGAGGAGTTAAAGTTTGCCCCGTCTTACGCTATTTTTTATTTTAGCAGTGTTTGTGTACCATGCCTTTTTGAGTCAATGCATAACAACTCAAGTCGGCTAAAAGTGTATGGCATTAATGAAACTGTGAGCCACATAAAAGACTAAATTGCTTTTTCTCTTTCTGTAATTGCCACTACAATAAAAGCTGCCTTTACTGTAAAATTTTTCAGGGTTAACCCCTGCAGAGCTCCCAGCTTGATGAGGGAGAAGTGTGATTAGAGGTGTGTAGAAGGGGGAGAACAGCTGAATAATAGTAATTAGGGGTGCTCAAAGGCTGTAGGCAGCAGAAGGCAACAGTTGCAACCGTGCCCCCCAGTTCCCAGATGAATTGCAGTGTAATGAGTGAGGGTCAGCTGTGGTCCCTCAGCACAGCAGCTTTGGCAACCCTGCCCTGCTTACGTCCTTTTCAGCAACCCTGCTAAACATGGCAGAGTGTGACGGGAAGGGGATGGAGTGGACAGTTGCGGCTGCAAGTCAGGAGAAAAAGGGAATGGAGGTTTTTGTATTCTCTATGGCCACTGTTTTGAACAATAGCATAAATATTTTGGAGTGAGAGGGCAGGTGGGGCAGTCCCCCTACGCGTGTGTGTGGGCAGAGGTTTCAGCCAGCAGAGCAAGGGAAGGATTTGGTGGATGCGCAGTATTTCCTATGGGATAGGCATACCTCCACCCCAGTAATTATGCCATCTCTATATTAATCCTAAATATAAACAAATCTCCTTTTATAGAAACATCAGCAACATGTGCTTAAGTATTAGATAATTCACCGCATACCAAACATTGGGAATGTAATACATTGCTGAAAGTTAAAAAGAACATCCACTAAAGGTATACAGGCATTGAATTGGTTTTACAAATCTACTTTTGTTTTTAAAATTAAATAAAAATGCCATATCATTATAATCTGAGGGACTGTCTTTGCTAGAGAGGTTGAACATACTCTTTGCAGTATTCAAATGGTCAAACAATGCAAATGCTAACAAACACTGGTGATGAATGCTTGCCCTGCTTTCAGGATCCTATATGATTTGTTCTGTTTTGTTGTTTTTTTTCTTTTCTTCCTATTAGAACAGAAAATAATTTTGAGAGCATGGAAAATAGTAGATTTTAAAAAATGTCTTAAATACCATTTCATCTGGAAAAAGGTTTAGAATAAGTAACCTGCCATGTTAGAAAAGGTTGCTAATTATCTGAATTTCACTGTGGTTTAATTAGCAGCATCTACAGTAGAACGTGGGAGGTGGTGCTTATCACCTGCCAAGGAAAACATTGTCTTTCGGAGGATGGTAAGTGATGTGAACCAAAATACAGCCTGATTTTAGATCTTCAATAACATTCCCTTTAAAGTCTTTTGATGGGCAGAGGTGATTGGGCCTTAAGCAATTATGAGAGTGGAGAACAGAGGTAGTAGTGCCCCGACTATCTCCAGCCCAGAGCCTGGGTAGGTCTGAGAGCCACCAGCATCCTCAGTGCTTGCTGTGAAAGGAGATGGCTCACAGGGTGCAACTGGATGGGGCACATTGCACCCAGAAACTCCTTACAATTAGAGGAGAAATTCAAACAAGCAGGAGTGTCAGTTCAGGTGTATCAGACTAATAGTTTGCTGTCTGTGAACCAGATGAATGTTAGCAGAGGCAAAATATTTCTGGTAAAGTGTGCTCCATCTTGATGTTATGCTTTCTTTGTTGTCCTTGTTAGCTGTCTTAATAAATGCAGTCTGTAATTCCCTTTGAATGTATCTTATAGGTATGGGAGTTGGGTACAGGTAGTGGTGATTCGTTATGGACAGCTCTGCCCATAGGAGCTGGACGCACGGAAATGCTGGAATCGTCTTAATGAGGTGACGGGTCTGAGCTGGAAGTCGCTGGGGTCAGCAGAAAGGTGGCATTTAATGTCCACCGGATCAAACAAAACAAGGTTGAATCCTTACCTTAGGTTAGACTTGGTAATGTTTCTGCAATCCAAGATAATAATTTTCTTGCCTGCTCTATGTGTTTCCAAACATTTTTATTCTTCCTCCAGAGGTCGAGATGCAGAAAGCTGGTAGCCAGGGTAGGTGCAGTCTGCTGTGATATGTAGTAGTTAGTATTTTAGCAATTATTTCATGTTCACAAAGGTGTTCTGGGCTCTTTCTGTTTAGAAATGGTGAGGAGTGTACTTAATGTATTTCTGCTTTGACTTCTTTATGATGGTGTCCACAATGATTTTGAATGTATTAGGCAAAGCAGAAAAAATAAAAAAGCTAATGTGCGGATCATAAGTAAATTATTTTTCACTGATTCAATCCATGAATGCTAAGCCAAAAAAAAAAAAAAGAAGAAAGGTTTTCTCTTAATTATTTTGATATTTTTGTGATAAGCACACAACTTTAATTTATGTAGTGGTACTGTGTAGTCTTTTTGTAGTCCAGTTTATTTTTCCACAGTGTAGGCATCCTGCATATAGGTACCATTACTGTGGTAGGCTTTACCCAGTGCACCAGAAGGGTCTGTGGAAATGGTGTGAGTGAGACTCAATGAGCCCTATACACCAAAATTAACTCCTTCAGGCAATCAAGGAGGTACAGAAACACCATTATGAACTTTTTTTTTTCAGAAAAACTGTCTGTTCTGACATCCTGATTTTCAAAGCAGATTTACAAAACAAGCTGAAGAGAAACCCTGCAAATTAAAATTGCTCGTTCTAGGAGATACTAAAGAGCAGGGACCCAACAGAGAGGGGTTGGTTTATGACATTTTGTAATTTTCATTCCCCTCCTGCTAACTTTTCACTCCTGTCCAACTATCTTTGTTTCTCTCGTTGCTGTCCCATGGGAGCGAGTGACCCCTGCATGGCTCCCCGTGCTGGGGCCACTGTCTGCTCCAGAGGTGCTAGTGGTCCTTTCCTCTCATATTGTCTAATTGATAATATAATAACTTCATCCCAGAGCATATCTTCCCAACATGCTTTTACTGCAGTTTGCAACCTCTGTTTCAGACCTGAAGAATGGCTTATTTGCTTGTGTATTTTTTCCCCCAACTCTAATAGTTGGTCTCATAAAAGATATTACTTCTCCCTGTAAACCTTGGCTCTCTAGCCTGCATCTGTGTTCCTTGGGGGCAGCAAGCAACAAAACAACATCCTCAAGCCTGGAGTTTCCTTGTAGGAGCAAATTGTAGCCATTGAATTATAGATTTAATCATTAAACTACTTCTCTGACCCCATTCCACGCAATTTGAATATGCATTGGACTTGAGAGTTGAAGCAGAAGGATTCCCGAGATTTTCCAGTCTGATGCTGGTTTGAATGAACCTATCCTGCCTGCACATCCAGAAGTCCCAGCAGGGAAGGACTTGAGAGCTTTGGCCATATTTTAGGGGGAGGCTACGAGGGGTATAGGAGTCCCGTTCAGAGGCACTAACCCCAGCACCAGCTGGAGCAGGAGTCCCATTGTGGTGGTGCCAGTGATGCCGCAGAGAGGCCAGAGGCATACGGGGGGACAGGGACAGTTTGTGCAGTGCTGGTGCCCAGCCCTTACCCCAGCATGTCACCTGCAGGCAGACGGGGGCAGAGAGGATTAGGGCAGGGCCATGCCTGTGGCTGTCCCCAAGGTCACCATTTATGAGAAGTGTGGCTTTGCCTTTATATACATATTCTTGCATTTGTGTTTATTGCGGGGCAGCCGCCATATCTATGTTCTTGGGCATGATTTGCTCGTGACAAGTTGGCTGTGGTATCGTTTGCACAGCTCTTAGCCTTGGGGTGGAAATACTTGTTGAGGTTTTCCCCTTACATAAGTTGCATTGACTATTTCTAGCTAGTCAGCCTTGCCAGGTGAAAAATCCCTCAGCTGTTTCTTAAACCAGACAATAAAATATGATGCAGCAAACCAAAACAGTGGGTCTGACCTCATGCTAGGGCAACCTTCTGGGTCATTCAAAGCAGTCAGACCTTATCATACTGAAACTGGTGGTTTGGAAAGTGCTTAATCCATCCATATTTTTTGAAAGTGGCTTCATCAACTGGTTGCCTTTAACTTCTGACAAAAGATACTGACGTAAGAGATTGGTAAAGTTTATGACTCATGGAGCTACTTGCTTCACTCACTTGTAATTTCTAGTGCAAATGAGTAGTCAGCCTGCACTCAGCTGAGAAAGAAATGGCAGTTAACAAAGTAAGTAGAGCAGATTAATTAAATTGGCCGTTCTTGTTAACTCTTTCTGGTAATATAAAAGCTAGTAACATTGCATAAGATTAAAAGGTGACAAGATAAAAGGATACAATGCATCATTATCTCTCATTGCCCCCATGTGTTGTTATGGGACAGTCTAGGCTCATACTTGGTTAATTCAAAACATAATTAGACATTTATATAAATGTTTGTTATGTTAAGAAGCATTAAACCCTTGTTATAAACACTTTTCTTCAAGTCACCAGCCAGCCACACAACGTAGTTCAGACTGTTACTCTTCGGTGGACAGTTTTCTTTGTGGGTTTTCTAGCAATATCTTTGGAGTATGTGGTGCTGCCTGATGCAAGAGGGCGAGCAGAGAGCCCCCAGCAGTGCAGCACAGTCCCCACCTCCCTGTGCAAGGGGCAATCCTGACACCTAGCTCTGCTGCTGCTATTTAACTTCTCCCCATACTTATGTCTGTTATGTAAAATTAATGAGTATGTTCCTAATTCCCCAAGTTTGCTGATTTGCACTTCTCACAGAAGTGCTTCTTGTCACCTGAAACTGATGAGAAAAGCTGATTTAGGGCACTAAGGAAACCTTGTCCTCGCTCCCAGCTGTAGTGAGGATGCTCTGCATTCAGCTGGTGCTGTGTGCCTTTGCTCATGCTGGCCCTGCTGAACTGTGGGGTGAAACACAGGTATGAAGGGGCTGAACTTCGCACCTATTGATCACGGGGAAAGAGAAAAAAATGTAAAGGAAGGTGTCATTGGTACTAGATGACCCCCTAGCTCGGAGCTGGGTAGTTTTGCTGTCTCAACCCCTTGCTATGGGGCCCTGAGCTATTGGTGTTTGGGATGCATCTGGGCTACCAGTCTTCTATGTAGCAATATTGAAACTTGACACTTTCCAGCCCTCCTCCTCCCGGGGTCTGCACAGCAGCTCCCTACCCGGCTTTCTGCACTGTTGGGGCCGGGAGGGTTGAGCAGGTTCAGTGACAGGTCTGGGTGCCGCTGGCAGGGGTAGGGGGGCACAGCCAGGCCCCTGCCCCAGCCCAGCTGAAATGGGGAGCAGGGCCTTGCATCAGGTGTGCTCCAATTTTACGGGGCTGTGCAGAGTTTGCGCTTCTGCTCTGAAGCGCACTTTGCTCTTCTCCCTGAGCACTGCCACTGCCTGCGCAGGGGCTGTCACAAGTGCCTGGTTCAATCATCACTGTACAGATGGCTTTGCCCCCTTGCAGGATGTGCTACGAAGTAGTGCAGGATGTGACTAAAAGCTCAGAAATCGGCTTTTTTAAACCTAAGTGTTCCACCATTGCCCAGGTGGTGCCTAACGTAGTGCAGGCAGTGCCACATACAGGCATGCACTTCTGAGGTTTAATTTTCATCTGCTCAGGGTCTGGCCTGCAAACTTTAAATACAGGAAACCTCTCATATGAAGAAAGACCTCATTGTGACAGAGTTCCCAGAAGGGTGGGGGTGTTTGTGGGGAGCCGAGGAAAGCCTTGCTGCGTGATCAGGCTGGGTGTAAAAGCTGGTGGCTGGCAGGCAGCGGTCGCTGGTAGGGACAGCTGCAGAGCTGGGAGGGAGATCAGGTATAGAGCAGAAATAGCAGCCGGGATCAATACATCACGTGGCTTAGCCGGCAGCACCAGCCAAGGCAAGCCAATATCTAAGCCACGATGGACAAACAGCAGGGCCCGAGACAAAGGGAGGAGTAGGAAAGCGTGGTGATGCGGAGGCGGTGAGTGGGAGACAGCAGCAGAGAGCAGCATGGAGCCACGCTGGTGCGGCCGGCAGGTGCCTGATGCAGGGCCAGGCCTGCGAGGAAGCGCCTGCGGTGCACAACAGCAACAGCAGTACCATTTTTCTATGCTGGGAGCTCTGCTATGCATACAGGCACGTTTCATCGCTTGGTAGTACGTTAGTGAGGATCCTCGTTTTGACTTGGAGTGTGGCATTTCAGTTTGGTGAAGTGTGCGTTAATCGCTGTGCTGCAAACTTGCCATTCCTACCATCCAGTACCAGGGCAGCGTGTGTGCTGCAAGGTTTGTGATAGAGCTGCCTCATGCCTTTTTGATGTCTGCTTTCGTTTGGATGCATCGTGCTGCTGATCTACTTTGTTGGGTTTTAACCTAGCCGAAGGAAAGCCTTCAAGCGCTGCTTAAAAAGAATAAAATTATAGTTGTACTTTAGGGAGCAAAAATGATCTCTTTTGGCATTGTGCTGTTATCGCAAATGCATGAGTGTGATTTATCCTAATTAAAAAAATATGACAGACATAAGCCAGAGAAATGTCTGTAAATGACACAATCTGGTCCTGTCTTTGTTTATCACTATCATAATGCATTGCTGGCCTCCTAAAATTATTAGCCTTTGTTACTTGCTATCAGCCACAGGCTCTTGCTTGTGGAACTAAAAGGTGTGCAATAGTAAAGCAGAATGTGAGCATTTCAATGTGGGATCAGCGTTTCACTTAGTTATGCTCAATCCTTCTTTATTGCTTTTTTTTTTTTTGATTTATTTTCTGTTTGTTCAGTGGGCAGGACACGATTTTTCTAGCCTGTAGTTGAAATGCAGAAACCTGGAGTGGCGTTCAGAATTTTCCCCTTCTTGGAGTGAATTAGAGGGTTATCTGCTACATAAGGCCACCTCTATCAAATTAACACTGGTCATTTCCCCATGTGTGTCGAGTAAGTTTTCAGATCAAACCAGACCTCTGAAGGGATATACACTGGTGCATTAAAGAAAGATGCTGCGATATTCTGTATCAAAAAGGTTAAACGCATCGGATTCTATGTAAACACTCATTTTACCCCAGCTAACCTGTAAAGATTTCATTTTGCTTCATTTATCTTCTCCCTTACCCTATGCTAAACCATCCTCAGCTTCGATGAAAGAATCATGTCTCCATTCATTTCCTATCTTGCTGAATTGCCTTCGCATTTCCTATCATCTGCACATAATCCTATTCTCTCCATTATTGTCTTAATACCAAGTACAGCACAAGATAATGGATAGGCACTGTAATAACAGTGTGGCCTGTAGGAGCCCCTCGAGGGAAATATCTTTGACGCTGGTAGAATATTAATGCATCCCAGGTCCCTGATCTTCCTCTTTCACTTCATCTCCTGTTTTCTAAACTACATAATGACTTTCATATACATGACAAAAGCATTAGAACAGAAAAAGACTCATTGATGAGCAGCAGGGCTGTGTGATATTAAGAAGCACTATTCTCAGTTCTTTGTACAATTTTTGACCACCATCAGAGACAGTGTATGCAGGTAATTTCTGATTTGAATAGATACAGGCATAAAGAAGCATTATTGTACTCTGTTAATCCGAATGCCCATCACAGACACTGCATGAAAATAAATTAAAATGTAATTCTTCAATAATGCATCTGTCTACAGGATGATTTTCAGCAGATTAAAAACAAACAACTTGATATCACTTAGAAAGGCTAGTGGATTGTTTTTGAGAAGCTTAATCATCAGCAGATTATGAATGGAACAGTAAATCAAAGCAGGGTATGTTAAACAATGTAGATTGTGTTGTAGCGGCAATTTACTGTACATAATTTTTTAATAAAAGGGAAAAATTGATTTTTGTGAGCGTAAAAATTGAATCCTGTGAGAATTTAGCTGCTATTATTGAAAAAGGGAATGTTAAAAATGCTATTCTTGTCATGTAGGAGCAATAACCTTTCATTCCTCTTACACAAAACAGAAGTTTGCTCCCTTTAGGGCTCCCTTTAAGCGTAACTCTTTTCTCATTTTTCTTTCCTTTTGTGACAAACTCTATCTTTTGCTATCATATTTTGATAATGTATTCCTGATTCATCTCCCCCAAACCAGAGTGCGCACCCTGGGGAAGGGGAGAAACCCCCAAACTTCCCTTTTGTGCCAGACGGAGCTCGCCAAACTCATGCTGTGGACTTTCACTTTTAGATGCGGAGATCTGCCGACAGACACCCCTTGCTGCTTGTCTTCAAGGTCTGGTTTTAGCTGTTCCTGGTGCTGGGTTTCAGGTGAAACCGCAGGCTGGGCGCTCTGCAGCAGCCCTGCCTCTCCCTGCCTGCCGCCAGTTGCTGTAGGAGCAGAGCAGCTACTGACCATCAATCATTACAGATAATATCTAAGGAGAAAGGGAGAAATTATTTCAAATCAAGGGAACTGAGTTAGGAGCAGGAGGCAAGCAGCAGTCTGGTGCTGGCAGCATGCTGGAGAGGAGAAAGACTAAAGTCTGGCAGAATCAAGGGTGAGAGCTAATATATAAAAGTCCTGATGGAATGTGTTTTTGAGATTAAAAAAATTTAAAAAGTACTTGAAAATTAATTACATATTAAATCAAAGATTAAGAAAATCCTTACAAAATGCACAGGTATTCTGTGCTTTAAGAGCATGGCTGTTTTTCCCTTGTTTCCTGCTAAGTAAATGCTAAGAAGCGTCTTCCAACTTCAGTGCTCAATCCTGACCCATGCTTGTGAGGGGCTCCGGGGAGTCCGAGGAAATGTCAGGGCAAGTGACTGAAGCCATACTAAAAGAAATCTGTCCCGAGAGAAAAAGAGGAGACAGTCTGTCTATTCCTGGGCCTACTTTTGTTTTATTTATGCTCTAATTTTATTTTCAGATAATTCATTTGATTGATTTCACTGCTTTTAATGTTTTTTCTTCTGTTTTGAACTCGTGTGGTACTGTGAAATAGTCTAATATTGAATTATGCTGCTTCTGCATTTTAAACTGTGCTCAGCAGGGTAGAAAAAAAATACATGTGAATCTAAGAGACATTGCACTGTACATCAGAAAGCTGAAGTTGTCCCTTTGAAACCTGGTAAAAACTATGTTAGCAAGTTCTGTTGCTATCATTATAAATGCAATGCCTTTTCTTTCACATGTGTTTACTTGCCAAGAGAAAAAATGACATCCTGTGTGACACTGGTAGTGTGGGATCCCAGTTTATGAGACTGTAAACAAGAAGAGGTGAGAAAGAACTCAGTTCGTTACTTAGAGAATTCACTTAAAAATTGTTACGGTCTAAATTTAGGTCTGGAATCAAAATATTAAGTTGTTTTTTTCACTTCCTCTTCAAAAAAGAGTCTGGCATACGGCTTTTGTTACTCTTCCATGGCTGTCCTAAAATGAGGAGAGAAATTAATTTAAAATCATTTTCTAAAACCCAGACCTCCCAAAGTCTTCTGCAGCCTCCTCACCAGCATTTGGGGGGCTGCAGCCCTGGGGCAACCTTTCTTCCCGGGCTCTGGGAAGGTCCCTGTGAACCTGACAAACCAAAGCCCAATTTACGTGCAGAGGCCCTTTACTGCTTTGCTTGTATTTATTGCCTTTACTGTGTCTGTCACACTGCTATGACGTTTAGTGTCATATAGTAAGGTAGGAATTATTACTAACGTGATGACAACAGGAAAATCAAAGACGCCTAGCAAAGGCTTGAGACCCAGTGTTGTTGGTTTTGCATGGCCTCGGAGCAGGAGGCAAGCAGCTTTCCGTTCTCAGAGACAAAAAAACAGGCCTGGGAAAAAGGAAGTAATGCCTCCCCCCGCCCCAAATACTGGAAACCCAAGGACGTCTCAGTCCCAGTCCTCCAAAGAGCTGTATCTTGTACCTTGGATCAACTTAATCAAATGAAGAAAGACTTTGAAGATGCTCAGGCTGCCTTATAAGAAAGGCAGAAATGGATGTATTTGTTTTCAGGCTCGGTCATAGGTGAAGCCAAGCCAGGCAGGACAGGAGTCTGCAGCAGTCAGGAATTTATCCAGGGCGAGAGCGCCATTTTGGAGCATGTAAGTGGGTCCTCCCAGGGACTTTGAGTTGGGTGGTCATGGCTTGGGATATTGTTGAACTGTGTTTAAAGAAAAATACATGCTATCTTCCAGGGGGTTGAATGAACAGATTTCAGTTAAAACCCCTATTTTCAAATGTATTTCCTGCCATGTGTATTAATTACGTCCCTGTGATCTGTTCCACTGTCAGGTTGTAAGGCTGAGGGTGGCGGGTTTTTAACTGCTCACATTTACTGTCTTCTGCTTGTGGGGCCTTTTGTCAGAGGAAAGTGTGCCATATGCGCCTTTCAGAAGCCCCCCATTCACTTGGCTCCTGTTTGTTGTTTCTGACTTACTAAATGCTGCTAATTATTGCTAGTTTTTTTTCTCTTACTTACAATCACCCTCAGGTTTTTGACCAGGGAAAAAGCACTGTCTTTGTAGGGGTGAAGTACAACTTTGTTATCTTTGGTACACTATGTTCTTCCTGTAACCTCTGGCATACAGCAAAATTATCTTTTAAATTGACTTCTAACAATTAACGTCAATGTTACCATTCAAATACAGTTTTATGAAACAAGATGAACTCTGTTTATGACCCTTTTGTGATTTTTTGTTAAAAAAAAAGATTCTGAATTATATAGTTGAACTTTGAAGTTTAATTTAAATATTATACCTTGGTTTACAGCTTGTTATGCCTCTTCTTTTTAAAAGTATATTGCTGGCAAGAAATCTAAATAAATTATCATAAGCCATTTTCTCTATTCTATATAGCTGTATTTCTACTCTTAAGAAAAAAATGCCCTCCATTAGAGTATCTTTGATACTATAATTTTGATATTTTAAGAGATACTGCGTGTACTATGTGTGAAATACACTTGAAAAGATTTTATTTGTGATAGCAGTTCATGTTGTTTCTAATCTTAATCCAGGCATCACTAAATTCGTGTTTGCAAGTAAACATGATAATGAATGAGAATCCTCCTAGAATTGTAATTGGTGTCGCTCTTTTGTATTCTGGGTTTCAAATCTGTGTGTAGTTGTCAGTGCCCTATAGAAATGTTAATTATCTTGAATAATCCTGTTTGCCTTGATCAGGCTGGAGCAGTCCTAATCGGTAAGAAGGTATCACCCAAGAAAGTTAGAAAGGAATACGACATTAAAACGATGCAAAGAAATGGAGAGGTACAGTTGCAGCTAGGACGGGGAATGCCATGGACTGGAGAAAAAAGGAGCATGGGCTGAAAAAGGTGGAGTGGGTTTTCTTTGGTAGAAATGGAGGAGACCACCTAAAAGAGTATAATTTGAAGCAGCTGCAAGATGGAGAGCTGGGGCCACAGAATAATATCGCCTCCCCGCCCTGGGACTTGAAGGGGTAAATGCCTATTCCTCCGCATGTGCACAGGCATTTTGTGATGGTGCAGAAAGGAAGAAACGTGACTGACCGTGCTTTTGGCATGATTGCTCCCTGAGCGCTGTGTCTACTTCTCGGTACTGTGATAACTAGTAGAAAGTGGTGGGTGGACGAGGAGGGTGCAGCAAGCAGGGACTGGAGGGGCAAGGAGCTACACTGGCTCTGGTGGTGCTGTTCAGAAAACTGCATTTGCTACCGGGTGCATTGCTGTTTAACTACGCAGCTTCCTTGGGCTTATTCTTGTTGTTGTAAGTAGAGAGAGAAGTTGCTGCAGTATCTCCCATGGCATTTGTTAATAGCAATCAGACTTCTTTTAGAGATGGTGATTGCAAGTAAGAGTAGGGTGGCTGCAGTGCAGTTGAGTCAGTATATTCGGACAGTGTGTCTGGAACACGTTGGTGCACCAGACTCTTATGTGTAGGACACGTGAGCATACGCTTGGTGAGTGGGATATGCAATCAAGTATGGTGTAGGCTCCTACTCAAAATGGCAATTCTCAGTTGAACTGCAAATTTAGAAGTCAATGTGCAAAAACTAAACTTGTCACAGCAGTAAAAAAGAGCAGTCTGGATAATCATACTCTTCTGTTTGCAGATGGAGAGGGGGACTGGGAGACCTGTTTTCTCAATTATGGAGTCCTCTGAGCTTCCTTGAAGTGGAAGGGGCAGTCAGTGAATTGGGGGAATAATAAACTCTGAATATTATAATCCTCTGAAATCATAGGGAACAGAATGCTTGCTTGAAGTTTGAATCAACATTTGTGAAACTTTGAATCAGTGTGTTCATGATAACATGGACAGCGAGCCCCATACTGTGCTGAGAAAGGAAAAATTACTGCTCTAGAGCACAAAAATGGCTCTGGTTTGTAATTACTTTTTTTTCATTAATGTAATTTTTTGGTTAGTTGCTGCATTAATAGAATGTTTTGCTCACATCATATTCAAATTTGGACTGCAAAGGCATGGATTTTTGTAGGAAGACCTTATGTAATTAAATTTAGAAAGTTGTTGAATAATTTGTAATGTTTAATGAGTAATTTATGGTTTATCAGGCATGCTTGCCAACTAATATTTTCCTTCTTTGTTATTTGTTGATCCTGGGTTACACAGTTTTGGTTCTTTGGGATTTCTGTGTTATTCTTCATATGATGTTTATTGTTACCATATCCTGTATGGTACAGATCACATATTAGTTTGCAACCACTTTACCACGGTGTCTCCTACTTGATCATCCATTTTACTTGCTGGAGACAGTGTCTTGGATAGCAAAGTGGAAGCAGAGCGGTTTCTAGTGAATTCAAGCAAACTGACACTCTGCTGTGTAGCAGCGCTGGGCCCATTTCAAGGACTTCAGCAGGTACCTGCCGTTATCAGGGGCTCTACTTCAGTGAGCTCATTTCTGCCATCCTCTATCAGCATCCCGTTTCCTCGGAAATGCGGGGCGACTGAAAGCTCTCCCCCTCAGACACTGATGCAGGAACATTAATTACTGTGGTGCCTTCTAATTTCAAAACTGGAATACTATAGTTCTCTCCCTAATGGACTTCCAGACTCTACTATGTGGAGATTAAAGTGAATTAAACAACTCTGCAAAAGATCTTTTACAGACACCAAATTTTGCACTTGCATTAAACCTGTTCTCAAATCACTCCCCTGACTCCCTCCTGATAAAGTTTCATCTTTTTTTCAGAATGTGATTGATCTCATTAAAAGGCATTAACACCTCTTTAATCCCATCATCAAATTAATCCTGTTGATACTGTTAGTATCTTTGTAATGAAATATAGAGAAAAATAAAACTGTAATTTGGCCTTTTCAGATTTTCAGTGCAGCTAAACTGACATGCCGAATTGTACCAGCCCTCATGCTGTCAAGAGATGTCCTAAAAAAGCTCTTAGCCCTGATTATCCATTGGAACAATGGCTGTGTCTCTAATTTTAGACAGCTGCAAGCGGGGTGACTCTCTGCAAAGGAGCAGGACATTTTGTGCTGCGTTCCCTTCTCAGGAACGTGAACTCTTCTCCGCCTGCTGAAAGCCCTGCTGTTTACAAGCCTGAGATCTTCTTGTAAACACGCGCTTCTGCACTGTGCCCTTGAATGGCTTCAGCATTTAGCACAGTCCTATTCACAAACACAAGTACTATATCCTTGCCTCTCTCAGCACTCAGTGCCCTGCTGTTTGCACCTCTTACAGTAAACTCCGTATTTTTATGTAAAAGCTGTGGTGTCTGACTGTAACTTGTGTACTGCTGCCCCCTCCCAAAGAATGCTTCTTGTTGTCGTATACAGTTTTCCTGGATAACGTTTTCTTTTCTCAGAAACTCAGACTATAAATATTCACTTAGAGCACATCTCCTAAATCAATGATGTATTGTCGATGGGAGTTAAGCTTTCATAAAAATACCATTGTCAGGCAAGGTTTTGTACAGCAGCTACGAACTAGATAGGGAAAAATTTGAAACTGTGGATAATTTGTTATCTACGTATCCCTGATGACTGAATTGGACACCTGTAACTGAGAACACTTCTTGTAACACTGCTTTTAAGTGGTAAAGTTACTGAATATAGCAAAAAAAAAACCAACCCAAAAAACCTTAACCATAAAAGAAGTTGAGTATAGATTTGGAAGAGGGGATATGTAAAATGCCTAATTAAGAATAAAGAAAAACCCTGTGTTGAAGTTTCAAAACCTGCATGAGCATTGTGTGTGGAGATAAAGCATTCCCAAAGGCAAATGCTGCAAGAAAATTATTCTTGGCATTTTCTATTCATTTCCATTACCTTCATTTTAAAATTGTCTTTTCTAAAATATATACATTTCAAGCAGTATCTGCAGCGTGCTGCTATGCGTAGTGTCACATCGTACCAGGGCAGGTTGTGCTCTGCTCTCTTTCAGGTGACATTCTTGGCACCGTTTTAAGTTGCGCTGTCCACCTAATGGAAGTGATGACTGAGAGTAGATGTTGTTCATGTCTCTTAGCTACCCACTCATTGTCTTCTGTTGTGATTCTTTAACTTCTAGAGTGTATTTTGGGCATTGCTGTTACGCAACCATCTGGTAGCTCTTGAATTTATGGAATCTGCCAGGGGCACATGTGCTGACGTTCAAAAAGAGAGTAAAAGACTGTTAGCCAAACTATTCCCCCTTTTGTTTAATAGATAATATTTGGCTTGTACTTGGCACACCAGAAAGTTCTTCTTTAGAAGTAAAAATCAAATCAAAAAGATGTCATAAAATCTTCTGTAATTCATCAGGCTGTGCTCTAACTGCTGGTTGACCTGCTTTCATATGGGTATTCCTACCACCAAACGGAAACAGTAATCTTTGCATGCAGTAAAATCTCTGTGCTACAAATCAGTGGTGCAAAGCTTTGACGTGTGCATAAGCTAAGCTATACCTGTTATCTACTTGCCTTTCTGTATGAAGGTTTTAAACACTTCCAATTACGGTTTTCATCAGAGGGAGCCCTGCACCGAGTGCTTCCAACCCCTATGCAGGACGTGGCATCTCCGCACGTGCAGCTGCCTTGGCAGGTCTGTTCTCCTTCCCTGCTGCCAGCAACCCCCAGTCAACCACAAAAGGTTTGCCTTCAGTATTTGATCAGCAAACAATGAATATATTGAAAGCGTTTTCTTTTACCATGCAGAAGGCACTAAAGGAAACTGTTTTGCCTAATTGCACATATGTATTTACTTTATTAATTTTCTACTTCTCTTTAGTGGTGCAGCAAGCAAAACCTACATTCCCACATAGAAGGCCTCTAAAGCCAAACGCTCCACCACTGACGTCAAAATGAATTCGTCCGAGGTCTCTAATGGAAGCACAAGGAGAGCCTTGCCCATAGTTATCTCTTCTGCTGGTATCTCTTATGGATACTAGAAAACAGTTGTGAAATCTTCCATTTAGGGCTGAATTATTTTACAGATGTGCAATTGGGTTACTTGAGTTTTCAAAAAATTCCTAGAAAGCAAGTTCTGAACTTTTTAAGGTTAAATAAGCTTAATTAAGACTAACAGAAAACGTATATCAAACTGTCATGCATTAGATAGAGGTACTGTTTACAAATTTCTTGTTCTAACCTACATGCATACACGTACTGCAAAAGCTACAGTGAAAGCTACAGTGATTTTAATGCTACTGAGGTTTTTAATACCAACCCTAAATCATTGGACAAAATCATAGGGTCTTGTTGTTAATTTTTTCCATAGTGGTTCTTGCCACGGAACATGGCACTTCAGTTAAAATGAAATGTAGTCTAAAGGCTGTTCAGGAGGCAGCAGGACAACGCCATATGTGGAGCTATTTACCTTTCAGAAAACTTTAATAAGGATACGGCACCTCTGGATAAGCAATAGTTTGCGTATGATGCAACCATGTTATTTTGTGGCCAGGTGCTGAAACAAATCACTGCTTTCTGCTAAAAATAGCAATTGAACAAATCCCTGCTGGGCACTTGGTTGAGGTGGATTTTCCCACCCTGTGCTTGCAGCAGAGTGCAACCCACTGAAGCCACACTTACAGCATCAGTGATGGGAACGCAGTGGTGTGGGGTTCGAACAACCTGATGAATTCGGGCAGAGAGAGGAGAGATCTGTTTGGTAACCAGACTCTGTGTGCCAGTCCAGCGAGCTGGGATGAACACACCAAAGGAGACATGTTTACACATTGTAGTAGAGTAACACGGGCTTTACAGCTTCTGCAGTGTCTCTTACTGACCTCCAGTAACTCATGGACTGGAGTATATTGCTACAAGCTTGTCAGTACAGTTTTAAGATGAGGAAAGAGTAAATAATTTATCTGAAGATTATAACAAGGTCATGTTAAATGCTTTGACAGACCGGTGCTGGGTAGGATGGCATCGTGGTGCGTGGGCAGAGGCGGCTGCCCTGGCATTGTGCAGGGCTGGGCAGTCCTGGGGGGCCGCCTGCCCTGTGGGGCACAGGGCCACCACCCCATGGGCAGCCACGAGACTGGGTTTCTCTGTTGCTTTTACACCACTCCCTGGTGCAGTTTGATTTGCAAGTCTGATTGTGGAAAAAATATTTCTTTTAAATAGCCACTTTATTCTTTATTTGCCTCATATTTTGGTTTAAAACAGAAGCCTTAGTAAAGTATATTGAATACAGTGCTTTCTGCTGAGACAGCATATGTGTTGTAACTGAAAGCATGAGGGTCTTCCTGTTCCTCAAGATTACAAACAGAAACTTCTTTCCAGTATACCACTCCTATAAGGAATAGCATGTTTGAACTCAAAATAAGCAATTCAGGGATGCTGGACTGACACATCTGACCCCACACGGAATTACAGACTTGCTGTAAGTACTGGCTGGGAATTTTTGACAGATTTAATTCAGCTGCAAGTAAGAATACGTTGAATAATGACAGAAGCTTATGTCCTCAACACTTAGTATTATCATTGTAAAAACAATTCTATCTATCTTTGTATCTCTATAGACAAACAAATACTTGAATTATCCATCAAATATATTTTTAGTGTAGGCAAGATGTTATGGGTTTTTCTCCAGCTCATGTAAAATTCTTATTTTCAAACTTTTTTTACTGTGCTTTATTTCTGGAGAGCCAGTGGTCAGCAAGAAGAATGACTCTATGATGACTTTTTTTATAACAACTTTTTGCGATGTTCTTTGCGATATCTTGGTGCAATTAATAATAAATTAACAACACAAGTTAGTGGTGATCACAGTGAGAACCTAGGGGAAAACAATGAAAGGCTCCCATTTTAATTTAAACAATACAAAACCACGTTTGTACCATTAGCATATCTGGTAGAATATTCTAGGTATAATGTGGTAACTGCCAAAGGTAGCACAGTTAATCCGCATACAAGTATTAGCTCCTGCCAACACAGGCCACTTAAAACATGCATGAAAAGGGACAAAAGTATTTTCTAGTGTGATAGTTAAAAAGACACCTTCTGGTGCATGTCAACATTATTGTAGCTATTTAGGGTGCTAAAGGTAATAAAATACTATGCATTAATGTGTGGGATAGTGATTTTTACAGAAGTCAAATTTTTTGTACCAGTCTTTGCCTTTTGAAGGGCAAGGGGAAAGGCAGTCTTTGTTTTACTTATGAGCATAGACATGCCAAAATCTCAAAACATATGTGTGTTGATGGAGCTGTGCAAATGAGGATATATTGGCCAGAGTAAGTGGAGGAAACTCCAGCTTCCTAAGAGCCTCAGGATTTGTTTGCAGTCACTTCCCCTTCAAGTAACTTGTTGGAAAATCCTACATAGCACCAAAGGCAAAAAAGACACTTTTTTCATTCCTGGGAGAAGCAAGATACGATTTCCGTGACTTCTATGGCAGGGGCGCCCAGTGACAGAGAAGCTGCACCCTCAAGGTGCTGCACTCACTGACTGCAGGGAAACAAGGCCGAGGTCGTCCAAAAGGAAATACCCTTCTCCAGGACTTAATGCAATCCAATGCTGAGGCTGTCAGAGAGGCACATTCGGGTTGCGATGGGAGAGTTGCACAGAGAGTGCGAACCACTGAGTGCTGAGGTAACTTGTCTGCTGAAGATGCTTCTGTCATTCCAGGATGTTGTTCAGGGCATAGAAAATATTATTTAAAATGTGCTAAAAGTAGATGGCATGCAAGTGAATTGTAATGTGTTGGGGTGAAAATGTGATAAACTACTCTTCGCCTTTGACAATACTCTGTACCACTTCAATTCTTGGAGAAAATGATAAGCTTCTGATAAAATAATAAGAAAAACAGAAGAAAACACAAGCCTATCTTTCATCTGCTTCCATCTCTTTAGTTCACAGAAGTGAATGCTGTACAGGAGTGAGAGGCAGAGGGTAAAGGGGGATTGAGGTGGGAAGGATTGTGATTATACTGAAAATAGGGGATATGATCAAGTAAGATAATAACCAAGATTAAGAAGAAAGAATACTTTATATAAGCTTAAAGGGGAAGAACTTGGTATGTTGCAAAACAAGAGAAGAAGAAATAATTGTTAGTCTATAGTATTCCTCCTGGAATTATATACATATAATATAAATATAAAATAAATAAAATGTATTAGTCTTTCCAGTGGGGCTGCAGCAACACTGTTGCTAAGGGATGAGCTGCCAGAATAATAATGAAGAGTGTTGCTATAAATTCTCCTAAAACAAAGAGGATTTTTTTGTTTTTAAGAGGAATTTTACTAGCATGACATTACTAAGGAAGTTTTGAGCAGAACTGCCGTTTTAGAACAATCATTGCAGGTTAACACGCGCATGTTGAAGGCAGAATAGGCAATTGTGGTGTAGTGGTTAGATGTGAACTACTGCCAATATTCAAGCTGAGTGCTAGGAGAAATACCTGGGGTAAGTAGAGGAGCATTAACAGTTTCATCTCACTTGTTTCCAGCTTTTGGAAGGAAGGTGGAAGGGCAGGAGGAGAAAGCAGCACTACAGAAAACAACAGAAAAAATAACTTGACAAAAATGATACCAAGAGATGTGTAGAACCTGGAAAAACCTAAAGGGCCTATTCCTAATCAATAACGCCTTCAAGATACAAGCAGTGCAAAAGGCAAAGGAATTATTCACCATCTGAGATGGAGATAAGAATGAGGGCCTGAGGCAAATGCAGAAAAACTTTAGGATAAATATTAAGCAAAGTTCTCAATAGTATGGTTTGCTCCTGAAATTGTGGCTGTGCTCTGTAATGTGCAACGTTTTGATAAAATGCCAAATTCACTCTTGAATGCATTTGGAAAAAGATGGAGTCACAGCAATACACTGAGATTCTCCATCATGCTGTGCTCAAACTCTGCTTGGAGACAGAACATGCAGGATAATATTTCTCCTTAAAGGGTAGGGAGGAAAGCTTATCCCTTTCCAGTGAAGAGCAGGATCATTTTTCGGAGATGCAGTTGAGTATCGCATAGTAAATACACAGCTCAAGTTTGGAATGACGTGGTTTTTTGCAAAGTTTGGGGAACACTCGTACTGCAGTGATGGGCTTTGTGGAGGGTGTGATGCACCTGGTGGAGGCTGTGAGACTTCTACTGAAATGCACTGGAAAGACACAGTGCTGTGTTAGACAAAAAGGTTAAGTATAACCTGGAATTCGCAGGCTTAAAAGATAGACAAAATAAGTAGAAAGGGAAATATAATCCTTCTTCCTTTTCTTTCTAACCTGTTAGTTAGAACCTGTTAGTTCTTCAGAGAAATGCTTTCCTGGGCTAAGATCATTCAAGCTGTTTCATTCATACAACGAATCAGTGGTGGTATGTGTGGTGTGCAGAGTGGAAGAGACATCTAAGAATAAAAAAGTTCAATTTTTTAGCTAATATCAGCAGATGCTGACCCACATCATGTGACTTTCTGTAACCTGATGTAATGCTCTGTGTTTAGGGTCACAGAACAAGGACCTGTCCTGGAGGAATTGCTTTTTTTTCCCCACAATGAAGACAGTGAAGAAGTTAGGAAAAATGTCGGTCACTGTTGGCAGGGTTATTTTCTGTTCCTCTCTTATATACTGCCTATTGGGGATGGAAGTCCCCATGCTGCACCTCTGTGGTGGCATGCGGAGGGGAGGAGTGAGGGGGGTGCAGCCCCTGTGCAGTATGGCTTTTATCCCATAAAGTGTCAGCCTCTGCAGTGGCTTTACAGGAGCTCTGCTTTATGTCACAATGTAAGGAGTTGCCAGAAGAGGGGGGCAAATGGGGGAAAATGAGGTTTGGTTTATAAAGCTGGCTCACCCCATGAGTGAGGAGCATCAGTGATGTACCAGTGACTGTACCAGGCTTTCAGGTACACAAGATTTAGCTGTAGGGCTGTACATCTCCAATCGTGTGTTAAAGATTAAGGAAAGGCTCCGAAACCACCAGTCTCCCTGTATGTGTTCCTGTGAGCATCGGCTTGTGCCACGGGTTCGGGTGATGCTGTTTCTTGTTCAACACAACCATCAGCTTCTTGGAGCATCCGCCTTTTGCTCACACCATGATTAAATTGTACAGGGAGAACATGTGTTTCTCAAATCTCCCTGCAGCCCTTTGGATATGACTGTGTTTTAAGCTTGACAAGGGGAGGCGAGGGTGCACATGAAAGTGCGCAGTTCTGAGTTTGTTCTTTTTGGTGCTTTCATATTGCAAAGATCAATAATTTACCTCCTGTCAGGTGAAATCAGAAGATTAGTTGCATTAACCTTTGAATGCTTGCATAGTGTGTGTAAATTGATCTTACCTTGCTGAAGTCCTGTTTGCAGCCCTGCCATGCTTTGGTGGCAGGGGAGCTACACTAAGCTGTGCTGGCTGAAGGTATGGCTTATAAAGCACTATATATGAATAAACATTGCTGTTATAATGGGAGGCAAGGAAGAGGGGGAATCATCAACAAACTGGTGGTTTGATGGGGCTGGGCACTCTTTTGGTTTAGGCTGCCCATTGGATTGGATTTGTCACCCAAGGTAATGTTTTTGTTGTTGTTGTTGTTGTTGTTGTATGTTTTCTTCTCAAATACACCCTCTGCTCTTGGTTTAGCTCATCACCTATACATACACACAGAGCTTTAGGGTGATTTCCAGTGCTCTCTAAAAGGTCAGTCAGCCCTTACCCAGCTTCGCACGATTGCCAGTGCTTCCTGTAAATGACAGGGGTTCAGAAATGCCGTGCTAATAATCTGGCAGGGTACGTTTTTGGCTGAACCCAGAGCAAGCGTTGCCGCTCGTCCTGGGCACCTTGGTGCAGCGGCACCACAGTGGCTGAGGCACCGTGTGGCTCTGACCCGGTCAGCACCTGGTGGGTCCTGGCCCTGTCCTGCTCCTGCCACGCTGCCCAACATGGGGCAGTGATTCCTGCGACTCCTCCCAGGCGGCCGCCTGGCTCTCTGCATGCGGGTCTGGGCTCACCCAGCGGGCGCCTGGCACTGAGGAGCGCTCGCTGTGGGAGGGGAGCGATGCCTGCCCAGCATTGTCCTCGGGCGGTGCAGAGGTTCCTCAGATAGGCATTTTGCTCCATTTTCTCTTTGCAAATGCTGTGCCTGGTAGATACTATAGTGCCACCTAAAATGTTGCTTGCTTACATTATTCTGAAAAAATGCTGGTAATAATCACCTACCAGCAGGCAGCGGTTCCCTCTGTGTTCAGAGGCATCAATTGCCTGCTGCAGCACTGCTCTCCTCAATGGCTCAGGAACTGCCTTAGGCCCGTGGCGGCGCTCTCTGTGCTGCCGTGAATAAATGTAATTCTCTGATCACATCTCTCATTTGTGCATTGATTTTGAACTAATGATGTGTTTGTGTGTGCATACCTAGGGAAAAAAAAAGTATTATGTGCTAGAATTCCTCCTCCGTTTTGGACTGTGTAGCTCAGGGCTGTCATGGAGGTACTGCATGTAGCACCGCTGCTGTGCCTGGATTTTTATGAAGTCCTTGGAAAGATTTAATTAAACTGTTTTCTAGATTTCATCTTCTGCAGGAACGGCCTTTTATAGGTTCTACCCATGGGGTATTGTTTATCCAATTTAAGGTATTTAAATGCAGAATATTATTCTGGTGTATTTATTCTGTGGAAATCTAGACTTAATTTTTTTCCCAAGCAGTTTGCTGTTATGTGGAGCAGATGGAGTCCACATTCCGCAACTGCTATGAGAGATGAGATTGAAATGAGTTTGACTCTTTTCTGTGTTTTGTCAAAAGCCTGCAGGTAACTTGACCTTGCTGTGTCTGAACATCATAAGTATTTCTTATAGTTCTATTAAAACACTTCCATACATATCGCTGTCATTTATCTTATTCTGTATTTAACCAAATACGTTTTTCTCCTTGAGATTTTCTCCAGTTCTGGTCACTGTATTTCTATCTGGTTTGTCCATATAAGCTATTCACTTGCTTGCAGGGTTTGCTTATGAATTGAACATTGTGATGTTCTCAGGTGTTGCCACGAGTGCAACATGGGGGCACATCTCTTGCGCTGCCATTGCATCAGCACTCAGGTTCCTCAAGTTTCTCAGTGTGCAAATCACAGCTGACAATTCAGCCAAACCATGAAGTTACCTGTGCCGGCACTGTGATGAAAACACCCACCGCTCTCCTGTGCTGGAAATCCCCTTGTCAGACTCGGTTACCCACAGCTCTTTTCACCATACATCATCACGATTTTGCAGCCTCCTCTGCTTCAGGGAATCTCTCACCACAAACACGATTGACTTTTCTTACTGAAAATTGAGCCACAGCAAATTTCTTACACGATCAATTCTGTTCACCCACAAGATATGACTGGCCCTTTTCCTCAGACCCCAATAAATGCCTTCTCCCTTTGACTCGCTTCGACTTTCTACTTTACACTTATTTATTTATGCAGCCAGATTCCCAGGTCATTCCTCGCCCTGTTCAAAGACATCAGGTTTGCACCTCTCCCGTGCAGGATGTCTCCAAAGTCAGAAGCATTTTCTTTGAATAAAATTAAGTCCTTATGTCTTTGTAGACCCTTTCCCATGCCAGAAGCTCACCCCGCTCGGGCACTCTTGGCTTGGTCCAGCCTGTTCCCATCTCCATCAGACTCTTTCCGCTCTTGCCGAGCCCCGGCCCTTGGTGGGCTCTGTCATCCCTGAATTTCCTTCCAGCCTTCTCAGGCAGGTGGGCAGGTCCCAGGGGGGACCCAGACGTGGGGCCATGCCCTCTGCGACGTGGCTCCCTGCCCGGCTCTGCCCACCCTGTGGGGAAGTGACCAGAGCGACTCCTGGTACGTATCTGATTTTGAACTTGTGTGCTTTTGAATTACACTGTATGAAACCATACAATAGCTCCTAATGCTTACAGTATAATTTCCCCCTGTTAGTTTTCATTTTCTAGTATGGCGCTAGTTCTGTATTGTTATTTATTTTATGTACCCTTTATCATATTTGTCAGTAAATCTCCAGCAGACACAAAGCAGTGGGGTGTGTTTGCAGCACTACAGCTACCAGGGCTTGGCAAAATAGCAGTGTAAAAATCATTTGCATTAAAGCTAATAAAGACAGCTGGAATGGACCCCAAAATATGTTCAATAAACCAATAAGAGTGACTGCTGATTATACTCCTACTTTAGTAAAAGTAACTGGTTTTCATTCAATGTTTAGAGCACTGTAATTGTGTAGTGTAGTATTTTACCCGCAATTTAAATCTAATATAATGGTCAATGCCTGCCTTTAAATGCTGACAGTTTGCTAACAATTTCCGGTCTCATGCCTCATGCATTTTATTTCCTCCATATAAGGGTAGGGTGAATGTCTCACCATGTAGTTTGCTGTAACTCCTGGTAATTGCTGATTCCTTTATTGTGACCATTATAGCTATTACTTTGGGGAATAAAGGCGTGTTGGGGTTTTTTTTCACCCCAATTCCTGTATTCAAGGTTTTCCAGAAATCTTCTGGAGGAGTAGAGAGATCATACTTAGGGAAAGAATTACATGAATTAACCACTTAATAGAATTATTTGAAAATCTAGATGGTAACATGCTGCTGTAGATTCCCTCTCCATTTCGCCCTAGCAAGTTCAGCTTATCTATCCTATGGAAATGATTTATTTAAAATAGAAGTGTCAGACCTTGAGACAATAATATCCTACCAAATCTGCATGTCTTCAAAATATGTGCTTATTCTGAAACATGCACATATTGGCTTTCATAAAAGAACATGCCTGTTTTTTTCCTTGTTTGATGCATGCCAGCAATTTTTATAAAGAGGATAACTGATAGACATTCTTTATAATAATGACAAATAAATAACATCTCTTTCCCACAGTGCTTGACAATGCAAGGATTCGGTGCAGGATTATTATAGGCAAAAATAACAAGCAGAATTTGCCTGTACCCTGCGCCATACGTGAAACAACAAATCAGTCCATACTAAGTTCGTTTAGCCATATTTTACATCTTCTAGAGCTGGAATTGTGTAGCCTACAAAACAATTTATATTTTATCTGTACCATCTAATTAATTAAATGGCCCCAGAGTACCAGACTCACAAATCTCGTTAATAGCTGAATACTGAAATAAAGGCTGTTCACCCCTACTAGAATAATATTTGCATATCTCCACCTGCGATGGGTAATAAGTACCTGCCACAAATCAGAATTATGAATTTTGTACGCCTAACAAAACCGCAGGGGAAATTATACCTCAGACATTCCATAATAATTGCAGCTAAGCTGTTTAGTGCCATCCACTTATTCTGCCTGAAGTGTTTAAAGCAGCAACAGTTGTAAATGAATTCAGGCACACATTCAAGAGAAAATGTTTTAAAAAGTTTTTCTGTCTTGCCATATGTAATTATCTTTATAGAAATGTTCAGCTACAAGTTATAACATGCTCACATTTAAAATTGCAAATTAAAAAGTAAGTTCCTCCAATTAAAGTACATTTTATAAAAGCATTTTTTTAAGTTTACTATGATGATATAGGAAACAACTTGGGCTGTGTTTATCCCATTGGTCTCCCAGAATTGGTGATCCAGTCTATAAATGACTGCAGTGAGGGGCCTGCATTTGCAGTGCTTCTTTCCCCAATAACGTGCGATTCCTGGGGGAGAGTTAACTGTTAAGGCTTGGACAGAAATATACGGCAATGTAGATAGTCTTTCATAGGCCAGGGAATTGGGACATTAAAGTAGGCAGCACGTGTTGCCTCCGGTTTATTTTCATGACAGGAATGGAAGCTGCATATGGAGCAGAGCTGGGAAGGAAGAGCAGTGAGATGCTGGTGGTCCTAGCTTCTGAATGGGAGTATAAAGGAATGATAATGCCCAAGTTTACACTTTATATAGTGATTTGACTTCCAGAGAGCCCCAGAGCTCTTTATAAGCACAGGTCCTGCTCAGCCACCCGCGTTAGGACAACTCTAGGAACTGGACTGTCCTTCCCTTTGGGAATACAGGGTGCTCTGTGAATCTGGAATGAACCCATGCTCTGTGTGTGTGTATCTGCCGCTTGTGGCACTGTGTGACCGCTCCCAGTTTGTCAACAGAAGCTCAGAGTCCAGGGCACAGGCAGTGCTTTTGAATCCATAGCAGCGCATGGTGCGTGTTCCACCTCTGTCTGCGGGTGAAGATATGGAGACATGGGACAGCACCTGTCCCTGTGGGGTCCCTGGTCCCAGTCTGCCTCTCTGCAGGAGCTGGCAGGGGACAGGTCTTTGTTACTGCAAACAGGAGGCTTTAGGCAGCAGACTGGTGACAGTCCTGCTGTCTCTTGTGATGTAAATGCATGAATCAAAATATTACAGATTTTAGAGAAGGCAACAGACTAACAAAAATAACTCCTCCTTCACCCTGGTTCTCACTGAACACTTTGTGTTTTATGAAGAGCTAGGCTTCCCCTCTCTGCAGCAGAGGAGAACACAGCTGAAACTGCAGTCTGAGCGGTATTTGTGATCACTGAAATCAGCTCATCAATTTAAAGCTCGTCTTCTGATTTTGGGGACTTTTCTCTTAGTAATGCACAGCATGGGCAAGCCTGGGGATGTACGTTTAGGCTGGGGGTGGCAGTACACTGGAGGGAAGGGAGACACAGGGAAACCTCACTTCCATCAGATGAGAAGGGCAGAGGCAGCCCAGAAGAGGGCACGGGGTGGCGGGGAGACAGATCAGGGTGTCCCTGAGGAAACTGTGTCCTGGAGGGAGGCTGGCAGTTTGGGTAAGCATTCAAATACACATGTTTGTACAGACAACCAAACTCACCTCAGGGCTAGGTTTAAGCTATGATAACACCAGCCACTGTAGCCTTATAACACGAGAATATAACCTCGCTATAACGCTTGCTGCCCCTCCAGAAGCGGAGCAGGAGAAGCCTGGAGAGGATCGCTTCTGGAGAGGCAGTGGTACCCTCCGCCGAGCCTTGCCGGCGACATGCAGCCCCCGGGGAAGGAGGCCCCATGGCACTGCGGCTCCTGTGCCTGTAAATGTCCACATCTGTATGCTGCGAGGGTAGCAGTCATTTTGCCAGTGTTCTAGTAAAGGATTAAAAAATAATTAGGATTTATATATGTTCAAAAGGAAGGGGCACAGTGCAGCGAGTCACAAGGAGGTGATTAAGTCAGGTTGTCTGGCTCTGCCTAGACTGACAGCAGTGAGTCTGAAGGTTTAGGAAAATAGCTTATAGCCTATTACCATGATGAAGTGTAGCTTAAAACTACATTTTATATTTTAGATTACTAACAGAGGAGGTCCCTATGGAATTTTTTTCATATTGCATAAAATGGCTATAGAAGCTGAACCATAATCTCTCACTAGCTTACACATTAGCCCAGGGCAATAAAGATGTTTTTATTGGAGGCAGATTTCATGAAAAGTTGTTCGGTTTTATCTCTGAATATTATACTATGCTGAAGGCATTTAAGTATCCTGTTGGGACACTCTGTCCTGGAAAGCAGTTACTCTCAAAAGGACAGCGAGGTCATTGGAAAAGCTCTCCTTTCTGCCAGAGTGCTGCAGGATCCTGCCCTTTCCCCTCTGCTCATCTACCACTCTTTTGCCTTAGCTGCAAACAGAAGCCAAGCCGCACTTTCAGACTGCAATCCCTGCTTGCGCTCTGACGGATCCTGATCTGGCACCGGCAGCTGAACATGGCTGAAAGGGAGGCTCTAGTCCTCCTGTCTGCTTCCTCAAGTCTTGCCAAGTCGTCCTTCCTTGCTCCCCTCCAGCAGTGCAAGATCCTGCCTCTCTCCAGCAAGGTTGCAGGTCTGCTCTTCAGTTCACACCTCTTACCTGGGCCGTTCCCAGAAACAGCAGGCTGGTTCTCTGCCGTAAGTTGCCACTTTTCCTGTCTTGGCTGGAAGCAATTAAAATGCTTGCCCCAACTCCCATCATCTTACCTTGATTTTTCACAACATCCTTTTCCCTAATCTTCACAAAGGCAGCACTAGTTAGCACTACCCATCCAGAGCGTCATGGCAACCACCCCTTCCCTAATGGCTCATGCTGGCCAGGCTGCCTCTCTGTATGCATCCCTCCCTGCCAGTTCCCTTGATTTCACAGGTAGGGTAACCTGCTTGTCGTCAGGCCTCTTCCACCCATCACTCAGTATCAGCCTGCGACCATCTCTTGGCACTTGCTGTCATTACAGGATAGTTACATTTTCTATCAAGCCCTTCATGCCTTCTCCTCCTATTCCTGCACTTTCTCTCCCTTTCGTTGGCAGCGGTGCCTCATAAATATCCATAAGCCTGGCTTCTAGCTGTGATTCAGCGCTGCGTGTTTGTCTCCGTGGCTTGTACGTTTGGAGGACTACTGGCAGTTCAGGGGTCCTCTCTGCCTCTCAGGTGGTCCCTGCTCCCCTGCAGACACTCCACCTGTCTTCTGGATTTTGCTGTCCCGTGCGGTTCTTGTAGAAGCTCAAATACATACAAAAGGTGGGAGAGTATCCTCTCTAAAGCCAAAGACTTCAGAGTCCAGACTAGACTGCTAGTGGCTAATAGCATCAGAAAACGCTCATTGTACTGCTATGTAAATGCAGCAGTGTTACTTGGGCTTAGTCCCTTTCCAGTTGTATTCGTATGAGCTTGCCTCTGTCTGGAAGGCAGATGAGGAGTTGGCATTAGTGGTTTCTTTCCATAAACTATTATGCAGAGGATAATCTCTGATTGATGAGGTCGTGCCCCGCTACCTTACAAAGAAACACATGTGTCTCTCCTAGATTTAAACCTAAGGCCATACTTGGCAATCAGTCAGCAGTTCCTCATTGATTATGACTGGCAGGGATTTTTATTATGCTTATTTTTCGTTTTATTTCCTTCATTTATCTAAATCTACCAAATATTTCTGTTTAATCTTTCAATCTATAAAAAGTACAGATTTCATCTTATACAATGCTTTAGAATGTATGATAAAAAGATGGTTTTCCCTTTACCTTGCACTTTCCATTCATATTGTAATTTTTTGTTCAAGCTTAAGCAGTCCACATTTCATTAAAAAACCCCACACTATTCATATTTCTTTCATCCCTATAAGATGGTAAAAGCAATGTTGCTTTGATGAAATTTGGCAGGTAAGAGGATCTAGTTGAATCATCTCAAACCCCTGGAGTTTTAGGCCTCCAGCTATTATGGTAGAGCAGCTATGAGTATTCAAAAATTGGTCCTTTGTTTGCACTGAATTTCCAAGCCATCTGTAGCACACAAAAGCCACAGCTCTCTTTATAGTTCAGAATGAATATTTAAAAGTTCAGTTTTAGATTTTATTTGTAGCACTTCAGATCTCTCTATCCCATCTGTCTTGTGTCTCAGAGCAGTTGCATTAAACTGTACTCAGCAAAGTCAGAACTTGGTCTTAGGATTGAAGGTAAACCCTGGTTCCTTTTCATTTGGTACCGCAGAGTATGCACATGCGTGATCAGGACCTGCACAGAGGACTGATAACATATGGTTTTATTTATTCACGTGCTGTAAATTATTATTAGAATATTAACAAGCAGCTGCAAATATCGGGTCATCCAGTCTGAACCTTGCTGTATGCTCTTGTAGTGTGGCAGAAAAAAGCAAACATCTGCAGGAGTGCTGCTGGCTCTGGATGGGTGTAACATGGCGGAGGAGCGCGGCACCCTGCAGTGGCCAGCAGCACCCATCCCAGCCTGGGCTGCCCCTACGTGGGGAAGCTGTCCTCAAACCCGCGCGCTGAGCCTCCGCTTTCACAGCGCGGCTGGGAAGTGACAGGTGCCCTCGGGGAAAGGGAAGGTGCGGGGACACGTTGTGGTGAGCGGGGACTCGTGCCGGCTGGTGTGGAGGAGGCTGTACGGATAAGGGGATGGAACTGCTCACTTCAGACAGTGTTGGCATATGCATTCACGTTCGTATATATGTGCCTGCCTATTTAATGGAAAATTTAACAAGAAACAACAGAGCTTCTTTAAATTAAAGGAAAATAACTCCTTGTGGTGATTCACCCTGTTAGAGTATCATCATCTGCTTGAATCAGATTCAGTATTTTGTATCTAAACCTTAGCTGCATCTGTCAACAACATGCAATTTTTTTTCCTCTTCTGTGTTTAACCAGATACTTGAAGTCACCTATTCTGAGTCAGTGGTATGAAAAGAGAAGCACCATACCTTTCATAAAAAGTGAGAATCATCTACGTCTCATTAAGGCATTCTTCAGTTCTAGTAAATCATTCATCCTTCGTTTTTGTTCTGTGCCCTGTCCTGAGTTGTAGTGGGATGTTTGTTAGACTCTTGAGGTGTAAATGAATCACTGCCCTTAACGGAGCTCTTCTCTTTAATATTTTTTTTTCTATAGAAATATGAAAAAATGAGTGAAATATGTATTTTAATGTGTACCACTATGAAAAACTTCTCTATCTCAACAAGATCTTAACTATAACAAACATGTTGCAATTCATCATGTAAAATCTCTCCTAATGGCTGTTTTGTCTTCATATGAAATGAAATGAAATGAATGAAGACTATGGTATCCTGAAATGAGGTCCTGGGATTAACTGAAAAATTGGAGCTTGTAAAACCAACAGTTTATGTTCGTAAATTATATATCGTCATCTCATCAGTTAAACTTAGAAGGGTAATAATTATTCAGGTTATTGTACTGTTACTGTTTAATATAATGAAAAATAGTTATTTTAGAATACAAGCAATTTGGCAGTATTTAATAGTAATTTAAAGTAGATTCTTATAGTTATTTAGATAGATCTTTAAAGAAAGCTGTGTGCAAGTCTGGTAAGCATGTGTTTTCATTGTTTCTTACTCAGGTCTTCCATGAGGCCAGATTCTTGCTGTTCCAAAGATGAGCATTTTATATATTTTAACTAACTTTTGCACTGATCTGTGCAGATTTATATCATTTCAAAGAACAAATGGAGTAATGAAAAAAGTAGTCCGTTTTTGCTGAATTGAACAGACCATGGGGAATTAACTGTTGCTTCTGGTAGCGCTGCCTCCAACACGGAGCTCTGAACCTCACTGGGAGCCATAGCAGAGCGCTTCATGGCTGCATTCCCATGAAGAGAAGGGGTGTTTTTACAGTGGTGGGTTGTCTGTTTTCCTAATGAAAGGCAGCCTTACCTTCTGGCTTTGAGTTTCTTTGCACATTCCCGTATGAGATTTTTTTCTTAGGCTTTAAAATAATGAGCTTCTCTTTTCCACAGACCTCTGTCATCTACTGCTAGTGCTCCCTGGAGAATAGATGGTCACAAAAGTGAACTGTGTTTCTGGGTGCATATGGTATCCAACACCTGGGTCCATGCACTGCCAATGCAGCCATTCCCATAGCTTCAAACAAGCAGCCCAAAATAAGTAAGTATGAGAATTTGACTCCAAATGTTGTTTTGACTATTTATTATTTGGGGAACTTTTGAATGTTATCACTTAATGAGAGACACAAAAACATAGACAAGTACAATCATATAATGTGCCTAAAGCACTTCTTACTGAGACCAGCTCAGCTCACACGGCTGCAGCAGTGTCATGTGGATGAGAAGGGCAGGTGCCACACGCTTAGGTACAGTTTGGGGCTGGGAAGGGGACTGTGCTAGAGGTGAGGAAGGAAACGTCTTGGTAACGGCATTTATTGATGATAAATTGTTTCTTGTCAATAGGCATCTGTTCTACAAAAGCTCCACCTCACTGTACTTTCATATGGAAATGGGGAGTAAGCTTTGATCTTCAGATTGTAAAATCTAAGCTAGAAAGAATTTAGAGGAAAGGTGAAAAAAGAATAATTCAGCTGTTAGTTTCCTTTCCTTTGGGAAATGAGTGGGGCAAAAGAAAGAATTTATGGAGGATGGGAATGAAAGCTCTTCCAGCTGATGGCCTGAGTTAGTTTGTTAAAGACAAAATTTGTGGAGTGTTGTTTGCTAACACAGGGCTAGCCATAGTTAACTGAACATCAGGTTTTTGCAAAAGTCTTCAAGTTAGGAAAATAGTCAAAAGAAAGAAAAATATCACTAATTTCCCTGTAATAAAATCTCTAAGTGGAATACATATTGGAGCCTCAGACCAAATCTTATGAAGGAAACCAGCTCAAAACCAAAGACAACAACAAAAAAGTCTTTCTCTGGGGAGCTCTGTACCCTTTAGGCTCCAGCTGCCCTACCTTGCTCTATTGGAAAGGCCTGAGCTCCCCAGCAAGCAACCAGGGCTCTGGCAGCATCTGGCAGCCTTTGGTCTGACTAATAATACTTAGAAGTCTCTAGGGCTGCCTTTAGTCTCAGGAAATATATATATTTTTTCATTTATTCTTTCATAACACCTTTGTTCCTTCCACAAAGATGCGTGGCTGATCCATTGTAAATCTTTGTTCTATATGGTATTTTTAATCCTTTTGCTTTGCGGGTATAAAAAGCTGCATATTTCCTATGCTTTGCCCATCTTTGTCCTCAGCAGTGAAGCTCCTTCCACAGCAGTAAATCAGCGGGGTGGGATGGCCGCTTCTGCCAGGTTGCAGCCTGCCTGTTTGTGCAGCAGTCCAGGGCTGTTCACCTTCTTCTGCTCCATAGTGCATTTAAATATCAAGATGGGTTTGGTTCTAGTCCGGGATTTCTAAAAACAGGAACCTGGCGTTAGGTACCAAAGTGCATCTAAAAATACTGAATGCCTTGAAGTTTTGACTGGCCTCAAAAAAGCTTCCTCTAGTCTAAATTTTGCAAGATGGTTAGGCATCTCAAGCATTGATTTAGGAACCTAGTTTTAGACATCCAGTCTTTCAGATCCGGCCCTGCAGTCCTATAGGTGCGTGGTGGGACTCCAAACTGTAGTTTCTCTAAGCAGAAAGATGTTGGAATAGGGCTCTTCTCATCCAGGTGTATGTGTGCTCCCCTCTCCTGCCTCGCACACCAGGAACACGCAGACAATAGCAGTGTTTTGCATCGAGTTCATGCTGGCTGATGGCATAATCCAGCTGCTTCAGTGTAAATCAAAAAAGATTTTGAAAATGTGCAGGTATCAAGTGCTGACAGAGCAGGCATTTAAAAATACAGCAACTGTAAGATCCTAAGAGAACATCTAACCTGATTTTTTCAGTTAATCCCACCTGTTTTGTCCTCTCCTTCAAAAAGTGAGACCTGTGGCTGGGGGATGGACAAGCTGCGGCTGCTTGCGTGGCTGGGGTAAGAAAGCAAGCACGTTTCTTCGAGGGCTTTCTGAAATCGTTACCTGGTGTAATTATTCTTTTAACATGAAGTAGTGTAAGCTAGGTACCAGTTTCTTTAGGATAGCTAATTCTGAAATTTTCAGCACATTTTTCATTGTTGAATATGTTGCATTTAATATCAAGCAGTGCGACCAGTTAGGGTGAGAGGAGAAAGATGGCTATCTGTTAAACCCCAAACCCTATAAGGTAGCTGCTTTTCCTGCCCAGTCTTCAGCACTGCGGTGCTTCGAGGAGGAGGGCTATGGAGAGTGAGGCAGAACATATTTTGGCCGTTTCAGCAGCCTGGGCTTTCTCCCGTGAAGGAGGGGGCTTCGCTGCCCCCGGCTTGAGTAACCTGCTCCTGGGGAAGAGGATGGGCAGGAGTGCGGGTCCAGCTGGGCCACGGCTACAAAGTAGGGTTGAGCTCAAATGCTGGTTTTTCAGTGTTTTGTCAGGCTGGCACACACCCACTCTGAGTCTGTAATTGCACTGCCAAGCCTGGTGTGGTCTGTGCTAAGGGCTGGAAGTGAAAAAGCTAAAATAGAGAGAGCAAGGGCAAGGATGAAACCCCTCACTTCAGATTATTGGTGTATTTATTTTTTTAACCGTCGTAATTTGTGAATGGGCAGGGTGGGTCTGAAACGAGAGCTGTGCACAGCCTGAGCGACAGCACAAGTCCCACCCTGGCTTGGTGCTGCCAGCCTGCCTGCTATCCTTGTCCCGTGTTAGAAAGTTTTAAAGGTCATCTCAAAATGAAGAGGGCAAGAAGTATAGTGACAAAGAGGTACATATGAAGTCACAGCATTAAGGTGCAAAGTAACTAGAGGATTTTTTAATTTTTATTTTTTACTAAATCTTCCCTTTTATAGCATGACCACCATTTGGTGCCCTGTAGCTGCAGTTTAAATGAATATTCATGTAAATTTTGAAAAAGAACAAATTATAGACAATGGGGGGTTGGTTGGTTGTGATTATGATTAATGCTGAAAACAAGAACATGCACCTCAAACCACATGTGTGATTTTCATAGGCCAGTTTATGAAGTTGCAGAGAAGGAGGATATTCAAATATTTACTTATTTTTGTAAACCCAAAGAGGTTTTAGACCACATATTCACTGAACTTCCAGAATTCCATCAGGCTGCATGTATGCACTTGTTAGTCCTTAAACTAGTAAGAAGCCATTAAAACATTCATTGACACAGCCACCATCTACTTTAGCTAGACCTTCAACATTACTGATTCAGGTCTTCCTGCATTTGCATGCAGCACCTCAGCTACACGGCTTTAATGCTGTTCTCTGTTTTGTTCTGCTGTCAGGTATTCAGCTCTAGTGTCTTCTTCACTGAAGAATTTCTATATTACAGCTCTGAATACAATCTGTTTTGTATGCTCATGAACTAGCTCTAGGACTTGAAATAAACTATTTTATATTCTGCACTGGTTAATTTTTCATTTCTCTGGCACCTTGGTGAAAAGTAGTCAACACAGTTAACAATATACATTGTGCAACAATAAATATTTTATTGGATATATAATCTGCACAATTTACAAGTTTGATTTTTCTCTGGGAGTCTGAATAAATCTATAATTTTGAATATTTGGTGAAAACTCATTTTTTATAGTATATTACTCTATAATCACTATGAAACATATGATCGGCTTTTTAATGGGAGCTATAGACATTATCTTCACTTTTTTCCTAACATTGCTAAACTCTAATAAAGCTATGTTATG
The DNA here is from genome assembly GCF_018139145.2 of Gymnogyps californianus. NCBI lineage: Eukaryota > Metazoa > Chordata > Aves > Accipitriformes > Cathartidae > Gymnogyps > Gymnogyps californianus. Next base: position 16,396,004 of record NC_059478.1, on the reverse strand, counting down.
GGGAGGGTAGTCTGGAGCAAGAAATATGGAGGTTTCATCCTGGGAACAGTATATAATTCATATGCTAGTAAATTATAGTGTATTCCTTACAGAAGATAACTTTAAGGAGGTTTTTAAAAATGTGTGTGTCTAAATACTTATATATCTAGTTTATATATATGAATTTGATGTACATTGGTTTGGTTTTGTTGTGTTTTCTGGTTTATTCTGTTGGAATTAATAGATTTCTTTTTTAGGTCTAGCTTGTGGTTCCTATCCTTGTCTTAAGCCCATTGTAATAAAGGAAAAAATGCTGTTCTTTTCTACCCCAGCATTTTCACTCTGCTCCTACAGGTTTATGTTTGTGTTTATGGTTTCATATACAGGAACGTAGGACTGGAGATTGTTTGCTTTCTTTATATATTAATAGATTAGGCTTTTACTGTTGCACACACCTAGAAACTGTACTTGATCCAGGAGACAAAAAGATAAGTTACTCCATACGCAGGATATTGAACTCCTATCACTGTATTGTGATATATTAATTCTTCTTTAATGTATTTATCCTCACTGTGTGCCTTTAAGATAGGGAGGCTAAGTCATACTTATCTTATGTAAGATGGGGGATTAAGCCACAAAAAAACCCTAAGCAACTTGACTACGGCTGCACAGGATGTTTGTAGCAAAACAGTGAATGATCACAGCTCTGAGCAGCGATGTTAAGTATGGGATCACTCATGTTCTGTTCCAAGGCTTCAGCTCTTGCCTCAGAAGCTACGCTTTCACTTTGCTTAAATAAGATTCCATTTGAAATAAACCAACATTTGTAAGTCTGCAAGCCAACCAAGGGATTCTAAATACCATGTTACTGGGTGTGTGATTGCCCATCATTTTCCCCTGGTACTTTTGCTTTTTTGGAACTATTGACCAAGTCTCTTGACAGAGCACAGCAACATTAGTGCCTATTTGAATATAAACAAGATTGCGAAAAGAAGATGTAGCAGCTGATGATTGTGGATGGGTTTCAAGCATGTAGAGAGAAAAATATTTTCATGTCATCCAAAGGATGAGCAAAAAAGGAGAAAATGAACAATGCGTATCAGAGAAAAGTTACCCAGCATAGCTGGCTGCATTTAGGTTGGTGAATACTTTCCAGAGAGGGGAAATAGAAGCTCAGGTGCTCAAACAGTTTGAAATTAGACTGGTGAATGTGTTCAGAAACCAATTTGTGATTAAAGCAGGTCTGTTTGATTCTAATGTTTGTTTCTGTGAAAGAAACTCATATTTGGTAATGCATTTGTTCCAAAACTGGTAACCTAAATATTGATGTATGTTTGCAAAATGGTGCTGTACGTGCACAGATTAGCTCAAGGTTTAGAATTCCCTCGGGTAACAGGAACTATCAGTTGTTTCTCCCAGATGAAGATGAATGTGTTTACTGTTGACAAAATAGTCTTCCTTATTCTTGTAATCGAGAACTTTAATACTGCTTCTTTTAAATGTCATCTGCCTTCCCAATATCTTTCTTTTCCACCCTATCTGCTCTCAAAAACTCAAGACGAAGTAACCTTACTGAACACAAACAGTTCTTGAAGTTTCATTAACCTCCTCTTGCCTCTTTGTGTGCGCTTAGTGACTAGAAGATCTTTACAACCACTTTAAAAGCGATTATTGTTCTGACAGTATCCTCTGCGATGCTTGCTGTCTTGCCATTGAACTGAATGGGCTGTGCACAGGACATTATCTTGTGTTTTAGCTAGGAACAGTAAGCCACAGATAAAGGAATTCAATCATCTCGCTATGCTAAGTAGTACAATTTCTTTGATTTTAGACCTATGGATCTTTGTGTAAAACTCCTGCGATTTCTTCTTCCTTTACTGTCGCCTTTTTTGTCTCCCGTCGTCCTTTCACGGTTCTTCCTTTCCCTTGTTTAAAGATATGGCTGTCACTGAGCTGCCCCTCGCTTATCATCAGCAAACCCACCTTTCAGAAAGATCTACCTTTTTGCCATGTCTGAAGTCAGTAAGAGTTAGCCTTGTCATCCTTTATGAGAGCCCCATCATTGACTATAACCCCATGGTTGACTGCTGTGTTATGCAGAACGAGGCAGGCTGCAAGGATGTCAGATGCAGTATTGAGTCTGTGCTTTGACAATTGGAAAAGACACTGAGAATGAGATTTCACAATCCCAGAAGACCCTCTAGTGATCAATGAATTCTGAGTAAGTGAACTAGTAAGTGAACTTCTGCTGGTATAAGGGCAAAATCAAATTAGATCCATCAGCTGTTTCTGTCCTGGATAGCCACTGTCGCCTAGAAATTATACAATAAAAAAGTAACTAAATCTGATGTATGAGACAGGGGATCAATGATGTGTTAGAATAAATGCAATGTAGCAGTAAATCAACCACCTAAAATACAAACCATATTCTAAAAATCTTGCCAATAAAGAGACATTTTCTATTTACAAAATTCATGAAAATTAGGACTCAGTAGACTGTTTGGGGAATAAATCTTGCTCAAAGTTCGCTTAGTAAACTAGTAATGTTATGGGTCTGAGCTTTGATACGCTAATATGATACAGCTCATCACATTACAAGGTGGCATTCTGATGTGAAAACGCTTGTCTCATTATTAATAATTGACAGAGCACATGATGTTATTCACTACAGGAGCCTATTAACTGAGCATTGGCAGCAGGATACAGTTGCAGGGAATAGCCTGTCCTTAAATGTAAAGCAAAAGGCATCGACTAACCCATGTAGTTTCCATTCAGCTCTTGGGACAGTGTCCACCTGCCACGATGGGAGTAGATTGCTGTGCTCAGTCTGGAGAACACCTTCTCAAAGTCTGTACCAGACCATGGGGCTTCTCCACTGTCCCAAATTTTGCATTTAAGGGGGGAATTGCTGCAGTTAGGACTGAAGTGGAGCCACTGACTATAACTAGCATTTATTAACTTGTGTTAAGGTATTGCAGAGGATGCTCACCAAGGACCAAAGCTGCTTGTGCTTGGCCATATGCTGATGTTCACTGAGGTAGCACTTTCTTCCCCCTTTGCCTGACATGCTGATGACAGGGGTCATGAAGGAGGCAGCTGAGTAGGATCTGGTGATAATTATGGTTTGAGAAAGTTGATGTCATAATTCATCACTCAGATCTGAATTATCAGCCTCACCCACTTCTTAAGTTATTATGTAGAGAGGTAAGAACCAGATTTTTTTTTTTTTTTTCCTAAGAGAAAGACATGACATTCACAACTTATAGCTCTAAGGTCCTTAATTGGTTCACAATCAATCTGCAATTGTTCTTGGTTCTTCAGGGACAAGAAAGCCTAAAATATCCTGGTTTATCATTAAAATTATCAGATTTATAGAACCAGTATTTTGTAATCAGTATAGCCTGTTCTCCCAAGTGGCAGGCAATATCGATGACATGTCTGCAAAAGGGGGGTTAGATGCATCAAACTGCTGAATAGTAGCAAGGGTACTGATATCAGTGAAATGGAGCATTCTGTGCTAGGAGGGAGCTTGGGAAGGGATGTGATCTCTTCACTTGGGCGGGGGCGGGGAATGTTGTTTTCCTCTTTCAGGTTAATCTTATTTATAAACTATTAACTTTATGTCAGTTAACTGGCAAGATGAAATTTTTTCCTAATAATAAAGCAGCAAGAGACTTGTAGACATACTGAGTTACAGCATCTATGGCATCTCATTATGATGTAGCAAATGGTCCCTAGATACTATAGTATATTCAGACCAAACCTATTCTTCTTCACTTCTGTTCTTAATTAGCAACTAAAAGATAAATAATTTTGCTGTCATTGCAGCACAATAACAATCAGGGCAAGGCAATGCCCGTTGAGCCTTGCCCTAAATCCTGTAGCACTAAATGTTCAAATAAACAAATCCCCCCACCCCCACTCCTTACTTTGATTTATTAACTTGAGATGAATGATTTGGCTGTCAAAGTCTGTCAGTGCCACGCAATGAAAATAAAATCGGTGGCGGTGCCCCATGTGTGAAGCCACTCATGGTATCTAGCCTTAGACATTAGCACTGAAGCTCCAATCCTAGCCCGCTCCCCACCCCCATTCATTAGCTTTCTAAATCCTCCTGTCTTTGTGGAATCACTGCAGCAAGTTGAAAATGATATATGTAATGAAAAACCCCGTCTGCCTAGTGCAGAGAGGGTGGAGAAAAAGACTGTGCTTAGCAGTCGCTGCTGTGCTGATTCCAGCAACGATTAGCGCAGACTTTGTTAGGGAAGCTCACCAAGAGCAGAATATTAAGGCACAAAAGGGAAACTCATTGTTTCTAAAGATTTGCGTCTGCCTGGCTGGTTTTGTTTCCTCTGAGCGCTATGACCAAATGCACTTAGAGACTTCAGTGGCAAAGAAATGCAGATGTCTTTGAGGCTTTGTTATAGTTCGGGGCTATTTTCAATATTATGCTATAAATACATCATTATGTTTTCAGTATGGGTACCTGAAAAGCAAGAAACCATACAGGTTCTGTTTCAAGTGCAGGCAGAAGGCATGGCACTGCATCGTGTTGTAATACGGTTCAACTCAGTAAATGATGGGTGTGGGAAAATACCAACAGATAAATATTTCTGAGGTTTTGTGAACTATGTACACACAACAATATGTTGGTTATTTAAAAAATGTTTCATACTCTTCTGCATGACACACAAAAGATTTGATTTTTCAGAAGCACTGGATTTCACAGAGCTAATCTAAGTCAATGACAGTGTGGGCGTTCGGCATCTCTGATGCCAAGCTATAATTGTACTTGATAAGCCAGGGTAAGGAACCTAGATGTTTAAAAATCTTGTGCATAATAGAGGACTCAAGCACATCCTGCCTCATAATGTGAAACAAAATTTATCTCATAACTATACAACAGTGGCTATTTTCTTGGTGGGAATGTAAATTTATTATAGTCCAGATGTAGCATAAGCTAACAGGCCAGCAAAGAAGTTTTAGGGCTTGAAGCTCTATGGCCATCACTTTGGTTTCAATGAATCTACATACAAGCTGTTGTGGTTTGGGCACAGAAGGTTTGAGATAGTTACATTCACACATACACCACCACGCTCTTCCTTAAGGTGTCTGGACAAAATTTTGTCTGTTTCTGAAGCTCTTTTGTGTCACTGGACTGTAGGATATGTCTTGGAGCCTGATACTACTGTTGACTGCTGGACTTTATAGTCAGATTGTGTTGTTAAAGACACTTTTTAATTGACTTGGTATTTGTCCCACATACAGCATATAATCCAACTGTTGTTTGTATCCTGCTATACCTTGAGGTGCCCATGGAGATAAAAGCTTGTTTAATGCCCAACATGCTGGAAACTTGTATTATGAAAAAGTCCTTGCCCCGAAGTGTTTTGTAGTTTCAACTAATGTGATGTGAAAAACAGGAGGAAGGAAAATGGAAAGCATGGGGAAGTGAAATGAGTTGCCCAAGTTCTGGCAGCTGGTTTCCAGCTTGTAATCGAGTCCCTGAGCAATGAATCACACTGCTTACCAAAGGCCAATTTGTGAAGGAATGAGCTCCTACTGGGAAGCAACAGGCTAGTACATGCTTATTGACTTCCCTGCCAGATCTTCCCTGTCTTGGCTCTGTGCTGCGCTTTACCACTCAGCACAATGTCCAAAAATGTTCACAGCATAGCTCAGAGGTAGCAACAGACTCAGAAGAAGCCACAGATGACCCTTTGGTGTGTGTGTGTGTGTGTGTGTTGTGGATGCATGCATACAAACTCCTTGGGATGGCAGAATATTAGAAACAGCTACAACTACATTTGATTAATATCTTTCTCAAAATCCGCTTTGAAAAACAGCCTCAGGTATTAAAATTCTAGACACGTAGTGCTAATCAAAATGATGCATATTTTTAGGATACAAGAACTCTGGGCTAACTGTGCTGAGTCTAGAAGCGTTTGCTTTTTCTCATACTCCAAGATATGCTTTTACTTCTGCAATCTTAGCATCAGACATCCTGAACACATTGGGCTTTCGTTAGGGTTTATGGTCAGATATTACTGAAGAACAGATGGCTTCTCCTTTTGAATTGAGCAAATATGGAGATATTTTTACTTTCAAGTTCTATGTCTTTTAAGCTATTGTGATGCTTAATAGAGATCCCTTTAAAAAGATTCATTCTTGTCAAAGTAATAGGTGTAAGAATCTACTATCTGTGCTGTTTGCCTTCTTTCCCAATATGATTCCTTCATTGCATATATTAGATACTGAAAGGTTTTTTTGAGTGAAAACATCAAAAATGTGTTTATGCCAAATGCTTTCAAGTTCTGAATCCTATGTTCTGCGAACCGTAGGATGTGCTGCTTTGTTGTCTTTTACCTTTCTCCCCCTGACAATTTTATTTAAAAATAGCCAGAGAGAAACAGACGACAGCCTAACAAAAAGTCCACACTGTACCATGTCCCCTCCTCCAGCCCTGAGCCTCTTGTTCTGGCAAAACTCCTTTGCTTTCCCCTTTGATTCGCACAAATCTACCTTCAGAATTTTTCAGACATTGCAGTGCATTAAACACTACAGCAGATGGTGCTTTTTGACGATGTCTTTCTACATGAAGCAACATTTTCTAGTGTATGCTGCATTATCAAAAAATCAAACATGTAATTATGCAAATATGTATGCCTTTATAATAATCAAGTTTTATTGTAAATGGTTGATGCACATCAATTTGATCCTGTAGTGCTGCTTTAAGTGCAGTTTAAGTGGCTTTTCAGTGTACCCAGAGGCAACACAAATGCATCTCTGGAATATTAATAAAATCCTGAATCTTTGAGACACCAACTGGTACAGCATTGCTTATACTGATTGAAACTAAATGCTAATCCTTTCTTTTATTTAAAAAAAAAAAAAAATCCCCTTTGTTATTTAAAACACTGATATTAGTGCGATATGAAGGGCCATTTTATTTTAAATTGTATTGTAATGTAGTTGTTAAAATAATGCCTAATCATACTATATTCAGATTCCACAATGTAAATTTGATGAGACAAGAATCCAATCATTTTACAGCCATGAATACAGAGATGTATGTTAATATATCCTGTTTTTCTAATTCTGTAAATTTATTAAGGAAATATCTGTTTTCAGGTTTCAATCCTGAATGCTAGAGCTTCCAAGTAACCAATTCCTGAATGCTCGCTAGAGATGGTTTTGCTTGTGAAATTCAATGAACTAAATACTCATGGAAAAAAAAAAAAATCAGCAAGGATTTTGACATCCATAATGAAGTGTAAACTTTATTACCGATCTGATCCTGGCTTTTATACGTTGGTTAACTTCATTGGTCTAATGACAGCCATCTCTCTGAATGCACACATACACATTCTGCTGCAGTTCAAGTTAGCAGATGGGCTGTGGATACAGATAAACCAAGACTGTAAATTATGTTTTGCCTGTTTGTTCCTCCTGTTCTGAAAGGCAGGGCACAAAAGGAGGAGAATGCCTTGCTCGTGGAGAGAAGGCAGTAGCTATAGTATGTCCCCCTTACCAGTTCCAATAGGCTGGCTGTTTATTTTTTGGGGTTGCTATAAACAGAGGCTGTTAACCTGAACCCAGATTGAGAAGGTAAAGAAACATGTGCGCTTCCATCCTTGCACTGCCCGGGCTTTCCCCAAAACTAAATTCCTGTAAACTTTGCGAAGCTTCATAAGTTGGGCTTTCACTCTGTAAAATTTTTGCCTTCATTTTGGATCCCTGTTTTCAGTTTACCTTCTTCTCTATCTCTCTGCCCTGCTATTTTTGTTTCACGGTGCTGGTTTCTGTCTCTCTGCCTTTGTCCTTCCTCTGCCTCCTTTCACCACTATTTTTTAGCTTCCTCTCTGTGTTTGTGTGTTACCTCCCTCCACTTTCCCCCCTCACAGATTTTGCCTCCTCTGTCAGCCTTCTGCTCCTCAGATTTTTTTCCAAATGTTTCTCTCAGTTTCCCCATTTGGCTCCTTAGTCCTTCTACACACGTGTATTTCCTTGCCCCCGTTCTGCTTTCCACGTTCCCCTTCCAGGTTTTACTCTGTCTGATTTCTGTGTTTATCTTTTTTATTTTCTCCCTGCTTTTTTCAATTCAGATTAGTTTAAAATGTTGTAGGAAAAGCTGCTTTTGTGAAATTTCATCCAGATTGCTCTCAGAGCAGCTGCTGTCCTGGCATTTCCAATACAAAGTCAAACCTGAGCCTAGGGCATAGGAGGTCCTTAAAGGATCAAAACTCAGCTTCAGAATACTACCCAAAATATTGGCAAGCAGAACATGAATATGAAACCACAGCCGATAGTATCTGAAACCTCCTCCCACAGTTTTGACATGATCTAGTATTTTAAGGGTGGTGTTTGGTTTTGGTTTTTTTCCCTGAAGGAAGGGATTTCTCTCTCCTTATTTAGCATTTTTGTAACACTGAAGCAGGGAAGAGACATCATGCAACTTGAGAAGGCACTAGGGCCCCTAAAATTTGCAGTACAATTTTGCTTATTTTCTTAACATATAAAACTACATAAATACTAATTTTTGAAAAGTTATCGCAAGAAAATTCTGGGTCAATAAACTGCCTTCTCTTACTGAGAGAGCAGGTTACTTACAGTAATCAGAGATGCTGAAAAACAACCAAGAGATTTCTCTGAACTGGAAAAAAGCTCTCCAGGAACTTCAAATTAACAGAAGCATTTTCATAAAATTATAAAAATGAAATATATACAGAAACAGATTTGTAAAAGTAAATGACTATTGCCTTCAGGTGTTGCAACTTTATTCTCATGTATGCAAAGCTGAAAGTAAAATTGATTAGCAACAAAAATGAAAATCGCTGACTTGTTGTTTTTATCAGCTGTGAATGCTGTGAACTTGGTTTATTTTTTACACTATATTTTGTCTCATTATCTTAAATGACATTTATGGTGAAGTTACTTGTTTTTTAAAAAGTATGCCTTCTAACCAATAATAACCCTTTAAATATAAATCCTCTATATCTGTAGCACTGAACCAAAGAAGCTGCCTGAGTTAACTTATTTGATTATTCACAGAAGAAACCATCCAGATTTTTGAAGCTCAATAAGCAAATGGTTTTTATCAGTTCCATAAATCTGTTTGTATATGAAAAATCTATAAGTACTATTACCTTTTGATTGCATTTAATATTCAGAAACTAAACAATACCCTGCTCTGCTTCTGATTTTTATTTCAGTTGCATGGCATTTCAAGCCTAATTTAAACACAATAATAACAAAATCTACATCCAATGCCTTGATTTCATTTGCAAAGCCACCTAGACAACTGCACACTTTGGGAGGTTTTTTCTTAAAGGTCTTACGTCAGGGAATGCTTCAGACATGCTTTGCCTAAGTCTTATGTGGGGCAAAGCCTTAATTAGAAGATCATAGTATTTTAATGTGATTTTGCCCTGTTCAAAAAAAGAAATAGAGATTAAACTATAATTTCATAAATGGTAGTTTAAAATATATTACTGAAGATCTGTAGACTTCGAAGAAAAATTTAAAAAATATCTGAAAAAATATTCTTAATGGGTAAGGTTTGAGATACATATGTTTACAAAATACTAAATGATAGGCAATATTCTGTCTTTAAAGAAAAGATTGAAACTCGTGGTCAATTAATACAGTATTTCATAAGATGTTTGACTTTTCAGGCTGCATTGGTCACATAATAGTGAATAAACCATGAAGAAAATAAAGCTCAGTAATTGCCTGGTGTTTTGTTCTATATATGCAAACATCTGATTACTGGTGTGGCTAGCAATTTGATAGAAATTCTCATGCAAGCAAAGCAGCTTGGTTCAGGCACAAGTGATTTTACTTCTAGCTTATATCCAATGGTGTATAGGCTGGCCATATCTCTTGGTTTACTTTCAAATGTGTTTCCAGACCTTATCTTCTATTGTACCTACTCTGGTGGTCTATATTAGACTGCAATCACAGCTCAGTTACAGACCTTGAAAAGAGTGTGAACAAGGTTTTAATGTGGTTAGAGATTGCAGAGCCAAAACCCGTAAAAGCCTTAAAACCCTTAAGAGCCACCATTCCCTGCTAGGCTTGGTGCAAAATCAGCTCTTAACTTTACGGTGAGGGTATCTGGTACCTCCTCAGCAAATACTCCTCAATACTTCAGTTGCTGAATTCCTCACAAGATCTTCAAATGAACATCCATTCTCATAATCGTTTCTTCTGGTGGACTGAAATGCTTTAGCTCTGACCGTTTATGAATACTATTTACTCTTTTGGGGATAACTTATCTGAATTCAAAGCCTGAACTGTGTCAGTGCAGGTGTTTTTATGTGAAGGTGGCAGGCTTAATGACTGCATTGAAAATAAATCTATTACTATAATACTCTTTAGAGGAAAAAAGGTAAAGACAGACACTGTTTATGTTTTGGGTTTTTTTTAATGAATCCTACTAACTCCCATCGTTTACCATTTCCCTCTTCCTTTAAATTTCTCCAGACAGAAATTTAAGTGTTAAATTTAGCAGAGATTAAGAGAAATTTAATTTTTTTCCATGGAGAAATTTAAGCGCAGGAATACATTGTTTTGTACTGAATATTTTATTCTAATGTTTTATACATTATTTACAGGTGCAGTGTAAAAAGTATTTTGTCATTAAAATGCTCTCTATGAAAACATGAATAAAACCATTTTTTCCCCAAGTAGCTTTCTGGTAAATTCATCTAGCAGTGGAAGCCCAGGTGCCGTCCTCTGCTGCGCGTTTGTCCGACTTGCAGCAGAACGTAAAGGTCTGGAGCCCTGGTCTAAGTCCCAGATCTGAAAGCTGTCCTTGCAAGGCAGACCCAGGCTCAGCGCACTCCTCTTTCTAATCCCGGAGGCTCCAGCTTGGCTCAGCCACCTGCAGTATGGGCAGAAGGACTTCTCCTTCTCCTGGGCTTCAAAAGTCAGTCAGCACCCTTCAGGTGGTATGACAGGGGCTATGGCACTCTCTGGATTGGTAAAAAGGCATGAAAGAAAGCTTTTGTGAACGTTTTAACTCTGCCATTGGGTTTTTCTTCCCCTGATTTTATCATTTGGTTTTTCCCTCGTTTCCTCCTGAGGAGGTAATAGAGGACTGTATCTGATGATTTATGGGAGCAGTTGCAACCGCTCCACACACCTTAACTAATAAGGAAATGAGTAAACCAAATTTATAGGAACTGGTTAAGTAGTCCTGAAACAACTTCTGCTCCAGGCTGTGTTCAGGAATAAGTGTGCTTGGTTAGTAGGATATTAATCCTGCAATTTCCTTGTAAGAGTGAACTTCTGAGATCTGTGAAGTCCTGCTGAGAGCCGTGGAACTTGCCATGACATTCTGCCCACGTGGAGAAAACTGTAGCATCTGGTTTTCTTTAATTGCGATTAGAGCAGTATTTCTTGAGAATTGTTCAATGAAATAGTTTTTCAAAAGAAAATCATTGAAACCAAACTTCCTCCCACACTTATCCCAAAAAAGCCAGCTGCCCGGTGGCCGGTGTATTGGCTAACAGTGTAATCCAGACATGGTTACTCCAATCACAGACGGATGGCTCTGCAGTAGGGTTCCTGGCTACTGAGGTATAGGTCTGTCTTGCTTTTGGTGTAAGGCTTCAAAAAGCTGACTTTTCTTCTCAATGTATCTCTGAAAGTATTGAAATATCTTGTGGAACAGAATTCCTGTTTTCAGACTAGTCTTGTGTTTTAAGTCTGGATTTTCTTCTGACCCTCAAATTTCTAAATGTGTTTGTTGCTATGTTCTTAAAAAATGTAGGCTGAATTTCAGGGACATTTCCATTGCTACTTTGTTCAAGAAGGATTTATGCTTCTGGGAAGCAGTCCTACAACAATTCTTTGGCAGACTCTCACTTTGCATCTTCAGGTTTTAACTTTGAATTTGGCAGGAGAGTTTTTTTGTCCTGTTTCCAAGCGAAACGAGACCTGTGAGGCTGAGCTGCTTTTCTTTGCTCCTCTTTTCCAGTGCCTTCCCTCAAATAATTGCTGAGCCAGTTGACCAATTTCAATCAAGTTTGACGGAAAGAGAGAGCTGTAAGAGACATGAAGTTTAGGAAGAAAACAGGTGCTTGAGTATGTCCGAGGGACCCTAGTGCTTTTACTAGGGAAAAGTGATCCAACAGCCAGGAGCCAGCTCACCAGTCAGCCCATAGACTTTGCACCAGCCTCAGCGGAGGCTGTTCCCTGCCCCAGTGGAGAGGTCAGGGAGGGATCCTTTGGGAACTGGCACCTCAAGGGCACGGGAGGCGCCAGGGGACAATAGCACAGCGAGGTGTTTGTCAGGGAATTTACAGTGAGATATTGCTCAGGAGCAGCTTGTTAGCTTGTGCTTGGGTCTTTGCAGTGTGACGGCAGCCATGTAATATACTTTACAAGAGGACCAAAGAACATACCTACCTTGGGGTGGCTAAGTTAGCCAGAACTGACAGTCAAATGTTAAATAATTAAATTGTTTTAGCTATTAATTGTAAGTGAATGTTGTTTTTAATTGCATTTTAATAATGCCATGCCCTTTATAACCAAAATTAATGTTTTCTGTCTCTCTGTTTTTGAAGTACATGTCAGTTTAATTAAACTATTAATGGTAGACAGATTTTTAAGTACTTTATATTCTTCATTAAATTGTATCTGTTCAACAAGCATAAACAGGAAAATAGACTCAGTTAGAAGCAGATTCACGTTCTGCCTGATAAATCATTCATCATCAGATAAGATGATGAGGCATGCTTGTTTTTCTGTAGGCTCACAATGATAAACAAATCCACTTTTATATTATAATATTTATTGAGTTCATAGAAAAATAAACAAGACTGTTCACTTTTAATATTAACAACAGGCCTGAAAGCTGTTGTTTGTCTTTATGACTGGTCAGTGAATGGAAAGGAATATCTTGATGGTCTGAGAGTCAATGTTAGTTCATTTTGTCTGAGGTGCTTGTTAGCAGAATATTTCTCTGGCCTGAGATACAGTTCTTTCAGGGCCATTCAACTGCAGTAATGATGAATATTTCTACTGTTCCTGCAGTGTTACCTAATTGTGTCTGGAAAGAATTAAAATATCTTTTGATTTGGCAGAAATGATATATGTATAAAGCAAATGTTGAGTAAGTCTCAGTCCTTGTAGGATCCATTGCAGGAAGGCTGATGAAAACAATTTTCTGAAGATTGTACAAGACAGAATTATGGCAAGGTCATTTCTTCTCTGGTGGTAAAGTCTGCAAATCCTAATGGGCTGTTAATGGGCTAACAGGCAGAAGTTAGGAAACACTGCAGCAACTGCTCATGATACATTCCTGTGCATATTATACAGGCAGACAAAGATGTAACCGGTTATAATAGAGACAACAACATCCTTCCTTTGTGTGGCAGATCAATCAATAGCCAGGCATGTGATCTTGTTCACTATTATGTTAGTAATGAAACCTTCTTGTGATGTGACAACTGTGGAATAACATTTGGTCACAAAGCTGGTGTTAACAAGCACAACTGGCACTCTGGTAATTAGACTGATTTCTGGTCTACTTTCACAGATTGTCGATAAATGCAGTAAACAACAGGCTGCTTTCTTTCAGAACAAGTTATATGAAGTCGTCATCCGTTTGGCGGTATGTACTGTACTCTCCTTCATTTTTTATCAGACTGTGGCAAGGTGGAGATGTGCATATATTTCTTTATAAAATCATGTTTCACAATAGAAACTTTGCATGCATTGTTCAATGATCACCTAATTAACCTCGGCCTTTTTTCTCTTGGGAAGAACGTTAATTTTTCAGTTACAAGTAGGTAGTTAGATGGAGATGTTCCTCAAATTTCCAATGTTCTCCCCTCTGATAAAGCTGTGTCTGCTGTGGACAGCCATTAATATTGTTTAAGGATAAACTGAAATCTTAAAAGCTATAGATTATCCTTGGCTTTAAAGGCCAAGAATATAGATCACATACAATTGTAGTATAATTTGTTACATTAAACAAAATAACTAAATTCAGCCACGGATGTGCTAGCCAGCTTTTCCATCACCAATTTCGGACTGTTATGTCAAATCTCATTTGCTGTGTTTTGCCCTTCCCATAGACCCACAATAATGGAAAGCTGAACTGTACTTTGGTCTTTTCATCTGCATGGCAGAGTAAGAAGGAGCAAGAGCTCCTTCCCTAGGTCCTGTACCTCCTCCAAGACCATAGCCTGGCTCCACACATAGGAAAATGTCTGAGTGCTGTAGTTCTGCCTCCTCCCCTTCCAAAGCAGACGAATTGAGTCAGCTGAGACATGTCTGGGGGAGCTGCTCAGTTTATTTTGCATTGGCTACATAGCAAAGTTTAAGCTGGAGGCACTGTAATGTGGATGCTATAAACCAGCACAAGTTTCTACGCTTGCTGCCCTCCACAAAGTGCATTCAGAAACTGGAAACCGTGGGCAGGGGATGGCAAATGGTGGCAGTGTCATGGTGTGTCTGGGCACTGGTGCTCTCTGGCACTTTGCTCAGATCTGCTGAAGTCCAGCTCCATGCTGATCTCAAGGATCCTTACTGGTACTATTTGACTGAGAAGGGTTTCTTTCTCGTGCTGAGCCATATTTTGACCTCTTGCTATAACTAAGTTCACTTTATAAGATCAAGAGAGCAATGAGCATCTCTTCATGGCTGTTATCGATGGTTGCCAGATCCTAATTCCCTGTGCAATCGATGAAAAGCAGTAAGGAGGAGTGTTTTACAGTAGGTACCTAATTTTATGCAGGATTAAGGCAGGAAGATGCCTCATTAGCAGTCAGTGAACATAAAAACTAAATCCACGCTCATAAACCAGGGAGAGGTTTTGGACAAGTTCACTCAGCCGTAGGTATCAAGAAGTTAGAGGGTATAAATAGCAGTGAATGCAGAATACTAATCTGAACAGTTGGAAATGAAGATCAGAGGTGTCTGTTGCTGTTCCCTTCAGAGCACTCTCTGTTCTGACAAACCGCTGAGAAAGACCAACGAGGCTCTGTAAGGCCTGTAGGTTTGTATCGCTGAAAAGCCCACAGGCTCCTAGGGAAGGAGGACTGTGAAAAGTAAAATACGAATATGTGGGGTTTTGTCTGATAGGGCAGAACAATATGTAGGAAGGGATTAGCAAGAGGTCTGTGGGTGTACCAAAATGCCATGTGCTCAGGGAAGGGGCAGGATAAGAATCTCTTCTCTGATTTGTGGCTGGCTGAAGATGGTGGTACGATTTTGAGTGAGACTTCATGTCACACAACCCCAGCTTGGCTGGGAAGGGACTGCAGGAGGGCTTAGGTCCGACCTCCAGCTGAAAGCAGGTGAGCCGTGAGGCCAGACCAGGTTGCTCAGAGTTTCATCCAGTCTGCTCTTGTGAACCTCCAAGGATGGAGATGACACAGACTCCCTGGGACCCTGCTCCACTGCTGTTCCCCTGCCCAGAAATCACACTTAAAGTATAAGTGTGTCTTTTCACCAGTTTCTTCAGTTCCAACGTGATTTTGTTTGGAGCCAGTGCTTCTCAGAGCTACACATAGATTTCTATGGCTAAACCTATTGATAAAAGACTCAAATCTGCGGCTGATGCAGCACTGAGACTGCATTCATCTGTCAATGGGAGTCTATAAGCAATGAATCTTTTTTGCTGCAGGAAGTCAGAAAATAAAGTCTTAGCGGCTAGAAGAGACCAGGTTCAAGTGCCACTAGCTGCAGTAGATAACAAGAATGATCATGTAATTTAAAAAAGAGGTGGTTGGTCAGAGCATGTGTGAAAGCATCACATGTTTGGAGAAACAACCTATGCACTTGGAAGGTAGCTGAAGAAACGAGACAAGGAGATGTTTTGCCATTCGTATGATTTAGGCTCTGCTGTTTTGAGGAGGTTTTACCGCACAAATGACTTTGTCAAAGGATGGCAGTGTAGAGTGTTTCCAGCTACGTGGCTGGAAAATCTTAGCCATAGCTTCTTGTATTTAGACCTTCCCAGTGCACTGTCTGTAGAAGAGGTTTTTGTCAGGAAAGAGCACAGTGTTCTCCTTTCTTAAGGGTATATTTCACATTCTAAATCGATTTCTTTGGTAAGATTGAATAAATTCTAGTTCACTAGCTTTGATTTTTAAAGAAATGGAAGGAACAGAGTACAGCTAGTGACAGGGAAGTTGCCTTGGCATTTTGTGTTTATTTGCCATCAGTTACTTCCATATTAAATTGTTCCATTTACAAGCTAGTATAATTTTTTTTCTAAGTGCCTGCTGCTCCGTCTAGTTGTGGAAAATGAAGCTCAGTTGTTTATGACCTGCACTGTACTTCATCACTAACCTTCAGCAAGTGTACAAGTTCTGGAATGAGAATAAAGCTTCACCGGTGGTGGCACAGCATGAGGCAAAGTATAATGCATATTACTGTGGCACACCTGTGCTGGCTTTCCCTTGCTTATTGTGATAAAAAGTTTGCTTTGTTAGCAGGCAAAATAGGTATAGCTTAAGGGGCCAATCTTCTCTGATTGGCATACCTGGTTCCCATTAACATTAATGAGTAAAATGGACATATATTGACAAGAGAGCAGACACTTGAGGAAGCAGATAAGTACAGGAACAAGGTGACATTTTTATAGTCACTTTTCTGACCATAACAACTCTTGAACAGCCATATAATTGAACTTTTAGACTCTCTAAATATAAAGATTGCATAATGTGTTTGTATTACTTAATAACTGGCAAAAATCTAGCGAGGAAGGCCAGGTCTGGTCTTGACCTTTGAGAGAACAAGGTGCCAACTTCTCCTCAGCCCGTGCTTAGGTCTGTCCTCAGTAAAACGCCTCTTGGCACCCTTCCCACACTCTTAACAGTTATCTTCCAGTTTTCATCTTCCCTGTGGAAATGATTAGTTAAAAATTCATTAAGAAGGAAGCTTTGTCACTATCTAGAGACCTCAGATTTTTTTGCACCTTTCAGTCTGGTTTTGAAGGCTGTAGATGCATGAAAGAAGGTGAGGGAAGAAGGATGACAATCACTGGTTTTCTTCTGGCAACGGACAGAGGTGTTGTGACTCTTTGGGATCTCCAGCAGCCTTTCGTGTCATAGCCCACGCGGTCTGGACCTCCTTTCTGGCCAGAGGAAAGGGATCAGCTCACGCTGAGATGACAAAGGTGGCAAGCGTTTCCCCAGTGTTTAGTTTAGGTAAAGACACTTAACTCGCTGGATGTCTTCCTTCAGACGTACAATATAACTGTCTTTACAATTTCTCACTGAGAGTTAGATCCTGAATTTCTAACTTGACTGGATAAGGCAACTAGCCAGAAGAAATAAGAGATTAGCTGAGGAGGTTTCTAAACTAGGTTTACTGGGGAGCCTCAGGCTCCTTCTGGCTTTTCAGGCTGCAGCAGTAGCCAAGAACATTTATTCCCATTTCCACTTGGCAAAGAAGATTTTTTTTTTCTTTTTTTTTTTTCTCTTTTTCTTTTGGATATGGGCTTCATTGCAGTTACTTCTTTTCCATCTTTCCCAAATTCAGTTACTGAAAAGCTGCTTTTTGGATGCTTTTAGTTAATACTCTGAGTGTCCATTTAGAACAGCTAGACACAGATATGATGTATAACAGCTTTTTGGTTTAGCGGCAAAGCTGAACCCAACCCAGTTGAACCTGAATCAGCCAGTTTAATAAGTTTTTTATAAATTTAACAAAAAAAAGGTATTTTTATTCTACATCCAAAGCAAAAAGCTTAAATATTTAATGATTTTTTTTCCTCCTTTTTTTAGTAAGTATTTTTTTCAATCATAACACATTTTCATTTCATAGTGGTAAAGTTATTTTTAGAAAAAAAACCCACTTTGGAATCTCACTTTTAAAATGCTAAAAATTGTTTCAACATTTGAAAAAAAAATTTAATTCCCTTCTGCTTTTTCAGCCAAAGCTATATCCTGCACTGAGCCCAATAACAGGAATTGTCTCCATTCCCCTGTAACTCAGTTTGCCAGTGAAGGCAGCCCTGCGGGGTGAGAGGGCTGCATAGCCCTGCCTGGAGATGGTGGTCAGTGCCAGACACTACCGTAAGCGCCATCGGTGGTCTGCTGTGTCCTACACGTGTTACTGCTGTGCTCCACAGACTCACTAAATTGATTTCAATCATTTTCTAGGCTCACCTCGATGTGCTGCATTTGTATCTATGAAGCGCCTGTGATTACAGTCTAGGCAGGGCATGATTAAAGAAGAGGTACTTATGCCCACAGCTCCTCCGGTGATTTTTATCAGACTCTAACCTCTTTATTTAAAAATGTATCTGTAAAGAAAACCTTAGTTAAGCATACCTAACGCCTGTCGTGTCTGCATTAATATGTAGCCAGCCTGAATCAGAGTACCGGAGAGGGCTGATGGCCCTGTGTGTGTTCGTGGCATGTTGAACCTAAGGCTGTGCTGATGGGACAACTGCAACCTGAGCAGGCAGGGAGGATCACCACCACCACCACTGCCCTGCAGGGAGGACCGCCACCGCTCTGCGGTGCCTGGCACGGGGCCACATGCTGCTGCTTTCCGAAGCCATGGGAGGTGGCCCTCCTCCGCAGCCCATGTGCGACCATGACTCTTGCCCAGAGACGTTGCAGCCTACCTTCCTGCTGCCCAGCTGAGTTTCATCAACTTCTGGGTAAATTCAAAGCCTGGTTACTTTTTCAGTGTTTCTTCTGGGGAGATGGCTTCCTGACACATTTGAGATCCTTTGTCATTTGGAACATTGAGGCAATTTAGTTAACATTTTAATTTTTGTTGGATTTATAATTGTTGTCATGTGTCAAGAGGTCAGTTTAGACAGCTGAAAAAGCTAGCAACAAATCCAATCAAGTGAATATCCTTTCGTTTCAATGGCTTTTCCTCTCCTTGTTTCAAGCCCAGAAGGAGGCCTTAAAGTTGATGAGAAGATAAATTCAATTATACTTAAAGCTGACTTTGGCTCTTAGCTCTCATACTACCTTTCGCCATCTTTGCCATCCATCCTATTGCAATCGTTTAAATTTGCCCCAATAGTAGTTTGCCTATTAGCTTTGCTAATGAATTTACTAGTGCAAAAGACCACTTGCAGGGCTGTCCTAAACATAATGAATGTAATTATTTAGCACAAAACCAGGGCAGCATCTTTTTCTCTCTTGACAAGAATAATTCTTTATTCTCTCATTAGCTATGTGCCTTGGTCTCAGTAAACTAGTTATTGACCTGCTCATTTAAGGAGCTTCACTCTAAATGCTTCTTCCCTTATTTAACTCAGACAAGTTCCTGTAATTTCCCCTCACCATGCAGTGCTAGCCGGTAAAATGTAACCATTGTTCATTTGTTGTGAAGAGAGCTGGAAGACAGGAAGCTATTCTTAGATGGATGCTCAGCCTCCTGAGCCCTGCTTGCTTGTCCCTAGTTATAATGGATACAAAACTGTATGGGGCTTAGTAGACATCATGTAAACTCTATAGGAAATCTGAGCCAATGAATCATGGAGACAGACCCCTACTGAGCATTGTGTGTCTGAATAGACTGCAAATAGATAGAAAAGCAGCTTAAGCAAGTGGCTTTCATATGACAAGAATGCATAAATTAGAAATGAATTGAGAGTATTTGTTGTTCTAAGGCAGTTGGATTTTTACTTTCTGTACCATTTCCCTGTTGTAAGAAATCACTAATTACTCAGACTATGCTGAAGACTGATGCAGGGGTTTCGCATGTGCGTAGTTTTTGTTGCTTTTTAAGAGTTCTCCGCTGGATTGTGCTGGCTCAGCCCAGTGGTGCTGTCCCATGCTGCCTCCCCAGCAGCTGTACAGCTACTGCGTCCCGTCCAGCAGTGTCTGCTGGGACATCCTTGGAGACTCCCACCTGGAGCATGACATGGAAACCCGGGGAAAGCAGGACTCCAACAGTGTCAGGGCTTTACAGGCTCACCTCCCAGCCAGGGCATGCAGGTCCCCAGCCCCAACCAGGACCACAGCACCAGTTGAACTGGGATTATCCTGTGGCAGAAGCGGCAGCCTCACATCTCACCCTCACAGTACTCAGTACCGGGCAGCAGTCGGTTGCCTCCTGCTCTCCTTGGGCCATTCAGTATGCAGGACTCCTGCCCGTTCCCACCCTGACCATCAGTGAGTGGAAGGGAGCATGGCATTTCCAGGCAGCCTTCTCCTGGAGTCAGCCGTTGGCTGGCCGAAGGGGACATCCCAGGGGCGCTGAGGAGCTGACCCTGCTCGGTCTGGGTCCAGGCTGTCCTGAGTCAAAGGGTGGGCTGTGGATAGAGAGGCTCAGCTCCAAGATGATGGCCATGTGTCGGGGTTTAACCCCAGCCAGCAACTAAGCACCACACAGCCGCTCGCTCACTCCTCCCCACTCCCAGTGGGATGGAGAGGAGAATTGGAAAAAAAAGTAAAACTCGTGGGTTGAGATAAGAACAGTTTAATAACTAAAATAAAATAATAACAATAATAAAAAATATAATAATAATAATTGTAATGAAAAGGAATATAACAAAAAGAGAGAGAAATAAAACCCAAGAAAAGACAAGTGATGCACAATGTAATTGCTCACCACCCGCTGACCGATGCCCAAGCAGCAATCCGCCCCTCCCGGCCAACTCCCCCCAGTTTATAGTTTATATACTGGGCATGATGTCCTATGGTATGGAATATCCCTTTGGCTAGTTCAGGTCAGCTGTCCTGGCTCTGCTGCCTCCCAGCTTCTTGTGCACCTGCTTGCTGGCAGAGCATGGGAAAATGAAAAATCCTTAACTTAGGATAAGCGCTCCTTAGCAACAACTAAAACATCAGTGCGCTAGCAACATTATTCTCACACTAAATCCAAAACACAGCACTGTACCAGCTACTAAGAAGAGAGTTAACTCTATCCCAGCTGAAACCAGGACACCATGTAATGGAGGCAAGGATGAGGAGAGGGTAAAATCCCAAGACCTAGCCTTTCCCCAACCTCACGATAACAGCCTCATCCCAGAAGGGATTTTTTGCTTAGGGATTCAGCAGGCTCCTCTGAGAGGGATACTCCCGTGCTGCATCCATGGTCTGCAGGTGGGGAACAGGCAGCACTGACAAACCACATCTCCTGCTGATCACACATTACCACCCTCCACTCAGCGACAGCAAGCCAACCACCCAAGCAGCAGCTACCATCTCCCCAGCTTTCTGTGCAGCAGCATCACAGATCAAAGGCCAGGAGTGGTAAGTTTTTGTCCTCTCCCCCTGCCTTTCCAGCTGAGGCCCAGTGCATCGCTGTGCTGTGCCTCTGGAGCACTCTGTCTCCTGCTGCAGCCCTGTGCGACCCCTGTGGGGTGCAGCTGACTGGGGGTGCAGAGGGCCCTCTGCCAGCAGCAGCTCCAGCATGGCACAGGGAAAGGAGGATGGTAATGGAGCGGGCAGAGACAGGGCAGCCTGAGGAAGGGCTGGCAGTTCTGGTGCAAGCTCAGCTGCCAACTGTGAAAGGGGTTTGGGACATTTCCCTTTGAGGCAGTACCATGTTGACTATAACTGCCTCACGCTTCCTGCACACAGTGAGCTGGCTGCACAGGCGGGGGAATGGTGCTCTCAGGTCTCGGAGAGTGCGGTCAGGTGCTTGCATTTGCAGGAGAAGGGCTGAAGCTGGCACCCGCTGTAGCCTCAGCAGCAGTCATCCCTGCTCTGGGGCAGCTGATGTGGTGGTGATGGGTTTGGGAATGAAGCGCTGCTGGGTTCAAGGGCTGGCAAATGGGGCTCCATGCAATGGCTGACTGCAGTTTTGTTGCTTGCTTTTCGATTGTTTTCTGGCTTTTTTTCAGTGCCTTTTTTGTTAACTTTGCCATTTTCTAGGATGAAATATCCTGTCTATAATTGTTCACAGATTGTGATAATAGACTGTGGGCAGATGGCCCATAGTCTGTGGTCCAGCAATCATATGAGAGACAGATAGCAGCCCTCAGTTGTGTGTATAAATACTGGTGCTGCAGAGTTGCTGTTTCTTGTGGCCCAGTATGGGCCACATCACCTCCTGCTGTTATGAGCTAGGTTTTTCACCGAGTCATTTGTTTGTGCCAGAAGCCCACACGAGGTCCCTGGCTATCTATAATCTGTATGGCCTCTGATGGGCCTCCAGATGGGCCTTGGGAGCAGCATCGCCTCACCTTTGTCTGGGGAGGCAAAGGGCGTCTGTGTGTTTTCAGGTGGGAAGAAGGTGACACCTGAGTGACTCGCCTAAGAATGGAGGGGAGGGAAACAGCCAGGACAGCTGAGAGACCCTGTTTGGGCGGCTGAAGCCCTGCAGTGAGGGCAGGCTGGGAAACAAAGGGACTGTGCCTGTGGGCCACCTTTCAGGCTCAGTGTCCCACGGAGACCTCACCTCGTCCAGCACCTCTGCTGACAGTATTGCAAAAGCCTGTGCCATGCCTACCACTGCCCCATCTGAAACGCAGTTCAGCTTCGCGTGAAGTGCTTGTCAGCTCCTGGAGTTCCCAGCCCCTGTGGTCTGGGGAGCTGCTCCGGGGCAGCAGTCAGGAGCGTGAACCACCCCGTGTACGCCTGTCCGCTGGCTGCGGTGCGTCTGCGTTGTGCGAACTGCAATAAACCTATGGAAATGTGGCTTGCACGGCATAATGTAAAAAAGCATCAGATTTTGCTTTAGAAGTGAATATAAATTCCAAACGTACCCACTGCGGAAAGTCAGTGCAAGGTATTCATATTTAAGAAGGGAAAATAAGGCACTGTATTTTAGCTGCCTGGTTTTCTCAAAATTATTCTTAAAAATCTAATGTTTTTAATAGAAGAGCTTTTAGTGTAAGTATTTGATATGAGGCAGCTTATTTTCAAGTTGTTTTTCCATTTCTCCTAGGTAGATTCAGAAAAATAAATGCTTTATTTTAAGCTAGCATTTGTCTGTTTGAATGTAATTGTGCTGCAAAAACTTAGCAATAAACACCTTCACCTTAGGGAAAGCTGGTTAACATTTTCATTGCATTTTTATGTTTGAATAATGATGCTTTAATATATCTTTTTCTTGACTGTAATTCCCACTCTCCTTATAAGAGTAACTTGGCTTGACAGTGCATGAATTCTAAGATAAAAATGAGACAAATTAGGAAGAAGTCTATTGGCAGCAGAGAACGGGCAGCAGGGCAAGGTGGTATGACTAAAAAGTATTGTTCAGAACAGTCTTCAGCCTGAGATTTAGAAGGTTGTGTACCTTAATTCTGTTAAAAACTGTTTAATTACAGGTTCTGTGGGGCTTATTGGTGTGTGTGACTGCAGGACCAGGTCTCAGTTCCCTAGTCATGACTCACGGAGCTGCCCACCATTGTGTGGCTCTGCAGAAGATGGGAGATGTGCAAATGTAAAAATGGTGTGCCAGGCACTGAACTGGTCCCTGATGGTCTGCAGTATCTGAAAAAAGTTTTCTTCAGGTCTTGCTGAGGACATCACAGGGAGTTCTCACTAGTTCTTGACTTGCTGTACCCTGAAAGGCAGAATTAGTTTTGGATGACAGCATTTTTCTAATGGCCCCAAGTTTCATTTGTAATGGCAACAGCTGATACGAAGGTAGTACATATGTAATACAAACCTTCCCAGTCCTCAGTAGAGTGAGCGTGGTGCTGTGGCATCATGTTTTTCCAGT
This sequence comes from Gymnogyps californianus, assembly GCF_018139145.2. Classification (NCBI taxonomy): domain Eukaryota; kingdom Metazoa; phylum Chordata; class Aves; order Accipitriformes; family Cathartidae; genus Gymnogyps; species Gymnogyps californianus. The sequence continues at coordinate 16,372,418 of NC_059478.1, read as the reverse complement.
TGGTCGGTACATTTCTAGCTCTGATAGCTGCTCTTTGCAAATCCTCATTAGTTATTTCATGTGAAACATGAATAAGGAAAGAAAACAGGGTGATTACAGTCACTTAATTCTACTTACAGATCTTTCTATTTTTTAACAGTCACTGTTTTTCTATGAAAAATGGTTTGGCACTGAAATATTAGAGTGTAAATTGCAAGAGGAAGATTAATATGTCTCCCATCTTGGCAAGTTTTCCCATTATGTCATTAGTACTGAGACCTTAAGTTTAGCTTGTTTTTAGAGGTTTGATGTAACTCAAAGAGATCTGCGGTTAGTTTGATTTGATGCACACAATCATGTTGGCCCTTTTTTTCTACTACTAGACTGGTCTTTAATGCAGGTTTAGTTAGATTTATTTGTCTGCATTTTAACAGAATCAACTGTGTATCAAGCGATTATTTATAATATACTTACAGCAGTCCCACAATTAAGTAATTGTTAAAATGAGCAGGGCAAAACAAGACGTGTGCGTGTTAGGAAACAGCACTGAATGACGAGCTCTGCCTGTGCAAGACAGAAATGTGATAAAGGTAAGGGGAAAATGTATTCCCCAAGATTTATATTTGAAAATGTGAACACAAAAGATGAAGGGTCTAGGATCATTTTTACTTTTAGAGGGAATGTCCTTTTGAGGGTTAAGGTGCAAGCTGTTTCTTCATCTCTAGCAGTGGGCTTTGCCTCCCACCCACTAAGAGAAGAAAGTGCCCTGCGACACTGTGCTGACCTTTGGTGAAGTTACCTTTTTGAGTTGCTCTTCAGGAAGCCTTTTCTTGTTCCAGCTTGTGAGACTCTCAGGTAGTCTCGTCAGAGCTGTTATTTCCAGCCTCATTGTCCACTTTTGGTACAGTACCTGAGCCGGGACCCTCCTGTACAGTGGAGAGCACAGGGACACGTGTCCCCCATCACAGACATCGTACTATTTAGCAGAGAGTGGAAAGGGAGACAAAAAGCCCTGTAATCACAAAGGCTTGTGCTGCGCGATAACCTTGAATCTGTGATTTATTTTTCTTCTCTGCAGATACATATTTGTATCTAAACCCATCCTTTCAAGCTCCTCTTACAAGACTGATCATTTCTTGGCATCCCAAGAGAAAGGGGTCACTGGTGTTTGGAGGAGGAGCTGAAGTAGCAGCATTATACAAAGCATAAACACTTTAAGAGTCAGTAAATGAAAGCAGTGTACTTTGCTCCAATACTCATCAAACAGAAAGAAGAATCTGTCTCAGCATGCTGTAGGATGATCATTAATTTTTAATAGTGTTAATGTTTATTAGTGACAGATGATTGACTTTAAGTGCCTTATGAATAATAAATAAATGATGTGGATTTTGGGCATCTGCCTTAGATTTGTATGCAAAGCCAGTGGAACTAACCTTCACAGTTTCAGAGGAGTGTAGCTTCGATTCCTCAACATATGCCATAGTGCAGGCTTTAAGACTTCTCAGGTTTTAGCCCCGATAAACCTGGAAGGCCTTTCTGGCCCCTTTCTTAGGGCATATCGATTGCTTGGGGGCATCAGGGTGAGAGGGGAGCTCACTGAAGCTCTTTTGGCTAAGGCAGGACTGCTGGAAGGTGCATTATTCACTCGGAGGCTCTGCTGGATTTCATAACACTTAAACACCTGTGTCCATCAAACAGAACACACAGGATCGCAGCTAGAGCTGCTCTTGACTTTGTAATTTCATTGACTGACAGTTTAATATCTATTTATTTTCACATCTGACTCCAGTAGAGACAGGCTGGCATCCTGAATGTCAGGATATTATGCTGACAACTGTGTTTTTTCATGACTATAGGAAAAAAAAAAAAAAGAAAAAAAGGATTCTTCATAAGTAAAGAGGTCTTTTCAAGCACAGCAACTGTAATAAAGACCAAATTACACTTCATATAAATTTGGTAGTAACCAGTGATAGGTTATGTGTACATATTTATATAGGAACAAAGGCATACAGTTTTCAACTTTCTAGTAATTTGTCTCTTCTATACTGTGAAATGCCATGTAATTATATTGTTTAAATAGCTGGAACAACTGCCTTTACCACAGACTCTCATAAGTAGCACTATCTTTGCTTAAATTAAATGTTTAAAATTGGCCTCTTATTTTGATCCAATTTTGTTTGCTTTCTAAACAGAAACAAGTGGCTTATCCCATCTAAATTCTACAATACTGAAACTACTTAAGAGAACGTTTCAAGAAGAGAAGAGAAATACGAGTGTTTCGGCGAGGCTGTGCTGATGTTTAGAGAAAAGAGGGTAAAACAGCTTCCATATTGGGCACTGGCCAAATGGCTGATGACTCTGTAATAATGTTCTCCAGATGTTAGGCAGTTAAACCAGACCACAATGGCTGTTGCTAACTTACTGTCATTCAGTGCTTACTATATAAACAGAAAATTTGTATTTAATTCCACTTTAGTTCAATGGATTGTGATTAATATTGTAATTACCCTGATTCAGAGAACTTTTTAGACCAGGCTCTTCTGGGTTTTCTCAGAATGTAGAACTATACATCAGCCCTGATTACATGGTGTATCCGACTGGGAACTGCCCTGTAATCACATGCCCTAGCATTCCCTGAACTACTGGGTGTTACGGCAGCAAGAAAGAGACACAACTGCACTTGGTAAAACATTTCCAGACACTGAAATTAAATTCCATCTTATCCAAAACCACCCAAACTTGTTTGATTTCTCAGCAGCCACAACGTTAATTACTGTCATTAATGTAAGACCTTGCTTATGATTTTTGAAGCATTTTTGTTATGCCTAACAAATAAGTGCCTTATCTCAGTTTCAGGGTGTAGTCAGAGCATCACAGTGTTGCACGCATGTGGCCAGGGGACGTGGCACTCTGCTGCCAGGACATAGGGCATCCCGGTCCCCTTTTGGGCATGCAGACACTACAGCAGCAGTGTCCCTTACTGCACCGTGTCTGGCCCGCCTCGCCCAGCGCTGGTTTGATCCATGCACCCGTCCTCAACCTGGCTGGCTGCTCCTGAGCTCTTGGTTAGAGGGTTGCAGGCTGGGCTCTCTTTACAGGTGGAAATCTAGGCTCCTCCAGTCCCTGGGGAGGCACTTCGGTGCCCACAGTGGGTTTCTCTGCATTGCACTTTCAGAAATAATTGCACAACCTGCACCCTAGGAGAGCCTTGGGTGTTGTGCATCCCTTCAGGAACCTGCCCGAGAGTAACAGCATGCCTCGCCCTTCCCCAGTAAGCACCTGGGATTAGCCACCTTGCTGCTGTTAGCCACCTAAATATCTTCAAAAACCAGTCCTCTGGTGGATGTTGGGTGATTTGCTATCACCATACTATACAGATACAGATGTATGGAGACCCATCTTGGTGGTCAAAGGTAAAGAGAAACACAGTGTTCGCACTTTTTCGAGTACCTAACCAGCAGGGCGAGATTTTGCGTGCTAAAAGCAAAAAAGATGTCTGTGCAGCTAATCAAAGGGGCAATGTTTTAAGCCCTGGTAAGGGCTTGGTGCTCTGCTTGTGTTTACTGCAGTGTCAAGAGTATAGCAAGGACAAATGGGAATCTCGCATGATCATAATGTTCCTATTTATATACACATAAAATAGAACAGGGTTTTAAAAGCTAATGCAATTTTCTATTATAACGATACCCTTAATAACAATATGGTTTCACTGCAGAGATATAAACAAATATAACAGAAAATGAGATAATGCCATAAAATAGATGCATTATTTTTGGAATTTGAAGGACACTTGCCAGAAAACATTTACCAACTTATGCAATCCACAGCAAATGAAATACAAACTTACCTTCTGCTGTTGCCTGGATATAATGTATTTACTGTGCAGGTTTCTTATTGCTGTGGATTTCTAACATAATTAGTTGTTTCTGTTGTCAAATGTATAATACCTGACCTAGAATTTACCAGAACTCACTAAACAAATGTTGAAATCAGAAAAGAGGTAATACTTTTTTTTAATTCATTGGAAGATGCAAAACTGATAGTGTGTGTTTCCACAGTAGAACTATACACAAGCTAGATATGCTATGATTATCTCCAGCATTTTATTGAAGTCTTCTGTTCAGATTTTGCATATACTTTGCTGCTAGCTCAATTGAAATGAACTGTAATATCCAATTAAAAATTAGGTTTGTCTGCTTTAGATTACTAACGTTAAAAATGTTGTGGATGAAATAAGAGCTGACCTGAACCAAAACACATCCTATGAGTGCATTGTAACTAGCATTTGTTTTTAGAAAATAATACAGATTTTATTGATGAAATTAGCCTTCTTCTCTTATTACTTAATTCGTAACTTCTGTCTTTGCTTCTTTAGTTTTTGCTGAGATCACAGAATACTAAAGTTCTCACAAGAGGTTGGTTTTCTTTGTAGCTTCCACTTCAGTTCTTTGCTGATTGTGTGTGTGTTTCTTTTAATCATTTAACAGTGTTTTGTCACGTAAATGACCATTCCTTTCTCTTCCATTATGAAAGACTATAACCAGGAGTGCCAAAGTGGATTGCTAGATGGAGTTTATTATTGTGCATTCCTTTACTGTGTCTTCACTTATCCACGTTCTTGACACATCAGCAATCTGTGCTGATTCTCCCTCCTCTTGGAGCTAAAGGATACCTGGGGAAAGGCACCCTTCTCCCACCAGATGCTGAGGTAGCTGGGCTCTAATGTGCATTAGCCAGGGGCGTGCAGGCCCCTGGGGTAGAAAGTGATGCTGCAGAGTAAGAAAATGTAGAATTTAAAAAATGAAGGATGGCTTGTGCCTTTGCTGTTGCTGGGCAACCCCTCCTGCTTTCTGTCCAGTTTAAGGGTGTCAGAACTTGAACCTCTCTCCTCCCTCTTATGGAGGACAGGAGCAAGAAGGAATGAGAAATGTTTGTTTCTTGTTTTCTCAATGATGGTTTGTGATGCCCGACACATCTGGAGGTGGGCTTGGAGTATTTGGCAGGGGAGGGAGGATGTGGAGGCTAGAGCTGTCTCAGTGGTGTAGGAAAATCAGGAGTGTGGCTCTACAAAGGGCCAGAGGGGAGGACAGGCGATGTGGCTGTGGAGGGGAGGAGCGCTGGGCTGCTGTGTCTGCTGGGGGGGCCGGGGCGGGAAGTGGGGCGTCAAGGGCGATGCTGCACACCTAGCCCTCTGGGCAGGAGCTGGGCGTCCGGCACGCTAATGCATGTTGCTGCCTGCCTCGATCCACTGCCCTAAGCAATAGCCTGCTTGTGTGTGGCCATATCTAAAATGGGTCCTGGGAGATGATTGCAACAGAGGCAGAATCAATACGTCTACCTTTACTTGAGTCCTGCTGCCTTTTCCCCCCTAACACAATGGATTTTTTTTTCTGGTGCTCCCAGTTGTCTTCATTTCACAGATTATCAAGGCAATATACCACAGATGCTCTCCTTATTATAAAAAATGCAGTTAGGTATGTAAAATGTCAGTCTGAATGCTTCCTTTGCCTGTGCGATGTAGGTTTAAATCTTGAGCAGGGCATGTGATTTCAACTTGCCTTGAGCATAATAAGGAAGTAATTACTCAGCTGTTGAGAAACGCCCTAATATCATTACAGATAACCTGAATGTCCAGGCAATATCTGCCTATTATTTGAAGTGGTTTCAAAATACATTTAAAAAAAAAAAAATCTCACATTCAAATCACATGGAAATAATATGAGTTATCATAAAAAAGTGTTATGAGATAATTCTAAATGTCAGTTTAGCATATTTTAGCCTATTGGATCTTTAAACAGAGTTGAATAACATCTTTCATGAAGTAAATGTCTTTTTGGTAAACTGAAAGGGACAATAATATTTAAAGGTCAGTTAACATGGAGAGTTGGTTCTAGTTATTATTATTAAAGATCCAGCTGTATTACCTTTACACAACATTACCCCACAAATCCCTATTAAAACTCCAAGAGCAAACCACATATTTCCTTCTCTTCCTCCCTCCCTCCTTCCTGCCACGATCCTGAGATCCTTGATCCTGCCTTCTCTTTTTTATGTGTAACAATTTCTCTAGTGAATAGCACTGGACGATCCTCACCCTGCTTCTGCCATGCCGCATCCAAAAGAGTCATACGTTATAGTTGCTGTCAATGCTGCCAACTAGAAAAAACCTCTCATTTCTACATCACATTTCAGCCTCCCACGTATGACACGAGCTACCCTGCAAACAGTTGTTTAATAGTTTTGAGCTACTTAGGAAATGGTAGTTGATTTCAATTTTTTATTTAAAGAAGAGGTTGCAGTAGTGTGTTGTACAACTGCTACTGCGTTTAACTGAAAACAGGCAGGCTGTCTGTCTGCCCATCTAACTGCCCACCCGTCCGTGACCAATTGGTATTAATAGTCTCCGCAATGCAATGATTCATTTATGCACAAGCACCCCCCACCCCCGAAAACCCACCTGGGAAGGACTCTCTAGTCGAGTGCGCGCATCCCCGGGGCCCAGAGGGGATTTGTGGAGGCGTGCTGCAGGCTGGCAGCATGTGGTGGGCAAGGCGAGGGGTCTGTGCCCCACGCTGTGCCCCTCTGCACTGTGCGGTGATGGCCATGGGGGGGCATGGCTGTGGGGCCCGGAGGAGGATTTCTCCCCACAGCCCTCTCTGCAGCTAGCTCTTGCCTGGCCCAGTGCTTGAATTGTGCTCTGCTTGGGTAGGTTTGCCCCTTGTCTCTTAGCCACCTGCTCACAGATGTTAATACATGGAAAGGAATAGCAATTAAAGAGCAGCTAGCCACAATCTACTTTTGAAGCCTGGAGGAGCCAGTACGAGCTGTAAGGGAGGTCTGGTACATGGGATGGAAGAGTTTGCTCTGCGTATGTGTCTGCGTCCGGACAATGCTCTGTGCTGCGCTCACAGTCCTTTCGTTACCAAGCCAGCCTTGAACAAAGAGATGATTAGTTGTTTTTGCTGAGAATCCCTGATGGGAGTTTGTTGCCAGGGTTTGGCGCTGCAGAAAAGAGTGTTGGCACGAGCCGGGCGGGCGGCTGGGGAGTGAGCGGGGCTGCAGGGTGGGGGCTGCGGTGGGAGGGGAACGGGCACCACATACCCTGTGCATCCCTGCTGGGATTAGGTGCTATTTGCTCTTACCTTAGGAACAGAGGTGGAAAAGCAATGACCAAAATAAGGAGATGGGGTGATACTTTGCTTTCTTCACAGTGCTGGGTGTGGAGAAAACAAAGTGATTTGGGAGCCCTTTCAGTCAAGGTGAATATACAGCAGCGCTGGAGCAGGCTGTTACCTGCTCCTGGGCACCCAGAGGATGAGCAGGGACAGTGTGTGCCAGGCCCTGTTCCTGATGGGCAATTCATATGTAACCACCCTATTTTAACATATAGAGAGTTTTTAGGTAAACAGATGTGAGCTGTGCTGTGACTGACGGTGCCAGTGCCTGGGGCAGGTGGGGGGGCCTTTTCTTCAGTAGTGGAGATGTAGCCTGTGTGCTCAGAAATGATGAAGGAAAATTTCCTGGTGTTCAGTGCAGCGAGTGCTTCTCTGTGCTGAACAAGTCTACTAAATGCAAAATACAGTTGGTAAAATGGCTTCCATGGAGAGACTGCAAAAGCTGACTGGCAGATCTTTTATCCTAAGAAACCTCAAAAAAAAGTCACAGTTTCTATTTTCACAAAAGCAGAAATGTAATGTTATGCAAATGGAATGGTTTTCTACAAGCTGTGGCTTTGATGGGACATACCAGTGCCAGTACCTAATCTCTTGTTACTACTGACATGGACATGAGGATTTGGTGGGTAGTGCTCCCATGAGCACGGACTCCAGGGAGAGGTGTTGGTCAAAGCAGAACAACACTTTGCCTGTAAAGTGTATTTGTCCAGAACCAGGTTGATCCTTGGATGCAAGTTAATTACCCAAATTACCTGATGGTGCCAGTCAGGAAAATCACCCACTTGGAGAAGGACCCCGCAGACCTAGCGTGGCTGCTTCCACGCAGCGTCGTCTGGCAGCTGGTCATGGCTTTGGGAGAGGAAGGAGAACTGGGAGCTTCCAGGCATCGCCTCTGCTTCAGCAGTTGCTTTTGTTCCCCAAGAGCTGCGTTCACATCTTAGAGCAGTCTGAAGGATTTGGTCTCCTGTACATACTAGCTTTTGAGTATTAGACAAGCACAGACACAGCTCAGAGCCACAGACAAGGATCTGGGCCACACAAGGAGCTCAGTGCTCGGGTAGCTAATAAACGTGTCGTGCCATCTCTCCAGCCAGCCTGCTCTCTCTGCTCTCTCTGTGCTTCTCAACAGTCGGTTCTCTTGGCCCAAGCATGTGCTCCTGTTAAGGCAGTCAGGTTAACAACAGATCTGCAGGTAACGGCAGCGCAGGCAGCTGGAAGCCGCGGAGGGCAGCTGTGTTGGGAAGTTGCTCACCCTCGGTTATTTTGCCACCCGTTAAGGCTGTGGTTGGAGAGATCCAGAACTAGTGCTAATGGGACACTGCAGAAACCTCCCCTTTCCATCGAGATGGGAAGCTCCAGAGTCCTGAGCCCAGTGATGCTACTCTAGTAAACAGTAAAAACACACAGAAGTGTTCAGCCTTCTGTTTTTCAGTGCTGTGGGCTTCTTCACAAGCTCTATATCTATGGTTACACCGTGTCAGAAAATGTGCCTTCCTGTTTGTGTTTTTAGGGATGTTTCCAAAGCATCCTAACTTCCTTTTTTTCTCTGTTTCATTTGTGGATGAACATCCAAAACCACACAAGCATTTGGACTCAGAATTTTTATTTCCCTGCTTCTGGTGTCCTTGGCTCCCTCTAAGCAAAGGGTTTTAAAAGTGTTACTTTCCCAGCTCAGTGTTCTCTCCCTTCTTGCGCTGGCTTGATGATGACCTCGCTGGACTAAATATAGGCTCACCTCCTCCAGGCGCAGGAAAGCAGAACCGCACTGCAGCTGTGGAGGTGACGGGAGCGTTGCCTTTCCTTTTAGCAGCTCTGTCGGCTTCCATGATTGAAGCCGCATCTTCTGCAATGCTGCTGCAGCCTGGCGCTTGGGCAGCGCGGGGTTGCTGCTCACCGACAGCCACGGGGCTGTGCAGGGGCACTTACCTTCAGTCTTCAGCAGTGCCGGTGCCCAGCCTTATTGCCCTCACTCAGGGTCTGCAGAAGGTGTCAGTTTGGAGCTGGCCATAACGGATGGATAGGGTGGGGAAGGCAGGGCTGAGGGCTAGGACACCTCCACCTGCCGGGGAGGGAGGCTGGCTGCTGCAGAGCTCCTTCTGGAGGAGGTTTGTGGTGAGGAAGGAGGTGGGGACACATCTCTGGGGCCATGGAGGGCTCCTCTCGCTGGGGAAACACAGAAAGCTGAAAGACGCTCCATCTGTCCTTTACCTTCCGATAAATATTCTGCCCTGTGCCCTCTAGATGTGAGGAAGAAAATACGATTAAAGAGTTGAAATGCTTTTATTTGTGAAATATTAACTTTGTGTAATATATATTCAAAAGCAGATACTCATTTAAAGGTTATATTTAATATAGCTCTGCTCCAGTTTTTCTTTTTTATTATTATTTTCTTATACATCTTTCTACTTTCTAAGGCAATGCTCCAGTGACTACTGCAATATAATAGCTGCTTTCTCTCTCAGTACACAATTTGACAGCATTTATTCTTTCCTTCAGTGAACATAATTACTTCACATATGGAACCTGTGATAGCCTACAGGCATCTGAGAGAAACCAGAATCATACAATCTGTCCCCTTTGTGAGCTTAATTTACATTCACAAGTGTCATTTTAATAGTGCTGGCAACATGTAGGATAAAAATTACAGGTCAGCTGCAGCATGTCACAGGGAACTGTGCTTAAGTCAATAACATGGTATTATTACATTCTGGATAATTTTACAAGGTAGATCTCACAGGAGGAATTTGACCCCTATTTCTTTAGTTTTCTGCCTTTTGGTTTCCTCCATAAGGTAATTCATTTAGAAATGGATGTTGCAAAGCTGCAAACGCGTTGACAAAGAGGTTAGGCTGTAGTAGGCATTTCCAAATCTGAAAGCAACACCTTTCGCTTGCCATAACTTGTAACAGCACTTACAATTACCATGCATCTGGCATATTTAAAAATTTGTACTGTTAATTCTTGAAAATTTTTTTCCTGATCTATGTAATCAAAATACTGAGGGGCATAGCTTTCTGCCTTCTAATTTCATAGAGTTGACAGAAGTTTCAGCTTTCTGCAACTGATTAGTTTTTAGTCAGCTAAAGTTGTCTCAGGCTAGGCATTTTACAGACATTTTGTAAATGAAAATAGTGAGCGTCACAGAGACTTACTGTGTACAGAGCCATATATAATACCTAATTTAATTTATATATTTATAACACCTAAAAATAATAGCTAATTTCTTATCCTGGCATCTGTAATATAAATAGAGGTGCAATAAATAATGTAACAAAACAACAGGTGATTGGTTTTAGGAAAAATTTGGTTTTGGGTAGAGTGTTGAATCCAAATATAAAATCAATCTCAGTTGCCATTACTGATTATTTTCTGTTTTTACAAAACCCATAATTTACTGCAGTTTAAGTTTTCAAAGTTTGTTTAGGGGAATACTCAAGGGCTTGTATAGTTTGTTCATAGTACTCTGATATTCAAAAAGTCCATATATGCACAAAGGCAAATACACCCCCAGGTGCCTCCCCCTGCGCACGCGTACCTACACACGTCCATTCTCTGAATCATGCATTCATTCACTGCCCCTGAAGTTTGCATCCCTCTCTTGCTGTAAGCACTTCTACTCGTTCGAGCAGCACAAGGGGAAAAAATATCTTTTATCTAATGATTCATTTTCATATCACTGACAGTGTTGGAGTTAATTTAAAAAAGACAAAACAAAAAGCATTTTGTTCCTCCGAGGAGGCTAGACAGAACATACTTGAATCTTTAATAAAAAGTGTGAAAAACTAACAGCAAGGAATTGGAATGTCCTCCCTGTATTTTCTTGATGAGCCTTCTGCTAGAGTACTCTGCCCAGTGAAAGGATGGTGAAAAATTCAAGTAGGTTCAAAAGAATTGAAGGAATGATCTGAGGTCTGGGAAATGTTTTTTTTACAATGAAAGCCAGGTCAGTTTATTAATTCGTCAAATACTTGGATACATAAGTGCCTAGGTATAGTGAAGATGCCTGCTACCTGAAGCAGGCTACTTGTAACATGGCCAAGGATGTCACAAAAATACATATAAAAAGACCAAATAATTGAGATTAAAGCCAGGAAAATTAAAACTTGAGTAAGTCGCACATTTTTGAGAGTGAAGGTAATTAGGCACTGGAAAGGATTCCTGTTGAGACTGGTGGATTACCTATCAAAACTCCATGACTTTCCAAAGGATGTGTCCCACTCAACCGGGGGTCTGACGCTGGAGGTCAGTCAGTTCTGTTTCTTTGTCCATGTTTAAGTCCATCCAGGCCTTAAATCCTCTGAAACCGCACAGCCAACCTCTGAAGACTTTGGCTAGCCTTTACTCGGGAAAATGTCCATTTGGAGCACTGGGAGATTTTTCCATGCAACGAAAGTGTTTATTAGTCATGTTCTTCAGAGTGTGGCAAAGGAAAGTGTTTGCATTTCAGATACTCTTTACCTTAGCAGGAGGCTCTTGTTTTGTTTTCAGCTCTCGGTTGCTGCAAGGGTGTAGGCTGGGAAACAGGCTACAAAGGGCAGGCTGGGGATATTCATTCCACCTCTGGAGCTCCCACACACACCCATCTTAGCATAAAAACTTCTGTCACTGATGTACACAACAGCATATATGCAAATATTAATATTTTATGTGCCTGATGACCTATTGGCTAAATTGTTTTACCAGTGAAATATTTGAAACATAACAATTTTCATTCTTTGTGATGATCTTGTATGATCTACAGTTCAGTTGGAGAAGTAGTATAGTTTGTTCCTCAGGAGATGTGCTGGAGTGTCTTGTCTGCCTCTCCTCAGCTTCTGTCTTTCCCCTTGGCTGACATTAAGTTTATTACTTGCTTGATTAACGGTTGCCATATCTGGTTTTCCTATTTTGGAGAGGAAAAAAAGGAAAGAAGAAAAAAAAAGTTTTACAGGAGAGACTTTGCAGACAGGAGCAAGCCAAGTACAAGGCCCTGCCTATGAATGGGTATTACTTCTGCTTTTTAAAAGGTAAGGGACATGGTCAAGTTTTTGGCATGACATCCTCTTCTCACAGGTAGCATACAATTATGCTGATAACTTTTGAATTTGAATTATGCTGTGAGAAGAGGCTGAACACGCAGTGGATGAATTATGTTCTTGGGCCTAAGACTTGAGCCTTTCAGCTCTCTCTTTTTGTCAGCTTTTGATGTCAGGCTTTCTAGAGGTCCTTTCACTGTCACTGCCTGTTGAGCGGATGTTTATTGGTGGAAAAACTTATCTTAAGAGCTATTAAGAGGGTTTCATTGATATAGTTTTGAAAGAAGGTTTTGTGTTTCATCAGCACTAGTTTTGAAAAAAAGTAAAGTCTTTACTGGCTGGTTTCAGAGAAGTCACTAGGCAGCTGGGAGGTCGTGGTGGCTTGTAGTCACACCTGATGGCCTGTGGACATAATCAGTCAGTTTTGCTTTAGCAAAGTGAAATACAGAATTACTATGGTGAGATTGCCCAAAATGGAGTTTCTCCTGTGTTAGGGAGAAGTTGTGTGCTTGGCCGGGATCGTGGTTCTTGGGCTGTGCTTGCCTGGTGGCACCTGGGGCTACCTCTGTGCACTGCAGGCAGCACACCGTGCCCCAGCACGGCCCTTCTCCTCCAGTGTGTAGTGTTATGACAGATACAGGAGCCCGGATTAGTACAGGCAGTCTTTCATATTGTATTTTCTGAGTGATGGATAATGAAAAAAAAATCTACAGATTGCGTGTGCGCTGTTTTAATTTATCACTTAGAGGATGAAGCTGAACAGAGTCTGTGGTTAATATAAATTTTAAAAAGATGATGAAATGTTTTTTTCTCCTAAGCTGACATACAATCTTATTTCCCTTACTCCTCCTCCTCCTCCAAAAAAACCCCACCAAGCTCTTGTCTCTGATTTGTTCATAAATACAATATCAAACACCTCCTCTGTGCCTCTGATGTACGTTCGAGTCCACGTGCCACTGTGCTGATTCATCTGGAGGACGCCCTGCGTGTGAGTGGTTTGGCACAGTATGGTACAGGAGAGGAATCTGACAGTGAGAAAGGCAGAGGCAACAGCATAATTATGAAGGATTTTTTCCCCTCATACTGCTTCTTGTTATTTATTCTTCTCTCCATGTTTCCCTTGGTTATTTCTCTTCCTGAAATGAAAATAACTTGGCAAGAAAACAATGTTTCCACTCCTGTCGTTTTTTAGGCAAGGAACACCGGGCACAGGTTTTTTTTAACGTGCTAACTGACGGATGATTATTCACCAATATTTTTTGTTGAAGCAAGCAGGCTTGTTAACTGTGGTGACATTTTTAGCGATGCAATGATATCCCCGTGTCATTGTTGCTTGATTTATCAGGGTCTAAAGGATTATTTTGTTGAAAAACTTACTATGGATCTTGTGTTTAAGGCTGACCTTACATGCGTATGAGCGCACGTGTGTGTGAATTTGTATGAAAATAAGGGACAGAACTGTTAAGGTGCTTCTTCTCTTTTGGGCTTTTGACTCTGCGTTATAAAATACAAACTGTAGCCTTGAATTTCTGTGCTTTAAAATGGCATACTTAAAAAGAGAAATTTTGTAATTGAGAGCAGCTCAGCCACACCCATCCTACGGTTTGCATCTATTTACTCCCTCTCTTCTCCAAATTCCTGACTCACCTTCTCTCATCCCTATACTTCTGCAGGACTGTTACTTGCAACCCTCCGCCTCCCCACCCACCCTCCCGCTGCAGATGTGTGCCACGCTCGCCCTCCCCGACTCGTTCCCCACCACCTGCAATGGACCCCAGCCGGCAGCCTGCTAACCAGGCACCCTGCGCCTGGGCATGCACATTTTGATCCTATGCTGGGCCTCCGTCTGTTGCGTATGGCTGTCATGGGTCTTTGAAGGGTTAAAGCCAGCATGCCAGTGTGGTTGGAGGAGGGAGACGGTTGTGATGTTGGGGAGTGTGTGGAGTCACCCTGGCTCTGAGGAGATGAGGACAAGCAGGGATCCCGTTCCCTTGGAGAGAGAACACTTGGTGAGAAATGGCCTGGGGAAAAACATTGCTGAAGGGTTAGGCGTGAGGAGCTCAGGAGCACCGACATGCTCCAATAGACCCTTGCGCAGCAATGCGAGGGGTGGCTGCGGGCACAGCTCTGCAAGTTGGATGGCCAGGAGACTGAAGCTGTAAGTATGATAATGTGAATGCTGCATAGCTACTTGGAGATGCAGCAACCGCAGACAGTTTGCAAAAAAAAATGTATTCAAAATTGAAAAGAAGTGACCTTGATCCTTTTTAAACTCAGTGGAAGCAAATGTGCTTAAATTTCCTGGGAAAGATGCTATTGGAAATTCTGTGTAAGTCTAAATGCAAGAAAGCCAAAGGAGGTAAAGTTTTCTCTTAATTAGGATGATTAAAAAGAAAAGCAGCCTGGAAATCAAATGCCAGCCACAGCCAGAGCACCACAGCTCCTTTGCTATAGCAGGAGCAGATTTGGGGTGACATGTCCTGTCCCTTTTCTCTCCTCCGTCACCCAGGTTGCCCTGCTTGGGTGAAACATCTGCACTCCAGGCTGCAAGATCCAGCTTGGGCTGTACAGCTCTTCATACACGGCATTGCTGGTCCAGCCAGCGGGATTCTCCCCCCCCCCCCCCCCCCCCCCGCCAATTTTAATTTGACAAAGGCATGTGGTGGTAGCAGTCTTACAGTGGCTCAGAGGTGCAGCTCACCCATCTTCTCCAGCTCCCTCAGAACTTTCTGGGAAATTCAGGTGCTTTCCAGCTCTCTGAATCAGGTCCACAGGGGTTGGTTTGTTGTATGAAATCCAGACCACAAGGTTAAAAGTTACATAGCTAGAAGGGACAAAGCACCTTATTCCGGGTAGGCCCTCAAAATCAGATTGACTGTCAAAAAATTGTTTTGTCCTGAGGAGAGAGGTGGGGGAAGGGGAAGGCAGAGCACATTTTAGAGCCACTCAGGAGCCCTTTATGTGGGTTGTGGCCATTTAGTGTTCAATAAAACATGAATGCTTACCATAGCAACCACGGCAGCCACCTCTGAGATAGCCATCGCTTTAATAAAGACGGACATTCGCTGAAGAAAGTCTAACAAACACATGTAGACCTTTTATGGTGCTGTACAAGAAAACGATCTCGCTTGAAGAAGCAGTCGTGTTTTCCCAGGAAGGATGTAAGAGTTAAAGCAATATGCTGCCAGCGTTTGCTGCCTCTGCTGCACGCTCGCTCCTGGAAATTGCTGTTATTTGGGTGGTGCAAGCTGGGGGATGGCGGCGGCGGGGTGGGCATCCGGCACGGCCCTGCTGCCTGCGCTGCTGGGAGAGCTCGCTGCCCGTGGCCAGGACAGGATATTTTGGATCCTTACCCATTAAAGCTTGTCCCAAACTCCCCATGTGCACGTCAAGTCACTGTTTTCCTGAAATCTTATGCCTGGCAGGTATTTTTCCGACATGCACCCTTTTGCTTTAATCCCCGCTTAATCTTACAGAAAGATGCAAACAATTTCGCAATGTCTCTCTGCCTTGGGAAGTCTTGGGGATGTTAAAAAAAAATCTTCCGTGGCTTTTTATTCACTTACCCCAAGAGCACGTTGGGGTCCCTCACAGTAAGAAGGTTTGGATATGAAATGCTACTAGATCGATCTCCTGGAAAGAGGATGCTCCAGCTTGTAAAATTTGAAACAAAATGTTTATTGAGGAAGTATTAGATTAGTCACAGATTAATTACAATTGTCAAGTATTATTCATCTGTAATAAGAGTGAATTCTTCACTCAAGATTCATAGCAAAATAACATTATTTTTCAAATAGAAGTAATTTAAATTGAAGTAAGACCTTCTAATACCACCATCTGTACAAGTAAATTACTTTCAGAGTAATTAAATATGCATATCTGGGCTGTGTACTGTACTGATGAACCAAGTTTTATGGATGCAATATGCTTATAAATCCCTTAGGTATTAAAGATGAAGAATCCACGGCATTTTGCATTCATATAACCATGAATAAGAAAAAAAATATTTTTCTTCTGTTGCATAATTTTGGGGAATATATTTTTATTAACTTTTCCTGGTTAATTAATATTTTTGCCAAATAGCAAATAGGATCACCATATTTATTAGTCTGACATTTCACGGGGACTTAAAGCTCTGTAAGAAATTTCAGCATTGTATGTGTCTGAATTTATGATCGTGACACAGTCACTCATCTTCCGCAGGTTCCCAGGAAGCAGAGCAGTGCAGTGAAACTGAAATCATTATGTTGACTGAATCCGTTACCGCCCGACTCGCCCCGCCATGAAATAGCACTGCTCAGCCAATTGGGATTCACGGTCACAGCCCTTCATGGGAGCATCAGGGTTTATAGTCCATAACAAATACAAATACAGAAAGGAACAATAACAGGATGATACATCTGACCTATTATCCCACCTTGCGAGACTTTGTCATGAGTACCAGAATAGCGACTGGCTGCATGTTTTCCGTTGTGCAGACGAATGGGACAGTCACATAGGAAAGAGAAGCCATGCCTCAAAACACAGCGCTGTTGGTGTGGTCTTCAGTGACTAGAAGCCATCTTTATGCTTACAACACATCGTTCATGATTTATGTAAAACACTGCTGTGTAGGGGAGCTTAGGAGGTTTGCTGGGAGCGTCTGAACGCTGCAGAAACATTTGGTTAAAGAAATACCTGAAGGCAGTTCTGCAGAGCACTTCAGAAGAAGCCTGAAATCCCAGCAGGTCACCCCTTTCAAAGCAGCAAATATGACTACATGCCACCAAAATGCAAGAGCGAACTCAAGCATAAAGACACACAGTCGGCACAACCTCTGTTTGCAAGTCAGCCACTCTGCTGCACAACATGACTGATCCTTAGATATTTTATGTCAATGTAACATTTCTTATGAAACACATAGAGATTCCCTGTCATCAAGATACTTAGTCTACCTACAGCACTTTCACGGTTATCTGCTCAGATTAATCACAGGAGGCTGGCAATGGACGTAGGACAATAGATCAATTCCTTCTGTACCCCAAAGGTAAAATAAGAAATGGTGACCTGAAATGCAGATAAAGAGGAAATGATGAGGGCTTGATTTCTCTACTCTAAGCCCTGTGCTAACACATGTGAACTAGCAGATTGTGTCACCCCTTTGGGACCTGCTTACGTGTATTTTAGATGATACGTTGTGATAGATGGAGGTGGATGTTTATGTAGCCAAGAGGAAAACTAGTAGAAATGTGTGCTAATTGACAAGCCAGAAGGTGTTGAAGTTTGAACGACGTAATTTCTGACCTAGTATAAGGTAGTAGTTTGGTGAAAGATTCAGTTGCATCCAGTCTAATCGTGCACATGTATTATGCTGGAGGTAGCCATTTTCTGCATGTGCTTTCTTAATCTTTGGATCTCTCTTCTTTGGGTGTCTTGTCACCTTTGTCTCTGTTCTGTCCCTGAACCCCAGTTCACGCCCAGCCTGCAGACCCCAGCATCTCCACATGCTCTACTGCCAGCAGTTCATTTTCTGGAGCTACCACTGGAAGACTAAATACATTTTAGGAGATTTTCTGGCAGGGTTGAGGTTTGAAAGAAAGCAAAAGTGGGAATTTAGGTGTGGATGTGCTGGGTGAATCCTTGAGAAACAGGCTTTGGCAGGTAGCTGTGTGGGATTGCTCCTAGGAGGGCTGTAGATAAAGGACTTTTATAGTACTCCCAAGCAGACCTGATTTTCAGGTCAAGGTTTGACCTGTAATAGACAATGTATACAATAATACTTACTGCTTTCAGTCAGCGAAGTACAGGTTGGAATTTAAGACAGCCCTATAGCAACAGCCCTGGGACAGGAAAACATGCAAAAGAAACTCTACATATTCAAAAAGGGAAAATTGAAATGTGGATCTCTATTCAGCTTCTGAATGTTTGCATGTTTGTAACCACTTTGCCATGTTTAAGTCCAGGTTTATGCTAAAACATTCTCAGATCAGCGTTATTAGGGTAATGTAGCACAATTCCCAATAATCTGGAAATGGATTTTCCCGTGTATTTGAAAATGCCGTGGTAGGACAAGGACATTAAAATCTTCTTGTCTTCCTGTGTCACGGTGTCTTGTGTTCAGGATGTCTCCACTTCTCACAGAGGCTGGAGCATTATTTTCCATACCCTTTTCCCCCCATTTAGCTTCTAGGTACTTAGACAAAATTGAGTAAAGAAGCCTTTACCTGAGAACCTTTTTACTGGTTGCCGTGCTTTTAAAGCTTTAAAAGCTTTTGCTGAAAAGGTACCTATTTTCTTATCACTTTTTTTTTCCCCCCCTCTCCAGAATAAGGGCATCATTTGAAGTTCTTTTTTGGCAGCTGTATTTCGTCGTGATACATTATGTCAGGGCACATCAGTCACATGAAGATTTTATGGAAAAAACCATACCCTTTTTAGATGTCCCTCTCTGCAGCCCCCTTCAAAACACAGTGTTTTTTCAAGAAACTCTTCAACTATCAACAGCATTATGATACTTGAAACATCGTGGGTGTAATGGCTTCATCTTACTCAATTATATAAATGCTACTTAAAGAAGGAATATAGAATTTAATGTGGGGAATTTAGTAATTCTAAAAAAAATTGACTATTTTCACCTTTTACTGATGTTTACTTTTCAGTGTTGGGCAAGGGCTTCTTTTCTTTGTAACCAAGCTAATCCTGTGCTGTTCCTTATTTTACCATAAAATGAGATACATTCTGAATTCAGATGAAAATGAGGTACCTTGATGAAAGTGGGCTTCAGGTGTCGCACACTAAGAATTGTACATTTCTATTTGCTCTGATCCTCCAGCACACATAAGATCTCACCTCTTCACCTTTGAACAAGATTGCGCTAACTTTGATCTTTCCAGTTTTGTTCAACTCCAGGGAAGGAGCAGCTACTTGAAACATGTTATCATTTAGACGTTCAGAGGTTCTTAAAAAAAAGAAAAAGGGGGGGGGGGGAGTGAGAAAAAAAATTGAAATCACGAACTAAAAGCTGTAGATTTTTAACTTGAGCATCAGCTTTTGTAGCTAGTGTGTTGTGCTTTAACATCAAAAGCTGCCTCTGTATGTAGAACAAAATAAAATGTAGATTTTAAAGGCACGCAGAATTATTAAACACAAATTTCATTTCATGTAAGCAGTTTTCCACAGTAGTGATGCAGCTATCCTTTCCCAGGTCAAAGCATAAGTTTTGTGTTTTTACTTCTTTGCTTATGGCCCAAGCCTGTTATTTGAGCCTCCGTGCTTCTGAGATATTAATTCATGATACTGACAGTTAATCTATTTTTATAACTATTATTATCTGAGCAAAATAACAAACTAGGTTCTTCATTTTCTCTTCAAGTCTGAGAACATGTGACAGTGGGAGCAAAGTTAAAAGTATGATATTTTCAAGATCTTACATGGTTTAGCAATATTCTTATAATGACTGTCACCATGTGCCAGTATGGTAAGTTTTTTGCTATTATTTTGTTATTATTTTGTGGCTACTTTTTTGCTATTACAAGCCAGATTTTCACCCAAATACTTAAGAATTTTAAATCACAGAGCCCTATTTCAAACTGCCCTTCACCTTCTGAAGAACAACGTGGCTGTAAGGTCCCAGGAAGTTTCATCAAAATTCTGACGTTAATGATTGCTGAAAGTTTATGTTTTTGTCCGTTGGTTCCTTTTTCTTCTTGCCTAGTCTACTCGGACTTGCATTGTTTCATCCCTGTCTTCTCTGCTGAGACTGCAGTTGTTCAGTGATGCTCATGGTAAGTAGCTCTTTGTGTCCATGCTCTTGCTTTATTTTGAGGTTTGGTTTGCACAATACAAACAGGGACAGTTTCCCCCTTCTAGGATGTGCTGCTTGTTGAATTCTCTTCCATTAACAAGCTGTTGGAAGCAAGTTAATGCCACATTAATTTACTCTAACATCTGATTCTTCCTGCCTATTCTAAGGGTTGCTTAGACAACAGATCATCTCCTAAATGGTATCTCATAAAAGGTCTGAGGTCCCCTCCTCCAGAAAAGTGTAACTATGATTATTAATTCAGAAGAATAATTTATGTAACACTAAAATTGGCAACAAAAGAAATAAAGTAAAAGATGTTGTTGGTATACTATATATGGTTAAAATTATTGAGAGCGCTAATCTGTACAGAGATCATTGAGGTTGTTACTTACAGGGACCAAGTAATATATTACTATTCATTAGCTACTTATCCACTCTCCTTTTTCTTCCCAGTTTTCTAGGCGTCAGGCAATCCTGGAATCAGGGACCTCACGTTACGTTTCATTCTCTCGTTTCCCTGAAAACATTTATTTACATGTTGAAGTTACTCGATGTATGTTCTGACAAAGGTATCTGCCTACACGCTCCTTCTTAGGAGCCTTTGATCTCTTGTGGACTGAAGCTTCACTGAGACTTTGGTTTGCTACTTTTCATAACTCCTTTGGGCCTGACTTTTCTAGGTTAATCAAATAAGTTATTTTGAAAAGTACTTGATTTTCTAGCCTCACCATCACATACACCTTTTGCAGGTGAGCTCCACTTCTAAGCAACTTCTACAGTGGCCAGTGTCTCATGGTCACCAATTGACTGGTACCTACTCAAACATCACCTTGGGAGGGTTGTGATGAAGCCACCTGGGCTCTTTGGTAATACAAGACATTGGCAGCTGTAGCAGAAAACTTCAGGTTCTCTAACAAATGACAAGAACAGCAGGTAGTGCCAGTGTAAAATCAAAGTGGAAATAGCCTAAACCAGAAGTACTCCTGAAAGAGCGATTACTTGTTGTCAATTTTGGGGGGAAAATATGACACACTGTAAGAGGTGACCCTCTTTGCGTTGCCCAGGTACCCAGTACTGCAGTGTGTGGCCAAAAATTATCTGCAAGTGAGACATGGACTATTGCTTGCGGATTTCAGGGCCAAGAAAATCTTCTTGTATCTCAGTGTCTGCTGGCTGTAGTTCCAGGCTCTGTCAGTGTGTATAGGAGCAAGCTGTCTGTAGTCTCCTTCTCCGGGAAGTTTGCTGCTGGGAAACACCCCCAGGAAGCACTGGCATTCCCAAAGCACTCAAGCAATGAGCACTGGTGACAAACTTGTAGTTTTGTGGGGTTTTAAGGTAGATGTCTCCATCCAGGTTTAATACATCATTCTATTCCACTTAAATGCTATTCATCTTTCTTTCCATTTTCCTAATTTTTCCAGGAAAAAGTGCAAAAACAAATTTTCAGTCTGCAAGACAAAGATTACTTATTGCAGCACAACACAGAATTTAAGTAATACATTATAATTTTAATTTTCCTGAGTATATACAAAATATTATAGTATAGTATATAGGACAGTACCTATCTTAAAGGTACTATTATCTAGATATATTTTTTTAGAGTAGTTGGTAGTTAAAAGCTGTCCTTATTGCACTGAGGAAGTAAAATCCACACTTGTTAGGCGCTTATTTCATCCTCTTTCTTATAGTCTCACCTTTTTGGCCCTGCTAACTTTCATGTCCATAATGAACTCCATTTAGCTTCCCTGCAGTAGGACCTTGTCTTTGTTAATCACTGACCCAGCGACATGAAGCTGCATAGAAGAGCAGGTTATTTTTTTTTTTTTTCTGGATTTTCTGTACTTCCTTCAGCAGTTGTAACTTCTAAGAAACTGCAGAACAAACAAGTATAAAAGATCAGGAAGATGGCCTGAAAAAATAATGTTTGAAAGATGTCTCATTGTACTCGGTTCTCCACTAGCTGCCAACTACAGACTCACGGCTGAAATCTTAGGAGTTAATGAGATTGGGTCTTTGGCGACTGATTGCTCGATGCTGTCTTCTCATTCAGTGGTGTCAGTCTTTTTTTTCTTTTTTCTTCTTTTCAGTAACCATATATAAACTTCTCATGGAGATCAGCTGGGACCTTGTGGCAGAAATCTCATTTAAAACAACTGAAAATGACTTCACCTTGGTCCAAGTCACAGCGTAACAGCCACCTCCTCCTCCACCAGCCCTGCTGTGAGTCAAAGGCATTTTCTGGGCCATTACTTTCCTGTGCCGAACGACCTCAAGCCTCTTCCTGTTGCCCCCTCTTCGCTTGGCTCAGCATGCGCATCCTTTGCTCTTTGTAAA
This sequence comes from Gymnogyps californianus, assembly GCF_018139145.2. Lineage (NCBI taxonomy): Eukaryota > Metazoa > Chordata > Aves > Accipitriformes > Cathartidae > Gymnogyps > Gymnogyps californianus. Next base: position 16,350,132 of record NC_059478.1, on the reverse strand, counting down.
TACACCTGCGTGCTCGCCTTAGCAGTGTTCCCTTTTCTCAACAGCTGGAGGTACTGGTCCCTTCTCAGGCATTGAGACTCACACATTTTAGTTCATAGATGCCTATAGTAATTTTCCATGCTCTTGATTGTGGGGATTTTTTCCACCTTATAAAAAAAAAGGTTGATGTGTCAGAATCATAGTACTCAGCTACTGGTGTATTTCTCAGGGCTAATTCCTTTCTGCCTGCGCTTGCAGAGCAAGGGCAAATCAGGTGAAAAAGTAGAGTAGTAACATTTCATACTTGCTTTGCTGGGGCATAAATGACGGCCAGATTTGTGAAGCAGGGGGGAATCAGCCCACTGTGACTCACAGCACAAACACAATGCGGTCGGAAGAGCCCAGCTTGGGTGGTGTGCCTCCCTACTAATTGGGAAAGCTGAAATGCTAATAGACCTTGCGATCTGCTTCAGGTCAGGTAAAGGTCATCAGACTGCTGGAAACCTTTCCGCGGAAGCTTTGTGAGTTTCCCTAGGACCCTGCAGAGACAACCTGTGTGTTTGGTTACATGGAGAATCTCTGCTGGGAAACAGAGAGCTGGCAGAGTGGTGGGAGAGAGGCGTGGGGACAGCAGTGGTGTCAGAGGGGTGCTAAGGTGGTGGGATACCTTCTAGGGCAGAGACATCACCCTTTGCTTTTTCTTTTTCATATTAAACACCATGGAAATACTCCTGTGAAACAAAGCTGCTTACTCTTGGCTACCAACCGTCTCCCCGATCTTCAGTCTCCTCCTAAAAGGCTGCATCAGCCTCTCTCAGCGCCAAGCGCTAGGTTAGATTCAAGCACAAGCTGAAAATAACAGGGTGTAAGATGGGGGGGATGCAATATGGAGCGCTGTGCAATTTCTAGCCGATGTGGTGAACCCAGTTCATACATTCAGCAAGGTAGTCTACCATGCACATAACTTAAAAGCATGTCCCACTAAAATATAGGGGGTTATTTGTGTGTATAAATAATGTGCATGCTAAAGTGCTCTGCTGGGTCGAGGCCAGGATGTTCAGCAGTGTGCAGGCTGAGCCCTTCCAGACATCTCCAAAGATAAAAGAAAAGAAAGCGACAGTCAGTCCTGGTTACATGCAATACAATCCAGCTTTTAAAAGGCTACTTTTGATAATTAGATATTTTGTGTACTGTGGCAAGATGTGAATTATAAAACCACTAATAATAATGTAGTTCAGTCGGGGTAGCCTTGAAATTAGACCCCTAGCAGAGAGGTTGCACTGTATAATGATAGTACAGTACCATTTGTTTCAACACTTTTAGCACTTCAGAAAGGGATTTTTTTGTTAAACACCAGATGTTCTAGTGACCTGAGTGCTGACTTTAAAAGAAGACACAATAGAATAGTGTGTCAAGGTCAACAGCACAACTTAATCTGTATTATCGTGCTGTCATATTATACCGTATGCCCCATATGAGCAAGATCTATGGCTAGTGCTTTCCTTACATGCAACTGTATGGGGTGTTTCAGTACAGAGATTTTGAGCTTCCCAAACCCTCAAATCCCCCTGAAAGAAATCTGATTCTTGCTTTGATAGTTTAAATTGTAAATGTAACATCCTTACAGAGGCTGAGGGATGTGTGGGAATTTGACTGTAATCTTGCAGAACTGGAGACACACGCAGCAACACAATGAAAAGTATGTTTGTTAATTGTAAATTCTGCATTTAAGGACTTTAAAAAAATAATCTGGGTAGCTTGGTTGCCTGCATTTTTCTCTCAACTTAAAAATGTTATGGGGCACAAATGAATATCATTTACAAACATTTGAAGTAATAGTTTACCTGAAATAGATGCTTTTATCTCTGTGAGTCCCCTGTATCCCTCTTCTTCCCTGCCCTGTAACTTCTAAGCTATTGCTGCAAGATGGCAGGATGTCAATGCCCCCCAAATTGAACCTGTGATTTGTTTTTCTTTGATTTATGGGCTTGTAGTCAATAAACTTTATAAAGGAAAGTATCAGACTGAGCAATCAATCAAAGATAAGCAGATTCTTGTCCTTTAAAAGCATTTCACCCCAGTAAGCAAGGCCCTCATTCATCTTTTACAACCACTCTTGCAGCTTTCAGCTGAGAAAGGACTCGCTGCTGACTACAGCCCCTTCTGCTGAAAAGTCCCCTATTCTTGCATCTGAGCTGAGATTTTTAAAATTCATTGCAGCAGTATGCTTCCCTTCCATATTATTTTGCTCTCTCTGAAAGGGCAGACTGTTTGCATGTTGTTACTAAAGGTAAATCTCCTTGCTGCGTAGAGGAAAAGGCTACTGTTTTAAACCGTCAGAGGCACGGACTGTTGTTTTGCAGAAACAGTATTCATTTTCTTTGTTATTTTACAAAACAAAACATAAAAAAGGGTTCCCATTTGTTCTTTTAGTAGTATCTGAATTTCCCTTTGAGTAAGGCAAATGTTATCCTGCATGTTTTGCTTCTCTGAAGCACAGATGGTGTGCATATGCAGATTGGTGATTTTCTAATCAATACAGTGACACTTGGGAATATATGTAAGTATTGTAATAATGCATTAGTCAGGAGTGATGTTGTAACACACTGAGATCATACACATAAATCTAAGACACCATGTCTAGACACCCCAGGGAAGATGGCATGCCATGGGTTAGAGCAAGCATTAAGGAAGTGCAATATTTCAAATATGATGGGAAAATAATGCAATTTGCAGACTTTAATAAAACCATTGGGGAATTAATTTCACTAAGGGTACACTCTCTCCCAAAACATCCACGTTCCTACGTTTTCTTCATGGATAATCAGAACAAGAGACACTTTACCTGCTATCTCAGGCATAAACACAGTACGATATCTATGAATTGTGCTGTATCTTTAATGTGCTGAATATGAAAATAATCCCTTTATAGGTAGTGATTTAGTAGTATAAAACTGCATTACGCAAACAATGCACAGACAGCATAAACCTTGGAGATTCAGAATTTGAAGAGCTTATAAATTAATCTCATAAGTGTTGATTTGGGCATGCTCAGGGAGTGTGCTCAGCTGTAAAACTTGACCAACCTAACCTTCCCAGTTTTAATTATTAGCTTTTTGATGATCAAATATTAAATGAAGTTGTGCGATTTATGGTTCTTTTGCATGTATAAGTTTCCTTTCTCTGAGAAGATTTTTTTTTTTTTTTTTTTTTTTTAAGAATCTTTGCTGCCTTTGGCTGCTTTTGGTTATTTTGTTGTCTCTGTATAGCTCTTGGCATATAATTTTAATCAGTCAACCTCCTTTTAAATTTTCGCCAGCTGATAGCTACTCACAAGCAAGTAACTTGCAGTACCATGCCAGGAATGTTGTGATAAAAATGTCAATTTAAACCTGGCCAAGGATGACAATCATAACTATTTCCAAGTGAGAAACTTGAATGGAATACATAACACAATAGTACTTTTTGCTTTCTACCAGTGAAATACGTGCTGAAACTCAAGAGGTTCCTGTAACGATAACCCTCGCAGTCAAAACCCCACTTAAAAGTTGGCTGCGTTGGTAACTCCATCAGCCTCATCATCTCTTGTCATCTGAAAGGCTGATAGTAGAAAATCTTTAATACATCTGAACATTTTCAATTAAAATATAATCAAGTAAAATGCTAGCTGTAATCAATCCTATTAATGCTGTAGCTATAGAAATTAGTGAATGAGGGAGCTCAGGTTTTGCAAATAGTGACAATGGTTTATATCCTAACTAACTGAACTCTGTTTCAGAAAATAAGAGGTGCATATGTTAGCACGGAGTAAAACCAAACATTTCAGTATTTTCCCCTCTCCTCGTCACTCTGTTCCCCTCTGCTCTGTAAAGACACTGATCCAGAATCCTGTGTTTGGTCAATAATCTGAAACGTGAACATACTTTGAAATGAAAACCTGAAACGTGATGTGTTGAGACACAAGTGATATTTTAAAACGCACAGGAGATTCTTGGGAAGGGTGGATTGTCAGACCATGGCATAGTAGCAGCGCTGCGAAGCCTCTCTGCAGATAGACCTGTAGATAGCCCGCCTCCTCCTTCAGAAGATTGTAAAACACTGCTTACGCTTAAGCTATTCCCATTTCAAAGTTAGGTTTCATCTTCTAGGACCTTCAGGAAATCTGAATGGGCCTCAGGGCTTGTGCAGAGGTAGAAATATCTCTGCAAAATAATAATAAGGAGGAGCTTTCATGAATCTCCATGGAAATTTCCTCCCTCTGAGCATCTTCCAAGGCCTTTGCCACAGTCAGGACAGAATGCCTCTGTTATTAGACAGATCTTCCTATTGTCCTCTGCCTCTTCCCATCTAGCTGGCGCTACCCAACTATTATTGTTATTATTCTTTATTATATATTCATTTGCACAGTCCTCATTATAACTGTGGAGTGTCAGTAGCACATTAATGATCATCCTTTAACCTTATTTTTGCCCTCAAGAAATGTTTTCTAGTCTCTTCCTGTTTCCTTCACTTTCCCTTACTCTGGCACTTGATCTTTGTTGAATTTCTGCTGTGTTTCTACTGGCACTTCATCCATGTTGATTACTGTCATCTTTCATATTACGGTATTCAAAGTTCACCCACTTTAATCAGTATCACATAAAAATGCACTGATGTTTTAATTTGGAGATGGTTTTGCTAATATCACTTCTTGTGAAGGGAATGCATCACAGTCAGGTTCAACAAATATAATCCTTGCCATTTGCTAGAATAGAAACCAAATCCTGGATTCTTCCTTTCTGTGGAAGCTACTGTAGTTTAATTTTAGCGTTCTCTCCCTATTAGATGGATCTTTGCTGTATCTCTTGATATGCATGGGAGCTTCCATGCAGCAGCTCTGGGTCATATACATTCTCGTTTATAACTCCTGGCCGCATCCCACCACGTCTGCCCTTCAGCAGCCCCCTTGCACTCCTCCTCCTCATGGAGATCCACAGCAGAGGGGATAGGGTGAGGAAGCTGGGCTTACCTTCTCTTCTAGTTATGTATCCATGTGTGTTTTGAATCAAAACATCCTATAGATCCAGTTCCCTTGCTATGAGGGTGTAAACGATGGCACTGCCATTAGACCAGGCTCAGCAGAGGGTCAGCCGTGGTTGGGGACGGGGCGTGATGGAGGCGGGAGGCTCTCGGTGCCTCCCTGCCGCAGCCCCTCTGCCCAGAGAGCACACAGCCTTCACCGGACTGTTGGAGACGATCATTAAAGCTGGTCATAAAGAATAACTTGTCATCCTGCAGGAATATCAGACACTAGACAGAGCACTTTAACCTTGCTTGACCTTTCACTGTGCTCTTCGACTAATTAGATGAATGGGAGTTTTATTGGTGTTTCTCGACCTAGATCTTTTACATGACGGTTCTGTGTATCTGAGCAGCCTAATGCCTTACATTTTGTAAATCAATAGAGCTTTATCTATTTTTAAAAAGCTAGAAATGTTTTTTTAGGCCTACTATCACATCCTATAAATAATATTGATTTTGTTTAGCCTGAAAAACCATTTAATTCTGAATTGGCTCACCTTGTTAGTCAAATACAGTTCTTGGGTAAGTCCAGGCATGATTCTCATGCATCACACTACTTTTATCCCCTGTGGTATATGCAAACCTGATGTCAATAAGTTGAGAATGGGATCTCCTGCGTATAAACCGCATCTAAATTTTCTTTTTATGGAAGTTTTTCAGACTCTTGAATTTAACTGACAAACACAAGAAAGCAGTTATAGCAGATTGCATAGCCTCATGTTACCTCAGATAACGCAGATGTTATGGGACAGTGATGGGAATGTGTAACATTAAGCAAGCTTTAAATAGTGTTATATGAATTGCACTGGCTAGGCTAAAAAGAAAAGGTTAAAAATTGATTTTATGTTTACATCTTGAATATACACTTTTCCTGGTCATTATTTTCCTTCCATCCTTCTGTTGCTGGAAGTACAAATACTCTGATTGCCATTTGTGATGTTCTGAAATGAAGATTTTAAGACAAGATAACAAAATAATAATATTCAAGGTTAGGGTCATTGCTCCATCTGTTGTCTGCTGTGTTTTACACAACTAATATTATACTGCATGTACAACTAGAAAGGACCAGTACAGTGATGTTCCTTGCAGGTGCTTCAGACACTTCTAAAGGCACTTTTGAACATAACTTCTGCAACCTGTTGACATTTCCTTACCATGTGTTTCAGACTTCTGTACCAGTATTTTCTCAGGTTCCATTCTGAACACATGTGGAAGTAATCCAGTTTTCAAAACCAAGTCCAATGAGACAGTATTTTAAAATACATTTCTCATTATCCAGCTCTGTGATGAGATTCTTATACAAGCCTTTGGATTGTATGGTAAATAAATACCCATTTAATCTGTTTACATATAGGACACAAAATCCTGATTTGATTATCCTCTCATAGCAAATGTTTGACACTTTAGGTACCAAATAGATTATCTGAAGATTGACTCTATATAAGTACAGAATCAATTCATATACAAATTCGGGTGTGATAGTGAATTTCAAGGCTCGTTTTTTATGTTAGCCTTATGCAAATGCAACTGAGAAAGTGATTGTTATGTTTCTCTGTTGAACTTCTAGGATGTTAGTTTGTGTATTATTACTTGCAACTAGCTTTTTAATTTTTACTATTATTTGCCTTTCTCAGTGAAGACAAAATATCAGATTGCTCATTTACATTTTATGTGGGAAGAAAATAGGAATTACAAGAAGGTCAGTCTGTGACTTTTTAAGGAAACAACACAGAGAAGCTAAACAACTTTAATTCCTAGTTTCAGAAATTAATGTATAATTGTTTTCCTAAAATACAGCATCATCTCATGGCTTTAAAAATGACTGTGTGAAAAGCACATAAGCCTGTTTTGTATAGAAACTAAACAGAAAGTATTCATTTCTTCTTGTCAAGGGGATGCCTGTAAGAATTTGTGATAGGCGTCTAAATGCGGAGGTAAGTAATAAGCAGGTATTGACTTCTATTGAGATCAGTATCGAGATTTGTTGACCCAAAGAGGTTACAATTGACTGAAGAGTGGGGCAGTAAATCTTGTTATTGAACAAAAAGCAAAAGTCAATATATGTATTATTATAAACATTTTTCTTTTGGAAGAGATAATAAGGGTGGAGTGGTTTAAGACTTCAGATTTTTATGGCTGTGATAGCATACAGCTTCTATTATTTAGTCAAAGGATAGAGAATGCCTGGTTTTTTGGGGTTTGTTTTTTTAAATTTATTTATTTTTAGTACAGCTTCACCAATCATGCCAAAGCAGTAAAGCCTACATCAACTTTCACATCATAAACCCTTATTCTCATTGTTTTATAACTCAGATATAAAGATTATTTTCAGATTGAAATTTGGCCTGCAAGCTCTTTGCCTAAGAATCATTTTTTCCCCAGAAGGGTGAAAGGAATAAAGAAGATCTATTGAACTATTTATTGAATTTTAGAGGAGCACAAAAAAGACGTGTTGTGATTTTTATATAATTCAAGATTTAGATTGTATTCTTTATTGAATATTATTTTCTGCATAAAGCAAGGATTTACTTGATCATAAAGATGGAGACTGCAAATGTTCTTTCAGTGCTTTCAAACACTTGCTAATATTAATCCATGCCTTGTATTGTAAAGAAGTATTTTTATGATTCTTATATTTTAGTCCATTCCATTACGCTCTGGTCAGTGCATTATATCTTAGGTTATTGCTTGGAAAAATAAAGAGGAGACAGAGCACAGAAGAAAACAGAAATCCATCCAGCCGAAGATATTAAGCTTATTAATTAAAATCACATACATCTCATAGTGAGAGTGACTATGAAGAAATAACTGTTGAATTACTATTTTATAACATTTATATCTGCTAGCATCTTAGCTGCCAGTAGAAATGATCCTGCAGTACCTCCAAAATTCTCTAACAAAAATAATTTGTTGTTTTCCATAGCATAAACCATCTGCCTCCTGCCTTCCTTCACAAGACCCTCTTACATTTCTTTAGGTTTCAGGAGCTTGTACTAATTTAGGAGACTCACTGAATATCTTTAGCAGCACAGGCTACGATAAATGCATCAAACATATTCCCTGCTCTTTGCACTGGCTTGCTGTGAAATTTAAAAACAAACTCCAGCTTGCAGTCCTTATCTTGGAGACACTTTGTGGCCTGGTCCCAGTGCAGATGAAGGCTGCTCAAAGCTCGGCAGCAGAGCCCCTGCCTGCGGCATGTATCCTGTGCGGTGTCAGGCACGGCTCCGCCGGCAGCGCGGTGCTGTTTGTGGCAGGAGTGAAGCTTCCTTCTGCAGAAGGCAGATAAGAATAATCACCCCATCCAAAACCTGGGTCCAAGCTCTGCTCTGCTCCCTGGTGAGGTGCTCTCTGGTGGTGGCACTTTCATTCAGTTGCCTCCTGCGCTTCCACATTGGTGGCATTGCTTGCAGTGGCATTCAAAGCTGTGAATTACTCCACTGTGGCCTACGGCCGGGACCTTTTCCCTGCCATGCTTCTCCTTATCTCTCCTGCAGCACTGGGGAATGGCATAGAACTAATTTGGAGTTTCTTCTTCATTCTCCTGGTGGGTGATGGACTATGCCCTCCTTGGAGAAGTTCTCTTCCTGACTCTGCATAACCTCAAAAACAATATCATCGTGGAAATTATCTACTCTTCCGTTAGGCCTCAACATCTTGAAAGAGATCTTGGGAATTGTATCTCCCATAAGAGCAGTATTTCCAAATTCACTGCAAAAAATGGCTTATTCTGAATTCCCTCTCTCTATTTATGCATGTTGTGTTCTGGAAACGTAAAGGAGGGAAGGGCAGTTTTCTCATCCCTAGTTTTGCCCCATAGGAAACATGCATGCACATAAACACTTTTTCTCTGATGAAGATGATGTGACCTGGAGGCCTCAGCTATCCACAAGGCTGACCGGTGTTTAAGGTCCTTTGACGTTCGTCCTTGAAATAGGAAAGAGCGAAAAAGCAGAAAAAACATTTTACAATAATGAAAAATGTCATAGCTACTTTTTTCTCTGTAATATAGAGTGATCATTGGTACTCATGGCATATCAACAGTGCATCTGGCTGGGGATTCTGGTGTTGGCAGACACTGCAGTGGCCTTCCTCCCAAACACAAATGCGAAGCTCAGCTTGTGCTCTTACCCAATATGGACAAGCAGACTAGAACACATTTCCTTATTTCACAGTAAATATATAAATTACTCTATTTGAGTTTGGCCAGAGAAGGTTGCTATGAAGAAGTTTGGCTTAAAGCGTCTTGGGCTCCAATCGTAGTCAACCAAATTAATGGAATGTCCCACTATGTCTGATTCTTCCCATTCCCTTCAAGATAATGTACTTCAAGATTGTCTGCTAAAATATGCAGAGGAATAATTTTTTTCAAAAGTAAGCATCTCCCTGGGAGCATGCTATGTTTTCAGAAACCACAGCATCCAACTATGTTTTGCCCACCTTATTGCAGTTTCTGTCTGTTGACTCTGATGAGTTTAAATCAGTTGCCATTTCCAAGCTATTATAAAGGCTGTTGAAGAAAATCTTCTATAAGTACAAAGTGCCCCCAGATTTATTCAAACCTACTGAAACTTCATTCATTTCTGCTCACAAGACAGTTTCCAGCCTTCCTCTATGGATATGCATGCTGTTTAATGGCACACGAATTAGCATGTCTACTTGTTGGTACTGATGTGGTAATGGTGGCAGTTGCTATACAGGTCATTAGATGGAAACAAAGTATCTCAACAAAGTTAATGGTGAAAAACGTCTGAATTTAGTAGGAGCAAGTCTGAGGATATCAAATGAACCTTTAATGTATTCAGCTTCAGCATTGTCAGGTTCTGGGTTGTGGCTTCTTGATGTGGGGAGGTTTTTTTTAAATTCTGGGTTTTTTGGTTTTTTTTTTTTTTAGAAAATCACCTGCTTTTTGGTGTATGAGCTGGCTAAATGACTTTATGTCTGCTGGTCTCCATGTAAAATCTGCTTATAGCAAATGAACTGTAAGCTTTGTGAAGAAGGAAAAATCTACTTATGATGACATCCCGCTTCTTCTGAACGAGATACACCTTTTTGAATAATATAGAATTTAAGCACAGTATTAACAGATAATACAAAAATATTTATTGAACTGCTAAACACTAGGCTGAATGTCCCATCTGAAAATGACAGCTTCTTTTCTAGTTTGAAAATAGTGTTTCTGTACTCATTTTCCCATGAGTACAAGCTAGAGATGTGCTGCTCTCACCATTGTTTGCCAGAGTGGGATTAATAGTAGAATAATGTCAAGCCAGACAAATTTAAACTGGTAAAGTAACTTATTTTTTTAAAAAAAGATAGGCATAGTAGGTTGTGTGGGTGAAAATCTTTCCAGCATCACAAGCCTTGTAAGCCCAAAGGACATTTTTATTATAGTCAGTGGGGGATGTTAAAAAAATGAGAAGTTGAAGAGCAAAACTGTGATTCTAGCTGATTCTTGATCTTGCTGGGGGAGGCTGTGCTTTGATTTCTTTCAGGAAAGCACAGTGCACACCTGTGGTATTATATAAAACATTACGTAATTATGAGAATAACACCCTGAATTTGCTCCCTCGAGCTCTGGCCCGGCCCGTCTCTAATGAAGCAGCAAGTGTGTGGTGACTTTCATCCAGATCTGCCTTTGTGGCCTGGCTTGCAAGTGTGTGAAGCTATACTTGTTGCCCTTGGCATATATTTTCTGGCGTTGCTCTTGGTTATTTTGGAGAGAAAGACTAATAATGTTCCATTAAAACAAGTTCGCTAGTCCAGCCAGATTGTCTTTTCTTTCCTCCCACACTTGCAGCCTTATTGTATTTAATAGCACAGTTCAGGGCTTTCCTCTCTCTGCTCCTTGTCACTCAGAGGTATTTAAAAGAGGATTTAAAACAGCTATTTTTTGTGCTTAATCCTTGATCCTTTCTGCCCCCCGCCCAAGCTTGCTTATTCACTGGAAATAGCAACCTAAGTCCACATTTTACAGCTCTAGTTTATAGTAATTTTGTCTTATGCCTTTGGAGTATAAATGATTGTTCAATTCAGACATTCAAAATTAAAGTGAAGTTGCCAGTGGAAACGGGTGACTCATTATACAATGAGTGAGGACAAATAAAAAGGTGCCTGCGTATAATAATCAGAAGATATTGACTTTTGTTGAGGTCAGGATCACAATTTATTAACCCGAGAGGTAAATATTGACTGAAACTTTGGGCAGCTTTTTTTTCTCCTTTCCTTATAGCCCAGAGAAGACTGTAGAGGATTTACTAAATAACTCCATCTGCCTGCACAGTGAGATGGAGACTTTTGCATTTTGCCTGCAGTTTTATGCTCGTCTTTTGTTCTGGCTCTCCCAAGGGCAAAACGATTTATAGCGTATTTTAGAGGAATATTTAAAATCATGCTAATTGCTGTTTCTTTGTCATTGATTCTGCCCTTGACAAGCCAGAACCCTTCTCCTGAAACAGGTTTTGCTTCTGAGGGCTTCTTCAGGCAATCCCAGCCCCAACCTGGCTGTCTGCATTTTGTCTCCTGCCCTGGCCATCTCCCTCCCTGACATCTCAGAGCCCATTTTTTTTAGGTCTAGAAACACCAGGGTATTGCAGCAGCCCTCAGAAAGATGCCCTTGAGAATGGTGATTCCTTGTGCTGCGGACGTCCTGTTCGCTCTCCAGAAAGGGCTTTTGCCACGGTTTAACCCCAGCCAGCAACTAAGCACCACGCAGCCGCTCACCCCTCCCTGCTCCCAGTGGAATGGGGAGGAGGGTCGAAAAAAAAAGTAAAACTCTTGGGTTGAGACAAGAACAGTTTAATAACTAAAGTAAAATAAAATATAATACTAACTAATAATAATAAAAATATAATAATAATAATAATAGTAATGAAAAGGAATATAACAAAAAGAGAGAGAAATAAAACCCAAGAAAAGACAAGTGATGCACAATGCAATTGGTCACCACCCGCTGACTGATGCCCAAGCAGCGATCCGCCCCTCCCGGCCAACTCCCCCCTGTTTATGTACTGGGCATGATGTCCTATGGTATGGAATATCCCTTTGGCTAGTTTGGGTCAGCTGTCCCAGCTACGCTCCCTCCCAGCTTCTTGCACACCTGCTTGCTGGCAGAGCATGGGAAACTGAAAGTCCTTGACTTAGGATAAGCGCTACTTAACACTCTGATGTTTTAGTTGTTGCTATCAACATTATTCTCACACTAAATCCAAAACACAGCACTGTACCAGCTACTAAGAAGAGAGTTAACTCTGTCCCAGCTGAACCAGGACAGCTTTTCAATTGAATTATTTGCCAGCTGCAGAGAGCCTCTTTTGGCTAAAATGAGCACCCCAAAACTGCTGTTCAACTATCCTACTTGGAAAATCAGGCTTTGCCAGGTTTCCTCCATCTTTGACTGCTCCATCCTTCCAAGGGGCTGCAATGTAGTCTCCATCCTCAGATGCTGGTAAACTTGCGGTTGACACAGGGTGACAAGATTCTTAGTACAACTTCCCCGTACTCTTCTAAGACAGTTTGTGCTAAAAGATATGTTTTGGATTCCTGAGGCATTTATGACCCTTTTCTGAGCAGGACACTTGCCTGCTTTAAATGCAGCCACATTTTTTGTTTGTGTTTACCTGTTGGTTTTGTTGTTACTAATAATTTATGGGACGACAGTAACGTGGTTGGCATTTTGCAGGAGGGACCGGTCCCTGCCCCAGGAGCCGCACGGCTGCAGGGGTCTGGCAGAGCTGGCCGGGCACCAAGGGGTGCCGGCTGCCAGCTGCCACCTCACAGCCACCACATCCCTGCCACCACACCTGTGCAAAGCTTGTAGCCCGTGACCCTGCTGTCTTCCAGGCCAAAGGAGATGGTGCAGTGAGATTCAGCATGGCTTCCTGCTCCTACAGGCTGATTTCTAGATTTGCTTCTTTTCTGTCCTCCCTTTCCTCCCCCTCCTTCTCTCTCCCCAGTCTTGTATTTTGTCAGATAATATGCTGCTTCTTTCTCAGTGTCCTTGTTGCCCACCGGCTTGTTTCTTTGCTCCTGCATCCTCCTCAGAGGAAGGTTTTTGGTTGTTCAGAGTTTGATTTCTATGAGGCAATGCCAGACAGAATTGGGTTTCCATACATTTTTAAACTTTACAAAATAACTCCAGTGAGTTTTTAGCAGGTGAGGGCTGCTTAGTGAGAGTTGGAAACGTGCTTTGAAAGCAATTTCTGAACCTGCTGGAAAAATCCATCTGTGAATAAGGAACTGCAAAGTATTAGTATCAAATTGTTATGTATGAGAGCAAGGTCTTAAACTTTTTTATCTGTGGATTTCTAAGAAATCTTTCAGTGGAGGTATGGACACCTGCATAACAAACATAAGCCTACTGAAAATAAGCTTTTCCTTGTTACCTCTGCAGAGCCTTCAGAACGAATCCACAGATCCCTGAGCATCTGTGGACACCAGACTGGAAACCACCGCCACCAAGCAGTTTAATGCTCTGTGAGGTCTAGGAGGATCTTTCCTGCTGAAGCCCACATTATGGCTTCGCTGAGCCGAGGAACCTGCCCCGAATGGTGACACAGGCTGATTTAAACACTGTTTTAATCACTCTGTAGGGTTAGAGACTGAAGTGCAGCTGTTGCATCTCGGAGACTCCAAGTCTGTTCTGCACACTTCTAAGTGACTGACTTGTGTCTGGTGTAATGCAGCCTGCATGACCTGATCCAGAGACACCCATTACCTCTACAGATGAGACCCATAAAACACTTTTGGGCTCAGACCAAAGTAAAAGGGCCAGGGGAAATGAGTTTAAAAGCCTGAGCACATCTCCCAATGGACATAACAGTCCACATCACAAAATTTATATGCATAATTTGAAATAATTGGCAACTTTAGGAAGCAAAGCAAAGAGCAAGTGGAGCTACTTTAGCTGATTATTTACGACCACCTTTTGTCTCAGATGCTTCTGTAAGGAAAATCTTGCCCATTCAGTAGTTCAAATCATTAATGCCAAAGCTAAAATACTCTGTTCTCTGCTCTAAATGAGAATCACACATTCACTGTCTATTTAACAAGCACATTTGCTGTATTTTTAAATTTAAATGATTTGTCTCCCTTTATTTCCCAATGCTCAGGTGAAGACTCTTTCCCTCCCCAGACTCTGCTACCTCTCAGTTGCCCTCTAAGTATTTCATATGAAAGGTCATGGTCTCACAATACTGACTCCTCGCAGAGTTCAACCGGCTCTCTTTTGTAGGATAAAGCCATTCCCCATCTCCGCAGCAAGGGAGGTCCCCTGGCAGCAAAACAAATGTGGTTAGTTATGTGTGGCATGAACCTCAGTTGCATTGGGAGCTGAGCTCCGGATAACATGTAATGGTAATGTATCTAGAATTACAAGGCTAACCCATCAGCCCCTCTCAAGAAATTTAACTATGAAATGTTTTATTTTGCCTGGGGAAAGTCTATTTGGGTCTATCATCTAGTTTCCAGCAAGGTCCAGCACTCCCCCCTCCCTTGTTCCTTAGTAGGATGAATGGCATACAAAGAGGTCAAAGAGACTACCAGTGTCATGCCATAAATCAGTGGTTCAGCTTAGACGAGAGCCCAAAAGGCTCCTGCTCATCTGGTGTAAACTGACTCATTCTGCTGCAGTCAACAGAGATCTGACAGCAGCAGATTTGCCCCAAGAGCTTTTGAATTCCCGCTTTAGATTTATCTAGCTGGTATTTCAGATACCACTTTCTCTGCTGTCGATGGGGGAGAATTTATTAATATCCTCCTAATAAATATTTTTCAACTACAGCTTCATAGGATATCCATGCTTCCCCCCCTGCCCCCAAATAATATATTATGTATATGTGATTATAAAAATACCAGTAGCCATATTAGTTTAATTTAAATTTAGATTTTGCCCTAAACAAATACTGATGTGCCCTGTATATTTTTACTGCCAGATCATGATTTACTAACTCCATTTTGGGGGTTAAAGAGAGCATGACCTTGCCCTATATTAATATTTAAAGATTACCTTGCACATGAAATCAGATGCTGACACGAGTCTCAAAGGACTAAGAGGTTTTTAATCTTTTGAAGAAGCAGTGCCACACTGAAATATGTATTACTACATTCAAAACAGAGCATGTAACAAATGTCCCACTAGCAGGCATCAGAGACTGCAAATTTCATTCAGTGCCATCTGGTCCACAAATACCAACTTTTTTCTAGAAGGGAAATTGCAGTGCCACAAAGGCTGATGCTTGACATCATAGCAAAGGCCAGCAGCAGCATCTCGGACATAGCAGGAAAAAGAGTTTGCCACCCTGTCCTAAATGCAGGAGCCATTTAGTGCCCTTTTCAAAGCAATACATAGATTTTACTCTTTCAAAAAGCTGAAAGTTTACTTACATTTCCGTACAAATGCAATTTAGCACAGTTTAGGAATCACGTGATTTTTGTTTTTACAACTGCACAAGCCTAAAATATGAAAATCTCCTGATTTTCTTTTAATACAGTTAGTTAAAAAGAAAGCCAGAGCTGTTTTAATAGAAAACAGAAACAGCTGATATTTAACATAAATGACTAATTTTAAGACTTTTTTTAGAGCATAGTTATTTTCTTAAAAAAAAAAAATCAAACTTAGCGTATCAGCATTTTTAACTCATTTCCTTCCACTACACCTAGGCTTCAAACAAAAATATGAGTTGGCAAGCTGTGGAAGAGACTAATTAATTTCTCATTGCATTTTGGATGTACTCAGTTTGTACGAAATTGCCATAGATGAGGTCTCTGATTACAATAGTTCCTGTGTTTTGATAGCATCATGGAGGTTTTACAGGATTTGAAAACGGTGACAGAATGGCTCTTCCCAGTTTCCTTTGGGGTAGGGGACAGAGATGGCAGCCTGCCACTCCTGGTCTCTTGTGTCATATTTCTGACCGGTAATTGCAGAGGGTCCCCAGCTGACTAGTGCCTCTGGGAGCTTGCTCTAGTGCTACCAGAAAGCACTGGTGTAGTTTGGAGGTAGCCAAGATGTTAGATTGATGTGGAAGAGTTTGGGTATTAGAGGATTCCAGCCCTGAGCAATTTGGAGCCCGTGAAGGTGCATGTTCACTTCCAAATCATCAGCTGAGAGTCACCACTATATTTGCCCTTAAGTTTATATCCAATTGCAGTAGTCATTAAAAGGAAAAAGAGCTAGACCTGTTGTTTGGGAGTGACAAAGGCAGTGCTGGAGGATTTGGTGCAAGGAGAGTAAGAGCATCCCTTCTTGGAGATACAGCTCTGCTTGCCATAGGGCGCTGAAGGCTCCCACCTGACCATCCTCTTGGTGTTGGCCGTGCTGTCGAAGGTAGTATTGTCATAACCTAACCCTCACCTGGCCATTTCGCAAGCAGGGTACATCTTCTTTGTTCTCTTTACAACCATTAAGGCCTTTTAATCTTCCTTTTCCCTTAGCATGTCCTCCCCAGGCCCCTCTTTCTCCCGTCTGTCCCCTCCCCCAGCAAGATAATGAGGAATGGGAGCAGATGCCAGAGAAACGGATGCACCTTCTAATTGAGTGAGGACATAAAAGAGGACAGTGAAAACCGCATGGAGACTTTTGCTTTCAGTGCCTTCCAAACATTCGGTCTCAGTTGAACACATTTGCTGGTCAGCTAATCTATTCCCTCTAAATCTGGTTATCTTCTCAGATTTTTGTGGAGATAACATTTATTAGAAGTTTTTTGGTCACCGTAAACACAATTTGATCTATTTTATCCTAAATGAGTGTTTTTCTCAGTATGACTTACTTAGAACATCATACTGCTAAGTCTCAAAAAAAGATTTTCAGCGAGTCACAAGTGCAGCAGGATGGCACGATGCCCTTCACAGAAATAACAACTACAGATGCATAAAAAAATTAGAGAGAATTTGAGAATCTGAAGTTCTTTGCAAAATCTGCAACACTTATTATCAACATTGCTGATAGTACAAATGGGACTGAACCAACTGATAAGTGTTCTGGTCCAATGAATTCACTTACTGTTTATGATCCCTCCAGTCATATTTTTAACTGTTTTGACATTCCTATTAAATCTCCCTAAATATTCGTCTTGCTGGTTCAGTGCTCTCAACCAGGAAGCTTGTGAGTTCATGAGGATTTGTACTTGATCATGAATGATTCATGAAATGAGCTTAGAAAACTAAGTTTAACATCTTACTCAATGCTGAGGAAAAAAAGAGCATCTTCTCCCATACTTGTAACAACTTGGCTAAAAAGGAAGAGTCTCAGTGTCTCATTTTAAACACTGAAATTCAGAGCATCTGTTGCCTTTCCAGCTAAATTTCATATCTACTACGAAGAAAGAGGAGGCATTTTAATTTACTACCATAGTCAGGCTAAAACCAAGAGTTTTGTTTTTCATCTTGCTAGTACATTTTACCATATATCTAGCAGCACGCCATAGCCAGGCTATTGGGGTGTAGCTGGGCTACTGGGGTGCAGCTGGCAGCTGGTAACTGCCTATGTTGCCATTTCTCACTCACATTTAATCATGTGCTATATTTTTCTTTAAAAGCTATGTCTGAAATCAGTTGGTCTTGTTTTTAATTGTTTATGGCTGATTCCATATCTTTCTTAGGACCCCGGGGTGTTAGGGACTGGTGCCTCTTCTTCCTTCTCCTCTCAACCTCTTTGTGTACGGCAGACAGAAATGCCCCGTTCTTTACTACCTCATTTCTGAGGTATACGTATGGCATTCGTAGCCTGAGAACTTACAGCGCTATTTCCCTGCTGTGCATATTCCATACAGATGATGTTTGAGTCTTGGTTTTCGCACCAGCAAAATGGGGATAATTGTGTCGCTTTGATGTACTGATAAAAGTGCTTTGTGAGAGCTAAATATTTCTTTGTGGAACATGCCGTAGTGTGTTTGGAAGCTCTGTATAGCAAGGGGTAGGAAGAAGACAGAGACATGGATCTGATGCAAAAAAATCAGGACAAAACAGAGAAGGAGGTCCACGGTTATTCCCTTGCTGTTCTTTGTCTCCTATACTAGTTCTGCAAAAGGATGAGGATTTTTCCTCTTCCTCTGCTGAATGAAAAAACAACAAGACAGCATATATCTAGGGACACCTGCTGAGAGAATAAAACACAATAAACATAAGCATGCTATGGTGAAAGATATATTTTGCTTGTACAATAGACATTTTGATCCAGAGTTATAAAAAGTTTAAACATAACCCATAAATTAAAATCAATTCAAATGCTTTTGTTATTCAACCTCAGGGTTTTTTTTGTTGTGCTTCGGGTTTTTTTAAGCTGGAAAAATTTTGATCTTGTGGTTAAGAGAATTATGAAAAAAAGAAATAGAAGTACTTCTAAACAAGGTCTTCTAAGGTGTCCCCTAGGACTATGATTTTAAACTGGTCTTGCATTAATTGCAGTTTCTCTGGCTGTTTGTTAGGCCATTGCCATGCTGTGTTAAGGTCTCAATGCTTTTATCTAGCCCTCCCCTATTCTCTGTTTGTTCTTCAGTGAGGATGAGAGGAACCCTTACAGTATGCAAATATATAATGCTTTCTATGCTTCTTTCTTTAGAGACATAAAAGGATTTTTTTAAAAAGGCAACTTGAATATATGGCAATAAAGACGTAAATCTTCAGAAGCAGGCAAGCTACACTCCCTCTGCACTTCACAAATGAAGCATGTTTTTTGCAAAGAAAGAGTTTGTTAGGAGAACCACAGAAAGCAGGATTTCCATAATGATTTGCAAGAAAAAATTCTATAACACATGGCACCGTATTTCCTTCAGAACTGCAATCCCCTTGGGTCCAAATTCTTTACTACTTAATCACTGCAGTAATTAGAGATGATGTTGGCAAGTGTTCATTGAACGTTATGTCATTTTACATCTTAAAACATTTTGGTGTTACTTTCCATTTCCTTTATTTGGTGTGTTCTGGTCTGTCCCCTGGATGATTAGACACAGCTGGCCTTTTCTTTGGGACCAGGTCAGTTTTGCAATTAAGAGCTGTGTTGGTCTGCACTGATAAAAATAAGGACTAAATCATTCTATTTATGGTTTATACATTAATTTTCCACCAAAGATTTTTTATAATGACTTGTACACAAGCGCCATGATGTGAAACAAATCCCCGAGTGAAACAGAGGATTCCAGCCACAAAAAATGGCCTTGTCCTGCAGTGAGCCTCCAAATGTGGAGAACGGCACTGATGAATAAACATTAGTCTGGATGAAGGAGGGCTCTCTAGATGGAGAATAATATTGCAGCATCAAACCTGTGTGTGAGAGACGGCCCCGGTTATGAGAAGTGCCCTGGGGAGCATGGGCGGCGAGTGGTGGCTCAGCCCTGCTGCGTGCAGGGACCCCCAAGCAGCATTCTCATAACGCTGCTCCTTCCCCTCTCCACTGCTCAACATAGACCTGCCAAAGTGATGTCAGATGAGGAGAAAGGGAAAAATGAAAGGGCTGTTCAACCCCCAAATCCATCATTTGAAACATCTGTTGGTAAAGTTGGGGGGGGATTGGTTTTGTGTTTTTAATAATAGCTATGAAAATAGTGTAGCCTGGCTTCTCTGCATTTCAGGTCTGTGCCTGTAGCTGCTCCTTCAGGAAAGTAGGAAAGAATCTTCTTACAAGAGATCACAACAGCTGAAAACTACGTGAGTACCATTTGGTTTCCTAAAATCCAAATGTCTTTAACTATGTTAACTGACTTATCAAGGAAGCAGTGCACAATTGAAGATCCCTGCGCTACTCTTGTAGGCTTAGTCTGTCCTTTTACACTCTAGATCTTAATCTTAATTTTTCAAAATGTTTGTGTGTGTGTATGTGTGTGTATGTTACTCTCTTAAATAGCCTTTGATGAGACACTGGAGCCTTTCAAAGGTTAGATGTGGAGGGTGCAGCAATGACGTGGCTGTGATGGACACTTCTCCCTGACCCCACGTGTTTGAGCATCCTTCCAGCTGGGCAGACATTGTGGTGTCCCTCACAATTTGCTTTGGTCTTGGCCAAAGAGTGGTTCTAATTTCCACTTACAGTCTCATTTCTTACAGGCTGAAACAGAAAATCCACGGAATTTAAAGTTCAACTTAAATGACAATTTGTGTGACTAATGACCTTTTTGTAAGATGAGGTGGTAGATTATAATGTCTTTTGAAATGCTTTCAGAGAAGAAAAACACACAGTAAAAATTATATGACAAATATAAAAAGGAAAAAGAAAACAAACTTAGTAACATAAGCAAGCACTAACAGCCATTATGCTTTTAAATTATCTCTCCACAGCCTACAAATCTTTGCTTTGACTCATGCATACCATACATCTAGCAAAGAGAGAAATAATATTTTTTTTACCACTCAATTATAATTGATATACTACCGCATCATTTTAAAATGTGTGAAAGCCGAAAAGTACACAAAAAAATAACAAAAAAGGGTAGGCAAGGAATAGCATATAAAATATGATAGAACTTTCTAAGCGAGTTTTATATACATCCTCCTCCCTCCTTATATGCTTCTGTATGGCAAATCCAACTGTTCTATCAAGGGCTTGAGAGCCATTGTATACATATAGTTAGACATGTGTAGATGTAATTGTGGCATAGTACACATACTCTGCAAGGCACTGAAACTCTTACATCTTAATAGCAGTCAGATGTGTTTGAGAGTTTCTATACAAGTGTATATCTAAGGCTGCTGACTGTACCATGTGTGGCCAAGCCCTGCCAAACTTACACAGACCGACACTGCAGGTGGGTAAGATGCGATGATAGCACTGTGGTGGCACTCATCGGCGTGTCAAGGCACAGGAACGGAAAAAACTTTTAACAAACGTATCTGAGAACTGTAAAACACAAATTGCTTTTTATATAGGTAAACTATGAAAGTTTGAGGACCTGAAATCTGAGACAGGCTGTAACGCTAATTCTAGAATTAACCTAGCACTGTATGTTCTAGGGGCAGACAAGAAGTCCTAATGAAAATTGGTAATGCGTAATAGTTCAAAACTGATTAAAGAAAATCACCGCTCTTTTTAATTCTGCTTACAAGCTTTTTCTGCAATATTGATTGTTTTTCAGAGGTAAGTGATAATATCTATTCTTTCTGCAATTAATCTATATGTTCAGTTTGCATGGTGTTTTTAGAAGTCCACTGAGGTCCAGAATTAACAGGATACTGAATAAAGCTAGTTCTGTGAAAGTTTCTGAGAAAAAATCTGGTCTAAGGCTGATGTCTCTGCTGCTATGATAACGACATCTATTAGTGTGTTAGTGGCCTGATATACTAGAGGACAGGTTCTGGAATCATTTGAAACTAGTATTCAGATTGCACCTGGCTGATTGCTTCCTTTTTCCAACACTAGCGCTTAAAATTCCAGAGCCGTGGCTAATCAGCAAATGTTCATGACAAAACCACTATTTATGATTTTGTTTGCTACCCTAAAATAAATTTGATTTTTCTTTTTTCTTTCATTTCAGAGTCTGTCACATATATAAATCTTCCAAGAGATGATGCTAATTTTGTGCTGAAAGTTGTATCTCTCAGTCTTTGTTACATTTATAACATATGCTGTACTGATACCAAAAAGGAGTATATTTTGAAGCATTTTTACGTAGCCAATTCAAAATTCAGGTGCCTTAAGCCAAATTTCTTTGTAACAGGTCTAATTATTGCTTTCTAGATTCCCATCCTGTAGACACCAATATCCCATTATATATGTCTAAAACAAAAAAATGTAGGTATAGTTTGCACCTTTAAATTTTAAGTGTTACTTCCTTTTCTATTTTTCCAATGCAAATGCTCCTAAATGACCATGGGGCAGTAGGTATTATGAGATGCACCTTAAACAGAGCACTGAACACCGACTGGGTGGCTGCAAGGCCAGATACCTTGATAGTATGAATGGGAGCACAAGAGCACTAGAAGTTCCCAAATCTAGTGGCAATGGTATAATATAGACAAGTTTCTGTATCTTACTTTGCCTTGGTTTCTATTCCTTTTAAGGCTTTTACATCCATCTATTGGGTTAATAACAACAGCATGTGCCTATCCCTGCTGTTCACCTTTTCCAAGATGACCAGCTCTGCTTTTGTTTAAAAAAAGACTTTGAAAAGTGTAAGCGTGAATGCTTACAGCTTGGCTCTGCTCTACATCCCCTGTCACTGGATAAACTGTACATTAGGCAGGCTTTTGCTCAAACGCCAGTTGCAACGTCGTGGGCACAGCCCTTGTCCAAGGCTTGTTCCCGTGTGGTGCCGGTGGGAGCCGGGATCCAGCCGAATTCAGGCGCAGCGTGGGCAGCCTCCCGGTGCCTGGGGACAGTCCGGCGACTCCCTCCAGGGAGAAGAGCAGACTCACACCTTCTTCAGTGCTCTGCCATGTTGTGTGCTATTTTTTCTGGTAACAATAAGAACCTCCTTGTAACATTTGAAGGCTGAGTTAAAAATCAGGCTGGAAAGACAAATGGCAGAAATACAGCATGGGGATTCATTTACTTCTGACCTCACTAAGCTTTCTGCTTTTAAGCTCAGGATGCAGTTTGTTACTAGCTGTGGGAAAACAAAACAAGCCAAAATGCATCCTTTTCTTATTGAAATAGATGACCTATTTTCTCTCTTGAGGCTCACAGATACCCTGCTCCAGCCCCCAAAAGAAAAGAATTTGGGTTCTGCAACAAAAGGAAAGACAATTATAAAATAGCTTTTGGTCACTTTAAATCCACATGGTATTTTGCACACTATTCTTTGTGCTGTCAGACATACAAGAATTCTACCATGTTGCAAAAAACTTATACACTGTAAAAATGAGCTTTACTTTTTAAGTCATGTCACAGTAAATTGCCTTTGAGTGTGTTATAAAAATTGTCATACTTCCTGTGGGAAAAGAAAAGTCCTGGAGAGGTAAGTTTCCTATACTATTTTTTTAATTTCTATCTGTTGTTTCAGAAGAAAGAAAATCTGCAAAACTTTAAATTATGTTTAGCTATAAAAGCAGTAAATTCAGAAATGTTCTCTGTATTTTAAATGTATTTTACATGAAGTTATAAGTTACAACAGTGGCACAATTTCCAGATGCGTTTTGTATAAACACGGATCAAGGTAAATGTAGCAGGTTGCAACCAAAATCCCAATGCTTTGGATTACTCAGTTTCTGGATAACAGCTTAAGTGATATATGCTTTTAAGAGTTATGTCCTGAAATGAGGGATGCATATGCTTTCAAACCAGGAGACCAAGCGCAGCACAGGTGAAAATCAGTAATAATTGTGCAGTGGGTTATGTCTATGTAAGAGTTATTTATACCCCCATACGTACTGTCACAAGGAGTGCCCCACTGGTTGGGAGCCTTAGCAGAGAGGTCGAGGGCTCTAGGTGGAGGTAGACTGAGTTACCTTCTCAGGCTTTGATGGACTTTACCAGGTCTGTCTCTGTTACCATAGTTTCCATTTTGTTCTCTAGATAAGAAATAGAAGCATATCAGCGTGTAGTTCACAGAGGCCTTGATCAGTTGGTTGACATAGGGTCCCTGCCTGTGGTGAGGTTTAAGGGAATGAGAAGTAACTATGCAGAGGCCTGTTGTGAGTAGGTAAAAATCAGTCTTTTTTTTTTTCTTTTTCCTTGTTTGCTTGCTTTTAGCCATATCCCTGTTCACAGAAGCTTGGTGCGATACATTTGAGTCACCAGCTAGGCAAGGGATATCCTCAGCGCAGTTTTATAAGAAACATTGTCTAATTATTGCATATTCCAGAAACTCAGCTGTTGCATGCCTGTTAGTGGGCTTGTTGAGCTCGACCCCTTTTGGCTATGGACGTTTGTATTGGGTGTCCTATTCACATCGCTCTTTTTTCACCGCTGTTCCCTTTCCTTTCTTGGGCTTCCTGCATTTGCAAGTCCATTCTAAAATTTCAGAGCAGTAAGGACAGTATCTTTACTGAAGCACTAAGAAGTTATAAAAGCAGTGGCTGCAGTTAAACACTAATAGTAATACCTTTTTCACAGAAACAATAATTGCCTTCAGGTATCCTCTCCCTCCCTAAAATCACTGTTCCTTCCAGCACAAGAAAGGCTATGAGAAGGGCAGGGATAAGCCTTTACTGCCCATCACTCTCCCTATTTTACTGTCAGTGGCAATTTCAGATCACTTTATTCCCATGCCAGCGTCATTCCCCCTTCTTTTTTCATCTCTGGGCAGTGGCCAGGACTCCGGAGTTAATGCCAGTATTGTTGTGCAGAAGCAGTATTCTCTGTCGCTGTTCCTTTTACCTTAATAAATAGATACTATCTGCAAGAGAAGAAAGGCAGTATGTGTTTTCTTTTAATTTATTTTGCAGGCACTGTTAAAAGGTAGGGAACTCATTATGTTCCAGCCAGACAGGAAGTTTTATTTACAATTTCTTACCTCAATGCAGCTGTGGGAAATTATATCAGCCCTTCAATTCATGCATTATCATTACTTCCTTACTTTCATACCCTTTCCAGAATTACACTACCACTGACCTGATGAACCCATTTTCTTTTAAAATCACTCCTATTTTATGTTTAGAGATTGCTTGGGAAAACTCAACGGCAGCAGCTAAAAGAGCAGGCAAGTTGGCCGTGTATAATCAAAAGGTCAGTTTATTTTCAGGTGCTTGTTTGGGGCCACTGCTGAAGAAAGCAGGGAGCCATCTGTGCCCATACAGGTGTCAAAAGTTTGTTCTTGCACACCCCACGCAGGGCAAAGCCAAGGAAAACAGCCATTGACTCCCCTGATGCCTCCCGTTTGATCACGGACGCTGGAGAGGGCGTGAGAAGATACTCATCCCAGGACACAACCGATTCACCTCGCACCTGCCCAGAAGCAGCGATTCAATTTTTGTGCTGTCCCTTTGAAGGAAGGGGACTCTCATCCTTTCACAAACACTGACAGCTAGACTGATAGATGGAGCTGAAGCGGACGGGTGACAGTATGATAGGGATCAATGACTCTTGGAGGTTTACTTACTTTTTCTGCAGAGATCAAAACTTTCAGTATGAACTGCCAACACACAGCTGCTTGCATTTTACCCTTCTGTTCAACTATCCCTGTCAACTACATCAGCATGGAGCAGTAGCCAAGATCCTGCTGGGACTATAACCCCAACCCTCAATTCTGTATTTGTGGGCTACATCTATTGCCGCAAGCTCCCGCGTCACAGGATCACTTCCCTTTTCTTGAGGCTCCTTTGCCTGCTTGTCTCTCTACCCGGAAAACAAGCTTTAGCACTGTAAATACTCAACCTCCAATTCTCCAGCTGAGCAAGGCAGCATAGCAGGACCAAAAGCTTTGTCTTTGTCCTTTTGTTCCTGAGTTTTCAATAGCTTTCCCTTTCCAGCCTGAGACCCTCTCTGGCTCCCTGCATCTCCATCTCCATCATCCATTTTGTGCTCCTGTTCCCTCTCACATCTCTTCCCTTACTTCTGCTTCTCCACAGTTTCTTGGCCTTCCCTTCTGCAGCACAGCACAACGGTATCCCAAAGACCACTCTAATTACATGCTCAGCTGCCTCGTGCACAGGGGTGAAGAATGGTCACTGCTGGCACAACACTACAGGTCAGCTTAGCACTCATCCCTATTACCTGGATTAACAGGGTGGCACTAAAAGCTATCTCATACCTGTCTTTTTCCCCTAGAAGAATGACTAAGAGCTTGATTAGTCAGTCTTAATTATCTACACTAACTAAGCATTCTGCCAATAAGGAAATAGGCTGCTATTATACAGCAACTAATATGCTAAATTATTAGAGACTATACTGAAGAAATGTACTCTTTTATTGAGTACACTCTGAATTGCTGCTGCTCAATTTGCTATGAGTTGTGAATTTGCTGAGTTATTTTTACCGTTTGAGAATTGCCAGGCTTTATACCATGTTTTGCACAAGAACTCAGCTGCCGTTTCACTGTTGTGTTTGTAGTTCCCTTCCACGGAAGCTGCCCGCTATTCCCAGGTTTCTCTTTCTCTCTCCCTCTTAGTATCTCCTTTAGCTACCAGAAATGCAAATAACTGATTTCAATTCTGTATTTTGCAGGGAAACTTCCTGCTGGGACTTGACTCAGGGCAATGATATCTTCTCCCTGCCTGGAGAAAACCTTTGTCCTCCAGACTGATGGCAGGCACTTAAAAGGAAACCTGCTTGGTGTGTCCCTATTAGCCAGCAGTGCTGAAGGAGAAAACTGCCCTTTCCATGTGTTCACCACTTGTACAGAGTTGGGACTGTTTATTCAAATCACTTTCTTCTTTGGTATCATCCAGTGGGACAGGCTGAGTCGCCACCTGATTCTCATTTCTTTTCCATGTGAAGGTTTTATTTCCCTTGGATTGCCATAAATCCCAAGCAATGGTCCTGGTTTTTCCTGACAGCAGCCCCCATATTTACATTGCACCTCCTGGATAGTCAGTCAGAGAGACTATTTTCGTGGGCTCTGAACTCCTCCTCTGCTTGGGATGATGGTTGAAGGCATCAGCACAAGCAGCCACTCGGCACCATCTGGGAAATCTTATGTTACTTATTCATTGTGCTGCCCTTCTCGCAACAGGGCAAGCCTTTGGTGCAGATAAGGATGTATTAAGTGACTGGTAGACACACTAATTGTCCCCCAAAAAGCGTCAGTTCAGTGTTACTGTAGATGAAAGACAACTGTTCTATTTATGTCCTTAAGCCAGAATAATTTTCATTAGGGTTGCTGATGGCCCTCTTTGCTGAATGGGACCTCACCATAATGCTAAAGGGAATATTCTGTTTAATATTCTGTTTCCCAACCCTTTGTCTTTCCTTCACCTGTGGCAACTGCCAGCACATTTGTGAGTTTTTATTTGAATGAAATTTCTCTCTAGCTGTGGGCAGAATATAGAAAAAATCAATAGCTATTAAGATACGTGATACTGCAGGATATGGGATCCTACTGGTAGAAAAAGCGAAGACCATTTATTTATTCACATTCCCAAGTGCCAGCATTTGTTATCTGACCTCACTGCCCATGTCCTGCTCTTCCCCCGGGTTTTCAGTGGGCTTTTTGTTGCCAAAAGCCGAGCAGAGGATGTTTTGCCCATTGCACTCTGCTACGTTCTGTGCTAGTACGTTGTGAAAGTGCCTTCAGGTGCTTTCCCAGGGCTCACTTTTTTTTTTGTTCAAGAACAAGTTAAGAAAAAAGAGTTACTGGAGGTTTTAAAACCCATTTTCTTTTTATCTAGTGTTCTGTTAAAGCTTTCCTCCTAAGCAGCTTACAATAATATAAACAACCTGCAGAAAAAACTCCCTGTCAATCTGCTGCTATAAATTCCTACAGGTCCAGGGGCTTCAGGAGCTGGATATTGCACCTACGGGCCTTGGAGTCAGAGATAACTATCAGATAATTCACTCTAAAAAATACTCCCTTATATTCAGAGCGAGTGGAGAGCAGGAAGGGGGAAGAGAATACGGGAGGAGGTGTGCTGAGAGCAGAGGCAGGAGCCGGGTACTCGGCATGCGGGATGAGGATGGAGACCTGTGGGATTCACAAGTCCCGCAGCTGAGCGAGTGCTCGCCTCTCCCCGGTGCCCACGGCTGTGTGCTTTACCAAGCTCCTCAGCTGCACATCTCCTTCCTCGGTATAAAACACACATTTCCCTCCTTTAGCTTGTGAGGGTGCAGACCACCATCCCAGCCCCTGGGGCTGCTTTAGCAGAGAGAGCAGCCATGTCGGCAGCGCGCTGTGCTGCTCCAGCTTTCGGAGGTGCTCGGGAATAATGAGCAAAGTCTAATTAAGAAAAGTGAAATACAGTACGTTAAGTCAGCTGCATTGGAGTGTGAAATGGAGCCATTATAAAACAAAACAAAACACTGTACAGCAGCATCTCAGGAGCTCCGCAGCCTTACAGTGATGCTGCCAGACTTCCCTGGCATCGGAGAGGGGACGCACCAGCAAGAGCTGTTAATGTGTTGGACTGTGACTGACCGTGGCAGGGTTCTGCTGCTCGGCACAGCTCCTGCACGATATGGGGGGCAGGAGAGGCGAAGCATGGCATGTGCGTTGCGGCAGCACGCTGGCCTGACCGTGGTGGGAGAGGAGGAACAGGAAAGGGTGCGATGAGAAAGCATTAGTGCAATAGAAAGAGGAGGGAAGGGGAAGAAAAGCTGGGCAGTGAGGGGGTGAGCATGAAGGGCAGGTGTGGAGCAAGGCTGAGCCTTTCTCCCCTGAAGATGAAAAGCTCTGCAGCTATCAGAGCGCATGTTTATCATCCAAAAAGCTGAGCTTGGCCTAGCCCGCTGGTAATGGATGTAAGAAAGTTGCTCTGCTCGGGTGGCAGAGGGTGCCATGCTGAGCATGGGCACGGGGCCACCACTTTGCTCTGGGAGCGATTCAGCAGCTGCACATGTGTGCAAGTTTGCCTCTCCAATGACACTTTTTGTTTTGTAAAAAAAACCCCAAACCAACAAAAACAACAAACCACTACCAAAAACCAACAAAACCTCCAACTTTTTTAAGATTGCAGCCTTCTGAAATCAACAAGTAGAACTTTAAAACAAGGAAATTGTATTTGTTCTTCATGATGCTACTATTTATGAAATGGTAGAATTAATTCTACTATTTGAATTGAATTTTTAAAAAAAACTGGAAAAAATTGATTTAATCTTGCTGAAAAAGCATCTTTGGAAACAGGCAGGAATGGTTGCAAAACCCTTAAAATATTTTTAATGGTAATTATTTGCAGTTCTCTCTCTAAAAGTTGGAGAAAGGGCATCTTGAATGTGAAGCTGCTTTCAAATATGCTAGAAAGGATATCCACAGTAATAGGATTAGTACAAAAAGAACATGTCGTCTTTGTATATAAAATCCTGAGGCTAATTTGTCTTGGTTCCACCCCTCCAAAAACTTTTGTAACAAATTACTTTTGTCAGGAACACTTAATGATGTTTCACTGTTAAAATGCTCGCAAGAAATATCTAACACCTGCTGGGAAAATTATCTGTAAAGGTTATCGCAGTAAGGCTTGGATGTAAAATGTCAAAGGACAACTTCATCTCTTTCCCCTTCTTCACCCTCCCATCCCAGCTACAGGCAGGAAAACTGAGGGAGCTTTTGCAAAGCTGTCAGGCAGGAGTCTGCTTCCTTCCAGCCTCTCTCCACTCTCAAGAGAGCCTTGGGATGCATTTTATTTAAGCTAACAGGTGATCCGAAGGTAGAAAACTGAAGGCAGAGAAAATTAATAATTCACTAAAACTTTGCTGGAGAACAGTCTGACAGAAGAGCTCAACATCTGCCATCGATGCCTGAAGGACAACTTAACAGTGAGGCCAAGAGGCACCTACTGCTGAGAGCTATGCGATGCCTGTGCGGAGAGGAGCACCAGCCAGGGACCCTGCTACCATGGGGGCACAGACACACAGA
This sequence comes from Gymnogyps californianus, assembly GCF_018139145.2. Lineage (NCBI taxonomy): Eukaryota > Metazoa > Chordata > Aves > Accipitriformes > Cathartidae > Gymnogyps > Gymnogyps californianus. The sequence continues at coordinate 16,320,721 of NC_059478.1, read as the reverse complement.
AGAATTACCTCTGGCTTCAGGGTAACAGCACATTGGCTACAGTCCCCTTTACTTCAGATTTCAGCACTCTGCCATTCCCCTACTCTGGAAAAAATGTGGCTAAACACTTCACCTTGCGACCCCCACAAAACCCAACGTATTTACTGCACCAACTTTAGTCTTAGTGGTATCTAGCAGGCTTTCTGATCCTGCCCCGCAAAACCAAGACACTGCAGAGCAACTTTAAGATTCATAGTCAAGTAATGATTTTTTGTTGTTGCTATACTGAAGCCTTTTATTTGGAACAGACGCAACACACTTAGATGTTAAAAATTTTTGTTTGATAACTGCAAATATTTGTGAATACAGCTGTTCATGTAGGTGGGAGACCTACGTATGAGATCAAAGTTGCTCATGGAAGAATCTTTCCAGGATCGGGTCTATGCCATATCCCACCTCTCTCCAAAGCAGCAAGGAAGAAAGTCTCTTCATGCTTCTGAGATCAGGATTCATTCTCCAAATTAGTCTAGGTGTTTGTTGTTAACGTATCCATCTGTAATCTGTTTGCAGGATGGAGAAGCAGCAGCAGACATTATGATCAAGCCTGGCTGCAGTCTTTGGCCTTGATTTCTCTTCTGGTCATGTCAGATTTCCATGAAACCAGCGGTCCAAAGCTTGACATATTCTGTACTTTGCAGCGGTCTTGTTGACCTGTGCAAGCTCTCCCCCCTGCACCTTAGACAAGGAACTCCTGAAAGCTGAGCGCACTCTTTGTCGTTCTCACTCAGTGGCTTTGCGCAGCGGTAGAGTCCCTTCACATGGTTGATTGTTCTGGCACCTCTTTGTGAGCGCTAGCTAGGGTTCACAACTATCCATGCATCTGTGTAGTGCAAACTGGTTAAAATGGGAACATCTGGGAAATCAGTTCAGAGAAACTGGGAGTCTAATGAGAGGGTGGGTTCTGTGACAGTAGGGATTTTTCACTGGTAAATGCAGCACATAGTGGGAGACACACACCAGTCACGGACAGAACTTCATCCTTTTTATCTTCTTGTTTCCCCGTGTTTCTCAGATGGATGAGTCTGGCTCTGGCTCTTCTGTTATTTGGGTTTCATTTATTTATTTACTTTCTCTCATGTAGCCAGTGAATAGCCACAAGTGTCTGATTACCAGAGGTTCGATCACATTCAGTGGGTAAGTGTTACAGTTAATGCTCTCTGCTCTTCCTCTGGAGTATGCTGTGCTATGCATTGATGTAACGGGATAAAATACCTCTTGTGTATCTATCAGAATCCGGCCAAGATAGTTTTGCCCAACACAATCTCTCTCTGTCAGTACCATATTTCCTATCTTGATGTTTCTGTGTCAAGATTTTTTTTCCTACGCAGTATCTTGATAATGAAGTTTATTGGCTTTACCTGATAGACGCATTTTGCACCTATAGTAAAGAATTTTGAAGAAAGAAAGTCTTTACAAAACCCAAAAGCTGTGAAAGCTGTCCAGGTAATGTTTGATGTGTGCCACGTGTATGCATGTTCTCATTCATTGTGGTTTTAGATAACTGTGTTCATGATCAGTAACAAAACCATAGAAATACCTTGGGAGTAAAAAGGGACTATTTCTGTTCCTTAAGCTTTGATAATGTGTTGACATCCTTAGTGAAACTACAGAAAGGGTCAACATCCTTTGCTGTCTTTTCCAGTGGCATGTTTCGGAATATTTCTCTTTTTACTCATATGCCCTCTCCATCTTCAGGTGAATACAGTTGTAGCTGCTCTCTTATGGACAGCTTTTTTCTGTTTTGTGCTGTGTCATACAGGTGCAGATTTCTGACAGCTGCAAAACATGCCTCAGATAATTCACTGAATGCTGGTGGTGTGACAAGCAAAACCCTTGAAAATCCCCACTGTTTTAAAAACTGCTTAACAGGAAACCCCTGATGTTGGGTTCATAAAAGATGGCTTTGCAGGGCTACGAGAAAATCCTCACTGTAGTTTTGGAGGTCTTAAAAAAAAAAAAATCTCTGCTATTATTTTTGTAACAAACAAAGTTTGCATCTCTTTCCAAGTTTATGACCTTGACAACATAAATGCATACGAAACTTCATCACTGGGATGATATCTTGTCACAGTTTTTTTCTTAAGCAGTCATTTTCCCCTACAGATATCCTTGTCCCTTATGCCAGTCTTCCCCGCTTCTTTTTTTGCAATATGTGAAAACATTGGCTCCAGCTGTTCTGTTGTTTGGAAAGACCTCACCACAGCTGGTGATTATAAGGGGAAATGTTGTCTGATGGGCACAAAAGGACCTGACGGTTGCCAGCAGGCCCCTGGTCAGTGGGCAGCACTGCTGCTGGCCCACGGGGAGAAGCCATGTGCCAGTGTCATCTCTGGGTCTGCCTTGGGGCACAGTGGCACCGATGTCTGCTGCATTCTCCCAGCTCCAAAAGACAAGCTCTTCCTAGCCTCAGTAAGTTACTTCACTCTTCTGTTTGGTTTTCCCCATGTGTAAAACAGGGGTGAGGTAAATCTGTTCACGCTGCGTGGTGTTCAGCAGCCAACTAAATGGGCTACATACAAAACCTACTGAGAAAGGCAGCTTATTATTCTGGACCCTCTTTTTCAGAGAGTTGAGAAGGGAAAGTGAGGTGCAAACACAGCCTTTCCTCCGAGCTGGGATCACGGTGGGCACTGTTACGGAGGTTTCTGACTTGGCACATTGTTTCCCTTTTCTGGATTAATCTCAAAAATAGAAAAAGGTTTCTAATAAGGCTGGTTATGTTATCAGATATCTTTGTGATTACAGGAGCATGAGCTGTTGCATGCACACCTGTACCTCCCAAATGACTCTACTGCAAAGGAAGTTTCTCATTTTATTCTCAAGTAATAAACCTTTTACAGCCATTCCCATATTGTTAATATTCAGGGAAGGACACTGGCTAGATGGAGAGTCAATAACAGAATCTGCAGAAGGATTATATATGTGGTCATACAAAGCAGAAGGGTTGTCTCTTGGAGTTGGAGAACTGTGTATGTCCGATAGATGTCTCCTGAATTGGTGCATCAAGGCCATCCCTGAAAGGTGGGGATGTTAATGGTGGTTCTCATGCACCAAACGAACTCAAGCATGGACTCTCTGTCGCTCACCCACAGCTTTCAGGTGGTCATTACCTTTCCTGCTCTTGATCCACACATGTTTGGACCTGCTGACTTGGAGGGGAAGGGTTCGTGTGCGGATGTGGCTTGCCAAGGAAGCAGCTTGCAGCACGCTCTGACCCTGCAAACAACTCTGAATGTTTTCTGCAAGAGTAACTGAGATAATCAAGCCTTAAAAGCAAACAGAGGAAAAAAACCAACCCTCAAACCAAACTTCAAAATGCTAGCCAGGGCTATTTCCAACCTCCGTCAGCAACGCTTAAGTGAGCTGGGACTTCTCTGACAGCAGAAGTTGTAGGTGGAAAAATTTCACACACAAAAAAAAGAAAGCATATGCACAGCAGGCCTCTGAAACAGCAGTGCTAGAAGACAATTTTTAAAGGTCAGAATTATTATAGGACATTAATTAGCAATCAGATAATGCTCAAATTGCCTTAGCAAATTTAGACACTGTGTAAGGCCACACGCTGCAGAGGGTGCAGCCACCTGAAAAGAATTTGGACACTTTAGCAGAAAATATGCCTTGCTTAGACCAGAGCTAGAAGAACATAATGAGAAAACAATATGACTTCCCTAAAGTAATTAGGAGGTGGTAGGGAGAGTAAATAAGCTTTTGCAGAACAAAGTATTAGTGAACCAAATGAGAGCAAATAAACCAGGAGTCAGATTTTCTGCAAGTGCAGGAAAGAGAAGATAGATAACGCTGTCTTTTAACAGTGGTACTTGAGATGTTAGCAAAAAGCAAAAGTGTCTTTGCAAAGAGGGGAAATTACAGAACAGATTGAATATACTTAACAATTCCTGATCCCAAACGTACCAAACCCATAAAAAAATCTTTCCACTGGCATCAGTGAGGTCTTCATTTGGCCCCAAGAGAGCTCAGGTAGGTTACATAGATTTCGGAGACAGCAGATGACATGCTTCTAGGAGAAGTGAACAAAAAACAATTCTGAAACATTATATTTATTTTTGTCTTGCTCTTAAATTCAAAGTAGATCAAGGCTGGACATTTATCTCTTGCAACTCAAAAGCTGTTTTACCACTTTTTTTGATAATGTGACTTTGACTAAAAAAATATTTAGTTACTGATTTGGGGGAGTTATCTGCTTATCTGGTAATTATGCATATTTTAACAAGATAATAGCTCTTGGAGGAGAGTGATAATCAAGTTCTGAGTTTTCTTTTTTATGGGAGGCTGAACTGCAGAATTGAAACTGAATTTTGAAGATGTTTATATTTAGGGAGCTGGCTTCATTCATTGTAGATAAAGTATTTCTGAAACTTGGAATAGCATTTGGCTTCCATTTCTAGCCTTTCAGCTTCCAGAGTTGCACAATGCAGGATAGGTGTGTGGATGTCTCTGTACTCAACCTATATATAAATATATAGGCTTTATAGGCTTTGTATATAATACATACATACGTGAAGATGTATGTATGTATTTCCTCAGTAGTATTTGTCGAGAAATACTTTTAGTACTGCAACTTAACAGGTATCTTAAGCTACCTGTTACAGGTAGATGTGAAAACTATAGCTAATTTGTCTTCTCAACTGTGAGAAGAAAATTCTAGTTAACATTTTACCATGAATACTGTGATAAAGAGTATAAAAAGAGTTAGAAAGAGGATACATCTTCTAAAACATGGAACAGGGACTTCGAAGTTAACTGTGTCTTATATTTTTCCATTGCAAATTTCCACTGAATTGGCTCAACAGCCTGAGATAAAAACAGCTAAAGATTTCTAACTTTTTTTTTTCTTTTTGATGGGGACATGTATATTGAGGTGAGAGCTCTCCAAAGATTATCTGCCGAGTGCCAGCTTTTAATGAATCCCATTTGTTTTCTTGATTAAGTCTGCTATTACCCCTGTTTAGTCTTGTCACGAGCCCATTAGCTGGAATTTTCATATCATGATTTAGAAGAGAAATTAGCCTAGAAGAGCAGCACTCATCATCAGTCAATTTTCAGTGTATTTAATATAGTTTACAATTTATGAATTCAGGAACCTGTAGCCTCATACATATATAAATATATATATATATATATAAAGCCAAACAACTCTTCTTTGTGGTGAAATTCATAGGCCAACAAGGGTTGCAGTCAAACATCAGCTTGTGGTGATAACATTGTATATCGCTAATGTACTTACAGCTACAAGGTTTCTTCAGTGAACTTGTATCTGACAGGCTATGTCAGGTCTATAATTTGTGACACAGAAGCTTCTTTAGGAAGAAGTGACTCTCAAATGGTTTGACCTCTTATTTTGAAAAGATAAGCATCCAGGAGGCTTATCAAGCCTTGTGGTCACAAAGTGCTCAAGAGCTTTGGAAGTGCTTAAAAGCCATGTGATGGGTACAGTGTAAAATGTACACAGGTGTAGCAGGGTTTTCAAATTCTTGACTTTCTTGAAAATGCTGTGAGAATAGCCCTTTAGGAGATCTAAATATCTCCATCCCTTTTCAGATTCTCTAAATGAAAAGAGCGGATTAGGGCGAAATGTACTTTCTAAATGACATTTTGCAAATTTCAAGAGATGCCACTTCAGCCTTTCCTGGAAGTGAAGACTTGGACAGTGGAATTTGCAGAGCTGTCACAGAAGTATTTCATCAGCAAAAAGAGCCAGAGAGGACCGTGGCTGAATCACAGGGCCATGCCCTGGCATTATTCTGTAATGGGAAACATGACTTTGCCAGGTACTTGGAAGCAAACATTGCAAATATTTGGACATTATGCCATTACTTAATATTACCCATTCGACACCCTCTTTCTCTTTTCGTGTTTTCTTTGTGCTACTCTAAATGACTAGGCTGGCCTGCTGGCATTTCCCCTTTTCCTTCTGCTTTTCCTCTTTTCTACCTCCTTTTCTGTAAGTCCTGAAACAGAGCAGGATCTTGATCACTCTATTCTCTTCACTTAGAGCTCCCACATCATTTTCTATTTGATGAACAGTGTGAGAAACATCCTGTAATCAAAGTGAAAACAACTCCAATCATATTGTTATTCCACAGGAGCTCCCCAAGATGCCTGGAAGAATTTGCCGCATTTCTGGGCCCACAGGCTGTTACCAAGAACACCAGTTGGTAATCACAGTTGTTTTGTTTTTTTTTTTTAAACTATCTGAATTACTGAAGGAAAATCCCTTCCCATATCCTTACCAGGGTTGGATCGAAACACAAGGACCCATTTCATAACTAACCAAGCCTAAAAATTCAGCTCCCTGCTTAATTTCTTGGCTGGATGGAAATAAACATCTTTATAAAACTGGTAAATGACCATGACTACCTCTCCAAAGAATTCTCTCTTAAGAATAATTCAGATGGTCTAAGAGAAATGTACCTCTCACAAAAAGCAGCTTTTCCAAAATCCTGCAGTTTCCCTGCACAATATTCTCCCTAGCTAGAAGATTCTTTTCCTTCAGTAAATGTATTATAACCCTTTCAGTCTGTTCTGCTTTACATACTTGACACCATGAATCTCTAACAAGGTTAGGGGTGAGTAACAATATAAATCTACTTTCAAATACAGCTGAAAAACCTATTATAAATGCAACCTTGAACTTTAATTGTATAAAGACAGCTACTTTCTTAGCATTCACACAAGTGATAGAGTTTCTTGCTTGTAAGTCTGCCTGGACTTTCTGGCTGTGTTGGCAACTATTTATTCTGCCTCCAGACTTTGAAAAAAGAAATGCATAAGTTTACACACTGTAACATTACAACATCTATTGAAATTTGTAATGATGAAGGTTGTTAACATATTTGAATTGGAGAAGTCAGTCTGGTTAATTATGTGTTATTCTTCCTGCTATTTTACTAGGCTACACAAGAGGTTGCTGAAATCCAGCATTTGTTTTCAGATATACATTCATGCTTTTTAAGGAAATGACTGTAAAAAGCCAGAGAACACTTTGAAACTATGTTGGTCAAAGATTTTCCAGCATTGGCACAAACTAAGGAACTAAGGGGAAGCTCAAAGGATCCATGAGAGGTAAACAAGGAGTCTCTCTTTAAGGCTGGTTTGTAGTAGGTAATGGAAAAATCTGGAAGTACTTTTGTGGTCTCATAGTTTCAAACCTTTCTGGCACTTCTGATAAGAAAAAAAAAATCACCACAAAAAAACCCCCACCAAACCCCACCCAAGAGAGTGTATCTGGCTTAAACACCTATGGTCTGAAAGCTCTCTTCACAGGAACGATACCTCTCCCATGGCTGTAGGCATGGTCTTGATGGGAAGGATCAGTTTCAGAGCTGAAAGTTTCTGCTTCACACCTGAGAAGTTTCCATTAAACTTTACAAACAGGGTAGCTGTAGCAAAGGTGTTAACATCCTTATGAAGGTGGAAATGAGGCCACTGCTAATTCAATGCAAACAGCTTACAAACAGATCTCAACCACTGGTAGCAACTATGCATCTGCTCAGCCCTGGAGTAGCTGTGTAAAAGACCAAGTGAGATTTTCTTTGTGGTTTTGTTTTGTTTTCACCAGTGCTAAGCCATGTTATCTCAGGCCTGTTAAGCATAGATATTAAAATTTTGCCTTGAAAATATTTGATCAAATAATTCACCTATTGTTTAGATAAGAATATATTTATCAAGCTCATTCATTTTCATTAAATCAAGGATAATGTTGTATGAGTGGGTCTGCCCCTCATTAGTCCTTTTGCACCCAGAGAGCTACAAGACAGAAAGGAAAGCCCCGTAATCCTTCTAGCACTGCCTGGAATATCACTCGAGCCTCTGAGACACAAAGCGATGCTCTGAGCCACTGATCCCTCTGTGGGAGCACGTTCGCTCTCAGTTAGTTGAAATTTTTAAAGAAATTTGTAGACTTTACAGTTTGATACTAACTGTCATTTTTGGCCGAGATATCCTAATTCAAACTTATTAGAACACATAAAATAGCACTTGGAAAAAGAAAGTCAGATTCAGAGCTACATTGAAAGCTCGTCATCCCTAGGCAGAGATTTGAGATCTCTGTATTTCCTCTTCATTCAGAAAATAAGACACAAATTTTAAAAATGAGACACATTTTGGAAGATTATTATCTAATTTGATAATTCAGCTAATGAAATACAGCTATGAATATAGCACATGATATTAATTAGCAGTAAGATGTATGTCCTCTTTATGATACTTATCAACAACATTGGTGAAGAGATGTCAGCATGAGCACTGTGGTGTTAGCACTGGGAATATTGTGTAATGTTGCATGCACCAGTCCTGAATAATATTGACTTATGCTAACTCCTAAATCAGCTCAGCCCCTTCCTCTTACCCAAAGCCTTCCCATCTGGAAAAGAGATTCATTGCGAAGAGGAATGTAATGAGACAGTCCTCATGGTATGGGCTTTTGACTGATTAAACAGTCATATGCCAAGTCCCTTTATGGTGCCACAGAAGGTAGAAAAATTAATAAGTAAATTATAATTAATATACTGCATTGAATAATAAACAGTGTAGCTTTTCAGCTATACTAGCAAGCTACTAGGAACTTCTAAAAATGCAAAGAAACATTTTACTTCTTTAAATGTTTTTTCTTTTGAGCTGTATTGAGCAATTATGCCTCTTCAGAGGTGGTTAATTTTGTGAGCAGAATATTAATAATTTATAAGTGTGTTAAAGGTATTGATGACACAAGGGTTGAAGTATGATGCTTGAGTTCCTTCTATAATCCATTAAAAAGGAAGTAAATTGCTTCAGTTTCATATTAAAATATGATGCTAACAGACTGTAGTTTAAAACATATGTAAAGTTGTTTTTCTGTTTAAACTGCAGTCATCCATCGTTGATCTGGTGGTAACACACGAGGATTTGCTGGGACTCAGCTGCAGGCATTCAGAGACTCTTCCTCCTTCTGCCAGTGTCCCCCCTCCCACCCTGCCTGTGTGGCTGGTCTGCGTGCCCGCTCTCCCCTCCAGGCATGGCTCTGCTGAGATCCTCTGGGAACCTTCAGGGGCTGATTTCAGTAGCTGTGGCAGTAGGTCTCAATTTCTTCTGTTTGTGACCCCATTTCTGGGCTTGGGACACTACACTTGGAGGTCCACAGGCTGTATGTAAATTCTCCTGGGGAAATGGTGGGTATGTCTGCTGTGGGACCAGAGCTACAGCTTGTCTCTTTGGTTTTTTCCAGCCCTCACCATTTTCTCATGTTTGAGCACAAAGTCCATAAACATTGTATTTATGCAAGGTGAGTAGTTGCAGCAAAGTCCATAAGGCTTGTATAGATCCAGGAATCTACCTGCATGTGACTTTTTGCTGCATCAGGGACTTAGTGTTTTCTTGACTTTGAATTGCTCCCCCATTTTATCATGGTTGCATGAATAAAGCTTTAATCCTCAGGCTCGGGACTAGGATGTTTGTGACAGGAAGGGACATTGGCATTGAAACCAATCAGTGCAATCCCTATTCTTCTATTCCTGTTCTAAGGCAGAAGGAAGAATGATATAAAGCAGAGGAAATAAATAATTGGTGAATAATTTTATTAATCAGGTTCCTTCTGGACCACCAATCTCATTATTTGTTTATCAGCCAGGCTTCTACTAAATCTATTCACAATTAAAAAAAAAATTACCAAGTGAACAGTATTGAACTGATCCTTAATTAGGGCAGCTGAGATGTCTTGTATAATTAACTGGGCTTTGTTCATAATTATTTCCTGATAGTTGGAATTGTTTTCCACAAGTAACGGAGCAATAGTAATGGTAACACTAAGAAATCTTTGATTTTTCAGAGTAAAATAATGGCCAGGCTTACTGTGCTTAAGTTGTATAAGACCTATTTGTTCCCACTGACAGCTAAAAGTAATCACGTCAATTTGGCTGGACCACACAGGAAAGTTTTGCAAAATCAGTTCTTTTAGTGTAGAAATAAGTATGCATCCAAATCTTTAAAATGTGGCTTTTCTAATTTGTGCTTTATGATGAGGTTACTCCTCAGGCAGCCGCATGTGAATCATGGCACATCAGTAAGAGTTTCCTTTATCAGAGACCAAGAGCTTAAGGCTAGTGCCCACCCATGGCTGCACTGGGTCCTGTTCAGTGAAATAACTGAAATCAGCTATTGCTGATACAACGGGGTGAAAAAGCTGCAACTCGACAAAGATCTTCCCAGACCTCCTAACTGGTGAGGCCTCTGCCGCTGCGCTCGACATGGTGCTTGCAGAGCTGCAGCCCCATGGCCGGGGTGCCAGGGGATGAGGTTCTCCAGGAGGTGTGCTCCACACCCACGGTCATGCCATGCATCGCAGCTAGCACTGCACGCCTGGCCTCCAGCAGACACAGCGCTCTGCTTGGAGTTACAGTAGGGAGCACACGTTGGTTGGTGTGCTCTAGAAACTTGCCCTGATTTCTTCATTTTAGTAAGACCTCACTGATGTAAGTGATTCTTTGAGAGAAGCTGAGAGAGATGTGGACAGTAATGCTGGCAACAAGGTAAATGGTTTTTATTTGCAGATTATCACTACTCCTTTCTTCTTCCCTTTTGATGCTGGCTTAGGGCACATCTTCAGAAAGCTGGAGGAAAGCTGCAGGAGTGCCATACATGGTATTTCTTACTCTGGAGTACACCCAGCCCTCCATGGGGAAGTTGCAGCAGACTCCAATATATGGGCCCCTTGGAAAGAAGTGTTTGCTAGACCATTGCCTCTGATTTCAAGAGAACTAGTATCTGCTCTAATCTAGGAAAATAGTAGTCATGTTACAACCTGAGGTTGTTTGGGATTCATTATGAAGCTGCATGAAAGAGCATGTGGGTTAAACAAGTTCACTGCTAATTAATACCTTTACTCCTAACGAAGTAGCTCCTTGCTCCTGGGGTTAGGCAGAGTGTGAGAAGAAAAACAAGCAGAGAGCTGTCTGCAGGCTCTTTCAGGACTGAAGCAGCAAATGAGTATGCGTAAAGTTTAGGGAGCCGAGCACCAGTGCCAGGTGTAACTCACCGCCACCTGACAGCAGTCGCGTACCCAACTCTCAACAGCACCAAGGCAGCAGGGCTGAACTTGCATGATCCAAATCAGACTTTCTTTCTAAAACTCCAAAGTTCAGAAAACCAACAGGGTTTTTTTTTTGTATAATTTTCTGTGAGATTTGTGTAATGTGAGTAGTCATCCCCAGAGAGATCTTGGACCGCGCTACGTTGCGTTCAGACTAGAAAGCACAGAATGAAAGTTACGAGAATTATTCAGCTGCCTCTGCTCTCTGCCTGGCAAAGGCTCCTCTAATCTGCTCATTTATAAGGAATCTGGTGAATTTGGCTCATTGCTTTTGGATCACCCTGTTGCCAACAGTGAAACCAAAGTCCATACGCAGTAGAAACCTTCCAAGGTGTCAGGATGATGTGAGCAATGTGACTCCTTAGTCCCAGAGAGCAGAAAGCGTGGTGCGCTGGGGTGCCCTGACAATCACTCCCATTTTCATCCTGTTCATGAATCAACTGATCCATTGCCTATGCATTTTATGTTATTAACTAATGTCTAATTATTTTTTCACTGTTGAATTCCTTGCAGCTCTCTTTAAAGTTTAGTCAGTAAGAAGATTAAAACATAAATGCCATTAAATATGCTTTAAATATCAGACCTATTGAAATACTTCCAGGTTCTGTATCCTCTTAAAAAATAATCCCCATTCAAAACAGAGAGGAAATGTCATCTGCATGAGTGTCTTCTGAGTTTAAGATTGGATTATACAGGGAATTATGTAGAGTAGCTTTGGAAATCTGATAATTAAAAAAACTTTGGACTCTTTTATTTATGACATTTTAAACCCCTGTAACATTTGGGGAAGTTTTTAGTGTTGTACATGTGCTGTTAACCTCATGTGTAAAATTTTCTTGAGTAACTTCATGTGATTTAAAGGTCATAGAGCCTGAATTCGGATTCAGTCAAGCTGGATTTGCTGGAATTTGAAGGTGATTCCTGGATCTGCATGAGGTTAAAGTGGGGGTGCAGGCAGATCAGGATGTTGCTGTCAGCCACCTCATGTGGGACGTTCTCCTGCTCCATGGGGAAGTCAGGGAGAGAGTAGCCAGAGGTTAATGTTAGCTGTATGAATGTCCTCCCATGTCATCCTGTATGGGAATCCCACAACATCCCCAAATAGAAAACCTCAACATTTCAGCGCCCATTTATTAATGAGCACAGTGAGTCCTGGGAGTCCCTCTGAAAAGGGCCAAATAAAGACCCATTACAGCCATTCCAGTTTGCACATTTAAGTGTAGTAGAAAAATGCTTGCAGAAGGTCAGGACAGGGCTTCCTGGCTGCCCCAAGCCCTGCAGCTCGTGTCCAGCATGGGATGCCAAAGCATCTGTAGGATGCTTCCCACAGGTCTGCCACCAGAGCAGGGAAACGAAAGGGGCCTCACATCAGTCTGACGTGCCAGGGAGCAGGGCTCGTTTCCAGGAAGAGCAAACAGGATTTCCTTCCAAGGTTGATAATAGATATTCTGCTTTGTGGGGCAGAGAGTAAAACCTTCACACCAGCTTAGCTTTTTGCATCAATGCATGCACAGCACAGCCTTTAGCAAAATGTCACAACACTGGGAGGAGGGTACTGCGATTGACCCTGGAGCTTGGGTGTGGGCTTGCCATCCAGCTCTTCCCAGCGTGTACCAGACCCCAGACCAGAAAAGCCATGATAGCTCTGTCTCTGCGGTCACCTCCACAGTTAGTGTTCATCGGGGCTGCTAGCGCGTGACTCCCCGTTGGCAGCAGCTGAACTGGAAGACAGGTCCGCTTATGTAGAAGTGCTCCTGATAAATATTGACCAGGGAATTTATCATAAATATGCAATGAATCTATGAGCTAGTGGGAAATGTTAAAGCAAACATGTTTAGGACAGAGGCTTTCAAAACAGGCCAGGAAAATTCTTATTCCAGCAAGAGGTGACATGCGCCTATTCTTTCTTCAGCTGGCTAAGCAACAGCAGGAGTGTTTCCTACTAAACAGCCTCATTAGCATAAGAATAACTACAGGGTAAATTTTCAAGCTCATTCCAAGTGAATTCAAGGGGAGGGGGGGAAATACTCTTTTAATATGCGCAACTCATGCAAACAATGATATGAAACTAATTCATTTCATCATATTATCACCATATCATATTAACTTAAAAGAAATAATAATGCAACATGGAAATGTTTGCATATTAGAGAGAACTCTCATTGTACCCTATTAGCACCATAGCGTATTAGTATTGCATTAGGCTATTATGCTCCAGTGCTAAAATGATGAAATCCCACTGTGAAAACTGATATTGAATTCTTGTAATGTTTCAGAACCATTTTTAGCACTGCATATAAATAATTCATGGGAGCAGATCTAATGAATTGATGAAACCCCCCCCATCCCTTGACATTGTGAGAGTATTTATGAATGTAAAGTCATGAACAGGATTTTTCTTTTTTTTTTTTTAAATGGAGATGGGCTGGGACTGAAATATCTGGCTTATCACCAGACCCAGCTCACCCGTGTCACACAGAGCATCAGGTTGGGTGGCCACATTTCTCTGTTAACATGGCAAAGGCAGTGTCTAAGAAGCGGCCTGTCCCAGGGTCAGGGGTGCAGAGCTCACCTTTCCAAACATGCTGACTCGGGGAGCCCTCCATGAGGTACTGAGATGCCAGAGCAGGCAGACCCTGCCAGGCACAGGGTCACTGCACTAGTGCCGCTCTGGTCCATCTGCATCGGCTTTCTGAGTTGTTAAGATCTGAGACTAATGGCAAATTGTTAATGAGAAAATATGTATCTAACTCGAATGCTTTTATGGAAATAGCCTTTCACTTACATAGCATTTGGGTACTACGGTGTGATTGTAATGGTAGTTATTAACATGCGCTGTGCTGAACTTTTTTTTTATACAGATATATTACTGGCAAACTGGATCCCACTGACTGTTTAGGAAAGCAGAGGGCTGTATGATGAACTAGTGAGAATTAACATGGCCTTTAAGGGCCCCATGAGGAACAGCTGAAGCAGATGGCATCGCCCATCCCTGTGCCTGGGAAAAGAGGGAGCGGCTGTGCTGGCGCAGGGAGCAGGTGACCTGAGTGCTGTTGTCTGAGTTATAGTCACTGATTTACAGTCTGAGTTACCGTCACCTTGTTCCTTTCTTGCTGCTTTCCGGTATCTCTTGGCTTATGCTTCAGTTCTCTCCTGTCTCTCCTCTGGCAGCCTGCTTTCACATCCGATCCCATGCAGCACTGGGGACCCTCGATCCAAACCACGCTGCTGCATGAGCTATAGGAGAAACGGTAACACAGGACCCCTTCACAAATCTGTTAGCTTCCTTTTCACCAAGGTGTAAATTCAGAGTAGGAGATGCATGGAGAGCAAAGCTGGATTAGTTTCCTTTGCTTTCCAAGAGGATGTAAGGATGCTGGCATGCTGTGTACCCTGCTGCCAGGCTCAGAGAGAGGAGCCCTTCTGAGCCCGTGGATACCATGTCTTGAAAGTTTATTGTGCTCTTCAGGCTTGTCCTTTCTTCAGTAGTCTGGGACGTATCTGCTGTGCTTGCAGTGGGAAACATAAATCAGGCAGGGGGAATGACTCTCTAGTTTCAGTGCAAGAGGCAGCGATGTGGCGGAAGTTTCTTTAAAGGTCAGCAGGAGTTATGCACTCTCAATACTTTCCCCTAGTCTGGAGATTTCAAGGAAAAAAATTCAACAGTGAGCTACAGGATGTTTTTGGTTTTGCAGGATACAAGGTCAGTGCATTATGACCTTGTTCTGAGCAGAGAAGGAGCTGATGCGGTGTGAGATCCCAGGGACAGCATTATGCAGAGCAAGAGTAGGTGAAGAAATATGAAATGTAGGGTATCTTGTGACTTTTTACAGACATGCTATGCACACAGCTGTTTTCTTTAAGACTGGGTTGAGAAATGGATCCATTCAAGAGAAGTTTGCTAGTAGGGTAGTGGGAGAGTGTTTGTTTTCTCTCTGCTCATTTTTTTTCCCCATGCACAGTTTTGGTTTTCCATCCTTTCCTCCAGAAAATACTGCTGCAATCATTGCAGAGATGCTGCAAGAGCTCTGCTTAGCTCCCATTTTTTGTGTCCAAAACTTGAAAAACTAGCAGTGCTTGGAGTTTATCCCAGCTGGTTCAGCTACTTCTAGTTTTCACTGGTGATATTAAATTACACATATGTTGCTAGTGAAAATAATTTCAATTCTTCCTATAGTCAGTATATAAAGTGTATAAATAACATGTTAGAGAGCAATTTTTTTTTTGTGCTGTATTTTTCAGCTAAGTTGAATACTAGACTTCACATGTATTTGTAAGATAGGAAGGGAGAGTTTTCCTCTGTGAGCCGCAGAGTTGCAGAGATGGTTGAGTGTTGACCTAATTCATACCAAAAGTAACGGATTTTTTTTTCATGTTGGTATATGAACCACAATAGTAGCACATGCCATCTCTACAACAGCAAATAAAAACATGTGCTTATTTCACTAGAATATTTATATATAGATAGATAGATAGGAAAAGGACCCTAAGTTAACTAACCAGTCAGTAAACTATTTTTACGCTGTGCTGCCGAAGTATTATTTTAAATAGATTCTAGCAGCTTGTTGTGGTTTACTGAATTTGTTTATGTGGGTCAGTATGGCCTAATTTTTCCTGTGGAAGCTCTTCTCCAATTATAACCGTGAATCATTTTAGACGAATGTGACAATTCATGAATTGTTCCATAGCTATAAATATCGAACATTTAGAAAATACACCTTAACCTCCAAACATTTACTGCTATAATTACCACAGAATATCGTGGTAAACTGGGAACAACTGCTGCTAGTGAAGAATGCTGTATTTTATTGGAAAGGTGAGTGAGAACATGGCTGAGATGCTCACCGTGCCCGGGAAGGACTTTGGCAGAGACAAGATGAAGAAATGGAAAGCTGTGCTCCTGCACACACAGGGATGGGGATGGGGTCGCGCTCGGTGCTGGTGGGTCCTGGGCTCGGGGCACAAACTGACCCCCAGGGACGCAGCCCAGGGGGTGGTTTACAGCTGCTGCCATTGGGGCTTGCTCTGAGCGCTGCGGAGGGTACGTCCCCCGGCTGTCCTCCTGCCTGTCCTTGCTGGTGGCACCTGCCAGGCTGCAGAGGGGTGAGCTCCCATGCTGGAGAGATGCAATGTCCTCTGCCCATGAGGCAAACTGCCTCCTGTGAGCTGTTTGCCAGTCAACAGGTATGGCGTATCCTAACTTTAAGAAATGCCTTTTACATTATTAACTAAAAATTACCATATGCTTTATTAAAATTCTGGCAGTTTCAGTGAGATATCTAATAGGAAATATCGCAGATTGGACTGTTTCAGTGCTGGAATTATTTTTGACATTCATGAACAGCTCTTCCAATGGCATATTGGATCTCCCACAGAGACCGGTATTCAAACAGCTTACTGTTTTCTGGGCACAAGTGTTCATGTCCATTTGCCACTCTAAAAACATTCTTTAATCATGAGTTTGGAGCTTAGATTTTGGTTCTGCTTCCCGTGAATGAATACGACTGGTGTGATTCTGCTTTTGCACTTCCTTGAATTTGGCTGCTGTGAGGATGGGAATGGCTGCAGTGTAGGTTAGCAGCTCCAAAATGTGTTTCGTTATTTCAGCATCTCCACAGCTCTATGCTTTCTATCATCTCCCATAACTGAGGACTGCAGACCTCCTCCCTGCTGCTGCACGTTTTTGTCCCACTGCGGGTGAGGGATGCATGTCTGCATGGCACATTGCAGTAGGGTACCAGGAATAGCCTTGTGGGGCTGCGAAAGAGCCATCAAGGCTGGATTTCCAGATTTCCCTTCTTTTTGGGTAGCCCGAATCTCTGTAAACTGCACTGAGGTGCAGACATACTCCAGCAATACCCGGGTTGTATTGCTCTAGGAAAAATTCTTCTTGTGTGTGCTGTATTCCTTCATCTTGCCAGGAATCACTGGGAGGCCAGGGCAGGGGCCGATGTCCCAGACTGTTCCCCTGGATATCTGTCCAACCCTGTTTCTTCCTTATCTCAGATACATCTCTCCCATACATCGCTTATAGCCTTTGTTTCCCTGCTCATTCTTGTTTCTGATGCCAAAAATCTAAAGCCGGACACCCAGTAGTATTGACCTCCTTGTGCCTGTCTCTGTTTCTAAAGAGCAGGGGGAAGAATTTCTATCATCAGAATCAGAAAGTACACGGATTGAAGATGTCCGTAGCCGTGTGTGAGCTGGATTGCAAACACCTCAGCTCCTTAAGAATTTGGTTGGGTTTGCTGTGGTGAATACGGCAAACTCTTCTTGTTTTCCAGAGCATCTCTCAAACATGTGTGCACTCAGCCATGAGGACAGGCCTCAACCTGAGCTCTCAAGCTAGGACTGTGAGCTGAGGTCCCCAGGAGCTGGAGGAGCCTGGATCCAGTGTGGCATTGGTGCTTCTGTCCGTCTGTCCAAGGTACAGCAGGAGGGAGGCGGTGTAGCGACAAGGAGGGGAGCCGACCTCTCTTCCCAGCACCCGGTAGGACCGCGGTGGTGAGCACCACCACCGCACGCAGACAGAAGTAGCGCAGTAGAAGTACCACCGCTGTGCTCTGAGGGGTAAAAACAGGGTGAGTCTGCAGAAGCTGCCTTTGGTTTTTTGGAAACAAAAGCCACGATGTTAAGGCTCCAGGAATCTGAGCAGTTCCTCAGAGCATTTGGTTTAGGTGAGGAGGAGTCATCAGCATCATCTATTTTTTGTGTTAAGTATTACGAGTGTTCATCTGATGAAATGCTAAATGAGCTATTCCATGTCGCTGCTGGAAAGATTTCACTACATGGAAGAAGTGCTGGGTGCTCATTTACTGCACACAAAAATGCAGAATTTGTCAGAACAGTGACTCTCTTCAGCAGCTCTAATATTTGAAAGGAACATCAAGATTGGTGCTGTGATGGGGACAAGCATAAATTTGTGAACTGGTGGTGAATGGAAAGACTATCCTGGGGAAAGGGAAGGAAAAGGGTATGAGGAGATAGAAGACAGGATGGCAATAAATTGAGTAGAAGAGATGCTTTACAAGTCTTGAAATAGGAAGATAGGAGAGCAGCTCAAGGTCTGCAGGCTGTGTGGGACGTGCTCCTTGGGGGGGAAGCTGAAATGCCATTCATCTGTTGTGTGTACTGCGGGTCCCTGTTCCTTCAGGGGAACAACAGTCATGGACGTGATTGTGAGGGGACAAAATCATGGATGTGAAGTGGGTCATTAGACAGGTGTTGAGGTAGTTCTGAAAACAAACTTGATGAGCTGCAAGGTTAGACTTCTAGAGGGATGGCAAGATTGTGCTGGTGCCCAGATCATAAAGGGACTAAAGCAAGGAGGGAGCCGCATTGAAAGACCAGCATGTGTATGGGTGGACTTGGTAATACTGCTAGAGCTACATTCAGTCATGCCTGGACTGAATTTCCTGGCACTGTGGAAGGTGTCTGATACGTAGAAAGCAAGCAACGGCTTGGGAAAGCAGACCAAAAATTGTCATTGGGAGCATAGCCCAAATCATGGCCTGGCCTTGCTTTTGGTGAACTCCCAGGGAAAGCTTATGCTGACTTGGGAGCAGGTTTAACCCCAGCTCCCGGGACAGGACTCACCTGCCAATGCACAGGGACAGCCCAAGCCATAGCAGGATCCTGGCAAGCCGAAGATGCTCTGCACCTTCTCCAGCACAAGGCTCTGCCAAGTAATACAGCAAAGCCCAACAGTAGCACGCCTATGGATTTCATATGGATTTCATGCAGCTTTAACAGGCTTCTGCACAGAGTAAACATCCTGCATTTGGCAGGATAATAGCTGAATTGCTCAAAGTCCAATTACAATCAAATCTTGCTAATTTGTGCCCATAACTGGAGATTCAGTGAGAATGACAAAACTTTAGCAAGTTATGGAGTAAGTGGTACACACATTTTAAGAAGTGTGGCTAATGCACTACAGAATTCATTATCACCTTACAAACTTCTTCACACTCTGGAAAAGGATGAATGCTCTTAATTCATTTATTTTGACAAGGTTTGTTTCTTAAACATCTTTTGTTACAGCTGATAAGTTTGTACTGTTAAAAAAAAGAGTAATGAATTGTAATTAAGGAGACATTATAGTAGCCCCTTCTTAGCAAGTCTGTGCCATTTTTTTGGGTACAGACTGTGGCAGGCATGGATAGAATTGAACGTGTGGCACTTCACTCTGCTCACAAAAGCTGCTGACATAGCCAGTGCCTGGCAAGTCCTTTCTGCAAAACAGCAATACCAGTGACTCCATTTGTCTTCCTGTTGGGGAACTGTTGCTTTTTTAAAAAACAAACAAACAAACAAAATAGCTCTCATTTGGCATAATATCTTTAGGGAAAAAAAAAGTTAAAAAGGAATCTTTTCTATCATGAGGAGGGTATCTCTGGCACTCTAAGAACGTGCCACATGGAAGAAGTTTGACTGAATGTTTGTTACTATTCTTAAAATCTTACCGGTTTGTTCACTGCTAACGTATTGTATCTCATTGAATAAGAAATACAGTTTGGAGGAAAACAGATCAGATTTGCAGGTCAGAGGCTCTGCAAAAATGGGATTTGAACCTAAGTGCAGCAACCTTGAGGCAAGGCTGCCCTTCCTTGAATGCCAGATGTGCAGTGAGGGTAATTACCATCACCCGCACTGGCGCTCTGATTCGGACGGCGAGTGAGGCAAAGGTCAATTCATGGCATGAATCTTCATACTGATACCTGGGCCGCCCCGGGCTGCAGACAGGCGTTTTTCTTTCTTGCCACTAGCACAGTGGTTGCAGATACCTGTATCTGCCTGCTTACCACTTGTAAATCTATAATTAATTACCATAGGTTAAACAGACTGAGGAAATAACTGGAGTCTTTTTGAGGAAATGTAATTGTCAATATAGCAAGACCCCTGAATTATGGATTCAGCAATGATTGCTATTACAGAGATGGTGTTAGACGAGTATCATTTTGTCAATTAACCTTTTACAATTCATAGTTTATTATAGCCTAGAACAATCCATTTTTAAAGACTTTTTTTTTTTTAAACATGACTCTTGCTGCTTTAAACACTTACTACCTGCTCTTTAGCCTTTGAACATAGACTGTTATACTTGCTTAGCATAATGTATAACCCTAGGTCACAAAGCTAAAGCAAACCCTTTTAATTTATGGAGGATTTCATTTTAGCTGAATATTTTGAAGAATTTCCTAACTTTCTGATGGCACATCAGGCCGACCAAGGATACAAATGTATCTGTGTTCCTAGGTCCAACCACTTTACCCTACTATAATTTAAGCTTTAATTTCATAACCTACAGTGCCCTCACTACTTAGCAAAAAAAAAAAAGCATTCTTAGTCAAGACTGTGTAATAGAGAATTCTTCTGCTACAGCAGATAAAATGACAATGACAAAGTAATTATCATAAAAATTCTTCTTTTCTAAAAGTACTTTAAAAAAAATCTCTACTGTAGGAAAGGGAACAGACAGCAGTTTTGATGAAAAACATTTGGAAAAATGGCGATATGATTTCTTTGCTATACAAATACAATTATTTTTCTGCTAGAAATAGTGTTGCTGTAGCTGCAATGGTAGAAGGGTAGGAGAGAGGCAAGGTTTGCAGGGAGAGGTAATATTTTTTATTAGAACAATTGATATAGTTGAAAAAAACCAGAAACGCTTTCAGGGGGGTTGTGTGTCTGAAAGCTTTTCCTCCCCCTCCCCGCAACTATATCAGCTGGTCTAATAAAAGATATTCTCTCTGCCTGCAAACCTTGCTATTTTTTTATATAGCTGTTTCTGTGCATGTGATTTGTCCACTAAGAGGACAAAGAATTCTACGGTTCTTAAAACTGGTATAATTTGGTAAAAATTGACTCTGAAATACTAAAAGATTTAAAGTGCTTCCCTAAAATGCTGAGAACTTGGGATTGGCTTTATGTTTTAAAGAGAATAATTGCAACTCATGAAGGAACTACACACATAAAATAAAATGTGGTCAACTCTTCCTTTCAGTAGCTTTGAAGCAGCAGTAATCTAACGAAGTACCTTGCTCTTGCTGTGCTGACAATGAGTCCAGTGTACAAAAAAGAAATTAAACAAAAAAAGACATTTTAATTTCAAGGTTCACTGGAAAAAACATGAAAAAAAAAAATCAATGTTTGCCAAAGAGAAAGACAAACTCTGAAGGGAAATGAAAAAAATGTATTTACAAGATTCAAAGAGAACTTTATAAATAATGGGGCAATAAAAAAGGAAATAAAATATTTGTCCCTCTTAACTCTAAATATGCAGGTAATATTCCCAATAAATCTACCACATGAAATGACCTTAAGGAATCATCCAATTATATTGTTATCAAGAAATTATTAGGAAAGGCAAAAAAAGCCTCAAATCAAGAAACCCAGCTGTGATAGTATTAATGACTGAGACTGGATCTGGCATTGCCCTTCGCCTTGTGCCTCTCGCGGCTCTCTGCTCCCAGTGGCTCCGAGGCTGTGACCTCTCCTGCTCTCTCCCCTACAAACGCTCTGCCTGCTCCTCCATCACTGGTGTGCCGGGAGCTCGTGGAGGAGGTTTGGAGCAGTTACCTCTCTGCTGCATGGCTGCATCATCCCAGAGCTCAGAGGCGGCTACAAAACCTACCCGGGTTGCCCACGGGACATGCAGAGCTCCTGCGCAGCTCCGTGCCCCAGGAGTGGTGGCCCTGGGCCCACGGAGCGTGTCCGCACATGTACACGCTTGTGACTTCAGGAATTGCTTGAGCCCCTCAGCTCGAAGCTCCCTGGTGCTCATCCTGCACCGTTGGCCACGTCTGAGCTCAACGGTGCCTCGAGCCCGGCTGCATGGGCTGCAGCCACCCCCCACTGCAGCAAGGACAAGGTCCTCCACAGCGGGCAGCCCCGTCCCTGCTCACCCACCTTTCCCCCAGGATGGCCACATCCTCCGAAGGCCTGGCGCGGTGCTCATGCACACCGAGCCGCGGCAGAGAGCGGCGCTGCCTGACGGGTAACCGTCCAGGGCAGGCTTTGCGGTTATGCCGGTCTGGCTGCGGCTGCGCAGCTGCTGTACGTGAAGCCTGTAGAGAGAGCTACAGCTTCAGCTATGTGTCAGGCACAGCCCCACTGTCACACTGCTCCGACAGTAGACCTGAACGGCTTTTGGATTTAAAGTTTTATCTAAATTAACACCCTTGTTCCTGTCCATGTGTTCCTGGAGCCGGGGTGTGAGCGGTGGGACGGCTGTGGGAGATGAAGGCAAGCAGAGGCAGGGCAGCAGCGGCTGTGCGTCCCCTCGCCACTGTGGATGGAGGTGTGCGGGGCTGGCTGCGGAGCACCGGCATCCTCGGTGCCATCCTGTGCCCCAACGACACCTGTGAGCACAGACCAGGCCTGTACGCTACGCAGGACTGGCTAAGTAACTGCAAATGGTTTTTAATTAGATCCCCCAGACACGTGGTCTTGAGTGGGTAACACAGAGATATGCAGGATCAGCCCGGGGAGCGTGGCGAGGGGCGCCGGGGTAGTGACTTCCCTGCCTGCACCTGCCTGCTGCCTGCACCTCCGTCCTGAGGCTGCTCTCCTCTGGGATTAAATTGATTTTCCACAAGCTCTAGCATTCAGAATCAGACCCAGTCTCTCTGCCAGGTCTGTAATGCCTTTCTCCCTGTTAGTTTTCTGATATTCAGCTATCGGAGCTTTCTGTAAGGATGTTTAGGTTTTATATATACTTTGTCTGACTTCTAAAACACTTTATAAACTTTATCCATTTAATTCTCCTACACTGTGCAGTGTGCTATAGTGGCATTATCTTCACTTTACTGATAGAGAGATTTACATTTGCACAAAGCCAGGCTGGAATTGGGGTAAGGACCAGGCTCAGAGCTCCAGATGTGACGATAACCGGCTGCCTGCTTATGGTGGTAGCTTGTACGGCTCGCTCTCTCCCCAGTGTGACACTGCAGGTCAGGCCATGGATTTCCTTCTTACAGGCACCTTTTTGTTTCAGATTGGGCCGAACCTCGCTGAATGTGTGGGGTTGTATGGGCCCTAACTAAAGGCTACCCTTTATTTCAGATAGTAGAGCAGGTAAGCTTTAGGAAACCAAAGTAGCTCCAAACTGAAAAGGAAGCATGTGTAAAACAACTGCATGTGTAAAATCATTCAGAAATGTGAACTAGGGGTTTTGCTAGGTGCCTGTGCACGGCGATGTGTGTATACGTGAGAGAGAGAATGAGAAAAGAAGAGGAAGCACGACGGCTCAGGGAGGGAACAGTGCAAAGTGCTGTCCCCTAAATGTTCCCATGACTATGGTCCTGAGGAAAGTGGCAGGGGCAGGATTTTTTGGCTAACTGCTGACCTGTGGTAAAGGACTGTAAGAAAGACCCCATCTCTGGTGTTTAAGTAGATAAATGGGAATGCATCCTGAACCAAAAAACCAAAACACTTAATTTGATCTTCCTAACTAAAATAACCCAACTTTTTTGGTTTTCCTTTTTTTTTCTGGCTAATTGCATGTGTCAGAAAGGATCACAGTATTTAATTTACAGCCATTAAGTTGGACTGCCTGATTAGCATCAAAAACATTTACAAACTGTGGGTTCACCTAAGCACATCAACTACGCTGCGCTAGCCTCAGCCCTCCAGAGCATGCACTGATGCTCTTGGGTTCGGAAATGATGTTGGTGCTGCTTGGCTGGTTTGCATCTTACTCCAAGAAGGTTTTAAAGAACCCAGTTCCTGAGATAGACAGAAATTTAATGATTTAAGTGAAGCAATGTCTTGTCAGCTGCGGAGTTGGTTCAGGGTCTGTAAATCTGATCAAATGCACTGAATACAGTTAAGGCTGGATTCACAACTCTGGGAGGAGAAATCAGCTCTTACCGGACAAGAGGATTTTATACGCAATAATTAGGCTAAATGAAGCTGTTACACAGAATGGTGGCAAAGAGCCACGTTTTGCTGGCATGCTATAACATCGCATAATACATGAATGTGGTGTATGCAGTAGGTGCTGTTTTCTCCTTCCAAAATTTTTATTACAGCCCTAACCACTGACACTTCGTTCTCTGCCAATTCTTCTGCTCCCTTCTCTCATGCTGGCAAAAATATAGCAGGAGACCTAAAGCTGTAGGCCTTGGCAGGATCATGTGAATATGCTGAACACATATACGCTGATTAATTCATTGCCTTAGCAACTGAAAAGTCTCAGATTATTCTCCCTTGTTTATTGGCCCTTTCAGAGCTAATGTGAGCAGTAAAGATCATCCACAGGCAAAAGACAGCATCCATTAACTGCTTGCACCTGCAAGGGCCAAAAAACTCCTTTGATCCCAAAAGATAACCTGTTCCACACAAGTCAGATAAGTGTTCTTTAAAACACCAGCCCAACGGCCGCACCTGCACATACTGACAATACATGCTACCCAACTAAGTTTTCCATGGTGCCACCAGTGGCAATGTACAACAGTTTCCCTTTACTTTGTGGGCATATGGATGATTGCTCAATGTGCAAGGGAGGAGGGAATCTCGCTTTTGGAAAACAGCGTGCAGATGTAGCCCTTGATGGTGCAATGTCACCTTGGTTTCTTCTCAGAAAGCTCACAGATCTGTAGGGAAAGAGATGTCCAGAGTGTTACTGTAAGCAGGGCATTTGGGTGCCTATCTGCGTGTATTAAACGTTAACAGCAGCCTCACAAATCCCATGCTGTTTGTAATGTGACAGTTGCAGCTCGGTAATGCACAGCCCCATGCAGCTCAGGCCCCGTAGCCGGCCGGCGTGCGGCGTCCCTGCAGCCTTGGCTGTGGCACTGCCGAGAGAAGGCGGTGCCAAGCAGCACCGTGCTCGCGTGGAAGTGGCTAATGAGGGAAATACAGATGGGCTCGCTGGGTATTGGGCAAACAGCGCAAAAGGAGCTGGCTCATTAGATGGGGATGTCTCAGTTCAAGAGCAAACATTATGTTCATGTTTCATTTTTTTGATTTAGCTTTCATAGTGCTCAGTAAAAAAACCTTGTTGGCTGAATCCTTGCTACCCAATTGTATTGTGTTGCTTGACGCAAAATCCAAGGATGACAGTCCCTCCAGCTCTGCAGTAATGGACCATGGCAGCTATAGACCACTTTTCATATTCTTTTGGAACTTCTGCCTGGTTTTCACACTAGAGCAACTCACTGTCCCTCATTGGGGTGGTTTTGTTGCTGAGGGCATCCAGGAGAAGTAACCAGACTGCCTGCTTCTCCTGGCTCTCCTCCCTGTAGGTCCAAAGGTGCATCTCCACGTGCATGAGTCTGAAGAAAAGTGCTGTCCATTTCTTCTGGAAGACTTTCCAGAAGGTCTCGTTTTCTCTGATGGTCCGTGGTCACAGGCTCCCAGTGCAGCTGTCCCCTGTCCCCAGACACATTGCATAGTGCCTTAAGACCCTGAAAATGCACAGGAAAAAAAGCACGCCTCACTTTTTGCCCTTGCATCTTTTGAAGCCTGCCAGCCCTGTGGCAGATCTTGCAGCCTTTTTTGGGGACCCCACACCAGCAAAGGGTCCCATCTCTCCCAGAAAGAACTGGGAAGGTCCCAGTGCTTATGCCGCTTTCTCTATGGGACCTACAACAATTTCACCACTTCTAAAATAGCTGTTTCTCTGTTTTTCTATTTCTGTGCAAACATAAGCTGCCCATTGGCAAACTCTGAGCTTAGAAACGTCTAAGAGCTGTCAGGAGGAATCTACATTTGCTTCAAGGAAATTAGGTGACTCATCCCTGTGTCCCTTCTACAGCTGCATGGAGTGAAGTCAAATCCCCCCATGGCTGGGATGAAGCCAACTCCCAGCCACACTTCTATGAATAAGCCCAATACGAATGCCTATAGACATTTCCCAGACTGAACTCAGAAATGTGCTCCTTGACACAGAGCCACCATATTAAAGGTGTTGAAGTACAGGTTGTGTAAGCCTGAGGGAATGTACAGAATTAATGAAAGCAATGCTGCATACTCCAGGCTTTGTAGACCACAACATGCAATAATATCTGGATTTCTTCACACACATTTTTTTCACGTCTGTGAAAACCCTGATTCCATATATCCTAATAAATAACTAAGTAACAGCCCTCTGACCCTGGCGAGACAATTCCATACTAGGAGATTTTCTTTAAATTTGCAACTGTTGGCTATTAGAAATGGTTTGAGGGTATTGGTTTTGAAAGCAGACTTTTTTTCCTACATACTACTTCCACTGCCCTTCTTGAAAGATGCACTGTTTGATGTGAGTTTTTCCAAAAAAACCAATATTTGAGTTTTGGGCTATGGCTTTTTATACAAAGAATGTAATACATACTGAAGCTCAGAGCCCACTGGGGTTGTATTAATTGACATCCAGAGATGAGCTAGTCTTCTACCTTAAACTAGTCCTCCTCCTGCAAGAAGCACGGAACAATAAGAGGGGCTGTCGGCAGAGTAGCAGGTAAATGTTGCTGTGGGCCCAAGGGCTCTCCTTTTCCCTAGAGCTCTTTTTGGAAACACGCAAATGACTATCAAATAAAAACATATTTACTTGATGCAAACAGCGGCGAAAAGACTGATATTTGCAAATGCCTCCTTCTGTTTCCAGACACAGTACAAACAACAAATTACTGCCTCTGATAGACTGGTTTCCACCAAATATACTTTAACCCTTTTTCAACGGTTAGCTTATGGGGAGGGGAAAAAGCCAATGCTTTAGAAGCTCTCCTCAGCCAGAAAAAGGTGAAGAATTAACGCTATTTCAAGTCAATGCTCTTTAAACAGAACTCTAATAACAGTAGTTAGTTAATCTTCTTTTCTCCACCTGTTGGTGGGAGATCACATTGGTTTTGTCTTTGGCCTGGTTTGCTCGAACAGTACAAAAAACCTAGCTCAAATACTTATTTTGGTCAAGCAGCACTTCAGAAAATTACTGATGCTGCCTTTGAAACCCCTGCCTATTTTACAGAGGGGGAGGGGAAATACTTAAAACTCAATGATATGAAACTAACTAGATATATTTGAAATATTGATTACATATATCTTCTGAAATAGGGTAATGGGATATTCCTGGATGCTATATACATGTTTATACGTCTCTGAAATGTTTGATTAATGTGCACCTAATCTTTCTTTCTGCTAATAGACCATCATATTTCTTACTAAGAAATGAATTATTCGACCACTGGTACAAG
Organism: Gymnogyps californianus; assembly: GCF_018139145.2. Classification (NCBI taxonomy): domain Eukaryota; kingdom Metazoa; phylum Chordata; class Aves; order Accipitriformes; family Cathartidae; genus Gymnogyps; species Gymnogyps californianus. The sequence goes on along the minus strand of NC_059478.1, from coordinate 16,293,424 downwards.
TGGCTGAGAGAAGACCATTTATAATGCTGCATCTTCAGCTAGTGTTTCTTCAGCAAGTAATCCTTGACCTGGAAAGCTGTTTCACTGAAAATGACTAATTTTGCCAATTTTATTTTTTGCTTTGAATATGTTTTTCTGGTGGCAGTCTAATCTATCCTAAAAGACTTATTTTATACTTTACAATATTGGTAAAACATAAATAGAAGATAGACAAAGGAAAACCTTCAGGAAGCAAAACTTCAATTCCATTTGTGGAGATGTTATCCCAGAACTTTGAATTTGGAAGTGCAAAATGATGTATTGACAAGCAGAAAGAAAAAAAAAAGAAAAACAAACAACCCAGAATTGACTAACCCATGCCTTTCTTTGTTCATAAAATATATTGTCATTCTACACTGGTTTTGATTTTGCTTTCCATTTTTCTTTTAAGATTATCTCACATTTGACTATTTTCATCATTTTCTATATCACTTGTTTTGAGCAACACTACTTTTCATATCTCTCAAAACTGCTTAGTTAAAAGATTCAACAAATCACAGGTAGCGATAACAACAGTTGCTCTCTGCCAGCCTCGTCTGTATGAGCCCCAGTCTTGCCATTTATATGCTATAAGCAGCACTTCTCCATGCAATCATTTTCATAATTACAGTGCTAAACTTTAGGGAACAGGGATGTTCACCATGTTTGCACACTCGGTCGCAAGCTTAGCTGAGAACACTGAGCATTACCCAGGCAAACAAACCATGACAACCTACAGCTGTGGGACTGGGTGCATTTTGTAGAAAAGCTGCTGAGGGTTAGTTTGATCCTTGGCAACTTCTATAAGAGAAATTGAGCATTGCGTATGTATTTTCAAGAGCTCAATAAAGATCAATAGACAATGTAATCCTACATCACTGATGTAAAGGTCCGAACACTCTGAGTTTGGGTCATGGCCCTGAAGACAAGTCCTAGTGTCCAAATTCTCCTTCCAAACAGCAACTAAAAAGTGGTAATTTGGAATTTCCATCCACTTTAATGAATTGCACAGATTTCAGCCTGCCCTGAATCTGACATTCAGAGCCCTTTAGACAGTATCCAGTTGTCACTCAAAAGCAGGAGCATTTTAAAATGTAGGCCTTTTTTTGAAAACAGAAAACACCCACTGAATCCACTTATCAGTAAAATCCAGCCTTGCATTTTAGCATGACTTCAGCTTCAGTCTGGGGATGCCTGAGCCTTTTCTGCACTAGATTTTTCCGGGAATGACATTCACAAGACGTAGCAGTAGGTTATACGGCATCTGTTAGCTTTGACATGGAGCTTTTTTGATCCATTTTATAGATTAAAGTTCTTCCTATTGTGTCAACACTGACTTTTGTAAAGCAGAGGAGGAGAACTTTAAATGAGGCTCTCCTCCTACCCCTGTCTCCAGCTCTCTCCAGACCTTAGACATCCCAAGGGCTTTTGGGAGGCGGAAGGGAAATAACATTTAAAAAAAAAAAGAAGGCAATGGGTGTGATTAGTGTCTCAATAAGATGAGCCTTGTTAAAAGGAAATGGAGTGGGGGGAAGAAAGTTTTCAGAAACCAGCTGTGTAGGAAGAGCAAAGGATTATGCAAAGCTGGAGCAGGTGAGCTAACGACCCTCTGCCCCAGCCCACCCCACCCTTCCTCTTCTTCTTCCTCTTCCTTCTCCTTCTTCTTCTTCTTCTTCTTCTTCTTTCTTCTGAAAAAGGTCAAGGAAAGTGTTTTGGTTACTTTTTTGAAGACATGAATTTGTAATTCAACAAGCTGTTTCTGCACTGAGAGAGTTGGGAAGGAGCAGCTGTATCTGCCTGTGGAGTGAGTAAGCACCTGTGTTAGGGGCTAATATTGACAATTTTTAGCTGTGTAAGTACTGTAGTTAGCTATGGGTGCTTACCAATGGTAAAACAGTCTTCTAATTGGATGAAAAAATTTATGCGTATAAAATATTGTTATCTAAGCCTGCCTGAGAAGCTGGGGTAAATCTCTGCTCTGTATTTTGAGGTATCTTGTTTACTCTTGGGGGGAATGCATAAGGAGCTAGAGAAGGTCTGAGTACCTCCAGTGAAACTGATTCTGCACTGGTAAGCTATGGTCCTGCTCGTGTTTGCAAAGAAATGAGAGATAAGCTTTGCTTGTGGAGGATGATATAAGAAATAGTTTCTAGAGATTTCTTGCCTTCTCTATTTTGAAAGAGGCCGATTTTTTTTTTTTTACAAAGAAAAAAAACCAGCTTTTATTATTTAAGAGAGATACTTCATAGTGAGCTCCTGAGCATTTTTATCAAGTTCAATACTAAAAGAAAGGGAAAAGAAGCACTGAGCATAGCACAGGAAGCTTTGAAAAAATTGGCTATTGCAGGAAACATTATCATAAAGTACATCTCTTAAAAACAGAAACAAGCAAAAATGATCTTTTATCCTGTTTTGCTATGTTACTGCTAAGGTCTGGTTTGTCTGGGAGAGGCAACTTCTCAGGCACAGCTCCTGTGCTCTGAGGTGATGTTAAAGCCTGCTGGCAGTGGGACTGAGGGGTGATGGGCAGGTCCCTGCTGAGCACTTCTTGGCCTCAGCTGGGTACTTGGGTCCTGATGATTAAAGAGAATAAATGCCACCAAGCAGGAAGCCTTGTCCCGAAAGCCCCGGCTCCTCCAGGCTTGTTAGATGTGCCCAGCCCTAAGCGAGACCCTCCTGCCACGGCAGCAGCCACCCTCCTTGCCAGGGTGCGAGGTGGTGCCAGTGTGTGCTTCAGGATGGTGTGGTGAGCTGCTAATTAACGGGAGGTGAAGGCAGCCACTGAGGAAGTGCCTGATTAATCCATGTCAGAGCAAAAGAGGATGTACGAAGCCTTTGTAAATTGAACACAGCTTTAGGAAAGTGTGTCACTCTCCAGGCTTGCTTGTGAGACAACAGCTCTTGATATCCAGCAAAGCTGAAGGAAAACGTGGAAAAACAATTCTAAGTTTTTGAGTGAAAAGTTCAGACACAAGAGGCAGAGAAATGTAAATACTTTCAGTTTTCCTCCTTGCTTAATTGCTTGCAATTTTTCTTTTTCCAAGCTGTGATTCATATGTTCGTATCCTCTTCTCTCGAGAGAGAGCCCTGGTACCACAGCTGGGCCTTGGCTCTGGGCAGGAGCAAGTGCTGGTGCAGCTGAGCTGTGCTTACATACTGAAGGGCTCGGGGGGACACTAGTCCCAACCGGTGCCCCTGGTCCGGGGAAATATGATGGCATGGGAGCAGCAAGCAACTCTGCAAGATGGAGCACAGCACCTGCAACTAGTGTGGAGTAATAGGCACCTTCCCACAGAGGCAAGTTTTATTTCCCTGGAAATAACAGATTGCCACCATTTTTCACTTCTATAGATTCTTTCTCTCTTGCGCCCATATTGATGTGTTCCACTTGGTTTGGTTTTAGGAATAACTTTTTTATGCATGCAGCTTATCATCCTCAGGTCCCTGCTTGTCAGTCCTCAGCAGCCAAGGAAGGGCGGGCCAGGGCAGTGTCTTGGCATGTAAGGTGGGCACCTACCCTCCTGGTAGTTATACAGGCATGTCTCGGACTGATGCTGTTGGAAACACTCCACAGAGAGCAAACAAATAAAGCTTGTAAGGGGATAGTTATGCTGAGAATAATGAATATCAGCTATTCCAGAGGGAAAACTTAATTGGGTACTTAGGTGTCTGATAGTTAAATGATCTTAATTTTCTTTAATTAACTTCTGATACCTCCCCTTTCTCTCCAGGGTGGCTACTAGCAGAAAGGAGACAGGGACCCTGTAAGGTACCCTACAGACAGCTACCTGTAAGGCTCTCACATGTCACAAATCAATTTTTTTTGTCCCCTGCCCTCCCAGGTAGAAGCTGTTTCAAATGACAATTAAACATTAGAAGTAGGGAAAGATAGGTTTTTTTTTCCTTCCTTACTGATTTCTGAAAAGCATGGCTTATAAGCTGTCAATCATTTCCAATGATCTCAGTCCAGTGTTTATTCAAAAATCATGTTTGGTGTAGCTGGAAGTGTTGTTACTAACTGATGAGCAAGTCTGAATGCTGAGAATGAGAAATGATTGACATTCTTTAAGTTAGAGGAAGACTTCATCCAGCAGAAGCTGCCACTGCAACAGATGCTGTTATAGCTTCTGACACTGATCGTGATGAGTGGTGTGTAATGTCAGTAAAAGATGAGAGGCTACAACAACAAAGTGAAAAGGAAGCCTCTGAACACGAATCCCATGGCACCCTGGTAGTAGTTAATAGCCATGACTTTCCTGGTTAGAAATATGACTTTAAAAGGTCAGGCATATATTGGTTACCTTATCACCTATTCAGTAAATAAGCAGAAGAGCTTGCTAATTAGTGATCTATTATTATTTGACTCTGGGTTAGCTTTTATTTTTTAAAATTTTTGGTTCCTTTTTCCCATGGCTTTTGGCAAATATGTTGCCTGGTTCCCTTTTTTATTTCAGGTTTTCTTTTTGGTTAAATATAGTAGATATTTACAGAGAATAATTCATAGCAGAGCTACGCATGGTCCTGAATACTGTGATGTACTCAGGGGTAATACTGCATTTTGGGCATCTTGCTAGCAATATCAAACAGCAAGTTTCCATGTGCAGTTATAAACTTTCTCCCTAAGCAGGAACAATTTTAGGTTTAATACCCCCTCCCTCATTTTGCTGCAGAAAATACCTTGCCAGGTGTAATGGAGCAGCGTGAGTCTGGTGCAAGGCTCCCAGGGAGCAGTTTGCGAGCTGTGCAGAGTTGGATCATGACTCCCAGCCTCAAGGAAATCTCCCTTGAGCAAGGGGCCTTGAGTTACCATGGACGAGGGCCCTTTTGGGGAGTAGCCTTTCGTTGAACCCCAAAATTGTTGATAGAGTTCACTTGAGATGGCAAAAAAAAGTGTGTGGACGTTTTTTTCTCTTTCTTTCTGGAGGGATGTTCAGCTTTAAGCCATGATCTAACTCTTGTCCTCTCAGCTTTAGTCTTGCAATTGGTATTAAAGTCTTTAAATTGTTCTGTCAGTTGTATAAATGTTTCCACTGCTGCAATGTGTAAATTAGTCTCTTGTATACATTAGTAGTAAAACTTGATCTGGTTATATTCATGTACACTCTTGACGTGTGCATGTGATAAGAGCGAAGCAAGTGGAGATCCAGGGCTGAAAAGTGAAACAACCTCTTGTCAGCCTACAAAGCTGCAGCCACACACCCATCCCTGACATGGGGATGTGGTCCTGGCTCCTGTGACAGGGGATGTGTTGCTCCGTTTGCTGCCTCCAGTGAGCTGGGGGTAACTCACCGGTCACCAGTGGGAACTGGGTGGCACAGCCTACGAGGCCCCATCCTGCCCGCCTCACTGGGGCAGAGCCCACTGCCTTCACTGGGGCTTGGCCGGTGGCCAGGCACCCTGAGGTGCTGCCCTGGAGCTAACTCCAGCGCTTACCTCTGCTCCCAGCGGGGAAATGCCACAAGGCAGAGCAGGTCACCTCTGCTCCTGCCCTTTGTTTCTCAACCTCCTCTTCATGTTCCTTTGTGCTTCAACCTCTTTAATTGCTGAACCTACTGTTGAACTGTGGGGCAGCTATAATTCTGTATTCTTTAAATGCAAGAACTCTCCACGTTGTCCATTTGGGGATAGTGTGTTCAACAATGCAATATTTCTTCATAAAAGTGCTTTCTCTCACATGGAGGATTTAACACGTGTTTCTCCAGGAGCTACAGCAAATCCAGTTTGAGGGTATGTGTTTTCATATGTTCAGAGCTTAAAAACCCCACTATCTTCCTTGTTTTTCTCCTTCCCTGCTTGACTTCTTTGGGTCTCTGTGGGATATATGCCTGTATCTATCCACACCCAGGGCGTGCTGGAGATCCAGATACATTGTGAAGAGCTGGATTACTGCTTCCCACTCTCTTCCTGTTGTTATACTGCCCCATGAAAATAGCTATGGAGCTGCATGCTAGGATCTGAGTATGTTTTAAGTGGTAACTTCTGTGTTAGTCATGCTTAATATCTGTAATCAACAACACAATTTTCTTCTTCCAATAATGTAGAGGGTTTGTTGCAGTGGGGATGTTTCTGAGAGGCCGTGTGTAAGCACGGCGTCCCTGGATGCCCACAAGTGAGACAGGCAACCTAATTTATTTTCTTCCCTTCTCATTTTGGGGTGTTTGCCTTATGAGGTAGGTAAGCTGAGCACTCTGCACCCAAGGACCATACTGTGATTTGTAAAGCATCTTCACCTGGATGGTAGGAATTCGTGCAAGGAGACTCTCAGAAAGTTACTCTACTGCTAGTGGATGTGTTGGCCAGCCTCATGTTTTGCATGCCATTAACTTTGAATTTTGAAAGCTGCCTGTTGCATAGTGCCTGGAGGTTACAGTTATTTTAGCCCATAAATTCCAGATTCCTTCCAGCCTTCTGCACTGAGGCTGACATTGTACCTTCTCCTCCACTGCAGGAGACGGTGGTAGTATCTTTTTGTTATTTATTTGTGAAGCACAGACAACTCTAACTTTTTGGAAGGCCTCTTGCAGAAGCCTAGTAATGTATCATTGCTTTCCTGCTAGATGTGACCACCTCCAGGTGCTGTATCTTTCTGGTGTTTGTGTTGCTTTCCACACACCAAACAAGGCTTCCCCTACTCCAGCCTTCCCCTTAGGAATCATCCCTAGTTCAAAGATCCCTCTGTAGGACCATGGGCCTTCAAAGGAGACCCTTCCTTTGTACAGCAGCTTTGATACAAATGAACCTCAGAGGCTGAACTGCCAGATAAAAGTAGAGTGCATTAACCCCCACAATTGCTCTAATGAAGTCAGGGTGAAGTTGTGAAGTCTGGGTCACAACTAATGGATGAGCCATTAACACCTCTTAGGCATAACAGCACTTAAAAATATCAAACAGAAAATGCATTTAGTGACTTTCAGGTGCAGAACTGGTCACGGTGTTTTAAGAACAAGCAGTCATGAAAAGATTGCAATTTCACTGCCTCTCACCCGACTCTGCTTCCTGCCTTCCACATATTTACGTTTAAGGTCAACTCTACTGTGGAAGATTTTTGCCATCATGAAGCTGCCAGATGGCAGGTAACTTTTTTGTTTAAGTGCTTAACACTTCAAGAACTTGTGTTGAGCCAGAAACTTTATTTCAAAACTCCAGCTCTGGTCAGCAGTTCTGTACTGGCAGGTATTTTTGCTGGCATGTTCACTGAATTTATGAGAAAGGTTTGAGGTCCTACTCCCTATCAGAAAGGATTTCCTGGTGGATAAGGTAATTTTTTTCCTCCGACACAAAGGGACTGGATTAAGACCAGTTACTTTCCACAGTGAAGCTGAGCACTGTGGGTGGACAGGCAGGGGGAGCTCGTCCCAGCAAAGAGTAAGATTTGTAGCTGTTCTGCTGCAAAAGTTCTTGCTCCCCCTCAGTCTACTTGCGGAGACACAGGAGCTTGTTTAAATAACTGAGATGTTGTTGAATGATGGAGGATGTTTCAGAGGATAGCAGGCTCTTACTGGCAGGGGTTTGCCTTCTTGGACTGGGATGCAAGTTCCAAATGTGGTTTTGTGGAGGTGAAGACCTGAAAAAAAAAAAAAAAAAAGGGTCTGCAAAATTTCTTGAGGTTGCTTCTTCTCACAGAATCTTTTACAGAAGGCCTGGTCATGCTGCACACCTTGTACTGGGCCTTTGGCACTGACTGCAGCCCGGATTATGTTCTCCATAAAACAAAGTTGTTCCGTGCTTTTTTTTCTGGCAAAAAGTTGCTTGAGCTGCAGCTAGCCTGTGTGCAAACCCTCCCATGTTCCCATGGCTGAGCCTCTGTGGAGCTCGCACACCCCACGCATGGGGCGAGGCTCAGCCGCGCGTGCTTGGGACCTCCTGCGGCCTCCTGAGCAGCTGCTGCTCGGGGCACTGCTGAGCTGGTCCTTCCTGGGATCCCACGCTCGGCCCTTATGGCCACTGTTCTCTTGCTCTCTTGTTCTCTCCCAGGCACCCCAGAAAGACATTTTTATTGCACTTGGTGAACACTTCCAGGCTGTGGTTGAGCGCATGGCTTGCATCTATGGCCTCGCTGCAGCTCTGAGTTAATTGTACCTGCCTGGGAGAGGATGTGGTTCATCGGGGAAAGCTGGCAGGGGGCAGAAACTGGGATGGGAGAAGGCTGGGAAACTGCAGGTGCATCAGACCCCGCCCCAAGAGTGTGCACTCAGTTTGGATGATTGTATAAGGCTGTACATGAGGAATTCCCTTTTAACTCTGCTGTGCTGTGATAAACTGTGTCACAGGCGTGTTTAAGCTTTCACCTGCATGTGAAGAACCTCCCTTCTCCAGCTGTGACCAGCCTGTTGCAGATAGGTTTCACAGGGGCTTCGTGTAAGACTGGCTTTGCTGTGCTAGCATCTCCCGGCGCTGCAGATGGAACAAATGTTTGCACAAAATGCTCTCTGCTGCTCCCTCAGCATACTGGAGCGCACAGGTGGGATTACGGAGTTGTAAAGGAAAGATGTATGTTTTAATTTCCTGCCAGCAGTTTGTTAGTCTATAAAATTGAAATACCGAATTGTTATTTAAGCTTTCCTTGTATCATTGTTTTCATATTGAGCAAACACTGCATACTAAATTTACAAGGTGGGACAAGAAGAGAGTCACTAGCATTCCTGTTAAAGCCCTGCATGGTGAGAAGGTGTATCTTGTGTCTAATTCTCCACTTGTGTGTCAAATTTGTACCACTATCCACATTCAGAAGAAGGAACTGCTGCTGTAAAACTACAAAGCCTTTAGGCTTCCCAATGAATCCTTAGGGTATAATTTAAGGAAACAGGGTCATGTGTTGGACACTGTGTCTTGCACGATGGTGTCATTATCTCTTATGTATTAGCGGGCTACTAATGCTGACATCTAATTAGCACCAAGAAACTGATTAACTCTCAATAGGGTCAAGAGAAAGAAGAAAAATAGATCTCAGGCAAGCAATTAGGTCATTTATTTAATAAATTAAAATACTTGTGATTATAAGCTCACTGGCAATTTTTTTCTGTACTGCACAGCTGATGGCAGAAACAATGATAAAATTCAAATAGTAAATGTAACACCATGTTAACGGCAGCATAATCAAAACAGATAGAACACAAAAAAACCCACTTGAGCTTTCTCTAATGGACAATTTCTCATCCAAAACAGATGCATTTATTAGGGGAAAAGTTGCATTCAAATACCAGTAAAATGAATGGAGTCTGTTCAGATTTCTTATTCTTGTGATTGGGTCGTTCCACACTATGGAAGCCAAGTACACAAAAGATGCTTCAATACATACTTGTTACATGGCAGACACGTTTATTGTGTACCTTTTGCAAACTAATCTGAATGCTCAGAAATGGCAAGTCAGATAAATATTGAGCAGGTATCAGTCACCATCTTTTTATATGTCACCCTTGCCAATTAATTTTATTTTTTCTAAATAAGGCAAAAGATTTTTTTCATTCTGTGACAATGAAATGTAAAATGCACCTACCTATGCTACCGGGCAGTGCATTTGACCTGCAGAACCTGGTGTTTACTGCCCTCGCTATAGTGCCCCAAAAGGGTTTGGCTTTTCATGCAGTGGCACTCCAGAGCTTTCTAACAGACAAGTCGCCTATACTCCCTTCTTGCATGCTCAGTTTAAAGCATTTCTTAATTGGGTTCATTTAAATGCTAATTTTATTGAATGCAGACTCCTCTAAATCACTGAGGTGAGGTCTTGCCAGACTCCTTCAGTAATAATAATATTTCAAGAGGTTTGAAGTTCAGATTAGGTTTGGACAAGCACTGGAAGGTCTGTTTGCATGTCCAGCACTGACTGCAAACCATGAGGCTTCTCACACCTTGTTTTCTTCTGGCTTCCTGTGCAAGCTCTCTTCTTCCCTGCTGCAGGTTCAGCTCCTTTGTCTACTACTTCGAAACCCTCTTGCTGGCATTTAAAGGCCACCTTTAAAAAAAAAAAAAAAAACCAAAACTCCATCTGATGTATATATACTAAAAGGAAAACCCCAAATTCCTGTTAACTGGGAACTATGTAGCCCTTCACAGCCATTTTTACAGTTTACAAACAAAACTTTTTGGCATGAGAACTGCATTTTAGTGCACAGCTGACGGCGCCATGTAGTTATGCAGCGTACGTCACAAATGCTCCATAGCAGGAGCAAGCAGCATTTAGCACGCTTGTGGAGGCTTTAGACTGTGCTGGAGATTTACAAAAGTGTGGATTTCTGTTCAACTTGGAAGGTAGAGCCTGTGACGCCTGCAGTAAGAGGGTCTGCTGGAGGGAGCAGCTGATGGCACGCTTTCTCACTTTGCTTTTCCTTCCTGGGCTCTAGCTGTGTGAAGTGTGGGTTCTGCTCTTGCTCAAAACAAAAGAGCTCCTCCAGCTTTTTTTTCAAAGATACCTTTAGAACATGAAAAGGATAGTCAGACCTTTTCCAAGGCTCAAGATTAGTTTGGAGCTGGCAGTGACAGGCTTGGAGGGAGCTTGCTGCTTCTTCCCAACTTGCTCCAGTTGCAGTGAGGACAGTGGCTGGGGAGGGACCGGGTGGGGTCCTGCTCATGCCCCCATGAACAGCCTGCAGCAACTGCCCTCTTCCTGCTGCTGCCCCTCAATGCGCTCACCTGGGCTGCCAGTGTCACCACGGCCACAGGGGTGGTCCTGGCTGTCAGTCAAAGGGTCTCAGAGGCAGGGGAAATGCCTGGGGTGAGTGAGGCTGAGTCACTGCTGTGCTCCCAGTAGTGCTGGTCCTCCAAGAAATGGTCTGGTCAGTCCCTGGAAGAAGCAGCACTCTCTGACTGCCTCCGGCAGGTCCAGAGTTAATTCAAGGCTAACATAACTATCTCTAAATGTAACAACCAATGCAACAAAGGTCTTTTAAAAGAATAGGAAAATAACCTCTCAAAATGTTTTTCTTCTCTTAATATTTTCCTCTTGTTATTAAAACAAATCTATCGAGGACGAAGTAGAGTATGTAGCATCAAGCAGTGAGAAATTCATCATTGGTACCTAGTCTTAAACAGTTGATTTTTTTTTTTGAGCGTCTTGAAAAAGTTGTTATAAACACCAACAAATGCAAAACAGCTTTCAAGATGACTTTTTGTTATAGGCATATTCCTGAACTATTCATCTGTGTTAAATGCATTTTGCCTTGAATCATATGTCATGTTGCCAGAAAAGAGTTGTTTCCATGCCAACTCATTTGCAACATGGGGGAAAAAAATCAAAGCTACTAACATCTGCAAGATGTCAGTACTGATATAAGCCACTTGCAATGAAAAACACAGAACTGCAGGAGGGTTTGCCAAATAGGCACTATATATAGGGTAGAATGTCATAAACTGATCGCCGAACAGTGCATTTCCATTCCTTTTTTGGCTGTATTCTTGATCTAATCTCTTTGCCAGAAAAGGCTTGCAGCAAAAGGAGCATCAGTGTCTTCCACGTGCATTTCTCTTGTAAAGCAGGAATTACTTGGATTTTTTTTTTTTTACTCAAGCCTCCACAAAAGCCACTTAATTTAAAACACGTAAGAACTTGTACAAGAAACTACTGCTTCACTTTCCATACTATTTCCTTTCAATTCTCTCAGCTGCGGGGTCTCCTTCTATAAAGATCCTATTCATCAGCAAGATTAATGAGACCTGGTGTCTGAAACTGTGGATTCTATTTCACAGCTACTATTTCCTCTGCATTCTTCCCTCCCCCCTTCTTTATTTTTTTGATAAAAGAAGATTGTTCGTTTATTACCTAAGTATTATTAAATGCCAGGGGCTGAGGCTCTGAAGTCTGAGCAGTTCAAATATCAAGGTATATTTAATTTTGAGATGATCCAGGCATTGCTGTATTGAGAGAGACATTGGAGGTGGCAGTACCTTTTTTTTTTTTGCTTGGAGGTATCAAAACGGTTCTAATTTTCAAAACTTTTCTTTAATACAGTGATGCAAATCCATTCTTTTTATATCTGGAGAGTATAGCAGATGATTAAGTCATCTGTTGCATGTGTTACCATGTCCATTGTCATCTTACCTCTCGTAATACTGTGTCATGGCACTTGCTTGTTGCGATACACGCGGTTTGGTTTGCAGGGCAGTGTGTGTCGGGACAGGACTGAATGCAGCCTGCATCAGCAGACGGACCTCCACAAACAAGTGCCCCGGGGAACACATTGAGTTGGGGTGCCCCATACGTACCTGCGCTAGGTGCCTGCAGCGGTTCTGTGCCTGCCCTCCCCCCTAGTCTTGCGTGCGAGGAAATGAGAAGATAGTTTCCTTACTGGAAAGGCTGCCAGCCAGCACCCTCCGTGTGCGGCAGGGCCGGTTGCCGGGCCGGTTGCCAGGCCGGTGCAGGGTGGCACGTCACTTCCAAATGGCTGTTTGCAAAGCCCGTCCCCGTGGCGCAGTACTGGTGACCATGCGACACAAGCCTTCCAGTTATGTGTAATTGCTGAATTTCACGAAGGAATATTCATGCTTCCTGAGTATTGCTTACCCCATGAAAGCAATTACTGGAGTTGTCATGGCGGCAGTGAATGGGAAGGAGTTAAGTTCATGGGAGTCATCTTTGCATAAGGGAGATTTGAAATATCAGATTGAAACACTTAACGGCAAAAGCTTTTGTAAAGGGAAGGTCCTGACTAGCTGTACTTGCTGGTAAGGTAGATGGGTGCGGGAAATAACTGATCTAGTGTATTTCAGCTATTTCCATAATTTCACTTCTATTTTTAGAATGATAAAATTCTCATACAGATCGTTTTTATATTTCATAAAGATCTCAATCCAAACTCATATAACTTTGCTTTATTAAAATGCTTCTGCTGAGGCTTTTTAATAGAAGGTTATCACAGGCAAGCAGAATTGAGATCAAATGTAGGAACTGATTCCTACAGCACATTATTTCACCGAGTTTTGAAAGTTAAGCCACAAGTAAGACCACTTAAGGATATGAAAAATTACCCATATTTTTTTGGATGAAAATGAAATGCCATGAGCTTTGATATTACTGAGCAGAAGTTCAGGTTATAGCACCAAAGCCATATAGCACACACCTCATAATGTTGTTTTTCTGTGTAACTCCAGTGTGTGTGTATGTATTTATATGTATATACACATCTTGCATATATATTAATATGCATATTAATATATGTAATAGTTTGGGTAAACAATGTGAAATCAGCTTCTGTCTGAAATACTGTAGTTAAATCTTTGAGACAACTGTAATTGAAAGAGATTAGAGGGTATTTACTTCTGCTGCTTAAAATGTATGTGCTTTGTACAGTGAAAATAGCATCCTTATAACTAAGCAGTTTCTTTTTTTTTTTCCTCTGTGTGTACTACCTCAGCAGAGCAGGGAAACGTCTTTAGAACAGGAAAATATGACTGTAAAATGATTTTTAAGAGTTCATTGAAGTCAGTCGGGCACAACACCTAGAAATGCTTTAAATTGGATTTTCTTTTTTTGATCAGATTTCAGGTTGACAGTGTCCTATACTGTTATGCTTAGAATGATAACCTGGAATTCTGTCGTGCTTTGCCTATTGCCACTCTCAAACAAGTGCTGCATCTCTTTCACTTTGCAGAAACGTTAATGCAACCAGAGTCGCTCAGTTTGAATATGCTGAGACTTGAAGAAGATTGAGTATATTTTAAACAGGGTTTCAGCTTCAAGAAATTACATGATGAGATAATCTTTATAAAGAAAGGCTGAGCACGGTGTGTCAGTTCAAAAGGAGGACCGGCTCAGCGGGTATGTCAGGGAGAGCCTGTGAACCCCTGCCTTGCTCGTTACTCCCCAGGCAGGAGGAAACCAGCCCTTCATCTTCTCACCTTTCTGCCCTCGCTAACGATGGCGTGGGTGAGGCAAGGTCGTGGTGCGACAAGGACAGCAGTGTCCTTTCTGCGGTGGGGCTCAAAGTGCTCCTTGTGGGATAATTGACCCAGTTCTGTAATTATGGACACTTAGCATGAGGTTGGATGTGCTCTTGACCAAATGGGTTGATCGTGCCATGCTTCTTACTCAAAATAAATATTCAGTACTGCTTAGCTATACTTCTGAGAGAAAATTGCTGGCTACAGGAACCCTAAGACACAAGTTTCCAGATTAGTATCCTGTCTGGGCATAAAATGTAGAAATGTGTGCAGGGAAATGCATATTGGTAAAAATGCACGGTCCTGAGACACCCCAGCCTGTGCTATAGCTTATGACACTTGCTACCATTCCTGCAGCATCCTCCATTCTCATTCTGGGTTCGGCTACAAATGAGGTTGACCCAAAACATAAGTTACAGCATTAGGGCACAGTCTTGCCCTAAGAGACTAATCTGGTAGCTAGGATTTCTTAAGGAGCAACTCTTTATTTTTCGGAGAGATGAATAACGGCAGACGAAGCAAATCTGCCATTGACTGTCTTTAGCCTTTTGCTTCATCTGAACTCCTGTGGCTTCCCCTCTCTGAACGTCAGGCAGTGCCGTTGCCCAGGTCCCGCTCTATCTCCATGCTGAGCCTTTACCCTCCATCTGATTCATTGCAGTGATTTTTCATCTGAATTTGAGATGTGAGCTGCTGGCTCTGCTGCTGTGTCACGGCTGTCGCTAATTTGGTGTGACTTGCATTGTGGTAGGTTACTCAGTCTCTGTTTTTTCCTTTTAAGAGTTTTGAACCTATGTCTGTCTGCTAGGTAGGACATTGTCCTCACTTAACAGAAGCACTTTACTGATTTTCCTGTGTTGTGATCACAGGGTTAGTTTTAAAACAACATTTGTGTCTACTACCTGTGTTCCCTAAGGCAGTGGCCACTTGATGAAATCAAGGATTGCTACGAGGCTCTTTTGCTGGAAGTGCCTTCCTTGCTCTTGGCTGTAGCAGGGAGAATCTAAATGGGCTCTCTTAAAAAAAAAAAAAAAAAAAAAAAACCAAAAAAACAAAAAAAAACCCAAAAAAAACCCCAAGATAGTTTGATTTTTTTTTTTTTTTTTGTCAAGGAATATGTTTTGTTTCTATAAATCAGTTGCTGTTCTAAAGATCTTTAATCCATCAGTTAGAGACGTTATTGTGATTTTGATGTTTCCTGTGTGAGGAGAGCATGATGGTAAGGTTGGCAGGTGATGTATCTTGGTGCTCTTTTCTGTGAAGACTGTGGGCCTGTGATACCAGTTTGGTTTTTGGGACAGGTCAAATACACAGCTATCCGATCCTGTTCTTTGGCATAGCCCTTAAGGATTTATTTTTCTTAACATTACCATGGTTAAATTAATGTTGGTTTCTGTGATCTTTTATGGCTTCTCTTTATAATAAGAAAGTTTCATTATGCTTTCACCTGATAACTTCATATTTTTTTATCTATTTTGGAAATCTCCTTTGAACTTGGAACATTTGAGCATGTTTTTCTGACTTGGATGAGCTTTCAGATACAGACTTCAAGAAAATACTTTTTAGAGGATTTCAAGCCAATCATTCAAATGAGATCTTTAGAAAATTGTTAATTCATCACTTGTTTGAAACTGGAATGGCTTTTACACCAGACCAATCATTTCAGCATAACTGAGCCCAGAGTGAGCATCCTGTAACTGTCCTCTTTAGTCTCCCAATTGACTGCACACTAGAGTCTCTGTGAGCTTATATTTCTGTGTGTACTTTTTTCTATTGCTTCGAGTGAAGGAGTTTCTCCTTTTCATTTAGAGAAAACATGCGTGTTCCTCAAATTTTCATGTTGTGCTTTTTACTCTCTTTGCTAAATATACCAGCTACTACTATCAGCACTGAACCTGAACTTCTTTACCGTTTAAGGGCCCAGGATGTCAGGTATTATCCCAGGATGTCATTACTCCTACTGTCAGTATTTTTGGCTAGAATTCTTTCTGAGTAATTATTTAAAAAAAAAAAAAAAAATTCCTGTCTCAAAAAATGACATTGAAATCTTGGCCCTTGCTTCTTTATTCCTAGTAAATCCCATTTCTTTAAGTCTTGATTTGATCCTGGTGAGCTTCAGTGGGAGAAGAGTCCTGCTGTAGACTTCAGTGTATTGCACATGGCTCCTGCTTAGGAAGCCATCAAGACCTCTCTCATCTTTATGTTCTAGTACTGATGTTAGTGTTTTAAAAAAAAAAAAAGGGCGGTAAATCAAGTTGTCATTAGCAATATACTTTTTCAAGTTGACTGCAGTGAGGTTTCTGTACCTGTAATTTTTCAATTAAACTTTATTTTAAAAATAAAATAATCAAGGAACATGTTCCTCTTGCAGCTCTTTCTCACCATCCTGGTAGTTTTGAAGGAGCTCACCTATTATTTTGTTCTTCCCTCTCTCCCTGGCGCGCCCCCCCCCATCATCTTGTGCTATAAGAGCCTTGCACCTATATTTTGGATCAGCTTTTTTCAACTTCTCAGCCACACTTAAGCTAGATGAGGTTTGTGAGGAGGTATACTTATATAGTTTCAAAGAGGAAAGCAAGCTTTGAAGCATTTCTTATCTGAAGAAAGATTTGTATGCCTGAGCTGCTTTTCTCCCTATATTTCCATGTCTAGTGTAAGATATTACTTCAGCTTACAAAACTTGTTTTGCTTGCATCTTTAGATCATTATAGTTATAATGA
Organism: Gymnogyps californianus; assembly: GCF_018139145.2. NCBI lineage: Eukaryota > Metazoa > Chordata > Aves > Accipitriformes > Cathartidae > Gymnogyps > Gymnogyps californianus. Next base: position 16,276,814 of record NC_059478.1, on the reverse strand, counting down.
TTCTCATTGCTACAGATATATTTATGCACTTAAAATTTATTTCAGTTCTAGTAGTGCCCACAATGGGTGCTAAGTCTTTCCAAACACTTAAATGCAGTCCTGAGGAGTTCATAGTCATCTGTTCCCAGCAATCGGCATCTGATGCTTGTTTAAATGTCTTACTGTCCACTGAGGGAAATATCTGTGTTGGCGAACCACGCAAGATCTAAGGGTACCTGTGTTCCCTCCATCTCCGGTAGATAAGAAGTATCTCTTGCATGTCTGCTCAGATGGGTTTGCTTTATAAGAAAAGATAGTTTGATCAAATACAGTCTCTTTAGGTTGTAGTCAGGTTCAGATACTACCTGGTAAAACAACAAAGTAGAACACCTACAGTTCAAACGTGATTTTTGTATGGATTGCCCCTCTGAGATGTTTCTGAGACTAAGCCTCCAAATACTGAGTTGAATAAGTATTTGATTATGCCTTGATGAAATCAGACTCTCGCTTCCTGATGGAACTCTTCGTCACGACGTAAATAGCATTGCTCTGCAGAGATGCTAAAAGCATGGCTTTGCTTCCCTCACGTAAAACTGGTGGTGTTCCACCAAGCTATCTACTGTGTGTAGGGGAGCCCCTACATCAACAATAAATGTTATGCCACTTTCTGCTTGCAAATAGAAACATATTTGCTTTGATTTCCCTGTGTAAATGCTTTGTTCTGTATCGTTTCAGCACATTTCAACCTTCCTGCCCTATGTTAGCAGTTTAAATTTTCAGTTTGGAGCACAGGTATTACAGAGGAGGGCCAGAATCAATTCTGTGCTAAAAGAGCTGTTCTAAACAGAAATACTGCTGATGCACTTTCCCTTTTCACCTTACAGGGGAAGATTATATATGCATCACCTTGGTTTTACTGTAGTCTGCGCAAGTACCACTCTTGCAACAGCTTGAGGCTATGTATGCCATATTTTAATACTACAAATATGCAGTTGTTATGAGCATGCTTTACTGACATGAAATGCTTTGATCAAATGTGCGCTAGATATTGTGACTGAATGGCACAGGAACACAAAACATTAGTTGATATTGCTAGTGAAAAACAAAACCAAACAAATCCAACGTTATGTAGTACAGTCTACTCTGGAGATAGCATTCCTATTAAGAGTGTGGCTATTAAGTTTAAAAAGACCAAATACATATACTTCTTTTTAAAGTTTAATCTGGTCCTTGAGAACCTTATATGAGGCCATTAACACTAAGAAGAAATCTACTGTCAAGAAATTGCAGTAAGGGACTAAATTGAAGGCAGAATGGGAGAGTCTTATTGCTACACTGCGCCAATTATATTGCCACTTTTGTTTCTTCACTGCAAGACTGATAGGGATCTACAAATGCTTAGATCCCAAGGGATTTAAGCATGTCTGGTGAAAATTGGAAATCAATAGGAGTCTATAATCGCAAGCAAACTGCATCATTTTCATTGGGGTGAATGATGGCAGCCATCCACAGAGATGCCATGGATATGGGGCCATCAAGTGTATTTGTTCAAGCCTTCTGCTCAACATGAGAAGTACAAGGACCTGGTTTCTTGGCAAATTAAGCATATTACTTGCCTCTTAATTAGCAAGGGCAGAGGAAAATGTTCACTGACCTTTCCATTCGGATGAATATTTTGTAGCTTAAGAGGAAAGAGGAGGATTCATTTTCTCGATGTGGATTTTAAATGTATTGGCACTCCTGCCGAGGAGGCAAACATTGTTTAGTTTCCAGTCCTGTCAGTAGACTGCAAATTCATCTTGGGTCTGGCTTGAAGCAAGCTTCATCTCCAAAGCTGAGAGGTAATTTAGTTTCCAGGGTTATTCTGTCCTGGCTTTTGCTTAAGCAAAGGCTACCAATTCAATGTGACAATGAGAATTACTATCCACTAGGGGCCAAACTATGCCCACCAAATGCTTGATTTCCTTTCTGAAGCACTTTTCTTCCCCAGTAGTTGAAATTGCATGCTTTTTTTCCTTGAGACTTTTTTTTTTGAGCCCACTACTTGATGTATTTAATTCCAGACTGTCCTTGAGCTCTCCAAGTCTCAGGCTGAAGCCACAAGATACAGTTTGCTTGTTCTAGAGAAATATGCAGCAATTATGAATATTATGACTGTATTTGTCTATAGGGCAGGCAGGCAAGATATAAAAGTCAGTCTATTGATGATGAACATAAAAGATGTCAGTTTTCAGAGATAGGGGAAATTATGTCTATTGAAGGCTCAAAACAAATTTTTTCAATGTATGTAATAGCTGAAATGATCCTGCTCACTGTGTTGAAGAAGGGATTGTGAAAGGTCTCAACAGGACATGGCTCAGTAAAGGTCTGATTCAAAGCTCAATGAAGTCAGCGGGCAGCCCTTCAAGCTAGATGTGCTCCTAGACCATGTGCCCCTTGTATATCTCTCTGCTTCCTTTAGTGTTTGAGAAAGTAGTGCTTTCCTCCATTCGTCAGCTGAGATGCACCAAAGCATACCCGTGTTTAAATGCAGATATTCGTTGTGGTCATTGGCAAATAAAACCCAATGCTGTAGGGTTTTAATGGGAATTTGGCATAACCAGCATCCTGTATCTCTCCACAGACTCCAAAAACAAGAATTCTGAGATTGTTCTTGAGCTTTTCTTTCTCCCACAAGGTACTAACAAATGAGCTATTGGATTAGTTACAGCTTTCATTAAAATGTAATTAAAAGATGTCATACTTTTATAGTTGGACTCAGCTGTAGCCAAACATATGGGCATAGTAAAACATTTCACAGAGCTGAAAGATTTTGTGGTCCTGCTGAGAAAATGATAGCCTTACAGCTTCTCACTTAATTATTCTAAAATTAATAATAACAATTACTGAAGTTCCCCTCATTCTAACAGAGTAGCTTTTAATATTCCTGGCTGAAATGCTCAGTGGTGAAGGTAGTTACTCTGCTGTGGATATGGGGAGACTCCAGAGCAGCTCAGGGTCCTCAATCCTGCTCTGTATTTACAAAAGATGCCTTGCCGCTCTGAGCACATGCATGAAACATTGCATGCCTCCAGGGGAAGGGACCTGAACCTCTGCCACTCCAGTCTGGAGAGGACATCGTGGCTGCCAGGTCTGTTGTGCTTTGCTGCATTCTCAGCTGCTGGAGGTGTGCTGTTGGCAAATTACTCTGGGATGGGGACAGGCTGGGATGCTGCATATTTAGGTCGCTTCTCTGGCATGGGGAAATATGTCTGGGGCTTCATTCCAGTAATTTGAAGTTAGTTGTACAAAGTCAAGTAGCTGCAAGAGGAGGGAAATCCATGCTAATGACCCAGTCCCCGTGCAGTCAGGGCACAAGATCTTTGGTTCAAGTCATTGCTCAAGAGCAGGGCTCTGAGCAGGGGCTCCCCCATGCCACAGCAGTGCCCACGAGGCTGTAGGTTTACAGAGTTTTCGATGCTGGCTTTGCGCCTTGGCTGTGGATGCATAAATACCAGCGCCTGGCTAGTGAGAAGGATGTTTCTGTGTTGGCGAGTCTTGCTCTGGGCTGCTCATTAGCCGCAGCTCGGCATGGCTGCGTGGTCCAGCCCTGCCCGGCAGCAGACGTGCAGGTACCTGTCGAGGCAGGCAGTGGCTCGGTAACTGTTTTGAGGACATTAGCAAGCCCCGAACAGTGGAGCCCACACAGGTATAAAGACGTGGATAAGTGCTGCTGCCCATCCAGCCCACTCCTCTCCACAGAGCTGGCTTTAGGCATAAACAAATGGTGCAAAATTGCTAGGGGAAACCAAGCGTCTGTGAGACATGGGCCTCAACGGTGATGAGAAACTTGCCTCCCCTGCCTGGGCAGCCAGAGATGGGGAGCTAGGCTGCTGCCACCTCAGGTCGGGGCTGGGGAAGGGGTGATGACAGCAGCAGAGGGGTGCCACAGCTGCCCCCACCTTGGGGTGCAGGGGCACCCAGCGTGGCTCCCTGCAGCACCCCTGCTCTGCCCTCTCCTCCACACCACCCTGAATACCAGCCGGGGAGGGGGACACCTGGGAGGAATGCCTTGGGGATGCAGGCTTTGTTCCCTTCATTTTTTTTGAAGACAATAATGTTTCAGCTTCTCTGAAGATCTTATCTGTATGCAATGTCCTCTGTACCCCATCTTGGGATCCAGCTAGGGTATTTTGAATTATAAATGCAGAGAGAGTTCATTCTCTGAAAGTAATTGGGGGGGATAGTCGTTTATTCTAAAAGCTTCACAAATTTTAACATGAATCCAAAAATTTAATTTAAATATGCATTACTTATTGTTATTCACTTTTTCCACTTGCTTGTAAAACTTGTTCAGAAATGAGAAATCACATCATGTACCCGTAGCAGGTGGGGAAAAAAAAGATTTAATAAATAACCTCACTGCAATCTATTTGCATGGATTACCTGAACATTTATAACTAATCTGTTCAGAGGAACCAGAATCAGCCTGCATACATGAAAAATGCAGAAGTTGCAAAATATAATTTGAGATAGAATTAACGACTCTCCAGTAGCATCACATATTGCTAGTCCCAAGAAAAGAGACTTTGTCACCTTGTATATAATACTGGGATATTGAAAGCACTTGCTCAGCGTGGACACTGCAGTTGGTATGCGTGCAGCACAACAAGCCCTGCTCTTATTGGTGGTGGTATTAATTAATTGGCATTAATAGCTGGGTCACTGTCATGGTTTAACCCCAGCCAGCAACTAAGCACCACACAGCTGCTTCCCCCTCCCAGTGAGGTGAGGAGGAGGAAAGAAAAAAAAAAAGTAAAACTCGTGGGTTGAGATAAGAACAGTTTAATAACTAAAGTAAAATAAAATACACTGCAAAGAATAATAATAATTGTAATGAAAAGGAATACAACAAAAAAAGAAATAACACCCAAGAAAAGACAAGTGATGCACAGTGCAATTGCTCACCACCCGCTGACCAATGCCAGAGCCGTGATCCGCCCCTCCCAGCCAACCCCTCCCTGTTTATATACTGGGCATGATGTTCCATGGTATGGAATACCCCTTTGGCTAGTTCAGGTCAGCTGTCCTGGCTCTGCTCCCTCCCAGCTTCTTGCACACCTGCTTGCTGGCACAGCATAGGAAACTGAAAAGTCCTTGGCTTAAGATAAGCGCTACTTAGCAACAACTAAAACATCAGAGTGTTAGCAACATCATTCTCACACTAAATCCAAAACACAGCACTGTACCAGCTACTAAGAAGAGAGTTAACTCTGTCCCAGCCGAAACCAGGACAGTCACAAAGCAATGACAATAGGGTAGACGTGACCTCTCAGTGCCAGCAGCTCTAGCACACGTGCATGTACCCACGCACCTGGGACCTTGCAGTGCACACACCAAAGTCCTGGGCATCAGATCCTTGGCTCAGCCAGGAGCGAGCAGCCCTGCTCTCCCTACCTGCGCACAGCTGGACTGTGTGAGAGTGAGACTGTCATTGCTTGGGGGCAAGGTAAGGGTTTTGGTGGGAAAGTAAGATCAGTAGCGTTGGCAGGAGTTGAAATAGTAGGAGAAAGAAGTACATTTCTGCACTTTTGTGACTGGTACATGGAAAATGTTTCCACTTCACAAGAGGTGCTTTCCTGGAGAAAGCTATCAAAGTATTACTTTAAGCAAACTGTCTTATTCAAAGGACTGTACCAAACCTATTGCATTGTGAGTGTGTGGTTTCCGAAGAGCCTGACCATGAGCCCGAGCCCTGCAAACACTGTGAATCAGGGAAGGCTAGAATGTAAAAATGGCTAAAATATGCAGAAGTTAGAAATTAAACAAGTTCTAGTAAAGTCAGTTTTATTTGGGGTACGAATTCCAAATAAATGATACAGTGTGGGACTGACTGTTCAGATACCGTGGACATCTGTCTGGAGATTATTCGCTAACAAAAGAGTCTTAGAAATCATTCATATAGTTTGTATTCATGTCAGGTTTTGGTCACAGACAAATTCACACATTCAGCAATGTAGTTAATCTCCTAGATACCCACCACAGAAGAATAGGGATTAATACATTTATCTTGTAAAACAATGCAGTCCTCCTCTGAATTACAACAAGAAATTAGACTGTAGTTATCAAATATGTTCAGTGAGGTTATGAATCAAGTCACCGCATTGTTAAAATTCCCATCTCTTATCACCTCCCATTTTGAAGGCTGCAGTCGTCGGAGCGTCAGCTGCCAACTGGATTTGCTGGAGGCAGGGAAGTACCTTCTCTGGCAGAGGATTTCTGCGTGAGGGCAGAGAGAGGGCTTTGCCTTGCAAATGTCATCCAGAAGTCCAGAAAAGATATCGGGAGACGCCCCTGGACTCGGTGATCCATAAAACCTTCATGAAAGTCAATGACTGTTCCGGCAGGGATTGAAGCCATCGTTTACATGGCATGCCAACGGTGATAAATCTGTCCTGCAGATGCGCGCAGGACTGGTGGGTGTCACGCTGCATGCCTGCTGAAGTCTCTGTTAAGCTCAGAAAAACTTATACTAACCTCAACCTAAAAAAAACCACAACCCAAAATAGAAATCAAAAAGCCACTGCTAGCTATAAGGGAAGAAAATCTCCTAGCTTGCAGTTTTGGAGAGGGGAGAGAGGAAGGACTCTTTCATTTCCTATTCCTTCTAAATGTATGTGTCACATATTTATAGGTTAATGGTACCTTTGAGGAAATGCAACTCTTGCAGTGATTAACAGAATATTTATTTTCTACAAGCAGTGTTATAAAATCCACATAGTTCCTGCCTCCTAAATGATAATTAATCTGCTGGTGTGCGTTGCCCATCTCAAGACTTCCGCAGTGCAACACTGGCGTTTCTCATTAAAATGAATCCTGGAGGCACTTTGTTATTGTTTAGACTGTGAAAACCACTGGTGTTTTGGGGTTTTTTGTTTTTTGTTTTTTTTTCCCCCTCTGTATGTTTTGTAAGTGCTAAACGCAGGAGGAATTTTGCACGTTCTTTAAAGGACTGCACATTAATAATACATTCTCAACCACAAAAAGAAAGTCAAATTGCTGAATGGTAGTTGTATAAGTTAACAGCATTCAGGAAAAGGCACTCTCCCTTTAATCTTTTCCTACAAAGAGATGCCCTCATAGTTGAGACAGTATCATCTAGAAGTCAACCGATTCTTGCTTGATGCACTGCTCTTGTGCCTTTCAACAGTGCTTCAGGGGGTTATTTCAACAGCATTGTAGATGACAAGGCTTGGATTAGTGAAACTTCAGTTCCACCTTTGTTTTTTAAACGGCTGCCTGCTGTATGAGAGCACTTGTATGGCTTTTTTATGCATCTCTGTCTCTTGCCATAGGTAATTATTTATTAATGTAAATGCTGCAAGGAAATAATAATCTAATAAAATTCTATCCTGATGCCCTTGTCTGATCCCAATATGAGAGTCAGTAGTTCTGTTTTTTACCACATTGCATCAGCTAATTCCCAAATTCAAAGGCAGTTTTGTTCAGTAGTGCTAAGACTATACCAAAATGTGCCCGCTATTAGGATCCTCTTTCTGCTAATTGATCAGAGTTGATAATGTTAGCGCTGTTCTGCATATAAGCCCGTGGCAATGCGGCAGTATTTACACAATACAGAGGATTAGGGTTAGTGGAGCTGCTGGTAGTTGTCTGAAATCAGCTGTCACATGAATAAAACGAACAGGGGAATACACGCTCGGGAAGTGAGTTTACTTTGGGTTTAGGTTTTGTTTTCACTCCTAAAGCCATCAGTGCTGTACGCTTCTCTCTCAAGTTTCTTTGACTTCAACATTTTCTACTTTGTGCTCGGACAGACACTGCTGCCACTCCTGCGTGCTGGGGCTCTGGGCCATGCATATAGATGTATAAGCAACACCTTAATATAGTAAACCTTGGGATTCAAAGGAGGAGGCTGGGAAGCTCATCACTCCGTTTGGCAGTTTGGTTACGTTTCTGGTTATCTGTACTTCCTGTGAGCTACGATCTTCTGTCTAGGTTCTGATATAGCTGTTTATGGACCTTGTTGTCCACGAACTTGTTTGAACACCTCTTGCGTCCGCTGATACGGTCCTTCTCCAGGCTCCTGTGGCAGCAGCTTCCAGAAGTTTGCTGCTCACTGCGTAAGGAAGTGCTTTCTTTCACCTCTTGTAAATGATTCTTCTTCATGTTCCACCAGGTGCCTCCTCGTTCTCACACTGCAGGGATAAATTCTGAATAAAACCAGGATGCTGCTTTGCACTCGTTCCACCCACAAGCAGTCGACAGGCTTTATTAAAAACCAAGTTTAAATCTTACAGCTCTGTGGAGAGTGAAGGTACAGCGAGGATTGCGCAGACTGGTGAAAGCCAGGGAGGTTTTGAGCTGTCAGGAAGTTTTGCAAAACCTCTTAAATTACATATAAATTTTCAGTTTCAAATTACTCTGAATATAGCTTCTTTTGGTCATTTAGGGAGGGTCACTCAGCTCACACAAAGCATCAGCTTCTTAATTTTACTTTGTCTTAAAATAACTGGCAAGTCAGTTGTCCCCTCAGTCACGCTGTATGGCAGAGGGACAGTGTGGTTTCATCAGGTAAAGTTTTCCTTACACGTGAGAAAGTTTGGGTTAGTTACAAAGCAAAACTTCATGAATTCCTTCTTAGGTTTTGGATTATTTTTTTTATTTTTTTCCCCACAATGGCAAAATGCCCAGTGCAAATCAAATCCTTCAATTCAGTTTCCAAAAAAGAAGAAACTATCCTGTATGCCTGAAATATTAATTAAAGAGAAGTGAAAAAAGAAAGATTTGGACAGATCCCAAACCAGCTACTCAAATATAAATGTCTGCAACTGTCATATGAACTTCTGAGTAAATGAGACTATAATCCTTCCTTCCTAAAGTGGAAATACTACTTGATTAGCCCAATTAAGAGCGGATTTTTGACAGAATATTACTTTAGGGTGTAGTTTCCTAAAGGATGAAAAGGTGCCAATTTAGAAACAACTGTATGTTACTCATGTTATTAAAAAATAGAAACAAGGAATGACATAGTAAATTAACTACTGGAATTACACATTGGCTGGAGTTTCCCTTCAAAGCAATATTAAAGGTGTAAAGCAATTAGGCTATTTTTATAGAGAGTGAATTGGTAAACCAATATCCTCCATTAAGCTTTTAATTTGCACAAGTAGAGCATGATCACTGAAGTATTTTGGTTTGTTTGGTGGTGGGTTGGTTTTTTACCGCTCCATTTTAAGACCTTCTCTTAGCACGTTCTGCTTAGAGAGTGAATAGAGCAGGTGACCCTTTCCTCCTGGCACGTCCTTCCCCAGCAGGCTCTGGCATTCAGAGATTCCTTTTCCTCCTTGAATGACGGAATATTTCAACATGGCACAGAACAGCTCAAAGCTAGAGCCCTTCTCCCACAACAATAAAGAAATACACAATTTCTAATATTACGTTATCAGGCCAAGGGGAAACAGTTCACTCAAACAAAAACCCTCATTTGACCCTGGTAACCTCTAGTTTTTACATACTTGGTTTTGCTGCCATAGTGGTCCGTTTGTTGGTGAGAGTTGTTTTAAGAGGTCTGTCTGTGTTTAATTTTGGTGATTGTGCACGTAAGCATCTCTGAGCTACTTACCCAGTTACCTGCATGTGAAAGACTGGGACCGTTACTGATCCGAGCTGCCTGTGTTTTGGTTTGTTTATTTTAAATACTCTACTACTTTGCTCCCCCATTACCAAGGTAGCCTGAGGTCTCCTTGCAAGTACTCTTGAATTCTGCGTATGGCACAGAGAAAAGCTACGGGGAAGCCGTGCCTGTTTGAAACGCGGCGTACCGGCCCCGGGCAGTGCCGCGGGGCTGCGAGGGCTCCCTTTGGGGCGAAGCGGGAGGATGCTGCCAGGCGGTGCCAGCACCCCGGGGAAGTGCCAGGCAGCCGTGGGGTGAGCGCCGGTGGGAGGCACCCTGCTCTTGCCCCGGGCACGGCAAAGCTCCTGTTGGCGTCTGCGATGCGGGGAGCCGATTTCAAAACCTTTCTGGTTTTGTGCAATATAGTGTAAATATTTTACAGGGTTGCTTAAAGTTCCTCGTGTTTGTTTAACTTCGTCAAGGCAAGGAACATTAATTTTCTGGGAAGAGTTTTGCCCTGCACAATCCACAGAATTTCATACTGAAAGACTGTCTATCTGCACAGCCACGCTTATTTTCCAGTTGCCCAAATTAAGACAATCTATAAAGAAATGTTCATTTATTAGCAACTGGTGTTTGACAGTTTATTTCATGTAAGCCTCCAGCTTTCCTTGGCAAGCTTATTTGCATAATGTGTTATTATGTCTAAATGGAAAACTAAATGCCTCCATGTGGTCTTTAAATGACAAGTGCTTGTCAGCTTCATGCAATATTCAGAAGTAATAGATCCAAATCACAACAGCACTCACTATGATGTACAAGGAGAAAAAGAAACAAAGACCTAAAAACTTGTTGCGTATCCTTCCCTGACAAATTTACACTTTGGTACAGAATTGTCAATTAGAGTTTTCATGTGTTAAACAGTTGAGTTCAACTGTGAAGGAATTTACTGTAGCTTTATTCCACACTGCTTTTGAGTAATTACAATTCATGCAGCTTTTTTTCTTTCCTGGTGTGTCCTGTCCCTTCACACACACACGCCCCCCCGCCCCCGCCCTCAAACAATGCAGCTCAGGGAATAATCTTCAGAGGACCTTGGCAAGATATACCCAAGAATTTCTGCCTTAATTACTTCTGAAAACATGAATGCTCCCTGACAATGGTTATAATAGCTTTGGAAGATCTGTTATGAAGTTCACATTTGAAATAGTCCTTGGGTCTGAAATTTGCAGAGTTACGTATTGAATTAATGCATTCTTAAAATAGAAAACTGGCATGTTTGTGTGTGGTTCCAGGTTATTAGAGGCTTCAGGAATGAAAGGTCTCTGAGTAAATGCTCATGTAAACATCCTCTTTACGGACTTTTCTTGCATGTGTACGGTGTGCTGCTCAGTCCCTCGCAGCCCCCTTCCACCTCGAGTACACCTGAAACGTCAGAGCAGCTTCCACGAAAGAAGGAAAAGTCTAAACTCTGCGTTTTACACCAGGGTGGAGCATGGCGTGCTGGTACAATGAAGGGCTGGGGTTTAGCCCAGGAAAAAACCCTGATAACAATTAATGGTACAACATGATACAGTCAAGGGCAGTTCTGTGCTTTATCAGTGCCGCATCTCCTTTCTGATAAATGCTATTATTTTCATCTCCTGTTAAAGGTTAAAAAAAGTACACAGTATTTTATGTATCAGATTAATTTTTAACTTTTAAAATAAATGGATATCTTGTTTCCTATTCATTGAGCTGCATAGAATATTTTCAGTTGGGTCTGACATTAGCAAATGCTTTTCAAGATAGCATTAACTAATTGAAATGGTTTGGAGCGGGAGGTTCTGTTGCACAAATTCTGTCTTTTTTTCTCTTTTTACAACAAAAATCCAGAATGAAGATAGGGAGGAAACAGAAAAATATTAGAAGGAATTTGCTGTCTCTGGGATAAATTTGATGGGGGGAAAGAAAGAAAAAAAGGCCAGATACTGCACACAATTTTAGCACGAGTCTAAGACCCAGGAAAGATGTATTAGTGTTGGACTGTTGAGTTTGTTGCTTCTAACTGCCCGTTCTAGTTGCTCAGTGTTGTAGGGCAAGGAGATAAGGAGATGTGGCTAAAAAGGATAGAAGGAGAAGAGAGGAGACATAAGCCGATAGAAGGAAAACATCACATGAGGGGCAGGGCAAGTAGCAAGGACTCGTGTCACACATCCCGGGCCAACTTTGGGGTCAGCCTGCTTTTGGGTACCATCAGCCACCACCATCTGGTCATTTTGCCTCTTAGAAGCTGAACAATGAAGGCTCAAAGAAATGCCTGATGGTGCTTTTTTTAGGTTTCAGGAAACAATGGAGGTAGTAGACAGGCAAGCAAAAAATAACATCTGTGCTTCCCTCATGCTATCCCTTCTAGCCATCGCTCTAGGCACTGCGGCCCAACAAGTTGTCACCAGCCACACACCATTAACATCAGCTACTCGAAAGTTTGGGATTTTTTTGTGCCTCTCCTCTCTGCATATTCTAGGTTACCCCTGTGCGCTGCATTCAAGAAAAAAGGACCAAGTTCTGGCTCCAGAATCCAAGAGAGGCTGGAAACACTCCGGGTTCATGCCTGGCATGGGATGCTTGGCAGCGGTGAGCAGCTGCAGGCTGGCGGAGCTCTTGAGTGAGCCCTCGTTAGGGGAGCAACAGGAGCTGCAGTTAATGAGGAGGTGGGAGCTCCCGGCTTGGCAGTGTGTCCACTGTGAAAGAAGGCAGCGTGCGGGTAATTCCCTTTGGGAGGTCAGGGACAGACATAAAGTGAGGGAACAGTTCATCAGTTTTATTAAAAAATGTTTCAGTCCCAGGCCACGGTTCCCCTCAGTAATTTCACCGGCAGCTCTGATTGATGCAATCAGTGTAATTAAAGTGATCGTATCACTCGTAGCAGGCCTGGTGTCAGGGGGGCACGAGGCGTTTCCAGCGCTGGTGACCTGTGCCTCGCGGTGCCTTTGACCGCCCGAGCTGAACTGGCAGCCGGTGGAAAGCTGATGTGATGCCTTATGCTGGGTTTCAGTCCCAAAGCCAGTTAAATAGGCAGTGTTTTGTGCTCCGGTGACCCGTCTTGATGAGGACGCTCTGTCATTTGCTTCTCCTCAGGATAAAACCTTCACTTACCCGGTGAAGGGAAAGCAAAAACGCCAGTCGCAAACAGCCAGGAAGGTTAAGTTGGTTTTGATCCGTCCTCCACCCGGTGCTCTCGTTAACCCCCAGTAGCACCTCCCCACAGCAGGCCCTGGAGGAGATGGCTCCTGGGAAGGGCTCCCCATGGGCCGCGATGAAGCGGGGCTCCCCTGGCTGTGGCAGGGCTGGGTGACCCCAAACGTGTCTCGTGTTGTGGGCAGGCAAATCGGGCAGATGATCAGGCACTTTGGCCAACGGGAACCATTGGGGGAATGCTCAAATATTCTGAATAGCACATGCATTAACTAGGAAAATCCAAAGGCTGGCTCACAGATAAGTCACAAGTAGTCAAAAAGGTGTTCGTAATGAATAATTTCATTAGCTGTGTGACCATGCAAATAACACTATTTGCTATAAAAATTAGAGGTGGATTGCATAGAGTTTGACAGCAGATGAGTTGCGTGCTCCATCTCCAGTTGCTCCTTCAGATCTTTGGCTGAAAATACTGTGCAGCACTATGTTCTTCTGCAGCTTATATCCCTGGGTACTTTCAACAGTTCTTTTAAAAAATAACGTAAGAGTTATCATCTGTTATCATCTCATCTCAGTGTGAATGATGTTCATAGGTGCATGACAATGAGGATAAACTGCCTGATGTTAGAAAACAACAAAATACAAAGCTTTCTACTGCATCAGTATGTACCTTCCCCTTGCCAAAAGAATAGGTAAAATTATCTGAAGGAAATGGCAATCAGACTGGATCTCAGAGTACAGTGTCCAACAGGGTGAACTTTTCAAAGTACCACTGCTGATTTTACAGCTATTAAAAACTAAGGCATTTCTTAAAAAATCCTCACCTTTTTTATGGTACCCTTATTTGAGATTTAATTATGTATGTAAAATTCTCAATGAAGAATGCAGCATTCAAGGAACTCATGTTGAGTTTCAGTAGTTAGTCCAGTGATATTAAAATGAAACAGGACCAACTTTGTAGGGGGCAATTATAACACATTACGGTGTGAATTGCACACTGTGATTAAACTCATAGGAGGTACTCAGCAGCAGCATTTACTTTGAAAGGGGCACTGATTACCGTTTGTACTATGCATTTTGGTAATCAGAAATCATTATGGAAAATATTACATCAACTAAACAAATACCCCCTTAGCAGCATGAAATATAGGGATTTTTTTTAAAGTAGCCTCATGCATGTAAACAAATAATTTTTTTCTGCATGGGACTAGCACTCGATCAGCACATCAAATCAGTATTCTGTCAAGGCTACAGCAGGACCAGGCGCTGCAGAATGAATGGTTTAAAGTTAAAACATCTCCTGGGGTTGGGTTTGTCTTTCGTGTCTTAACTTCAGACTGGTTGCAATTACATTATAAACCATCATTTACTTGTGATTTATAAAAATAGCCTTGTGAAAGAATTAAACTAGCAAGAGGTGTTAACATTTACTTTGGAAGTCCTGAGTTATTTCTATTAAATGGCTTTCCCTAGGATTTAAGATAGGGGAGTCTTAAGGTTCTTACTGCCTATAAAATACTAATGGGCCTGTGTTGCAAAGGTGCTATATTTTCCCGGCATGTTTTGACACCTAATATTTTAAGGGATTTGAAGAGAGCTCTTGTATCATGGCATTAACCAGTTTTATTAAGGCATTTTTGCCACTGATTTCTGAAGGCATTTCAAACGTGCACGTGCACACGCAGAAGCACGTGGCTTTTGGGTTACCACATGCCCCTCCCGGCCCAGGGCTGCGTCTCCCCAAATGCAGTGGGTTTCATTGCAAAGCAGCAGAGAAGAGTCAGGCTGACAACAGATCCCACCTGCAATTACTCAAAGCAAAACTTTGTCGCAAGCTAACAGAAACCAAACGGTTCCTCGCTCAGGGATTTCTTTCTTTCTTCTTTTCTTTGGTAGGAGGTAATCTAGAGAAAGTGTAATGTTAATCCTATAACATTTCTGGCAGTCGGGGGCTATGTGATTGCTTTAAAGATGCAAACTCATCTTCACTGTATCTTGATCATCTTCCCTCCTTTTCATCCTGCCATACCATTTTGATTGCTTAACATAAGGTCTAATGTCAAGTAATAATAAAGCAATTACAAGAAATACAATTCATTCTGAAGTGCATTAAGCAAGAACTAAATTAAGGCACATAATTAACAACAACAAAAAAAAGATACATTCAGGACAAAATGTTTTAACCCCTATATTTCTTCCAGCATTAACTACCTTGGCATTAACTCAAAACTGGTAGGGGGAAAAATTATAGATTATATGCACAGACACAGTAGGGCTTTTAGTGATTTATGTAGGGAAATTCACAGATCTGTCATGCATGATCCTTTCTATATAGTAATAGACTCGGTTTAAACTGTCATGCTAATTTTTTTTTCTTGTCCATCTGGTCCAATTATTAGAAAATTGTACTCAAGAAGGCTCTAATAACAAACGCGACACAGCTCAATATTTCAAGTTGCCAGTATTTTTCTCATATTTGTTCTTTTTAATTAGAGAGCATACCAAGTTCCAACCACAGGACCCAGGCATTTATTAAGTGATAGGGAAGCAGCACTATTTTATTGACTAATTCCCCAGGCTTTTATTATGTTTCCTAGCCAAATGTGATTTATAGGAAAGTTAATAAAGGTATCCTCACCTACTGCACCTGGAGACAGGACATCTACAAGGGGAAGACATTTAGACTAATAAGTGAAATCACAAATCTGGGAGCTCAAATTGGATTTTATTTCCGGGAGTGCAGCAGAGAACTGATGCAGGTTGGGCATTTAACATCTCCATTCTTAACTGCCTTTGCCTATAAAATGAAAGTAATAGTTTCTCTGGATTTTCAGAAACATTATGCTGATTACAGTACTTTAAAAATTTTTAAAGTTTTAATGCTGAAAAGCATCATTAAAGGATTGTTTCCTCTATATTACTTTCCATTTCCTCCCCACAAATGCTTGAGACTTTTTTTTTTTATTTGCCTCATTCTTGAATTGAAAGTAACTACTTGAAAACTGTATGCTGTTCCCAAATTCTTGTCACATTTTGACTGATTTTTTCCCTTTTTATGGCATCTCCTTCATCGTTTGTGTGTGAGCCGAGCGTTGTGCTGTGGGTCATTCTACGGGCTCTGCTGATGCCTGAAGGGTGGCACCAGGACAGAGGCACGCTGGGAAGCTGGTCCCCGCTACGTACATCAGTTCCAAACCCAGCTATAACAAAAATCATAGTACAACAGAATTGGACAAAGGCAATTTAAAATAAATGCATTGACTCTGATTCTTAATAAGGTTAGGCATGCAATTGTGTGATGACTAATTTGTGTGCCTAATTACCATGATTGTATGTGCAAATCAAGTAATTATGGAAGTAAATAACCATAATCAGTTATTTTCATGGGTAATTATTCAATTTTATGCACAATGGCAATAATTGGGTGTGCAAATTAAGCATGCAATTGTGCATGCATATTCAACACACACTTGTGTGTCTAATCTTTTCATAAATCATCCTTTTTTCTGAGGATTTTTCTCATTTCGTATCCGTTACTCTGGTGTGGCATTACTGGGACATTCTTGCTACGGGTAAGGATTTGGAAACTCTTCTATTCCGAACCTTCCTGACTTTTTAGTGGTTAATAATTCTGCACTGCAAATGGACAGCTCTCCTGAAAGATGGCTGTTTCATTCTTGTTCTTGGCACAGGTGCACTTTTTTCTTAATTGGGCAGGGAATTTCTAAAGAGGAGACTGAAATAGATACATTCCATCTTTTCTTAAAATTTCAAATATGTAATTTTGTAACCTATTAAGAACACTTCAGATGGTTTTTTTGCAGTCATATACACAATTACCTTGGGTTTTTAGACATAAACAATAGTGTCTCTGTCTTCAAGAGGGACTTCGTGCTGCACTGCATCGGAGGAGATGTCCCTAAGCTGTCACTAAAGGCAAGGAACACACTGTACCTGCTTGCTTACCACACAGGTCTGATTTACAAAAGCACTTTGGCACTGACCTAATTCAGTTCCTACTTAAGACATGTAGAAAGAAATCCCATTGACCTCAATACAA
Source organism: Gymnogyps californianus (assembly GCF_018139145.2). NCBI lineage: Eukaryota > Metazoa > Chordata > Aves > Accipitriformes > Cathartidae > Gymnogyps > Gymnogyps californianus. The sequence goes on along the minus strand of NC_059478.1, from coordinate 16,259,985 downwards.
GCAAAGTTTATTACTGCCGAGTGCTTCTAAAAATGTCACCCTATTTTTCTGTCTTAAGACCTGAATTTGTGGGCATATAATTATCTTTAAGCATATATGCTCAAATTCTTCTAGCTACAGGAGCCTGAGAGACATTGTTGACTGTGATACGCTAATCCCCAGACAGGAGGTTGGTTATTTCAGTGTCGCTCCAGTGAAGGTCTGTCCCAAGCGAAGTTGCTGGGCTGTCCCCAAGTCATGCCTGTGGTCAGGCTACAGCACATGCAGCTCAGCCCAGACGGACAGCGGCTATTTAGGGATCTTGTCTGTACAGTACCCAGTGCCAAAGAGCTGTTATTTGTCGATATCTTTCCTCCCCATCTCTGCCCGTGGCAGAGAGGCAGAGGAAGCACCCTGACTTCAGTTTGCCTCAGGAAGAGTGTCTCACTGCTCTGTTTAACCAAGGGATTTAATTTCCATTGTTTGTCTTCTGTGTCTCTCTTTGTTCCCAGTAGATTTCCCCAGCCTCATTGATGCTAATCTCATTGTCCAGGAATCAGCAAAGGGTAATTAGCTGCTGCAATAATGATCTATCTGTCATAAGATCATGGCCTTTCATCACACACCATCTCAGATGTTTTCTAACTAAGCGCAGGAATCGCTGTCGAAAAGAGCACAACCGTTTCATGGTGTTCAGTGTCAACTGCAGAGGCTCGGCACGGCGCATAGGAGCAATTCCCACCGCTGGTACTGGGGCATCCAGTCAGCACAGCCTCCCGGTGCCAGCCCGACTTGTCATCAAACAAGAAAGGATCTCCTAGTGGGCAGAACCTGACCTTCTTTCTGGCTAAAAAAGGTGATGACAACAACCAAAAAAACCCCTCAACCTGTTTTGAAATTTCAAAGGAAAAGCTTTTTAATTTTATTTTTTAGCTATGAAGTGACTTTTCTCAGCATGGTACGGTTTCCTATGGTAAAAGGCTAGAAAGGTCAAAACCAGAAGACATCTTGTTTTCATTGAAATGCAACGTCTTGTTCATGTGCAAAGCATTTCTCCTGGCCGTTTCATTTCATAGGGAATTTTTAAATTTTAGGTTTTGAAGCATTCTGAAATGAAAAAAGACTGAAAAGCAGAACTTTGTATAAAACAAAACTGGTTTGCTGAGTGTTTTCCTGGCAGCAGTGTCACACTAGTGTCACAACTGGCCTTCCCAGCTCGGGATGAAACCTGCTGCCTTGTGCAGAGGTGTAGCACATTGTGCTCCTGTCTCTGAGGCCGAACTGTCTCAACTCTACATGGTGTCACGCTCTACCATGCTGATTTTTCCAGTCAATTGTGAGCTCTTTCTCTCTACAAAAGAGGTACAGAGGTGTCTCGATGTTTCTTGGTGTGTCGTCTTTAATTGCCAGACTAACCTGGCCTCCTACTTGATGAGCCCATCAGAAGGTTGCATGCTCATTTCTGCATTTCACATCATTGAGAAGCTATGTAATCTATTCTTTAAAAATATAAAGAACGAGAAACTTTCTTTCCATAAAAAGTTTAGTTACACCTTCAGGGAAGGGCTGTTATTTTTAAATTGTATATATCCTACCCATAATATTACCACCTTTAAATATACATATGCACACAAAATCATTTTGAATTATAATCTCTAGGAGAAGACAGTTTTCAAAATATCCATAAATTAGGATAATTGTGCTGGGTTCCTACATAGTAATATGGCCACTGAAGTCGAAGTGGGGAGATAAATCACTAATTATAAACAATAAACACTGGATGTTGTCATTTTACAATTCTGCTGACTTCACAGAGCTGCAGCTGCCTTATGGAAAGTCTTGCTAAATGTTTCTTTGTGTCAGAACAATTCTGCTTATATAGCCTATATTTTCCATATTTCCTTACCCTTATTCTGAGTTACTGGAAGCATTTGCATTAAAAAAGTATCTTTGTTTCTTAAGAGTTCATCTGCTTTGCTGCTTATCATGCACATGCTGAGAAAATGAGATCAGCAGCAACAAGAAACGCCTGTTTCCCCAGGTTAGGAAGCCTTCTGCCATAATCAACAGGAGCGACCCGGACACCATACCTGACCTGGTGCCCTGCCTTTGGCTTTTTCAGACAGATTCAGTCAGAGATATTGCTCCAGCCTGACAGTATGTGACCTTGGGGAGCTCCGGAGAATTCAGGACAAATTGGAATTCCAAGTAATTTATTTGGAGTTAAAATATTACTCCGGCCATTCATAGAAATCTTCCCTTTGAAGAGGTATTGATCTCCAATAATGGCAGAATAAACAGTTGAACAAGAATCCTAGAAAGCCAGTTTCAAATGTAGTTCTTCCTTAGGAATGGGAAGATACGGTAAGTTTATGCTCATTCAGGAGCCTTTTCTGAATCACCTCTGTGTGGGGAGGCTGGGCTATGGTTGTCACACAGCAATTTGGGGATGCTACTGGGTACAATTGCACCGCACAAAAATGTGTTACATTGCTGCTGTTTCTATTGTGGGAACACTCCCTAAGTCCAGAGAGACAGTTCAACACAGTTTTGGAGTAGCAATTAATGCAATCAAAAGCAACACTGTAAACGGAGAGTGTTTGGCCTTTCAACTGACACGAGGGTGGCTCTCGCAGAAGTCCTGGCAAGCCAGGGGGGCCAGCTGGTGCTCTGTGCACTGGCAGCCCTGGGCAAACCTCCGCCGGTAGCGGTCGTGCAGGAGGAGGCAGGTCCCACAGCGATGTAACCAGGCCCTGCATCGTGCCTCGGGGCAGAGGACTCCTGCCTCCTCTTCGAAATGGAAGAAGAGTGGAGCCAGTTCAGTCCTGACTTAAATGCAGCACCAACCAACCCTGCGGGGAGCCGGATCTGTTGGTGTCGGACAAATGTGGTCCAGTGAAGTTACGCAGCTGGGCAGCTGAAGTCGGCTGTAGGGCAAGGGCTGAAACCTCAAGGTAGACACTTTTTTTACAGCTCTTCTGTTGAAATTTAGTCTATTCATCCCTGATGCAGCATCTCCAGAGAGCTACATATAGTTGGTACATATAGCCTAGATACCCTGTCCTGGTAACAGGTGCTAATGCTGCAGGAAAGCAAGGAGCAACCTGCAAGTTCACTGCCACCGCTCTGCCCACTGGGCCCCTGTACCACAGGTGGCTTGGCAGGGTAGGAACAGCGAGGAGCTTGAGGAGCAGCCATCTCTAAGGAGAGGCTCAAAATAATGTGATTGCATTAGTCGTTTCTCTGTTAAGGAACAAATGTGTGAACAGGAGATTATTTTGTTGTGAGCAGAACAGGAAAGGCAGGTGATTTCTCCTGGTGAGGTCAGGACCTTTTGTTTCTCCATTGCTTAAGCAAAAGCAAACAAAGGTACTTGCTGGAGAAGCAAGGATGTTGCTCCACACGGTTGGAAACAGAAATACAAAATAGAGCATTCACTAGGAAACAAAACCAGTGTTAATTTGGTAAAAATGTTTTTAAATACCTTTCTATGAGAGGCAGCTAAAACCACTGACAGTCATATGTCTTGAAAATTACTACTAATCAAATCATGCCCTTTTTTTCCCCAGTAAAATGCTTTGTGTCCTGCTGTTTGTCACACTTGTCTTGTTACTCTTGATTATACCTGTTTGAGACTTATGCTTTGACTTAAATAGAACAATGCTGTTGTCTCAGTGAAGCTGTTACTTGTTTCTTATGGCCACTTAATGCCATCCTGTGGTGCAAGATCATTCTTTTGTTTCACGTTGCTCAGCTCGGCTTATGTGGTATTGAAATTTGAATAATAAATGATGACTCGGGCATCCTATTTCATATGCAGCCTTGTCCTGTCTTCCCGGCAATGACAGTATTCATGAAGTGGAAGTAGGACTTGGTTGATAACGATGTCTTGGACAGCAGAGAGGAGGGTGACTGCTGAGGGAACCGTTCTAAGACCAATTGTTAAACTTATCTACAGTGGGTTTCTACTTCATGTGCATTTGAAGAGTTAGCCTCTATCAGCAGCTAATTGTGCTACCTGCTTCTTTTTGTAAGTAAATGACTTCTCCATCTGCAGTGGCTGTATTTCCCATAAGGGATCTATTGCACTTTTGCACATGCAGAATGAGAGAGGGCTCTGGAGCCAGAGGTTCCACAAAGCAGAGCAATGAGAACAAGTACAACAATAAGAACAATGTAAGGAATGAGCTAACCTAGAAAAGTGGAAAACCATGGACTTGTAATTTGCCTGTGCTTATGGTACAGTCTCTGAAACCACTTAAGACGTGAAATGTGAAGCTATGTAAAAGAAAAGCTGTAATCTTTGGCTCACCCCAGAAATCTTAATTTCAGGACAGTAGAATTAGCTTCCATGCGTATTCCTTATTTCACTTGTGTTGGGGAGAACTTTAAAAATATGGAAATGGGAATTTTTAAGTTACTTAAGACCAGAGGTGCATTTGTAGCCACTAGCATGCTGTCTGGTAATGCACATGGAGAAGCAGGGGGAAAAATCCTAGCCTTCAGACTGCGGAGTTGCTAAGGCAGGTACCACAACTGGGTGGGTGTGCTGCCCGCTGGCAGTGCAGGAGAGGACGCAGCTGCAGAATCTCTGCCTGCTGCTTTAGCAGGCTGCTGTTTGCTTCCCCTGGGTGCCTCAGAGAAGAGCCCGGCTCCTTAGTATTGAAAGCTAGAGCACCTTCCTCTCGTCCCTTACCTATAAAATAAATTCAGAGTACTGCTTGCAGAGTACCACTGTACTGGTAAGGCAATGAGAAGACTCTCTCTGACCATTTGCTTGAGGGCAGGATTTGCCTCTGTATTTCTCTTGCTATCATTTAGCTATAAAACACAGGAAGTAATCTTTTCCTATGTCATAGGGATATAGGCAGCTCAGTTAAAGTTTATGAAGCATGATCTGAGATCTTTGGAGCCAGAGCATTATGGATATGCAAAGCAAGACTTTAAGTTATTCATTACTGTTTATGATACTTTGCATCTTATTTTTTCAAGCAGAACAATAGCTTGATCAGGAAATAGGTCTGACTTCATGGGAAGGAACATGATTTTGAGGAGGAGAGAAATGTGGTAATTATTAATTATATATTGTAGCTTCCCTAGCGCATCATTTCATCCACATACCTGGAATACGCTACATGGAGTGGATGGTAGGACTTTATGCTAGGATTTCTCTGTTTCAAAAAATGTAATATTCATGTACACTTCTCTGTTGAAATACACTTGAAACTATTTTGTGATGCAACATTTGATTTTTCTGTTGACAGTGATCTGCTTGTGGTCACATAAAATACCTCCTAGCTTAGATCTGACAATGAACACTGAGGATTTGTTTACAAATGGTTTAGAAAAGAAGATTTACTTTGCTTTAAGGGCAGCTGGGAAGACTCCTTTGATTGGATTACAGAAAGTGAGAGCAGTAAATAAAACCTGATCCCCAATATTTAATATATCAGTGTCATGAAAGAAGAAAAGATTAACTGTCATGTCAAGATGTGGTAACTGTAAGTCCACTGGTTGGCTATTTAACTGGTAAAATTAAAGGAGGAGCAAACAGAACCCATCTGCCCACCCTTTGCTTTTCAGAAAACCCAGAAATGGAAGCTTTGAATTTTGACAGGCGAAATGTTTTCTGATTATTTGCCAGCTCTTTCTCATCTGATTTGAGTGGTCCTGCCAAGTTTCATGAAAAGAGTATCTTTAAACTGTCTCCAGACACTCTGCTAGATCATTGTCGCTCCATTATTTCAACAGAGCTGTGTAATTTTGCATCATCAGAGCACTGTTCCTCTTTATTTATGCTCTCCATTAAACCAGGAAATCCTTATCTAACGTATCTGGTTGCGTAGCACTCATGACATTATTAAGAGCAGGTGAAGCATCTCCAGCCTACTCTCATCCCTTAAATTGAATCTGAGTTTTCTGGTTCATACTTTGTACAGATTGTAATGCTAATGCTCTTTTTCTAACTTGATTTGAGCCTCTATCACAGCCCTGAATCCGTTGTGGAGCCCCTGTAGCAATGAATAAGGTAAATTATGTACATGGACTAAAAATAACAGGGTGATACACTATGACCTGTCACAGATTCTTTCTGCATTTATATGAATCAAAATACATTAGCAGTGAATAACATCCTGTTATGGAACTCTTAGAAGTGATATAAAACCAGTTCTGTTGGCACATCACAGTAAGAACTGGGATCACGACAGCCTATTTGATAGCACAGCAGATAAGGTGGAAAAGTTCAGCATTCTACCTCAGAACCTGCTGTCGTTTTCCTGAGATAACCTAACATCTGTGGCTTGAAAAAAACCCAACATTTCAATCTGCTTTTGGCTTACATCGGTAAGTCCTGGTAATGAATGAATATTTGTTATTTTGCTTAAATATCAGGCATTTACGAAAAGGTAGGAGTGTGGTCATTAGTTACACTATAACTAGCAGTAGTTACATTATAACTACATTTTTCTACCATCTTTTCTTGGACTCTGTGTCAACAGTCTCCATACAAAAGAACTGCTAACGGCACTTTGGTTGTAGGCTCAGTGCCACCACTCAGCTTTCTGGCTTTTGAGCTAAGATTTAATCACAAAGCAGCAGCTGAACTTTGTGGCTATGTACTTAAAAGATGATCAGGCACCTTTAAATCAGTTCAGCCCATGGGCCCAGAGGAGAGAAAAGTCAGCTCCGGAGTGCACACAGATGCACTGAAGCTTTTTCATCCACATGTGGGCAAACTTTTATGCTGAAGCTATATTAAATTGCTGAAGGCAAACAAAGCTACTTTGTTAGGTAGTCTTAAGGTTTATTTTTACCTGATGATGACATTTGCATTGGGAGTGAGGTACAGCAGTAGAAAGCCCACAAGGGCAGCATCAATGGAACAGGTATTGAAAAGAACAAAAAACTCCCGTTCTTTTTAAGTCCTCCATACTTGTAAATGTGAGACCTATTGCTGCGATAAATGAAAGGGTCATGAGCAAATGCACTAGAGGATGATGAAATAGCATAGGTGTATGAAATACAATACTGACTTTCCAAAGTTTGTTTAAAACCAGTGCAGCCTGCCCAGCCTGCTCTGGCTTCGCCCAGAGTTTACCTAGGGAAAGGGTGCCTATCACATTGCTCTGAGTGGCTCTGCGGATCTTGCTGTCTGGTATGGTATTTTCTTAATCAATGGTGTATTAATAACTATGTATCTCACTGCCTGCCCTACCCTGGAGCCTGCAGTCCTGGCTCCCCCCGCTTCCCATCCTTTCCCCCCCCTTCCTGCTGCCATGGGAGGTGGAGCAGGTTCTCCTTCCCTCTCTCCGGCCCAGATGGCCTGTTCACAACCAAGTGTAAAATGCCAATGTGGATTCTGCCGTACGGGGGCTATCTGTGGGCTACGGGGAGTGTGTGCTGGCTCCACTGCGCTCGCAGCAGGGCTTCTGGAGAGAGGTGCGAGAAAAACCAGGGAGCAGCAAAGAGGATTAGCTGCATCTACAGGGCTGCTGTCAAAGTACCTGAAAAGCTTGTTTTAAAAAACAATCTGATTGCATGTAGGAGTAATTTCAGTGGCCTGCACTTCTTAGCTCTTATTTTGTGTATTGTGGTATGTGTCAGGGAGCAGAACTTAATAGTACTTCACCCGTATGAACCTCGGTGATTGCATGCAGCTTCAGCAGAATAACAAAATTAATTCTCTGATGACTTCACAGTAGTTTTTGGGGATAATAAGCTGACCTTTTGCATTTATTTTGTACCTAGAAAACACTACTAATTCATTAAGACAGGGATCTGCAGATTAACATCTTAAGTATTATTGCAAACAAAAAATTTTGTTATTTATAAAGATTTAAAATGCTACCTACTTGAACCTGTTAGTGCACAAAATTTAAAACACAAGTATAAAACTGTGCCATATAAGATTCAAATATTATAGGCTTCTAAAATTTACATGCTATGAATAGTAACTACAAATAATGTCAGTGGAGAATACAGATAATGTAAACAGTCATTGGTTTCTATTCTGATGATAAATTATTCATTAATCACTGTTAGTCTATTGCCTCATTTAAAAATCAGTTACGTAGATGAAACATGCTCACTTTTAGGTCATTCTTCTAATGAATAATTTCACTGGTATATCACCACACAATGTCACAATATGGTGATCAATAAAAATAATAAAACACTAGCTTATTTAGAAGATAAACATAACAAATACCATTCTATGTAGATCAAAACTTCATTTCCACTAGGGCTACAGTAGAGCCTTGTCCTAAGATTCAATATTGTTTCTCATTTTCACTATTAAAGAATTGTTATAGCTTGAGAGAGAAATTTCTACGGATGTGAGTTACATCACTTGTTAGAATCAACTGCACATGCTCATCATTGCCTGCTCTGGGATATTTTGGTCCTCAGAGGGGGATTATGGCCAATGCTTGTACTATTATCTCAATTGCTTGAATTCTCTGGCACACTCTTTCTATTAGAAAAAGGTCTAAGTACACAAAAACATAGTCCATTTGTAACTGACGAAGAAACTAGTCAGGAGGTTTGCTGACAGCAAATTTCATTTAGATAGTTTTACTATAAGCAACTTACTCTACATGTGCATTTTGCATTCAAATTGTTCTTTATTAAGATCCTTCCCTAATAATACAAAAATGCATTTATAAAGCCTGAAAGTGGTTTCTATAATAAGATTTTTAATGAGTTGGAATATTAAATTAAGTTTTGTAGAAATGCTTGAGGTGTTGTTATAACTAACTCACAAACTGTACACCATTAACTTTATCATAAAGAGTAATTTTTAGCTTCTCTTCATGCAACAATATACAGCTCTGAAGTAGTAACTATCAGCTACTTGGCACTGCAAATTGTGTTTTGTTGACTATTTAGCAGTAATGTCTGTGGTTGTAATACCTGAGCCCTGCTGCAAGAGTCATCCAGCTGTTCAGTCAGCCTGGCGTGGTCTTATTCCTGGCTGGTCCTGGACTGCATTTTCAGGCCCTGTGCTCTTTGCTGCATGACACAAATGAGAGCAGCCCAGCGGCATCGCAGCCTGGTCTGCTGGAGCCTGGCTGAGATCAGTTCTCCGTCCAGTGCGAGCTCGGAGATTCACGTTCTCGCTCCTTTGCTTGTAGCTGAGTTTCCTTAAAAGTAAGAAACTGTGGAAATATCCCCACGTTTGCTGTCTGAGTGGCCAGTGCACAGCAGATGAAGCATGTCTTAACCTTACACAGCTGGTGTGCAAATCAAAATGATTGATGTGATTGCATAGTAAGCAGCAAGTCAGAGTTTTACAGAAGTATTTTTGCATTCTGTAGTTAATTCTGAAGTATCTGACGTTAGATGTATAACTTAGATTGCCCTTTCATTACCATCTACTGGTAGTATAGGAAACTTATGCTCCTAACTTTTAAAAAGCAGGGAAAACCCTACCTCAGGGTCTTCCAGAACAACTAATCTTGCTTGTGAGTTGCTGCCCTCTTTGCTCCTGGCAAAAATGCCATGTGTTACTGCATGATGACTGCATGCCTGGTCATGTAACTAGGACTCAATGTAGGTCCTATCCTATCACCAAATGTGTCTTTCCCACATGACAGATGCACTTGACCCCCCTTAACCAAACCAGCAGCAGTTTGGTACAAGCTCCAAAGGAGGTAAAGGCCTGAGCCGTACCTGGGCCAAGAACTCCTCTAGGAAACCTACAAAGGAGCAGAGTGACGCAGTGAAAGTTGTGGGTACAAGTTGTCTCGTGCATATCTCTCCAACTGTATGCAATTTGACTACAAGCCAACACTTTATCCCATAAATATGACAGCCTAAGTGAGCCTTCTTTGAGCTCTCTCTGCTAGGCAGCGTGGCTGCATGGCGGTGATCACCAGCAACGAGATCTTTTACCAATGACGGATTGTTGGATGAGCCCAATTTGAGTTCTGCCTGGATGGCAACTGGACTGCACGCCAGGCAACTCTCCCCGTGAGCAGGGACGTCTCTCAATGTTAAGAGATATTAATCATTTAGCTTAAATAAGTAAGTTTTAAACAGAATGAATCACTTGAAGTTATAATGTTGTGTGATTTAGTATGCTGTTTGCTTAGCTTTACTTAGCAGGAGTAGCTAGATTTGCTGAAGTCTTGGGCCGCAAGCTGTAAACTTCCACTTAGATTTACTGAACATGTACCTACTTAGTCATAACAGGGGCCTCCAGAGCCAGTGTAAATCAGAAGATAAGGAGGCTTCAAGGCTACAACTGTCAACAGCACCCGCAACTCGACAAGATAACGAACGGCCTGTCTGGAGACAGTGAAGGAATCCAATAAGGAGTCAGAAGGTGTCAGGCCAGAATCACGATTGGACCAAAGGGCATGTGGAGGACATGCGAAGAGCGTGTGAAGAGTGTTTGAGGGGTGGGTGAAGTCTGTAAGGGTGTAATTGTCCAGGGATTTCTTTGTTTGGGTCCTTCCTTCCTCCTCTTCTCCTTCCCCGCCACCCCGCCCTTCCATCGGTCCCCCTGCAGGCACCCAGCTCAAGCTGACCCTGCTGCTGTACCACTCTATGAAATTATTTATTTTTATAAGACTCAATGCCTGAGAGTCTGTTTCGGGAAACTGAGGGCTCGAACTTTGGAGCAAACTAACACCAGATGCCTGGATGGATTGGTAAGTGATTAATAGCATGCTAAACTTTGAAATATGAACTAAGTGATATAAAGGATCAATTGTGCACATATAATTCCATTAGCCATAAACCATTGACCAAGTCTAAGACTAAGTCTGGATCCAGCCGCACCTACACTCCTCTCTGAGAAGGAGTTTAGAAAGCAAGGAGGTCCATTCTGAACCTCGTGACTCAACGGGAGGCTTTCCTTACCCTTTGAATCTCTTAGATATAAACCGTTGACCAAGTCTGAGACTAAGTTTGGATCTAGCCGCACCTAAGCTCCATTAGGAGTTTAGAAAGCAAGGGGGTCCATTCTGAACCTCGTGACTCAACGGGAGGGTCTCCCTTACCTTTTTGCATCTCCAATCTCTGTGCAAATCATGGAAAATTAATTCTAACTCGCTTTTCCTTTGTATGTTTCTCCCATTTAGTAAGTAATAGAGCGAACCTTGCTATCGAACTCTGTAAGTCACACTTTTACAGATTCTTTAAGTGATCTAAAACACCCATCCGTGACAAATGGGCGTAGTCAGCAGGATGGCAAGTAGCATCACTGATTATTTACAGAGGCATGGAGTAAGTCCAAGTCCCAGATTCTCAGAAGAATGGGCTTGTGATAATTGGCATGATTGGAAAGCTGTGGAAGAACAGCTAAAGGTGACATCCCATAATGGGGAATATTTCTTATTACCTGGTGGATGAGGAAACGGGGTGTGCTCCACTGTTTGCATAAGAGGCCAACAGTAGATGAGGGGTGAAACAATCTGCATCGCACCTAATTTGGATGTCAGAAGTTGTCTAAAACAGATGATGTGAGTACCTTTCTTAGAGGTCTTCTAACTCATTTGTAAATGTATGGACACTTTCTGTTTGTTATTCACATTTTACTTCACTTCATATACTCTTTGTTTGCCTTCTCACTTCTTATTCTTCTGTCTGAGGTTTGTCATACCTCAAAGTGGCAGGCCACTGAAAAATCTCCCAGTGAGTTGGAAGTATAACATATGTTTTGTCTTGATTTTGATTTTGACTCCAAGAATCTTGACATGGTATGAGAAAAGCTCCGTTCCTCCAAATCCCTGTGCTGTGACAGTGGGCCAGTCACAATAGCTTACCCTGTCTCGACTCCTTCAGCTACCAAATGATGGTAATGATATGTACCTCTGTCAAGCGCTAGGAGAACAGCAGCATTATAAGTAAAACCAAAGCATTACAATGATCTATTACATAGATTTAGCACCCTGCATTAGTTGAAGTTTCTAACCCCAGGGAAGCAAGGAGCTGTTGGCTATGCAGGCTTGGAAGTGTAATGCTATGTGTCACTGGCAAGATCTACAACCCAACCAGAGAAAACAATAGCTAGAAAAGATGCTTCATGCCATAGGGATGGCAATGGCTTTCTCATTCCAAACAAAAAAGAAAATCAAACATTTTTTACTGATAACATTTGGTTAAGGTATATTGTTATTACCGCTCGCTTTTAATTAGAAGATATTAAATGCTGCCAGTGAACTAGCAGTGCTGAGGAATACAGAGCTGCTGCTGAATATTCAGCAAGGCTAACTGCAGCTATCAAGGCACCTACCATTGCAGCAAATGGGCTGCAACATCAGATTTTAATATATAGGGCCAATGCTCTTAAACTGTGGTGTAGCTCAGCCATACTGCCTCTCTTCATGAGATTGATGGGGATTCTGCTGTGTTTGCCACACTCTGCAGAGCACTGGAGGGCATTCAGCATGTTAAGAAAGGTCAAAACAAGACTACATCAGCTTCTGAACCTAAAAACTCTGAACTCTTTGCTACCTATTAGGACGAATGAAGAAAAGCTGTGTTTTGATGTGTGACGTCCCAAAGAATTGCTTGAGGCAGATGAGAAAGTTACTGCTACTTAAAGGAAGGAGCAGTTGTCTGCAGGCTAGATCTCTCAAAGCAAGTACCACAGCACAGCTCCAGCAAGCTGCCATTTCAAACAAAACCTATGTCCTCAGTGAACTGGCTGGAGGTTCAGTAATGAAGTGCTCTTCTCAACAGTCATTAAAATTTTTCCATCCTTTAATTTGGTTAAAGGGAAAAAAGCTCACTGTTTATTTTCAGGTATTATGGAAGCTGGAATAAACAATGTTTAAAGAAATACACCATGGCCTGACATATGCTACGAGTAAATCACACTTTTAAAAGCTTGTAATATGCATTGTTCCAGCTTGTTGAGAGATAGGAGACTCTCGCTTGGCAGAACATGGAAATAAACCTAAAATAAAGACGGCTCATACGCAAAACCTCGGTATCTCCCAGACCTGGGCTGGGTCACGCACCAGCTGCAGGGAGGTTCTCCGCTGTTTGGGGAGCATTCAGATATTAATTAAGTAGCTTGTTTACTGCTAGCCAGAGAACCTCTCTTCTCAGAGCTTTGGACTGAGCGTCACCACAGCTGGGCTCCAGTCTCGCCTGTGTTACCACTTGCTGGCTGAGTCATTTCAGCTCTCCAAGCCTGACTGGTTCTTTCCTGTGCCAAGGGCTTTGGAAGGACCCCTCCTCGACCGTGAGCCTGGGCTGCGCCCAGTACTGTCACTGCAGCTTCAGCTGATGTCTCTAATGCAAAGATGGGTAATATACACTCTTGACCTATGCTTATTTGTAAATATTTTCATTTTTTGCAGGTCACTAACTGCCCTGTTTGACTTCGAAAAAATATTTTTCTTGTCTTTCTTCCTCACGTAAAAATGGTACTCTAGACCCTGGCTTCTAATATCCTGGCTATTATGTTATCAGCACTGATGTGTTTAAAAATATGCAGAAAAAAGGCAAAATAAATGTTTTTCTATTTGCTTATGTCCTCATCCATGCACACTCATTCTGGTAAATCTGATACAGTATTTACACAAGTTATTTTCTTCTTTTTATATCACATTAAATGAAGGGTGCTCAGAGAAAAAGAAAGACCTGTGCTGGTCTGGGAGGAAGGTGGTGCACAACAAGCTGGGGATTGACCCTCTTAATGTCATGCTGCTATTGATGATATACTTAAGTACTGCTTCTTTCTTTATAAGGATGTAGGCTGGGGCAAGGCAGTAATGTGAAAGACTGCCACAGAGTGTGACTCAGGGCATAAGTATGTAACTACAAGCCTGCTGCATCGCAGCTATGGTCAGCATTACACCCGCCAGGAATTTCTTCTGGCAGCTCTGCCAGGTTGTGAAAGAAAAATATTGTGGAAAGTTTCTGTTCCCCAGCTTTCCCTCTCATCTGGTCAGAAATCCCATTGCATAAATGTAAGTTTCACAGAGGGGCTTCTGTAGTCACTTTCCTTCTTAGTCTTTTCAGGAGTGCCGTTTTCTAGTTTTTGTTAAAATTTTAATGAAAGGTGAATTAATACAGTGCATAATGTTTTTCAGTTACAAGTCATGCTAGAATTTCTGCTAGTCCAATTACATTTAAATTAAGTAAAAACCTGGACATAAGAGCAGCTCTCCCTGTCTTCAAACTACTTTTACTCTTGTGACATTTAATAAAGGTCCTATGTATCCAGAATTAAGAACAACTTAAATTCTGCAGCCAGATCTGTGAGGTTGGTGCTGCTCTGCTGGAAATTCTACACCACTTTCAGCTTAACTAAAATCTGCATGCTTTTATTAATAAGCTATGGCAATTGTAAATGCAGAGAATAAATGAGAACATAGTTCTTTTCCAGCACTCTTCTCTCTCCTTTCTGCACGTTCTGCTGTCTGCATGGCTCATGCAGGTCATCCAAAGGTACTTCTTGCATCACCATTGCCTAAACTGTGCAACTCGCCTTTCAATACCTAGGGAAATGGAGAGTGGGCACTGCAAGAGAGTTCCAGTAACCTGGATTTATGGATCGTTACAGCTATGGAGATGGAATGGTGTGATTTTAGCCACTAACCTTGAAATCTTACTCTTAACTGAAGCCATATAAAAGCAAAGTATTTCTTTACAAAATCCAAAATAGACTAAGTTACAATGGCAAATATAGAAAAAGAAGTACACTTATCTGAAAATCAAATTTAATAGCTTGTCCTTCTTATCCTCTCTTCTCTATATGCAGCTGATAGGCTGCGGGTGGCTAACGAATCCATGCTGTAAGGAAATGCCCTCCCTCAGTCCCCAGGCTGCAGGACAGCAGAGAGCCACCGGCTGAGATATCCGCCAGTTGGCTTCCTTTTCTTCCCTCTTCCCTGTCTTGTGGATCACTCAGTGGGTCATTCAAAATCAAATCTTCTCTCCCCTCTGCTTTGCCTCATGTATTATTAATTCTTAGCTAATTTAGGAGGCAATTTCAAAGTTCTCCTTCTGGATGATTAAGGGTCCCTACTTTTTCAGAGATGCTTATTTCCCTTTGGTAGACATGGTGGCAAAATCCCCTGTGCTTAGTGAGACAGCTTAAAAATTATTGACCATTGAGAAGTGATATACTTTCTTGGTAGACAATGTCCAAATCTGCACTGAATCTATAAATGTGTCATACTTCATACAAGCCTATAATGGAGATTAATGCTTGTGGCTTATTATTGGCTTTTGATAGACACTATGCACGATAGTATTCAACCATTTTAGGATGATAATAGGTTTGGGGTGTTTCACTTCATGTCCTACCTTTTAAAGATATGCTGATAGTCTCTGAAACAGTTAAAAATCTTGATACTTGTATCGCTAAGCTGATGTTTCAGCTTCAGTTTAGTAAAGCAGCTCACACACCTCAGACAACTAATATGTCAGGCTGTCTGGACCTCCAGGAGTGAAACGGTTTAAAAATTATCTTTCTGACCATAACAGTTGGGATCATTATATTTTTCACTGAAAGCTGAGCATATAGAGTGTAATACTACCACAGAGGATGGAGTCTGTAGCCAGTCAGAATCTAGGCATTCTTGAATACTTGGGAATTCAAAATACAATTTTTCTAAGTCCCATAAAATTTGCATTTTAATTTGTTTCTTTATGGAGTATTTTATTGTTGCAGATATGAATTCAAAGGTATGGCTGTCCTGTTACCAAAGAATCCCACTGTGAGTATTACAGTTTTGAAGGTACTGTTGTGCTTACAAGAGACTCAGGACTCAACCCTAAACCTCTTTTTCTTCCTCTGCTACCATGCTGCTGCTCTGTGACTTGAAATGAACCTGTTTGTCCAACAATAAAAACATATAATAATGATTATTATTATATGTCTCACAGAGGACTTGTGAGACTTAATTTATACTCGTACAGCATTTGTGATCTTTGGATGAAAGGCGCTTATGACATCTAAGTGCAATATATTACTAAATCTTCACATCTTGTTGCAAACCTCTCTAGGATAGAGTGCTCCCATCAAGCCTTCACTGTACGTGCCTGAGCACCTTAACTTTAGCTAATACTCAGACTAGTTTCCTTCAAGAACAAGCCCTAACACATGAATGCTATTAACTTGTTAATTCTGAGGAACCCCAGACTGCTTTGTTTTACTTGTGTCCGAGAAAAATAGAGCAAAACCAACTGAAAGTGAGGAAGACAGAAGAGTATGAAAATTAGTCCTGATGTTGTTGTTGGCTTTGTCTTTTTGTTACTCTCAACCTGCACTATTAATGCATTGCCCAGCTGAGTGTGGTTTTAACAGGGCCCTGCATAGGGTGTTGCATCTAATTCCAAAAGGGACAGGCTGAGGAAGCACACTGCAAGTAAGGAGCAAGCTGAGGAGCAGACGTATGTTGGATACTATAATGATAGCCTGGTGGTTTATTCTACTGTTTACCAGTAATAAAACTATGTGGTGTCTGAATAAGAATATGTTGTATACTAAAACTTTTCCTTTTCAACTGAGCATGTATGCCTGCTGTTTCTCTACCATTAAGAACATGCCTTTAGCACTGTTAGACAATCAAAAGCCAGAGTTTTTAAGGTTTAGGTCTGGTGATCCCTAAGCTTTAAGTCTGGGATGATCCCAGCAACGTTTTGAAATATAAATACAACTAAGAATGAAAATCAGTGCAGGGCAATTTGTGTCTGAACTAAAATAATACTACAGGGCTGAAAAAGAAGTCTAGAGATATGTAAACAGTCTACAGCTTTTAGGACCACGTTTGTGCAGAGCCATATTTTGTTCAGCAGTGCATGTCTTTAATCGGAGAGAGCTGCATTGCCTCAGGTTGAGTTGGAGCTGTGAGATATTTTGTGCCTCCAAATACCTCGTTCATCCTGAGGAGCACTTGTATGTGTCAGTGGCCTTGGTCCCTTCTCACTCACGCCAGTGAGTTCCTGTGCCCCAAGGCCAAGGCTTAACTCTGCCTGCCCTTGTGCAGAAAGCAGGAGGGATGTGACTACCCTGACACTCCAATCCCTTTGAAAACCTGCACCAGGACCGCAGCAATACCATATTTTGATTACTTATCACAGGATGATGACTTCTACTTTACATACTCTGTGCCTATAATGGTTGTAAATTATCAGTTTTGCCCTTTTAAAATCATATTTTACATCTGCTAAGTCACCACATTAGACAGCAAGCACAATATTGGACTGATATCTGAACTAAAAAATAAGAACTATAGACGTGTAAATTTGACATAAAGATGATAGTTATGGTCCAAGTCTTGACGAGTCAACATATCACTGGACTGCATCTCATACTGCTGACAGTATTTGTTAAAAGTTGCTGCTGTTCATGGGGGGAGTTGAGATGATAGCTGCTGTTTATTCTCAAAATGCAGATATCTTTGTTGGGTTCAGATATTGCAAAAGGTTAATGAGATATTATGTCACACGTCGCCAGAAATTCTCTGAAGTTTGCAAGCAGACGGTTAGTAATGCAGTGTGACAAGCTGCTCTTGTTCTCCAGCTACATCAGCACTCCTAAAGGACAGCAGACTACACAGAAGATTACTCTCAAAATTATAAAGTACATTAGTTTTGGGGATGGCAACCTGAAGTTTTTTAAAAAAAAAAAAAAATCCATTCTGGAAACATAATGAATTTAAGAACAGGATTATTTCTGACTTCCATCTCTAATCTGTTGCTCTTCTATTCAGCACTCATTTTCAGATTTCCAGAGTGAGTTGATGTGCCTTTTACTACATAATGTTTCTGAAACTGTTTATGCTACATAAGAAAGAAAACTGTATCTGCTTTGTATGGTCGATAGAGCAAATTACAATTTTCAAATGGAAAATACCATTTACTCTAGAGAGGAATATTTGTGACCTCAGAAACATTTGGATTTTTCTATTATTTCCAAATTACAAAGACAAGAAGAGTTAGGTATGACAAGGAAAATTACTGAGGTGCCCTGGTCTGTTGTCACTACTTCACCATGAGATTTTTGTTTGCTGTAGCAGGTCAGCTTTAAATTACAGCTAACAGCATGAAATTCCTGTGGAGCATGAGGAATAGAAAAAAAAAAACCCAAAACATTAGCTTATGGATTGCTTTCTGGTGCTTTTTTAGCCTTGTAGCCTAAGGCACAGCAGAAGTCACTAGCTCTACTTGTGATAGTGAAGTCTCGTCTTAAGATTACTCAGCCACTCATGCTCATGACACCACAGCTCCATGCTTACCAGACCAGCCGTGCCATACCAGAGCTGCAGGCGTTTGCACCTCTCCGAAAATCTTGTTTGGAGGGTTTACCAGTCCAAGCTTGAGGAAGAGCCTGGGAAGAGGCTTTGGTATTTTCTCATGGATTGATGTAAAGCACTGGGTACAATGCTGGGAGAGTTTTAGATGCAGAAAAGCTCAACAGTGGCTGCAGTTAAGGACCCAGACTACGGCAGCTCTGGGGGCTGCGTGTTGGCTGCAGGAGGTGGGAGAATGCTGCCGGTGCCCACAGCATGGGCTGCTCTCCGCTTTGGTGCCCATGAAGGCAGGGCGCTGCATCTACGCTGGCTTCATGGGCGGCGGAGGAAGCCTGCAGCCTAGTTCTGGCTAAACTCTGGCTAAAACTGCAGGAGTTTTGGTGTTTTGAGAGGCAGTGCTACAGAAAGGTTTTTATGCGCAGCTATTTTGGGCAGATTGTCTTCAAATGGTCTCACAAGGTATTTGTAGCTTTTACTTAAATTCTCTAAGCTGCCAGCTGCGTTGACTGTATTTATTCAGTGACTGAAAAGACTGTTGTAGTAACTGAACACTGTAATTGGTCCTCGCAATCCGGATTATTTTTGTGATATTAGCAAAACCACTGTTCACGTCTACCTTCTAGCATGCCAGCAACTGCTACTTTTTGTGGTTATCTGTTCTTCTAAAACTCAAAACCAGATCCAGGATATAAGCTATTATTAAAGAACTCTGTCATATAGGGTATGCCATTTAGGTCAAATTTGCCTCTTATGCGTATGTATTGAATCTCCCACTAGTGCAAGCTACAGGAACCACAGTTCTGTGAAACTCATATGCTAAAAAGTATTTCAGCTGAGTAGATCTGAAAGAATAATTTTATCTAGAATATTTAATACAGAAAGATGTTTAAGTGATCCCAGTTAAACTGCTGCTAGACAAACAGACAAGTGGGAAGACTATGTACAGTAAAGCAATTAAAAACCAGAATGCCACAATGCATCACCTTAGCTGCATTTTCCAAAGGGTGTTTATGATACCCAAATCCTGAAGTGAGGAGTGTGTGAGGACAGCATGAGAAGATAATAAGGAAGAGTAGGGGAGACGCTATGTTGTTCAATATCCACCGTATTTTTGAGTGTAGGAACTGTGTGAAGGTGGTTGGCACCGTTGTAGGTTCACACAGCCAGGACAGAAGCTGACTAGAACGCTGCTTCCATGAGCCTCATAGATAAGAGAGAAAGTGGCCGCTCAGGTGGGCAAATATGTATTTTATCTTCTAATTTCTGAATTTCTCAATTCAAAAGAGACTGTGTCTCTCCAGGCTGCTTTAAACTCCAATGTCTTGCCCCAAAAATCATTTTGGCTTGCCCTTGGCTTTGGGTCAGCTGCAGTTCAGTCACACTCCAATAGATAGTCTAGTGCCACAGCAGTCAGCCTCTTTAAATGATTGTCGTGGTTTAACCCCAGTCAGCAACTCAGCACCACGCAGCCGTTTCCCCCTCCCCCTCCCAGTGGGGTGAGGAGGAGGAAAGCAAAGGAAAAAAAATAAAACTCGTGGGTTGAGATAAGAACAGTTTAATAACTAAAGTAAAATATAATACTAACAATAGTAATAATGAAATATAATAATAATAGTAATGAAAAGGAATGCAACAAAAAAAAAGGGGGGGGGGGAAACCAGTGATGCACAATGCAATTGCTCACCACCCGCTGACCGACGCCCAGTTAGTTCCCGAACCGCGATCCGCGCCTCCCGGCCAACTCCCCCCTGTTTATATACTGGGCATGATGTTCCATGGTATGGAATACCCCTTTGGCTAGTTCAGGTCAGCTGCCCCGGCTCTGCTCCCTCCCAGCTTCTTGCACACCTGCTTGCTGGCAGAGCATGGGAAACTGAAAAGTCCTTGGCTTAAGATAAGCGCTACTTAGCAACAACTAAAACATCAGAGTGTTAGCAACACCATTCTCACACTAAATCCAAAACACAGCACTGTACCAGCTACTAAAAAGAAAGTTAACTCTGTCCCAGCCGAAACCAGGACAATGATACTATAGATCCATCTCCCTGCATTGCTCAAAGAAATGCCTCAACAGCAGTCATCTTAAAGGCCATGATGTTTCAGCGTGGCACAACGAACAAATTGTCTTTTCATTGTTTCCTTTCTAACCTATACACAGGTTATTTACTTTGCTTTGTTGTCACATCCGTGTTTCTACATCACTTCCCTGTAAAGCTTTCAACCAGAAATGACTCCATGGACTGTGCTAGTTGGAAAAAATTTGGAAATGGATTCCCATCCCGGAAAAACAGTCCAGATTCCAAAAAACATACTATTCTGAACTAGAAAATATACTGCAAAGCTGCCATGTTCTGTGAAAAGTCTTACTTTTACAAAAAGAGTATTACTCCGTGGCAATATAATTCACAGAAATATTTCCAACAAGCTCCACTCCATGGACTTTCTTACTTATATCTTTAAAAATGAAGAAGCTGTTTTCAAGTCAGCAGTGTGCATGAAACTGCCTGTCCAGTGATGAAAGAGTATACTGCCACCAATACTTTTTATTGTTAAAAATATTGTAATAACGTAGTTCAACAACTTTGTGATTATGATAAAAGGTTTTAAAAAATCTTTATTCCTTCTTGTAAGAGAAGTAGAGATTGATCACCTTTATAGTTACCAATGGTGCAGTCATTTCTGCCTTTAAGAGCACCCTATACTCTGCCAAGGGAATATTGTCTTCAATTTTAGGAACGGTTTATTGCTTTCAAAGTTTTCATATCAGTTAAGGGATTTCATTTTCAAAGATTCTCACTCTGGAGGAATGCCCCTTTGAGGTTTTCCTCACAGAAAGAGGTGCCTGCTTTGAAGATTTTCATTTTTTAAAAAACAGTCACATTTCTGGGGTGTCCTCTTTGAAGACATTTTTCTGTAACACTTAAAAGGTTTCCATTTTTAATATCTTTTGCCACCATGGACAGCATCCATTTGAAAATATTTTTCCTCTATGATATTCTTTTTGATAATTTATGCAGTCTTGTAGGATTCCATAAAATAATCCCTATTAAAAAAGCCCAGGAACATAATGCTGTTCCTACATAAGGTGCAAAGCGGTTTGGACAAACTTCTGTAGGATGGGATTTTATGAGAGCACAGTTTTGGAAAAATTGTACAAAAATAATTCCATTTTCTAACATCAAAGAATAAAGTGGAAAGGTGAGCTCATCTGTCACTTACATGACCTTTTAAAAATTACTGTGAGACACTTTTTACTCCTTTTAAATTATTTGAGTTCAGAGTTCAAGTTCTGGTATTCCTGAAATCAATAGCAGAAGTCCCATTTCAGTCCAGTTGTGCAAAGAACATTCTTTGAAATTGCTGTGAGTTTTCTTTCTTTGTTTGAGAACATATTGCTTTAATTTACTATGTTATTAGGGATTTGGAGTCTTTTCCTTGCTGGTGTTGAGTTTTTAAAAAAAAATGTATGTTTTCTCCATTTCTTTTTTGTCACATTTTTAGTAATCATAATTATCATGTCTGTAGAACTAGGCAACCTCAGACCTTGTACAAGACTGGGCTCACTGTGTATGTTACATAAAGTCTTCTGTCCGATATTGGTCTGTGAGTTAGACAGAGGGTGAGTCAAACTACATCTAAGCAGCCCCTTAAGCTTACATCTAAGCCTAGTTTTGGGATATTTACTCAGGCTGTGGCTTAAACCTCTGGCCTGAGCTCGCTCCTGGCTGCAGGGTGCAGAGCAGGAAGGGCTGTCAGACTGCAAATGAGCAGCCGGAGGCAGGAGGCTTGGGGTCTTGAGGCTCTCCTCTGATAAAAATGACTGTGAGTCCGTCTAGATAGCTTCAGTGCAAAGTCAAACTAGATGAGCTTAGATTACCTGCAGCAGTAGATTTGCTTGATTTTCCACTGGAACAAAAGAAAAGTCCCCCCTGCCAAAGCAGGCATGTCGGATGAGGAGGTTAATCATTGCCACCTCTCAGCTACCAGTCACCGCCTACCTGCTGAGACGTTATGCCAGACTGGGCACTAATTTGCACAAAGCAGCAGCTTGCCAGGGAGTCACCGGGCTAAATGCTTGAGCTCAGTTAAGTTAGCCATACCCTTATACAAGAGTACCGTTAGCCAAAATTCAGGCATCTTCAGCTCAAAAATAAAAATCATCTTGAAGTCCCTAAATTTGTACTTCATCAGGTCCTCAAATGGAGAACCTTTGTTACCTGCAACACTGATTGGCAAAAGCTATAGTAATAATGAGGGAGTCTCCAAGAATTAAAGCCAGTCTTTTCTGATTGTGAGTCTTTTATGTAACCCACACATAAAAATAAACATTAAATAATGATTTAAAAAGTATTGTGCTTAGAGATTTTTTATTGGGTTGTATGACTGTCTGGTAGGTGGGACAGCTATGCTGTCCGCAACATAAAGATCTAGGCTGGTAAAAGCAGACATCATTAAGGGAGCAGTCCTCATCAGTACTGGTCAGCCATATCACAGTCAGGTGAAAACTAGGTTCTCACAACCGATTAAATTACTTTAATAACACACTTGGAGAGCAATCATAGCTTTAGTGTTGGAATATTTCACTTGTGTCTTGTAGAGTGCCATGCAAGCACTTACACTCCTGCTTGTGACAACAGAAGGATCTACACTTTTTTTTAGTTCAAGAAGCAGACAACTTCCTACCCTTTGTCTTATAACCTCAACAGACATCTTTGCATTCAGAAAAAAAAGATTCATTTCACTTCTTTGCCATGACAGAATACAGCTTTCTCTTCCCAGAGCTGCAGCCCTGACTGTACACGACCCACAACATGATCTTCACTCCACTACCAATCAGCTGAGGCAAAAACCAAGAAACCCCTATAGTATTAAAGATGTTTGCAATCACCACTGGCATAAAATGTTTGTAACAAAAAGTAAAACTGATCTCCAGCCCTGAAGAAAGTAAATGGACGTGTATTTAATCACAGTGGTAGAAAAAGGTGAATTTGCTCTGCAAAATAAATTTCCAGGTGGATATCCTACAAGCAAGAGAGGGAAAGTGGGCAGGCAAATAATAATCTAGTTGTCAAGAATGGACCTTTAGACCCATACTAATGTTTACTGAAGTACGGTATGAGGTATGTCACATGTTTTGGTGTTTGAGATGGTAGAGAGCAGTAACACTCCCAGCCCACCCAAGATAAGCTGTCTTTCTAGCAAGAGTGCTAGAAATAAAATGCTGGAGAGCAGCCTGTGGGATTCAGACCAGCAAGACAAGTTCTGACCCGAACTTGAAACAGAGACATTTATTTAGGGCACTGTGCTTGTAAGAGCTACTTGATAGCTTCAAAACTTAGTTCAATAAAACAAAGTAAATCAACACAGACTGCTGGGAAGAAATGTTGATTAAGGATATTGTTTACAGGAGGACAAAAAGATGAATAGCTACTAATAAATGTTGGGACTTTGCTCAAAGGCATCTGGGGAATTTATGAAGTTGATAAGAACTGGTTTAAGATAGAATAATGTGGTTTAATATAACAAAGACTGGTAAACTGAATGATCAACCTTTCCCATAATATCCAGAGGATCTGTTGTACTTAGCAACACCATTCAATGACACTACTGTTAATAATACAAGGAAACTAAAGAGACAGGGCTATTTAGTTTGGTGATAGGGACAAATGAAGAGTTGTTACTGTGTAAGTGCATCTAATAGCAAAAAGTATCATATTCTTTGAAGGAGTCACTAAGTTTGAGTTTTAGCATAGTCTGATAGAAACAACATGATGTAATTTCAAAAAAAGAATTTGTTGAAATGCTCTGCCCAAAGCTCTTGAGAGGAACTAAGCTGATACAGGATTAACAGGTACATTCTTCGATATATTAACAACTTGTTAATTATTATTTATTAATACTAGGTTATTAAAAGATATTAAATGAAGGGCAAGAAAAAACGGTCTATTTTTTACAGTAAAGGGAGGTCACTGGTAGTGCACCACAGGGACCTGCACTGTTCAGCACATTCTTAAATGATCTGGAAAAAAGAGTGATTATCGAGGCGACCAAGTTTGCTGATGATGCTGAATTATTCATGGTAATAAAAACAAAAGCTGACCGTGAAGAATTGTGGAAAGCTCTCATGATACTGTGTGACTGAATGATAAAATGGCAAGTTAAATTCTGTGCTGAAAAATGGAAGTAATATGCAAGGGAGAAAAGAAGCGAAACTATACATGCAAAATCCTGGAATCTAAATGAATGACTTCCACACAGCAAAGAGTGCTTGAGTTGTGGGGGGTTCTGTGAAAACATCAGCTCATGGCTTAGCAGCATTCAAACATGCAAATGAGATTGGTATTACCAGAAAAAAAAGAATATAAACCCAGAAATAAACCAGAAAGCATTTATTATGCACCCGTATAAAGGCGTTGGATTTGTAACTTGAATAATGAGGACCATTATGGTCTTCTAGAACCGGATTAGGAAAGGTGTAGAAAAAGGCAAAACAAATTACTGAAAATATGGAATGACTTCTAATAGAGGAGACATTAAATTTACTAGGACTCTTGAAATATAACTGAAGATGATATGATGAAGGTATATGCATTCATGAACGGCACGGTTAGGTGAACAGGAAAAATTATCCACCTATTTTTTTAAGAAAAGAACTGATGGACATTGAAGGAAATTATCAGGCAGTGGGCTTGAAACAAACAAAAGAAAGCACTTTTCACACAATGATTTCTTAAAGTGTGTAACTTCTTGCCCTAGAATGCTGTGGATGTCAAAAAGTGCTCAGGCAAATTGTTGGGCAAGATATTCTCTGAGAGTGTGGATTCTATTTTTTTTTCCCAGCAACTCCAGGGACTCAATTTGGGACAATGTACTGCAGCAAATATCTTTGTGTGCTTCCTAATTCCTACAATCTTTCACTATGCATACACCACTAACTCCTCATACTGCTGCTGAACTACACAGGCTATTATTTATTAGCTGTTCTTGTAATAAAAAGGAAACAACCAATGAAAGTGAAACATCTAAATATGTCGATGATCAAAGGAAATTATTTTTGAAAACAAAATATTATTGCAGCAATAAGATTACTAGGATTTAAAAAGTACGGAACTTTTGTACAGCTAATAATAATATCTACACTTAAATTTTGGTTAGAATAAAATGGATAGAGGATATAAGCCCTCACGTTTCATAATATAAAAACTGAATGTGGAGGGTTTTGCTAGAGATGTTTTACTGAATGGTTGCCTATTACTGGACATTTTAGCCGCCTTCTGAAATATCTGATGCAGGACTTCAGCAGAAAGTTGACAGGTCCCTTTAGACAAGGGGCTGGTTTTGGCAAGAATTTTTTTCTGACCTTCTAAAACATGAGAAAGACAAAGCAAAGACATACTTTAGCAACAGAGAAAACAGATGACCAAGTCATTGTTTATACTATCACAATGCCCAAAATATGGTAGACATTTTACAAGGCATCCAAAAGCATACTAAAAATAATGTAATAGTATAAAAAGGCACAGCTATGAAGAGGAAAGTGGAATACCACACTGAACAAACAAATGAGCAAGAGGATGCTATGGCATTTTATTAGTAACATGCTGATTGTTGCTATCTTTTTTTCCCTTCTAAAATTAAATGCTCTAGGTAAAATCCTGATTGATTAATTATCACTTTTATTGATGGTTTCAGGAGGACCAGAGTTTTGCTCTATAAAGTCACATCCCTTATTTCACCAAGATTTGCAAACTCAGTTCCAGTGTCTTTTCTGCTACACACTCAACATGCGCTCCTCAGTCTCCCTTATATGGAAGAGCATCTAACTCAGAGGATAAACTGAATGAGTATTAGCTCACTTAATCAGATGATTCTGGTAGGTGTCATGAAAGAAGGAGAAAACAGGAATATTACAAAAGAGATGGGAAACACAGGTTCGAAGATGGCATTACTATAAAGGCAAAGGAGGTAAGCAAGACAGGCAGTGAGACAGATAAGTCAGATGGAAAGACAGATTCTCTACTCATTGCTAAGAAGTAGAAGGATCAGTACTTCTACCAATACAAAACCAGACAAGATGTATTTAGATTTATAAGGGGGAAAAAAGACAAAAAAATCCCCAATACAATGTGGCAACAAACAGGAGTGAAGGCAGTGGCAAATGAGAAAAACCAACTATAACCCCAACCTCCAACAGTGCAAAGCCTACGAAACATGCCAGAATCTACAGGAATTATATCTATACAGAGTAAATATATAAAAATGCACTGGATTTATAGAGATGGTTATAAGCAATTCTGAATCTCTGAAGTCCTCGATGTTACTTTCAAGCATAGTACTTCTTTAGCACATGCAATCAACAAAGAATGCTACAACCAGATACTTTTTTTGGTAAAAAAAAAAAAATATTGAAAGCAAAAAAGTAAAGAATAGCATTTGGCATGATGAACTTCATATACAATCCAAGCAAATGAAATCTTTAAGAGGGATTTTATAAGAATGAGAATAATAAATCATTTAGTCTAGTGGTCAGTGATGGGCACTGAAGACAGCTGCTGAAAGAGAAGGTAGTTGCAGATATCCAAATGATATTGGAATTTAGGAGAAGCAATATTAGTTATTTTCCACGTAGTAAATCGATTGCTGCAGAGAACCTGAGTGACTTTTCCAGAACAGAACAACAAAAAGTCACAGAGTTGAATGAGAATTTGCATGTACTCCTAATTGTTAAGTTAGTTACTGGGCTACTCATGGGGTCAGTTAGAGGAGAGGGAGACAGGGGTAGTAAAGCATAGTGAAAATTTTCTAGTTATGGAGATATGCATAGTTTTTTGGCTCTTAAATTCTTTATCAAGCTTCATTGCAATAGTTTCAGTAACAGACTCCAAGGGACTTACACTAACCTGAAAAAATTAAAGTGCAATCAAGTAATGGGCTACCTCGTCAAAACTTATTTTTGAAACCGGTATTGCCAGATCATAATATAGGAAATACAGAAGATGTTTTGAATACTTTTTAATATCCTTCTGGGTTTGGGAT
Organism: Gymnogyps californianus; assembly: GCF_018139145.2. Classification (NCBI taxonomy): domain Eukaryota; kingdom Metazoa; phylum Chordata; class Aves; order Accipitriformes; family Cathartidae; genus Gymnogyps; species Gymnogyps californianus. Next base: position 16,232,749 of record NC_059478.1, on the reverse strand, counting down.
CTTTTAGGAACATTTGGATCACATTTTCAAATTTTCCTTCATAGGTATAAAATCTTTAGTTTGACTTTTTGTTTGAATGCAATCCAGGATTGTCCCATGAACAGCTCTTTCTAGAAACTCTGTATCAAACATCGTAAGATTTGTGATGAAATGCTGAGACCTGGCAAAAAATAATGCGGGGGAAAAGCGTGTTTCCTAATGGCCACATAGAGCAAATAGTTTGTACCCTGCTATGGTAGTTTACAGAGTACCATGGCTACACCAATTTCTGTGAAGAAACAGCCTAACTCACTGCAATAGTTAATTTATGCGTTCTTCTTAATGATTTTTTGAAATAGCAGTAGTGGTCAGCTATGCAGTCAACAGGTTGTTTCCTTATAAATGACTGTGTAGGCGAAGGCACCGAGGGATGAGGACCGGGCCCCCTGTCAGGGTTGGGCCCTCTGAGGGGATGAGGTGTGCGAGGGTGCCCGGGCCTGGCGCAGCCTCTCCAAACGTTTGCCATGACGAGAAGGGACAGGCTCCCGGGGCCGGGAAGTGCTGGCACCAAGTGCGGAAAGCCTCTCCGCGAAACAAGTGCGGTCCGGCGGGTCAGTTGCGGCCCCGGGCGGGGCGGCAGAGACCGCCGAGGGACCGAGGAGTCCCCGGAGCGGGCCTGCCCCCATCGCCCCCAGCGGCCTCGGGCGCTCTCCCCGATCAGGACCGTGAGCCGAGCTCCTCTGAGGCGACCCCTCTCCCTCGCACGCACACACAAACATTCCTGAAGCGGAGCGTTGGGGCAGGAGAAGCGGGAACCGGCCCCTCGCCACACGGCGGGTCCCCGGGGGGGGCGGGGGGTGGTGGTGTGAGGAACGGACACTCGTGCACCGCCGCGCCCCCTTTCCCCCTTCCCGCCCCAGGCGGGGCAGGCTCGCGCCGCCTCGCGAGCCGCGTCAACCCGGGCAGCTGATGGCAAAAACTTCAGCGGCGCTGACGGCGCATGCCCCGGCGGCTGGCGCATGCTCTGTAGCGGCGAGGGACGAGGAGCGGAATCCGGCACTCGGCAACGTCCGGCGGTTTTCGTGCAGGCCAGGCCGCCATTTTCTCACAGCCTCCTCGTACGCGTTGCCTGCGCGGCTGTCTGTCCCGCTTGTCCGCGCTTTGTCCTGCTCGGCGATGGACGGGTGAGTAATGACCGGGGCGGTGGGGGTGAAGGCACCGCCGCGGTTGTGCCGCCGGTCGGTCGTGGGACCTGTCCCAGTGCCGGGGGCTCGCTCCCCGCCGCGGCTGGCTGTCGGCAGGCGGGTGTCCCCGAGGGTGTGGGGAGCGGCCGCTGCCCCGGCGGCGGTGGGGACTGGCGGGCTTCCCGCCGCGGGACAGCTGAAGCCTGAGGCCCAGTACGGGGGGGGAAGAGGGAGTTCAGCCTCTCCGTAACGCGGGCCCCTCGCTAGGGTCTTCCGTTTAAATTGCTGAGGGCTTTGGGCCGCCCCCTACTTAGTGTAGTGCCCGAGACGCCGGATCTCCCTGTAAAGAGGGAGGGCGATCTACCCCCATCCGTCTCCTGTTTTCTCCTTCTCCGCATTTGCCTACTCCCTTCCCCCTTCCCCCCCCCCCCCAGCCGTGGGGTGAGGAGGGGCGCTCTGTAGGGCTCGGGTTTGTTTTGGAGCTGGCTGGAGGGGAGGAGCAGTACCAGCAGGAGCCAGATGTCGAGCTCTTTTGTTTTCAGAAACCGCCTAATAAGCCCTCCGGCTTTCCCCACTTCGCAGGTGGAAAGATGCCTTTGTGTATGCTGGAGACTGGCTGTAAAAGCCAAAGAAGGGAAGGTTTTGAAGGAGTCAGCCATACGGGACAGCGAGGGCCCTCGGTCCTGGCCGGGAGCTGGGGTGGGCAGTCACTATACACAAGGCCTTCTTTCTGTTGGACCTGAAAAATGAGGCTGGTGGTTGTAGCCTTCGTCAGTGTGAATACAACATCTTCCAGCTTCCAAATTTCCCATTAAGTTGTTTACTCTGCTTCAAACAGAGAAGCAATCTCTTTGGTATGCTTTAAGCATATAACCTTTCAACTGTGAGAGTTTTAAAGGCTTTTTATGGTTAGTTGTGATTATAATGTTGGGAGTTACAAATCCTGTCTGAGAAGTCTTGTCATTAATGAGTATTGCATTGTGGAATGCTTTCACATATTCATGTTTTGCTTTCATTTTTTTTGGTGTGGACTTAGGTTTCTTTTGGGATTGTGTTACTGTGAGTTATGATGTCACAGTCTCTAAGAAAAAGATGTACCTTGACATACCTGTTGCAGAGTTTTGTATAGGTGTACCTGATTAAATTTCATTAGATTTCATATAAATGTACCTGCCAGTGCGTTCTTTTTTCCAAGTTAATTTCAAAAAATGTGGTCATTGCGTTCTGCTGTAAGAGGATCTGCGGGGTAGGCTATGTTGCTGAACTAGCTATCTAGTTAATAGGCATGTGTGAGAAAAGTTCTGTACTTACTTTTAAATTCTTTTATTTTCACCCTGTGATCTCATGTAGTCCAGAAACCCAAGTTTCCTAAATAAATTTTCTGGCAGTGCTGCTTTGGAGTAATGTTTACTTGAAACTTTGGACTTTTTTGGAGAAGCCTATAAGCTGGGGGAGCTCAGTGGCTTTTGTAGGGTTCTTTTGTACTTCCCCTCAGTCCTGCTGTGCTCTTTGAACATATTTTCTTGATTGGGGAAGTTGTTGGCTATTTCGATTCCTCATTATTTTGGCATTGCAATACATTGAAAAGTTGGTTTTATGAGGATAAATTGGTTGACTTGTGTTCTTGTTTTTTTCTTTTTTTACAGCATTGTCACTGATGTTGCAGTTGGTGTGAAGGTAGGATGTACACTTAGCAAATAAGGGGGCAAATTGTTGATACAAAATGAACTACTTTGAGCATCAGTAATTGCAAGTTGTAAGATTTTAACTAGTCATTGTCAGCTGATATTTAGTCAGCAGTATATGCTTTATTAACCAAAAATCCCTAGAGGTAAATTGGAGGCTCTACACAAAAGACTTTTCTAGGCACTGAACTGTAAACAGTGGTTCTAGATTAATGTAGTGGTGTCAGCTTCTTATTTTAAAGCTTAATTTTGCAGATTTTTTTTCAAAACAACACTTTCTCATTGGTGCATGGTGACTGTAAAAGATGTGTTTTCTTCTCTCCCCCCCCATCCTTTTTTCAAAACAGTTACCACTGAAGTTAAAAAAAGAAGTGACTGTGTAATAGGACACAAAAATATGGGAGGTAGAATTTGTTATGTAGACAGAGAAGTTGGCCTTTGCTTTGCTTTGCTTTTTATTTCTCAAGTTCAGTTATGAATTCATCATATTTGTTATAAAAAGGAAAGAGCTTCCAAATGGTTGTTAATTTACTGTTTATTTCACTTTTGTATTCAAATCTGTTGCAGGAGTTAGATCAGTACTTCACAGAAGCAGACTGAGAAATAATGAGAATGTGAAGATATATGGGACAAGGGAACTTTAGGTTATGTTAATGAATGCATGCAAGCAATTCTATTTCAGTGGTAGAAACGTAGAAGTTTTCTAGTGCCTACAGTTAAGTCTCCACATTTGTCCAGGGACTCTGTAGCTATACTACGTAGCTGCCTTTTCACCTGAAGCTGATCTGTGTTAACTGCTTGGTAAGCCAGGTTTTGTCTAGTAAAGCTCTTTGGCTCGGATTCAGTATTGGTCCTGCTGGATTTGGACTAGTTCTTATGTAATACAGCTAGCCTGTAGATACAGCAGCTGTTTTGTCAGATGTACCTGTATTATGTTTCTGAGCAAGCTTGCTTCTAGGAGGAGCTGTAAGAAGTCAGTTATATAGATTCTGGACCCATCTGGCTCCATATATTCATGCAGTATTCGAGACAAGCTTAAAATCACTCTCTGAATCAAGAGGAAAGTGTAGTTATTAAAGTACTTCTGTGGGAGCTAATCCCAATCAGAAATACGAGCTGGCATGATTGTTTCTCTGCTGCCTGGGAGGACAAAGTGTTAACTGATTAAAACTTTAGGAATGTATTTAATAGTTTGGAGGAATACCTAAGGAAGTTCAAGTCTTTCAGAAGTGAACTGCCCCATGTGAATAGCTTTGGGGCAAAACAATTTATAAATTGCCCTCAATTGTGTCTAATGAAGAAGCAATTTCAGGTAGACCATCTATTGCTTGAACCTTAAATTCTGGCATTCTCACTTCAGAAGTAAATGGATTCAGTATCCTTTTCATTCTTAACTATGAGTGACTTAGAATCTTATGAGAATTTGAGCATTCACAAAACATGTTGTAAGCATGTAGTGCAATTTTGGAACCGTATTTTCAGATACTAGCCAGACGATGAAATAAAGACACTTCAGATGACGTAACTGCTTCTTCCTGTTGATTGCAGAAGTGATGTTATGAATATAATATAAGAAAGAAGGCAAGACAGGTGTATCGGAGGTAGTGATTAAAATAAATACAAGGAAAGGCACAAGTGTCAAAAAGGTGTGCTCTTTGCCTTGTAAAAATGGACTTATTCTCTGGATTTTAAAAGGAAACAACCCATTTGCACACGGAAGTAGTGGGAATAAATAAAAAGGATGACGGCTTTCTGAAGAAAGCTGTTAAATATGGGAGGAGTAAACTGGATTGTATTCTGGAGCTTCTGTAATTCTCTCAAGATACTAATAAGAATGGAAAATGGAATTTCTCACTAATTGGTATATGCAGTTTGAGTAGTAATCTAATGCTAGCTTCAGTCATGTTTTGTGGAAGGCCATGTGAAACATTTGTCTTTTATGTTCTCTGGTGACTGTTTGTTGCTTTTGATGAACTGATGTTTTAAAGTTGAGGAATGCTTTACCTATAGGTGGTATATAAACAACTGGAAACATTCATCTGGCCTTTCCTTGGCTGTTATCTTTTCTTTGGGGTACTTTGGGAATGCGTAGGGAGCAAGTTTGAAGTCGAAGGAGTGGCATCAGCAGTTTTAATGCTCTTTTTACGCTGCTTTTATTGTGACTGGATAGCCGTTGGAAGTGGGCAGGGATTTACCTGTGTGAAATCAACTTATCCAGGATATTTGTTTGACCTGATGCTTTCTTGAGATTTTGCACCTACTGTATATATGCTGATCAGTTACACAGCATATTTGTGATATATTCAGTTATACTTGGAGAAAGGGATTGTGACATATGACCCTTCTGTTTGAAAAATTTGCTTTATTTTATCATCGTCAGTCACGTGGATAGAAATTTGAAAATTATATTAACTATTGTCTGGCTGGTTTCTCTCTTAAACAGAAAAGTGAATATGTTAGTTATATTTTTAAACCCATTCGTAAAAGAGTAATAGTAGAAGTTAACTACTGTAGTCTGGGAATTGTCTTTGAATTAGAAAAGGGCCTTTGAGCTTTGGGGACTGCATGTGGGCAAGGCAAGTATGAAGTAAAAGGAATACTTGCTTATAATGTTTTATTAACAGTTTTATAGTCTCAGAGTTACCTGCTAATGAGGCTGCTAAATTTGAAGCTATTACCATTTATTTGTGCTGTATGCTTTGATTTGATTTAAAACATTTTTGTTCATCAAACTGTCACATGTTCAGTCTTAATTTTATTTATGTGTTGAGTCACCAGAAGTTAACACCAAAAGCCGAGGAAAACATAAAACTCAAAATGGAGGTGAAAAAAATGACAAATACTATTTGAAAACTTGGTTTACATAGAGTAAATGTGGGGATTTGTGCAACTCAATATGTGGTAGTAGCACGCTTCCCAGCTAAAATTTGTCAGAGGAGCAGTGTGCTTTAATTTCTGAAAGTGCTAGAACATGTCAAAACCCAGTCATCTTGTAAGTACATATGAAATAATTCATATTTGATTTGGTCTGTAACGTCTTGTTTTGCTTACCTAGAATTCATGGAGTCAAGGAAATCTCACTCTGTGCACAGTTCACCCCTTACGTTACAATTTATAAAATAATGCAAAAAGAATGAGCTTTAGCTCTGTGTCTGATGTTACTTTGTGAACTCCTGTTGTATATAAGCAGTTAGTCTATTTTTGAATGGAACAGAGCTAAGGATTCCAGTAATGATAGTATATTACATAGTTCATTGATTTTTTTTTAAATTTTCAGTTTCTTGAAGAAATTCTATACGTTTTAAATTTATAGATTTCTTCATGCATAGTTTTAAAAATTGCCATATTATATAAAATGTTTGCTTTTTTGTTTTAAAAAGGTACACCTCAGTTGCTCTGGTTTTGTTACATGAGGTCCTTAGTCACTAAAAATGAAATGGCCTGCTCGTTGGCTTCTAACTTCTCAAACTTCTCATTGCTCGCTGGCTATATAGGTTTGAGTATCAGAATCTAATAACTGTAGTTTGAATTGCTGTCTTGTGTTTGCTTTACATTTATGATGCTTTAATCTGGATAAGTAAACTGATTTGGCATTTGGAGTGTTAGAGCCTTTTTCAACTGTTGAAGTGAATCTATAAAGTATATAATGTATCTTTTCTCTGGAGTAATTAAAACAACCTTCGGAGGGCTATAAAATGTGATGTAAAGAATATACATCACACAGGTGCAGGGAATAACTTGGGTGAACTTTTGGTGCATATTGAAGATGATAGTTCTCTTTTACTGTATTTCACTGTGTGCCACTTCAGTCTAACGTATCATCATTCTCCTGGATGGCATGCGTAGCTGTGCAGTAAATGGGGCCTGAACAATTGAGTGACTCATTCTGTGTATGTGCATTGCACATTTCAGAATGGTTGAGGTGTACTTCTACTTGACAGGAGACAAGAAGCAGTCATTCCTTCATGGATGCATTATTTGGTACATAGCATTTGGGAATTTGTGATGTTGTTGACACTGCTTTGGGCTATGCTGGCCAAAAACAGCTTCAGCTGCCAGGTGTGGACAGCCCCAGTTATACTTAGGAGGGAAAACTCATATATTCCTGTAAACATAGTTTTGTAATGTTTAAAGATGTGGGAATGGCCTTTTTCCCCAAAAGTAAGGGCATCAGTCTTTGCGGTACGTTTAAGAAAAGAGGGAATACTTGGTGTGTATTTAATTGGTTATGTTAGGGTAGGGTAGAAGATGCTAAGAAGCACTGTCCTAGTACTTTCTAATAGTTTTCCAAACAGTAATGTGTCACAAAGTCCCCCTTTTTCCTGGTTGCTGAAATTTAACATTGGGGAATATAATAGTATGGGGGAAGGGCAGTAGCTAAGACCAGAAGAGATACGAGCTGATGGAGAAAAGGAGGAGAGCACAAAGTAGCAGTGTCTGTAAGTACTCTTGAAGCGTTGTCCACTTTTTTTTTTTTTAACTCAAGTTCTGGGGGGTAATCTCTTCTCTTACAAAATTATAGAACACTGACCCTTTTTTGCTACTAATAACTGAGAGTTTCCATGTGGTGGAAACAAATATTGTGGATATATTGTGACTTTTTATTTGAACTGTACACTGTATAATGAAAATACGTGTAGAAAAAAGTCAGTTAGCAATTCTAGCAAGTTGTCAGAAGGTAAGTTTAACCTGAACTTAAGAAATGAGAAGATGTATTTAAATAGCTTTTTCCTTTCAGTTTCTTCTTCTTTTTCTGAAATCTATTTTGCCTTCACTGTTGTCATTCTAGATGCTTAAATAAAAGGAAGGGAGTGGTAGGATAAAAAACTGTTTGACTCATTCATACAAACAAATGCCATGTGTTGGTCTATTGTATTTAAAATATTAGAATGATAGTTTTGAGCTATCTTTGCACGTCTAATATAATTACTAGTAGATTGCTAGTAGATTAGACAAAGAGTCTGCTAAGGGCAGTGATATGAGAAAAATGGGTTGTTTGTGAATTGGAGGAACTGTTTTAATTTTGTGTTAGCTAGGATGTGTTGTATTCAATAATACTTAGTCGTAGCGACAGTAGACAGCAAAAAATGTGCAGAACATTCTAGCATTGAAGTAAGAATGAAGCGTGACCATGTTCAGAAGTTTAGAACTGGCATCTGGATTTGTCTTTTCAGCAGTGGTATGGGGAACATGTCCTCGGTGACAAAAAATAACTTCTTACAATGAAAGACATTTGCTCTCTCTTTAACAGTAACTTCCATAAATTGATCCTGTTTGAAATAACTTTCGTATTTATTCCCAGAACAGACTACTCCAATTCTTTTTTCTTTGTAACTTTTTTTTTCCTTAATGCTCATTCTGCCACTGTAATATATGTGGAAAAATAAGGAGAGCTGAAAATGGAGAGAAAGGAAAAATGTTCAAAATTAGTTTGTGCTCTGTAGCAAGTATTCATCAATGTAAGGAAGGCTTAGTATACCTATTTGATATGTTTTGATGTCTGTCACTAATTGGAAATCACCTATTTTTCATTTGTAACAGAACACCTATATTTGCATCTTAATTGAGGGGGTTATAGGAAGAGAAATGTGATCACCTGCACCATCTGAAAAATATGAGCCAATACCAGCATGAAAATACCTTTCCCATTTCTTAGAGCTTTGGGCCATATTTTCACAAGCAAATCAAGCTGCATTCCAGTTTTCTCTGTCACTGTAATACTTGTGCAACAAACGTTTGGGTAGCCACTGTACAAACCTCTCTTGGGAACTTAGCCAGGATAAAGCTAAGCTGATGCAACAGTGAGTTACATCTTTTTAGTCAGATTTGTACCAAAGTGTGTGGTTGCATAAATGCTTGTAGCAATATGGAATTGGGGAGTACAGAATAGGAACAAGTTGCTGGGGCCAGGGAGAAGGTAGGACTGTTGCTTTTGGTGGTAGTTGGTTCAAATGAGGTTGTGGTTTCACAAGCTGTTAACGGGACTGTGATGTTTGATTTAGGGGTTTGGGTGTTTTTTATAGCTGCAAGTACATACAGCCATTTTTAGCTTTTCATAAAATCAGTTTTTCTATGAATGTGTAACACGAGTATTGAGTATAGACAAAATAGCACTAGCGCTTTTAATTTATTATTGCAAAATAGCAGAGAATCAATTAGAAAATACCTTCTTCATGGATCTTATTTCGAGGTGTAGAAACTGCTACTGAAGGACCAAATCTGTACATCTAGGTGCAATCATTCTCTAACTGGAAAGCTAAGAACATATCCAGGTGGTAGCTCTAGCGAGTTGTTCTCACCTGTTCTAATTTACTACCAGTTATGTACAGCTACTTCAGGGTAACACTTTCTTTCCTGGTAAAAGTGGAATAGAAAGTCTGAAATGCTGGAATAAATTATCTTGTTTGTCTACTTCCTCCTGGATGTTTGAAGCATCGACTGATACTGGACTAGACTCTTGCCTGCAGTCTTTCATTACAATTGAAAGTTTGAAGGTTTCCAAATGAGGCTGGTGGCATGGTTTAAGTGGAGATTTGATTCTTTACTCTTCAGCTTTCTGGTTTAATAGTCCATCTTGATCTTCAGATGCTTTGAGAAATTTGGCTCTTTTCCACATTGTATTTTGAGAACCTGGAGGCTTTTCAGAGGAATTGAGACTTGTCTCCTTTCAGTTTTAAAGACTATTCAGATTCCCTTGATAGCACACTCTCAATTTCTGCAAACTTTGTGTGCTTCCATAAATTAGGTACATGGCATATACCATGCGTATAGGTGCAAGAAAAAAGAATAAAAGCTTAATTTTTTCCTAGATCCTTCCTTACTGAAAAAAAATGAGTGTAAAAATGGTGAAGTTAGTTGTTAGGATATATAAACAATATATGGTTGGCTGAGGACACCATGAAAAAGAATTGAAGTGGGGGAAAAAAGAGAATACAGAGAATGAGTAGGGAAAGGTGGTCATATTGTATCCAGTTAACTTCATACTGAATTAAAAGCAAGTGATGTTATAAGTGAGTTATTAAGCACCCATGGACTTCATGGCCTTAGTTGATAAGAGTTAGTGTAGTCTTTAAAAAAAAAAAAATCAAGTAGACATACTTCTTGTATGTAAGGTTCTGATGAAGTGATAACAGCCTTATAGTTTAAACTGTATGCTTTGTAAAATACCTATGAACCTGCATGGGATTTCTTTTGGTTTGTATACTTGAACTTGGCTTGTCCTGTCCTGAATGAGTCTTCTGTGATCCTATACGTATAAGAGGTGTAACAGTCTATTAATTAGGTAATTTGGATTATGTGTTTTGACAGTAGTGCATATAGTCAGAGCATAAGGCAGATCAAGTATTTCTTCTTCACTGAAGAGTATGTGAGGGTGTATTTATGCAGTGTTTCATTAAAAATGTATTCTGTTAAAAATGAAGCATTCATTAAATTCTGATCCATCACATGTAAACTGAACAAAGTTTATAAATGCTGTGTTTGGGGGTTTAAAGTGTGTTGTCCTGTTGTTTCCAACATCCAGTCCCCAAAGTGAATTCAGATATTGAATATTGAAGCAGTGTGTTTACAAGTGTGTATCTGTTAGAGGGAAATGTTTAATGTCTGGGTTGGAATTCTCATATGCTTTTATTCTTCTCCCATACCGTCAGGTTTCTGGCTTTTTCTTTTAAATTGTTCCCAGATGTTGTTAGAAATGAAGTGTTTTACAATGTTGTTAGATTTCTTTAAATCATGAGATCTGTCTCCTGGCTTGTCATACCCCTTGGGAAATTCATGCCTGTAGGCTGAGAATGACTGTGGTAAATGCGCAGTGCAGCTAAAGGTCTTGTTTTTTCTTTGATCTGGGGGAGGAGAGAGGGGAAAAGGGAAGGGGGGAGGGGGCAAAAGCATCCTGTTCTTGGGAGACATTTGTAATATCGGCAAATTTGAATACTACAAATGAGAGGATTTATCAGAAAATGTATTTTTCAATATCTTTGAGTGTATTCTTTATCTTTTCTAGTGGGAATTTAAGAAATTATTTTAGATCATGCTGTTAACTTCTTAACAAAGTGCAGTTTTGTCACTTGTTTACTGTTTCTAGTAGTATTGGTTTAGTGTTCCTGTAGTATTCTAGTGCATCTACACATGCTTCTAATAAGTCTTCTGTAATACACTCAGTTTGTTATGTTAGGTTCAGCCATAACTTCTGATCAGAGTTTCCATAGCCCTGAATTATTGGGAAAAGAGCTGATAATGTTTCTCTTTCATAGACAGTTGTCAAAAAGTCCTTTGATGCTTAAAAGACTAAACCTCTTTGGTAACTCTCAAGCCGAAGTTGTTACTCTCTGGGTTTTTTTTTTTACCTTGGATGTAATAAAATCTGAGGAATGTTTGAAATATTTAAAGCCCTGTCTGGAATGTGAGGAAAATAGTTGGCAAAGACTTCTAAATAGTATATTTTTTATTAGCCTGGAAGGATAGTATGACTGTAATGACTTCCTGAAATTACATAGCTACTTAATATAACCTGTGATGGCATGAAGCTTTATAGTAGTTTGTTATGGCGGGGGGGGGGGGCGGAATCTGAAATCCTGCTACATAAATCCAGCTTGTGTAGTGAGGGGTTCTGAGTTAGCTATGACTGTTAAAGCAAGGAGCTAGGAGATTAATTTGCTAAGCTAGGGACTTTTTCTTTCTCTTTGTATAATTGATTTTGTAAATTGTAGAAGAGACAGAGTATATACAATAACTGTACTCACAGAAATTAAGTGAAATATCAAAGTGGTATCTTCAATTTACAGTATATAAAATAATTTTTGTATACAGAATAGAATCATAGAATGGTTAGGGTTGGAAGGGACCGTAAAGATCGTCTAGTTCCAAACCCCCTGCCATGGGCAGGGACACCTTCCACTAGATCGGGTTGCTCAAAGCCCCATCCAGCCTGGCCTTGAACACTTCCAAGGAGGGGGCATCCATAACTTCTCTGGCCAACCTGTTCCAGTGTCTCACCACCCTCACAGTACAGAATTTCTTCCTACTATCTAATTTAAATCTACCCTCTTTCAGTTTAAAACCGTTACCCCTCGTCCTACCACTACCCTCCCTGATAAAGAGTCCCTCCCCATCTTTCCTGTAGGCCCTCTTTAAGTACCGGAAGGCCGCTATAAGGTCTCCCCGGAGCCTTCTCTTCTCCAGGCTGAACAACCTCAACTCTCTCAGCCTATCCTCATAGGGGAGGTGCTCCAGCCCTCTGATCATCTTCGTGGCCTTCTGGACCAGCTTGAGCAGGTCCATGTCTGTCTTATGCTGGGGGCTCCAGAGTTGAACGCAGTACTTCAGGTGGGGTCTCACGAGAGTGGAGTAGAGGGGGAGAATCACCTCCCTCGACTTGCTAGCCGCATTTCTTTTGATGCAGCCCAGGATGCAACTGGCTTTCTGGGCTGTGAGCGCACATTGCTGGCTCATATTCAGTTTTTCATCCACTAATACCCCCAAGTCCTTCTCCACAGGGCTGCTCTCAATCCACTCGTTGCCCAGCCTGTATTTGTGCTTGGGATTGCCCCAACCCATGTGCAGGACCTTGCATTTGGCCTTGTTGAACTTCATGAGGTTCACACGGGCCCACCTCTCAAGCCTGTCAAGGTCCCTCTGGATGGCATCCCTTCCCTCCAGCGTGTCAACTGCACCACACGGCTTGGTGTCACTGGCAGACTTGCTGAGGGTGCACTCAATCCCACTGTCCATGTCGCCGAAAAATTATGTTGAACAGCACCAGTCTCAATACCGACCCCTGAGGAACGCCACTCATCACTGCTCTCCACTCGGACACCAAGCCGTTGACCACAACTCTTTGAGTGCGACCATCCAGCCAATTCCTTATCCACCGAGTGGGCCATCCGTCAAATCCATGTCTCTCCAATTTAGAAACAAGGATGTTGTGCGGGACAGTGTCAAATGCTTTGCACAAGTCCAGGTGGATGACATCTGTTGCTCTTCCCTTATCCACCAACGTTGTCAGGCACGATTTGCCCTTAGTGAAGCCATGTTGGCTGTCACTCAGTCACCTCCTTATTTTCCATGTGCCTTAGCATAGTTCCCAGGAGGATCTGCTCCATGATCTTACCGGACACAGAGGTGAGACTGACTGGCCTGTAGTTCCCCGGGTCTTCCTTTTTTCCCTTTTTAAAAATGGGTGTTATGTTTCCCCTTTTCCAGTCAGTGGGAACTTCCCCAGACTGCCATGACTTGTCAGATATGATGGATAGTGGCTTAGCCACTTCATCTGCCAGTTCCCTCAGGACCCGTGGATGCATCTCATCAGGTCCCACGTACTTGTGCACCTTCAGGTTCCTTAGATGGTCTTGAACCTGGTCTCCTACAGTGGGCAGTTCTTCGTTCTCCCAGTCCCCGCCTTTGCCTTCTGCGACTTGAGCAGTGTGGCTGGAGCACTTGCCAGTGAAGACTGAGGCAAAAAAGTCATTGAGTACCTCAGCCTTCTCCATCTCCCGGGTAACCAGGTCTCCTGTTTCCTTCTGGAGAGGGCCTACATTTTTCCTAGTCTATTTCCCTAGTGCCTATATTATAAAAATATATAATTTTTAAGTTTCTTTGAAATATGTATTCAAAGTCTGAGTTGGTATATTTTTCATCTTTTTCTGAAAGTGATCGTACGTGTCAGTTTTATGTAATTCCATTGGTTGAAGCCATACATTAACATGCTGTTTTCACACCACAGATTGAAATGCTGTCATGGGGGCAAGGGTGTGATAACATGGGCTTCATTGAAAGGACAGTATTGGCTCTGCAACAAATTTAAGGTTCGCTCACTGCAAGAAGTTAGTTTGGCAATTCCCTTGTTTATTTTGTGTAATAGTATTTTGGCAGATGCTGGTTTCATGAAGAAATGTTCTAGATATCTCTGATCTGAATAGTTAGTGGTTTAGCTTTTATGGAAGATTAATATAGATTAATGTTCTGGACATTGAAGACAATGGACAATAGAAGACTGGACAATAGAAGTATGGCATTGAAACTTGTGCTGTTGAGGACTAGCTGTCTGGAGATGACCTATTAATAGTATAATAGCAATTTGTACTTCTTATTTTGTCCCTTATAATCTTCTTCCCTCATGCTAAAATGGATATTCAGTTAGTCTCTACGTTGCTATTATCGGAACTTTCCTTTGCAGTCTATGACAAAATAAAATCATGGCGGTGTTTTTTGTTCATTTGTTATTTTAACTTAGATTTGGACATTTCTGGGATCTATGTGTTTGTGCTCTTCAGTCTTGTTTACAATCTCAAACTTGCTTTGATTCTTTAGAACACAGCAGTTTGCACAGATGGGGAAAAGAGCTAAGTGAACATTGCTCTTGGATCTCCCATTCTTCACTGAATCTGATTCGCTGTGTTCTTCAGAGATCTGAGTTTAGTTTCCTTATCTCTGAAACACTTGATAGAATTTACCTAAATTAGTTTAAAGGTTTCTTTGCTTTGCATGATTTGACTAGAAGAACTGGCGTGCTTGCGAATAAGACTAGTGAATGTTCAAGGTGCTTGGGAAATGGGTTATAATTCTGAAATTTGTGTGTGAGATAGTGGAGTGATGGAGGGCTTTGCCCTTGGAGCAAGATTCCAGTCCTTTCTGGCTTAACACCCTCTCAAAGAAGATGCACATAAAAACGATGCCAAGCACCCCAAACCACAAATTGAATAGTCTTATCTATGCTGAATAAATGTAAGTAAAATAAGTATTTATGTCTATGCTGTCATTCAGGAGGTGCTTGTGTCACATAGTAGTGCCAGTCTGAGTACACATTGGCTTACATGAAATGCTTATATTAAATTGCTTTATTAGACAACTGTCATCTTAAGATAACCCTTCTGAAGGAAATGATGATTACCAGGAAGTTACTGCTTTTGATTCTGTAATTAACTGCTCTGTGTCCAAGTACATCATGTGTCTTTTGCTGCATAGCTGGTTTTAAAGTTACATACTGAATGAAGTGCAGAGGTGTCTAGGCTGCTTAAGAACCGATAAGGAAGAATAACCATATATATCTAATAAGATGATTACTCACATGGTAAGAGATATCTTTGTCTTTTACCAAAAGCTTGGCAAGTATGTATGGGAGTGAGTTAGCAGAGGTTTCCTATACATTTGTGATTTCATGGTGAACAGGAAGAACATTCCACATATGAACCTGTACATCTGTGAACATTGATTTATGAGAACAAATGTAGAATTTATGATACATGCCAATATAAGGGATTCACATTTACTTGTTCTTCTGAAGCAAAACTGTTAAAACTTTTTCAAGTGTAATGACAAGATCTTGTGATTGACTCTGAATGTATTCATGAAATGCAAAATATGTTTCAAAATGAAGAGAAAACTCTTAACTGTTCATGAAACACAAATACAGTAACTGAATATCCACTCTATTGAGTAATTTGTGCTCCTTTTGGGTTTTTGTCCTGTGGATTAAGAAATTAACAGCTTTTTGAAAGCCTGATTTACTATGAACCAGAAGTTTATGTAATCACACGTGTGTTCTGCTAGTCAGCAGTTGCTGATGTAAGTAACTTTTTGAAGCTGAAGACAACTCAAATTTGAGATATTTCAGAATTGTAAAGTTCCTGCAGGTTTTGGGAAGAGCATTCATTTGGTACTTGGCATGCTTCAGCTGTTTACGACGTAACTGCTGTGCCATAGCAAATCAATGCCTGGCATATTAAGGAAAAAAAAAATGCTGCTGAATTATCTTAATATGCCTGACTATGAACTGATTCAGTTTCTGCTGCTACTTCTGCCTATTCAGTTGAGCCGTCCAGGCTACAGACAAGGGCTTCCAAGCAAGGCTAGGTGGATAGTTGTGAGCAGAAATAAGGGCAGTTATCACTGAGTGAGCTAATACTGCTAGTAATCTTGAACTTTGCAATATTCTACCCATGTAAATATTATGTTAGAAAAGTAGGACATTAAAGAGAAAGAAGGAATGTTTGTTTCAACTTATACTGAGTGCCTGGGTTAGTGTATTGTATTTACAGTAGAAAGCAATGTAGTTTGAGTAACGGAGAATTTCCATAACTTCTCTAACTTGTTTCTCAGTTTTGTCCAGCTAAATTTTTCCTTAGTTATATCTGATTAGAGATCTGTTCTTACATTGAGAAGGACAAGACGCGGTCCTTCTCATGGTCCTACCTAATCTTGGTATTAGGCATTACTCAATTTTAAAGAAAATCTGTTGTTGATTTGATAGGCATAGCTTTGTTGATTGCTGTGTACCCTTAAGAGCTTAGAGTATTTAATAAACTGTATAAAGATTCTTCAGAGCTGATGTTGAAAACTAAGTAAACTTTAACGGGTCTATGAGTGCATACACATATATACTATTTTTAAGAGCTTCTAGATTTCAGGTGTGGATTAAACTTTAACATACTGTTCTGTGTATGGACACACATAGAGTGCACTATGATAAAATGGTAAAGGTTTGATTTTATGCGTCTTGCAACTGTGCTGCCTAGAAAGGTGATATCCTCAGGTTAATTTAGTATGCAGTAGTGAGGTCCCCTGTAAAACATATTCGCTAACTATTCCTGAGATTCTATTGTAGTGTCCACAACAGAATTAAAAACATTTATTTTTATAAAGACGATAGTAACTGTTTTGTTTCCTCATCTCCATTTTAGCAGTGACCTGGATTAGTGTTAAGGGTGCTGGGGAAATACTTTTGAAGTGGGGAAAGAACCAATAAGAAATTAAATATAATCTTCAAAGGATGTCAGGTTTATTCCCTTTTAAAATTTTTTTTAGTGAAAGATCACCTAAATATTTTGGGGACTTTTTGAGAGATTAAGTCTTGAGGGATGGAGGGGGTTGGGGATAAAAGAAAAAAGGGGGGGGGGGAAAGGCATGAAAAGTGGCAAAATACTCTTCAGCTATGTCAAATGCCCATCTTGCAAATAATCTGAGAGGAAAAGATTATCTTGTATGTTTTTGATATAAACCCTCCTCTGATTTTTGCAGCCCACTTTCGAGTCGTTTTCAAAAAGACCATCTAATTGATAATTGTCATGTTTTAAGAATTATAATGAAGATGTAATTCCCTGCCCTAACTTGTATTTTGCAGGACAAATGGATGTCCCCAAAATGAAAATTGATAATTTCCTATGAAGAAAAGTCTTTTTTTTTTTTTTTTTTTTAAATAGGGGTGTTAGAATTGAGCTAAACTCCATATTTCTATTTGTATAGATTTCCCTTGTAGTTTCAGCTAGATATAATAATTCAATATAGACATATATTAAAATATTAAAACAATAATTTATGTTATTGAAATAGACTAAATATATTTAATTATAATAATATTTTAATTTGAAATGCTGGACAAAATTATTGTTCAGCAGTTCTCATTGTGTCTGGAGGTGGCTACATTTCAGTGGTGGGTGAAACAACTGTGCTTAAGCTGCTCTCATTTCAAAGATTGCCATGTAAATATACTGCTTTACTTAGATCTCAAGTTGTTGCACTTATCTGAAAAGAGGAAGTCTGCCAAATCTGAATAGGTTTGGTTATGCTTGCTTAAGTTCTTCTAAAGGTTTTCCCTGTCAAACTGACATTTTTAATATCATCTTTAAAAATCACAAAATAGAGGAAAAAAAAATCTCTTACTGTCTCTTTCTTTTTAGAGAGGATCTGACGAACTTCTTTCAGGCAGTGTACTCAATAGCCCGAACTCTAACATGAGCAGCATGGTAGTTACTGGTAAGTGATGCCCTTTCAAAGGAGAAATCTATCATTTATACTTGGACTCATTTCCTGTTTACAAGGGGAGAACACTGAAACAAGAATCCGTTGTGCTATAGAGGGATAAACTGTTGGCATGCATTAGACTGTAGTGACCTTGTATATACTCACAAACCTTGGAAATCTGAGAAGAATCATCCCATAAAACAAGGCAACTTTCAGATGTCTACACTACGTTGTTGGTGGGTGATGGGATGAAAAATTACACTTACCTTGTACAGCTGCCTTCAAAGTAAGGAATCACAACTACCAAGCAAAGGTAAACAGCTTAACAACTCCTGTATGACATCAGCTTTTTCACACATACACATCTGTGAGTCTGGGCATTGCAGGGAAGAACACTGTGCCAGTTTCATAATATAGTATGGATTCAGGAGAACAGAGTTTTGCTCTGTTCTGGTTTGGACTGCTAAAGCAGGAAACTTGACTTTGCTACTTCAGTCTGAGATCGCGGTGGTAGAATCTCAGAATGTCAGTGCAAAGTGAGCGTGGTTGTTCTTTAGTGAAATTTCTGGTGATGCTAGATAGAAAGGCTTTTCATGAATTGGCACATACAAAAATGCCTTCTATTGCAGTTAATGCTTCTGTATGTTGAATGTGCATTGAGTTCCCTTGGAGGGCTCACTTCAGATGTCTTGCTTTTTCTTTTTTTTTCCCCATGCATTTTTTTT
The DNA here is from genome assembly GCF_018139145.2 of Gymnogyps californianus. NCBI lineage: Eukaryota > Metazoa > Chordata > Aves > Accipitriformes > Cathartidae > Gymnogyps > Gymnogyps californianus. The sequence goes on along the minus strand of NC_059478.1, from coordinate 16,214,440 downwards.
TTTCTTTCCTCAGAGGTGTGGAGGAATTGCTTCATGGCATCAGTGTGTTGCTGGGCTTTCCAAGTAGTTGCCTGGTTCGCTGCTTTAATGTGCCTGATCAATTTTTCCATTTTTATATGCTGAGCAGTATAGTTGCTGATATTAGTAGCAGACTCTTTCCTTTTAATCTAGGAGTAAAAGATTGGGATTCAGGGTGCAGTTTCATGTTATATTCATGTTACAATGCTGTGGTCACAGCTGTTGCCAGAATGGGTAGTTCTGTGCTTTTTCATCCTACATCCTTAGCACAAGCAGAAAAAAAAAACCCCAATTCCATGTTTCTGCTCCACTCTCTATGTTGGAGTGCTCATACACTTGCAGAATGAGCTAATCCAGCATTAAACTGTACTGCCAAAAAGTGTAGTTTTCCCTTGGAGCAATTTACTAATCAGTCATGTGGCTGCACAATTGCTAGATACAGTGCAGTGTGGGGTGGAGGAGTGTGGCGACAGAAGAGCGGAGAGTCACTTCCGTTGGCAGTTCCATAACCAAAGGTGAAGAGATGCTACTTCTTTGGAACAGATAAAAAATGCAGTGTAGTGCATTCATAGCCATTTTAGAATCCCAGAACATTTGTTTATCTCCCCTGCTTTTCTTACTTCCTTCTGGTTCTGAAAGAGGTCCCTCTTCTTGTTGTCATTTGCTTGGTGTCCTCTGCAGTCCTGGGTATTGGTGCTTCAGCAGTTTGCTTTACTTAAATGAGAAACTAGAAGGAAAAGGAGTTTGGGTTGTGTGTGTGAGGGTTTGGATTTGGGCACTGGGAGGGGGAGGGAGAGCACTGTTACTAGGGCAAAGTCCTGAGTGTTACCAAATTTTCCGTGTATTTTCAGAGAAACTTAGTTCGGGAAAACTAAATGCAAGTTAATTTATTAAAGGAAAAAAATTAAAAAGCTGAAGGGACAAATATTGCAATAAGAATTATTATAATTTTGAGTTTTCAGAAGAAAAAATACAGAAGCTTATCTAAGAAGCCTCAAACTTTAAATAGAAATTCTTTTCTCCTCAAAAAGTTCTTAAAATGGAAGAGTGCTTTGATTCCATTATGTGGACTTGGGAGTTTGATGTATTTAACAAATACAGATTCCCCTCCCCACCTTGTTTTTGTTTCCCTCCTTTTTAAGCTGATTTAGGGTTTGGGTTTTGCGTTGTTTTTTGGTTTTTTTGTGGTTTTTTTTTTTTTTTTTGTTACCAAAGAACAAGCGTTTGTAAGAGGGTTTTCAAATTAATTCATTCTTTACATCTTATACAAGTAAGACCTCTTGATATGTCTCTAGGCATCCAGAACCATAAATGACTTCTCAAAAACGATCTCATTAACAAGCAGTAGTGGTCTGAGTAGTGGCCTGGTTCCTGTAGTATCAGTTGCCTGTTATAAAAGTTTTCGTATTAATTGTGTAATATGTAAAGGAGGTTGGTGGAAAAATAATCCCAAACAAACAAAAAACCGCAATCTGAATGCAGTATTATAATTCAAGCCATTCTCTATAGAGGTCAGTGGAAAGGGGGCTAGTTTGGTTTGGGTTTTTTTGTTTGTTTTTAAGCAGTTTCTTGGGATTGTGTTCAAATTTCTCTTCTGCCTGCCTTTGTTACATAGCATAAAAAAACCTGTAGACTAGGCTAAATCCACAGTCCAGTGTTATTTCTGAATATATCCTCCCGTAGTGGTCTTGTTTATCGTGAGCCTGGAAGTACTTTTTCAGGACTTGCACAGTTTACAAGTTCAGATTGTAGACTCAGAAGTAATTAGATCTGAAAAGGAAACCCATATGTTATTTTTTCTGTACCCATCTCCTGAAGCCAAATGAGTTCAGGTATTCTTTATGTCCAAATTAACATCCTCCTTTTGCTTCAGTTCTGTGGTTACTTTTCTCTTTAGAAGAATTTAAAACTTTTGTGAACAGTTTTTTTTTTTTTTTTTCTGTAGCCAAGGCATGGTAGTGATGAATCTTCCTCAGATTTTCTGGGGCTTAAGAGAGTCTGTAATAATTGATTAAGATCTTTGTAAAGGAGACATGTTGTAGAAATTGGCCTACCCTGTAACTCTTAAAACTCATACTTGTTCTTGCCCTTTCATTCTTAGAGTTTGGAAGTGGCATGATTTTATGAGACCTGGTCATTGTTTTCTGGAGTACATAGAAACCTATTCTGGTTTTGACCTTGATATTTTCAACATCTGATCCCATGATATTTTTCCAAACAGATACCTAGATGAACAGAAGAAAGAGACAGTTTGTCTTTGTAATCCTCTGAGCCTTATTGGTAAAAGTATACACAATGAAAAAACCAGTTGTCACTAGCAGTGCCCTAGCAGGCCTAAACTTAGAGCAAACACTTGTGAATCACAAACTCATTTCTTTCTAATCTCTGCTATAGGAATATTAACCTAAAACAAATGGCCTAAGTTGTCAAAAAAAAATTACCTTTTCATGGAAGTGGGTGTTTTGGTAGAACTGGGGGCTGTGTTTTTAGGGGTGAGACTAGAGATGAGGTTTTTAAAAATGATCATCCTACCCTTCTATTGTGGTAACAGTTTCATTAGCTTTTTTTGGTATTCAGCTGCCATTCAGTTAGAATACTGTAGTACTTTAATGCTTTTATGAATACTCTTGCTCTAATTCTTAGAGAAAGGCACAAAAGATACATGCTTTCTCTGCCCTATAGGGAGTCTTACATATGAATCCCTCTGTATTTTTTTGTGAAGAAAACTTGCAAAATTGTTGGACAAATGATTTGTTTGCATTCTTATTGATTATTTGAACCACTGGTAATTTGATGAACAATATAGAATGAGGCAAAATGCTAGCATGTTGGACTGTCATCCAAAGGACATTGCTCAAAATACAAGGCCTGATCCTTGAGCATTTTCTAAACAGCTTTCTCATCAGTATCCATCTTCAAGACTGTATAGTTGAAAGGAAATTGACAGTATATTAACATTCACTACAAGTCAAGTTACTGTCTTAAGTACTGTGTATTTTGTAAAAGAACAGCCTTAAAGGAAAGTTAGACTTGGATAATTGAGGATGACTTCTGTGTGAGTTCTTTTACCACTTAATTCTGGACCCTTGTATCTCCTGTTTTGGACATAATTTGATTACTGTCCTTATTGTTGTGGAATTTCATTTCAGTTAAACATTTCTATTTAAATATACTAGAATTTTTGTTTTTTCCTGAATTAGTTCATAAGCAGTATGGCAGAACATCATTCTGTAAACATTGAGGGAAGAATCCCATCTTCTAGATCAGAATTTCTTGCAAGGGAGGACAGCTTGTAAGGTTCCAGGTCAGCAAATATCTAAGCTTTTCTAAGAAGTTCTCTTTTTGATGTTAGATGTTTAAGTTTCTGAACTTTTTAGCACCAGCTGACATTGATACGTTGAAATTGTATTGTCAGAATCACAGGCCTTCTACTACTGCTTGAACTACTACTAGTGTTTTCCTTCAGCTTTTCTGAAAATACTGTCAAAGTCTATTCTTATTTTCTACCATAATCTTACTTGGTTCCGATCTCTTTGGAGAGTATAACCCTCTCATAAAGATCTGTGAATTCTTTTTTTTTTTTTGTGTTGATGCACAGCAGGCAATGACTAGAAAGACAGTTTAGGTAAACTAAGAGATGGTTTGGTAACAGGATTCTGAGAAACCAGAGCTGAAGCCAGGATACTTAAAAAATATTTTTTACTCTGGATGTTTTTAAAGACATTAGTTATGCACGTAATAAATGATTGTACATAAATAATGTTTTTCACCTTTCAGTGCTGTATGTTCAGTAAATACGTAACTGCAGTTGGTTATTCTACAGCTTTTAAATCTAAGAAAAAAAGTCCCTCCCTTTAAGAACTAGGAAAGGAGTTTCCTCTGTGATGGGTTACTTTTATGCCGAACTCCTTGTGAGGCTTTTTTTCTTTTCAGGTGGAGGACTGCTTAATGGAAGTTTTAGGAACAGTTATACGTATGAAGATGCTCATGCCATGAACTGTATTGCTGAAATCCACACAAAAATTTTTTTTAACAAATGTAGATAAAAAGTGAAAGATGTTGATGAAAGTTTTATGAAAATTGGCTTGTCAAAGACAAGGAATCAAAGCAGAAGAATTGGCAAGTTTTTTTACTATAGCTGCCACCAGTTTCATTGTTCACATTTGTGTGTTTAAGTTCAATCAGTAAAAACATTTCAAAAATCATTTTGCAACTGAGCTCACCAAACTCCTCGAGCTTTAAATGATACTATTAATCTTGATCTTGTTTTTACTTCATTAGCAGGGAATGTTAGCAGTGACTTTGGTAGGTAATTCATTGTATTAACAGAATACTTAGCACTGAGGCATACAAGCTAATAATATTTGAAGTGCTGTGTTTAACTTGGGGAATAAACATAGATGTGCTGTTTTTGATGGCACATTAAGTAAAATTGGTTATTAGTTAACATTAATGATGCCTAAACACAGGTAATTTACTTCTGAAGTTTGCAAATTGATTACAATTAATAGTAATTGGAAAGATTTGAAGTAGTACAGCACATGTGATTGGAAAGTATAATAATTTAATAATAGACTATAATTTACATTTTTCTACAGATACGCATGTATATGTGGATGAACTAAATTTTAATGCTCTGAATACCTGAACAATATATCTTTCTGTAAATTAAGAAACTTTTAAAAAAAAAAAAGCAAACCCCTCAAAAAACCTTAGGATGGGAGAAAAAAAAATGTGGCTATTATTATTGATTTAGTTAATTTCTGTCTGCATCACTATGCCATGGCAATTTGTTTTTGTTCCACTTCAGTTGCATTTCACTCTAGCTGTAGTATTTTTACATATTTTAAGGGCCAAAGGGAAGTGCATTAGTTTTAGGCTGTGCAACATTGAACAGCCACTATACCATATTGTAAGTGTGTTGTTATAGTTGCTTAGAAAACTTACTCAGTGCTCAGTGGGTTTTGAAACAGAGGTGCAGCCTATGTGCAGATGTGCCGGTTAAAAGCTGTGTATTAATTTTTTAATTGCTTGACCATCTTATTTAGGCTCAAATTCCTGATAGGCTTATTCTTTGTGCTATAAGATAGTTTTATTATTGTTTGGTCAAGGTTTTCCTTTGCACATGACCCATGTGCATGGTAAAAATCCACCTACTACTACCGGTTAATGCTTTAGTTCAAGTGGTAAGGCTTCCACAATGTAGTAGTTGCCTAGCAAGGCAAGGATAATGGGATATAAAGTACTTTGAAGTACAAAGTCCTGCAGAACACACTCCCCCCCTCAAAACAAGAACAAAAAACCCCCACCAACCAACCAAGCATAATTAACACTGAACATGTAACCTTTAATTTTAAGGTTAACAAATGCAGACTTCAGAGAACTTCACATTCTTCATGTTTTTATCTTATTTTTGAGTGTAGTATCTCCTTTTTTGTTCTTTCTCTCAAACACTTTAAATTCCAGATTTTATCTTTAGCTTGAACTTTTGAAGATGTCTGTACTAAAACAAAGGTCCTGTTTTTCTTGTTTTGGGAACCTGTTGGTACTTGTGGAGAAGTTTGTCACTGGATCAGACCAAAGGTCTCCTCTTCTTACGTTCTATCTGTGACATCAGGCCAGGTATATATATTTAAGGAAAGAACCTCAGAAACGAAACCACAATGGTCTCTCTTATACTCCCGCAATTTGTGGTTGTCTGCTGTTTCCTTAGCTGGTTGTTTTATGCAGATTATTGTGTTCAGTAGCCACTGCAATATTTAATCTTTCTGTCTGATCATAATCCACAGTTGTAAACTAGGTGTCTTCATAATTCCATTGCCTTTCTCTTGGTTAGATATTTCCTGTGCGGATATGTGTCCTATGTTCTACTTGTTGATAACATTAAATTTCATACATTTAGCTAATGTGAAACAAGAAGTACTTTCTACATTAGCAACAACAATGAATAAGACTGTTAGTAAGCTTCTTGTCTTTAATGTATAAACTGATTGTATTAGAAGGTGAAATAAGTGTTTCAGGAAAGCCTTAAGTATTTACTTTTTTTTTTTTTTTTGTAGTTGGTTATTGGTGTGTACTGACAGTTGTGAAACAGAGATTGACTCCTGCAGAAAGAATGTTTATTTATCAATTATTTCACTACTGCAGATACGCAGGGATTTATAATCAGCATCTTGTGATGAATTTTTATCATTTTCTTCCCCCTTCTTTCCAGAAAATAATAGATGAAAGCAACTTTTTATTGTATGCAAAAACTTTGCCCATAGCCACATAGTTACATTTCTATATTAGGAGATTGTGTGAATATGAAAGAAGGTTATTGTAAAGGAAAATTACACATCTAAAATAAAGGCTTCATATATTTTCAAGTTAAATTACATATTTTTGACCTCAGAACACTTTAGGTTGTATTTATGTATTTCTCGAAAAATTTTAAAAAATTACATGCAGAGAAAAACTCCTCTAGGATGAAATCTTATTAAAATATGTTTTCAAAATTAGTTATCAGCAGGAAGTAAGTTATTCACTGTTTGCTGGGAGTTGAACTTTAAGATCAGTTTTTCTGCAAAAACTACTTGGGAGCGTTGAATCTTCATAGCTTGAATGATTGAATGCCACAGACTTACAGTATGCCTTTCGTACATTGCACTTCATTCTGTTGCTTATATATGTAGGTTTCTGTTTCTGTGTTTTAATAAAATAGGAGTTTCTAACTAAAAATGCCAGGGCCCAAGTTGTTCAGATAATAGCCAATTAGAGGTTTTGTCAACTCTTGAGCATTCAATTTCAACAACTTGATATATGCTAAATTGAAGGAACTCTGTGCAACAGGGATGTGGCTTATGTATCAATTATGTTTAGACTGTAGTATCCTATTTAGATGGGAGAATAATGCTTTGAATGCCATTTGTAGACATGAGATTTTGTTTAGAAATAGACAACTGATGTCGTATGGAAACTGGATTTTTCTTCTCCTTGGTGGAGAGCCAAAGAGGGCTTACACAAGTGCAATGGCTGTTACAGAACAGGGGTTTTTTTGGTAGTCTGAATTGAATATAACAAATATTCAGGGTTAGATTTCTGATTTTTTTTTTAAATTTTTTTTTAACTATAAGGCTGTTACTCGATTCGTAAATGAACTAATACTAACACTGTGTTTTAGTCATGTTATTCTCGCAGTGTTTCCTCCCCCTCCCCAATGTAGATATTGTAGCATTGTGCTCTTCAGTGCATCTTTATATTTGTTAAAGTCTTAGCAGCAAGAGGTTTGAATTGGATCAGGCTTTTCAAGTCTGGTGAAAGCCAAACTACCTGATGAAATAGCCGCTTGCCAGTAAGCTTCCAGTTTAATAGCAGTTCCTCAGCAGTAGTTGTTAGTTGGCTTGTGAGGTTTCCCCCTCCAACATCCCCTTGCCCCCTGCAATTTTCTGCAATTTTGTCTGTCTTCTGCTGTATAGGGAAGGATCTTTCGGGTTGCTTGTTTATCTCCATAGACTTCATTTCTTTCGCAAGACAGCATTATTCTGCTAGTACCTTGCTGCTCTTGACTTACCTTTTAACCTTTATGGACACTGATTATGCCAATACAATTTGTTAGAGAATGAAGTTGTTGTTTTAACAGTAGTTGAATTCATCTTTCAGTGGCTCTGAACAAGTTGTGTTCCCATGTTTTAAACGTTGTGGTTTTCTGTTTCCAAGTACAGTTTAATTATCTATCTCCAGCTGAGAAGTAGCATTTAAAATGGCAAATAAGAGACTAAAGTTAGGGAGAAGGGTTTCCTGCAGTGCCAAAAACTCTTAATAATTGTTCTAAAAGCTAAATTTCATTTGTTCCACAAATGTTTTGAAAAATGCACTTGTGTATGTGCATGCATATTTAGTATATGACACACACACTTTATTATTGTCATTACTGAAATAGTAAATTAGCATTAGGCAATGCTGGCTGGATAATCAAAAGTAGAAACAGTACATGTTGTCTTGGCTTTCAAGAAAAGCAGTAATAACCAATGTGTTAATTTCTTCCGTCTTCTTTAAATCCAGTGTTAAATGTTTTGGGGTAAATTTTATTTTAAGAAGGTGGGCTTCATCTTTTTTGAATGTTAACAGTTTAGCTTTCATTGTGCAAGGTATGCTTCTGCCAATAAGTAATAAACAGCTTTTGTCATGGTTGCTTGCCCTACTGGTGAAAACTTTCTTTGGGCATTTACATAGCATTGAGAATGCTTGTTGCCAGTCCCCCATCCTATCCCTCCCACCCTCCATTTTTCTGATTGCTGTACATTCTTTAGTGCATAATTCTGTATATTTTTGTGTATATTATTTTAATATATTTATATGTCTACTTTTTCACTTAAACATTTTAGCACAGGCACTTGTCTATATAGGTCTTTTTTACAGTAAGTAAAAAAAGTTTAAAGCATAGTTTAGTAGATGTTTAGTTTACGATAGTTTAAAAAATAAAATTGTGTGAGATGTATACACGAGTTTAAGTTAAAACTGTTAACTGCTCTTTAGGAAAAGATATATATATATATAGTACAACAAAATATTTCTTGTAAATATGTTCTTTAAACCTACTGCAGCAAAAGTTGAAAAACTAAAATGCAAATATTAGATAACAATGCTAATAGATGGAAACACAGTTTATTCAGGTAATACAATAATTATTAAAGGAACATTTCTTTGCAAATACATATATATAAGTGATTATATGCTGGCCAGTGATAGTTTTACTAGTAACATCAGGATTACCTAAAGCCTAATCCAAATACAAGCTTTAGTTTTAAAAAAAAAAAAAAAAATTCTTGGACATTATGCTGTGGAAAAGTTAATATGTCAAAATTATATGTTGAAAACCACACAAAAGACAAAACAGCTCTGTAAGTACTGATCTGAGCATTCATGGTGTATACTTTTCTGGTGATGTAATAAAAATGGGTTTCTTATCTGTTTCAGAAAATCTTTTAGTTTAAAAACTTCATTTTCACTTTCTCATTTCTCATTGTTAATATTTCGTATTTTTGAAACTTGTAATAAATTCAAATTATTTAGAATGCTTAAGTATGAAAGGCATTGGAAATCTAGTTTCAGTATCACTAATTCTTCTGTTCTTTGCAAGTTTGTTTGTAATGTGTTGTTTGTAACACATTGTTAAGCCTGTCACACTTTACAATGTTCTAGTTTTTTGTAGAGATTTAAATTGAGGACTAGGGAAGACTGTTGTGTAGTGAGCTTCAGGTGAAAAATAAAAGTGATTTTTCATAAACTTTGGCTGTCTGTCACTTTGAGGATCAAGTGCTATATTGTGTAATTTTGAACAGGTGAAATCTGGCTACCCGGAAGCCCAGTCTCGCCACGTTTTCCAAAATGATACAGGTTAGAGCCTTGTGTAGACTAAGGATGGACTTCAGATCCTAGTTCAGTGTGTATTTTTGAAATTTTACTCTTCTGTGTTCCATCGAAATTTGTCCTGTGCAGCAGACCAAAATAAAATACATACTATTGCATTTTTGACCCCTTTTAGCATTGTCAGTTGGAGATACTGCTAGCTGAATTTTGACCAGTTCCAATGTTGTTAGGTTTTTGTTGTTTTGTCTGCTATAGTAAGTGGGAAAAGACTTAGAAAGTGTTCCGCAGTGCAAGAACTTTTTAAGAAGCTCAGTCCTGGGGGGGTGTGTGTATGTGTACTATTTTTCACTAAGAGAGTATCTTGAATTTTAGATTTAGCTAAATCTAAAGCTAGATAGCTGAAGTGGAAGGTAGAAACATTCAAATTAGAATGAAGAGGTTTAGCTGTTAGGAAAAGATACAAGGGAGCGATGGAAACAGTTCCTGATGTATAGATTTATCCTTTTTCCATCAGTTCCTTTAATGAACATATGGAGAGTGACCTTATTCTTGAAAAAGTAAAAAGGATGTTCATAGGTTTGGTCAGAGACCCTGAGTTTGCCAATTTTCCTAATAGCATTGGAAAGGTAGTTAAATGTCGTGCCTGGTTTGGCTTTTCAAATCCACATCTGGAGTGTGGATGTTCTTGATGTGTAAAAATAAGAGTCCATTTTATTCTGTGTTTTTAATCTTGAGTAAGTTGGCTTGGTTTAGGCAAAGAACTTGAGTTAAGAGCTTGAATTCTTGATGATGATTTAGGCACACCCTTAGCAAAACTTTCTGTGCTCAAGTTGGTCATAAATGAATGCAATATTTTTATGCAGGGAATCAGATGAAGTGTAAATGACTTTCCTGGCACAAATTCAGAATTATATTCTGTAGTTATAGCTGAGTGATAATTGAGGACTTCTTTATTCTCTTCCCTCTGAAAATCGCAGCCATCAACTTTCTTATGAAGACGAGGCTTTTGGAGAATTTAACACACATAAATGCTTCCTATTGATTCCCTTCTCCCCCTCCACCCCACCCCCCCCCCCCCCTCCCGGTTTCTACTTTTTTAGTGAGTAAATAAGAGTAGTCTTGTTCATAATTTTTTTTTTTTCCTTTTTTTAATTCCTTTTTTTTTAATCCTCTTTGGTATAAGCCCTGAACCCATGAATTTGAACCTTAATAATTACAAATATTTTTCTACTAGTCACAATTTGTGTGTTTTTTGGAAATACAGGTAGCTATTGAGCTGCTCTTCTAACATGAGATCAGAGGTTGAATAAACTCACACACTGACTTGCATGTTTTATACCCAGAAGTAGAAAAAAGGAAGTCTTAACACTTGCTTCTCTCATATCTAAATGCATTTTGATTTCCAGCATTGATTAATTCATTAATATCCATATATCTTATGACAGTGGTGTTCTTTAGCTCTTGACTCTTTCTGATGTTTACTCCACAAACATATTTGTAGGCAACGGTTGTATTACCTTTTAACCAAAGTAAATAATTTTTTTCTGGCCTTCTTTCCAAAGCAAGACTTCTTCCATCCAACTGGTTAGCTCTTTATTGCATATGTTCAAGAAAAAGAAACTCAAGCTGGAAGTTTGCTGGAATTCTGTACAAGAATTCCGGACAATATTCTGAATAGTATCTTTCTGGTGCTTTGTACAATGATGTTAATGCTTCCCTGCTTCTGGTAGGAAAATCTTGTCTGGCTCTTTTGTTTGTTTTTTTGGTTGTGGGGGTTTTGGTTTGGTTTGGTTTTTTTTTTAGTTTCACTCCCTATCCGTGTTGGCTGCATCATGTTTATTAGTTGATTTTTTTCCTTTTCTATGGGTGAGCTCGTAGTTCATAATGGACACTTTTGTACTTAGTCCTTTAATTCTGAGGTTGTGGGTTTCATCAGACTTGTGATGTCAGTCCTCTGGGTCATCCCCTTTCTCCAGTGTGATCCTTCTCAGCATTAATAATGCTTCCTGTCTTTGATACTTTTCAACTTTTTGTGTCTGGTTCCTTAGTGCAAACAATCCTTAAAACTTTCCTTTAGAAGCTGTTCTAGTAACTATTCACCACCATTTTTCTCCTTTCAAAAAATTCTGGGTAGCCTCTAATTGTTTTTTTTTTATTTACTTTAGATTTCTTATGCGAGCCCTTCTGAGTCGTAATTAATATTCTTACATGGTATTATATGAGATACTTCACTGAAAGTGAGATGAAAAGGATTTGCTGTGTTTTTTGTCTTGTTTAGAAAATTAGTAAGGACAGAAGGCTATTGAGTTAGTCTTGAACAGTCCACCTTTCATGAAACTATGTAACATTTGTCTCTTCAGAATTTGTTCTGAACCCTTGAATTTTATTTAGATCAAACTAAGAGATGGCTTACTTAAAAATTATCTCATATTTATAATTCAAGGCATTTTTTAATAAAGCACTAATAATATCAGTAAACTTTTCAAATAGGGTCTGAATATGTCTTTCAGCCAATGGTAATGACAACAAGAAATTCAAAGGTGACGATAAAATGGATGGGGCTCCTTCTCGTGTTCTTCATATCAGGAAATTGCCTGGGGAAGTGACAGAAACAGAAGTTATTGCTTTAGGTTTACCTTTTGGTAAGGTAACCAACATCCTGATGCTGAAAGGGAAAAATCAGGTAATTTGTTGCTTTCCATTTTTTAGTTTGCTTACTGTCCAATTTCAAAATATGCTGTTAAAATGCTATTGAAATAAGTCATGTAACAGTAAGTATTAAAAAAAAAAAAGGCGCGTTTGTTCCTTTAATTTTTTTTTTATGAACTTATACTGTCTTTCAGTAAATTTTTTGGGGGAACAAGGGATGGTTGGCAGTTACATAAAGCAAAAAGTTAGCTGTAAGATAAATATTTAGTCCTGCATCTTCACAGATTAATTTTTGGAGATGAAGTAGCTTAGCAAATAAAGTTGATATGTAGAGAATGACATCTTCTAAAGACTGATATTTGTTAAAATGTGTTATCAAACCCTTTAAGTGTTTTTTATATGCTGCTAATATGAAGATTATCTGCGTTGTAAATACTGAAAATTAACTGTTTAATTACAGGCATTTTTGGAACTTGCTACAGAAGAAGCAGCTATCACTATGGTTAATTACTACTCTGCTGTGACGCCTCATCTTCGTAACCAACCTATCTATATCCAGTATTCCAATCATAAAGAATTAAAGACTGATAACACACTTAACCAGGTATATTTACTGTTATGTAGCATTACAAGTGCAGACAGTAGAAAATGAGGCATGGCGTGTATTCTTGGCTCATGTGGCATATGTTTAAATCATTTGCTTTTGTCCACATTCGAATGCTACTGTAGTCTTACCTATGATCATTCCATTTTGTGACATTGAAGGGGATTTGCTTTTTGTTTGATCTTTCCATTACGATGAATTTTCTAAATGTTTCCTTAATGTAAAAAGAAAAAGATTCTGAAGTGTCTTTTAACTTTAAATTTTTTCATAAGATTTCATCTTAGTTTAGAGACTGTAGGATGAAAAAATTGACTTTCTAATTCTGACACCTGAGATTGTAATGTCAATTTGAATTTCCCTAGTGATAATGACTAATGCCAATGCCTACATTGCAGTGCTTTGAATGATTGCTGTGGTAGCACTGGTAACCTCAGATTGTGATCTGCTGTTCCTGGAGAAGAATACCTTAATGGTCACTGTAGAGACAAATAATAACAAAAAAATGCTTTGCTCTTGCCTCTGCAGAACCTATTTCACAATAAATATAATACATATGTCTGTTTTTAGTAGAAGAGGAAAACTAGCAAAAGTAATGTGGTGACCATTTTGTACAAATTACAGGGGGAGAAGAGAGACACCAACTTACCACAAGTCAGATGATTATTTTAAGGTTAATTTCTTACGTTTTCTTTTTCATGTTACAAAAGACAGTGTAAGTACCAAGTTATAGTTTCTGTTACTTGCGTCCTGTCTTAGGTAAGGTGTGTAAATAGTAAAATTATAGCTGTTACCTTTAAAAACAATTTCAGGGTAATCTGTTGAAAGACATCTTGGCTCAGATCTGGTGTTGATTTTCCTGTTGATCTTTCTAAACATTCCAGTTCCTTAGAGTCTTTTGATGGTTTGTCTGCTAAAGGTACTTTCTAAAAATTGAGATTCCTCCCCAAAATGTCAGTTATAAAGAAAAATAAATACCTTCATTTAGTTTTGAAAAAAGAGAATAGAGGATGAATTCTGTCTGCACATATAGTGGGTGGACATACTCCCTTAAGAAGCTTTCTCTTACATTGTCCTCTGGCTTTTATGGTGATACTGTTTTTGTACTTCATGTGTCCACTTTTTCAACGTATAGGATGTGCTGACTTTTCAGCAGCTTTTATGCCACCATGTGCATTAATACCCAATTTTAACATATTCCCAGTCTTTCAGGTCTCTCTTTCTTTCATTTATAACTAAATAATATAAATAGGTACTTGGCAGTAAGTATTCTGTAACTAGTATCTCATGAGGCGTTCTATAAAACACAAGGTAGTTGGATATTCTTTTTTCTGTAAGGAAAAATAAAGGTGGTGCAGATGTTGCTTGTAGTCTGCTTTTTTTTGATACTCAAAACTTAAATTTCTGATCTGTATTTGAAAGCTTTAATAATAAACAGATTCAAAAGGGACCATTTAAGTTTTCATCTCAGCTTTATAATTCGATGAAAATCCTTTTCCTGTGAGATATCAAAACACTGAGAGGAGCATTTAAACGCAGATTTAAAACAAACATCTCTTACCTTGTTTCATACAGTATCTAGACTCAGAAGAATTGAGAAGAGAATGACCTCTGTAACTGTAACTCTCTTAATCATCAGCCTGTCATAAATGCATGGTTTTAGTCTTTCTGCACAGATATTGCACCATTTAGAAATAAATCAATGTTACACTTTCTGAATAGCGTAGCTGATCTTTTAAAATTAATTTCAATTTTGCAAAAATAAGAAAAGCTTTACATACTACTCAAATGTCTTCAAAAGTGGCTATTTATATATGATACTAAATGTTATTTTGAACTTGTTTGACAAAATACTCACTGTCATAATAATTTTAGAAATTTTATCCTTATTTGCCAATGTTAAGTCCTGTATTCCTTCATGTATTCACATTAACTTTAGTGGAATGAAATATGATGTATAAGCATAGATGGATAGTGCTAACAAGGGTCATATGTTAAAATTGACTTCGCAAGTTTTGGTTCTTTGGGTTATACAGTCTAAACTTTTCCAGTCACTTTAAGGAGTAAGTTTTAATTGATACATGCTGCTTCTGTGCTTACAGAAGGAGTGGGAAGTAATTGTGCAACTCAGCCAAATATCTGGCCAGCTTGAAAGTGTATGTCATACATGAGGGAAAAAAAGAACATGTTGTTACCAAAAGATGTTTTTACAGAGTTACCATAATTAATGTTAAACGTAGAGGTAAATTTTGTTTTCCCAACTAGTGTTCACCAGGTATTTTTTTTTTTTCCCCACTTTCCTTACTCATTGATTCGTTTCAGTATGAGGAGTATCATGTAAGTTGTGAGACATGAAATTGTGTAGTAGCTCTAATACCTTTAAAATACGCAGTATGCGTTAATATGGTGGTTATTATTTTTACCTGGCATGCTCACTTGTCTCTCTGTTTTGTATCGTTTTGCTTCATAAGGCTACTGTAATTAAAGTATTAAATGGAAACCCTTTTTTCTGCACTTTTTCTTTCTCAGAAAAAGACATCTTTCTGATACTGTCAGTTTTGGCAGTGGAAGTAGTTACATACATGTGTGTTCTTGTGATGTCATCATGTGGTTACCTTTGAATTTCTAAAACCATGCTTGTGTTTAAAAACCAAAAAATCCCCACACATGGAGAGGATTTTGGTTTTCTTTTTATGAAGGAGGGTGGATAACAGACACCAGTTTGTTTACCTCTCTGGATACTACTTTCTGACACTTGTCAGTCTTGTGTATTATTTCATTGTGTTTAAAACTGAAAAGTTTTGAAGTGTTAGTTTAGCATTATCCTTTCCTATCAGAGCCTTCTACATAATTAAAATGGCAGTGAAATGTTAATTGTAATACAATCTCTTGAAAATATAAATACTTCTGGTTTCTGTATGCTTGGGGTTTTTTTGTTGGTTGGTTGTTTTTTTTTTTCTTTACAGACTTTTTTCCTTTCCTTTTAAAGAGTCTTGAAACCTACAAAATCCTCACTTTCTTTATCCTTACTAGTAGAACAATAAGCTTGCTACTAGGAAGATTGATATTGGTGCCATTTGAAGCCCCTCCTTACTGTGACATAAGGATTAATTGATGTTTTCATTTTTATTGTCTCTTCTCACAGAGTCGGACTGTATTGCACTTACGTTATGTTATGTCTGTAGCTCTGAGTTTTACATAAGTGGACTATTTTATGTTTCTGAAGTTAACTATATTAATATTGCTAATTAACTTCTAGCTATCATCTTGAAATATTAAAATATCTGTCTTCTGTCTTTTTTTTTTTTTTTTTTTTTTCGTTTAAGCGGGCCCAAGCTGTTCTTCAGGCAGTGACGGCTGTGCAGGCAACAAATGCTCCCATTAGCGGGACCACTGTTAGTGAGAGTGCAGTGACTCCAGCTCAGAGTCCAGTACTTAGAATAATTATTGACAATATGTACTATCCAGTAACCCTGGATGTTCTTCATCAGGTAAGCCAAATTTCATTTTAACTTGAGCTGTGATTGGGAGGAACTTGTGTGTGAAACTTTACAATGTTTTTGGCAGATATTCTCTAAATTCGGTGCTGTATTGAAGATAATCACATTCACAAAGAATAACCAGTTTCAAGCTTTACTGCAGTATGGCGATCCAGTAAACGCACAGCAAGCAAAACTAGTAAGTATAGTTCTCTCTTAAGGCTGGAGACCTTCCTGTACTCTAAATGTTTGTAAAATGTTAATATAACAGAGTACTGACCATAATAATGTGTCATACTCCTGCACCACTTGTGTGAATTTTGAGATTAAAAAATAACAGGGAGTTGTTGTTATAATGTTGTTATATTGCGTAAAAACAGTGTTTAAAGATACTATGTTTAAGTATACTATGTCTAAAGAATTGTATACATCTATAATTATGAACAAATATTTTAATAAGACTGCACAGAGATGAAAGAATATGCAAGACTGCTATAGTGAAAATGTCAACCAGAAGTAAAAATGTAGGATGTAATGTTGATGCATAATTAATTCACTGTAAGCAGCAAATTTAGTAAGCCCATTATTGGATTATTGTTGGTAGATACTTTCTAAGCATCAAAACAAAGATGTGATTTGTGGATTGGATATAGGTTTGTGAAAGTATTTCATTATAGTATCTTAAAAAAAAAAAAAAAACTAGGCTTCATTATAACCACAAATGCCCAGAAGAGAGAGTGCAGTCTTACTCATGGGTCTAGACTATGAAGAAGCTTTGCAGCAGTGACAGATGAGAGCAGGATCTTACTGTTGTTTTATTGCAAACTCTCCTATCCTGGGTAAGAGGGGCAAGAACAGGTAACTGGAGAGCGTATGGATAAATTATGGCAAAGATCAACAGCTTTGATCAGCTAGACCAGATGTTTTGAATTAATTGAATGGGATATGTTCACATCTGTGGCAATAGAAAAGTTGAACCAAAGGGGAAGGCTAGATTTTTTTAATTATTATTATTTTCAAGACTTAAATGGAATGAATTTATATTTTCAAACCTTCACGTGCAGTCTGGGTTTGTGGAAGGCTGATTAAAATTGATGTGCTGGTTAAGTGTTGCTTGACAGCATAGAAAGTGCTTATTGCCCATAGATGACACAATAGCTGAGAACTTCCAAGAAAAAGTGAAAAGCTCACACCTCAGACTAAGTTGGCAATGATTCTCTCTTAGTAGAGGAAAGAAAAAATAGGCTTAGTTTTCTGTTGTAAAGAATGATGACTATATTGTAATAAAGACCTTCATTAAATGGTGGAGGATGGTCATTTTTATCCTCAGCACCAAATGAAATACTGGGTATTGATTAAAAAACTGACAGGTGGTCAAGCCAGGGAATCACAAAAAATAAGAGACACGTTTTCAAGAAGCAGAGTGTAAGTTTTCATGCTATTGAGAAAAATAAAGTTAGCCAGAGACAAGAAGATTTGCAACTTGATATATGATGACCTACTTTAAGATAATCTACTCCTGAAAAGCAGTCTGGAAATATTTGTAGATTTGGAGTACAATTTAAATTAGGGATATCCTTTTCAGAGATTAATAGTATCAAATATAGATCGTGTCTCAGAGTAGAGGGAGATGCAAATATGTCACTGTAATATGTAAAAATTTGCTTGGATGGGATACACCTTTCAGGTTTTAAGTAGGTTTAAAATAGTAATACAGAAACTAGATCTTTAACCCAGAATTGCTGCAGAAATCGACCGTAGTCATTTAGATTCATATTTGATGAACAGTTGGATGCTAATGTGTTTGTTGCAGAATGTTGTAATTCAGTCTTGTTTCGTGTTTGGAAGTTATTTTTCAGTAAGAGATGTTAATGCTGCTTTTAAAGTGTATTTTTGAAGCAAAATATGACATCAAGTGATAAATCTTTTGACTTCGTTTTTTGAGTCTTACATATATTATCAGAAGATTTAATGGAAAGATGACGTCTGTGAAATGGACTGTAGTGATTTGAAAATTATCAGTGTAATTCTAGGAATATATTATAAAGAAGTGACAAAATAACAAAAGGATGAGGTATGTAAAAGTATGAAAGGAACCCAAGAATCTTGCTGTTGTTGACTTCTGACAAACTGATACTAGCTCGTGGGATACTGTATTGGTCATAATTTAAAAAAAAAAAAAGCATGTATTTGTTTCTCCAGTTTTGCATGTTTTGATTAGGGTAGCTGTTCACTAGTGGTAGCTCATGTGTGAATGACTAAACTTCATTGAATAACAGTGACTCCTGCATGTACAGTCATTGTCAGAGTGATCTTGGAGCCTTAGTGACAACTTGAAACGGTCTTAGGTTTATAGTTTCATATTTTAACCAATCTATACATAAATAGACAAAATGCTAAGAGTAATACCAACTGCAAGTATTGAAGAATGCTAAATTTGAAGGAAATTTTGATTTCCCCGCTACCCTCTCAAGCTAAATATAGTAAAACAGTCCTTACGGTTGAGCTACTGTGGTAAAACATGAAGTGCCACCAAAACAAAAACACCTAAAGGAAAGAAACAGTCAGATGACAGGAAAAAAACCCTCCAGTTTAAATACATCTGGAAATACAGTAGAAGCAAGAGGATGTGGTGGCTACGCTTAAGTTGCATGGAGTTCAAAATTAAAAGCATGGTAAAAGAGTAAAGAAGTTTTCAATTTGTTTTCCGTCAGTTGTTCCTGTAGAAGATAATGGGGAAATTTAATTTTCCACTGGCACTCTTCACAGGAAATCAGAATGTGACCTTAATAGAAATTGAAGACTTATTAAGGAAGTTAAAGAGCAATTTGAAAAACTCAAGTGATGTAAGTACCAAGGAGAGATGCTATTCATTTGAAGGTTCTGAGAAAATAGTGACACTGACAAGAATGTACAGTATGAAGCCTCTAGCCCTGTGGGACCACTTTTGCTATTTGAATGAGCAAGTAGTGAAAAATTGCATTCCTGCTCCGCTTGCTTTGTGAGAAACTCATTTCCTGTAAAAGAAGATTGTGGCTACACTGATTCATGTTTCATCACCACCCTCAGATTGGATCATTATTATAGTTCGTTATACCCGCAAGTAAAGGTGAAGACGACAAACTTCAGGTTCTGTGCAATGCAGCAGTCTAGCCATGGGTTGGAGAAAGTACTGAGCATGTGCAACAGTAGAGCACACTGAACTAATGTGCTCCTCCTAAGGAAACAGAAGGTGATGTCCTGGAGATGTCTGTATACATAAGGAGATACTCTAAGCATCAAAAATAGCCCATTTTCATAGTAAATGATCAGTACCCTCAGCATAAGCAGCAAACGTAAATATTTGCATACCAATAATCTGGTATACCATAGAAAGATTAGAGTGCCAGTGTTTCTATCTGAAAAGCTGGCTAATCCAGAGTGTTGTCTTTGTGTAAATGCACCAAAAGTACTCTTGCCAAATCTGGGACATTGGCAGTTATTAATGCCTCGTCTATGGAGGATTGACTGAGACTCATATGTAGTGCATGATGGTCATCTTGACCCAACATGGGTTAAAAATATCACAAGTCCAGTTGAGAGTTTCTGTTATAGTTGGCCAGTTGGTCCTTACTTGGCCCGTAGGTGATTCAGAGTACAAAGATTCTGTGAGGTTTGACTCTACATTCAAGATGTCTTCTTTCTGGTTTTTTTGAGTGACAGCTTCAGGGTGGCTCTGCACTGGTAGCAGTCTGCAAAAGATCTCTGCTAGGCTACATTGCCCTAAAATCTGTAATGGGAACTTCAGGTAGTCATTGCCAGAATGGAAAGCAAAGATATCTCCAGATAAGGTATTTAGCTTCAGGGCAATTATCCATGATTATTGCATTAAGGATTTTCGGGCATCTAGAATCCTAAAGAGCACACTTTGTGCTCTGAAATTAAAGTAGTTTTCAGTAAACAGAAGAGTGCTGAATTGTATCCATTGTATCAGAAAGCCCAGGAAGTGCAGCAACAGTGTTTTGTGTCCTGGATTTTCCAATTTTGTAGAAAAGAATAAGATATGCAACTGGTCCTTCAGTCAAGGAACTGCACATAAAAAAAAAAATACTATTTTTGGAGAACGGAATGTGTTTTACATACACTTTTAGCCACAGAAACTTCTCGTATCCAAGACACTTGTCTGAAAAGAAATTGATTATGTTCAAATGAAAGAGATATTTACCATATGACCTTCAGTTACTTTGAGGTACTTATTTGAGCTGGAGTATGTTTTGTAAGGATTACTTCTTTTTTTTTTAATGCCTTAAGCTGTTAGGCCCTTCTAAAGATCTTGTTTCTAGTTTCACTTGCTTTGTGTGCTTTGGGAAGAGAGAGAGTAGGGACTAAATTTCTCTCTTTCTCCTCATGAGTTTGGAGAGAAGGCAACGGTTTTGTTGTGTTGCCCTTCTCTGCCACTTTTTTCCTCTCCACTCTAACTTGATTTTTCTTTGTTGGACCTTGGTAAATGCTTTCAAGCTATCCTCACCCTGCAAGAGATCTGTTTCCTGTCTTGGATCATCATCTTAGGTGCCTACAGTGCTTGACAAAGAGAGGGGCAGATACACTATTTGTTGTGCCTTGAAGCCATGTGTCTCCAGAAATATCTGCTAGCTAAATTTCTGGCTCTATTTCTGAACTGGGAAATAAGAATATCAAAACGTCAAATCATTTTCTGTCTCCCAAACTGTGTTCTTGTCTGTCTTCTAGGTACCACATGTGAATTAGCTAAAGACTATTGTAAGTGGCATATCTCTTCCTGATTTTTAGAGGGCTACCTTGACCAACTCCTGTAGGGGAGTTTCATTCCACAGATTCATGGTCTGTACAGGCCTTAGGAGAAGCTCATCAAAGCATGGTTCCTATGAATATAGTACTTTTCAAGAGACTTTTCTTTCAGAAGGATTTTCAGGCATCTTGAACCCTGAAAGTAAAAAGAAGAGCAGTGAATTCTATCCATTACGTCACAAAACCCTTCATTCAGGTGAGGAAAGCCTGAGAGAAGAAATGATTCTAAGAATGTTCTTCCTCCACTTCGGAGCCTACTGATAGATCTGACTCTTATCTGCATGAAGCTGCATCAGTCATTCAGGATGTTACAACGTTTTGTAACTTTGTAGAGTACTTTTGTCATCTGAGATAGCCTTTGCTGCTGTTATCACTTCTCTCAACATCCACCATCACGTTGGGAAATGAGAGACCCTAGTGTCATGAGTCCATGTTGACTACATAGAAATTCTTACTGTCCTTTTGCAGAAAAGCTTGCATGTGGTTGATTACATCAGCAGCAGGAGAAAATACTGTTTATTGAACTCTCTGTTGTTGTTGTTTTTCCTTTTATTTCCATTGGAACAGTCTCATCTCATCTCTTAATCTGTGGGATCTTTTCTCAGTCAGCACTTTTCATCTCTCCATCTTCCTGGCTGCTATGAGCAAAAACAGAAGGTGGTTTGACATTGTTTTTAAGAAATGGGAGAGTATTGTGTTTTGTGGTGCAGACCTCCATTTCGTCGATATTCCCTGTATGGTCATTTTTGCTGTCTGTGACAGACAGTCATAGCTCTCTGTTCTGGATCCTTATGACTTCCCAGACTATTTCTGCTATTCTCTGTGTTGTTAGGCCTGGCTTGCTTATTCTTGCCTTCAGTGAAGGTGCTGCCTTGAGACATGAACAGATTTTGGATTCTTTGTGAATATAACCCTGGTTGTTAAGACCCTTTCTAACTATTTTGAATGTTTCTACTCTAGTAGTTGTCTAGGAATACTAGGTTCTTTCCAGCAAACTCTGCTATTTTGGAACTTTCACTAGGATTGGGGATTGTGATTTTCTTTATTTCTGGTTTGCTCCCTTTCTTAACTGCCGTAGCTGATGTAGAACCACGCAGCATACTTAATTATTAGGAATCATCTTGGGTTTTTGTTTGTTCGGTGTGGGGGTTTTTTTGGTTTGGGTTTTTTTTTGTTGGTGGTGGTTTTTCCCCTCCCAAAAACAATCTAAGTGGCAGTAGAGAAACTTGTATGGATGATGATGTGTTTGCACTGTGGAGTTGAGATCATGCACAGGAGTACACTGTGGAGTTGAGGTCATTGTGTCAGTTCAGGCATGTGCCTCTCTCCTTGGGTTACATGTCAGTCTGAACAGAGAAAGGGATTTTTGTTTGTTCTTTTTCCACTGTTTTCTGTTGGTCTTCTGCACATTCTTACTAGCTGTCTTGTTTGTGTGCTCTTAAATACCACAACATGTTTTTTCAGGAATCTGTCTGCTGACAAGCCCTTGGCAGGAGGTGAGCCGCCACTCAGAATCATTTTTTCCCCTTGGGAAAGTCGAAGAGGAGGGTACTTTTTCATAACAAGGGGGAGGGAGGGAAGGAAGGCAGGGGCCTGGAAATGATTCAGTATCATTACACTCTTAGTATCACATGATGACGTAAGTTTTGATACTTCTGTTGTTGAGGCTTAAGTAATGGGTTTACTGGCACAGGCAAGCTGAAGAATGATACTCACATTTTGTAGAAGGGTCCCATGATACTTGATCTCCTTGGTTTGGCATGTGTGTGGTGTGGTACTGTGTCACTTGTGAATGTACGTATAGATAAATGCTCAAAGAAAGAGAAGTTTCTTAGCAGTAACTAGAGTTCTTCGAGATGATGTCTCTAACAGTATGGCTACTGTCTTCTCATTTTTTTTTCAGGATGTCTGAGAGGAACAAGGTTTGAGGGTTTGTTGCACATTCTTTTATTGCCATGTAAGAAGGAGCTCAGGACACACACATTCACAGTTGTAACTTTACATGTGAACAGTTAATCTTGAAAAAACCCTAGTTGCTGGTAATCTTTCTTGCATTGTTGTTGGAGGTGTATGATGCTGTTGTAGAGATGGGTGGGGTGAGGTTTTTTTGTTTTTGATCTGTTGCAAGGAGCCTTTCCCAGAGTGTGACTACAGTGCTCATTAAGAGTGTGTCTCTTTCCTTTCTGGTTCAGGATGTTCTTTCAGACTGTCTGCGTCCCAACTACAAGGAATTTCTCTTGTGCAGTATTCTTTTGTATGTACTTTTGGTCACTGTGAATTTGTCAGAAAGAGGAGTTTTTGCTGTTTCAGTATAAGTTTTAGTTACTTATGCGTCTCCCTTTAAACATTGACTACTCTGGAAACTACACACAGCTGTATTTTGGTTTGCTACTTTTTAAGACTAAAAGATTTTCATCAACTTAACAGCCTTCTGCCAGCCATAAATCAGTGTGTCTACAGACTCCACACAGAGGTATAGTATGAATCTCGACTGCGTTTTAAAGACTTAGAGCTTTGTGTCATGGTCCTGGGATTTGGACGAAGCTAAAGGATACTGCCTTTTGGTCTCATTCATACCTAGTTTTCTTCATTATGTGAATGGGTATTTCCTTGATGGCAATGGCATTGTCTTTGACAATAAGCTCAGGCTGCGTAAACTGGACGTACCTTTAATCCATATCTTAGTGGATTTTAGAAGGTAAGAAGTCTTCTAAAAGTGGTGACTGATTCTCAGCGTATACTTTTTTAGATGTAAGTGTTGAAGTGAGATTCTTTACCCAAATACCAACATTAGGAGTCTTGGATTCTGCTTTGCCACTGTGTATGAAAGAGCTAGCAAATTCTGTATTCTGTAATGGTGATGCCCACCACCACCCCAACAATACAGAATTAATCCTTGGCTTGTATTCTATGAATTAGGACAGTAAATTTTGCTTTGCCGATATTGTATAAAGCATTGTTTAAGCTGAGTTTCAAGCACAGGAGTTTCTCTTTAATGGCTAAGTATTTGTTGAGACGATGTCTAGATTGTCAGGTTTCTGTACTTTTTTTGGTATGATTTTATTTTCTCATTACTTGGAAGTTCTAGTAATACTTGTACATTGACCGCTAATGGTGGTAATTCTTTTAAGTGATTTCGTGAGCCCTGGAGATGTCAGCCATGATAATACATTTGTAGGAAGGGACAGCCTTGCTGGCCCAGACCTAGCAGAGGGATGTCTGCAGGATGTTCAGTTTCATGCATCACTATGAAAATAGCTATGTTGCTTCCATACCCAGCAGGCACACTAGGTTTTTGCAGTGCTTGGCTCAAAATAGTAAGTCCTACCAGAACTTGAATGTGTTGGAAAGTGCATTGCACATGTAACTCAGCTAGCTGTGCAAGAGCTAGCTTGGGTCTAGAAGTGGTACATTTCAGTCCAGCATTAATCAAGAGAAACAAAAAAATCTGATTTTTGTATTTGAAAGTGTGATTTGTTTTTTTCACCATGTGTATACGTAAGATAGTTTGGTAGTTTTATATTTAACATAATGACTTGATTGACTGGATTAATTTTTAAGATGAGCTGTATCTTTACTTCCTAGCATTTCTTAAGAATATAAGCCAACTTAGTTACAAAAATTTCGATTTTTTTAATCTCTCATGTTTAGCTGTTAGTGCTTCAAGTGAAAGGCAGGTATGGCCAAAATTTAAATGGAATAAAATCCAGATATGTCAATTTGCCTTGTATATAATGAAGATGGACAAAACATATATAATTAGGCCTTTTTAGAGAGTGTTTCCATAGAGTTCTAAGTGGTGTCATGTTAAGAGTTCGTGTGAATTTCACTGTAAGTAGGCATCCTTTCAGAAGTACCAATTAATTGTGAAAATAGGATTTTTTTAAAAGGTGTTAGTAACATTAGGTTAGTAGATAAAGTTGCTTTTCTTTCAATTTTGGCACTAATTACCTTTAAGGGGAGAGGGAAAACATGCAGGAACAATGTAAATATTCTGCTTTAACGGATAGCTATCTAACATGTTATTTAAGTCTAGATTTTTTATTTTTTTCCCCTCAGGTCAACTTTCGTTGTAAAAGAGTACCTGTGTGATTTTTTGATTATTCTTTTTTTCTTTGAGAAATTTATTTGGCATTATGTCTGAATTAAAGGTGTAGTATGGAATACAGGTTAATTAACTATATTCAACAGACTAACTTTTAAGTTTGACTGCATTAAAATGTCTCTTGCCACTTTGGTGCATAAACAGTTTCTAGGTAAGAGAAGTAAACATCGAGCTTCCTGGAATCATATTAAGAGAGGTTAATGCATTTTAATCTTAATTGGTTTTAAGCTAGACAGTAAGACGGATAAATATCTATACGCTGACCTTGTTTTTAAAAAAAAAAAAATTGTGCAACCAACCTGTATTGTGTATTTTTTTAAATAAATTGACTCCCTTTTCCAGGCCTTAGATGGTCAAAATATTTATAATGCTTGCTGTACCCTACGGATTGATTTTTCGAAGTTGGTGAATTTGAATGTCAAGTACAACAATGATAAAAGCAGGGACTACACTCGTCCTGATCTTCCATCTGGTGATGGACAGCCAGCACTGGACCCAGCTATTGCTGCAGCATTTGCAAAGGAGACCTCTCTTCTAGGTATGGTTCTGACATTGTACTTTTGTATTGCAAAGTCACTTGCTGAAAATGTTTATTAATCCTTCTAACAATTAGAGACCTTAAATTGCGATAGTGTCCAAAGGCCCATTCAGAATTCAGTCTATATTGTGATCTGACTTGTTGTAACACAATTATATTGTCTTTAGAAGTCCTGCATAAATGAATGAGAGAATGCATGACAAAATGAGAAATGCACAAAGTATAAGGAAAAGTCAAGTTAGTCCTACTTTTATTCCCAAATCTGACCTCCCCTCTTTCGTATGTTCCTGTCAGCTGCTACTGCCCACCTTGCCTACCCTCCCACCCAAGTTTGTAACAGAGACTTAAATGATTTGCATGTTTCATTCATGCTAATGCTTATTTGTAGTATCAGATTATGAAAATAACATTTTGTTGGTTTCCTTCAACAAGGAAAGATTATGCTCTTTGCTTACCAAAAAAAAAAAAAGATGCTAGTCTGATTTCTGTAAATAAAAGGAAAAAATCTGTAGTTGCACTTCTAGTGGTATGGTACATGAGTTCTAATATCTTGTCAGCTTTTGAGTTAATCAGAAGTAGATGAAATGCTCAGAGAGCAAAATAATTAATGCATGCTTTGGGAGAAATTTGTAATCGTTTTTTTTAATTTATCACAATTCATTGCATGAGTCTCACTCCTACTTCTGTCAAGTTGCTGTTCTTTGGTGAGAACACATTTCATTCTTCAGAATTTAATAGTACTCAGACATAATCTCATGACTTTTATAAAACTTGATTTATTATGTTATGATCATTGTTCTTCCCACTTCGTCTTTTTTCTTATTTTTTCTTTCATCATTTCCCATTTTTCTTCTAAAGAAAACTTAAGAAAAACATAGACTTCATGCCTTGTTTTTTGTACAGGATGGGCCAACTTGAGTAAGTCACAGTTAATGTAGTAAAGAGAGGCCTCTGCTCTCTGTGTGTTACAGAAGCTAGAAGGCATTTGGTGAATCATGTGAGTCCAGGAAAAGGGTGAATGTTGTAGTTAAGGCTTCTGAATGCTGCACTATATCTCCCCTTTTCCGAAATCAGATTACTTGAAGGATACGTTTCATATCTAGTTGTAAATTCCACACACACCCGCCTCCCACAAATTTTGGAGTGCATGACTTCACATCCTCCAGTATGACTTGCGAAATGATGTATCACTTGTAGCTACTGCAGAAGTTTTGGAAAGTAAAAAATACCATAAATATCTAAAGTCTCTGAAAAACCCATAGCTAAAGTTTATTTCCTTTTTTTCCTCTTTTAACTTCCCATCATTTAAAAATTGAAATCTCTCATTTCATGGATTGATAAGGAAGATGGATGAGTGTTTGTGAAGAAGTTTGACACCATAGAGACGAGTGCTGTAGAAACACCCTTGAGGCAGTTAGTAATTCTTTTGTGAGCACATAATGACTAGAACGTAGACATGGGGCTGCAGTAGGAGTACTAAGGAGACAAAAACAGAGTAAAGAAGCTGCTTATTAATATGAGACCCATCATATTAGGTGTTGTAAGGCAGTGCTCTGGTTTCGGCTGGGACAGAGTTAACTCTCTTCTTAGTAGCTGGTACAGTGCTGTGTTTTGGATTTAGTGTGAGAATAATGTTGATAACACACTGATGGTTTAGTTGTTGCTAAGTAGCACTTATCTTAAGCCAAGGACTTTTTTTTTTGGTGGTTGTTGTTTGGGGTTTGGTTTTTTCCCTAGTTGCCTTTTTTGTTTGTTTTTACAGAATTTGAGCTCTACAGCTGAAAAACTTTACAAAAAGGCTCCGTAGTACTGTTGGTACCTTAGTCATTTGGATAGTTGTCAAAATGGGAATGGTGCTTGTTTGAATACGGAAGAACAGGGTTCTCATTCTGGGCTGCTTACTGTACAAAAAGGCAAAATATAAATGACAAATAAGAAAGGACAAAGGATAGAAAAAATTCAAAAACCTAAATGGATGCTTGTGCATGCAATTTATAGCTGCATTTTTATTCAGATACTCAAAAGGGTGAGAACACTTAAAAGTTCAGAGAGTTAAAAGATGGAGGCTGGCAAACTATGATGTGTGAAATATGGCAGAATGATAGCAGTGACCTTCCTCCTGCTTCTTTCTTTTAATATTTTATTTCCTTTTGTTTGCTTTATAATTCTTATTTCTGTAATGTCAGTAAAGATATCTTCAGAGTGTACTCAGAGTGTCTGCCATGCCCTATTCACAGATGGTTCCCAAAGGGCATGTTTCACCATGAAAGAGTGGAGCTCCATTTTGAGCATAATGTGGTGCTCTTCAGGTTCTTTTGCGTGCTCAAAAAGAATACCATAAGTTGAGCCTGTGGCATTCTTGTTAAAATTCTTGCTGTCGCTGTTCTCTTACATGTATGTAATGAGATCACTAACAGAAAATGTGATAAGGACTCAGTTCTGACTTATGCTATTATATGCCGGATAGTTGTACAACTTCGGTGCCTTTTTGTTGTTGGCTTTTTAACAGTATACTGTAATTCATATGTCAGAAGTGAGGTTTAGGTTTAACATAATTTTGTGAGTTGAGTTTTAGTGACAAGATGTGTGTCTTGTTAGTCTTGGTGTTTACCTCTGCATGAATACTAACGATTACATATCTCAGTTTCCTTCTGGATGGAATTAACCCTCCTCTTCAGTAAATGTAACTTTATGATGTAGTGTAGTAACACTTGCAGCTTCATAAGCTGTTATGCAGAGATTTTAAAAGAACCTGCTATCTCCCCCAAACCCATTCAGGCTAAAGTATAAGAAGCAGGCCAGTAACAAGTACAAAAAGATGGTGGTTACTTGACATAAAGCCACAAAAAAGGTTCATAACAGGACTAGGGACTAAACCCAGTTGTCAGTCGCAGTTATGCATATCTGCATTAAGGTGACTACTCTTATTGCCTATGATTTTCGCACATAAGTTCGAAAGTTTAATTTGCTTCCTCTTAAAATGGCATTACTAATTTGAATTTCAGAAGTCATGTGTGTTTTCATTAATATCCGGAAAAAGCAAAAACCTGTTATCTGTAATTGTTGGAAGCTAAAATAAAGCTAGTGAAAAAGCTTTCTAATACTGGTTGATCATGTTGACAAAGTAGCTAACATTTCTAAATAGTTTCAGATAAGTCCTCAAATCTTAAACAGTGTGTTGCATGATAACTAGTAATCATGATACAAGTTGTTCTTATTTTTATTTATTAAAAATTTTTGACTTGCTTAAATCGGAATGGCAAATCAGAGTGCAGTGGAAGAAGAGGTTCTGCAGAACAAGAATTGTGTTTTCTGTGGGTTTGTAATTTGTCTGACCTTTCCAAGAAATGAGGTCTCTGTGTGCTATGTAATCGGTTAGAAACGTGTCAATCAAATAGATGATCCTAGCCCGCGTGCATCATTACTCATTTGTCTACTACATCCTCAGTTGTGATGAAATAAGGTGTCAGAAATCTTTGAGACTGTAAATTGGACATCTTTTCAATGAGTCTTGTTATCTTTCGAAAGAAGGAGAAAATCACGAATGGACAGAATGGGCTGGTTTCAAATGAATTATCAGAAGCAGATGGTTGATTTTTTTTTTTCCTTGTTTTTTCACCTCACATATGAGAAGATATACACATTATCACTCCTCTCCCTCCCCCAAAAAGTTACAGGAGATCTTACAGAAAAAAAACTTTGAATAAACAGCAACTGTATTATACTGAACTGCAACAAACAAAAGATTTTAAATAAGAACTACTTATAATTGCAAATACTAATATGTAATAATACTTCAACTCTAATTTAGGTATTTGTTTAATATTACAGCTGGAAATATGTTGTTGTGGTTAGGGCTCTCACAGCTTTATCCCTTGCTGTTGTCGCTGGCTTTCTTTTTTAGCAATTTCCACTAATGCCCCTTCTTAAGATTCTTATTGAATTAATCTATTTCAAAGGATAATAGTTGAAAATATTTTTGTATGAATGGTGTTGAATTAAACTATTTTTAACTTCTTCAGTGGGACCAAAGAATGTCCTGTAGAGAGTCTGATGCTATGAAGAATTTTACCTTTTAAAGTATGAATTACTCAGCTATGCTCTGCCCAACTATGGAAAGAGCCATAAAAACTTCACTAGTCATCTTTAGATTCCTTTATTCCTAAAAATGCTGGACTGGCTTAAAGCTTCTAAGGTTAGGGAGAGGTGCCTAGACGCACTAGAAGATTTGAAATGCTCTAGTGTCTTGGCATTTTCTAATACCTAAATGATTGCTATTGACCTAGTATGAAGTAAGTTGTTTCCCTTCGGGTGGACATCTGTCACACCTTACTGTCATTCTTCACATTTCTGTCTGTATGACTTCTACAGTAGCTGAGTGTAAATAAACATGATATTCAGCATATGCAATACAAAGCACTCAAAAGTACATTTCCAAAATTATTTTTTAGAACAGAACTGGATTTTTTTAAAGTTGAGGAGTTTAATTTCATATTCACAGGTGTCCCTGCATATTACAGTCTGATTTTGGGAATAAACTTCTTCCACAGGGGTACTTTCTTTAACCGCATCCTTTATTAATTGTTTTTTCTTGAAAGTAAAGCTATGTTCTTCAGCTTTAACGCAAGAGCAAAACATGCACCATATTTATGTTAGATTTTTGTCTTGCTATTAATATATGTAAGTATATAGTATTACACTTTCCTTTTGCACAAAATAGATTTTGAGAAACAAAATTGCTATGCTTGGACTAGCAGTGGTCCATCTGATTTCATATCCTTTCTCTGACAGCTAGTGTTACTTCTGCATTCTCTGATGGAAGACCTAGCGCAGCCCTCATAACGAATGATCATACAGTAGCGTACCTGGGGGGAGTGCTTTCCTAACCCCTGGGTAGATAGTGCTTGGCTCATGTGATGAAGCATATTATATGTCACCTTATTGCCTATTTAATGTAACTGGCTGTTTCCATAGACCATCTAATACAGTCTCAAATCTATTAAGTGTTTTTGCAGGATGGAAGGGAGAAAGACAAGATAGGGGTTTTCCTTCTTTTTATGTATTACAGTCAGTCCCACAAATACCACATATAATGCAATAAAAGATCATATTTGTTGCCTTTTGATTCAAGTAGATTTTCCCTTTATCTTGTGGCATGAGAGATGACTAGAATTGTCATTACTGAGAGCTTTCCATTCCTCTGGTTTGACCCCTGAATACTAACATTTTTAATCTTTTAAACTTTATCGGAAAGCATTTCATATTTTTAATTTCCTTTCTTAGAACACTTACTGTTTTTTCTTCTGTACGTGCTTTGACAGGAAATGACCAGAAAATATTTTTCAATGCTTCATCAGTAATACTGTTAAGCACTGTCGCAAAGTAGTGATGGATGTCCTGTTCCCTTTCAGGGGTCATTTGTCCAGCCCAACAAAATCTCTCTCTCTTAAAAAAAAAAAAAAAAAATTTCCCACAAATTTGTGTAACAAAACATAAATGAAGAGTTGGAATGAAGATAGAAATCCTTTCTAGGAAATTAAAATAAAAAATTGTAACCTTTCTTACTCCCCCCCTTTGTCCCCCTGTGTGTTCCATTTTGATAGTAAATCTGGGATTATTCTTTTTTTAAATTAATGGTTGAATATATTTACTATTATCTGCTTAGTATTTGGGCATTGACTGAAACTGAAGAATTTATTTTCTCTTATGACTTTAAAACAAAACTTAATGTGGGAAGGAAAGTAGTCTTGGGTACATAGTGTAAAGGTTATATTTAGACTGTCTACCTGGCATACTGGAAGATTGGTCAAAAGTTGTTAGCTTAGCATGATCATACAAACATTAGAAATTTTGCCAAAATACTGAAATCTGAGAACCCAATTGCAGTAAAAGAAAATAAAATACTGAAGTTACATTTCTCTATTGTTTTTCACACATTTTGCTACACCAGTGTCCTTTTACTGAACTCTGTAAAATGTGCAAATAAAATTTTGATCAAATACGATAAAGTTGTTCCTACATAAACTATCTATAGTGCATATGTATCACAAGAACCTTTCACAGATCCTGGGAGTAGCACACTCGCCTAGTACCCCAGTGACTTGACCAGGCAAAACCAGCAGGTCTCTACAGGATCTGAGTTTCCTTGGAAGAAGAAAAATAAAAGCACAGCTGAAGGTTTAGCTAATGGTAACTTGCTTCTTCAGGGAATTGGATTACAAAAGCCACAGAGCATAATCAGCAGTGCTACCTTGAATCTTGAATTTAGAAGGTTGCCTCCTCACCTCATTTATGCTAAGGTTCTGAAAGATACATAGGCCTTTTCACATGACCAACTCCAGTGTTGTATCTTTAGTGTGAAGCATCAAGTTGAAGTGAGGAATGCCTCTCAAAGGGTGATGGAAAATAAGGATGTAATGATGCAGAGAGCACAATTAGTGTTTATTCTTACTGATTTGATCAACATTTACTTTAGACCATTTTGATAAACTAGATACTTTAAGCATTTTGGAGTACAGTGGAAACCATTTTGGTGCACAAGTATGTCTATTTGAAAAGAAGGTACTTTTTACACCTCATCACTTCTTTGAAGACTTGATCTGAATTAAAAAAAAAATTCACATTTCTCTTCCTTAAGTTAATTTAACAACCCATTTCACAACCCTTTGGACGACTTTCACAGTGGAATGGTCTGCTTTGTAGAGTGTTGTATGCAACACATGTACTGATATAGATACTTTTTTTTTTTAACGACTTGTGTGTGTTTCGTAAAATATGCTTTATTTTAAAATTAGGGCTTCCTGTTGCAGCTGTTCCAGGAGCTCTGAGTCCTTTGGCTATTCCAAATGCTGCTGCTGCAGCTGCAGCTGCTGCTGCTGGCCGTGTGGGAATGCCTGGAGTTTCAGCTGGTGGCAATACAGTCCTCCTGGTTAGCAATTTAAACGAAGAGGTCAGTGAAACAATTTTACTTTTCTTTTCCTCTTTAGTCACACTTCATTTGTCAGTATTTTATAATTTCTTTGCATTTGGCCTCTTACATTTGGGTTTTAAGCTCAAAGTATTTTTGCTGTTTTTTAATAATCCCCCAAAGTTAATTTTAAAGCCATTATTGTTAAATACTTTTGTTTTCCCAGGTAGCTAACAACTTAAAATGTCCTTTGATAGTCGGCTACCTATTTTTTCTAAGAAAAATGTGGTAACTACTGCATGTTTGACATTTGAATTGAAAGCTTTATTTTTACAAAATAGCAACTATGCTTTCTTTTGCAATTGTAGTCACGTAAACTAGAATTTCTGTTTTGTTTCTTCTAATTGTTTGCTGTTTCATTTCATGCTTGTATCTCACATTTTAAGGTCTTAATTTATGTGAACTACTCTAACACATTTTTCTTTGAAGGTTCTCCCAAAGATCTTGACGAGGCACTCTTCCAGTCTCTCTTAGTAATTTTTTTCTTTGCAGTTACTCATTTGTCTTTAAAAAATAATAATAAAAAAAAGGTGCCAAAGCATTTTCACCTTAACTGTATCTTTCTTGCTAACTCTGAAATCTAAAGGGGTTTATTTAGTTTTGCATTTTTACTGTCTTTTACATTTATTTTGATGGCTGTGAAAGCTGGTATGAAATGTGGGAAGTTTGTATCAGTCTAGCTGTTCCATTTTTAACTGGCCTCTGTCACTGTAAATCATTAAGCTTTTTTTATCATCTGGTACTATTTTGTCATCCACAGTCTTGCATGTTAAAATGTTTTAGATCAGAGTGCCATTTTGAAAGATTTTTTGCCTGCATTTCATAACCAGCCATGCTTACGCAGTTAAAGTTCAAAGTTTAAAATTTCTATTGCATGCTTTTTTTATTTATTTTCATGTTGAGATGAAATGCTGTAGTTTACTCTTGATATGAATGTACTTTACCCATATTTGTCTTGGGTGACTACATTTTACTCAGTTTTTCTTGTACAGTACATAAACCAACCATTTTCTGACCAAATTCCTGCATTTCCTATGTACTGACCTATATTTTATTTTTTTTTGTTCCCCACTTCCTTATTTTTTTTCTTCTGCATTGCTGTATTCCCTTCCCCATTTCATCTTTTTCCCTTTGTGTTCAAATTCCCTTTCCTTGTCTTTACCCAAATTCCCATGCCCTTCCCTGTCTTACCCTTCTCCTCGTCTTTGTCTACATTCCCTGTCTTCATTCCTTATGTTCATGCTTCTGTGCTTGAACAAAATGTTCCTCGGACCAACTTGCCCCAATTAACCGCCTTGAAACCATGATCCATGACCACCTCACCATTCTGCGGGAACCACCCTTCGTTATGGATGATCTGTTCATCTCCGCTCTTCCTCGACTCTTCTCTCTTCTTGTCTTACGCTGCTTGCTCTTCTCTCCTTCTAAAGATGGTTACGCCCCAAAGTCTGTTTACCCTCTTCGGTATGTTATTGTTAGCACTATACTTTTATTATTGATTTGATTTTGTTTTGGTTTTTGTTTTTTTTGTTTCACCTTAATTCTTATTTGTAGCTAGCACTTTGGCTTAAAGTTGAATAGTAAATCTTTTGCTATTTTTCTTTTGCTGTTTAAAACTCTCCATAGACACAGATTTTCTTTTAATGCATGCTAATATATTTTGCATGGTCTTTAATTTAATATCATTCACATAGCTTTGAGGGTTTATCAGAAATTATTCTTTTCAAAATTCACTATTCAAAATCTTTATCTCCTTTATTCATTTGTGAGAGTGTTGAGTTTGAGTGAGTGATCTTGTTGCTGTCTGAATGTTCCATTGATATGTCAAAATACATTACTTAGGTGACTGGCTTTAAAATGAACTTTTTCTTTTGGGTTACCTTTGACTTTGAAAAGGTGTTTATGGTGATGTGCAGCGTGTGAAGATTTTATACAATAAGAAAGACAGTGCTCTTATACAGATGGCTGATGGAAACCAGTCACAGCTGGGTAAGATTAGTTTTCTGTTTATATTCCCATTATTCTAAGTACTTGAAATTATGCTGTGTAAAATCAGGTGAACTAAGCATGTTTACATTTGTCAGTTTGTCTTGTATCCTGGTTACCCACAAGATCCAAAATCTTACTGCATGCACTTATATTCCAGAAGGTCTGCACAATATCCTAAATGAATTCAACAGTTGAATCACATGTGATGGTCTTTAAATAAAATTAAGTACTCCTGCAGATTCTGCAGAGCTAGTTCTTTATTCCAGTCTTTTAGCACATTGACCCTTTGATTTGCTTGGGTGTTTTTCTTGTTCGCTTGTGTGATGTACCACAAGCTATTGAAAAGTAATACTGAATTGAGTAAACTTCTTGTCTTTTTCAGCCATGAGCCATCTTAATGGACAAAAAATGTATGGAAAGATTATTCGGGTTACCCTTTCTAAACATCAGACAGTACAACTACCTCGAGAGGGACTTGATGACCAAGGGCTGACTAAAGATTTTGGTAATTCACCTCTGCATCGCTTCAAGAAACCTGGTTCAAAAAACTTTCAAAATATATTCCCTCCTTCTGCAACGCTTCATCTGTCCAACATTCCGTAAGTGTTGGCTGTCAATAAGCCAGTAGTATTAATGTAAATCACAACACACTGAATTGACTAATAATTTCTTGCTTACGCTTATTTTCTTTCTGTCTGTAGACCATCAGTAGCAGAAGAGGATCTACGCACATTGTTTGCTAACACTGGAGGCACTGTGAAAGCATTTAAATTTTTTCAGTAAGTAACTTTTCTGTACATAGCTCTACCAAAAGACTACCTAAGTGTGTTTTTGCAGCATGTCTTAAGGAAAAGTGCATAGGGGATAGCAAACATTAGGAGCAACCCCTGTAGTGTTCGAGTTCCTAATGCCGTTATTTTGTTTCAGAAGAGATCACAAGATGGCACTTCTTCAGATGTCAACAGTAGAAGAAGCTATTCAGGCTTTGATTGATCTTCACAATTACAATCTGGGAGAAAACCACCATCTGAGAGTTTCTTTCTCTAAGTCAACTATTTAAAAAAGCAGATTGAAAATGAGGGTGTATTGCATTGTTTGGTGTTGTCACCTATTGACTGTTCAGGAAAGTGGGGACCAGAGTTTGTCTTCTGTTGTTTTTTTTATTTTTTTTCATGCTGTTATCATTCCTTGGTTGTTTAAAAAAAAAAAAAGAAAAATTTAAAAAGCAGTGATACTAACTGCTGTTGTTCAACTGTTGTTTAGATAAACCATCATTTTGTTTAAAAGATTTAAGTTAATACCACAGTTTTTCAACTTAGTTGACGTACGTGCCTTAAAAAGGAAAACTAGTACTGCTGGAATTGCATAACTAGTAGAAAGCAAATTTGGTTGTCTGGGGCACATTGTTACGTGATAATTTAAATGTGTTTAGGCAGGGGTGTGTAAAAAGGTTAAGCTTTTGTTTCTCCTGCTTGATAGATTTCTTTATCTGCTGGCTTGTCACTTATTTTTCTTTTTAATGGGATAAGATGCATTACGCTGAAAGAGTAAAATGACGTTATTTGATTTCTGCTACTTTTTGCTTTGTGCTCTTTTTTTAAAAAGGCCTTTTGTATTACATGGTTCTGGTCTAGATTCAGTTATGAATGTACGCATTAGTTAAAATTAACAAGGTACAGAATATTAATTTCTTAAAGGACAAAAAGTGACTTCTGTGACTTTGAGCCCTACGTGAAAAGCATTGTGGAATCTTAACCTTTTTGTACACACTCTTGTGGGATGTATCATATAAATGTCAGCACTAAGTAATGTCTTGTTTGTGGCTGAATATTTTTCGTAGATGTTTTTGAAGTTGACATGACTTATGTGCATTTCAATATATATTGCCATCTTTAGTTTGTAATTAAGATATGGAATATGGTTGTGGATTTCTGAGCATGTACAGACTGGTCAAGCTAGTTCAGGAAATGGTGCATGTATTTTTCAATGATGAAAGTTTGCTGCAAATGCTTGCAGGAAATTTTGTGGCAGTTTTCTAAAACTGACAACCAGGTGGGACCAAAGTTTATGTGCCTTTAGTCTTAATTTACCTTGCATTGTAATATTCAGTTTTAATAAATCTCTTCAAAATATTTTGTATTTAGAAATTGATCTGACTTTACTATAAACATGGCTCAGAATCTACAGATCCAGTTAATTTGAAAGCAGTTCTCTGTCAGTCTGAACTGTTACCTTGATTCTGTTTAAATGACCAATACTTTTTGAAATTGATGTACTTAGTTTCAAGATTCATAGATTCTGTTATCTATGTAGAAAAAAAATGGTCATGTATATTTTCTATTAGTTGAATTTTTACATCTTTAGAA
Source organism: Gymnogyps californianus (assembly GCF_018139145.2). NCBI lineage: Eukaryota > Metazoa > Chordata > Aves > Accipitriformes > Cathartidae > Gymnogyps > Gymnogyps californianus. The sequence goes on along the minus strand of NC_059478.1, from coordinate 16,177,571 downwards.
TTGTAAAATTCAGTATAGTTTGAAAGTGGCACAATTAAAAATTAATTTTCTAACAAAGTTGGGAGGTTTGACGGTTGTTTAATTTCATTTTGTGTGTACTCTGCTTACCTCTGTAGCATGCTCAATAAACACTTCTGTAGCTCTGTATTCACCTTTTCTGTCTTTCTCTGCTGCTTTCTATCTCTCCTCTTCTTTGTTTTTCACTTCTACTGTGCTTCTGAATTCATGTTTATTCTCTGCCAGGGTGGGAAAAGCATAATATTAAAAAATACAATTTATGGCTTTTTACCATAAATCTGATGCTGTGAAAAATACCAGCTCTTTATTTTCAGAAAGATAGTGACCCCTTTGCAGGCATATGTGCATATTAAACATTTCCCACCCTGTTAAAACTTACTGCTTTAAAGACATAACTTTTATTGTAGTTCGTTAGCTCTCTCTTTCTATCTTTTTAGTTTTTAAGCAGATTTATGCACTAATAGATCTCTCAGGTTTGCCATGCTCTCTTGCTGCAGTTTCATCTTTCATTTTTTTTGTGTCTGCTAAAGATTTTCTACTAATCATACAGTATACTCATTGGTTAAAGTAACAGAGGTTTTGACATTAGATTAGTGGACCATACATATTCCAGACCAGGATATTTCACCTTTTCAGAGACATGGGTTCAAATGAATGTAAAAACAGTTTGGGCACTTTAATAGTGTTTCTTCATATTACTTTGAACTGATTGTTGTGGGTTTTTTTCCCTTCAATTAGAAATAGGATTAAAACTTTTACACAGTCCCCTCTTAAGAGTAACTGTATGATCCTGAAGCCTTACATTGGTAAAAGCTGTCAGTGTTCAATTCAAAGCATTTTTCTGTCACTTCTCCAGTACAACTACTGTAGATTTGTTGATGTCAGATTACTTTGTGACCTGATGTCTATTCTTGGGGTTGGGTTTCAAATCAATAAATAGCTATCAGCTTTTTAAAGGTCATGGTATAACGTAGGGGGCTTGCATTAGTCTTCACTACATTAAATAAAATGCATTAGGTTCTTGCCTGTTTTATCAGAAATACACCCAAGATATGACTTAAGTGATATGACAGGTATCACAGCGATCACCCAGTCTGAAATGCTAGTAGAATCAGATTCATCCATACATGAAACTTGTGAATCAACATCTTTTTACAGCTCAGGCACCCGAACACATTTCGGCTCCAGTCTCTTCGGCTGTGTGGTGCTTAGTTGCTGGCTGGGGTTAAACCACGACATATGACTATCTCCCAGTTGACTTGAACAGTAGTTAAGGGTCTGACTGAGCTGATCTTTTAAATTTTTCATTTATATAGTATGATGTCCCGTATTTTTAAAAGTAAAAATGTGTCAGATTTCCTTTTGCTAATCAGAATGTGCTTGCATATTTCAAGTAGAAGCGTGAATTGAAATTTACCATTCCATGGGTTCAGCTTGTGCCGAACTATTTCCACTCTAAAACATCTGTATCAGATAGCATACAGTGATTGCCATATGTATAATTTTGAAATAACTTTAAACATCTGCAGTGCTTGAGTGTTTACAAGTACAGGGTTTTTGTAAAACTGTAACTTACTCATCTCTTGCCAGGCTTATTTCCTTAAAAAGAAGTTTCTGTACTTCTTTTCTCGTTTTGAAAAGTTCTGTGGCAAAAAATTCAAGGGAAAGAATACATATTGAATTTGATTTGTTACAAATTCAGTAACTTTTATTATGAGGTTATATTTGTATCAGCCAAAACTAAAAGTAATGATAGTCATAATTGTCATGGAAGCATTTTTTTATTAACTCAGTGAAGAAAAATCACTGTTCAGTTATTGATACTTAGTCTTTAAAGTGGTATCTCTTCAGAAAATACAGGTTTAATGTCCTAACTGCTAGAACTTTCAAAAACTTGTTTTTCTTGAGATGGTACTGCATTTTGTATAGTAATTTGTACATTTTTGTTGTTATAAAATGTAAATAAGTTTCTGTTGTATTTTTAGTTCTTCAGAATGTGAAAATGCAAAGCATGATTTTTATTAAAATTTTACTAAAAATAAGGTTTATGAATAACTTCTTACGCTCCATGGAATGTGAGTTTTCAGGTTATGTTAGTAGAACTTTACCATAGGCATGTTGATACTCCAAACTTGATTTCAGATTTTTAAAATAATTCTAGTATTTTGACAGAAGGCAGTTGCTGATTTTTTTTTTTTTTTTCTTTGTGAATTGTTAGATTTTTCTCTAATGGAGCAATGAAATTGGTTGGAGAAGTCCCAAAGTGATTATTTGATCAGGTAATGTCCACTGGCAAATACAATATGTAAATGAAGTAAAACAAAACCTGACAGCATTCTGACTAAAAATTGTGGCAAAACTTCGAAGTTAAGTGAATGCACTTGGAAGTACTTCTGTATGTTGTGATTTAACACGTTATTAAAAGGCACCTTTGCCCTGCAGGAATAACAGCTCATATGACTATTTGTAAATTGCAGTTTTTAATGCTTTATATTAATTTTTGGTTTTATAAGCCATCTTACAAAAAAATCCCTTTGATTCATTGTAAGTTTCCTTATGTTTATTACAGTATGTTACAGCATGAAAGCACCAATCAGACATTTATCTGCAGTATTTAGGGCACTGCAATTTCATACCCTCGTTTACTCCAGATAATTTGTCTAATTCTATGCTTAGATAATAAGCAGTTCTGTTGAAACACTAGAAAAAAGGTAAGAATTATGTCTTTCTCTGCAAACAGGTATATAAATCCACTAGTCAATCTCACGAAATGGCTTTCCCAGTATTAAATGTTCTACAGTGAGCAAGGCTTCTTAAAAAGATTTGATTGTGTTAGGTAGGGATGAGGCTGAAGTCTGTATCTGTTAGACCTTATATCATTCCAGAGACTGAGACAACCTAAAGTTCAGAGTTTTGCTGAGGTGAACAAATTTTCTTTTAATTAATTTGGCAAAATGTCCCATCTCCTGTAATCCTGGTCTGTGTAGAAAGGGCTATATAAGTTGTGAATGTGGTCAAGATTGTATATGAAGGTAGGTTTTCCCAGGTCTTGGTCATGCAGCATCTGCAGTATTTCTTACCTTCCTGGTCTCTTGGGGAGCAGCTGCAGCCTGCCAGTGTGGTTCTCATCCACACAGAGGATAAGGAGAGAGACTGATTTTTCTGAAACAGTGGGATTTGGCATGCTATTTTCTACTTAATGGGCCTTGGTAAAGTTAATCAGTGGACTGCAGTAATCTAACTGTAGAGAATGATAATCTGTTCTAAATTATTCTGTTAGTCTACAATTAGCTTGCTAGAACTAGTGACAAGGTTCCTGCCTTGCTGAGGAATTATATGCCACAATAATGAAGCTTTAGAGAATTTAACTTTTTTTTTTCTTTTAATGTAAGAATTTATTTAAAATTACCTAATCTGAGTCTCTTGAGCTTTGAAAATCTCTACAGTGTATCTACACATACGCGTGTGTGTGTGTTTGGTCTCTTCAGGATGGTTAAAGGAGATTGGTGAGTTCCTGCTTCACCTTAAAAAATATCATTTTTACTGCATGATATACCTTTGTTGTAACTTTCTGAGTTTACTGAACTTTCCCCTGATCAACGAACTGAATTTGGGAGATGATTATGTTGCTTTGTTTTTCCCCCTTCAAAGTTTACAGCACGTAGTGTTTAAAATCTATATTCTTTCTTAATTAGTTATGCACACAGGCAGCAAAGGAAAAGCAAAGAACTCTTCTTCCTCAGGAAGACGTGAATTAACTACGGATTGGCTTAAATATCTCAAAAAAAAAAAAAAAAAAAGCTCAAAATAGCATTCCTGTTATTCAAGAGTTGTGCATGTTTTATGAGTTTTAGCCCAGTTTCATAAGGAAATGAGACATGCATAATTGCACTGTCTCCATGTGAATGTCCTGTTCTTTAGATAACCCCTGTCTCCTCCCTGTCACTCCTGCACCCTTTGGCTGGTTTCCTGTCAGAGGGGGCGGAGGTCTTGCGTACTAAGGTGTTACTATTTCTACGCTCATGATTAATTTGCTTGCTAGGTCAAAGTCCTTACTTTCAGTGCTATGGGAAAGGGAAGGAAAAAATCTGCTGCCTTCTCTTTTGTTTTGGAAGGAATTATCGAATGGGCATGCACATAGTTCTCTCTAACAGGCGGCAGCTTGTGAGGTAGCAAATGTGACAGGGCCTGGGGATACTGGGTGGAGTACATGAGAAATTGGAGGGAAGGGATATTTTGCAGCAGGAGCAGTATTAGACGAGTGTTGAGGGAGTTTCAGAAGGTTTCTTTAAGTCGTTTTCATGCATAAATAGCTCTTAAAAATTGTTGGTAAGGGGAGAGTTACTGGTTGAATTATTTTGGGGGGTTATTTTGCAAACAAGTCTGGTCAAAACCAGTACAGCTTGTGAGGTAAATGTGATATACTTTCACTTCCGCTCAACAGGTATGGAGGTGTCAGAGCTTAGCAATTGCATGCAGACTGCTGTGGAAGCTGGTTTTCCCAGGATAAGTACTTATCATCCCTGGAAGCCAGCAAGACTGAAAGCCTGAAGCCTCTAGCCCTAGGATAGGCTACATGTCAGGGTAGTTTAGGATGATTGACACTGATGGCTTGCCAAAGAGCTAGATAAAGCGAGCTTGTGGGATCTAGTAAGAGATTTGTTAGAGGAGTCATCAAAAGTGACACATGTTGGAACTGATGTTTTTTGATGAAAGAATGTCTACTGTAAAATTTCTGACCATCTGTATTCCATGGAACGGTGCTCTGGTATCCTTTGGGCTGACCCCATGCCCTTTAGTTCCTTAATGCCCTGGGCTTACCTCTTGTAGCATCAGCATCCTTTGAAGATTTCGATTGTGCAGCTGAAATCATGCTGGACTAGTCTGTTCTTTTCTGAAGCAAGAGAGGTTTCTTGGCAGCTGCACCTGACAAGCACCAGTGATTTGCTGCCTGTGGTGGGACACCAGCCTTGCTGCTGCTTGAAAGCATTGACAATCCTCAGCTAGTAAATAGCCACAGTGCTGTGCCAACAAAATACTCTTTAGCTTGCTGTGCTTTGTTGCCTGAACGCTAACCTTCAGGTATTGACTTTAAGGTAATTTGGGTACATTTTTTGAGAACAAAGGTTGCATTTCAAAGTGTGGGGGCTTTTTCTTTCTTTTTCCCCTCTCTGTTTAGAGAGAGAGAGAGATTTTCCTGTTGATGTTTATAGAAGATAGACCAGAGGTCACCTTCATTTCCCAGTTCTTGAGTAAATTCTGGTAAACCTTAACCATTTTGGTCAGAGGTGTGTCTAACCTGTTCTTTAAACTCTGAAGACAGAACTTGTACAACTTCTCTAGTCAGTCTGCATCACTGCTTTGCTCTGCTTACTGTTAGACCTTAGGGAAAAAAAAAAAAAATCTTGACCTAAATCTCTTGCTGCGATTTAAGTCCAGTTTGGTTTTTAGAAGGTGGTTATTTTCAGATTCCTCTGTTACATGTAGCTAAACCTCATCTTCTTTGGAATGTAGTTACTTCAGAATATACAGTTAATAGTAGATGACCTTTTTCTCATGGGTGGCTCTTCACTCATGATAGTTCCTAAAAATGAAGGCATTTGTGATGCCGTCTTGTTACACAGAGGTGGGTGTACTTTGAATGAATTGCTCTTTTGATTACAAAAGGAGAATGAGAATGGTAACACCAAGCACTTCCGCATTGCTGTGGATGAACTCTGAATAGCTTTTTTTCCTCCAGGTGGTATACCTTGTTTGAGTAAGTCTGCAGCACATTTTGGTCTGCCAAGGGATGTGTTCTCAGCTGTGGCAATGGAAGAATTACCAAATCACCACCTGTTATCACTAGCAAGTGACAGGAGTTACTCAGTAAAATTTAAGTCTGTAGAATACAAATATTCTTACCAACAGATCAATATTGACATTTATTTGCAGTTTTCTAATGGATACCTGGAAATAGTTAAAGTAGTTCCCTTTTCAAAGCAAACATGTTAAAGTATCTGAATGTTTTTTCACAGGAATGTAGACTCTTGGTTTGTATAGGCTATGATCTATAAGCTTTGTGTAGGTCTTCTGAATAGGTTGTCCTAAGGAAAGGGATTCCACATTTCATTTCTGATTCCAGCTTTTGCAAGTTTTGTGCCAGTTGAAAACTTGCATTTTTGCTGATCTGAAAGAATGCACCCCTTAACACCCTTCCTTTTTAAGTGCACAGCAGCTTCCTCATTTTCTAAAGAAGGGAATTCTGTAAGTCACAGCTTTTTTCAACATGATTTGAAACAACATGCATGACACATTCCTCCATAGCTAAAGAAAGGTACAGAGATTTTCTTCATATGTTGGGAGTAGCTATCCAGCCGCCTTGTACACTTAGAACTGCTTGGTAAGCTTCCAGACAGATTTACTGGAAAGTGAATACATTGTGCTTGGTGTACTTGCACAGTATTACAAAGCCTAAACTTTCCTCAGTGAGACATCACACTTGAAGACAAACCTGATTATCTGCTGCAGCTACTAGGTTTCTAGGGATCCAAGACTTGCAGATTCAGTGGCTTCTAGGACTCTTCTCCAGCATTTTTGAGATCCTTCCATGACCATAGCAAGTTGCATCCATGATTTCAGAACTTTTAGGGTATATGCTGTAGAGTGAAATTGCGGCTGTATGCACTTCAGGCTCTTGGATTAAGATACTGAGTAGCCCTAGAAAAATCTGGGAGCCCTCCAGTCTGTTTTGAGACAGTACCCTCATTGGAAATCCTTGGATCCTGTTAGTCAAATTAATTTCAGCTTCACTTAGTTTTTAGCACCTGCTAGAATCCTGAGGAACCAACATCCTTGTTATACTAAGACAGAAGCTCTTCAAATGCTTCACATTTTTTGAAATGTTTTAGGACCTTAAACAATGTTATGCTCTGAATCATTCTTTTCTAATAAAAAAAAAAATCTTATGTTAGACTTGTCAGTCCCCTACTTTGTAATTTTTTCCATATGTCTGTCAGTAAATGTTACTTACACTTATGTTAGTAGAACTCAATAATAGTCAATGTAGAACTCAATGAACTTGCAGTAGGATTAGCACTTGGAACAATAGGCATTAATTTTCTGTGCTGGAAAAACCGAGTCTAGACTTCTGCCATTTAGGTGGTTGTATCTAGGCAACTGCTACTGAATGCCGAGATTTTCTCTTTTGCAGACATCTGCTCTGCCCTGCCAAAACCATGTTTCTAGGGAGAAGAAAAAGTTCATCCAGATGTAGTGACCGAGTATGCAAGGGAAAGGAAACTGAGAGAAAATGATGTGAATATTGAATTGCTATACAAGAACTTCAACTCTCCAGAGATGAGACAGTAGCTGAGAGCTTCCTCTGCACATATCGGGCGAAAGGTGACTACCTGCAGGCCAAGTGGACTTAGAGCCATACACTTTCTCAGCCAGTTTCAGCCTATGTCCCTGCACCCCTTTTTATAAGAATTCCTTTTCTTGCTTTTTCAATTTCAAAAATGAATTTGCAATTTTTTACATTGCAATGTTTTAAGTTTTTTTTAAATTTGTCAAGCAGCACCATGGAGATGAGCTGTGTATCATTGCGAGGCCAGGTGTGATTCACTTAAAAATGGAAATAATCTAAGACACTGTGAATTTAGCTGAGACTTTGCAGACTGATTTTATTAAAATCTTTTACAAATCAATAATTGTCACAAGTACAACTCTGATCTTTGGGCTGCCATGATCTATAGTACAAAATCTCAACATATTTTTGTAAATCTATTGAGTACTTCTACATCAAGTTGCCTTTCTCTGTCAGGTAACAGCATGCCTCTTTACTACCATTCTATTGTTCAGAGACACTAACAACAACTTCCAGTGATAAAGAGCTGATGTTTCAAACTGCTTGATTTATATGAGCTCCCAGGTTTATTCCTGACTTTCTTGTTCTTCCCTTGTATTTGGCAATTTTAGAAGTGTCAAAATGGTCTTACACTTGTTAACATTTAACCTTCTTTTGCAATCATTTCAAGCAGTAAGGAAGATGGAACAGTTACAAGATTCAAATATTTTGGATGTCAGCTTTGTTCCAAATTTTATTTTTGCTGCTTGCACTTAGAAGATAATCCCTAGCACTGCCTCACTGTAATGGATTTCTTTGTACTGGACACATAATAATCAAACTTATTTTATTATCACTGGAAATAAGGTGTTGCTAAAATCTCCAAGAAATGTGTAACATTCCTAATAATTCCAACACATAAGTAGTTTAACATTAGTGAGGAAGACTTGCAATTTTACATCCACATTCTGAGTATTTAGAAGCTGGTGTTAGGTTATCAGTAACTAAAACATTTGTGGCTCTTCCTGCATGTATGCAGTATGATAGGCCTGATCTTTAGGAAGACTAATCTGGTGAAGCAGTACTTGTCTTCTCCATTAGTTATCCGCATGAAGGTGACACAGACTGCTATCACCTGAAACTTTTTAACATTACTTTTGTAAATGCTGATTCACTGATGCTGAAAAATGGCCAGTTTGTGCATCTTGTACTAGTGAAACTACAGGGATTATAGGAACTGATAAGTGGAAGGCAGAGGCAATATACTTAATGCTTGTAAAATTGTAACTGGATTTTTAAAGTCTCTAACACGTACAACTGCCCGATTCCTCGAACAAAATGCAATGTTAAGTGAAAGATTTAGCTACACACAATAGACATATCACTTTAAATACATTGATACTAACAACATAACCTATTTCTCTCTCCTATCCCTTTGTTAATGTGGCTATCAAGGACAGGAAGTTGTTCCAAGTGCTCCTCTTGCACTGCAAGAAGTAGCCAGGAATTGTTCAGGAGGTGCTTTCACTTTACGGTTGGGCTGTTCTTACCGCCTGCTGCTGTTGAAGGGGTTAGTCCTGCTCCTCCCATTCTTGCCGAAGTGATCTTCTGCCACCTCTGATGCCTGTCTTGTTCTTGCCCTTCGCCTGGATGATTCAACTTGCTAAATTGATAGCCTCCCTACCAAAAAAGTCAAACTTCTCCCTTCTTTTCTCCCTCTCCCCCTTTTGGTATTAGTTTTTGCCCTTTAGTGGACTGAACCTGGTCACTGAATGGTTAGAGAAATGCCAAAGTAGATGAAGCATACTCCTGGGAGGAGGGGGAAGACAACACTGCCTGCTTCGACTGAAGTCAAATATCAGCTAAAATGTAACGAAATCTCAGCTTTAACACACTTTATGCTGATATAACTGTTCCAGCCCTAAAGGCTGAACTGGCCTGGATTTTAGATCTAGGTGGAAATACTGAGTATCTCTAGGACTTCAGCTAATACACACTGTGATGTTCATTGACCTAAGTGCCCATATGAACGTCTTAGTTTCTAGACACTAATAATTGCTAAAATACTGTATGTTATACAGAGATATAAATTAACGTAATAAACACATCACTTTACAACAGCATCTTATGAAATGGTTTGCCACATGCTGCCAAAATAGTGGATTACATCAGCTTCATGGGCTATGCTGAATGTTTTGCGTAAGTAAAGTTATTTAAATTCTTAATGTGTGTTTTCTTCAATGAGGCAGGAAAAAATATTTGTAATCGTGCATTAATGATGATGGTCTCTGGGATGCTGATTATTCTGCATGGTTTTTTGGGGGTTTTGCAGGGGTTTTTTTCCTTACCTTTAGCCTGTCTTGCCAGTTTTGTTGTGTTTCTGCCATTGCTGCTCTAGGTCCAAGCAGGATTCTCCAGGCACAACTTTTTTAAAGTCTCTGGTTGTCATCTCAGTGGGATTTTCCTGTTCTTCTGTTTCCAGAAATGCTTTTTTGAAACAATGTGTTAGTTCCTTGTTAATCATGATGAGAATGATGTTTGCTTTTACCCAATGGAGTTGGGCTGACATTTATACCTTAAGTTTCTTGAGGCAAAGGCTCTCTTTCACTTTGAGATGTCAGTCATGTTGTAAAGGCCATAATAATTCTCAAAGAAACATTTCTGATTTTTGCCCCTCGCTGTAGTGTAAGAGGAGAAAGGCAAGAAAACGGTGCTTCATGAGCCAGGCTTTTACTGTTTTATGGTGACAGATAATGGTAATATTTACTACTTATGAGCCATGCACATAAATCTACATATTTATGCAGTAATAAAGTAAAATATTGCGACATTTCTAGTTAGAACATAATTGCCATGTATATTAACACAGATCTGGGATCTGGATGTCAAAGATGGTGAGCCAAAAATAAAGCTGTTTTACCAAATTGATTCAGTGCTATGAGAGTATTTTAAGAAGCCGTAATAAGGGAGGCTCTCAAGGAATAGACTAAAATATTTCTGTTTATAGCTAATGACAAAGTAAAGGTGATAAGCGATGTCATACTTACAGCTGATCACATGCTGCAAAGTTAACCGTAGACTAGTTCCTGTACTAAATTTCTGAAGTGTATTAATAGCTCTGTTCTTCAGAGTTGAAGTGGACTGCACATTAAATTAAAAGTTCTGCTAGACTCAGTTTACATCTTGTCAGAAATTCTGCGCCTCTTTCCCCCTTACTCTTTCTTGTCTCCTTTCCCGTTTTCCCATCGAGCTCAGGCTAGATACACCAAACCTTAAATAAAATGAATGTTTTTCTTTTCTCTACCACAACACCTGCCTGTTGTTGCCCCCCTCGCCCCAACTTTAGAGCATTTACACTGTTTACACTCTCCTTGTTTTCGAAAGCTGCTCTCCTGATCTGTTCTCCATCCAGCGCTGCTTCCCGGTACCTTATTCCCCTGGTTTTGCTGCCTCCTTGTCCTCTGTGCACCAGCTTTCCCCTGTGAATGATCCCCATGCACTTGCTGCGGGCTCCCTGTGCTCGTTGGTGAAGGCGTAACGGTCCCGTGGCAATCACAGCTTCCAAATTCTCTTGTTGGCCGTCTGCAGGAGTAAGTGCACTGGGAGCTGTTGGGTAAAGTTTCAGAAACTGCTTGTCTTCCCCAGCCAGAACTGACCTGGGGAGGGCTGAATAGATCTAAAGCTGAACCCAGAGAGCGCTACCTTCTGATGTGCTGTCTTTGTCCTTCACGTCCCATGTATGGAGTACTGGCCCCAGGAGACCTTATCTACAAGTACATCAGAAATTGTGCAATGGGAGACTTGAGCAAGACCCATCGTGTATGAGGAACATCACAAGATTTAGCAGCGAGGAGTCCAGGTAATGGGGACAATCTTAATGCTGAAATACGGGGTGGGAATGTTTGGGGTTATGCTTTATATGAATGTATGTACAGGATGAAAAGAGACTTTAAATTTTGCTGGATAATGTTACAATGGTGTGTCCTGGTTTCGGCTGGGACAGAGTTAACTCTCTTCTTAGTAGTTGGTACAGTGCTGTGTTTTGGATTTAGTGTGAGAATGATGTTGATAACACTCTGATGTTTTAGTTGTTGCTAAGTAGCGCTTATCTTAAGCCAAGGACTTTTCAGTTTCCCATGCTGTGCCAGCAAGCAGGTGTGCAAGAAGCTGGGAGGGAGCAGAGCCGGGGCAGCTGACCCGAACTAGCCAAAGGGGTATTCCATACCATGGAACATCATGCCCAGTATATAAACTGGGGGGGATTGGCCAGGAGGGGTGGATTGCTGCTTGGGCATCGGTCAGTGGGTGGTGAGCAATTGCATTGTGCATCACTTGTCTTTTCTTGGGTGTTATTTCTTTTTTTTGTTATATTCCTTTTCATTACAATTATTATTATTATTCTTAGTTAGTAGTGTATTTTGTTTTTACTTTAGTTATTAAACTGTTCTTACCTCAACCCACAAGTTTTGCTTTTTTTTCTTTCCTCCCCCCCACCCCACTGGGAGAGGGGAGGGGTGAGTGGCTGCGCGGTGCTGAGTTGCTGGCTGGGGTTAAACCACGACATGGTGGTAGCAACGCTTCAAAAAACACACTCCAAAGCTTTCCATTTTATTGATGTGCAAAGCCAAATGAGCTTTTTTGGGGTTTTGACCCCCCTACATCTGCCTGAGCCTGTTTCTCAGAGAACGTACCAATTGGATATGGCAGAATTGCTAGTTAGTTTGGTTTTTTTAGATCACAAAAATCTACTGATATACTAAAGGAAGGGCTAGCAATGAGAAAAGATCAATTGACAGGGGAGAAGGGTGATTGCTAGTGTCAAACAGGGAGGATGTACGTGCTGCTCCCAGGGTTTTCTGAAAACAGTTTCTTTCAGCATGTTCACTAACGACCTTGAAGGAGAGGTTAATTTGATATTGATCAGATTAACAAATGTAAAATCTGGTAAATAAAAGCAATTAATTAAAAATAGTGAGGAGGACAGTAGTTTGTTGTTGAATGAAAGTGAGGGGAGCTTTAACGTAAGGAAGAACAAGATGCTACAGAACTGCTAATGCTCCTGAAGTTATGGATGAAGTTGTGACTCCTTGTTACTTTCCAGAAGAACTTAAATTCCTCCTGGAGGGGCTCTTTGTGCTTCAGAATTTGATGCCGTTCACCCTAAACTAACCACTGAAGCTTAGCAGAAAATAAGGTCTTACCTCCCAGGATTTCTAGTTGGATTGCAGGTACCCAGACTTTCTTTACAGGCTTGTATTTAACTGGGGGAAGGGAGCTCTAGAGCTGTCATGTGTATCACACTTGCCAGACTCACTTGAGATTCCCCTACCTACTAGAAAAGTATTACAGAGATGGATTGTAGCAAAATGAGAATGACAAAACTGGAAACATGGAACTCCAGAGACCACACTGACATGTAACTGGCATCGAGGCTTGCCTGTAATTTCTCTGAGACACCTCTGGGTCCTGGAAACCAAGGGCTCAGCTCCACAGCAGTTCTTCTTGAGAGTGCTGTCTTCTAGTCATGGCCTCTTTGAAACTTTATTTAGTGCTAGAAGCCAAAAGGATACTTTACACCTATGTTTTAGGTGAATACACAGGTCTTAGTCCTAACATGGCCTGGGAAAGCAGAGGAGATTTTGAGCTTACTATATCCATGTTACATTAAAGTACTATAATATTGTGTCATGTTCTAGGTTGTTGAAAGAGGTAGAAGGGGGTTAGGATTTAACAGGTCTGTTTCTGACCCTTAGCTGCAAATTTGGCGGTTAGACACATGAGTATCCCTATGTTTAATGTTAGTGTTAGTCTTTCTCCGTTCTCTCTGGCCTTCCTGGCAAATATTCTGCCTTCTTGCTGGAGATCCTCAATGTGAGGGTGGGATATGAGGCACCTACACATGCTCATTTCCTTGACTCATGCAAATTCTGATTCATTCCTAATGAACACATCTCTCCAGAGATGCTGACAGGTCATGAGAGTAAACCTAGCAGCACACTCAATGTGCTCCCAACGTCCTCCCAGTCCACGGTCCTCCTCTCTTCAAAGACAGACCCTGTAGTCTGTTCTTTAAAGGATGCTCTGTTCTGGGAGGTGCTGGGGTTTACGGGAAGTTTCACAATCCTAACAGGAGGAAGCTCCAGTTTGCATTGTGCACTAATATCTGAGTGGAGGCTTTAGGCAAATGCTTTCTCCTGGTGTTGCCGCTTTTTGCGTCCTTTACAAATAAGCGAGAAGACATGAGAAAATCAGCAAGTGAACTCAGACCATTAGATTTCATGCAGTGGGCAGAGAGAAAATGAAGTACTGTTAACTGCCTACCTCACTGTCTCCCTCACAATCCATCCTCATCCCATGACTCCACTGAAAGGCCTTTCACATTTCTGTATTAGAAATAACATTAGCAGGGAAAAAAATAACCACGCTCCACTCCATACATTGCAGTTCTATCATCCTTTCCCAGGTGCCTGTTTTGTTTTTAAGAAAAATGATAATAGAAACACTAGTGGGGAAAGACAGAGCACAAGCAATTCCCAATCTTCCCTTTGAAGTGAGCAGTTTAAAAATGGTCTTATTTTGTTAGAATTCAGGGTAAGTGCTTTTCAATAGATGAGATACACTTTTGCTCAGTTCCAATGGACTCCACCAAATCAACTTCCCACTCAATTCAATTAATTCCCTCCCCCCTGTGTGTGAGAAGCAAGGTTTGGATATAAAAACACTGAATGTAAGATTAAAATGTCTACAGAGATGATCAGAAGGGAGTCTATTTTAATAACCCTCTCAGATTGCTGTGCATGAGATGTGGAAGTAGGAGGTTTAATCTCAGTGCAGTGCCTTTACAATTATAATCAGAACTGAGCAGAGTATTGGTCAATAGGAAATGTGCTCCTCAGGGTAGGGAGAGTACTGTAACAAGAATTAAGTCTCAGGATGTTAGTGAAGGAAACCATCTGAAAAGAATAATCAGCTGCAGTGGTGTGGATCTCAGGTTCACAGAAAGAATTGTTCAAAACTAAACAAAAACCCGTAGCAAGAAGCAGCAGAAAATTCATGCATACTTAGATCATCATTGTGCGATCAGGAAAGAAACACCAGTTCCAAGTGCATAATGCTTTCCTTTGGTGAATTTTTGCTTTGAGATATTTACAGCTGGTGCCAAGGTAAAAGGAAGAAGTTATTCACTCTATCTTTTCTTATGGCCAAGGAAATAAATCAGTGCAGGGTGCACGAAAGTTGTCATTAATTTTAGGCAGGTCATGGGTTGTGGAAACATATAAGGTGCTAATTGAAAATATTGTTCTGCAGACCTTTTTCCTTCTTAATCTCCCAGGCTAAAAGTTTGCTGAGTGTCGTGGGTCAGCTGTCCTGGCTGAGTCCGCTCCCAACTTTTTGTGCCCCTCCAGCCTTCTCACTGGCAGGGCATGAGAAGCTGAAAAATCCTTGACTTGGTTGTTGCTAAGTAGTGTTTATACTAAAACCATCAGTGTGTTATCAACATTATTTTCCCACTAAATCCAAAACATTGCACTACACCAGCTACTAGGAAGAAAATTAACTCTATCCTAGCTGAAACCAGGACACTGAGTTTTTCCTCTCTTGTCACATAATGAGTGTCTAGTGTCTTTTAAATTAACTTTGGACTGCTGGTGGCTGAGTTATGACATAGAAACCAAGCTTAAGACCCATTATTGTAAAGTTTTTGATTGTTTGCTCTTTTTTTTTTCCTGTTCGCATCTATTGTGTGCATTATTTGGAATAAGAGATTAAATGTGATTAGCATGAGTTCACTACTCCTTGATACAATTGTGTTTTGTAATGAGAATCTTATAGTATCTTTTAAAACTCTTGAAGACTGAGGTAAGGTATAACTTTATAAGGTGCTATAATGCTCTGCTCTGCAGATGTCACTGGCTTAAGACACACTCACAAATTCAAACTGAATTATCATTTCTGAAGTCATCAGAACTGGAAAATTCAGCAGTGGAAGAGGAGTATTTGCAGTTTTATATTTTTTATTTAAATGTGTAAGATTAAAACAGAGACCAAACGTTAAGATAAGATATAACCTCTATGTACTCTTAACCTTATAATGAAGGAGCATAGGCTCTGCAGGTACAATCTTGTGGAGTCCTTGAACATCCTAAATATCTGATTAAGGGTATATGTATACAAGGTGTGAAAAAGAGAAGAAAATTGTGGGTGCCCATCTCTCTATTTGCAAGCTCCTGCTAAGATGTGAATTCCGCTTCTTGTATCTTTTGCTACCCTCTCAGCAGGGTCTATACTCAAAGGAAAGATGTAAATGATATAGTTATGAGTTTTGACAAAAGGCGCTTGGATTTATTCTTCATACTGCAAAGAGAGGAAATGATATTAGCAAAAGTCACTTGACAAAACAAAATTTACTTGAATTACAGCACATATTCATGAAAATATGTTTGCATTTCTGCAGGTTTTGTCCATCTATAGTATTTAGCACTTCAAACTTTCACATCAGTGTATAAATATTAGCCATTCAGGATGCTCTTCATGCCAAGGCAATTTTCTGTGGGGGTAAGCTATTGCCTTAATGCCTTTGTAAACCTGAAGGTTTTTTAGTATCAGTCATTAATCACAATTATTAGTCCTTCATGATTTAAATTGTGCAGTACGGATGCCCATTTCTTATGCAGAAGAAGCAAATGTAGAGTGTGGAGTTTAGTCAGTGTTTCCTTAAGTCAAACCTTAGTCACACGATAAGATACTTGAAATTACCACTTCAATTTAAAAGAGAATCTTGTTTCAAAGAGCTGACGGTTATGATGTCTTTTATATATACATTTTTATATATATATATATATAAAAAAAATGTATCTCACCGCTTCTGAATAATGAAATCATTCATTGGGTGCAAGGAAGCGGGATCAGGCCTTATCTTTGAAAGCTGTCTCTGCTGGGGAACAGTCTTGCAAGGCCAACAGCAACTAGGTAACCCTGTCAGTCATGTCACGTCAGGCTAGGATTGCCTAGGAAATGATGTCAGAAATACCAGACTGGGGCACAGAAACCAGCAAAACTGGCACCGATGGGAGCAGAAGTCATTAGAGGCAGGTTGTTTATTTTGTGGGAGGGTGGGACAGAGAAAATGGGGTCAAGTAACATTAAGGTATGCAAAACTCCTCCATCTTACTGCAGGCTACAGGAATCATCTCCAAATGTAAAAGCTGCAAGATGTAGCCAAAAACTTGTGAAGCTGAAGACAGTATGAATATTCTGGAGTGAAAGTAATCTAATTATTTGAGAGTTCAGATGTAGATGATACTAGTTTTGCCTAATGTCCTGGTTTTGGCTAGGACAGAGTTAATTTTCTTCCTAGTAGCTGGTATAGTGCAGTGTTTCCAGGATTTAGTAGGAAAATAATGTTGATAACACACTGATGTTTTTAGTTGTTGCTAAGTAGTGTTTATACTAAGTCAAGGATTTTTCAGCTTCTCATGCCCAGCCAGCAAGAAGCCTGGAGAGGCACAAAAAGTTGGGAGCGGACTCAGCCAGGACAGCTGACCCAAACTGGCCAAAGGGATATTCCATACCATATGGTGTCATGCCCAGTATATAAACTGGGGTGAGTCGGCCAGGAGGGGCGGATCACTGCTCGGGAATTAACTGTGCATCGGTCGGCGAGTGGTGAGCAATTGCATTGTGCATTGCTTGTTTTGTATATTCTAATTCTTTTAGCATTATTATTGTCATATTATTATTATTATCATTATTTTTCCTTCCTTTCTGTCCTATTAAACTGTCTTTATCTCAACCCACGAGGTGGGGTTTTTGGGTTTGTTTTTGTTTTGGTTTGTTTTTTTTTCCCCAATTCTCTCCCCCATCCCACTGGGTGGTGGGAGTGAGTGAGCAGCTGTGTGGTGCTTAGTTGCCAGCTGGGGTTAAACCATGACACTTAAAAATAGCACTGATCCTCTGGAATTCTTGAACAAGCTATTAAGGAATATATCATGTTATAGGGATTTTTTTTTTTTTTTAAATTTGCTTTCAGTGCAAAGGTGTATGGTGCTGCTATGTCTCGAGCAATAAATAAGCAGTTGTCAGCAATGTAGCCTGACTGTGTTCGATGTTGCTTGAGCTGCCTCTGCTTCACCAGAGCCTGAAGCCACAGCAAGTATCATGGTGCCTACCAGAGTCAAAGCACCAGCTTGAAATACCAGTAAGAGACCCTGTGGAGTGGCAGGGAGGAGAAGTGCCACGTGTCCACCAGAGCTAATTTACCCTCTTGGTAATGAAGGTTTCCCTTCTTCAGACAAGAGAACAGACCTGGCCAGTGCTCCCGAGAGGGAGAAAGCTATACTTTCAGTCACACTGACTATCCCAGGTGGATTATTTGGATGATTGCAGGATCATTTGGTGGCTCTCTCTCATAAGGCACCTTTGAACCCAGACTGCCTTAATCTAGTCATGAATACAAGTTAATTTAGAGCTATTCAGAAGCTAATTTAGAGAGATTTACTGAGCTTTCTCCAAAGCAGTAGTCTTCCAGGATTCCATTTCTAAATTGTGATTTTCCTTTTTACTGTGATTTCCAGGCTCTGCTTCAGGGAAAAATGTCTTGGTTACTGTTGTAGCACATCAGATGGTGGTTACTTGATATCTTTTAAGCAGTGCTCCGTTCTTCTGGAAACACTGACACTACCTTTACACAGCACAGGGACAATCCATGTGTGGCACATCTCTGTGACTCTTGACCCCACTAGTATAGGCAAAGATACCAACAGTAGCTTGCAGTGGACTCCTGGATTGCAGCAAACACCTGATCTTGTATATTTTTCCCCAGGAATCTCACAGTCACCGTTCTTGTTACATACATCCTACCTACTGTTTGTTGTCTTGCCACCAAGCAAGCTCCTGAGGCCCAGTGATGCTGTTTGGATGGACTCCTGGCCACCTTTCACCCAGGCCTGCAACTTTCTGATGAACACATGGGTTATGAACAGCATGTTCCTAGGAGGATAACAGGAGAGGGCTTACCTAGAGAGGGAACCAGATACTGTTTACAAACCCCCGATATTTCCAGTAACACACCTAAGAGCAACTGGCATTGGGTTTTCTGGAACACTTTTGATGCATCTTAATTGCCAGCTGTCTGAGGACTTCGGATGAACCTCACTCAAAACTTCAGGCTTTTGTGTCTTGAGCCTGTCAGATGCACCAGATGCTGAAGAACGAGCAGCAAACACATTTGAGGCCATGCAAGCACCACAGAATGGGCACCTGGTCTGTAAGTTGTCCCTCCAGCCTGTTATTTCTTTTGTGAGCGTAGGGCCTTTGGGCAAATTATTGTGTGTCTGCTGAGTTTAGAACAAGGACTATATTGCTGAAATGTGGGGCAGTGTAGAAACAGGGACAGATGAGTGTCCCCTGTGTTGCTATCTGGCTGCAAAGCAGGAAAGGTTACAAAAATACCCTTTGGGGCATTGAGAGGACTACTGCTCTGGGGGATTAATGTATTTTCTTGCTGGTGCATCAGTGCTTTCTGACTGAAATGACTCTAAAATAATAATTCTTTATACTAATACAGGATGAGAACAGAAAGGATGCGGTGGTGAACCTGGAGTGAGCGAGCGTCAGGGCTTCCTCCCTGCAGTCTGAAGTGCAGCACCAAAATACCCAGGTGAGCACTCACCAGGCTACTTCAGTTGCAAGAGCAACATGCAGCTTAGCCCGGGGCAACTACCTTGCACAGAGCTCTTGTCCACTGCAACTGAATTGTATCTACCACCTGATCCCACCTGTTCAAATGTGGCATGACCTATTGGTGATACGATTTGCACTGATCTCTAAACTGAGATATTTTAATTCATATTTAGTACGAGGAAGAAGCAGGACCTTCATTGTTAATATGGCACACTCGCTATGCCCATGTAACCCAGTCTAAGGTCTGACCCTAAATCCCAACTGAACAGGACGTGTGCTGCCAAGGCCAGCAAAAGAGGAGCACTTGCAGACTTGTCTCAGCTCTTGCAGGAGCATAGGAGGAAGCAAGCCCAAGAGAGCGCAGCGATGCTCTCGGATACATCAGGTTGGTGGGTCTCCAGTTTGGGGAGCACTGCAAAGGCTGTGGGGGTGGCACATGTCTACTTGAGTTTGAGTAGAGGCTTGAACACTGAGTTTCTGACTGTAAAAAGGGTTTAATTGCACTTGATAGGGGAGCATGCAGAAATACAAGATTTAGGCCTTTTTAAAAGCTGGTACAAACCTGTAGTGCAGGCAGGGTATATGCATGGCTCTGGACTGGGAATTGCATTGGAAGGAAGAAAACTAGATGGCTGATTCCCCCATGATATTTTTAACTCCTTCACTTGCAGCAGTGTCCAGTGGGTGTCAACTTCTATGTCTGGGTCTGAATTTGGCAGCATTTCACAGTGAGCGGTTCAGTTGTAAATACTGTACAAAATATGAGGCTGAGGTTATCCTGACCCAATGCACCTGGTCACACTTTCTTGCTTGAGTTCAGTATTTTCCTGGGGTGTCAGGTGGGAGTTTGATTCTTGTTTTCAGAGAGAACTTTCTAAAAAAGTGTGATTGGTAGAGAAGTTAACTTGGACTGAGGTATTTTCTTTCTCTGTTACTCGTTCCAATCAGATAACTAAATTGATTAAAAAGCTGTTTTTAAAACAATGGATTACTCAGTCATTTGTAGTTCCTTTTACAAGAAAAACAATAAAAAGGAGCCTAAGGTTTCCAGTAGAGAGATGGGCCTGTAATCTTTGTGTCTATGTGTGGGAAGTACTTGAAAATTGCCTCCTACGGACAGATTAGTGACTTGTTGGTAGAGGGAAGTTTCTTAAAAATTATGCTTTGCATAAACTTTAAATTGCAGAAAACATCTACTTCCCTGTGAACTTCGTTATTTAGGTACTATCTGAAACAAATGTCAGGCTGACACCTCACAAATTGTTTGCTGCTGATTCTCCTATTTACAGATGTTCCAAAAGTTTTCACACCAGCTTCTCCAGAAAATATCTAAAGACGAGGGCAGGTTTCGTTCTGTAACATCATTGTTTTGGCAGGTATGCAGAAAGTTGAGTGGGCTGATCACGTGCTTCCCATCTGTCAGCTCATCACTGTTAATAGGTGCTTGAAGGAAATTGCAGTTATTTCACACAGCACTGGATGCTGAAAGTTCACATGTCAAGAAAAGATGGACATGGAAAGAACAGAAAGTGTTTCATAACAGACTTTTTTTATGTACAGAAGACATCCCTGTGCTGCCCCGCTGGGGGTAGTTGTCTTTTGTGCAGATGTGATTTTGGCTTAATTTGGACTTGCTGATGCTCACTGAAAAGGACATTACACTCAGTCTGGGCCTGCCTACCCTGAGACACTGAAACGCAGAACAGGATTTTTTCCAGCAGTGTTGAAGTCCACCTAAAGGCTGACAGTACTACAGTGCACAGGTTTTCCTGATTTCCTGGAACTATAGCTCATTCCTGAGTGCTACCTATTGACACCTCTCTCAACCACTGTGTGTATTGCTGTTTCTTACCCACAGAGTTGTGCTGTAAGGTACAGCAGTTCCATAGGAGCAGCTCCAAATATCCACCAGGGATACAGGTTCCTCTGAATGCAGGTTGGACACTACAGCTCTACTGATTTTAATGACTAAACACAAACTTTCCTGGCTTTCCTTGTCTGAAAACCATTCTAACAACCCAGTCAAATTGCCCACATCAGTGGTTTCCTGGGCTGCAATTTACCCAAATGATAAATACAGAGGGCTGTGCTTAACCTGGATTAGAGGCATCCTGGAGTGTTTCAAACAGCTGAGTACTTACAGGTTTTGGTACGGCATGTTACAGAATGACGGTAGCATGACTGAGTTGTTAAAATGGCCAGTTTGCCATTCCTAGTGCACCACTCAAAACTTGTCTTCCTATTGATTTTTAACAGCAGCTGGGCAGGCTCTTTTGTGTGATTCATCTCCCCTAAATTTAGCTGCCTAAACATTAGACATCTCATCTGAACCAGTCATCTAGCATAGTCTCAAAATTAGTCATCAGAGATAAGCAGCTCAACAGGACAGTCTGACCTGTGTCAAGACAGGTTTCTAGCAGAGATAGGGGGTTAAGTCCTCTCTGGAGGTAACTGTTTTTCTCCACTGATTCTGACTTAATTTAGTGACTTTCGACAGCAAGCTGAGGGAAGCTCTATCCTTTGCTCTGTTTTCCAAAAGTATCTTTTCAACTTCAGTTGTCAATATCCTTCCTTTTAATCATGAAGAAATGTCTTTGTGTTTGAAGCACCAAACTGGATTTGCTGCTGTTATTTTTTGATTACTTCCTCTTATTTTCTTACTGTTTCTTCTGATTGTGAATTAGAATAATTTCCAAGATTGGGTGAAGAAGAGAGAGATGTTCTATATTCTTTATTTAAACACATTTTTCCAGTAATCAATAGCATAACTAGAGCTATGGGTTTCAATGTTTTCTCCTTAAAAACATAGATCAAACAGTATTGTGAAGCCATACATCTTCCCTGTCAAACATTTAATTTATTGTGCTGTTCATTTATAGCTTGAGACTAGAGAACTATTGGTTGACAAAAGAGGATGGATGGCTTTTTTACTGAGTCCGTACACAGTTGGCAGAAGATAGCAAATGGGGGAAGGAAATGTGCAACATTCACTTCCAAACTTCTAATAAATTGTGGATGGATCACAAGGGGTTTATGCTAACTTAAATAACTATTGCATTGCATTTCCAAAGAATTGGGGGTTGACAATAATTTGTCTCATTCACCGTGGTTAAACTGAGCATCAGAAAGCAGGTTAGGAACAAACTTTTATAGTGGTACACAACAGCTAATGTTATGGATAATCACAAAACCCCAGTATGATCCATTTCTAACTCAGTTATGGCTGTTGCTTCATCCCTCTGAAGTGAAAGCAATATTAGCATTAGAACAGTTCTTGTTTGGTATTATTTATCCCATTATACTCCAGAGCTCCTTTTCAAGTTGGTAGTTTATGGTAGTGCAAAAGTAATTTCAGCAGCTTACTTCTCTGACAGCTGTTTGTTGAGTTTGTGCACGGGGTGGGCATGCTGTGGGCAGCATTTTGGAGCCCAGTTGCTGCTGCTGCTGCCTCAGAAGTTCTTGGTTGTGAGGCAGTGGGCATCCCTCAGCCTCCACTCCTGTAATCTCTCTTCCTCTGATCGTTTTGAAGTACATAAAAATCTTACCACTGTAGAAAAATACAGATGCTTATTGGTTTGAACTAATAATTTCCTAGTTTGAGTATTTTTCTGGTTTTTGCAGTATCAAGTTGTAGGTTTCATCTTCAGCTTTGGGGACCTTTGTGACTCTGCTCCTCTGCTTTTGCCTCACTATATCCATCCCCATCTTTCTCTGTATCCATAATGGTATTGCTTCTGTTTGGTAATTTTACCCATCTGTAAACCTCATGTTCCTGCTGAGCATCCCGTAAGCATGGACACCACCATTGAATCTGTTTGCAAGGTCATTTGTGCTATCAGCATTCAATGCATACTCTTACCATGATTCCTAGGGGAAAAAGATGGACAATTATCACAATTAATACTGGATTAGGAAAGGACCATTCTTAGCTGGAGGGGGGGGAAAAAGGTAATAACTTGTCTATTTTACCCAATTTCTGCTCCTTTTGTTGTTAAGAGATGAAAATGTAATTTGAAAAAAGGAAAAAATCCAGGAAAATTCTTTATTATTTCTCGACTGGGAATGCTTTGTCACTGTGATACTTTTCCCTTAAGGGAAGTTCTGCCATAACATTTAAAATACATAATTTTTTTAGTGATCTCTTGACCACAGGTTATCAGTGGGTATAAGCCATGCAATCTGAACTTCAAACTGCTTTGTTATCTGATAGCAGTAGAAGTCTTATATCCTCTCTCTCAATCGCTAGAGGGGGATGAATCCTATTTAGCCATAGCAATTAAAAAGATTGTGACTGGTTTCAAGTTAGACATCCTAATGGATTGGTTAGAATAAAGATCTGCATTCTACAGTTCTCTAACATTCCTGAGTTCCTTGTGTTTCACTTTTTCTTCAATTAATCTTTTATTTAGGTGTGTTATTTAAAGCTAACATTACAGTTTACACACACATGCAAACAATGTGTAAACAACTGAATAACTATTAGCAAAGAGGGCTGCAGAAGCCATTACGCTAATAGAAGTGTTTCTACTAAACAGAAGGTGAATGAATGCATTATATAAAAATTCCCTTCAGAATTTCAAACAGTTGTATATATGAACAAATGCAAGGAAGGTGATACCTGAGCTTTTTTAAATGAAGTGAAATTTCTGCTTGGCTACATCTTAATAAACAGAAACAGGCTAAGACACATTTCTTTTATCTGCACAAAATGAATGGCATTTCAATCAATAGACCCAATAGTGAAGAGTAAGCGGTTGTAACTATGTAGCTGCAAATGTCAAATATAGTAAGTGTTAGAAATACATTGACAAAACTGGGATTGGTACATTTGTTTATTTTTTAGGCAAAAAATACTTGCATAGTAATCAACACTGACCATGGAAATAACATGCAGAATTAATAATGTGTGATTGATTTTTGAAGTGAAGAATGCTTTTATATCACAACCTCGTTATCCAGCAATCAGCCTGGTAAAATCTTACAAAAGGGCTCATAAATGGGACAGCACAAGTCAAAATAATTACCTTTACTCCTATTATATTCAGAAAAGTTTCTGTGTAGAATAGGTAGAAGAAAGGAAAAGGAATGGATGGATGGATGGGATATGCTGTAACAGAACTACCCCAGACTTGCCTTCTGCCTGCACATCAGCCTGCCTTGCAGGAAAAGCACTGGCCAGGCTTTGCTAATTGAAAGCTTTTAAATATCTTATTTTAAAAACCTTATACACAAAGGGAGAGGCCTATGCAATTTTTAAGAATTAACACTGAAAAATATCTGCCCATATACATCCCTATATGGAACACTTGTGTCACCTTGCCTTAAGAAGCTATTTTATAGAAGCTGTGTTAGTGTTTTCCAGTGCAGATTTTCTGTCTTCCAAGCTTCATGAAACCTTACGTATAAATACATTCGTAGATACAAATCTCCAGTCTTTCATCCAGAGATAACCTTTGAGTTTGTGGAGATGGTCTCAGAAAATATTTTCACCCTTATTCTCCAGAGTCAGAAAAACTTACCCAGCTAGTCCCTTTTACATAGCTTTCTCAACAAAACAGTTTATGAAGCTCTACTCATCCAACGGTAATTCTGACCCAAACTAGCAGTTTTTCAGTTTCCAGTGAAGCAGAGTTTCAGGTGTGGAGTCAAACTAGCCTATTCTGGGACTGCGCTTGTCCATCACACTTACTGCAGTGTTAGCTGAATTTGCCTATAATGACTTTGTTAGTGTGGCCTAAGGGGAAGCCCGGCAGCACCAGGGCAGACCAGAGCAGTGTGTCAGCAGTAGTAAGTTCCCATTCCTGCATGTCAACAGCCCTCGTACTCCTCCATGATGGGCCAAATAGGTCATATTTTACAGTCAAACTATCTTGAGCAGGTGCAGAAACCAAGTTACACCCTTTATTCTTCACCAGACTTATTTGGCTCACCCACAGGGCTGTTGACAGCACTTATCACAGAGTGTTAACGAGCATTCTCGGTAACCAATATACTCCTCTGAATTAGTCCTGTAGTTAAGAAGTCTCTAAAAGAGCATGATGGTCTGCACTAACTCCTTCTTAGGACTATGTTAGCGCACTCTAAGTCATTGATAGGCATCATGCAAGCTTAAGCTTTAAAGGAGTGAGTGATTGCAACACCCGTAGGTACCCTGGACCTACCATCACATTCTCAGAGGCTTGTACTATTCCGCATTTTAAGAGACTTAGTGCATTCAACATCTTCACAAGAAAATTTTTTAAAAAAAAAGGCACACCCCAGTTACTTCATACAAGCATGTCTGCAATTTTTTTTCCCATTCTTTTTAAAGGACTGCATTGAGATTAAAAAAATGTGGTTGAGAAAAATCCATTAGAATTAAACTGCAATCATTGTAAACTACTGTCAAACTTAAAGTATTTCTACTTTCCTATTCCTTTTATTTTCTCAATAAATAATGGACTTGTTCAGGAAGTGAAATAGACTGCTTCAGTAGCCCATCATGTATTTTATTTTTGCTAAACTTTTGGTTGTACTTTTTATATCATGCCTCTTAAAAAAATCTGTTCTGTCAGACTGTTTTTCATTTAAACTTGTTGCAAATTATTTGAGGTTTTGTTTGTCCCAAGTGCATCTTAGGTTCAGTGCAATAGATACCACTGAGTCCTTGATGGCATAGGGAGATAAAACATAGGATGGCCAGATACTCAACACTAGTTTCTGAAATTCCTGGTATATCCTTCCCCACACTGCCTCCCTGTTCCCCCATAACCTTTTACACAGGTTTACATGCATTCTCATAATTTTTTCACAAGGTAATATAAAACCACTTCCCCACTCTTTTAAAAGTCTAAGATGTACACCAGGGAAAACACAGGAAAAGGTTTTGTTTAAAATAGCCTCAGCAGCGTTGAGGCAACTGATGTTTTATTATGTTGCCTGGTGAATTGACCCTAGAGCAAATCATGCAGGAAGATGAATATGTTTTGAAGGCCTTTGAGAACAATGATTATTCTTCAAATGTATCCTAACTGCAGAAACATGCCTAAAAAATAAATGTTTGATGATTTACAAGCAGAAAACTTACAAAGTGTTCATTATCTTTTAGCAAAGTTTCATTGCTTGTCTTATGTGTGAGCCGCAAAACCTACCTTTGTGTTTCCACCTATCTAAATATTTCATAGGCTCTCCTGCTATACCCTTGCTGGTTTGATTTCCAATCTGCAGTTGGCACTTAGAGCCAGATTTTCATGATGTTCAAGAACGTACATGTTGCTTACATGCCATAGCCATCTCCATGTGTAGGTGATGAAGCAAGTCTGTGTCCATACACGAGATACTGTGCCCACCATTTAAATTTTAGCACATCATTGTAATGGAGTCTCAAGCACATCAATCAAAATAATGCCCCTTCGAGATGTTTTATAGCTGAGCCTTAATCACACAAAACAATGTGTCTTTTTCATTATTAATATCTTACTTTCCTACCAAATATCCACTATGATCTTTTTCCATAAGTCAACAGATTTATACCTCCCCAAGCAATACAAAATAGTAAGAAAATAATAGTTTCTGAAGGTAAAATGAATACTAGAGTTTGCTACATGTGGTTTAAGCTTGATTTAAATTTTAAAGCTTGGTTGAATACATGTAGAATATCCACTTTTTGTTTAAGTGTTCTTGAAGTTTAAAAGAGTGAAATGAGTAGTACTTTTTTTCCATTGGTGTCTTTTTGGTGCATCTTCACATAGGGATGTGTTTGCCCCTTGGGAAGTTGGCAGTGTAAGTGGCTGACAAACTAGCTAATAAATCTGAGGTTAATAGGGCTGTAGACAGCAAAGTACATAGGCGTAGGAAGGATCACCAGCCACAGAATGCTGCACATCTAGAAGCTGTCAATACAGAGTATGAAAAATGCAAAGGACAAAGCAAAAGTAGGAGAAGTTCCAGCTCATTTTTCTGCTTGCTGAAGCAATCTCTCACATCAGCATATCCTGGTCCTCTAGGGAAGACATGTATTTAGGGCTTGATCTTGCTCCTACTCATGCCAGAAGAAAGTCTCTTTTTTTAACCCAAAGTGGACAGGATCAGGTCACTAATGACTGTCCCTCCAAAAATAAAACCAGAAAAAGTAACAATGCTTCAGGTTATACCAAAATGGCATGTCTGTATAAGAAGAAGCGCTTTCTACTTCTTGTGTAAAAATTAGTTTGAATTCATTTAGAGGTATTTAGAGATGGGTATTAGAGCTTTAAAGCTGATTATTCTAGTTCTCTTAATTAGTGGACCAAATGTCTGATACAGCTGCTGCGTACTCATGGTATAGAGGACAATTTCCATCCGGGGAAAAAAATAATCCTTTGAAGAAATTTTCAGTGCAGTAAATTAAATACCTTGAAGTAGCTTGTGGCCAGAAGTTTGAGTAAGTCAGCATGGTGCTCTTGAATTCAACAGAGCCATACTGATGGCTGTCGCCTGCAATTGTCATTGAATAATGCAATGAAATTCTCTTAATGTATGAACACAAGTATGAAACAGGAAAGGGTGAAAAGATGTTACCGCTCCACCAAAACTGTTCAAGGAAATAACAATTGCTAAAGAGTTGCATCTTTGATATATACTCTCCATTTGTCTAAAGCCACCGTAAAAATAGCTGACTGGAGACTTAAAGGTGTACACATCACATTACTGCTAGGGAAACCCATCCTGCACTAGGAAGAGTGCCAGGCTGCTCTGCTTGTTTCTTTGAAGGTATGATGCTGTGAAGGCTCCATTCTCCCCTCTTCCTTCCCTGTGAGACTTCTCAGATGCTTTTTGATCATGGAAAGACCTTGCCAAGGGGTCATTGTTCCAAAGGGACCCAGGATGACCCATGCCAGCTAATCCGGAGTAACTACCTGCCTCTGGGCTCTTCCCAAGTGCTGTGGACACCATCCCATCTCACGGCCTCACACTTGTTGCAGAGCAGCAGCAGTTTCTGCAGGCAGCTGCTTACAGCTGGGGAACACTTTCTACATGGCACAGAGAAGCAGCCAGTGGGGACTGAGGTTGCCGAAAGGTAAGTCCAGGGAGCAGCCCCTCTTTGAAGTTGGCTGGGAGCTGCACCCAGTTGGTTCACGCAGGGTGGCTGCCTGCTGTGGCCATGCCACCACGAAGCACATCTTCTGTGTGTTTGTGTTGCAAGATTGAATTAGTGCCCTGAGTCAGGATTTTTTTTTTTTTTTTTTTAATAAGTTTGAAGCTGCAGTACTGGTTTTGGTGGGGATGAGAAGTAGCCTGCTTAAAGGGGGAAGGGAGAAGACCAAGCTATTAACCACATAGGGCTACACGTTCATATACGGAAGTCTTGGTCATTTGGAAGGGTGATCTGAAGGTAGACGCTCATGGGAAGTGTCATGTAAGCACATTGTTTAGCATTGCACAAGTAATGCCCCTGGCTATAAACTGAATTAAGAGTGTGGTTAAGTGCCAGACTGGGGGGACTGGGGACTGACAGCAAATCTCGACTCGTAATGTTACCTGAAACAACACTCTTACCCGAAACTGAGGTTCCCTGATGGACATTGTGTCATCTTCTGGAAGAGGTTTCCACTATAAATATACACTGCTCAAAACAGGACAGAGCCAGGGTGTTAGTGTATTCCTTGGGCAACTCAGTGGGCAAAGTGAGATTGCAATAACAGAGGTGATTGTGCTTCTTTATACCCTAAAGATTCATGTTCTGTGACAGGATTAGGATTTGCCCACATCGCTAATCTGATTTGTACTGGCAGCTGAGATTTCCTTTCTCGTACCTAGACTCTTCACTAAGTCTTTACATAACAAGAAATAATTGCGCCCATCGTTGTAGATTCAAAAGACTACATATTCACACACACGTGTGCTGACACAACAAGACCTGTACTTGCTTTAGTGGCATATGAAACTGAATACTGTGGCCTCATTGGTATTCTGTTGTGTTTTGGGTTTTTTTTTAACCTAAACATTAAGTGTTTTGACAACACAGATGTTGGATATGCAAAGAGTGCAACTTCTGATATTTCTCAATATTAGTATAAGAAATATATACTCTAAGGGGAAAGTGCTGATTGCCAGGCCCTGGAGTGTTTAACAGCAAAGAGAAGCTACTATAGTTGTCTTTTTTTAATCCTTAAACTCATTCAGTAAGCATCAAATATGGACTGCTGTCAGAGGAGGGATGCTGTATTAATAAAACTTTGGTCTGGTACAGCATGCTTTCTTAGGCTTTCGAAAACAAAAAAAAAATTACATTTACATTAAACCTTTAAATTTACAATGACTTTTTATTTTCAGTATTAAATTGATAATTGAAAGATATTTTTCATTTATTTTAAAATTATGCTCTCACTTCATACTCATCTTCTGCAATGAAGTTACGATTCTTGTGTCTATGACCCCAAAATCAGTTGCTGGAGAAATAAATGTGATGCCACAGATTCAATCCAGGACTTCAGTGCAGGATCAAGTGAAAGGAACAAAGGAGAAGATAAGTAGCTTTCTAAAATAGAAACATCTATTAGAAAAATCCATTTGTTTTTGTCAGCTCTATTTGAACAGATAGTTCCCATGTCAAAATCTCCACTTAATTGGAGTATATGTATTTAAGTTTTGCAATGATTTGGTGCTGCTGGGGTTTATCCAGGTTCCACTGAAATCACCTGAAAGGTTCCTATTAGTTTCAGTAGACTTCATTTCTGGCCTCTGCTAAAAATCTTCATGTTTGGAGATACTAAACTGAAAAGTGGGTACCAAAAGCAGAAGAATTTGATATGTAACTCGCTTTCAAAGGATCCAGATCCAGAGTGTGCAGGATTCTGTGCTTTTGCTTTCTTTCAACCTCCATTAAACAGAAGGTGAGTGAGTCTCTTCCTAGAGTGCTTAGAGCAAGATTTTAAATCACGAGATGGTTGAACGCTGAGGCATCAGAATTCTTAGTTGCCCAAATATCTGAAAATCTGGCCTGCCTCAGAGTTTCCTACATAAATTTAGTACATGTTTAACCGCTGTACTTGCAAATGAGAAAAACATATTCTGCAACAAGATTTGTCTGGACTGCAAATTAAAAATGTTTAAGGAATATCATTCTCTAATTTCCACATTTATTTTAAGTCAGCTGTGGCTTCATAAATCAGCTGTTTACCTCTCGCTTAGTCTTTGCTGTCTATATGTTGCATATGTAGTTCAGGCTAGTTGCCTATGCTCCCCGCTGCCTATGGGGAGAAGCAGGCAGCTCCGACCAGGGCAGGGTGTTAAGTCTGATATGCTGAATTGTGTGCTTGGAGGTGCTATTGACTATGGCAGGAGTTTTAGAAACCAGCTGAGATCAACTTATAGATGGATAAAGTCAGGTGAAATAGTATACTATCTTTAGCAAACAAGAAATGCGATTGGAGCCCTTCTCTCTGACCTACAGGAAAAGATGCACTAATAAGCAGCAGTCAATCCATCAGCCAGCATATGGTTGTGTTTTCACTGAAAGTGGGCTTGATGCTTAAAGGGGAGGTGGATAATTAAGACTTCATCTTCCAAAATATTAAATATTGATTTGTAGACATTTAGCAGCAGGCATAAAGCTCTCCTGAGAACTGGCAGCAACTGTCTAAAAGATTATAAAAGATTTTACTTCTCCATGTAGAATTTAGCATTTATTTTTTTATTTAAAATTTATGAAATGAGAGTAAAATAAATCAGGAGGTAACTTCTAGCCCTCTGAGCGCGTGTCAGTTCTGCTCCATGTGGCCATTCAGAGTCAAAATGGATATATGATTTTTTTTAAGGTTTGTATTGGCTTTTGGTTTATTGAAGTGTCAGGAGGCTTATAAGCTCTTCAACTCCAATTTTGATTGTTTTATCCAACTACTGTCACTTCTTATCAGTATTAAAGGCAGAAATCAAAGCCTGAAACCCATGGGAAGTAGCGTTTCAAATGTACACTGCCACTCTTTTTTGTCACTGTTCTGAACTATGCACCTCTGCTTCTGACAGCAAATCCACAATGAGATAAGGAGGTGAGTTTCATACTTCATAAATTCATTTGTGAATTAAACAAAGGCATTTTTAACTAGAGTGTATTTCTTTCCACCTGCCTAGTCCTTTCTTTATGACTTGCAAAAATTGCTGAAGTACAGCAGACATCACATAGGGTAACTTTGCTCTAGGCAGCCCGTTTGTCTCTTCAGCCTTTCGCTAATTGTACGTTGGGAATCTGCACGATTACGTTTGTTCAAACAGGTGAAAAAAAAGTATTCCAGCTTAGCTGTGTCTTGCAGATGTTTCTCCCCGAGGGAAAGTAACCCAGATTTATTAACTGGATTTGAAAACTTAGCCCCAAGTGGGGTACTTGTTGGTCTGAGTAAAGTTAACCAGATGTTCAACTGCATGAGAGCTGCTCGGCACGGGCCGCCCGCAGGACACTGCTGCCATACCGAGGATGCAGGTGTGAAGTGGTTTGAGAAACCCTGCCTCTGCAGAAAGAAAATACCTCAAACTAAAGGGAAAGGAAGAGTTAATTCTCGCTTGGCAGCATCAGGGTGGGTATTATGAGGTTTTACAGGTGGGGTCTTTCCCTATCACAGCTCAGCTACAAAAAATGGCAGTATCTTCACTGAGTAAAATTGCAGGATTTTTAACTATATGCTCACGGCTCCATGGTCTTATCTGTGGAATAATAGTCAGTCTTGTAAATCAAGGGCTTTATTCATGGTAAAGCATTTGTGCAGCAACTTTTCTTTCTTTTTTTTTTTTTTTGTGAGATGTCTATGCATTAGAAACCAACATGAATTTTCACAGTCTGTTTTATTTGGGTTAACAACTGTATTGAATTTAAGAGATGACATTTTCTGTGCTTTATTTGCAATAGTTTCAAGTTGATCAAATCCATTTCAGAATGTTTCCCATTTTATGCAGACTCACTTTAAATAAGTGTAAGCAAAATAGGTTCATTTTGCCACTGGATCAGCTTATTAGGTTTTAAAAGTGCATTTCCACCATACCATCAACAGCAGTAAAGGAAAAAAAGGAGGAGCAGTGACAGAAAATCTATTTGACAGAGTAAATAGTTTCTTTGCACGTGTGTATATATAGGTGTGTGGGTTTATATGGGTAAAGTAATGGTGATGGCACTGATGGAGCAGACATGTTTTAGCATTATAATGACAAATCATAAAAGATGACACACTTTAAAAAAAGATGTTTATTGGAGACTTGATTATTTCCTACCTTCACCAAATGGAAAATTGACTGAGACAAGAGAATCCAGCAAGTTAGGGTCCAAATTGTAACACTAAGTCATGTCTACATGGTAAGTATAAAGTAATTTTAAAAAGTCACCAATCTTAGAGAGGGGAAAAGAGAGAGGCAATACAATTAGACGTCAATACTTAAATCTTACTTTAAACACTGCAATTGCAAAAAGTAAATATTTTATAACAAGGATGTTACAGTGGCATAAGCAGGGGAAAAAGACACTAGAGTGAAGCAGGCAAATCTGTACATTTGCACATTTCTAAGTAAGCATATATACAAGATATTTTTGAGTCCTTGGGGTTTTATTAAATTCTTTACCTTCTTTGACCATTTCAGCTGGGCTATAGACTCAGGAGGGACATACATTTTCTGTTATTTTCATTTTGACATTTTTATTGTTAAATGTTGTGCACTGAGTTAAATTTTTTTGTGCTTAAGTTTAGATACTTGAATCCTGAAGTCCTTTTATTCATCCTGTCATCTGTCATTGATGTAACTGACTTCTGTGACAGTGTTGACAGGATTTATCTGAGAGTTTGCTGGATGGCACATTTTATAAAATCAAATATAAATAAAAGGGTCCATCATCTGGGGGATATGGGATTGGAAGTCAATGGGTGTTGATGGTGCTTAGTTTCACAAAGAGCTATTCAAGAACTCGCACAATCCCCTCTTACAGATTTATCTCTCTTTATATATGACCATGTTCATATTCCCTTCAGGTTGGGGAGCAAAATGTTGTTTTTCTTTTTTTCTTTACTAAGACCTGTCAGATAATCAAATATGTACCTGCATTTCTTTCTGACATTTCAGAAATACTAAATATTGTATTCTGGTGATAATGCTTTCTGAAGAAGGAAAGAGATGGCCCATTTAATAATGTATACTTCATTTACAGTTTGGAGCGTTAGCCAACTACTTGTGATGATACTTCTTCCAGTCATCATACTGATATATGCAGAGTTCTAACTACATTTTTAAATAGAAAAACAACTGAATGATACATTCAAAATAATTCATGGAGAGGAAATAGATGTATTTCAGCATGGGAGAATATTTATGCATTATTTAACAGCAATAATGTTTGAATTCATACATTATGCAAATACCATTATAATCAGGAAAATGAAAGAACTTGGACTGCTGCAACATCTTTAAATCTACCATTAGGTACTTATTTGTGCATATCATTTAATACTGCACAATGTTACAGTATGTCACTTGAAGAGAGAAGTTATCAGAGACTAACAGGTTATAAAAAACGTAAAGCTGATGAATCCTGATTGCTACCTTGATGCTAATGTCTATAAATTTATCAGCAAACAAGAGTAAAGGCTTTAATGGTAATTTACATAAACTCCTCTTCTGGAGATAAGTTACTGGGGTTTTACAGTTCACATTTTCCATTGTGATCCTTATCCATACCCACCCCCACACAACAGACTGGCACGCAGCGTGGGCTGATGCTGCCAAATTGTATTTTCTTAATGTATCAGCAGCTATGTTCCAAAACTATCAAAAACAGCAAGCCTGACCATATAAAACCAAAGCTGCTTCTGTATCCTCTTAGCTTCAAGACAAAATATTAAAAAAAAAAAAAAAATCAAAAAGCCTGTAATTTGGGGAAAAGCATTAATAGACCTTCCCTCTTACTAGTTAGATCTGTTTATATCTCTGCTTAACCAAATTCATAAACCCACATATACGTCTGTGCGCACTTCATTGCAGTATTTTTGTGCCTTTATATGTCTGTGGTTTTGCAGCCAGTGTGAGCGTGCATACGTGTAGCCTGTGGGAACAGGAGCAAAAAATCACCGTGTGCGCACCCCAGGCAGGCTCTGCACTGGCCGCCTGCAGCCTGGGAGCCTGGCCAGCGCAGCCGTGTTTGAAGGTGCTGCTCTGGAGCTCCTAGATGCAGGGGGTACGAGCAGGGGCTCAGAGCTA
Organism: Gymnogyps californianus; assembly: GCF_018139145.2. Taxonomy (NCBI): domain Eukaryota; kingdom Metazoa; phylum Chordata; class Aves; order Accipitriformes; family Cathartidae; genus Gymnogyps; species Gymnogyps californianus. Next base: position 16,143,355 of record NC_059478.1, on the reverse strand, counting down.
TGCTGAGGGGACTTGGCAGAGCTGGGCCCCGGCTGTCGGGCCCATGAGACAAGCAGGTTTCTGCCCCAGTGTTGGGTGCCTCCTGGTCTCTCCCTGCCACTCCTGCTTTTGTTTCCTTAGTCTTTCTGGTTTTATCAATGGTTTCTTTTCCTCCCTGTTTTGAATAGCTCCTCCATTTCTTTCTCTTACTCCATCCAGCTAGGCTTTCTACCAACCGCGTGGTCCTTACAGCCTTTCCTCTTCAGTACTTCATGCATTAATGAATTTTTCCTCCAAACGATATATGAAGTCATCTGTAGCACGTAATACTCCCATGTTATGAAACAGAAACGCAGCTAGTTAGACCTGTGTCCTCAAAAGTGTCTGGGGTATTGTCTCCTATTTTGAGCCTAAGAAGTTAAGGGTTCAGCTGTGTTCAGCTCACTCTTTGGAGCAGCAATCTCGTGTTAGACCCACAAGATTGTCCTTTACCACTGGCATCAGGCTTCAGTACACAGGATACGCCAGCACTCACCCTGCCCTTGCCATCCCAGTGGGGAGAGCCAAGAGGGGTGGGAGATGTGAAGTGACCTGCGGAGGCTGTGCTTTCAGTTCTGCCATTTGCCTCTCTGAGGCGAAACGCAAGGAGTTCACTTGCTGCCCACCTGCACAACCACTCTGGAGCTGTGTTTGTATGCATTTGCTCTGGCTGGTCTCTGAAATCTCAGGGTCTCTTATGTCTGCACATATGAAAAGTGAAAATGCACAGGATACAGGAAGAACAGAGTAGACAGGTCCTCCTTATCTCATGGAGAATGCTGGAGCTTTTGGGTCTGGTGACGATGATTAAAAAAAAAAACAACTGAATTTTTTTCTGGCCTGTGCTTCCTTGCCATTATGGGAATGAGAACTTGAGAAGTAGCAGTGCTGATTATCTCGTGCTTTTCAGTCTCCCACCTTTGACAAATATATCCTGGAGGGAATGGGCTATGGATGGTTTTGCCAAATTGGAAGTAAACATTGCATCTGATTTTTTCCTACCAAACTTTAGGCATGCTTAATGTATTGGCAGGAAAGATGAAAGACAAAGGAGCTTCCTAGTCAGTGATGGACTCTGCCAGGTCCTTTCTTGCCTGGCTGATTTTTAGGTCAACATTTGGGAAAACAAAGCCATCAGTAGTTACAGGGGTGCACAGTGATGAAAGAAGAGCTAGACTTTCCCCTTGTAGTCCATGAGTGAACAAAATTTATTCCAAATTATTCATATTGCAAAACTCTTCATTTTTAATAACTAATATTTCTGTTAATGACAAAAATGAGAGCAAACAGAAATGAAGAACAATTGTACTGAGAGCAACCCATTTTCTTAACCCATTAAATAAAGCTGGCCCATCACGTGTCACGGAGTGATTTGCAGAAACGGACAGCAGAGGGAAATTTACGCTCTGATTTCCATGTGTACTTGTTGTATGGCAAGCAAAACAGAATTTGCATGCAGATGCCATCAATCCGGCATGTCTTATAAACACTATATTCCCATAATAGCTCAGGAATTCAGAACAGATCTTCTTGCAACTGGGTGGCATTTGGACACATTTTGGGTACTCACCAATTTGAATCCAGTCCACAGCCTGGAATTTTTACTGTGTTAGAGTCTTCCAGAAATGATTACTTTTGATGGCAGAGTGGATGCAATACTGTTTGCTCCTCCATCATAAAGACTGTGCCAGGGCTTCTGCTATAAAATCTCTATTGCTAACAAGAAAACACAATTCAACCAATGTATTGTGCTCCTGGCTAAGAACTGGCATGCAAGAATTCATCCTGGAAATTTTTATTTGCAGCAAATGATACTAATTTCTTAAACTGCAAAATAATGCATGAAGTCCCTTTTGTTGAATATTAACTGATTTTTATGGCATTGTAGCGATCAGTTGTAAAGCTGGTTGGGAAAAGAGAGAGGGACAGTAGGATGCAGGAGGCACCAAGGGCGCAATAACATGTGCCCAGTCCAGGGCCAACTGGAGATTGCCAGCTGATGACGAAGAGGTGACAGGGCTGTAGAAACTGGAGTCAATACATTGTGCAATGGTAAATCAACTAATGAGATATTAACTTTGGACTGGTTATAGTAATGTCTTTAATGCAGACCTCCCTGTTTTACGTAGCTTTGACAGTGACAGCTGAGGGCTGGCTATACAAAAGAAAGTGGAAGCTGGTTATCACTGCAATCATTTTATGGCACGTTGGACTGGTTGTTGTGTTGTTTGTGCATAGGTGAACTGAGGTTTAAGTTAGTCTCAGGTGGATTTCCACGTCCACAGTGTCTGAACACAGTGAGAAAGCCCAGCCTTAGCTAAGACAACATGTTCACATCACTTCAACACTTCCTCCTGGCTGGTGTGCTCCTTTTGGTCAAGCAGATGGTACAGCATTTTGTAGAAGCTGTCCAGCATGTCTGTGTTTTCCCTCTGATTACAGCTCCTGAGATGAAATTTCAGAAAGTGCCAAATCCAGCCAGGCCTCTGTATGATTAAAAAGGATGCCATCCCCACCACAGAGAAGTGAAAGAACTGTGGCAATCACTCAGCAGCAGTGCTTGGAGAGACTGAGAGAGTCAGTGGTATGGTTAACCCTGAAGCTGTCACGTTGTAGAAATCATCTCTTCTGCCTAATGCAACCCTGTTGTTTTGGCAGCATGGGCAATATCCATCTGGAGGAAGCGCCTGCTTGGCTAAAAGAATACAGCCCCCTTCTGCAAAGTTACGAGAAATTAGGGTCAGAGCTTTAGATTTCTATAGACTTAGAAGAGTCTTCTAAATGATGACCATAAATTCTACACAACCAAAAAATGACAAACTAACTTCTCTGGGATTTCGTTTAATGGTTCGGTAGAACACCTGCATGTGGAAAAGCATCTCTGGGTTATCTCCTTTCCTTAGCTCTTCCTTCTTTGGAGTAGGACTATTGCTGCTCTTACTCCTAGTAGTTTCCGATTGCCCTAAGGACACGCTCCAAAATCCACCGAAGCCAACAGAAAAATGCCCTGAGAGCCCAAACTCCAAATTTCTGTGGTTTTCTCCATTCAAGATCATCCAGTGTCTGTCCTCGGCATGCCAGGATAGGTCCAGAATACTTGCTTTTTGAAACAGAAAAATTAACTCCAACATGAAACTTGGCACTGACTTCAAAAGGATTACCCCAGTCCGCTATGTTCTGGCAATCCTTGCTTACAGCACAGTTTTAACATATGTTAAATTTTACACTGATAGTTTGCATATTCTTGTACTAAATAAATATGTACATTTATGTACACTGTGATGTAACCAATTTACATCTCATATGACCATCTGACATTGTTTCTCCTAGGAATGGATGTATCTCCTCAGCATCATGAGAAGAATGCTATTTCAACCTAACGGAATATTTTAATTTCAGATAGTCAAAATGGTGTATCTTTAACATAAGATTGTCTGCAGTTTGTGGTATGGCTTTTGTAAGTTTGCTAATTCCTTTGGGTTTTAAGTAGAAACACTTCAGCTACATTTCCCTAAAACATGCAAATGCTGAGGCTCCCACAAACGGTATTATTAAGATGGCTTCTTAATTGATTTTTCTTTGGGAGCAATTTGTTTTTCTTCCAGTTTATTGTGGCAAACACTGGCATTTGTCACTTCTTCCAGTAACTGAAGCTTTCTGCTTTAATAAATGCACATATTAGATGCTATTCTCTTTCTCTGCTTGATAGGTGTATAGTGTCAGGCAGAAGAAGGTCACAATGATGTTAAATTTGCTGCTAAGCAAAGGATCAGAGTGTAAATGAAATCTTGAAAGCTGGGAAATGAGAATGTGCAAGTGTAAATAATGTATTAATTATTGACAGCTAAGGGACCGAAGAGTCCTATTTAGTAATGACATCTTCATTGTCACACTGCCTGACACTATCTCAGGTATTTTTATTTTAATAACAGGTTTTCCCCCAAGATAGTAAGTATTTCAATTTACCACTGTAACTTTATTGATATTTTTCATTTTCTTTGGCTTTTCTTTATCTCACTGCAGTCTAGGTGCTTCGTTCAGGAGGGGACAGGGGAGAAGCGAATCCTCTTATTTTATTGTGGCAAGTGATATTATTATGGTACAAAATAGATTTTTTTCTTATAATAAAAGAGCACAATACTGAGGTGCAAAAGGAAATTCCACTTCATCGGTTATTTATGGAAGTTAAGATACAGTTTAGGAAAAGACGTGTGATAGCTAAGGGCTCACTTTTGCCAACAGGCCTTCCCAGCAATGACTAGTGCTTAATATATGCCAGAAGCAGAATTGATTTCACCATGGCTTTCCTGAGTGAAACACTAGTTAGGTTAAGGAAAGGTGTTTCTGAGGTAAAAGGCTTTTAATATTCTCTACTTTCCAAGCATTGCACAAAGTCTAGGAGTAGCATTAAATTCTTTAATATTTAAAAGATTTTTATTACAAATTAGTGCAGAAAAAATTCCCATGATCCCAAAAAGGTCTTAGTATAATAGCTGTTTGCATAAGGCTGCTAGATGTAAATAGCTAGGAGCTTTCAAATACCAAGATTCAAAAAGAAAAAAAAAAAAAAACAGAACAAACAAAAAACCCCCACCAACAATACCTCCTGATCCTTGTTTGCCAAATGAGCTAAGAACTTTTCTCCTCCTGAGATTTTAACCTGTGGAGGAGATTTGGTCTTTTGCTTCCCAAGCCCTCCAGCCTGCTCCTCACCGAGACACGTGTGGCCTCCAGGCGAGGGGCTACTCCGCCGTTCTGCAGCCCTGTGCCACCTCCAGTCCCCCTGATGGTCCCTGACTCCTGCTTTAATCCTCCCGTTGGCTTTTCGCATAAACAGTAGATTTTTGTCTCTTCTGTAGGTGGAACACACGTCAGTTTGGGGAGGCTTGCGAGGCTCTGGCAGGCTCTGGGGGAAAGCAGTGGCCATTCGTTCCCTGGCTGGGAGCCCACCGTGCAATGTCCCTGGAGGGCAGAAGGTACTACTGAGAGCTGGGGGCTAAAGAAAAAGAAGAGGCAACTACTTCAGATGCTCTCCAGGCCGGTGATAATTGTCTTTTCTTTTTCCTTAGTGAGGAGAGCTGAGTGGCATCTTTCAGTCAAATCCTCTTTCCCCTGAAAAATGCAGGTTCTGGTCTGTGGAATTGCTTAGCAAATTTCTGCCAGCTTTAGTGAATTGATAGAGTTGATAAATCCTGGTGTGTGGGGAGCTGGAAAAAGTAAAAATATTTCATTTCACTGTTTTCAAAACATTGTTTTGATTGATTGTGTTGGAAAGGTCTTCCATCTGAAGAAGTTTGATCTCTTTGATTAACAAATATTAATGTTTTTACATAAGTTAAAATTAATGAAAGATTTCACCTGAAGTTAATTTTCCGCTTTCCAGTTGAACAAAGCCTCGCTGTGTTTTCGGCCAGCAGTGCGCTATTGATTCTGTGACCAGCAAGTGCCCGGGCAGCGCCCGCTTGGTCAGTGCGTGCCTTGGTGCTGTGCCCGCGCTCCTGCCCCTCGTGCTGGGGCTTCTGCTGGCGGCTCTGCCTGCCGTGGTCTCTGCGGGGAAAAGAGCAGATTCATGTTACAGGGATGTTCCCAACTGTACCACCCACTTCCAAGGTGTTACAGGTGCTAATGCCATGAGGGGAAAATGCGGCTCACTTTTCAAGTCTGTTGTTATTTACAGAACATGTGTCTCAAACATTAAAAAATGCCATATGTGATGCTGAATATAGAGCCTTCTTCCTCTGCCCAAGAATAGAACTTTAGCAAAATGAAATTTCCTGCTCATTTGAGCCAGTCTCCATAGCAACAGTACTGTACACCTGTGATGTACAGGCATAAGCCGTTACAACCTCTGAACTAGGCAGAATGAGCCGTGCCCCATCCCCCTGTCAAAGGGAGTACATTTCTGATGTATCCATGGCACGTATTTCTATATGCTACATATGTGTGGTCTGTATATACAATCATTTTGTTCAGAATTACCCTACTTACATTTGGTAAATAAATACAAGTATGCTACTTATATGAAGTTATACACTTGCAGAAATTCAATATATTCTTTTCCTGAGGGAAGACTTTCTAATGCAAACGTTACACAAAAATAAAAGCTCGTGCTTACATTTGCTTCTGTAAGAATTTCCTAATTCAAAAAAAATCATAAAATGCCTCAGTCTTGCAAATCTGTCAACTTGTTAATAGTACATCATTAAGAAAACAAAAAAGCAACTGCATGCTGAATTATTTAAATATTGTTTTAATAGTAAACTGGAAATAATTATGCACCTTTGGCTATCCAATATTGCAAATAGGCTATTGCTGTTCACTCTGTAACTTTTAGTGAAATTGAAATCACCAATAAGAAACAAATGGTTGCATTTTAAAAAAAACTTGAAATTATTTCCCCAGGTCATTCATAAGGTAGATCATTACAGAGAAACATTTTCTTATGTGAAGAAAAAATAGCTTACTAATACAACAGAAATTATATTTTAAGCTTCCTACGTTTATTAGCTTATTTAAGAAGAGGCAAACTTCGAAGAAGGATTTTATTTGAAATACATGCAGTATAAAAATCTACATAATGATGGGTATTGATTTCAGATATACCATATATGACTAAACATATAGAAGAACTGTCTGTTTCTGTCTTCCGACATTTGCACATTCTTGTCTTTGCTTTCAGATCTGCCCTCTCTTCCCCTCTTAACTCAGGATTTCCCATTACTGAATGCAGGGCAGACTACAAGCAAAAGGAGTGAAATATGATAAGACAATACATGCATCTTTTCAAAGTTGATTGCAGCAGGTTGCCTGAATTTTTAATACTGCTCCTTGATACAGTGTGCTTGACTTTTTTTTTCCCGTTTTATTATAATCCTCATTTCTATGCCAGTGAAAACGGGGCTTCTGCTCTCACAGCAAAATTTCCCGTCCTTGTTCAGCAAATGGGTGGACAATGTTGTTCTTCTTTTACAGGGCGCAGAGAAGCCAGGGCCTGGCGACTCACCCTCGCGCAGGCTGCAGTCAGCACGGCAGTTTGTAGCAGCTGGCAACTGGATGAAAAGGGAAGGGAACTGATATTTTACCCGCAGTTTAAGGACAGGAGACAACTAGCTCAATTTTTTTTTTTGGTTTTTTTTGGTAACAACTATTTATTTTACTTTTTTTTCCTCAAGTGTGATTGTTTTCAGATTTTCTGCTAGGAAATATCTGTCTTACATAAGCTGCTAATACTCTCCTTTAGGCAGAACATGGTGCTTGGAGCTTATGTGGGCTGATTTCAGGGAAACCAGCAGCATTATTGATTTTCATTGGGCTTATTAGGATCAGCGTAACATGCACTTTTGCTATACTAGATTGCATTTGGCTTTCATCGTGAAATCTCATTACACTAAAAAAAATGGAAACAAGTTATGCAAGTAAAAGATTTTGCAGAGTACTCTAATGAAATTACTCTGCATCTGTGAAAACACACTTTGGATGTAGGTTGTTCAAACCCTGAATGCTGCTGGTCAGACTCTGTTCTCATTTGCTTTTGAAAATTAAGAATAAATTCTCCAATCTTAGTGGAATTATTTCAGATTTATGCTAACATAACTGAAGGTATAGCTTGGTCCTTGAAGTAGTCGTGCTGTCTGAATCCTGATGTTGAATCAGCGATTTACTAGGAAAGAGAAGTCCCTGTTGTTTGTCTGCTTGCAGCAGGGATGGAATATATTACAACATTATAAAGGTGTGAAATGCACATGGCTATGGGTGCACTCCTTCTAGATCCCCCCCTTGTTTTCACCCTTTCTGCTCTTGTGGGACATCAGCTAGTTGTAATTTGCCTATTGACAACAGTGGAGGAAGCATGAGTTGGCAGCACAGCGTATCTCCTCAGCGCAGCATCAAAGGCACAAAATCCTCCCTCCTGAAGCTCAGAGGAGATCAAGTTGCCACCCCAGCTGCCCTTTTCTGAGCCCGGTTCACCACCAACGCTCATATGTCCAAACCCTGACTCTTCTGCTGTATTTCTGTAGCTGCAGACAGTGCTGTGACTTTCTCATGTTCTGCTGGCAGGGTGGAGGCAAAGTTGTTTGTGTGATTGTAGCCCATGAGTGCCTGGGCTCTTTGGGGAGAGCGAAACTCCTCTGCTGTGGGTGTCCTGATGCCACTGAAATAATGTGCCCGGGGCTGTGCAGGGCTGAGGATGGCAGCGATGCCCTCGTGCCTGCAGTGGGGCGGCAGCAAGCCTGGGGCATGTCTCCGTGGGGCCTGACCTCGTCTCGTGGCTTGTCAAGCAAGTTCGCAGGGTTGAGGAAGGGTTTTTTTGTTTGTCTTCTCATTTTTTTAGCGCTTGAAATGGGCGGTAAGGAAAACATTTCCCCAAGATCTATACTTAGTCTGTAAGAATGGATCAAGACTCTTGAGCTGACAAGGGAAAAATATCCTCCTTTGACATGTTTTGATGGTGCCTTTTAGAATTGCACATATTTCCTAACAGCCAGGATGCTTTTATTTTCGTAGATGTTCTACATTTGGTGAAAGCAACATTCTTTTGAGAAAGAGAAAATTAATTTTGAAGAAATCTGAGAAGTGACTCTCAGGCTTCCTTTCCTAATACATTAGTGTATTTCAGATCATAGAGAACGAGCTATGTAAGGTACCAAAATTAGCAGAAAGTACCCAGTTAAAAACCAACCCACAGAATAGATGCTGAGAAGCACGATTTCAAGATACAAAGCTGTAACTGCAAAGTTACTTGGGGAGTACAAATTTTGCATTATTGACAGACTATGATTTAATGACATTGCATAGTCAGCTCTTAGGCAGTCCTAAGTCATTCCCTGTTGATTCAATGCCACTGTGCTCTTCTGCTTGGAATTGCATACCATTTTGGTGGGTTTTTATGGAGAAACTTTGGTATCATAAATGGACTGATCATGTCCTAGACTTGAAACCTTTTTTCCAGAATTTTTCAAACCCAAACAGCAAAATCCTAAAGGGGAAGATCTCCTGAATATACATGTGACTGTCTTATTTGTGAAAAGAGGTCTCAAACTGCTGAACACACAGCTTTATGGAAAAGAGTGCTCCTGTGTTGCTGACAATTAGTAAACTTTTCACTTGCGAAACGATGCTTTCTGCTAACGCTACAGTATAGTAATCAAAAGCACCTAATCCAGCTGATTAAAAATTCCCTGTTGGGCTTTGCTGACCAAATGAATACAATTAGTAAGACATTTCAAGTAGAGAATTTCCTGCAAATTTCCTGCAAATACTGATATTTGTAGACTTAAAATTATAAGAACTACACATCAAATGAAGAGAGGTCTTGTTCCCTGGTGCATCTCAGTGAGACCCATTGCTGATGTGTAGCAGGAGAGATTTTATTCTATAAGTGCAGGTAAGCTTTTCACTCAGATCTCAGCTTTAGAATCAAATTAATTGAGTGAGGAAAGCATTTCTTTTTGACCTCCTACCTAGCAAACCTAGCAAAATAGCTCCCTTAAATAAGTTAGCTCATGTAGGCAATGGTAACAGGTGCTATGGGTTGTTGTTGGGATTTTGTTTGTTTAATATTAATCTAAAATAATTTAAATGGCATCTTAATAGCCTTATTTTGTGTCTCTTATTCTGATTTTTAAAATCGGCGCATTCCCCTTAGTGCAGTTAATAGGGTCAGTCTGTGAGCCTGTGCTGGTTACCATGCCTTCAGTCATGTGGAATCCAAACAGCCATTATAATTTGTTTCTAAACAGATCAAGAGCTATTTACCATCTCAATGTTTTGTGCACAGCTGGGTGTCTGGCAAACATCCAGTATCCATTAACATTTAAAAATTAGTCCCATAATGCATCTTTTCCGTGGCTTGAGGAGTATACACACTGACACATGTTGGGAACCAATTATATTTGCACCACCATTAGTCTGGCTGCATTCAACTTCCCAGTAAATGAGGGCTAATTTAGTTTCCAGAATGGTGTATCTTAAATTCATGCAATGACCTTAGAGAAAGCAGAGTATCTGAAGATTTAAAGAGGAAGGAAATGTTCAGAAAGAATAATGCTTCCTTTTTTCTGCCTAAAACATAAGAGTACATTATTATATGACTGTTCCCGGTATCCATGCCTGGCCCTGAAAACCAGATTCCTCTAATTCAATACTTCTAAAATTCATGAGCAGAATTTAGCTGGGAAGAAATCAGACTAATACAGTAAACTAGCACACCCTCCTTGCTCAGATCAAACCTGCTAATGGACCTTTTTATAATAGCAATTTAAGACCTGCCTGTAGCAGGTCTAACTCTTTAGGTTCCCAACTGGTTTTAAGTATTCTATTTTCCTACCAGCAGGAAAATAAGAAATACAGATTTCACAGTAAGTGCTGTCTACACTGCTTGTGAAATATATTCTGACAATGCCGTGCAAGTGAAACGACCTTCACAATTGGCAGTTTGGCAAAGAGGTTTAATGAAAACAGAGAAACACAAAAATATTTCCTGAGAAGTATAGTTTGCCAAACCTCTGCTGCCATGAGAAATTCCTTCAATAATATCAGAGGTGAAATGGGGTGTCTAGCTTGGCGGATGAGTAAGTGAGAAGAGGGTTTTTTAACACCTTTCCTTGCAGCGTGTCAGCGCGGCTCTCAGTAATCAGGTTCTAGACTGATTGGCTTCTGCTGCTGCTGACTGCTGCAACACACTGTACAAAGCTTATCTTAGCTCACTTAGTCTATGTCATGCTGCTTAATAAAGCTAAATTACTTCTACAAACAGAACACTATTCTGCAGCCTTTTAGAATTCAGAGATGGTTTAAAAATACTATTTTTCCTTAACATTCATCCAAACCAGTTAGAAACTCAGGAAGGCAGGAATTTTCTAAATGGGCATAAAGCAATACAGTGGAGCGAGCCTCCAGGTGAAGAGTCTGCTTCCTCCTACAGCGGTGAACATCTGCAGTAACTCTGTCCTCTTGGCACAGTTGTTTGAATCGAGTAGCTGTAGGATTCTGTCTGGGGTGAGGCTGCAGGTTTATAAGCAAGTTTATGAAAGTTTAATGTATATAAATATTTATTTACATATGTTTAAAATGCAGTATTTAATATATATAAACATGTTCTCCTGTTACATCCATATAGTTCAGAGTTGGCCTTTGTCAAGTATTTCTGTATTGCATCAGCACTCTTTTGCCTTTTACTTTTTGTGCAAGAAAGTAGCTTTTCAGTGAAACGGCTTATTCCTTGAAGACGCTTTTTTGAAAAAGTTCATTGTACAGTCAATATTTACAGATGTTGCTTATACTGTATTTGTCTCAAAATACATGGCTTTTTATTTTACTGCTTTCAGTGAAACTCATGCTTGTAGTCCCTAACAATAATACATTTTCATGCATCATTGGCAATACAAGGCCTCATTTAGACTATTGATTAACATTCTTATTGTATTAGGACTTGTTAGTGTTTCATACCTTCTTATTGTTTGGTGATTTCAAGAATTGACCTTTGCAGATTTACAGTACATAAGCAATTAGCCAGTAATAGATCAAATTAGTAAAGAAGATTCCTATCAAATTTGGGGGCTTCACAAATCTATCATGTTATGGTACTGTCCATTTCTTTATTTATATTCTGCACAGCTGCTGTTAGGAGCTGAAGTCCATGTGTGGTAAATCCTGCTGAAGACACTTGAGTTACATGCAGGAGGAAGATGCTGCACGGCATGTTTACGATTTGCTGGGTAAGTGGGTAGGGATGAGAACTGGCAGGAAGATTGCAATGTTTTCTTTTTCTGTCTTGACTGTTTTTCAGCTGTGGATTTAACAAAACAAAACTAGAGCTAATTTTAATTTTTAATTAAAGTTAATAGCTTATGTTCATGCTGATGTATTTGGTACGAAGAAGAATAAAAGAAAATACAGAGAGAAACTTGAAAGAGAAATGCATTTCTTCAGCTTAATTATTTAGTTTCCAACTAAGAAACAGCTCTGCAGAGGTCGATTATCCTTCAGGGATATCTTAGAAGAAGTGAGCAATTAGCTTGATTTTCTGTTGAATATGTAGCTTGTGACTCAGTATGTCATCTATTAAAAAGATGATCATTCCTTTTAAACTATGTCCTGATATACATGGAGCCTGTTGCTGAAGGTAAAAGTCAGTGGAGTAAACCAGTCCCATCACCATGAGACACAGCTTTTCTGTCTTGCTACACAACAGTCAATGGTAATTTTAGGTCTTCTAAGGAGTGTAAGAGTAAGAGAAGGGTGTAAGAGAAGGGTGATGCTCTCCTGTTAAAAGGAAACCTGGGATACTGCTTAACACTCTCCACAGCTTTAAGCACTCTTTCCATTAGAAGCGGAGTCTAAAAGAGGGGCAAAATTTCGAAAAAAATCTCTCCTTGCACTAGTTTCTGTAGGAAAGCAACGACCATTCTGCCCCCAGCAGCCTGGAGTCACGTACAAGGTTGTTAGTGGAGATCAGCAGCTTGGGAAATGACTCGGGCAACTCAGTGTGTGAAAGGCTGTGTAGAGAGGCAAGAGAGGGTACGGCTCACCCTGCTAGCTGTCGGCCTTCCACGGGGAGCTCTGGCCCTCGCAGGGTCATTGCCGGAGTCACTGCGCCGATACACAGCACCACAGTCCTGGCACAGACTGCACCAGGCACACTGGTAAGAAGCAAAGCAGGAACTGGAAGGGCGATTCAAAGAAGGGCTGTCTGATAAGCACGTTTTCTAAATACAACCATTGGTGCAAACTTGTCTCCGCATGCACGGTCTCCACTGCCACCACCCCGCTTCCAGATTGCTGCTGCTGGACTGCAGATACCCAGACCACAGAACTGGGGTTTTGTACGTCCGCTGGCACTTCCGTTGCACGGCTGGGTGGAACATATAAATTCACAAAATGTCCAAATTTCACATAGGAAAAGCAGAATGCACAGTTTTACAGTTCATGTGTTAGGGGTTTTTTGTTTGGGTTTTTTTTTGGTTGGTTGGTTTTGTTTTGTTTGTGGTGTTTTTTTAATATTGTGACATTCACATTTTACCACAGGGAGAAACTGGAGTGTTTGAGCTTAAAAATGAGCTTTAAGTAAGTGACTTGCATGAGGATGAAGTTTGTAACAGTACTGCCAAATTTCTTGCACACCTCAGTCCCACTTTGAGCACCTCAGTCTGTCAAACTGTGCTCCTCCAAATACACACTGAGCTGATGCTCAGCTCTTGATGGGCCTAAATTAGTAGGCACCTCCATTTCTGACATTGAAGCTCCCATGGTGTCTGAAATCTTGCTTCTGGTCATGTTTAGAAGTGCCTTAGTCCTGTCAGGACTGAGCAATGTGGTACCTAACTTGTACCTTCATCTGCAACATGAACCCAATGCTTTAATATTCCATGACAGCAAAATCTGGGTCTCATCCCTTCAAGGCCAGACTGCTCTAAATCCTTTCTGCATCTTCCCAGCATACTAATGTAAGTGAGGAGCAAACCTGAACTGTGCTCGCTTTCCCAGAATTGTGGCAGGATGTTGAATAAATCCCCCTCTTGCCTTTTTGAAACTAATTTCAAGGCCTTATTAGAGATGAGATCTTCCCGAGCCCCGTGCACCAGTGTGACTGTTGCTGGCATGGGCACAGGTGGGCTCCCAGTGGCTCCTCCGTTCCTGGTGCGGTTTGCACCAGCCCACGCACGGGGTGCACAGCAGCTTGGCCTCCTTTGCCCCTGGTCCCATAGGAATGCCCTCCTTTAAGTCCCCTTTCACCTCTGCTTCAACGAAGTTGGCCCTGCTGTGGACTGCCCAGCCTAGGGAGTGGTGGGATCCAGCTATTTGTCAAACTGGACACAAGCAGGTCTTTTTCCATGAATTGTAGTTAAAGTTACAGCTCATCTATGTAAGAATAAATATAAGAAATGCTTTTCCACCTCTTCCTATATTTCTTCGCACTAATTATGCATCATGAGAACTACTGGTGCAAAATAGCCTGTCCTCCTCAAAGATATGTGTAACACTGGATAATCAAGGTGATACCTACTCACTGCTTACATGCAGCCCAGGAAAAACAACCTGTGTGGTTTCCAGGGCTAGCTGCAGTCCAGAAGCAAATTAGGTATTTTCTTGTGGCCAGTAGCCCAGGCTAATAAACTCTGCAGACCTAAGCTAGCTTTTCATACAGATGGTTTGTGGCTTCCTGCATTGTGTTTCCATTTGTATTGAAAATTACGCTGGATCTGGCATCACTGGAGCTCTGCCAGGGCTAATAGGCCCATCCAGCCCCACGCTGACTCCTGAAGAGCTCCTTAGCTCCTTCCTGCGTTGCTGTTCCCGGTGCCAAGGAGCACTCGTGACCGAGGCATGTGCAGGCAGCCCAACCCAGGATCCTGAGCTTTTATTATTTATTGGTTTATTTGTATTTATATTTATTTTATTATTTTAGACACCTTGTGGCTCTGCTGGCTTCAGGAAGATGTTGTGCTCCATGTATTCAGTGAGTGTGGGGCAATGCCAGTGTGATGGCCATGCTGTAGGTTTAATCAGCTCGGCAGTGACTCAGCGAAAGGCTGCGTACTGCCCAGAAACTCCTTCCATCCAGCCATCCTGGCAGTGGACAAAGCTGAAGATATTGCCCATGTCATTGCTTCACTGAGGGGTTCTCTGGTGTACCTGATACTGGGAATACAAGGCATCTATCAGGCAGCGTCTTAGTCACCAGAGAAGATGATCCCTGCATAAAGCACAGTGAAGGGTCAGGGAACAACACTGCATCTTTTGTGAATGCCAGGTTCACAGCCTCTGTACTGGTTACACTTGCAGAGGGTGAGGCAGCTGAGAGCCGTGCAGGCAGGCTCCCCGGGGGGTAGGCTGGTAAGGGCTCGCCACGGGTGGTTAGCAGCACCGGGAGCAAACCTCTGTGTTGGCACGGGGGCAGCAAGCAGAGGGGCAATGCAGCCAAACACAGCCCTGGGAGGAAAGGCCAGAGGTTGACCTCCAACAGCATCATCACAGTTCCCTTCCCGAGCAGCATCGCCTCCATGCGCTCAAGGGTCCTGCTCTGGGATTTGCTTCTGGATTTTGCCTCACAAAAGTCACTGAGGGGCAAAAGGCACATAGCCTGCATGTCACTTCCATCTCCTTTTAAAAACTGAATGAAGTGCCCATAAAAGGTGGTGGTTTTTCTGGTTCTCCTCAAACAAACCCTTCTGTTTACTCAGGACGTATAAACAGGATGGCCATGGCTGGTGCCATTGTTGATGCGACTTTGGTATTATTTTTTGCCTTTGAATTTTTGAAGGAAGCCAGCAATAAGGGTGGAGTTTGGAGACGTTCTCTGCACTTGAATGAAGCACACCTTGCAAATTGATGAACACTTTCTGAAAGGGTCGTGCAATTACAGATTGTAATGCGAGTCCCGTCCCCGTCGTCCCCCCCCCCCCCCCCCCCCCCCGCCAGTAAGGCTGTGTCCGCTGTCAGAGAACTGCTTCGGTCCATCCTCTCCCAGCTGAGATTCAAGAGACACCAGAAAATGGACAAATTTGCCCTGAGCGTGTTTTTACTCATTTTGGCTCAGCTCCATTAGCGGATTAAACCATGGTTCATTAAGCAGTGGCTACCGTGGAAGTTACGGTAACATTTTGGGAGAGGCTGCCTTGCAGACAGCAGCACAGCGTGGTGCACGCAGAGCTGTCGCCCGAGTGCACCCCGGGGTCCCATGAGAACTGGCATCCCAAAACGCCTGTGCTGTCAGGTGCTTGTTTGTTCAGCCTCTTGCTTCGAAACTAAAATTAGTGAGTGGGAAAGGCTCAGCCTCTTTTTTAGCATTATTTTTTCCTGTTGTTGTGTTTGTTCTTGAGTAGCGGTGCCTGTGATAAAGCAGCACCCAGTTTAGCTTCTGTACCTCATCACGGAGGGAACGGTTTTCACACGTGTAAAGGAGAGATAGTCTGCTGAGCCTCCCCGCGGTGAACCACACCTTGCTCTGCCTTTGCAAGCCCCCTCACGAGGGGGTGTGGTTAGATCCGGTGCTAAAACTTGTGCTTTTATGTTTCACCTTCCTCAAAACAGGAATTTAAGGAAAGGCTCTTACAGAACAGGGTGTGTGTTTGTGTGTGCTCTGCGTGTGTGCATGTGTGTGCTGCCTGCATGTGCCTGGTTAAAGGGAGGCAGCTGGAGCTGCAGGACTGAACAAGGAGGGGCTCTTTCAGGCATCCGTACCAGCACCGAAGAGCAGCGTGGATGCTCAGCCCCTGCCTGGCGGGTCAGGCTCAATGGTGCTGAGATCCTACAGCTCCTTGCTTTTCCCTTACTCACTCTGGGCTAAATGAGCTCTAGACTCAAGAGGAGTTTTAGAAATGGTCTTCTCAGGATCAGAAAAGTTGTGATTTTTCATATCTTCATCTCAGTTAAAACCAGTTAGCAGTTTTTCTAGAGAAAACTGAAACTTTCTGAAATCAGGAAAAAGCTTGGAGGCAATGGAACACATGAGGTGGCTATGAAAGGCCATGATGGTGAAAAAAACCCTGCCGAGCAGAGGCGGGATCTGCCGTAGCAGTGGGGTGCTGTTGGGGCAGGCGTAGCCAGCCCGGAGTGATGGGCTGGGAGCGGAGCTGGGAGCATCCCCAGCCCACGCGTGGAGGCTGGAAGGGGGCTTCCCTGCAGACAAGCACTGCGAAGTGCCATGGTCAAGGCAGCGAGTGATGGGGCTTCACTAGAGGTTTGAGGTACACAAAGTGCATTGCTTTTGAAAGTCACTTTACATCTTAAACAAGGAATTAAATTAGTACGTAAGCCGTTCCTGTGTGTTTATGCTGAAATGTTACAGTGGAAATGTTCTGACCCAGAGAAGCTAAAGTACTCATTTTTCTTAAATGCTTTTGTAGAGAAATAAAACTATAGCTTTTTTCCTGTTGTATGTCTGAGAGGCTGTACAAGAGAGTTAAAATTGAAGGACAGGAAGAATTTAAAGGAATAGGACCTCTGTCTGTTCAGAATGATTGAAGCTTAAATATAGGATACTGCTGCATTTTCACTTCAAGCATCACTTCATTGATATTTCTGACATTTCCGAATAGCAGAGTGAAAAAAAATACAGGGATCTTTTCAATCCGTTGAAAAATATCTTCGTGGTGTTTTACCAGAGTGCTGAAAGACATTTCAAGGAAATATGTATATGTATATATGCAAACACATATATAAATATTAATCTTCATTAGAGACAAAATTCAGGGGAAAACAATATGACAAGCACAACTACTGTAAATGGTACAAATCCATTAAAGAGCGTGAGTACCAGGAGGCTGCTTTTGTGTTGAATGAAAGTTCACACAACCTAAGGTTGCCTCCAAATACAGAACTAACCCGAGAGTTTGGATTTAACACTGACTGGACCTGTCATTTTTCCCCTTAACGAGGCTCAGCTCTGAAGAAAAGGAGGAAAAGAAAATGGTCAGTACGATAAGCTGTACAATGCAGTAATTGGATCAAGCCGAGACATTGGTGGCCTTTAGGAGCAGCAGAAGAGACTCGTAAGCAGGTTGGCATATGCGAATTGTTTTCTCTATAGAATTTGCTCAATACAATTTTTATC
Source organism: Gymnogyps californianus (assembly GCF_018139145.2). Taxonomy (NCBI): domain Eukaryota; kingdom Metazoa; phylum Chordata; class Aves; order Accipitriformes; family Cathartidae; genus Gymnogyps; species Gymnogyps californianus. The sequence goes on along the minus strand of NC_059478.1, from coordinate 16,125,783 downwards.
TTTCTTCAAAATAGGACAGGCAGAAAAATCAGTTTGTGGATTCTGGGAGTGTTACACGTTTTACTTCTCAACCTGGTAGGACGTACGTGGTTACACCTTTGCCCAGAAGACAACCTTTCCATGCCTAGAAAATTTATCATGAAACTTTGGGAGCCATCTTCAGTGTTGCTCAGTGGCTGTAAGGAGGTTTGGAGGCTCTGAGTTTTGGAGTGAAATACCTACAGGAGGGGTTAGGTGACAGCTACACAGGTTTAATCCTGGTAAGTCCAGAGCAGTCAGGTGGATCTAGACCTCAGTGCAATATTTGAAGCAGAAATATCCTCTGTGGGTGTTTTCCAGCTCTTATCAACAGTTTATGGAGAAAATCTCGAGGTATAATAGAAGCCCATGTCATTGTGCAAATCCAAATTTAAATGATGCTGATGATTAATTTTTCTGATGTGTCTCAAGACACCACATTATCCTTGATTTCAGTTTGATTGCATTTCAGGAATAAGCTTCATGTGTGAAAATAGGATAAATTTAGTTTATAAACATAAGCATTTGGGATAGACCGCTCTAATCCAGCCAAGACAGTGCAACTCTTTCCTAGGTTAACCACAGTACAGACCAGATAAAAGTCAATAAAAATGTGGAAGATCCGTGTCCTGCCCTGTTCATTTTATCCTGTAGACGAAATAACTTTCCTTAAAGGTTTGAATTTGGCATTCACTTTTTCTACTTGTAAAGTACTTCTAAGGCTGTATCCTGACTCTTGGCCCTCTCTTTTATAGCTCAGCATCCAAAAGGCTACAAGCTGGCCAATGCAGGGTAACTTTATTAACATCATTTGGGAAATAAAAAAAGTAATCACATTTTGGACTAGCAAAATAGTAGCTTACCAGTCATCTACTAGGAAGGTGGTTTTTAGTAATAAAATTAGTGTTATACTTGTTTAGTATGTCTATGGTATTGTGGAAGGAAATTTGGGATTGGTCAAACTGCACCTATGTAGAGAATAAATCACAAGCAGACTGCCGAGGACTATAATACTTGCAGTTCATAGTAAGAAATAGTAAGAAAGACCTCACCAACTTTTCCTCAAATCTGTGGCAAAATGAATCAAGTCAGCTCTGTCAGAAGGCCCCCTGAGCTTCTACCGGGACTGGCTATTACCTTTGGTATTCCTTACCAGTAGTTTTATAGATTGCAGAGGTTGCACCAGGATTTTTTGTCCCTCCGTGCACTAAGTACTTTAAACACATTGCAGAAAAAAGTCTCAAAGCACTGACAGTGTCATTCATTTTTTTTTCATTCACAAACTAAATATAACATTTTCCACTGGATAAAAATGATTGACGTTTCTCAAGTTGCCACCAGCAAAATTCTTGAATCCCCAAATACTTTAAAATAATTAAGTTATCCTCACACAATTTCTTCAGGGATCACAGCAGCACTACAACTGAAGCTCAAGGAAACTCTATACACTCATGCTACAGATCTGTTAACTCACTGCTTTTCCCCTTTTTGAACTTTTCAACTATACCAACCAATTTCAAATAAATCTGACTGTGTGAATACCTCAAAGATATCAAATTACCACAGGCTCTGTGGCAATCTGCAATGCCATCGCTTAGGGACAGCGGGTTTTACAGTTACCCTGCAGCAGCAGGGAATGCAGCAGGGGAACGGGCAGTGCAGGTGCTCCAGCACCGGGACAGGCTCCGGCTGGAGCATGAGCTGTGTTGGGCACCGCAGCACCCCGGGATAAGATGTGAACTCAATGCACTGCTCCTGCCACTCCCAGAATGGCTTGTTCATGCAAGAAAACCTATTTTCCAAAGAGACCTTAGTGACTTCCAGAAGAATAGACCATGTCCACGTGACTACCGCTTGACACTGGTGTCTCCTCACTAAGTGTTTGTCTGGATACACATGAGCTTGCCCCAGTAAGGAGTCCAGGCATGCTTGTTCTTCTGCGATGTATTCTCAGGTGGCTCATGATATATTTGTGAGACCCATGGTACTGAAGTGATACACAGTACTTCAATAGTGTTTTCAAATTCTTTTGGGGAAGAAAGAATGCATTATAATAACGCATTATAATAACGTCATCAACTGGAAATGTCTAGAAAAGACAGCTGGTTCAGATTAGGCCTTTTATAAGCTCCAAGTTTTTATAACTGTTTCAGTTCAGTCGTGATTTTTTTGTTTTAAATAGATGCAGTGACGCCATGTCCAATGTGTGTAGTTAAGTAAGAATAGTTCTCTGTTATGGCTTAGTTTATTACTGAGAAATAGCCATATTGGCCCAAAACAAGATATCCCAATAGAACTGTTGTGACACCAACTATACTTGTGTGCGTCTGCCTTGCCCAGATGAGGCAAACTCTTCTTGTAGATGAAATTTATGTTATACATATATACATAAGTGTTTGTGTGGAAAGAAAATGCGGATGCAAATCTCCACATTATATTATACTAGTAGAGTATTACTCCTGTACTTAATCAAACATTATTTTTGAAAAAGCTTTTGCCAGTTAAAAAATCCCAAGAATCTCTCCTTTTTAAAAAAAAAAAAAAAAAATCCTACAGCCTGTACCTTCTTTGCGACAACACTGGGATAGAGCTCCCTCAGTTTCCATTGTGATCCCCAGCCCTGATACTCAGTGCTGTGACTAGGAGGGATGGCACTCTGCCCCCCCTCGCACGCTTCGTGTTGCTCCTGCCTCTTCGCTTTTTCAGAAGCGTGTCTTTTCTACATAGGTAGGGACGACATGCCATCTGTTGGGGAGATTAGCATCCCCGAGCCGGAGCCCTGCAATACTCCTAGACAGTATAGGAAATGTATTACCAGAATGTAGCGACTTGTATTTGCATTTCACACATTTAGCTTTGCTTCACACATTCCTCTCTCTCAGACATGATAAAGGGAGGGAACGCTCTATTTCTTGTCAGTGTGGATGGATGGCACCCCTAGAAGAGTATGCATTTGAAGCAATATGTTCTGCATCACTGACGTAAGCTAAGATGCTGTTAAGGCCGGGCAGGTTTGTTTTCCTATTCAGTGCTAGCGAGCGGGGCACTCAGGGACTTGGTGTCCTTGAATTTAAAGAAGACTGAAACGTTGCATTGTTCAGAATGAAGGGAACAAGGATGGGAGCAGAATGATGCTGCGGCAGATGGTAAACACTTGATTGCAAGAGCTGAATGGGCTTGGCCTACATTTTGAATCTCACCACCATCTCTTTTATTTCACCCATTTGTATTCCCTGACTCTGCCGTTGGTTCCAGGTTTGCTCCTGTAGTTTCTCCCACATTTTTCTTCAGGTCTGCAATGCTGATTGTGCATCTTGGCAGAAGAACAGTCCATGCCCAAGCATTTATGAATGAGGGATGACAGGGTAGTGATGTATACAAGATCATTTCTCCCTGTCTGTGTTTTGTCCTTTTAAGATTGAAAATTGTCCTCATGAGATTCACTTGGTAGTCTCTAAACCCATGATTTTATACCACGTGGCAGGGCTCTAATGGTCAGGGTGCAGAAATGTTTCTGAATTTCTAAAAGGAACATTTTATCAGTAGCAAGCCCTGTCCTCTCCCCTGCCCTACCCACCAAGCAAGTCCATCACTCCCTTCTCATTTCCCATTCCACCTGGGGAAGATATCAAGGTGATGAACGCTAAGCACTGAGCTCATCTGCATCATGCCAGGGCCACTTCTTCTCTTATTGTTTATTTACTGCTTTTGTTGGAATAGCTAATAAACAGGGAGTGAATGAGGGGGGCAACACCTGCAGAGAAAGCCATAGTAGTTCCCAGTGTAATTCCTTTAAATATCCAGCTTTTTTCAAATCTGTCAGCGGAGACCAAGACACACGTAAAATCATAGTTAAAGCGAAGATGGGAAAAGAAAAATGCTGGTGTTTTCTATCTGATATTTGACAGCAATAACCAATTTTAATTCAATGGAGATCTAAGTTCCTTGCCGGAGCTGAAGGAAAGAAATGGAGACAAATTCAATGCAATGCATTTGTAATAGAGAAAATAACTTTTTTGACATATTCACAGTGCTTGTTAAATGGTTTGCTCCTGCAAAAAAGTCTCTAGAACTGCAAATTATAGCTGGATTTACAGATGCTTGGAGGGACTTTTGAACCTTGTCTCCTGTCTCCATTGGATGGATGATTAGAACAGCAGCAAACAATCGTGACTTACTCATCCTTTTGTTCTTTATGTACAAACCAAAACATTTTTTGTCAATTTATTCAATACCTGATAGTTGATCCCCAAGGTATCTGGTAGATACATCCTTGAGTATGATCATCCTTTAGAATGGCATCTTAAAAATATATAGACTAAGATATGTTATTGTGCAACGCATACAAATACATAAAACACAGAGTATAAAGAATGATGTCTCCACTCTTTGAAAACAACAGCATTTGCCAAAGCATCTTTAAATTTCAATCAACAAGTTCTGTAGGATGGGTTTACAGCTAAACTTCCATCACTAATTCCTACAAATATTTCCCTGGTAATCACTGCCACAATTGCCCTTGCCATTTGGCTGCATTATATGCAGGATTTTGGAAAAAAATTAGAAATAACACAGTATAGAAACTAATACATCAACTGCTCTCTGATTTTAATTTCATATGTAGTTCAGGGACTGAAGGCACCACAGTATTTGCATTTGCCAAAGCTGGAGAAACTTCAAGATACGGTTATACCCCTGTTAGTGCATTAAAGGAGAAGTGACTCCAGGCAATGGATGGGTGGGGTTTGGTCTGTGTATTTGATCTCTGGCCATACTTGCACTCTGGACATGTCTTGCTTACAGCTGTTTGGAGAGGTGTTCAAATCTGCATCAAACAGTACGAGGATGAGCAGGCCTGAGGCATGGACCCAGGTATGTGAGTACCACCTTCTTCCCTGTACCATGGCCACCAAAACCAGAGACCACAGCCTAATATGTGATGTTTCCTATTGTGCCCTTTAATGCTCACCTGTAAGTTTGATCAGAGAGAGGGGAGGGCTTGAGAAAGATAGTTTGACACCCAGCTAATTAATACATGTGAAGATCTTGTTAATCAAACAACTACAGACACAAAGAAGAACTGATGGGTTGCACACGAAGGAGTGGGGCTGCCACCCTTGGAACTAACCCTGGACAAAACACTTAGCCAAACGTGGGGAGAGGAGGGTAGGGGGCTGTCCTGAGGAGAGGTCTAGTGAGGTGGCACCAGTGTATGGCACTGCACAAGTGGCCACTGCCCCAGCTCTGGGCATTAGCCCCACTGCACAAATTGCTCGGTTGCACTTCTTGGTGCTCTGGATTATGTATGTCCTTCCAACTCCTGATGCTGCAGTGCGTAATATCCTGCATGACATTAAATTCAGTAGCGGTCCCCAGTGCAGAATGCTTGTAAGACCTATGCAGTGCTCAGGGACCAGCAGCAGAGCACACCAGGGTTAGGGAGAGACAAGGTTGAAGCACTTCTTCCATAGGCAACATTAGAAATACCAGATCTATAGCTTAAGATCAGACATTGTCCCAGAGAGACAAGAGCTTTCCCTCCTCTCATTGGTCTGCAAGGCAGACTTCCAAAGGCCTCAGCTTTGTTTCACTCTACATGTTCATTACTACTTTTTAATGACTGAATTCTCACTCAACCATGAAATAATTTAGGGAAAACTGCATTAGCAAGCACACTTGCTAAATTCATAATTAAGGTACTTTCAAATATTATGGATGGAAATTAACTTACTGTGCTGTCTGTGGAAACAGTACAGAAGACAGCACGTTGTCTTGTGGAATATTTACGAAATACTTGCTGATATCGGCAGAGGACATCATAGACAAATCCGTGGCAACGCAGCAGTGAGGATGTTGATATTCATGTAGCCTGGGAACATTTATTTCCACAGTTCAAAGAGAAATCAGCCGACCGTTATTTCCTCTCCCCACCTGCCACAACCAAACAGGGTGCTGTTCTGGCGGAGGGGCAATGCCCCATTGAAAGCTGCTGGGGAAGGTGGTGAAGCCGTCCCTGCAGCAGGCACTGCCGGCTGCAGGCAGAGGTCTCGGCACAGCACCTCCGCGGCAGGGAAGAAGGCAGGTGACACAGGAGTTTCACTCTAAAACTATTGTTATTTGAGGAGACATCTGAAAAGCACAATTTCCCTGCAGGCCCGTCAGGGAGGGATTTTGCGGGCTGTAGACCCCACAGCAGCGCAGGCAGCCCTGTGTTCGGCAGCATCACCCCGCCGGTGGTGCCTGCCCCACGGGAGCAGCGCGCCCCGACAGGGCTCGAGCCCTCGCCTCGGCGGCAGCTGGACCTGAGGTCAGTTACATGGTGCTGGCGATGACATCCCCTGAATGGGAGTTTTTTTATTTTTCCTGTTTAATCGTGTTTCCCCTTAGTTGTGTCCAAAGGTGTCTTTTTAGAGGAAACCAGTGGCAAGTGTGTTAGAAGGTCCCTGTAGGATCTTAGCGACAATACCAGATGTCCTCCTGTTCCTCTGCAGCCCAAACGTCGGGGGCAGCTCACCTTTTCTATCACCTCTGCCAGGGAAACTGGGAGCGGGGCTGGTCAGGACATGGACAAGGAAAAGGTTTTGGGAAGAAAAAAAAGTTGATTTGGTGAAACTAAATTGTTTCACAGAAATGAAAGGCTTTTGATACATTTATGTTGGATAAAGACATGAAAAACCTAATTTAAAATGTTTTGTTTGGGATATCTTTTTTCAGAAAAGGAAATGAAAATTTCACTTCTGCATGTTTATTTGAAAACAACTTCTAAATTTAGTATTGACTACTGTCATCTTAGCAATGGGAAATAATTTAAACATTCATTTTCAGCTTTTAATTTGGAAGTAATTATGAGCTCAACCTGCTGAAAATAAATGGAGACACTGATCTAGAGAAACAATGATTTTCAATAAGTTAGTTCTAAGAGGCAGCCATCCTCACTGATTTAACAAGTGACATAAAAGAATAGGAAAATTTCAGCATTTCCATTACATGATGATTCCAGTAGATGATGCAGTGAACTGAATATCCCACAGCTGACCCGGTAGGATGGAATGTAAAATAATTGAAAAGATAAGATCCCAAATGAAAAATCTGAAATTGTGATTAAAATAATTCTGGTAATTTTTTTTCAGATTTCCCAGATTTTAGGATAAAAACCTTTTTTTTTTTTTTTTTTTTTAATTGGAACAAACACAAACTTCCACCAGTAAACACGTCCTGCAATTCTGTATTGCAACAGGCGGGCAGTATGACAGGATGGTTGTGCTGAGGTTAACCCAAAATGAGCATAAGCATTTGAAAGCACAGGAGAGAAAAGACAAGGCAGAGTAGCAGTCTTGCTTCTGAGGAGGATGGAAGGATGAAGCTTCCCCTACAGCTGCAGACCGCTTGGGAGAGGCTGAGCAGTCACGGCACTGATCGCACCCACATCTGCCCTCTTGGAGCTGTATCGGGCACCTGCCTCCAGCAGGATTTGCAGCTCCTGTAACTGGAAGTCTGTGCACCCTGTGTGTGTGCATGTGGTCCATGGAGACCCTGGTGGGGAGTCAGAAATCTCACTAGAGAATACTGATGCCAGCACTAGGAGATGGTCCCCTCTCATGTCCCCTGCTGCATTAGTCTACCAAAGCAGACTGGAGAAGGCAAACAGGAGGTGTGTTTTAGGAACTGTATTTTTAAGATGTCAGTGGGGAAAAGTTTTGTATCCTTCTTTCACATGAGGCTATGCTGAACCTCACAGGGTTAAATTTAATCACAAAAGGTATCCACACTGGTAGTGAAGATGTTGATGACCTGTCACTGAGATGTGATGTCAGGATGTGACAGTTAGGAATGGAAATGATGTGCTGTGTGACTACAGGCACCAGCCTGCTGCTACACCACTGCTGCGTATCCACAGGGAAAGCTGCTGTCAGCCTTATCCTTGGAGGATGTGATGTTAGTTGTGGGGTTGGGATCAGAGATTCAGCTACCCCATGTGGCCTTTACGGTTGTGTCTCTAACAGGCTGGCTTGTGGGGAGAGCAAGAGTTAATGGCTAACATTGTTTTATGAACAGTACATGTGGTAAACAAGATTATCTAGAATGAGATTAGCCTTGGACAGGCTAAACCACTGATGGGTTCATCTTGGTCTGAGGCAATCCTGAAGCAATTGTAGCATCTGAGAGGGTCTGAAGTGGTGCTGGCCACCCCGGCATGCCAGGGCCCTGCCGGGAGGCAACGGCTTCTCCTTCTTGGATGGAAGGACAGCCGCTGCAGGTAACAGATGGCTGTGAGTAATGCACCTCGCTGTAGGCATATGATGCAAATGGACATAATAAGCTTCAAAGAATCATCTCTGGTGAAAACTGAGTACGGTTACAGCTGGAAATATTTGTGAGGTGCCCTGTGACGTGCCTAACAACAGGAGGTTCTTCACTAGCCGCTCCCAGTCCTGGGCAGTGGTGCACACGCATGGACAGCGGTGGGAGCTTTGGGTTTTGCCGGTGCTGGCAGCCCGCTGTGAGCAGCAGGAGCCGGGGCAGGGCGTGCGGAGCCCCTCCTGCAATGCGAGGCGGCTCAGGCACCGGCCAGCACGCTCGGACCGGGGACAGCTGCGGTGGCCTGCAGCCCACCAAGGTAGTGGTGGCTGGAGGTACATGCAATATATGTTATCGGGGGGCAGGGGAGGGAACTGATGCAGCCTTAAATAACAAGGAACAAGACACCTGACAGCATGTATCTGCGCTGTCCTTGAACAAGCAGACTTTTTATCTGGGATGGAAGTTAGTTATGAGTTTAAGTAAACATGCACAGGGAAAAAAAAAAGAGCAACCTGATAGCAGAGTGAAGTCCTTGGCTTCAGAGAAACAGTCCTGTGTTTCCACATTATTTTCTCAGTGTGTTGCATACAGCTCCTCTAGAGGGGCCTCCCATAGAAGACAGCACCGAAAGGCATAAACCCAAACAGGGATTTAGGAGAGAGGGCCTAAGCCTCCATGGGGGAGACCTGGGGTATTCCCACTGGAGGCACGGTACCGCTGGGAAGAGCTGGACGAGAGCTGGACACATACTATGCAGACCCGGCCTCAGACAAGCTTGTATTTGCTGATGTAATTTAAATCACTGATTCTGACCTCCTGTACACTTAAACCAGCCATTAGATCTCTGTGGGCTTATGGTGGTGTAAATTAAATCAAAATCTGTCCGTGTAGTGCTGTTGCAATGAAGAACTGATCTGGTGGTGGTTTCATGCCAGCTGAGTGTCATCCATCCAGTCTGTCCCAGTAGTCCCCACTGGGAATATGTCTCCCTTAGCCTGAAGTCCCTGCTACAGTAATGCACAAGGCAAATTGAGAATTATTGACATTTTAGCAAATGTCATTTATATTCCTGCCACTGCCACTTGCTGGTTTTGGACCCTTTATTTCCTTGGCCAAATCTCACTGTCATCCATCAACTTTTTGATATTCAAAATCTAAATCAATTTGGTAATTTTTTTTTCAATCAAATATTAAATGGTTATTCTACTTTCAGTAATTAGTCTTTTTAACACATTTAAATTCTCTTTTTAACAGAAGAAAATGTGACCTGTAAGTCTTTGAAGCGAACCTACTCCTTTCTTTTCCTGTTGCTTTTCACTGAACACAATGTCTGTAGTGCCAGACTAAAATTATGCTGCTTAGACTTGATAAAGTACTGCATCAACAACAAAAAAGGAAAATAAGACAGAGAAAAAGAACGGAAAGAAAAAAACTCATAGTATACCAGAAAGGCTTTTCTTTTCCATCTCATATTATGCAGCGTGCAAAAGCATCCAATTTGAAAAACTGACTCAGAGGAAACTGCTAGCGAGAGAGCAGGCATAAAAGCAGATACAAAACTGCTCACAGACTCAGATTAAGTGAGCTTCTTGCCAGCCCTCCCCCACCCCCCAGCATATTACAGATCGGAGAATTAAGCAAGCTGTGTCCCGCAGCGTGTGTGCATGAGTCACATCAGACGCATAGTGAGGGACAAAACTCACCTCGGAGATTTTGAGGGCTGGCAAGGCCTCGCCAGGGTCACCCCCTGACCCCCAGCATCGCCCGGGGCGTGGGGCCCTGCTCGGCTGTACCCGCGCTCTGCCCGGGGGCGGGTGGGCATCGCTTGCTTGAACGGTGCCAAAAATAGAGACGAACTAGGTAGAACAATTCTGCGTATTAAATCGTCTCAGTGCAAATTGAGAGTGAGCGTATGAAGAGGAAGTTTGGTATATTTGCTGTATTTCTCTTTCTCAGAAACCCTATTAGTGATCTCCCACTTCAGCACTTCACTTGTTGGTTAGTCCCCATTCTCCAAATGCCACTATGTCACAGAGGGAACATCAGCCCAGAAATAATTAGCATGGCAATTTGGCGCTTACTCTGCAAATTACATCTAGCAGTTGCATGCAAAATTGTCTGTAGAAATCATCTGGCTCTTACCAAGAGTTAGTTTAATAATGGAGCTTGTTTTGTTACTGCCGCTATTATGCTGAAGTCTGTGGTTAAGATTTGTTTTCCCCTCTTGCTGATGGAAACATCTAGCAAAAGCGAGAAAAATGAAGCCTTTTCTGCTACACTGTGCTTTGTTGGAGTGAGGAGTCCTGACTTAATGTCTGTTGAAAATACATGTGTTCGCTGATATTGTCTCTCTGGGGAGACCCACCCAAATGCTGTATTTCATGTACATAATAGACTATTGGAGCTCTTCCTCGTATCACTAATTAACTATTAATTGGTGCAGAGACAACAGTAAGATCTCCCACTTCTTAGGTGACTGCCGAGCCCAAGCTGAACTATGATTCTTCCTGGTACAGCGGAGGAAAGGCACCAGGAAAGACTAAAAGCCAACACTCCCCCCCAAGAGGAACCAGCTCTTCATTGCAGTGAGATACATTGCCCTCAAGTTGAATTTGACTCATCTCCATCCTTAATGGATGTTCTCAGGACACTTACTTATGAGAGAAATGCAGACTATATTTTTCTTTCTGCCAACAAATCCCATCTGGGACCTGAGAAAGCTTCTTCAGCAGAAGTGGGTTTTGCCCCAGCAGGTACAGTCCCCTGAAAACATCCCAGTCCAGCACGTCAGCATCATCCCAGCAGCAGTATTTTGCCCAGCTTTCAACCACCTTACTAAGTGACCTAGCAATCAGCCTTTTCCATGGCAGCATGAGGTTCTGCAGCAGACCTTGTAGGTGGGATTTTAAGAGAGGGAATAATAGATAACCACCAGACTACTGCGTCAAAGGAAAATACAACATCCTTATAATATGGACACTACAGGATTTCTGAAGCTGCTTTCAAAATGGGTCCAAAGAATATATCCAGCAGTGCAGGGCCTCTGGAAAAAGAAAACAGGCAGATAGTGTACTAGCTGGAGAATAGTAAACAACAAGGAATGGGGTGGTTTGTGTGTGTGCATGTGTGTGTGTGCACACTCGTGCTTCTTGGGCTTTACACACACATGGGAGTTATTAGAGGACAGCAGGTACTGCACATCAGCTGATTCTCCGCAATGTACACACGCACATCATTAGCAAATGCCAGGCAATGCAGGTTAGTTTGGACATCTTTCCTTGACTTTTCTTGCAGCTCAGCTGGTGGGAAGTAGGCTTAGTACCTGTGACTATGCCCTCGGTGACGCAGATGATACGCTTTTTTGCACATGTGGAAGAGTGAAGAGCTTTAAACGCACACTGTCTTCACATAAACACATATGTCTTCACATGACAGGTTCTTCAGCTGCGTGCTGTTTGGCCGCTGCTTAGATTTCATACGTTGCTTTCTTCCCACGGATTAAAAGAAATTAAGCCTGCTGTCATGCCAGCCGTGTGGCCAAGGAGCCGGGTGGGGAGGGACAGAGGAAGGTGTGATTTTCACTGTTCATTTATTCCTTGGTGCCGGTGCTCGCTTGAACTGCAGTGCAATTAACCAAACACCTGATGCTTATGCATCAGGGCACCTTACGGCATTTGTAATGGTAGTAAGTTATGAGCACTCATGGAATGGGGTGTTGCTCTAATTGTCATACTTTTCTTCTGGCAGCCTTTAACTCCCATTAGATTAGTAGCTCCTATAATGATTATGACTGCCAAATTAAGCCATCTGTAAACACTAAAACTTGCAAGCTCTTACCAAATTCATAGCAGTCATGTTTGGGAAGTAAGTAAGTTCTGTATCTTTTCAGTTGGCTGCCAGGAGAAATGCTCAAATGGTCAGGGTGTGCCCTGGTCCCTTCCTCCGGGAGCACCCTCTCCCCGTGCTACCGCAGCCGGTGTCTTCTCCACCCGGCTGCTGTGGTCCTTGGCATTAGCACTCTCAACGGCCTTGGCACGCCACATTACACTTGTGCCTGAGCCTTTCTGTAAACATGTTTTAGCAAATACTATAAAGAAGTTGGTTAACACCACAGTCATTTGAACCCAAAAGGCTAAAGCAGAAGTGACAGCTTCACCACTCTGTTACTGCTGGCTTGTTATGTTTATTCTACATATGTTGTTACTGCATCCAAGTGATATTTTTCAATTAACAAGTGAAATGAAGAAGGAAACCTTCTATGTTGGTTTCTTCTTCTCTTGTCACGTGTGCAGCAAACTCTGGATTACTGCAGCCCAGTCTAGTAAGCAGTGAGCACAGAAAAGATTGAAGGCCTCAGCTGAGCTACCAAGCAGCCAGGGCAGGCAGAGGTGTGCAAAGCCCCCCGGGTGGCTGGGCCAGAGCGGGTAGCAGACATGGGGCTCTTGCCCTGCCACACACGGCTGGTGTGGGCTCTGACTGCACAGCGTTAGTAAGCTACCCTGAGCAGCAGTGCAGTATTCATGGCTCTAAAATGAGTCACAAATGAGTTAAAGCCCTCCCAGTAGTGAGGCAGTCCCCCTTGCAACACATGTATTTAACAACTCAAGTGCAAAGGAGGGGCTTGTGCCTTAAAAGCAGGCTGTATTCTGTGATGATAGAAACCAAAGGCTGGGCTCACTGGGTGCTGTTCATCCTTACTCCTTGCAGCAAACATGGAAGACACGACACGGGCTGCTCAGAGCAGTGTCACCATGCAAATCCCCTCTCTGTAGTTGCCTGCAACCTTGGGCCATGTCCTAGGTGCACTGCAGCAATGATCAAGCTCGCCTGCTAATCTCCAGTGTCAGCCAGCCTTGATCTAGACAGAGTCCCTGCCACTCAGCTTGGCCTGTTGGTAAGCACTACATACAACTAATTATGCAAACAAAAGGTACAGTGTAATAACTGGCGGGTTGCTCACACCATACCAGCAATGTTAAATACCTCCAGGCTGCTCTTGAGGAGGGAGGACGGACAGGGGCAGAACTGCCAAGGAGAAGAGGGAGAAAACCAGCCTCATGGATGGGCTGTTGGAGTCGTCTCCCCGTTTTCTGCCGTTTTTAAAGGATCGGCTGGCTGATGTCATGGGCATCCCTGTGGGAAAGCCGGGTCAGAGAAAGCTGGGATATATGTTAAGGACTTCAAGTGGCGAGACTTTTGCTCGCCGTCGTCACCATGGAGTGGCTGGGTGAGCAGCTCAGCGCGTGTTGTGAGACGGGCTCGGGGGCTTGGCTCGAAAGAAGCAGTCCTTGGGCCAGGGGTGATGGCTGCCTGCTGAGGGTTAGCAGGACAGAGGGCGTCATTGAGATATCCTGCCCTGAGACAGCTGAGGGCTTTGAAAATGCATGAGGTGACCTTAATTTTGATTTGGGGTGCACAGTAATGAGCAAGTGGTGTGACGAATGCGTAAAGCTGACAGCAGGCACTGGCGTCTGTAAAGAAATAGGATGTGCAAGGTCAGGAAAGGTGTGCAGGGTGAAGTGATGTTTCAGAGGCAGCGAGCATGCCAGGCTGACTCATGAGCTGAACTGAGCAATAATCACAGGTAATTATTGCACACCAGCCAGAAGAAGGATTTGCATACACACCATGCTGGACCACGGGGCCCGTTTGGGCTCTGGCATGCTCTGCTCACAGCTGAGAGCAGACAGGCAGAGAGATGAGAAGCCATTTCCAAACAGAGCCAATATTCTGGTTGTTTCCCCATCCAGCTTCCAGACATGACATTAAGCCATGTCCTGCAAGAGTGAGGAGATGGGGTGCTACTGTCTTCAGAGCAATGAAGGGCAGAGAAGTGCCTGTATTCACCCCCTCAAAATATGGCTGTGCTACAGAAATGTGCTTCTGAATCAATAGCAAGGAATTCACTTATAAGCCAATATATTTTTCACTGAAATGAAAACAATGGAAAGCCTGAAAAATAACGAAACCCTGTAGGACAGGAGCTCTCAGGCGACGCAGCCTGTAGCTTACCAGCTGAGAGGCGAGGTAACACACCTGCCTAGGTTCCTGCAATGGAGAAATCCCAAGGGATTCCCGTCATCCTGGGGGGCAGGTGTCCTTGCAGTAGGAAAATAACCTGGATACCACGCCTCTGGTGCAGGTAAGGCCCCTGAGTGATTTGGGTTTAATGTCACCTTACCCTCCCTTGATCTCGTCCAGATACACAGCAGGTTGGTGCTGATGGCAGTGAAAGTGCATGTCAGTGTGTAAAGACACGGGACAGATGATTTGTATCCCAAAGTGGCTATCTGAACGCAGAGAAGAGCACAGATTTTCTGTGTGCCTATGAAAAGACCAGGCCTTGAAAGAGGAGTGGATCTACAAGTCTTGTGGTGAAGGGCAGGTAAATAATACCTCAAGCATTGGGTCTCCTAGGACCTCCCTCCCACCACTTTTTGTACCCCCATAATGCAGCTGCAAAAAACCCAGGAGTACAGACGGCTTTTGCTAGGGATCTTAGGGGTGCAGCCATCAGTACCTCTAACACCGTTTCTCTTCCCCACCTAGGCTTTAAGCTATGTCTGCTACAGACAAAAGTGTTTGGAGATAGCTTTGGAGATAGACAGCCTTTTATCAGTGTCTCACACAACTTGCTCAGAAACATGAGCAGTAATTAGCATCTGTCTAGACTTATTTATGAAATGTGAAATATATAAAGCATACATATACACACACACACGATGTATTGCAGATAAGTACATATAAGGCACTGTTTGTAGCCTAAGATTTCATGCAGCAAAATACCATTTCAGCTTAAGTAATATGAAGTCATACTTTTTCAGCTATAATATAGATATTTCCAATCTATTTTTAGCTCCGTCTGGCTAATTCAGCAGCGCTTGGGTAACAGCAATACTTTCCCTTCTCTTCTTATGATGCTAATTTTATTCTGGTATCCAGAGTCTCTCTGGCAATAGCTCTACCTCCTGTTTCATCTGTCCTGATGGCCGTTGGAAAGTTAAAATACGCTGTCACTAATATCACAGCACCTGAGCATGAGTGCTGCTATTTGAGTAGGAAAAAAGGAAACGCTACCGAGTCACAGGTACTGTGGGGAGATAACCAATGCTAAATGATTTACTTTTAAGACCTCAAATCCGTATTACAGGTAACTAGGATGAAGCCAGGCATCCAAGAAAAAAAAAAATCTCTCCCCCTGAATTTAGTGACTCGGCGCAGCAGGTACGCTATCATAACCCGGAGGTTACTCCTTTCATTCATTACCGAAGGGCAGCTGCAGACTGCACCAGAATACGGTATTCAAACATTTGTGTAACACCAGAAATAAAATGTCAGTAGTAATACAAACATTTGGATTGCAGCGTACCGCCACAAATCCTAAGGCTGTCAGGAAAACAGTTAACAAGCTTAGAAATTCCTGCTGCCCTGTGCGAACAGGCTTTCCTGCGGTACCTCGTTAATAGCTGTAAGCCAGGCGATAGCTGACATCGTGCATTAAATTACCTCTGACCCAAACAGTTACCCGATTCTGACGATTAGGAAGCCAGCGGGGCAGCGCGCAGCCTTCCCGCCGCCGGCGGAGGCTCGTCCCGGGCTCCCGCCGGCCGGGCCTGGTGAAACGCTGCCCTCTGCTGCGGGAACGGGGCGCGGCCGCCGCCGCCGCCGCCGCCGCCGCCCCGGGGCTGGCAGCGCGCCGGAGCCCGGCCGGCGGACCCGCTCCCGCGAGGGGAGGCCCACGCGCTGTGAAACGGCTTGCCTCTAACGACTCGGCTAGTACTGCTTTGTAACGGGCGGCCTGATCTCCTCCGGTCCGTTCTTAGAACGCCCGGCTGGCAGCCCGGGTCCCTGCCGCTGGAGGCGTCCCCCGGAGGGCTCCCCGTCCCCGGGCCCTGCGGCGCCCGAGCCCCGCTCCGCTCCGCCGGGCCCGCTCCCGCGCCCCGCCTGCGCAGACGCCCGCGCCCCGCCTGCGCCGCGCTGCGCAGCGGCCGTCAGCGGCTGCAGATGCGGTTGGAAGCAACAAATCTCGGACAACGTCTCTGGTTTTCACGCCTCCTGTTGACAGACCGTCTTTAACTGCCCTCACGTATTCATTGGGGTGTTTGGCTTAGGAGTCACCGCTGTCACCGGAATTCTACAAGCTCTGCACTAGATGATGGTGGAATTATATCCGGTTGGTACAGACACAGCTATAGGACACAAACATACACTATGCTATATAGATATACACATACACACATATACATAGAGAGAGAGACATAGTTCAAGTGTTAATCAACCTTAGAATAGCTCTCAGGAGAGAGGGAAACAAGTTTTTAACCTTCATTTTACAGAACGTAAAGGGAGGTTAACAGAGGATAAGGACTTACTTGCTTTCCTGAGGTTCACAACTGCAGCCGATGCCGATGGCCGATGAGGCTGTGCTGTGGCCCTGGAAGATAAGCGACGTTTCCTCAGCCACAAAGGTGCGGACTTACCCAGGGGGGCGGGGGCCCAGGTGTTCTCTGCACCATGGGAATAGGGAAAGGAAGGCAAGGCCAGGCCCCTGCTTTGTTTGAAACAGTCATTTTAAACACAGTTATGTTCCCTCATGGTTGGACAAGAGGAGTTCCAATCAGTTGCAGCTAAGGGTTCCCCATCCACAAAAATCACTCCATCTTATTTGCTGAATGTCTAAAGTACCTGATTGCTATTTTTAAAGCACGCCAAGTTCTAGTAAAAGATAGAAAAGAGTTGTTAAGTTTGAAAAAAAATGGAGTAATGTATATTAATTATTGTACCAGTATTAACCTCTGTGTGGGGGAAAAGGTGTTTAGACGCAATGCTTTTGGAAGCCACAAGCTCTCTGTTAATCATTACAGGACGTAGTCTTCTGGCTAAACTTACGCCAGATGACAAGTTGCCCAAAACTAAACCATTGATTCAAAAGCTTAACGTTAACATAACATTTACTAGTCCAAACTCCTCACCTACAACATCATGATATGTAATGGTAAAATGAACTTAGTCCTGTATTACTAGGCAGCTGGGAGGATGCTTTCCATACACAAAGAGAAACAAAGGCGGGAGGAGAATATGGCACCAGCACTATCATCTGCAATGCGCACAGAGCCTTTGTGCTTGGGCTTTTGTGTCCAGGGCCAGTTGCGGTCTTTCACCTTGCCAGCTGCATAACTTTCTCCTTCTGGGTCTTCGGGCATTTCTTACACAATGAATTGCCTAGGAGGAAGCACTTCTTAAAATTTAATTCAGGTAGGGACGGCAGAACACGTGAATGATACAGACTCTACTAGCCCTTGTAGATTATAGGATTTATACATTCACTCAAACAGCAGTGAATGAACAGTCTTATAGCAGGCAATACGCTATTGTGCTGTTACTTCTATGCCTTGTCTTTTTAATGAAAGAGTTTATACCTTCAAAGTTAATTAACTCATTTCTCAAAATCATTTACACATCTGCTCTGTTTCCAGTAAAACTTCAGTTTCACATTACCAACTTCAGAGTTATATTAGAAAAAAGAAAAAAAAAAAACCTGCATCAGATATACGCTACTTCACTTGTAATGACTTCAGATGTGGAATTGCTAATAACTATGAATTTCATGGGCTGAAATTTGGCCTGTGACTTTGCACCGGTAGCTGCTTTGGAAGGACAGTCAGATAAATATTAGCCAGGAGCCTGTGTTGTACTCACTGTCACATCGCTGGCGCAAAGCAAGACTAAAACCAGCAGACCCAGTCTTGGGGTATCGCTGGCACCCACCGGGGCACCATGGCCCCTCGGTCACTGGCAGGCAGCGGTTAGAGCTGAGGGGGTCTCCAATTCCCGACTGCGCCCTACCTGCCACCGTAGCCTCTGCGGCTGCCTGGCACCACTATATTATGAAGAGCTTTTCCAGCTGACCGTGGGGCCTGTTTTGGTTACTGCCGGCCAAAACCCAAGACTGCCAAGGGGAGCGCTAGGTGTTGTGCGGGTCCCAGCCAAGCCCTGCTGCATCCCAGTCCTCCACAGAGCTGGTGCTACGCTGTCACGGGGAGGGAGCAAGCGCATGGGCAGCACCGGCAATGGCAGCGCTTGAGAAGAGCAATGCAACCAGGGCTGACGCCGCCCCTGCCTGTGCCACACACAGGGAGTAGTCCCGCTTCCTTCTGCTGATGGGCGGACGTATTATTTTAATTAAGCTATTATTTCAATAACCATTATGACGTGTGGGCACGGCTTGGGAAACATTAAAACCAAGGTAAACAAAGAGTGTAGCACTCCATCTGCTTTTAACACCACAGTTCAGCAACACGACTGTTTGGGCAGCATACTGAGCATAGCTGAGTACTGTCAGTATTTACAGCAGAACACATCATGCCGAGCTTAGCCTACAAGCTGATCACAGGCACGAGGTTTCATTATTTTAAGTAAAGTGATTTATTCTTTTCTGATGCGAAGAACACCACTTCTCTGCACCGAATGCTGCCTGTGAAGTCTGCTTTTCCACTTAAGGGATGCTGAGCAGAAGCTAGCCAATGAAATGAAGGTAAATTTAATTACAAAAATACAATGTTCTTCAAAAACAACAGCTCTCTCTCCAACAAGGAAAAATACAAATAAAAACCCTTTGGCAATGTTGAGGAAATATCTGGGGCTGAGGTGAAAGGGACGCAGCTTGACGAGTATGCTGCAAGCTGAATGTGGATTACCCGTGAGTGCAAAAATGAATAAATGTGTTTTATTCCATTATATTAATGAAATGGTTAATTCGGTTGCTATAGCAACAAGGAACAGCCATGCTAAAAAGCTAAAGGGCTATACATAATGCCAGATACAAGGTCTCTCTAATTCTAAAGCTGATTTTCTTAGCTACAATAGAAGTGGTGTGTGTTTTCAATATCATCTTAAGCTTTTGCATCAAATCCTCAAGCTAATCCAATAAATAGGCTAGTAGCATAAATTAGCATATATGTTTGCACCTCGTAAAACTTATGAAAGGGGTTTACCTATGCACAATCATAAGAAAAGATCCACTGAGTGCAGCGTGGGGCTCTTTAAAAACACTGGTCTGCATGCGATGGTGAACCAGCAAGTGTGTTACAATGGGAAGTTCCTACAGTTACGAAGCAGATGACTGCATGGGAAATCACTGCAGCGCTAGCCCAGACACCAAGACATAATTGTGCTAGCTATTATTTCACCTTATGGAAAATAGACTTTATATTCTTTTCACTTGCATTTCACATGATTTTGTTTAAAAATAATAATTCTTAAAGACTTCAATAAGGAATCGTGCAGGGCTTGCTTTTTTTTAACATTAAAGTCATGGAAAGGGTGACCCATGGTCTTGCCAGCAGCGCAGAGGACAGACTATTATTATTAAAGTCTATGCCAAAGCGAAGGAGAGACGAGTGCCCATTCTGCCCTTCAGAGGGGCCTGGGGCAGCCCCCGCACAACCAGTGCTCCCTGGCAAAGGAGCTGCCGGGGAGGGTGACCGGCGCTGCCCAGCCCCGATGCTTTCATCAGGCTGGAGCCCTACGCCACAGCGCAGGATCACTTCCATTCTCTTTGGCTCCCGTTTGTTATAGTGAGATTTGTCAAACTCCACATCACTCACTCTGCCTAAAATACCTAAAAGAGAATACAGCACACCCATAGGAGAAACAGAAGGCACTGACTTCCCTCACTGAACTCAGACTTACAAAATTCGGCATCGTGCACCTGCACAAACAAAGTGGGTGACTTTTATCTGCAGGCCATCTGATTTGCATGGTAATGGGAGTTCGATTCCCGAGAAACATTATTTCTCAACAATTGAATATGAAGATTTCAGTGACAAGGCCTAAACCTGTCTCCAATAAGCAGAAGTAAAATCTGTGATGATAAGTAGTCTCTAGACTAAACAGGTGAGAAAAATGTCCTTTAGGATGATGATTAGCTCTCGTTGGTGGTGTGTGACTCTCATCAGCAATTACCAGTGTGAGTTGCCCACTGGAGGCATTTCATACTGATGGCCTCTTTCTTGGCTGAAATGCAACAAAAGGGCTCTCAGCATTGAAGGCAGTAATACTGAGGAGCAACTTTAACTGTATCACAATGTTGAAGAAGTAAAATGTTTGGTCTTAAAAAAGACAAGGCCGATCAATAGTTGCCACTGTTTCAGTCAACTTGTATGAAAATCATTTATTAAGATTCTCCTGAATGTTACCTAGTACCTCAAAAACGGGTGATCAACAGCTTGAAACTATTTGCTGCCCTTGTCTTAAGGATCTTGATTGCCAAATATGTGGAAAGGCCCATGTGATGCAGACAGACGAGTACTGTCTGAGCTCCACATCTGGAGGCTAGAAGGCAATGCCGTAGCTGTCCCTGCAGAGGAAGCCCCTGCCGTGTAAGGTGCACTGCAATGCTGAGTGTACGCGAGAGGGTTGGTATTTCTACAGCACCACAAGGAACCCCAATGAGTTCAGAGCATTTGGCAAAGCATAGATAAACCAAACAGCTACAGTTTTCAGCTGCTGAGCCACAGTGGGAAGGACTTTCTTCTGTTCCAGTGCTCAGTCCAAGTTAATTCACATATATTGCCCAGCCCCGGTGTCTGAAAGCGTCCAGGTAGGCACATCAAGGTAAAGCTTAACAACTTGCCGTTCTTTTACAGAAAATGAACAATTGCATTTCCTTGTGGTAACTTTAGTGTGCTTAAACTAGTAGAGGAGAGTGTGTGTGCATGTGTGCGTGTGTTTACTGTTAAGATTTGAGATTGTTTAGGGCTTTATTTGTGCAGAGGTGATACGTGTCCACTTGCCGAGCTGACCTCCAGCTTTGCTGCTTGGTAGCGATGAGAAGCTCTGCTCCCACATCACAACAAGTCACGATGGGCAGATTCAGACCTCCAAGAAAGGAGGGATAAAAGTGGGGTCTCTGCTCCTGGGCAAGGCCAGCGTGGACGTTTGCACAAGACCCCGCAGACCAACCTCAGGAAGAGTTATTAAAAATCTGATCTCCTGGAGAAATAACTGGAGAGCTTACAGTTCCTCGGAAAAGAAAGGAAATGGCAACAGCAAAGACGAAGTGACCCAGATGGCCCATAAGCAGACTAATTATATGAAAGACGCAGAAGCAACTCTGAAGTTACCAATCCAGCTGCCGAGAGAGTTTGCCAGGCTGCCAGATGTTGCCAATGAAAACCTATCTTCCACAGTTCATCAAAGAAGCAGAGCAGCCTGGTGAAATGAAACCTTTGCCAATAAAATAAATATTTTATCTAAAAAAAATATTTTCTACTAGGAAACATGTTGAAAAATATAAAATTTTAACAACATGCCCAACCCCATGTTACAGTAGATAAATAATGAAACATACATACAGAATATGTTGGCAGGATCTTCTTATGGATAGGAAATATCTCTGCTTAACATTATATTTCTAAGGCTACAGTCTTGGATTGTGTTAAAGAAAGTGGTTTTATGAGGCATGGGGTTGATGGCACTCAGCTGGGGTTTGGATAGCTTGCCTTGAATCTAGCAATCACTTTTGCTGCCTTGAGATAAAAGGCTTAAAGACAACAAAGCTGGAGGAGCCAAAGGTGACAGTAATACGTGCTGGAAGGCGGGGAGACGGCAGAAGCGACAGCGAGCCACTCTGCGGCTGCCGAGTCACCTCTCCCAGAGGCCACACGGTGGAAAGCCCCGTGTCCTCCACGACACAGCAAAGAGGGGCAGCGGTTCTAGACAGGTAACTTGCATTTTGCTCCTGCCAAATTTTATGAACTGAGCAAAGGCGTGCCTGCAAAGAAGGCTTCCTCTAGCGGTTGGTAAAGCATCAGAGCAAGGAGCAGTATACGCGTACATTGGCTTCCACGCTGGAGATACAGGCTACCCATCAGATTCATGCACAAAGGCTAGTTTTAATTTTGCCAAGAGATCAAATTAAGATTTCATTTAAAATCAGGAAATTATGTATTTTAAAAATCCTGTGTAATTTTTCAAATGTGGCTATTAAAGTTGCCAATCCAGCGCCTTGGAAATACTATGTCTGTTCATCTTAGAGGCCAAAAACCAAACTGCCTGTATAGTCTGTTAGCAAGGCAAAACATCTCTTTTTCCAATGAACATGGATGGGTGCATTGGGATTCACACAAGCAGATTTGGCAGCTTTTTCAAGTATTTCTTGGACTGCAGAGCATACACTGAACATGGGGAGCTTTTTCTGTTCAGGAGTATGATGTGAATACGAATGTGCTACTGGAGGATGAGCTATGGCATTTCTATCATAATTTAATTTGTCAAATATAGTTTACAATATCTTATAATAGTAATCAATAGGACAACATGTCTAAAAACTGCGAGGGCTAGGGTTGCAGGATCTCGCCCAGCAGGTCTTTAATAATACATAATTCCTTAAATGTGCAACTAAATCACTGAAATATATAAGCTTAATTGGGAACCTTTTACACTTTGAAAATTCATATCCCTTTTTTAATAACTGGCTACAGCATTTGCAGAATAGACCAGATTTTTCTGATTTGTTGCCTTGGCTCTTGAATGTGCTGAATGGGATGGAGTCCCCAAGACGGATGTGAAAAACCTATAAAACCCAGGAATATGTCCTTTGTGGCTCTCTCCCCTGCCTGTTTACACCTCGCCTTACCCTGATGACTTAAAGACAATCCTGCAGGAGACCTAAATGTGGCCATTTCTCTGAGTTCCTGCAACACACAGATTTATTGCTGACTGTCAGTTAGAAAGGATTCACATTCATTTGGGAATGCATCTCCTGAAACTGGTAACGGACTTGACAGAACAAGAGTGGAGGAGAGGGCGGGTAGTGAGAAAGAAACCTGCATAATGTAACCCGTTATTCCTTCTTTGGTAAACAAATTATAGTCTTGATTATAATCTTGATTCACAAAGAACGCCTTTACTCCTCCAAAGATTACTTTATAGCTACTTGGGAATACTGGATGTCCTGTGACTACTGAATATCCTAGGAAAAGCTCTAATTTTGCTGCTACATTTATGATGCACATGTGCTTAGCTACTTAAATTAGGTCTCCGGCACTGTCCTGTATTTAAAAGAAGCCACGCTACCAGATGTGATGCCTTCAGGATAGTAAGGTAATCAGGTCTGATGATGCAGCAACAAAAGACCCGGAGAAGCTGGCCGGTTCAGTCGCAGGTGACACACTGCCTCTCACCCTCAGCGTTCATGGTAGGTAGGATACAAAATAAGAAGTACATGGTAACAGCCCGGGAGAAGATAGCTACTTTTCCTTGCATGTGCTAACTGAGAACATAAAATGCGACCTGCAGACGATCTGATTTTGATTTTTTTTTCTGCCCCACTCAAGGGCATGCTCCTCGGAAGAGGTACAAGCAGTACATGCAGAGAGTCTCCAAACTTTGCCCCTAACATTCACAAAACAGCTTGTTCTTCCGGTGAGTCGTCTATAGCTCACGTATGATAAGACACTACCAGAAGACCAAGAGCTTTAAAGAAGTTTCACGCAAATATTTTCTAAGCAGTACAACTATCTGTTGCTGTTTTCATATGAGTGTGAAAAATCCACAACGATGAAGAGAAAAATTAAAATATGAAGAGAAAGCTATTAGTGGAGACACTGGGCTTAAGCCTGCCAAGGGACCTCATCAAGCAAGCCCAAAGTGTCAGCAAAACGGTGCTGGTGGAGCGAGGATACTAAATGAAATGACACTTCCAAACGTCAGGGTGACACAGAGCATACGTATGTGTGCACGCAAGCGTGTGCCTGTGTGCGTGTGTGTGGGGAAGGGATGCAAAAGGAAGGCAAGTCAAAGGCAGACAAAGAGGTGCCAGAAAGGGGCAAAGAGCATGATACATTCTGCACTGTAGGCAATTAATGGAATAATGTACACATGAATTAACTCATTAATGATTCCTGGAGTGAATCTTAGAGATCATGAAACACCACCTGACAAGCCTCTACAAGACAAATCTGTTTAGTAAATGAAAAAAAACCCCACAAACAAACCCGAGTTGGTTTCAACATTTATTTATAATTCGGTGCACAATTCATAAATCAAGAAACAAAAGTCAGTGTATATTTTTAATCAAAGCTTTTGCCGATCACAATATAGGGGAATTGAATTGATAGATCATTCATTATTATTATGAAAATAAAGGCTTTATATTGCTAAGTGGAGTAAAGCAGACAGCAATATGTTCATATTAGAAAGTTCCTACTGTGAATGAAAAATGGATTAAAACTGTGATATTGTTTAGCAAGACAGACAAATCTATATTTCTTTTTGGTTGTGAAACTATTATAACCATACGTAAACAATAAGTATGAAGAATTGGCACTGGGGGAAATCATCTTGCCAGTTTGCCCTATGTGTCTGTGTTTGGCAAACGCCGTCTGCAGGGTGTGTATTCCATTTGCACGTAATCAGATCTCTGACCTGTAACGTGTACATTCTGGAACATTAATTGGCACAATTAAAAAGTTATTTAGAGGATGAGCTTGGAGCAAAAAATGTTGTCACATCTCAGAATCCTGAAATGCAACCTGGACTTCATAATAAGCTGGTTTAACTGTTTTTAGAGAGATGTTATGAGTGTTCACTGCGGGGGGAAGTAACGATCAAGCTACCCATGCAACACATAAATCTGAAGAGTCCAGCATGTGTCAGTGCACAGCAAATTTATTCTATAAAGTGACTAGTGTGAGAAAGAATTAGAAAGGATTATAAAAATACACTACCATATGCTGTAGTAGTTGAAAGTGATTAATCCAGTTCTTAAATCCTAAACTGTTTCATTTCTTCCCATAGAAAAATAGAAGCCACATTGCTTTGTTTGAATGCTATGTAATTAATTACATCTTCTAAGAAACTCTTTTAAAACTAAATGTAATGTTTAATTACAAAATGCCTCCTTGAAAACTGTTAGCTTGTACATTGATTTGTAGTTCATTAAAAATGCTTTCTTAATTATATTTACAGCCAGAAAATACATAGAGATTAAAGAGTCTATAGAGAAATTTTGAAATTACAGCACGAATTGTAAGGAGAGAGTTACACTTCAAATAGTGGACAACTGACAGCAACTACTGCCTAACTGCTGCCTTTCTGTAATTTCAAAACTTAATTGTTGTAAAAATAATAATTGGAAAACACAGTGTTCATTGTAACGGCTATCAATATTACATTTTTTTATAAGAGTAGATTTTCAAGGACTAATTAGAAAGCAAATCAATTGCATCAAACAAGTGTAAAGTTCACATTAGCTGTCGGACTGATCACCTCAACACACGGGGTTCACAGCTAAGGGCAGCCCGCGCTTTGGTTCGTAGGGTGTTGTCCTGGAAACCATGCGGATGCAGTCGATAACAGGGCAGACGCTGAGACACAGGGTGCAGCCTGTACAGCTGTCAGTAACCGTGGGCAGGTGGGTTTCGGGATCAAACTGGATAGCCTGCGAACAGGAATAAACATTATTGATGTCACTCATGGAAAAGGTCAAAATTGCTCCCATTTTAGTGTCTGCATTTCCTGTGCTACAGCACTTGGAGACATCTTGGTGTGATTCTGCACTGCAGCTATAGCAACTGTTCAACTGGCAGGGAACAAAACAACCCCCCCTCCCCCCCGACACTTTAAAATTAGAAATATGGGCCAAATTACACCTCGGCAAAAGCTCTCAGGTCACAAGGGCTGGTTACAAAAGGAGGAGTTTGGCCCATGATGTTTAAACTCCCAGAGGGATATTTCTCCTTTGCGTGAAGGAAATATTTCGTAAGACAGCAATTGGCCAGGGTTATTGGTTCAGAGGAGACAACAGCCCATGCCTGTATGGCTTCAGCACAGCACTGGCCACAATACATTCTTTTGACTTTTATTTTCAGCACAGCATAAACAATCTAATTTAATAAATAGTAGAGAAAAACAGCACGCTGTGCCTCGTATGATTATTTTCCTTTGCAACTCTTTGAAAGGGATATCGGAGTTTTGGGCAGGCAGAGCTTGCTTTAGTTCTCACGTTTCCATGCGGTGAATCCTCATTACCAATTAGGGTGATAAGTGTATTTGAATGTGAAATAACAATTACAGTCTCAATGAAATAAGCTCCTGCTATAATGGAAATAGCAATTAAAAGCAAAAACAAATGCATCACACAACCACAACAGCTTCAACATCTAAGAAGGAAGCCTAGAAAAGTAAAAAATAAAAAAAACCCCACTGAATATCTACGTTTAAGAGTTTTAGGAAGGAAAAGTCAGGCCTGAAAGCTGAACTCCCGCTTCCCTGCAAACAAGTGGTGCCTTAGCAAA
This sequence comes from Gymnogyps californianus, assembly GCF_018139145.2. Classification (NCBI taxonomy): domain Eukaryota; kingdom Metazoa; phylum Chordata; class Aves; order Accipitriformes; family Cathartidae; genus Gymnogyps; species Gymnogyps californianus. The sequence continues at coordinate 16,099,168 of NC_059478.1, read as the reverse complement.
TCTCCCTAACCACCGCAGCGACTGGGGGAGCCAGGGAGGAGATGGGAGGTACTAGGTGGTGCGGCCAGTTGGCTCCAAAGGCAGATTTGCCGCATTTGGGGTTTCACTACTAGGAAAGCACAGAAGTTGCTGTAGCAACCAGCAAGGGCATGAAGTAGGTACTAACTGCCCTGAATCTACAAGTTTTACTTTAGCTTGAGCACAGAGCGAGCTTTGGTTTGTGAGTATTTAAGAAGGACTCCTTCCTCTCTCCCTAACAACAATGCACATCTTGAAAGGGAGTTCAAAGAAGAAGAAGTCAGGACTACAGTGCTAACTTTAAATTAAGGAAAGCTTTTCTGTTGGAGTCATACAAGGTGATAGCTCTGTAGAGCAGCATGGATATTTCTGAAACAAAGAGAAGCATAAAGCAGATGCTATTTTGAGGGGGGGTGATTTCTTTGCAATTAAGAGTTTCTTTGCAATTCTTTGCAATTATTTTCTTTTCAATTTCCTTAATTAATTAAGGAAGAAACACTTTTTTGTGCTTAGAAAACCTCCTGGGGTTTTAAACTTTGGTTCTTTTGGTGCTGATTTTTTTTCCAGTTATAGAGAAGAAAGTTTTACTAAATATAAACACAGTCTTTTGCTCTCCAAGGGCTATATCCTCCCCTTCACTGGGAAATCCAATGGAAGGAGAAGAGGTGAAGATTGCAGTGTCAAGAAGAAATTTAGACAGTTAAAAGGCTACTGTAGTAATCTAATCTGGTATAAATGCAGCATTAATTTTCTCATCTCAGTCGAAAAAACATGTCTACCTTTGCTCTGACACACTTGTTTTAATTGCAGGAGTTGATTTTAAATGGGAAGACTTCTTTCTTTGACTGTATGTAGTTAAATTCATCAGGCCTACTATTGATTAGACTGAATTAAGGATAAACAAAAGGTCATGGTGTTCAGAGGAAACTTGGTGCTCGGTTAAAGTATGTTTCTGACAAACTATTCTCGGACTGGGATGAATGGAAAAATTAATGTAGAAATTATTGCTTACTGCATATTGGATTCTGTGGAGGTTATGCTAGACTGTATTTTCGTTTTCTAAAAGAACATAAGTCCTCCTGTACTGCCCTTTTTACTGCAGACCAGTCCATCAGCTCCAGTGGACACGGCAAGGAATGGCACGCAGAAATGCTGCTACATTTCATACAACTTATGTTACCGTACTGAGCAGAAATTAGAGAAATACTTTGCTGCCAACAGGAGCTCCAGCTCAAAATTGTGCTATTTTCTGGTCACAATGATTTCTGCAAACTTCAACCTGCTGCTCTAAAGCCTGGCAGTTATCCTGGAGAAAGGATTTGTACCTCAATCAAGATCAAAACAAAAACCCACCTGCCTGAAACCTGAATTAGTTCAAGTTCAGTTATGCTGATGGAACAAGGACTAGGTTTCTTAAAAAGCATCTGGCATTCAGAACAGCTCTTGTCTCCCCACATCCCCTTGGTGGGAAGGAATGCGTTCTTCCCTTTCTCCCTCATGTACTTGAAAACCATCAAAGAACTACATTTACTGCCATCCGACTTGGGTATCCTTAATTTTCTTCCTCTTAAAAAGAATCCCACTTCCCACTTGCAGTTAGGGAGAGGCTGGGAGAGTGACCTAGAGCGAGCCAGCGAGAGGCAGGACACTCTGCATGGCCCTCCAGAAGAAGCCATGCTGGGTGGTGTTCTCACCGCCGTGCAAACAGCTCAGGCAGGGCTTGTGCGGCATAGCCTGGGAGCGTGCTGGGGTTCGAATCCAATATTTTACACATCTGTTTTAACCACCTGCTCATTAACAGAAGGTGGATTCTTTCTTCCCAGCAGCAGAAAGATAACTCATCGTGCCTTTCTGCTAATTACAGCTGTGCTCTTACCTGGTAGCCAGAATCATTACAGGTCATGTAACATTTGCCACAGTTGATACACATTTCCTCGTCAATCAGAGCCACAACTTGCTCTGTGTTGCAGAGCTCACCATATGTTCCAATATACTGCAGTGCTTTTCCAATTACATCCTAGGGAAAAAAAAAAGTTATTGACTCATTTAGAAGACACCTAAGCAGTTTCTATAGCTGTGCCAGAGTACTCTCTAATACTTTAATATGGAAGATTTGGCCATGCATTGTGATGATGTTTAGGATTTTTCTTATAAATTTCCAAGTTGCTGACCTTCATACCTCCTGTAAAATACAAAGAATGCTCCATACAGGCACATTTGGAATGTAGGCAGCACTAGAAGTATATATTTGTATACAAACACGTTCTACAAATAGGTTACACATTTAGTACTTGATTTTGAATGTCCTGTTGTTTTGCCATTATTGTGTGAAACTTCAAGGAACAAAATGGAGCACAAACCAGGAGTGACATGCTACAAACAATCAGATCATCCTTGGTCATTTCTCACTAGCATAGATTCAGGAACTCACAGCAAGAAAAGAAAGGGGCGTGATCAAATAAACTGACAGAACGATAACTGCTTTTCTCTCTTCAGTAAAATGCGCAAATGACATGATCATCAGTTTATTGCAAATATTGTACAGAAGTAAGCTGTGGGTCTAATCCTGCAAGTCCTTATTCAGTTCTGTTAACTTCACAGGGAGGAATTTGTGGCATCAACCTTACACATCTATGCTGCAAAAGTAAAGGTGTATGGCAAGACAGGGTCTGGGTACATACCACAAGGGGAAGACATGCCCTCTAAAAAAGTTCTTTGGGACCTACCTGATGCAAACCGTTTCCACTTTACATCAAGGGAAAATGCACAGTTCAGCGGCAGTTCAGCTTCACTGAGTCAATGGTAGAGATGGGACAAGTTCCAGGTCCTTTGGACTACATCTATCCCTCAGTTAAATTACTTTAACTTGTGAAAGTATAGCACAGATGATGAACATGACTGCATTTTAAAAGATTCACTCCGAGGCACTGTATTGGTTGCCTGGATATTTAGTAAGTAAGTGTACTAAGCACGCTTCTAAAACAGTTCCCATGTTGCAAAACAAGCTCAATTTTATGTGCAAGATTCTACATTGTTAAGATAGAGTTGGGCTCAGTAAATGAAGGTTATGTGATGCAACAATACATTTTACTTTTGCTTTAAAAAGGGGTATAACTGTTAAGTACTAGAGAAATCTCATTGAGTGATAGGAGAGCAGAACTGGCTTCAAAGTCATTCTACTGTAATAAACCAAGAAGTCATTATGATTTTGATTATGGAATTTGATACAAGTCAATTGAAAAATGTTCAAGATCAAGCCAAATACGAGACACAGACAAGTCTGCCCAGAATTATAAGCTTCAAAGTGTTTACCTTTGGTCTTGCATCACCAAGAAACATGATAAGGATTTCTTTTTATATTCTGTTTCTCAATATTTTTTGAAGAAGCAATACTTACCTTATTCCTATCAGTCAAAAAAATTATTCTGAAATGATTAGCAACCATTCTGAGTGTGTAGTAGTATGCTATATTTAACCTGTATAATTTATAATTGCATACTATGCGCTATATATTGTTTTCAATTCTCATTGCAGAAGAACCGGATTACAGTACCTTAAGTTTTCATTGCATATCTTATTTTGGGCAGCCTTACTTTCAAACAAACTAAGCATCCCTAATTATTCCTATGCCACATCAGAGCAATATGGTAATATGGCTTTATCAATGTTGGCTCTAAAGGAAATTGTTGCTACATGAACTAAATGCAAAAATGGGTCCAATCTCATCTTCCCGAGTCTGCTGAGAACTTGCAACAACAGCTCTACTTCCTGAATGAATGACTCCTGTTCATCTCAGTGAAGTTTTGACTTTGAGGCCTACCCGGCCTTCAGCACTTAAATTACAATAGTATCTTTACGCAATGAGACAAATTGCTTTATTCGCTGGATGCAGTGGTAGGATCTAGGAAGTTGCTCTTAATGAGTGTTGAGGTAGGAAATTCAACCATATCCTAAGCCCAGGAAGAACGACAGGGAAGTTGTACTTAGTTTTCTTGTTCCAAAACCATTCAAATGTTTTCTCTCTGCCAAACCCTTAAGTTGCTGACATGTGAAATACCTTGGTTGCATTCATTCAATGCTAAAAGCCTTCCAGTTCTTCTCAGCAACATGTAGAGAACATTAATGCTCTTCCAGCATAAAACAGCTATGACATATTGCTAAAGGCAGCATGATAAGTGTGGACAGATGACTGTAAGTGAGCAAGTTATCACAGCTTAATGAATTAGCACTCATCAATAGAGCTGTGCAAGCTGATTATGTGCATTGTCCAAATTCACTGCAAATTTGAAGTAAAATCTGTTTGCTTAAACCACTGTAAAAGGTCAATTAACTACTATGAAAGTGTTTCAGCTAATAGTTTTTACTTTGGTATTGCAAAGGACTAGACTTGAACACACAGCCCTTTACTGTGCCTCCACTGATGAGCTACAGTAACTCAATCAAATGTGATCTCTTACGAACCGCTCACACCTGTATTTTCATTTCCATGTCTTATTCAGAGAAGTTCATGGATTTACTGGGAATTGCTCAGCAGTTTTCAGGTTGCTACAGTTCTCAGGCTTCTGCAGTCTTCTCTATCAGTTGAAAAATTGTAGTTGTAGAATTCAGCTCCAGCTTGTTCTAAGTCTCATGTAGGCTTGTCTGTATCATACCTGCTACAGGTTTCAAAATACATGTGTCTTTGTGTGATCTACTGCCCCCAGCAATACTAAGTATCCTATAAGCCTCTCTTTTCTGTATATAGCCCCCAAACATTCCACTGTATGTCACAAATGCACATTTCATCTGCAAGTACTGGTCTGTGTACTGAAGAATTTGAAGAAATGATGTAAAACCTGTACAACATACAATGAAGTAGCTTTCCACTGCCTGCTCACGTTGTAAAAGTATCAACATGCGGAGATTCCTGACAGTGAAGGGCTTTTTAATCTAACAAAAGCAGACGTTTAAACAGCATAGGTAATTAACAATTTTCTCAGGGAGGTTCTGGATTCACATTTGTATTCTTTAAATATCGTTTGGATGTTAACAAAACCCACAAAGCTCAAGCAGGTTGCAGAGACAGGCTACTCAAATAATCATGGGATGGAGGGCCTTGCTTATGAGAGGAGACAAAAAGAGCCTAACAAGATGTTTTGCCTAGGAAGATGAAGGCAGAGCAGGAATATGATGTCTCTTTACATATACATCAGGGAGGGAAAAGAGCTATGTAAGTTAAATGACAATGTTGGCACAAGAACACATGATTATAAGCCAGCCATGAATAAATTTAAAGCTGGAAATTAGAAAAGGCTTTTTAAGTGGGGAAGGAGTGAGGTGGTTAATGGCCTTCCAGAGAAGCAGCTGGGGGACAGGAGGGAGACAGCCCAAGGTTTAGGATAGCATTAGATAGCTCAGGAAATGGTTGCTCAGAAGAACATGATCAAAATAGATTTTTCTAGCTACACACTTACAAAGGGAATAACAAAAACAATGCATATAGCACGGTGATTTCTGAACTTGTAACCAAATCTCACTTCTCACAGCTCACAAAATACACTTTTGGGGACTTAGAATCCCAAATATGAAGGCTGATGGCATTTTAGAGGCCTGAAAGTGATTTCAAAAGACTGTGTCAATGATTTACTGCTCATTTACACTCCTGGGTGTTAATCCCTTCTTTCTCTCAAGCAAAAGCTGTATCTTTATTCATTTGTAAAGTTTCAAGACTTTATTGACTAAAAAAGCAAAGGTACTTAAAAGATGTTTTGCAGGTGCACTCTTTTACAGCATCTCAAGCTATCTCAGAGCTTCTTGTTTCCATCAAATCATAAACGTTTGGAACAAAATAAACAGTGCAGTAAGAAATAATCAGCTTTCACTGTTTAAAGTGCAGTTTCACTCCAAAAAGCAACTGTCTAAAATGGCACTATGGGATTCCACACTTGGTATATCTCAATGGCCTCCGGATCAAATTTGCACTGTTTACAGTATAATGGTTTTTTTGCCAACTGCCAGACCTGCAAACAGAAGCCAGGTTCTGAAAGTCAAGCTGTGTTCTTTCTGGCTTATGCATTACCAGCAGCAATAAAAAAAAAAAAAAAAAAAAAAAAAAGCTGGAAGTTAAATTTTGTCCTGAGTTACACCTTTGCAATCTCAGGAACCTAGAGTGCTCCTTTTGATTACTGCTGTGCTGTCCCACTCTTCTCAACAAAACTGTACTGAATGGACTGGGAGAGGAATTTAGTCCTGCAACTGGAACTGGCAGGGAATTCAGTTGCTATGGAGAGAATCAGAGCTGAATCCATTAGTTTTATGTTACTAATGAGTACAGAAAAAAAATTCGTTTTGTCACTAAGCTAGGCAGATGTGGTTTTGAGTATACACAAGGAGCAAATCTGTTCAGTAGGATATTATTTTTACAATGCTATTTTTATAACTGCATTTTTAATGTTAATATAGCAAACATTTTATGGTGATTAGCTTTTCATTAGGCATCACATTAGTAAACCTATATTTGTAAATACAATTCATGGTTCAGGTATGGCTCCTTGTAGACCTGCTGTGTCCATCTCCATGCAGACCACACTGTAAAAGACCACACTAGAGACGATGAACATCACAGGCCTCTCATTAGATCATTAGAAAGCCATATACAGTGCAGGTACTGCATCTCATATAGCAAGTTCAAAGGGAACACACATGCTTGTCCTCTTATTGCGCTTTTTGAGTCACCATAAACCACTTTGCATGTCACACCGTGTTCAGGAGAAAGGTTCACTGACTAGGAACTTTGTGCACTTGAAGCTGAAAGCAACAGCAGGTAAGGAAAGCAGGGTAATCTTTAGATTACCAGAAGAAGAAGTCTGCCTGTTGTGAATAGCAGTCTGTCCTAAGGACAGGCCTCAACCTCAGTCTTCAGGTCTCCAAGGGATCACTGACAATGATACAAATGCTGAAGCTGATTCACCACCAAGTAATATAAAAAACTCCTAACAAAGCATCTGACTTTTATACAGCAAAGTTGTGCACTTGATCCCAAGTACTCTCTCTGTTCCTTATTATTTATGTGGTGTTTGCGCAGTTCTCGGGATTCAGTAGGTTGTGAAAGAACAAGGGGCTGTGCAGAAGTGCCCTCACTAGGATACAGAGAGAGCACGGAAAGGGGACGAAACGTTGCAAAGAAGGTAAACGACTCTCTGTACCCGTACTTATCTCCATTAGGGAGATACCTGCCTTTCACCTGTTCTTTTTCGGTAATAAAGGTGAGGTACTGTCAGAGAGAGAGAGATGAAAAGAAAAAATGTTAGGAAAAAATTTATGGATTAAAGAAGAAAAAGTCACCAGAATCTGAGGGTACACGACCAAGGACAATTTATAGTAAAGTGGCCAACAAAAATATGTAATCTTATTAAAACTAACTTTACACTGAAAGATTACAGATGTTTTGCCAATACTTAAAAAGGTTATTAAATGTGCTCTGGGATTTAGAGACCTCTAAGCCTTGTTTCAGTAAAGCAAGTAAAACAATTGCAGTACTAGCTAGAGGGACTTACAAAATAACTCAAATGAACCTTTACTACATAATTCAATATGGCTTCTGTAATGAAAATTATGCCTCATGAATCTATCACAATTCTTTACGAAGACTGTGAGGCAATAAATAATAAAAAAAAAACCTAGTAAATTTTATATTTCAATAGGCCTCTGACACAGGCCTCTGACACAACAGAGTTCTGAAATTAAGTAGCCATGAAGTGGGATTGCAAGTTGGCTAAACAAAGAAAAAATAGAAAGCTGGAATACAATGATCAATGTTCAGAAAAGGCAAAATATTAACAGAGCAAAGTGCCTCAATTTTCTGGTTTAGATATGATGCTGTTTAACATGCTGGCGTGTGTTTCAGAAAAAGATTTGAACCAGAAGACTATAGAGTTGATACAGATTTTAGTTTAAACTAAATTAATGAAAACCCAAGGAACTTCATAGGTATTTTATAAAACTAGATGAACAGGTACTATCACAGCGAAAAAATGCAGTTTGACAAACAGCATATCAAAATAAGTAAATTTCACTATTCTTGCCAACAGATAACATTCTAGATAAAAGAAAGCTGCAAGAGGAAACACAGTAGGAGACAACACGGACAGCTCACAAAAACTTCTGCTTGATGTGCTGTCCTGACAAGAGACAAGCAAACTAGCATGAAAACTTCTGCTTGATGTGCTGTCCTGACAAGCGACAAGCAAACTAGCAAGATGCTAAGATAGAAAATAGCACCGTAATTACTGTAATGCTGTTGTTATATTAATCAGCCATGATCTGGAATACACAGTCATTCCAGTTTTACATACAGTAGCACAGTGCCCTTCCTCTTACGGGCTGCTAGTGCAATGGCGGCCTTGCAGAGGGATCTAGATAGACTGGAGCATTGGACAATGATTAATGGGATGAAATTTAACAAGTCCAAATGCTGGATTCTGCACCTAGGACAGAGTAACACCAGGCACAAGTATAAATTGGGAGAGGAGTGGCTGGAGAGCAGCCCTGCAGAAAGGGATCTGGGGGTGCTGGTTGACAGCAGGCTCAATATGAGTCAGCAGTGTGCCCTGGCAGCCAAGAGGGCAAACCGCATCCTGGGGTGCATCACAGTATAACCAGCCGGTCAAAAAAGGTGATTATCCCGCTGTATTCAGCGTTGGTGCGGCCTCACCTTGAGTACTGCGTGCAGTTCTGGGCCCCACAATTTAAGAAGGATATTAAGGTACTCCAATGCATCCAGAGGAGGGCAACAAAGGTGGTGAAAGGGCTGGAAGGAATGTCCTAGGAGGAGCAGCTCATGAGTCTGGGTTTGTCTGGTTTGGAGAAAAGGAGGCTGAGGGACCACCTCATTGCTCTCTACGGCTTCCTGAGGAGGGGAAGTGAGGAGGAAGGTGCTGATCTCTTCTCCCTGGTATCCGGCGATAGGACGTGTGGGAATGGTTCAAAGCTGCTCCAGGGGAGGTTTAGACTGGACATTAGGAAGCATTTCTTTCCTGAGAGGATGGTCAAACACTGGAACAGGCTTTCTAGAGAGGTGGTCAATGCCCCACGCCTGTCAGTGTTTAAGAGGCATTTGGACAATGCCTTTAATAACATGCTTTAACTTTTGGTCAGCCCTGAATTAGTCAGGCAGTTGGACTAGATGATCGTTGTAGGTCCCTTCCAATTGAAATAGTCTATTCTATTCTATTCTATTCTATTCTATTCTGTTGCAGAACCACTTGAGGCACTCCTTCTACAGTCAGAGCAGGGAGGGAAAGAGGAGGTTTGGACTCTAGGATTTCTCCCCATATCTGAAGACTAACTTAAATTTGCTTCAACTGTCACATGTAATGAGAATATTCCTGAGGTACTGTGATAGAGGAGGGATCATTATGGGCTACTGCAGGAGAGATTATTGCTGTGATTCATGGTGGAGCAAATACTTGGGAGAAGCAGAAGAGTCCCATAAATTATGGGAGATACATGCACCGTTCCACTTAAAATATGCAACAGCTCCACGTTTATGATGAAGATTACAATATGGTCTTTTCCAGGCAGGCAAGCACAAGCTAAAACTACTCATGTTGAACCACCCAGACACATGCCAGGAAGGATCCAAATGGTACACCGTTATGGCACAATAGTGCTGTGCCTAGATCAATATACATAACCTCTCAAGAGGATTTTATAGATTAAGCACAGCACTGGACTAAATGTGTCTAGATGCCTCCCAAGATGCTGGCTTCCAGCTGGGTGCTTATGCCATCAGCATAAAAAGACTTGCATATATGTATGTCCGAAAGACCATGTAAACATAGCTGTACACACAAGGGTGAAAAATAGTTCAAACACAAGGCATTTAAGCTTGAGGATCTCTATGGATATTTTTCCAACAGGTGGAACAACAAGTCATGCCCTAGCTAAGCTGACAAACAGAGCTATGCCAGAGCGTTTAAACTACCAAACAGGGCAATCTCTACAGCAAGACTTGTGGAGTAAAAAAGGAAGAAATAAAATAAGCAGATAAATGGCGACCGAATATTATGGTATAGGCCCTGAAGGACAAAGAACTAAATTATTAGGAAAAAAACACAGGAACGTATAAGGAAAGAAATTAAAGTAATAAGGAGGTAACCTGAGGTAGGCAAATACATGTGTGGGAGCTGTACAAAAATGCCACTGAAAAGAAAAGATCCAGGGCACATATCCACATATGGCAGAAATTCTGATATTACAGACAAGTAAGAAAAGAAGAAACAACTCTGCTGAATATCAAAGTATGCAGTTTCAATTAAAATTGAAAAATAGAGAAAATAAAGAGAAAAGCCATGGGAAAAGCCATCCAAAAATTAAATTAGATTTTGGATAATCACAGAGGGTTTTAAAATCTATAAAAAAAGGCATTTTGGCAGCATGTGGAATTTAAACAAATGTTGGAATTTACATATCACCAACCCAACAGCTGATTAGACAGATGAGGGAGTTCTGGGCAGGCATCAGGAAATTTGCAGCAACCCTCCAAAAATACAACCAGCCAAAGCAGGGGTCATAGCTCTTTCAAGGACAGCTATCGCTCAGGTCCGATCAGCTTTCAAGCATACCTCTTCACTGCTCCAGAGAACTAGCGTTAGGCTGGGACTAGCTATCAGAGCTGACCGTTCCCATCCCCTGATATCCTAGTCTGAACTAACAGAACGTATTCTCTCCTCTGTCTAGAGGGTCAGCCAAGACAGAACTGCTTGGAGATGGTCTGGGATTTGTAATTCTAAATGTAATACTTCTTGGACAGTTACAAATAAATCACTCAAGTCCGAGCTCCTCTGCCTCTCTCCATGGAGAATTCCTGATCAGGGAAGGGTATGAGGTAAGTCACCTTTTTTCATTAAGCTTCACTCAGCTTCCTTAATCAATATTCTGAGTCTTCCTGGCAGATTTTCTCCACAATATAATAATAGATGGATCTATTAATAATAAACTTTATTAAAACCTCCCTTTGTAGTGGCAAGTTCCCTACTTCAAGCGAAACCCAGGTATTTTCCTATTTCTTAGTGGGCATCTCTCATTGCTGTTTTTCTCATTATGGTTAAAACACTCCCTTCTAAAGAGATGGTCAGACTGAAAGACTGTCAAGAATCAGCTTTGGTGGTTCCTACCTTGTTCTAATTGCTTCAGTCTTTTTCAGTCTCGTTTAAATGAAGGTCTGAGAAAGACGCTAACCTCATTTCTCTGGCTGAGAAGCTCCTCACAGACACCACACAAAAGTATTCAATGTCTTTATAAACAAAAGTTTTTGTTTTGGGGAATTAATTTTCCTCTTCCCTGCAGTAGGGCCTCTTTTCTTCTTTTTAATCTGTCTCCTACTACTTGGTTCTTTTTTGCTTTTGTACTTGGAGTTAGGCTTGATAAATTATTGACTTCAACATTTTATTTATGTTTTTTTCAAGTCTTTACGTCTGTTTTTCCCTCTTGCTAAACTTTTTCCTTCATTTAGTTTATTTGCTTTTGGATGGTATCAGTTTTTTTGTTTTCTGCTGTTTCAAGAAGCAAGCTATCTCATTGAAAATGCAGTTATTGGCTGTTTCTTCTTCTTTCTCTTTTTCCCTGCATCAATACTTTCCCTGCAAAGAGAACAGAACCATAAAACCTCTGAGGTCAAGCAGGCTTTGAAAATGCTCATCATAGTGGGAAAAAAAGAGAGTAGATTGCTATTCTTTGGAACTTTTTGTAAATGTAAAGAAGGGAACCTCAGCACAAGAGGAGGGGAGCGATTTTCAATAGCGTGACATAAACCAAAATAAGCAGTCCAAAAAACTGAGAGAGGTCTACAGAAGTGGCAAGTTATTTAACTTAAACAGGAAGATGACTCAAAATTTCTCCTTGGCTGGTTTTGGAGTTCTACCAGTTAGCTTGTAATACTGCATGTGTTGGTAAACTGCAAAATTCCCTTTGGAATTATGTGTTATTTTGAGCCACTGCTCATATTGTATTTTATGTTTGGCCTTATTTTTGCAAGAATTCTTACAGGTCTGATCATATAGTGGAAGCTACCTATCTGTAGATATCTGATATTCTCACATATATGAGGAAGACAGTCAACAAACTCAACAGATATAATTTTCACACTGCTTTATAAAAGGGCCTACATGAGAATCCCGATTTAAAAAAAAAAAAAAAAAAATTTTGCCTGCTGCTTTTTCCTATTCAGACATGAAGTTTAAGTAAGGTCTAGTGTGAACACCTAGAATAATTACCTTCTGACGTTTCATTTTATTGACATTTATTGGCTACCTAAGGGAGGGAAAAAGCTCCAATGTATGGATTATGCAGTAGATGGGGTCACAAGTTTTATTTTCACCTTGACATTTACTCATTGTAGATGGTGGATCAGTTACTTAGACAAACATTCTCCAGCTTTAAAAGTTCAGTCCGAAAACCTATGACACAGCTTTCATATGTACTGAACACCAACCTTTTCCATTGATCCTACATGAGAGCTGGAGGTATTTAGCACATTGCAAGTTAAGCAAAAGGTATCATGCAAAACTGAGCTCATACTGTAGCATTCAAACTGAAAGAAATTGTTAACAGTTCTACTTTGTTCTTCAAGGCATTACCCATGCCTTGTTCTACAATTACCGTTCCATTGCCTGAATATCTTCATTTTGAAAAATGACATTAGGGAAATATCTATACATGTACATCACAAATCATTTCCCATCGATTTTGGTTAAAAGCTAGAAAGTCTGCATAAATAGTTGTCTTTGATGCCCTCTAACAAGCTTAAAAGCAGTAATAACCAACTCAAACTGCTAGAAATGACTGTGCATGTCAACTGCCTGATGGCTGATCATTTCTTATGCGTAAGCATGTATTTTTGTTACCTTGATTGCTGGAATGGGCTTCTTTGGAATGAAATGCTTTTTCTCGGGAAGCACAGCAGCCATGCTCTGTTCCTTCAGTTTAATCTTGTTCTCAGCTATTATCTTTTTGCGTTGTTCCAGGTACGGCCCAAAACTGGGTAGTTTCTGAAACAAAAATCAGGAAACATGATTATGCTTAATGAGTGAGCGGAGGAAAAAGGTGAGTCTGATCCCAAGGGCGAGATCCTAAGTCCTTGCTGAGTGTGACTTGCTTCTCATTCAGGAAGTTGAAATTGAAATCAGTGAGACTGTACCAGAGTGAGAAGTGAATAAAAACAAATATGAACTTCAGGATCTGACCTGAAAATATATATTGAATATTAAAATATTAATATAGTACAGCAGAAAAATAGCTGAATTGCAGGTCAGCATCCAACAGTCTTATATTTCCCCATTACATACTTGCTTATATATAAAAATGTATCACGTTAAATAATTCACATGTGTAACTTTATTTCTATAGTATGCGGCAAGGTATCATGAAACTATCAGTTTACTTAGAAGCGTTCCACCAATGTTTAAGATTATTTGTATGGATACCTGAATATATCAATATATATTTTTAAAGCTTATAAACAGGTATTTTGCATTCTGATAACAGCAGGCTATCTTGACCTGTCAAAGTAAGGCTAACAAACACCAAATGAACTGAAACATATTCTAATCTCCTAATTTACCCCTATGTCCCACTTGCAGTCTTTTCTGCAACATTTAATCCTTGAACCCAATTAAGCAAACTCTAAAGGAAGATTTCACTGAATTGCAAAACTCACGTCTCACCCAAGAACATGGAAGTGCTGGTTCAGATTTCATAAAACACACAGCTTCCTGAAAGAAAAAGTCCCTTTGCTTACCTAGCAGAGATATGGACTACTGTAGTGTGCCACAATCACAGATTTAGGTGAATGAAAAATGGTAGAAAACATGGATTTTTGCTTGATGCAAAAGACCATGCCCTTCCTCCCCTGAAACTAGTTCCTTATTCTGTAAAGTATTTTATCCACCTAACTAAACCTTGTTCAGAAACTACTGCAGTACTGCAGAAACTAGCAGGTAGTAACAGGGGATACATAGCCTCAGCAGTTGCTAGCATTAATTCATGCTAATAATACAACCTCAAAGAGCATATCGAACAAGATACAGTACTGCTGTGGTTATCAATTTTTAAAGAGGGAATTTCAATGTGAATTTTAAAACCAGAATTATTTAAAAATTTAGAAATTATTATTTTTTAAAATGAAGTAAATCCTGAAGAGGTTACCCTGCTCTTCTGCTAATCCTTAGGAGAAAAATTCCTCAATGAGCTCTGTCAGTCACGATACCCAACCTTGGGACCTCAGGCTTCTTGTTATGACAAGTAAAAGCTTTCTTGGCTGCTAGGTTTTTGGCACTCCGAGCATACAGCCAGAGGGTGAGGTCCTTAAAATGCCTCCGTGCTTCCAAGACTTGGTTTGTGGCCTCAACGCATTTTTAACTTCAAGTCAGAACAAGACTTGCAGTCTCATGGTGCTCTCCAGAGGAGATGCCCTCCTGCAGGCTGGGACTGAGCCGTATTCTGGGACAAAGCCTCAGTCTAGGCAAATGCAAGACCAGAACTGTGGGGGATGTTGCAGACCCCATCTGTCCCAAATCTAGATGTAGCCCGAGTTTGCCCACCGGCAAAGGGCTCTTGTTTTGTCTGTTCAATGGGAACTTTGTTCCTGAATGTCATGTTCAAGGGCTTCCTTACAGACATCAAACAAACCTTCCTTTCTGTGCAGTTGCCATACATGATCTTGGAAAGGAAATGTTCTAGGATGTCTTAAAATAAGGCTTCAAATATTACGGCAAACAGCAGTAAGGTAGCGGCCTTGCCTTACACACCAAAATCAAATAAGACAGCAAAACCAGAATTATATTAAACAGAAAAATGAGTAGAAGGAAGAATTTGTCTAATTTCATTCTAATCAATAGGCTCTAAAGCACACACATAGAGACTCAATTCTTTATATGAATTTTAGAAAGCCTAAGACTTTTAGCAAAAATCTAAAAAATATAAATTTAGATAAAAAGTGTTCTTGTATGTCTGCGAGGCTGCATCAATTAGAAATACATTTTGGCTATGAATAAGTAGTAGCTGTGTCACTGAGAAACTATTTTCTCTCCATAAACTATGTGCTGATGCCAACAACTTTGGGCTTGAGAGGGCAGGAGACCTGATGACAAAGTGTTTTTGGACTCTTCCCTGTCTGGTGAGGAATTGAATTGCTGACTTTCAGAGTAGGTAGCAAAGCTAATTTTGCTGAGGTTTTAACTGAAGTAGTAGAGAGAGGAGCCAGCTGTTCATGGCTTGACTGATTGAAGATCATCTTTGGGAAGAATAGCCAAATCTTTGCAGAATAAATCCTTTACTTTTCTGTTCTCTTAATGTATGCCCAATCTCCTAATTTCTCCAGACAGAAATACTGAGTATATGGAAATGAAACAGGTGATCTAAGGAAAAGTGTGGAAAAAGAATTCATTTTTGTTTATAGGTGAAGAGCAAATTACAAAGGCAATTAATAAATTTTCTAAGTTGTGAGATGGAAGTATTTAGATTTTTACATCTAACATAGCTGCTAGCTGGAATGTACAGCAGACATTTTGAAAAGTGTGCAATGCCATCAGTACCATAATTCAGATGTTTCGTAATGACATACATGCAGTTAAACTATGTAATCTGTATCTTTTAAAAATAAATGAAATTATGATTAATCTAGAAAACTAATATTCAACCTTAGTCTTTGCTGTGCATTGTTGTTTTTCCATCAAGAAATTGATTAAATGGAATTTAAAATAATTAAGGGAACACCTAGGGCTTAGTCCAGGTTTGGGCGTACACAATAAGCTTCCACTGACTTAACAGAAGGTGACTGCGTGCCCATACAAATGGTCTGGTTATTTTGTGTTTGGAGTCTAGTAGTTCACAAGCAGCCAAGCCAAATTTCATCAAACAACACTGAAAACCAGCAATCTTTTCTATAACAATAAATAATACATGAAAATGTAGCCTCAGGAGCTTAGGAAGGACTTATTGATGGTTGCCCTTATGAGTAATGCACAGATATAAGGAACGCTGATGAGACTGCTTATTGTTCAGAGCTGTGGTTTCAAACATTCTGGAGTCAAAAGCCCTATGAAATGGCAAATAATATTTTAATGAAGTGAGTTACTGGATATAGCAAAAGTGGAAATGTTGAAATAACTGCTGAAGAGATGGATATTTAAGAGAGTTTAAAATTAAATCACCTCTAATCATTGTACGGGATATCTTCCTAAGCACGTGTGGGATTTAATAGCACAATTCCCAATGAAAGCACAAGCACAGAACTTGGTGAATTTAACTCTGTTTGCTTTTGAAATCTTTCTACAGTACTTTTTTTTTAAATTTCCAGATATTCCAATGTCACTAAACTCTCCATACACTGATATCTTTGTCATATCAACATCTGCCTAGAAAAAAACAATTAATATGAATATGTGGATCATAGCAAGTGCTTAGAAGATTGCGACAAGCAGAGTAATTAGATAATTCTTGTCTACTTATGTGTCTGTATCAGTGATGTCTATAGCTGCATTATTTGTATCCATCTGTTTCTATATAGCCATAATTCAATGTGTTTCTATTGGATGGATAAAATCAAGAATGGAGCCAAAATAAATATATTAAGTGGTATTATTTAATTGTTTATAATTATCACAAAACTGGAAGCCTGAAATATTGGGCTGGAGTATTTTACAGAAAGAAAGGAAAAATCCAAATCCCCCCCCCGCAAGACTTCCAAAAGCTGCCTTTTAACTGATGAACTGTATAAATCTCCAGCAACATTGTGATTTTTGTTTCAGTAGTTTCTCCAGGGATTCATCATTGATGAATTTGTTCTCACCAGAAAAACTAAATCCTACTCATTTAAAGATAACAGTATCTTCCACTAAAACTGTCTCTATCCAGATATAAAAAAGCATTACCCTGCCAATAGAGAACTGACAACATAATGAATCAACAATGAAACCTTAAGCCGGGAGAGCTTTAAGGTGAATAAGTCTGTTTTGATTATAATTTATTCATGGATCAATCTAAAGGTAATTGAGCATATTATGAACTAAAAAAGGTGCTTGTTTCCTAATGGTAAAAAGTAGAGAGAATCCTCCACTTCAGACTGATGCAATTTTTATGGGCACACCAGCAAGTAGCCTAACTGGTGGAACAGGCTAGTGAACAGGGCAGTGCAATATGCATCAGACGACCCAGATTTTACTTCTAACTTCGAAACTGATCTGCTCCTTATTCTGGGAAAGTCCATGTATGTCTCCATGATGTCTCCACGGGTTGCTTATCTGGGAGATGTCTCCTACTAAGGGGCTGGATGCTATCTACTGTTAGAAGATCCAGATTTCAGCTGGCACAGCGTATTGGGTTTGCATGGCAAGTTTTTGGTAGTGGGAGGGCTACAGGGGTGGCTTCTGTGAGAAGCTGCTAGAAGCTTCCCCTATATCTGATGAAGCCAATGCCAGCCGGCTCCAAGACGGACCCGTCGCTGGCCAAGACTGAGCCCATCAGTGACAGTGGTAGCGTCTCTGTGATACCATATTTAAGAAGGGTGAAAAAAACCCTGTGCAACAGCAGCCGAAGAGAGGAGTGAGAAGATGTGAGAGAAACAACTCCGCAGACAGCAAGGTCAGTGAAGAAGGAGGGGGAGGAGGTGCTCCAGGCACCGCAGCAGAGATTCCCCTGCAGCCCATGATGAAGACCATGGTGAGGCAGGCTGTCCCCCTGCAGCCCATGGAGGTCCACGGTGGAGCAGATATCCACCTGCAGCCCACAAGGACCCCAGGCTGGAGCAGGTGGATGCCCGAAGGAGGCTGTGACCCCATGGGAAGCCCATGATGGGGCAGGCTCCTGGCAGGACCTGTGACCCCATGGAGAGAGAGGAGCCCACGGTGGAGCAGGTTTGCTGGCAGGACTTGTGACCCCGTGGGAGACCCACACTGGAGCAGTCTGTTCCTGAAGGACTGCACCCTGTGGAAGGGACCCACGCTGGAGCAGTTCATGAAGAACTGTAGCCTGTGGGAAGGACTCACGTTGGAGAAGTTCGTGAAGGACTGTCTCCCATGGGAGAGACCCCACACTGGAGCAGGGGAAGAGTGTGAGGAGTCCTCCCCCTGAGGAGGAAGGATTGGCAGAGACAACGTGCAATGACCTGACCGCAACCCCCATTCCCCGTCCCCTGCGCTGCTGGGGGGGAGGAGGTAGAGAATTTGGAAGTAAAGTTAAGCCCAGGAAGAAGGGAGGGGTGAGGGAAAGGTGTTCTAAGATTTAGTTTTTATTTCCCATTATCCTACTCTGATTTTGATTGGTAATAAAATTAAACTAATTTCCCCAAGTCAAGTCTGTTTTGCCCGTGACAGTAATTGTTGAGTGATCTCCCTGTCTTTATCTTGATCCACAAAGCTTTCATTATATTTTCTCTCCCCTGTCCAGCTGAGGAGGGGGAGTGATAGAGCGGCTTTTGTGGGCACCTGGCATCCAGCCACTGTCAACCCACCACACACAGCTAGGTATCATCATAAACAACAGTCTCCTACAGTACTCCAGTGGATCTGAAGTATATCCTGCTGGTATATGCTGATGAGATGGGGCATCAAAAAGAACACTGGAAAATAGTAATTTTCACAAAAATGATTTTCAGGGAGCAGTGGTCACAAGGTGAAGGAAGAACTTACATAAACAATTCTAGGGATCACTGGCTCGTGCAAATTTGGGGTAGCAGTATCATTTAGCTATGAGGCAACACGTTTCAAAAATAGTTTCCCTCTTGTGAAGAATTTCCCATATTGAATGTAATGTCATTATCCAATTTCTTTTATATTTGAGTGTTGCCTCCAGTCTGAGGTATGAAGATGTGTATGCATTCATTCTCTAAATTCCTCTTGTGCACTTTCAACATGTAAACAATTTTAAGTGACACAGTGATGTCCCTCATGAATCTGGAAATGGAACTGAAGCCAAATTGTCTTATTTCATGTACTTTATATTTTTCAAATGTAGCTGTTTCTGCTTGCACACAGCAAAACTAGATGAGAACAAGAATGAAGACTGAAAAATGTCTGACAAACCGAACTGCTAAAAGAGAGTTCAAATTGCTCTACTGAAATATTCTATACTGGTTGCAGTACAGATGCACCAAACAAAGGCCCACATACTCTGTAGTTATGCAAATGGATGGATCATTGTCACACCAAAACTTTGGCACATAGTGGCAAACATTAGTGTGTCTTAGAAATCAAACAAGACGTGGCTCTTAATCTTCCTTCCCTGTGGCTTGTTTTTCCGAACAGATCTTTCTCTGAAATTACTTAACCAACAGCTTTCCCTCAGAGAAGGAGAGAAGAACGGAGGAGAAAATACAAATTCTCTAAATGATTGGAAAGGACAAAGGTGGTCAACTACCTTCACAGAATCACAGAGTGGTTGAGATTGGAAGGGACGTCTTGAGACCATCCAGTCCAACCCCCTGCTCAGAGTAGGGTCAGCTACAGCAGGTTTCACCAGTTTGTCTATGAGGATGCTACGGGAGACAGTGTTGAAAGCCTTGCTAAAGGTAACACCTACAGCTCTCCTTTCATCTACCAAGCTAGTCACCTCATTGTAGTAGGCTATCGAGTTGGTCAAACGTGGTTTTCCCTTCATAAATCCATGCTGACTACTCCCTTCCTATGAAGAACAGTTGATCTGTAGTTGGTTTAGCTATCCTTCCCAAATACCACTCTCTTCTGTAAATGTGCAGAAAAGCTGGGCTTCTTTCCTTTGCTGCCTTGGCAGGACTACATCTGGGAAGGTTTCTCGTTGGCTTCAGAGAACTGGGGAGACAAGCAGCTGGGCGGGTAAAAGCTAAAAGTGAAACAGCTTGGGAGGCTACACAGACAAGTGACCACCTCAGACACAGTTAAAGCTATGAAGATTGCAGACAAGAATGAATAGCTTTGAAGAGGGTAACAGGTGAAGCAGGACCCCTGAAAGTGGCAGCATGGTACAGAAAGGCAATCAGATAAGGGAAACATTAACATTTAAGCAAGATAGACAGCTGCCCTCACCCAGGAGCTACAAGAATTTAAATCAGGTTTGTATGGGTCATTTTATATGCCCTCAGCACAAAGGTTTTAGTAATGTTTGACCCCCATTTGTTCATGTGGAAAACTTCTATATTTGATGTATAAAGTTTTCCAGAGAAAGCAGTTTCAATTTTAATGATTTTTTCCAGTTGCTTCTGAATCCTTCAAGTTTATTTTTTCTGAAGTCTAATGTGCTCAAAATGGCTGCATGTATCTAGAATCCTTATTACATGCTGCACGTACATGTGGCCTTCACCATACTTTACACTTTGCAACAGTTTCCATTCAGTGGTCTGCCTCCACCCTCTTGCAACTTTACAACAACAACACAAAAGATTATTGAAGTTTCCTGCTTTCGTCCTTGTTCTTGGAGAATACAATGAAACATGACTCCAACAGTTCCAGAGAGGAAGAAAACACCAAGTCCCAGTACTAAAGAACAGCAACAGCAACAACAACAAAATCTTGTCACAATGTCAAGGTAGCTTGTGCTCCTTCTGGGAAGAAAAACCCAACCCAACAATAAAGCCAAAAGCTGAATTCTGTTCCTCTGAAGGTGGCAAATAACACACATGTTCATATTCATAGATATATGGAGAGAATATTTTGCACAAGCATTCCCCACTAATTGGGTAAACTGCTTAACTAATGAAAACTAAGTATGTACGGCAATGGAGAAAGTGAAGCTGCTAATTCTTATTCTTTTAGATGTTCTTACTCTTTCAGACATTCACAGCTAAATTATTTTAAATAGCTGCTCTTCTCTGTGTCAGTCTGGCAATGCTAGTGTATGGGCCTTTCCCATGCACTGCATAGAAAGGGCCCATGGCATGAAGGAGTCATCCAGATGCAGGAGGGTTCATGTCAAGACCTCCAGCAGGGAATCCTGTGAGAGTCCTCCCCATGGCATGCGGGCAGGCGCCGTGCCATGGAGAGGACGGGATACTTCATTCTATCAGTTTCCACCTGATAGTGAGTTTCTTGGGCCAACATCAGCTGTTACAGCCCCCAGAGCTGCTGTAGTTACATTAGCAAGAAGCCACAGAGAATTTGTCCCTTGTATTAAAGGGTTCACACATTCTCACAGCTCTGTTTCTTAGAGCTGAGACATTACTGGCATCACT
This sequence comes from Gymnogyps californianus, assembly GCF_018139145.2. Taxonomy (NCBI): domain Eukaryota; kingdom Metazoa; phylum Chordata; class Aves; order Accipitriformes; family Cathartidae; genus Gymnogyps; species Gymnogyps californianus. Next base: position 16,077,972 of record NC_059478.1, on the reverse strand, counting down.
GCCCTTAATGATGTGGAAATGCCTTCAAAACAAAGGACAGAACACAACAATTCTTCAGAAAAAAATGAACTCTGCCTTTCAGTTATTTTGATTTTTTTTCTTGGAACTTTTATTTGCTTCGTAAACAGCACTGTCTCAATAATCTGTAATTACTGCACATAGACTTGTTCCTGTAACCTCTGCTCCCCACACTGTGTGTGTATATACCATTGCATTTAGTTACTCAACTATTCTGCCCGCTCTTTAGACCATGATTATTTAAAGCGGCTGAGCTAACCCCCAGCCCTGCAGTAATTCTGAGACTAAACGGAACATTAATGTGTGTTCTAGGAAAACATATTGCTGTGACCTCACCATGAGATATATAGTACCATGCTTGAGCGTGCAGATAAAACCATTATTTAAAATAACAATTATTTCTTCTTTCATCATTTTTCTAACACTGCCAAAATTTTCTCTACTAGCTCAAAATCATGAACAAATTATTCTTCACGTTCTACCTCAAATGTTTGGGTTTTAGGAGCTTATATATACCAAGTGAAGGAAAAGATTTTAGGATTATAGGCTTACTGTAGTGCAGCAAAAACTTACATTCTACAAATGTACTGAAGTCATGAAATATTCATCAATAAAACAAAAAGGAGTTAATATTTGAAGCAAGCCTAGACAGTTACAATCAAAAGCCAGGATGACATAGATGATAAAGAAAATGTTACCTTCTGGGGTGAAGAAAAGAAGATACTGATACACATTACTGTGCTACTTCATGAACATCTGGCAGTCTGTCACTTAATAGACAACAACATCTTCTCTAAACAGAAGAGACTTGAATTCATCAGGGATTCCTGTAGTACAGTATGTGCTTAACTTAAGTACCTGCTTTCTGTGATTTCCATAGATTACCATATTCATGACACTGTGGAGTGAAAGCATTCTTCTCACTCTCTAACCAGAACATGCAAAAGAAATTAAAACATTGGCAGGCACTTTGTCTCCAGTTTGTTGGACATGTGAAGAAAGGACTTTCCACTCATTTATGCAGACGCAATTCTGTCAGCTAAGCAGCAGCGTAACAACGATGTCAGCAGAATGGCTATTAACAAATATCTGACAGGCAAGCAAATATAACTGTATTCAGATGTGTTTAGGAAACGTGGATCCGTATCAGTTGAGCCTTAGTATTGGAAAAAACTTTGTGCAAACAAGATTTTGTGCTTTTACTGGTACAGAAGTAAAAATACATCAGTCCAGCATTCACATTTTCATGTGCATCTATATACCATAGTGTATATAGATATCCATACATTCAGCTTATGTGCTTATCATATCAATATTGTAAATTATCTGACCATATGAAAAAATGCCATTGCTAGATACTTTTACCCACCTTCTCCTCCAAGCTGGCTGGTAACTGAGCTGTTCAGAACAACCCTAAAATCATCTGTTTCTTTGGATTTAACCATCCTCTTCGGGGGGTACATGTACTGAGGAGACTGAACTCTAGCAGTACCTAATGACTGTTTTCTAGGTCCTTTCAAAGATGTTTCAGAGGTGCTAGCTAGACTATTAAAAGGGAAAAATAAATCTTTTCTTACAACTATGAGAAAGCATGAATATCCTTGCTGCTATGGCTACATTAGTGGTTACCAACCGACCTGTCAATCATAGATGCTGCTGACCCAGCAAGGTGAGCGGAGCTGCATTAGGCTGAATTTGCTAATTCCACTTGTGCTAAATGAGCTGGGTCAGGTACCAGGAGCAGCCTCGCCCTGTTTCTAGAACTGTGAAGCCCTGCGAAGCTGCATTTAAACTGCCTACATGACCCATGTGAACCTCTTCAAAAGCTCCTTGAGCAACCTGACGCTACCACGCAGCCCGAGGGGAAATTACACCCTGTGGGCAGGACGAGGTGAAATGCATGCTATCTACATCCTCCTTAGCTCTCCCACACTCTGTTCCAGCATCTCCCTGGTGGAAATACAGTTCTTGACACCCTGCAGTACTTAGACATAGAAAGTCTACGTATGCACCATGGCCATACAAAAATTATTAAGTCTAATCAGTCATGCCCATCAAATTTGTGCTCTCAGGGGAATGGGAGACTAGGCAGAGAGGGCAACCAGCAACCACTTCTTCCAGCCTCTGGAAGAAACCAAGATTTTGAAAGCCACTCTGTGAGGCTTTGAGTACATTCAGTAAAATAACCACTGCTGCCACTGTGTGCAAAGAAAAGTGCATTTTCACCATTGCTATATGTGTTTTAGCTTCAAATTTACCTATCAAATACTTTTTGCTAACAGTTAAACCTTGCACAAGTGGTAAGAGCATACACTTTTTCCATATTCTGGAACCTTTGCAGATTTTTGTTTTATTTTTGTTTTATTTTGATGTATTTTTTCGCATGGAAGCTCCAGATTTATTATCAACTTGCCTATGCTGTAAACAGCGTATCATTTCAATATATCTAGAAATAAACTCTGCTTTCCCCGGTAAATTACACATCACATAACTATACATATATTATTGCACTAATAGATTACCTAAATGCAAACCACTGCTAATAATTCCTAAGCAAACCTTCTTCCACTTCAGACTCATTGTAATCCATCTCTTATGGCAGATGAACTACAGTACTTATCCTCCTTCTGCACAGACTACAATGCTTTCCCTCATTCATCTCTCACACACAGTAATCCTTCCATCTCTACTTCACACAATCCTAATTTAAATGTAAAGTATTCAGTGCAGACAAATAAGCTCTAGTCAACTCTTGCAATTATGACCAAGGATCCTACCATTGCCTTTTAGAGTCTTCAAACTCAATAATACAATGATTTTTATCATCACCTCAATAATCTAAACTCACTAAATTTCATGCTAAGAGTCATCATACAAATAGTTCTGGCATTAATAGTAAGTGCTTCCACCCCTAGACAGTCAAAACTCCCACTTCAGTTGGCGAGAGGTAGGATGAGAAAATGCTGAATGCTCTCCTATGAAGAGTTTGGGTATTCTGGTTTGATTAAGGCCTTCCAACAGTTTTGAAAATGTGACAAATCAACACATAACATATGACATCAAAAAAAATTATGAGAATATGGCCAGATGGTAAAATTGGAATGGTCCACTGAAACAAAGTGATGATGAAGAATTTTTATCATTTGAAGTTATTAGAACTTTTAAACAGATCTGCGAAGAAATAAGTAATTGCTAAACTATTTAAAATGAATATTATATCAAACTTATGAATAAAATATCAATAACACATTACAAAAGTGATACTTTCATTAAACTGATATAAATGCTTCCTATATCACCATCAAGCAGTGAGGAGATGTCAATGCATAGGTACCAACGTAATAGATGCTATATAAAAACCTAATGTAGACAAACAGAAAAATGCTCATTAGAATCAACCTTCCAAGTCCCCCACAGTGCCTCTCTTGCATAGTTATCTGTCTTTATAACAGCTAAAGTATAATATCTAAAGTATCATTATATTCTGAAAGTGACATTGCAATGGTCATATATTCTAAAATGCTAATTTGATTAGATTTTCACTCAAGTCAATCAGAGGAAGAATTTGATTTTTAAAAATCTAACATGCAAATCATTAGAAATACAGATCACAGGCATACATCACTGTATTTTTAAAAACTATCTTGTTTTAAATTACTATAATAGCTTTAAAATGAGTTCTGATCATCTTGTTACTACAAGACTTCACTGATTTGTATGCACAGTTAGGCTTGCGAGTATATGCATTCAGCCTGCCCTCTCTATTAAATATAACCACAATCACGTATTGCTTCAACAGGCCATCCACTTTTTCACTGGTTATGTGCTCCTTACAGATAAACAATGGAGATACATAAACCTTTCCTTTACATATCACTTTGCACTGTGTATTCATTGGGCTATTTTGCAGGTCAAAAGGACTGGCATGGCACAACATACTATGTAATTTATACTTGCAAAGAAACTCCTGTCCTGATACTGCAAGCTTTTACACGTGGCTGACCTTTAAACATGCAAGCAGTTACACTGACCGAGGTTTAGCCTCTGTGCAGCAACTGGGGGAACTGGGACCATGTCTCACTGGCTGACCACAACCAACCCACTCTTCTTGGACGTGCACACACGGTTCCACCTGACTTCATCACAGGAGTTACAGGTGCCCAATGAAAGATAAAACAGAGCGTACAGTGTACACCTCTTTTGCGTTGTTTGAAAAAACTGCCATGTCTTCAGCTGTTCTGCGCCCAGATAGTTCCAGATAACATACCTCTTCATGGATGAGTGATCACGCAAGCCCTACGGAGCTTCGCTACTCAAAAACCTGCCATATTTAAAAATCTCATCCTCATTTAAATTGTAAAAACAAAATTATTTTTATTTCTTGACATAATTCATCTTGTTAAAGTTATACCAGATATTTATAGTGATTCAATCTACAGCTCAAAAAAAATCATCTATAGCCATTTCGACCATAAGACAGAAAGGGAAACAAAATTTTCTACTTAGTGCAGCTTCTCTACATTAATGCTGTCTACAACAGTGTTGCTGCTATAAAGGTCACAGATGACATAATTTATATTATTATAGATAATCCATGTCATCTGTCTGCCTGACTTCTTTTTCTCCGTGTTTTATAGAGGTGCTGTGCATTCTGATGGATAAAGCTCCTAGGAGAGCTTCAGTCTGAGCGGCTTACAAAGGCAGCAGCAGTCACCACACAGGAGAGATTTGCTGCTTCTCCTCAGGAAGGCTGGGACATTTCCTGCCTCCAGAGAAGATGCAGTGAGTGGTCCTGCACGAGCAGGAAGTCTGTTCCCAAATATCCACTCCTTCCGTGTGCAGATCACTTGGACAAGCCATGACACCATAGCAGGACAAACTGCTTCCTATCAGGTCTGCACCTGGAGTGTGGTGGCAGGGAGATGAGGCAGGGCAGGAAAATGCAGCTTAGCTACATGGGCTTCATGGATAATTGTAGCACAAAGCCAGCTCACAGCTGTGAAGTATTTAAGCAGCACTTGATTTTGCTGGAGATAGAGCAGGGTTGCCCTCTCGCGCCCCATGGCTGCTGGAAATGCTTGGTGCGGAGCTGGAGCGCTCGCTGACCAGACAGGGGGAAGGAGAAGGGGCAAGGCTGTGACGGGGAGCAGTAGAGTGATGAACAGCGGGGCTCTCCCAGGCAGCAGCAGCATCCCCTCAAATCCTCCACTCCCCCCGTGCCACCACAGGCTGCTGCCTGCTCTGACAGTAACTTGACCGATGGCGCAGCTCGTGCCCCTCAGCCACCATTTCAGGCTATCTGCAGGCTCAGACAAACATTTTTCTATGCTCAGAGCTCAGAAGTAAGAGAGTGCACCTCTATCCACCCTTTAATCCTTCTTCCAGATGGATTATTTTCTTTCAATCACTTTTTTGAAGCAGAGTTCTCCGAGTTTCCCACACATAAATGTGTTTATGAAGAAATAAGCAAGCTCATTGTGGTGACATCCCTCAGTTACATTTAGCTGAGATGGCATTATTAAACATGAATATAACTGCTCTCCATCCTTAACCTGGGAAACAGCACATAAAAAACTTAGTAATTATTACTGAAAAAAAAAAATTCCAACTCAACTTTCTTGGCAACCTGGGTTAGGAGGATTACTCTGTCACCTTCAATACTGCCCAAAATGGAACTTGCAAACAGCATAAAGCTTGGGCGGGCATTTTCTGCAAAGAGACTGCCTGTGACACAGCTGTTGCAGTCGTGTGGAGTTTAACAAGTCAGCTACAAAGTTCAATGGTGTGTTCATTAGTTTGTGTTCTTCTGTCCCACTGACCAAACCCTGGTGAAAAAAGTGCCTCCTTATCCATATCTTTGCCTCCTGCTCATATGACACAGACATTTGGGGTGAGACCAGAAAATGCACTCACCCACTCCTGCTTTAGACAAATTACAGGGTCTCTTCAATGTGGGTGGCTTGCACTCAAGGTCATGATTTATCTTGAGGAAAAGGTTCAATCTTGGCAGAGTCCTGGGTCATATTTTTTGGTGGTTGTTAGCCTCCTGATCATAGTATGGCCCTTTGATTTCTTTTCTTTTTCTTATTCCTTTCCCCATTGCCAGCCGTAATGCTTCCTGAGGTAGCAGACGCTGAGGTATACACGTGTCCTGACATCAGTACGGCACCAGGCTACTGTAAGCACCTTCTTCAAGAGCCATTTTTCCACTGGAGGATGTCTTCCTCTTTGCTTTTTAAAAAAAATTGCAATTTCAGTTCTTGACTCAGTTTTGCCATTCGACTTGCTGCAAGGTGATGGTAGTGATAGCAGTGATAAGTGGACTAGATTTTTATTCCCAGGTTATTTGCATGAGTGAACAAGAAATAGCCCAGGCTCCACTGTCTCCAAACGCAGTTTGGTAGTGGGGCTGCCAGAGTGCCCGATCCACCATCTGCAGCAATTGCTGCAAAATGACTGTTGAGCCACAGAAGTCTGACTAATTTAGCAAAGGTTAGGTTCTGAGATTTGTTGTTTGACATCAAGTCCTTTGCTCTACTTTTCCTCAAAGTCTATTAAGAATGCAATGAGTTTTTTTGTCTCTCCTCTCTGTTAGGCCTATGTTTCTCCAGGGGTAATGCAACTACCCGCACAGCTCGATGCTCCCCAGTACACAGTCATGCTTTTGAATGGAGGATTCTGTCCCAGAATAGCTTTGAGAAGTGCCCAATGGCATTTCTGCTCAGTGATCTGGGTGCTGTAACTTGAACATGTATTGTACAGTTCCACTCACCTGTGGGGTTGCAGTACTCCAGGAGATGATAGGACTTCTCCCTGCTCATACGGTCAACGTGAAAGATCGATGGGCGTGAGCTGACACTAAATTTTTGCCTTGTTCAAACACTCCTTTGAGGTTCTTCTGTAGCCCCTGCCTCAAACCGACAAATACCCAGCTTAAATAATACTTATGTTGAATCTCCTCATTTTCTCTATTATTTTGAGAATCTGACGTTCTTGTTCAGTCATCCTGTTTTTGTGTACGGCAGCCTGGATAAGAAGTCAGGGATGTACATCTCAATCCCTTTCCAGATGTTGAGCAATGCTCATCGCTGCAGGTTTAGCAGCATTCCCTTGTGGTTACTGAGGGGTTGCTAGTTCTGGCTTTATAAAATGCTTTCTAATAATTGATGGTCACTTTGTATTTGTATAGTTTTCTGCCCTTAAAACATAAGGATTGAAGTTTTCACTTGCACACATTACTCCAGTATGTCTCAGCTGGGCTGCTCCTACACTCTGCTGTAGAAGCCTTTTGGAGTTGTGTTCTACGTATGCCTCACGCAAGCAGTAGTGCCTCCCCCACCTTGCCTTGTGCGACATAATGGCCTCAGCATTTACATGCTGCAACACTGCACCATGGGATATTTTGTACAGCTCCTTTATATATGAGAAGACTCCAGCGAATTACAGCAGTTGTATTCATAGCATGGTTTTGTTTAGTAATCACCTCAGGAGACTGTACAGATCTGAAAAGCGTGGAAAAGTATTGTGAGATAGTTTATGAATCCCACTAATCTTCAAACTGACTTACCCATTTTCAGGTGTGGGTCTATCCTGCATGGTTTTTACTTTTTAGGAGCTGGGTAATAGCCTTTGGGAGGTCAGCAATTATCCCAGTGCTCCAGGAGTCAAATGCAATTTCATCTCATTTTATTTCATTTTAGATTTATTGCCTTGGTCATTTCAAGCAGATAGATGAGAATGTAATCATGATCAGCTACAGCTTTTGCTGTTGTGTTTCTGCATCTATACAGCTATGGCAGCAATCCCAGCCAGCCCTGCTAGTTCTTATTGCTGATACTGTTGGCATTCTTCTACCGCAGGTTTGATCTCAAATTGCATTTTCTTCCATCTGTATCCACCCTAATGGATGCTCAAAAGGTATTGAGGTAGTTACTTTCTTTAATTCTTCTATCTAATACATTTGCAAATATGAGTATTGCATCAGAAACTGAAACTACTTTTACTTTTTTAAGATGGAAAGCATATTACCACCTGCAGGTCTGTATAATATCTTGTTAAACCACTGAAAGACTATGCATATGCACAGCTTCCCATCTTCTCTACAGCTGGCTTGCTGCCCATCTGACTTGTGGCTCTGAAAAGCCTCAGCAATGAGACTTAATGCCCTCCTTACTTTCACTTGCCTTATCGCTTTTTCTCTGAGTGCAGAGGACATTCTATCAAGCAAGTGCTCTCCTGGCTGCATCACTGTATCCATTTCCAGCTCTCATCTGCCTAGAAGACATTCCAGACCTTTAAAACACCATGCAGACACTTTGCTACAGGGGTCTTACAGCTTACTACCTACTTGAGCTAAGTTTTCTAACTTTTTGTATGTAACTTTTATGAATTGTTTGCCCCACTTCAGTCACATGCTTCATTCATTCACTTGATTTAGCTAAAAGCAGAGTATTTGTGTGTTATCTATATTTCTTGGTATTTTAATTTGTTCAACTTTTCTTGGTAATTTACATTGTCCTGCTGGTATTTTGATTGTTCTATTGTGTAATGTTACGCTGTACGTTTTTGTCAGCAGTTTTAGATTCTCACAAAATGCCAACAAAGTCTCTGTTATCTAGCATTTACTGATGTTTAACTCTCCAGCTGGCACTCAAACTCTTCTCTGCTTCTGTGCCGCTGCTCTTAGTTTAAAGTTCATGCTTGTGCAAATGGCACCAAAAGTTTATTTTTGCTCTTGTGTAGTGCATCAAAGCCACGTATGTGCAAAATTACATTTTCTGAGTCAGTTTGTTTTCCTAATGTGGTGCATTTTTTCTTTTTGCTATTATAAGCGAGCTTCGGCAAAACAATTTTCTTGCCAATGCAAAGAATCCCATACGTGAGACAATTGCCAGTAGATTTTTCTTCTCTGCTTTGTGCTAATGCATTTATGTTTGCACAAAATTTTTCCTTGTCTATGGAAACATTTTCTTTTCTGAGTGGTTAACAGCTTCTGTCTCTGCTCCACTGATCGTTGGCCTCAGCTTGCTCACTAATTGCGCACATTAGCTCTGCATTGCTGTAACGCTGCTGCATGAGCTCTCCAGGTGCCTCTACATTAGTGTTTTAGTTTAGATCAGGAGTGCACCTTTGAAGTGAATATCCTGATTATCCCCACATACTGCACTTTGGTTCTTATGGCAGAGCAGCCTCAGAGAACACAAACTGGCTTTTATTTTGGATGAAATCAAACCTGAATGTGTGCTCCAGGAGTGCACCTAAAATGAGCTCCAGCTGCTAATGAGCATTTAGCCCATGAGACCAGACTAGAGCTAGAACACAGTAAAAAACCCTGGAATGCATATTGTGTGGACACCAGTCTGCAGCATCAACCATTTCATTCTGCAGCTCCATTCCTATTTGGCCTATTTGTCTGCACTACTTCTTAATGTAAACAGAGCTTCTGAGTGCTCTCATTTGAATCACTGCAACTTTGTCCCACCTACAAACTGAATTCACCCATTAGGATGCAATGAACTCATGGGTTAGCCGTTTTATAACATTCAAAGACAGTGAGCTATCATTTTTTTAGACTATCCATACTTGGATAATACATATATACACATATGTATTAGTCACACCATACAAAAATATGTATATTAGTCACACATACTATATTACATTACATTCTATTATTTTAGATAGAAGATATTCCTGGAGATTCTCTAAAAATTCTCACCTCCAAAAATGTTGGAGCCTCAGGCTGTGAGAGTACTTTCTCCCAGTGCAATTTTCACTAACATCCAATATAGCTCATTTTTATGTCCATCTGTCCATCCTTCATGCCCACGCACATACTACCATAATCATTGCTTTCTCTCTTTTTTTTTTTTTTTGAGTCTTTTGCAAGACACTCAGTCTATATCCACAGTAGTAAATCAGTGTCTGGGAATGTTCCTGGGCACAAGGATGTTGTCATCTATCCTAACAAAGCGTTACAACATTTTCTTGCCCGCTTTTGGCCTGTGCTGACTATCAGTGTCCCAGGCAATTCCTGGAGAGGCTTTGGAAGTCGGCATGCTCCAGGAGCCGTTCCCAGCAGGCAGCCTGCCTGCAGCCAACCTGCTTTGGAGACTAACAGCTTCTGATCATCAGCACAGGCTGATCGGTGCCAGCTGGCCTAAGCACCTAGGAATATTCCCGGGCACATTTAATTTGAAAGTACAGATATATCTCTCCTTTCTGAAGTTAGGTGCCTATAGGAATCTAGTCACTTCTGATGTCAGTGCCCAGGCAGAATGAAGTAAAACAGTGTAACATCCAACTAGTTTCAATAAACGCTATTCTCTGTCATCAGGGACTTTCTGGAACTAGAGTTACAAAGCTTAATGCATAACCATAAAAAGTATGTCCTAGTGTGGAGTTATTTATCATAGATATCACTGCATTTTTTAACATTTAAGGACATCTCTTTTGTCTTTTTTGCAAAAAGAGAAGTACAAATACAGCTTTAAAAAGCCAAGAAAATAAACAATGTTCCAGTATGAGCCAAAGTATGAGCTGTATCTTCAACCTAGTCTTAAAGCAAGCTCCTGCACCAGGTGTGTCCTTAAAATAAATGATTTCTCCCTTCTACAGCTACTTTACACCACACAGGATTCCCTTCACACCTTGCAAAATGCTGCTGTAGTCTTAATTAGGAAGCGAAGCAACCTCAGGATGCTATAGTTTTCTTTTCGACACTTTAACTGGCATCAGTGACACTGGTACCGACAGTGGTATAGACAGATCATAAAATCATAACATTTTAATTTAACTCTCCTTTCTAAGTGAAATAACAGCGTTAAAAAGTTAGTGTTGATGATTACTTCCATGGGAACTCAGCTTATTTAATATAATTTGCTATCAATTGTTTTTTCCTTAGGAAAACTTTGCTTCAAAGCCTTTAAACATTTCCCCAACAGAAAGGAGTAGATTTGGGGGTCCACTGACTCCTTTTTATAACAATGAAACTCATCTGAGATATGCCAAATACTTGGCAGGTCCTAATGACACTACTGGGAGTATGGATCATATCTGAAGACTAGCCCAGACACCTAGTTCCTCTCTTCAAGAATGAGAAATACCTTGAGAATTCTGGTTATAATGTCTTACTTTTTTCTGAAAATAATACAAATTGAATATGCACAGAATCAGTCTGGGCAACAGAACTGGAAACTAATTTTCATTTCCTTTCAGTATTTAATTAGATTTCTTGAGCCTGCCTCTCAGTGTCTCTGTTTCTGTTCCAGAAGACAAAAGAAATGAGATAAAATGGACACTTGTTTCATATTGTTGTCTTCCCTTGCAAAGGTTTTATGCCACCTTTATCATTAAAATATCCCAGCAGTGTCTGTTAACTAATGAACTCCACCTATCTTGCATGGCTCACCTGCTCTCTCATTCTCATTCTTTGTGTATGGGACAGGCTGCTTTGTTTTGGTAAGATTTTAGTAATTCCCTTCCTGTAAAAACAAAAGCAAGAGGCAACATAGATACATTTCTGCACAGAGAAGGCAAAGTTGGAGAAGTGCCTTGTACTCTCAGGATGAAAGGCAAAGCCACTAACTGAGTCTTAGGTCCTGTGGGAGCTTGTTCCACAGTTGTGGACATGCCCCTAAGCCAACTCAGTCACCTTACACAGCAGTATTATAAAAAGAGCATTGCTGAAAATCCAGCAAGCACAAGGAGTGAATGGAGTTGTGGGGTATAGTCTTCCCCTGGGATTTAAGCTAGCATGTAAGATACAAAGGTTCTTTGGTACTGATGGTGCTGAAGAAAAGAGCCAAGAGCTGGTTTGCTATTCTGTGCTGGGACGGCCCATCTAGGGCTTCCATGCTACCAGCACTCATTGCCAGCACATGCAGGGAGCCAGGGAAAAAAAAGAAAAATAAAAAGTGGGGGCCATACAGGAGGTCAGTGCTTCATCTGAGATGGAAGATGAATCTTTCCTTCAGTGTGTGCTGAACCTTACAGCTGAACTGCTGTGTCGGAAAATACTGGGAATCCAGCCTAGAAAATGGAAGGAGGATGGCCTGGTGCGCTCGCAGCAACTTCGGTTTCTGAGCAGACATGCTGCGGCATTTTCTACAAGCTGAAGTTTTCCAGAAGATAATTACAACTGCTGCTACTTCATACTTTCCTTTCTTTTACCTCTTAGTAGAAGGTAAATCACAGTAATAATAAATCCTTCTATATAAATGCAAAGCAGAGCTAAAAATGAAATTGATGTCTCAATTTTAATTTACCACTTTCATTGTTTTTAATTTATACGCAAGCAGTGTACCATAAGTTTCCCCTGGAAAACAGTCTAATTCCTTTCAAGCATCCCCCATGAAAACCAGATACAGACACTCTGAGTTTCATGCCATATTCTTTGTATGTCTTAAAAGACTTCTTATTCTTTGTAAGTTGGGGAAAAGAACATACCCCTGTAGCGAGACAAAGCAAAGCAGGTTTCAACCTTTATCTGAAGTTTCTGATTGCTGTGATAAGGGGTGAAGAATAATTTAAGATACCTTCAGCTATAATAGATCACAGTAAAATTTACAGTAGCCTTTTTAAAGTCTTACTGTTCTTAGGTATATAAAAGCCATCAGGGGCACAAACAAAGTTGAACTTTTTGGCTGAGCCCGCTTCACAACTAGCAGCTTGGTTCCAGTGCAGATCACTAAGCTACATGTTGTCTTTCAAAAATTCCTCCAGAACTTAAGCCCAGACAAACACCACAACATAAAATTTTAATCGCTAGCCTGCCTCTTCTACAGCACGTGTTACACGCAGTAGTCAGGACTGGGCTATGAGGGTTACCAGGCTTCACCATGGCAGGGTTCGTGGTTCGGGGCAGCTCGTACAGAGCATCCCCCAGGCCTGGACTCACAGGGCAAGACGGGCAGAGGGTGGCAGGAGGGCCATGGAGGGCGAGCCAGGAACAGCCACTGTGGAGCCATTGTAGGAGAGAAAGCCCTGAAATATTTTGAACTTCTTTGCAACTATTTCTGAGAGACTCTTTTCATGGGAAATGTTCAAACATCTAGTACTCCAGCTGATTTTGGAGGGGGAAAAAAACCCACAAATTGGAATGAAAACTTTGAGTTGCAGAAACTTCTGTCTGGGAGAACGTAGGTAAGCTATGCTACTCAAGTCAGCAGACTTTCCTACTGTCCATCTTCACCTTCGAGATGACCATTTGGTATATTATGCACTTCTAAACAGGAAAAAAGAGAGCAGCACTATTGAGAGCAATCATGTTGTTTCCTCTGCTGGGTTTCCAGAGAAAGGAGCCACATTTTGGGTTGAAACTGATTTCAGATTAAACAAAGTATCCGTAATTTGGTCACCACCATTATTGTACTATTACTTTCATTGTAATGCTACTTAATTACTTAACATTTCAATTTGTATGAGTAAAAACTTTCATCTCTGAACTAGAAATATTTCCCTAAAACCAAGTAAAACATTTTCAAAAGATAAACATCAGAAATCAGTTTTGTACTGACTGAGCTAAAACTAAGTAGTCTTCAGCAACGTCCTGAAATTATTTAAGTGTTTAAGCAAATGTTTACAAGTACTGTTAAAATCAAAATTCTTGATTTTCTTAACTCTCAAAAAGAATTCTATCCCTTCATGACTGTAAAAGCCAAGTAGAACCCAAATGCAATAAAACCATCCCAGCCTAATATTTTAATTCAGTTGTTCAATAATTTCTATTTCTTTGCATTATTTTTACTTTATTATACTTTTATAATACCCTCAAATATATCTATAAAACTTTACAGCCCTTTTCCAACAGCATATGGTGTGTGTTGTGAAGAGAAGCATGTTTATGAGCTGCAAGACAGGAAGAAAATTAAAGTACCCTTATGGGACTGAGGCAGGGAGAGCTGACTATGGTTATGAGCTGAGATTTTGATGTATCCACCACCACCTATCTAATTCTTGAGTCTCCAAGCTTTCATTGCAATTGCATTATAGAATTATCTTGTGTTGGGCTGATAACACTGTACAATCTCTCAATGCTTGAAACTGAAAGCAAGTTATGTTGCAACACAGTCCCTTTCACAGCAGCAACTTGAGTATATCCTGGCTAAAAAAACAAAGCTAGCATTGAATGAATTTAAAATGAATTTTACCTGAACTAACATTTGTTCCACTAGAGATGTGGAAGCAAGTATTCAATGTACCTAGGTACTATTCAAGAACCATTTGTCATATCCTGATGGAATTCCACTCTCTAAATGAACATCAGTCAGTTCGGGTAAGATCTAACAGCAGAGGCTTACTTGTCTTTGAGCTAGATGGGCTTAAATGTGGCTGGTCACAGTTCTCAGTCCTGGGTTTCTAAAACAAACTTTCAGGAACAACCTCTGCGGCTGACACTATTTTTGGGGAGAGTGACCACACGAGGTGGTCACATCAGCTGTGGGATCCAAGCTTTTGGAGTCCCCTAGTCTTTCCTGCACCCTGACTCCAGCAAGAGGAACTTTGCTGGAGTTTCAGGACGTACCTCCAGCTGAGAAACACAAACATAACACTTCTTTCACATGCATGCACATACACATGGCTCTACACACTTTTTTTTCTTTCAGAAAACTCAAAAGCATTGGATGACATTTTGGATGAATGTCTCAACCCCTTCAGTCTGACCTCCTCACCCCCAGGAGCAGTAAGCCTGGTCAGTATTTCACTTAGACTCTTTGCTCCCTCTGGAGAAGGGATGGTCTCACTGGTTGAGAGAGCATATGCTTTTGGAAACAGCTTTCTGCATCCTTTTTTGACTCTCTGTTTCTGCTTGTCAAGCTTTCAGTGTCTGAATCACACTAAGCTTCTGGGCAGGAAAGGGTTCATCCGCGCCAACACAGGTCTCTAGTGCCGTGCTCCAAGATCCAGACCTGCACAGATGCCTCAGATACCTGTAACGTCTTAAACCACATCTGGAGGCAAATAAATCCCACTCTGAGTGTGTAACGTTCAACTATTTTAATGTCCTGATATCTGACTTAAATGCTTACGGTCAGGGACTTCACTCCTTGTGCCAGAGACTCCTAAGGGCAATTCAGCCAGTCAGATACCGTAAATTGAGACCTCTCTCTGCAGACGAGCTGGGGATGGTATTTGGACAGTTAAGTTGGATGCTTACAATAGACTGTGTTAAGACCCCACTGCAAAATAAATGCTCAATACTGCGCTAAAAATTACATTCTCAATGTGTGCTGAATTATGAACCAGTACTCATACAGTCAAAACAGTGGTCATGACTTCACACAAGCATTCCCTCCCAAACTGCCATTTAGGAACTAGACAACTAGAGACACAGACTGGATGGGAAGGAAATGCTTTTTTTGAATGGAGGCAGAGGCAGACTTTCAAGCTTTTCAGACTGCACGTTCATCGCTCAAATGTTGTTACAAATACCTTTGCAAACAATTCACACTATGTAGACAAAAATACCGGTGATAAACAACAGAGAAAGAAATTAAGTCCTATGGAAAAATGTAAACACATTTACATGTAAAGTTTCTCCTCCATCTGCCTTCTCCTGGTAATTAAGTCCAAAATCCAGCAGCAGGCACGGAAGCCCATCCGCAGACCAGGCACTGAAGGTCAAAAACCAAGCTATGACAAAATTGCTAACAAAATGGCTGCAGTCTATCAAATGAATGATTATGACATCGTTGTGAAGAGAGAGAGGGGAGTTCTGGAGTGTGAGGCATTTATTTGCCCTGCTCTGTACCACCCAGAATGGAAGCTCTGAGAAACCATGCTCACTCCTTCTGGGTGCTCTTTTCTAAATGTTGATTATGAAAGGCACACTCATGTTACAGTCACCAAAGGATTTCTTGTTGCTCCTGCTTTAATGGGTAATTTTAGAGGTTTCAGAATATCATTTATGGTAATGTAGATGGCATGTGCATTGTTTACAGCTTAGTGACGCATTTTTAGTAAAAGAGAAAACGTAGACATATTTGTGCTTATAGAGCTTTGTGGGTTTACAATGAGCCTTCCGGTTTTCAATTTACAAATGGAAATTTTTGAAATGGACATTTCAAAATGTCAGGAGTGCTCAGCATTTGAAAGAAGGCTCAGTAAAGGCAGTGAAAAACTGCTGGAGAGTCTGGATTAGACTTTTGGTCTGGAATTGGGAAAGATGCCTTTTGACATATATTTAATACTTTAAATGAGAACACAACTATTCAGAAAATAGTAAGAAATGATTAGCATCTAGGATATAATGCTCTATGCTGTAATGATGGGTAGTATAAATAAATAAAATTATAGTTGATAGGTTCTACGATTCAACTACTTTAAACTCAACTGCAAAGTCTTGTCTTGAACGATCTAAAACAAAAAAGTACTATTTCAGTGATACGCTTCTGGGTTTCTCATGAATCCAGACATACTGTATAAAACAACAAGGTATTTTATAGCTTTTATGTATAAATAAATCAGCAACTTGGAAGAAATACAACATAGTAACAGAAAAAAATGCATTAATTATTCCAAGCAGTCAAACAGGAAAGAGACAAAATGATTAATGAAAGAACAGATATATGATATGACATATCCTGACCAATATATGGGTTATACAGTGACTTACTTACACTGGATAGTTCCAAATATGGCAATCAAAAACAGAGCTGTGGCATAAAAAATAAAAGGGAGCTATTTCATTAAAACTTGTCTGCTGAGTTGAATGAAGGGCAAACAAGGTCTTAGCTATGTGAGGATTAGACCCACCTTCTTAATAACAGCTAGGGTAGGTGTTCTTAAACATCAACCATCAGAGTACCCAAGTGCAATCAGCCTGAATGAGATCCCAAGAAATCAATAAAATTCTTGCCAGGCCCCTTCAAACTATTACAGAGCCCCAATGTGCTGCGGAGCAGCAGATTACAGGCTGGCTGTAATTGTTCCCTGGAACAACCCAAACACAGATCCTGGGCCTTAATGAATTCTGTACAGCATGAATAGGTCAGCAAAGTGCAGAAATCTCTTTTCTCAACTCCTACATGTAGAAACGGTGTGCCCAAGAGCTCTGTTCAATTACTGGGGGCAGTTGCCCTGTGCCAATGTATGACTAATGGGCAATGAAACAGAAAGACATTTTTAATCCATTTGTCCATAAAAACTCAGGAAGTACTGCTCTGACTGCTGAGGCATCCATGTGGTTGGATCAAAACCACACAAGATTACAGAAAAACCTTCAAGGGTTTTTTATAGCAATAAAAATAATAGGTGGGAAAGGACATAATCACGTTCCTTAAGTATGATCTTAATCTTTAAGCAAAAAGACATTTCAATTGCATATTATTAGATACTGTTAGCTCCACTTGCTTATACTGAGTCACTATCTGAACACTTTGTTGAGATGCAGTGGCTTCCAAGGATAGTCCCTAGAGTGCAGCTGAAATGCTGGAAAGGGCCATAGGCTAGCTTGTGCAAATCAGACAGGAAAAGTCTACGAGTCCAGCACATACTCCTGGCAACTCAAAATTTCTCCCAGCAATACTTCTGTTAGACTTCATTCATTCAAGTTTTAAAAGTCCTCCCTACCTTTAATCTCAGCAACCCAGCATGAAACCTCCATGATTTCTACAAAAAGGCTTTCCTTCCAATCAGGATAATTTTTCTCCTGCTTTTCCTGAACACTTCCTTTTTTTTCCAATTCAAGTCATCAGTCTTGGTTGAGTTCTCACTCTACATCATAAAATCCCCCTCTCTCAATCGATTGCAAACTTCAAATATTTGTAGACCACTGAGTTCTCCACCTCTTATGTTTACACACATCATTTAGGTAGGACATATGGACACTTAAGAGTTTTAGCTTCTTCAGCGTCTCCCCATAAATCACTCCTTCTAGATTTCTCGTACGTCTGTGCATGTCACTACACTTAGGGCTGTACTTAAGGACCAAATCTGTTCCTAAGAGAATTAAGAGATGTTGCAGTCAAAATTCCTCTCAAAACTAGCACAAGAATAACACAAGTCTTGGAAAACAAGCTGAAAATGAATACTTAGTCTGCTGTCTATGACCAATACCACCGACTTCATTTTGCACTTCCCTTGCACAGAGCACTGTGGCGCACAGAGCACCTTGCTGTCCAAGGAAACGGCTTTCCTAGATGAGAAGTTTAAAGGGACAATGATTCTTTCAGAAGCTAAAAGCCCAAGTCTTTACATGCACATCAGTAAGTACGTCTGTGACTAGTACCATAAACAAAATGGGAACACATAAATAAAAGTAGGTTTTACTAATAATAGCTACCTGTAGATACAAAAGAGACATTTCTGATTGCATAGATGTTTCTAAGCCATCTGGATGTCTGTAGGATATAGCCTGCAACTCCATAAGACTACATCTCGTATAATATCAAGCATTTTACCAGTGCTTAATGAATAAAAAGATGGTTAGAAGTACTGCTTAGAAATACACAATATTGTTAACAAATTACTTCTCTCACTAGGGGTAGATTCTAGAGGAAGAATTTCATATCATCAGGTTCTCAGACCAGTAATTATAGCTCACATTTTGAAAGGCACAACCTTGCTTTCACGGATGCAATTTGCATCAAAATCTGCACTTACAAAATCAGGGAGAAGAGTTTTGCACACATAAATTAATTGCCAACACATTTTCTAGTGCTTGAACTGTAGACAATTAGCTATCAATCACTACTGACCAGGGCTTTACTCAGTGAGGACACGAAGAATAAGGCTCTGCAACTAATACCAATCCCGCAAATACTGCAGTGTCCTAAACATCCCCAAACTCTGTGACTTTCACCTGACAAAGAAAAATCTCTTTGGCAGTAAAAGCTGGTACAGAACTGAAGGTTGGAGAAAGAGAGGGGAGAGGAAGAGGGGGAGAGAGAGACTGATTTGCTCTCAATGAATATGAAAAAGCTGATCTCTGCCATTGAGGAAAATTCTTGCACCAGCAAGTGCTGACTGATTGCGATGAGGAATGCTTTATCACCAAGATCCAGACACCCTTTCATATGGTGATTATTATTCCTGTCATGACCCTCTGGTCATCAAGCCACAGTGTCTTTTGTCACGAAACAACTATCCAATAAGGAATAATCTAGGAATAAGCCTGTAGCATAATATCTTCTACTTGCTTATACACACAGCGGGAGGAGGAAAATCTTCTCCTATGAGTTATTACCTGCTCTAATCCACTTTGGAAAATAGCAGTATTTCCTTAATTTTGTGAAGCATGCAAACATATTTTTCACAAACCACAGCCACCTGAATAGCTCAGCCCAGAGCTGAAAGCAAATCTAAAAGCTCTCTCAGGTAGTAACAAATATTCCAACATCACCATCAAATCCATGGCAGCACAGAAATTGTCAAATACTCCCATTAAAACTTGATAGGGACATGCAAAGTCTGAATTGCGTGCCAGCTTGCCTCTATGTTTAATTTCATATTGTCTTCTATAAGGCTGAGGTCTGGCCTAATTCCTGATGCTATTCTTGGAGCAACAGCTCTGACAAACAGAGGTAACACGTGTACAAAGCCCCAACAAACAGCACATACCTAGCAACATCAGCTCTTTTAGTTCCTATACAATAAAACAATGCTAAATTCCTCAGAATAGAGACATTTTATATTAACACCACCATTGTCCATATTAATATTATCCAACTACAAAACTCTGTAGAACTCATTTAACCTTCCATGCATTATTTCTCTGGCTTTTCTAATTCAGCTGCTTGAGAAAGGGGTTACCACTCTGCAGTCGCAGACTGCGCACTGCACTGAAAGCATCTGGTGGAGAAGGGCTGGGAACCTCTGCTCTGGGAGCAGACGTGAGAAGCCATGCCTGGCCACGCAGGCCAGTTCTTTTTATGTCTTTTCTGTCCTTATTGCTTATGTAGATCACCTAACACAAGGGCTGTTTTGAATGGTTTTATCCAACTAGCAAGCTAACCCTAAGTAACAAATACAACAATACATATACAACTGTACAGAATAAAAAATTAATGGTGTTAGAGAAGGACGATGCACAGAGACATTATGTGTGACACTGGGGAGGAAGTGGGGGTAAGTGCGCATGGTTAATATGAAAAGATGTCAAAAAAAATGAAGCATAATAATAGTGCAATTTATCCTTGCTAAACGTACTGCGCTGTGCTATAATTAAATATGAAAACCTAAATTTATCTCTATGTTCGGCTGTCATTAACTTAACAGGGAGTGCACATGTTCTAATCTAATGGCTGATTTTTTTCTCCATGTGCAGCATATTAAAATGTATATTAGCCTCAAGGTGCATAAACACAAAATAATAGACCAAAGGTTTTGGCCTGTGGAGAAAAAAATCCATGCTCAAAGGCCGTCAAGTAGCTGGTGGTGCAGGGGAGACACTCACTTAGCCTCATTAAGCCAAAGCTCTCTTTTGCTTGTCTTTTGTTCTGCATGACAGCAGCCTCTTTGTTGTATAATAATTCATTCCAAGTTCGTTCCAAGCTACCGAAACTGGTGAACTGTGGCCATTTTAATGAGCAGTATTGGTGGTATGCATAATCTGGAAGCCACGTGGACGAGGCAATCACAGAGCACTGCAGCCAGCAAAATGAGATACTGTCGAAATCACAAATTTGTCAAGTTGTTTTTGGACAGGGTATTATAATAAGCACTAAAATATGCATCTTATTACTCTGCATCTGCCAGTCAAAGATCACTGTAATGAATGCATGCTGCAGGGTATGACCAGGCCGTTTCCCTAAGTAAAACAAACTGCAGAGTACAAAAAAAGAATTATGTATTTTTGGCAGTGCCTGGATTTTTTTTTTAAATCCTTTTGCATCAGGAGTTGGATTTTCCTGGCTTGATGTCCATTGCCAGCAGCGAATGCACTAAAACCGCCACAGCCAAGGAGTTAACGTGAATACATTGTTTCTTAATAGCCACATTTACTGGCTGTGAATATGAAACTTTAAACTCAGTGCTCGAAGCAAATTTAGCACACAGTACATATAAAACCCACAAAGATTAAACTACTTTAAATCCACTTTAATAATCCCAGTTCCTTTTGTTTCATCCATTTCTACTGCAAATGGCTTCACCGTTAGGGAAGATACATTTTACGTAACAACCTGCAGTCTCTGTGAGAAACAGCACTGTAGATAATCACAACATTAACTTCCATAACAGACCAGTTAGGAAAAAAAAATAATGTTAAAGAGGTCCTTTTTTCTACAAATTGGTCAGGCCAGGGATTGCTCATAATTGCTTTCGGCTTGCAAACGCTGGGAGGTTCACCAACGGCAGCAAACCTGGTAAGCGTGACTTGCACAGCAGGGTACAGAGGTCTGCTCTGCTGGAGCTCCCCGAAACGCTACTGGTGATGCTCCACAGAGGGACCATCAGGCTCCCACCTGGAGCCATGCTGTGGAGACCTTTCATCATGTCAGGGGAGGAGGTGAAAGACTGAGAGGGGGAACCAGGAGGAAAGGACTTACTTCCTCATCTGCCTGCAGATGCTGGTTCAGATATATTTTGGGAGAGCCTTATTTTTGGTCAACCCAACAAGCATATGCGGCAACATTCCCTGAGCGTGCTGATGCACAGTTCCCAGAATATACTAAACCAAGAGGTTTCTTGATCAATACTGGCTTACACTTAAGAGGCTTTGCCTGGCTGAGAGCTGTATTTCAGGTGCAAGCTAAGGGTCAAACAACCTAAAATTAATTTTTTACCCCCTCTGACTCTTCTTCAGAACTGGTGATGGCAATATGGGAAAAAGGGTTTCTTCATCAATGTTAATTTTTTATTGCAATCTCTATACCACCATATGATGAGATGGTCTGTATTTCTGGACGTGGCCACAAATACCGTTTGTTCTGTCGCCTTTATGCAGTGCTGGAAACAAGGGGACAGTTCTTTACCATACTGGACAAACTTGCCTTCCTGAATAACAAGGAGCACTTCAAAAAATGAAGGGTGAAAACCTCTGCTCAGTGAAGGCAGTCAGAGGTCTTGAAGAATCTGAAGGCAGCCAAAACGTAGTGCATGCATTGCAATAGTGTTCTTGCATGGCTGGGAGTTCACATTTTATTTATTTATTTAATAGAAGAGCTAATTAAATATTTTGTATGAAATCTCGATGGTATAGCAAGGTTTTTTTCTCTGCCATACAAAAGGCTATTTAGATTTGACTGCAATCAAGTTAGAATTTAGCAGGTTTGTACTGTTCAGAAGACTCAGCTTTTAGTATCCATAGATACTTAAAGGAAGCGTGTATTTTAGTCTTAATGGGAAGTCCATGCATTCAGAGAACAAAATCAGCAGCTTGCTAAATTTAAGGTGACAATTTTCACTGAAGTTCATACACTGTGCATGTTCAGGATCATTCTCTCTGATCTGCCTGCTGGAGAAAACCACCTTCTATAAATGTGTTTTTATCAGATATGTTTTTAACATTTTCAATACAGCACAACCTTAACAGGTGAGGAGGATCCACCACAAAAACCAGGTTTTTTTGGGTTTTGGATATTTCTGGAATCAAGGTGCTTAAATTATTACTTTTTCTTCTTTTTAATTTTTTAACCTTTAGACATGATCAAACAAACATCAGTTTTTGCAAAACAGCTGGTGCTGAAAGCAAGGTATGAAACATCCACATATATTTATCTCTTCCTATAAACCCACACCTACCAACTGAATACACTGCCTTATTTTTAATGTTTAGCTACCTGGCATGTATAGAGGCTACTGCGTTAAGTATGATTTTTATAGCTGAAATTAGGTGGAAGTTTATACAGAAAAACAGTATACCACTTCTGTGACTACCAGCTGACATCAGTGCATTTCTGGGACATAATCACTTCGGCTCTCTGGAGTAAGATCACTGAGCAACTAATAAAAGAGTCCTGTAATAAACAGACAAGGTGAGACACTGACTACATACAGGAGATCAAATTGCACCTCTGGGGAATACTGTACCTTATCCAGATACCTGGTGAGGACAGTTATCTTTATTGTTCCCGGTCATGTATCTTCCAAAGAAACTCAGGAACATTATTTTAAAACATAATTCTGTTAATTTTGGATTATAAGGATACTACCTGTGCTCTCCCTCTCTCTTATGCAGCCACCCTAATAACTTTGGGTTGTAAGAGCATGCTCTACATCTTAACTGTCTGCCTGACTGCATCATGCCCTTGATCTCAGTCCTAAATTCATGCTGAGGTAAGTGTGCTTTTACAAAAGTTCTTCCTCGAGGGAGTCAGTGAGAAGCAGTGTGGTGTCATCATTACCTTGCCATTCTCCCATCTCAGTGTCGAGATCTGCAAACTGAGATTATAGCTGAGACAAGCTGACAAGTTTTATTCCATGCATTTAATGGAAAGGTGATTCAGAGGTGATATTAATGACAGTCATCTGTGTCAAGGCTTCAAATGTCAGGTCCTCCCACAGAAAAAAAACCCAACTAAATAAGCCATCAGAAAAGCAATGAGGAAGGAAGCCCAGAAGACTGGCTTTGTCCACCTTTGTGAGTCTGATGCAGCATCTGTGCTAGGACTGTCTTTGGAGCGGTTATGATAAGGCTACAGCCACAGGAAAGAATGAATAAAATTGGTGGAGCTATGGAAAACAGTATCACCTGGTGACTGGAAGCCACAACGGAGGTTAGCATTTCTAAGCGGGAATCTCACTGCTATTACAGGCAGTGTAGTACCACAGGTCGCATCTTGGACAATAGCAAGTATTGACTCCAGCAGCAACTGCTGTGTTAGCAAAAGGGAAAAAGCTAGCGCTATTGAAAAGACTATCAGAAAATATCTACTAGCTGGCTCAAAGATGATAAATTTAGAGTCTATATACCAAAAAATAAATTCTGCAACAGTGAAAAACATAAAAACAGTACTCGAGTTTCCAAAATATTTCCAGTGCTATGAGGCTTCTCATATGTTAAGGGCTATAAATTATCAGATGAAAGTACTGGTTTCATTAATGCAGAAGCATGAACAAGGTACTAATCAACATGATTCTCTTTTTCAGCCAAAAGTTGATATGTTTGCTATAAAACTACTTATTATATTACACTATTTAGCACAGTATTTTTAGTATTCTTTCTGTTTAGGAAGGAAATTATTGTGATAAATGTAACAACTGACAGTGATAACTGTTCAGTTTGTCATTTATCTGGTGACTGCATGGCAAGACAGCTTCAGTTTGATGTCAGGTGTACCATTTAGAAGAAAGTATTTATCTTTTAGTTTACTCTGGTCATCAAATACTACAATATTTCATGACAAAACTCTACTGTGTCACTCTCCTGTGGCAACACTCTGCACTTAGCATCTGTTTGATGCTGAAACCAGCACAGAAAATGAATTATCAAAAGAATAGTGCACTGCTATATAAAAATATGGACATTAGCATTCAATATTGCACTGTGAATAAAAATAGATACTATTATGAACATACCTAACTGGGAATAGGACCAGTCCTAACTCTGTAATATATTCAAAACTGAGAGAGGCTCAATGACTGTATACAATCAGAAGGCAAGTGGTTCTTGATGCTGTCGAAAATAATTCTTGTCCCTCAGTTCCTTCTCATTAAGTTGTCAATTGCCTGAACTTCTTATCCCCGTGATTCTATGTGAAAATTAATAGGAATTTTGTAACAAAATGGAGGATGATTCCTTTATATTTTTACATTTACTGCACCAAAAATACAACATATCAAAATTAGCATCTTCGCTTTTTTTTTTGAATGCAAAATTTCATCAGTATTTGCTATTTAGCTTCTCATGGGGTCTTACTGAAGCAACTGCATTTCATCTTACAGTAATACCAAAACAAACTTGGACAGCTCCTTATAAGTTTTTAAAATCATCTTGCAGGATTTTGGCTGTCACATTTTACTCCATGTATAACATACACATTCCTACACATTACTTTTATTGATGAGAACATATACATCACATCAACAGGCTATCTTCTCTTTTCCAAATAGAGAGTAAGGACATACTTTTTAGTGAATTTATTTTAGAAAGAGAATCAGAAGTGTGTGTTATGACTTGCTGCCAAGCAAGCTAGATATTTGCATTTGAATCTATGAATTCAATGAAATGATGAAACTACAGTACTTAAGTAAATTTACTAGGCACAAGTACATGAAATCCAATATTGATAATAATTTATGAAGGTAAGAATACTGATTCCTATAATACTGCAAACTTAGTTTATGATAACATAATTAGTTACACTAATAACACTGCTTAGGCACAGTCTTGCTAATTATGATATTATAAATATTAATGATATCAAGACTTTGTATTTGATTGCCCCTACTAGGATCATTTATCATGGTATTTCCTTTTACCTGTGTTGTATTCTTTTTCTTCCTTTTCCCTTGAATGTTCATTCCTGGACAAACAGCCGTCCTGAGCTTATGCCTAAAATATATCACTACCTTATCAATGATGCATCCTGGTTAACTTTATATGTTATTATTTAGTAGCAATGATCCAATGACATAATTCAGTGCTAAGGGCAATCAAATACACAATCAGTTATATTCTGTATGCCTTGTTCCTTTTAAATGTCTAACAGAGTCAGCCAGACAAGATTACATAGGTGCTTTGTTTTTCATTGTTTTTCATGTGACCTATTTCAAGTTAAGATTCCTTTGAATTATTAAATGCTTCCTTAAAGCACCTTTTCATGCTACCTGTTTAAAGTTAATTATTGATGTAGTGACAAGCGTAAGAATTATAATTTTTTTTTCTCATTCAAAAGAACATGAGAAACATCTTTGACAATGGTTGTCTGTTTAGTAAAATACAAAGGTAATACAAAGATAGAACACTGAATGCAGCTTTAAAGAAGAATTACAACAAATCTCTGTTACATGAGTTAGAAATGCTGTGTATGTTTCTACGGGTGTTAAAGGAAGGAAGTTTAGATATAACCCTTTGAGCCTGGTTTAACTGCTTAACATAAGTAGATGAAAATGAAACTGCTTATATCTTGTTTTATTTTTAAGCAGTGTATTATCCAGAGCTTTAGGAATAGGATTGTCTTTTCTCCTGGAAGGTAATGTTATAATTTCCAGAGCTCCACAGAGAACAACAACAATATAGGAGTCTCTAATCTCCTGCTAAATCCAACTCCAGTCATCAGCAACGATAAGCAGAGATTTGGAGGCGTTTGACACTCCAAATCCTATTCTTTTGTAATTCTTTACTTTTTACAACATTTTCAACAGTGTTATATCAGATTTTTGGAAGGATAATCAATAGGCATGATGTATAACTGAAATCAGTCTTCAAAGTGATCCCCTCTAGTAACCAGAAACAAAAGCTCAGCCTCCCTGCTGTGCAGGTATTTTGCTTAGAGCAGTAGGCAGCGGGGCATCAGTAAGAAGCCAGTTACACCTCCCTGCTTCTCAGCATGGATCAGCTGATGCCCTGGTGGAGGGGTGAGCAGTACTGGGGCAGCTGCAGTACATTGCATCTGGCAAAAATCTCCAAAGATGCTTTTGTAGCAAGAAACTACTAGAGCAGAGAGGAAAGACAGTGCAGAGGTTAGGATTTCAGAGAGACCATAGTTTACATTCCTATTCCACCACAGACTTTCCAGGTTTAAATGATCTTGCGGAATCTATTAAATTATTCGGTGTCACTGTTCCTCACCTGGAACTTCCCTGCCTTGCAGAGGGTTTGGGAGTCAGCACACATGAAAGACCATGAGATGCTCAGGTACGATGATCAAAGGGCCACTCCGATCTGATCTAGTGTTCCAACTAACAGCTGGTTTGTGACAAACTGTCTCAGCTGGTCAGGTCCAGTGCTAGAGGGCTTTCATGTCTCCTGAATGTTGCACCCTGGCTGGAACACCCAGGAACTTCTGGCACAATATTAGTATCAATCTGAATCGAGTTGAGTTTCATTAAAACAAGCAGTTCCAGAACTTGTTCCAACGCATTTGTAATTTTACATCCTACCCTTTTTTTAAAGACATGATGTTATGAATCAAGCGGAGAGATCATATGCATAGTAAAAATGTTATCCCATATCAAGTCATTTCAAGTTTGTCTTCTTAAGCTGTCTTCAGATATTTGTTAATACTCAGAAGGAAAAAGACTTGGTGACTAATTGTGACAGCAGCAGTGGTTAATCAAGGTAAGTAGCAGAAACTGCATACAATGATTATGGAATTGCATTCAAAGCCAAGACATGGTGTAGTTATACAGGAATGGCAATGAAACAAAATACCTTTCCCATCAGATCAGCAATTCTAGGTACTGGTTTTCCTTTCTGATGGCGCATGGTTGCAGGACTCTGTCCATTCCAGTCTTCAAGTTCCTCAATGCTTTTCAGGTAAAGAAGAGCTTGCAGTCCAGTGCAGTAGTCATCAATAACAGTGAAATCTTGATTCTGGATTGCACTGCACACCTATGAAATGTAAGTCAGTTATCAGGAACATTCTGGTAGAGGACATACGGAATTAGCAAGCTCTTTAGATTTACTGATTATCAGATGACCCTTCCTGCAATTTCACTGGGAAAGGACTACAAGAATTCAGGATATTAATTGGCTGCTTAATCCTATGTCATGATACCACCACTGCAGTTCAGAAAAAAAGGACTCAATAACACTAGTTATACCTAGGTTTCCTAATAGCAGCCCTTAGACCAGACCTGAAGGCTGTTCAGAAGTAAGCCTGCAAGCCCAGCCCCAAGCGTGCCTTCCAGGGTGCTGATGCTGAGCATGCCAAGCGTGCTGGCAAACCACCAGCTATGCTCAGACCTTTGCCTGCAGACAGACAGTGGTATTCCCCAGCCTGCTCTGTTCAGGAAGCACAGATATGTCCAGTTAGGTCCCAATCAACTCACAGAACCACAGACTTGTTGAGGTTGCAAGGCATCTCTAGAGATTGTCTTGTCCAACCTCCCAGCTCAGAGAAGGGTCAACTAGAGGAGGCTACCTAAGACTGTATCCAGTCGGGGCTTGAATATCTCCAAAGACAGAGACTACACAACCTCTCCGGGGAACCTGGTCCAGTGATCAACTTCCCTTGCAGCTTTTCCTTATATTTAAACGGAATTTCCTGTGTTTCAGTTTGTGCCCATTGCCTCTTGTCCTTTCACTGGATACCCCTGAGAAGAATCTGGCTCCAATGAAAGTGTCTCAGCAAATAGCACCCGTTAAGCTGACCTGTTAGTATGGGTGAGCATTGCCAGGCACAGAACAGAATGGTCCCCTTCTGCTAATCACCGTTTGCCATTCAGTGGTACTGGGAGGCCAGGCCACTTTATTTCAAATGCTTTAGAAACACAGATAGCAATACAAACATACAAAGCGATGATCCCTGACCTGCAGAGCTTAACATGTAAACACAAAACTACTGACAGCAGAGAATAGTCTGACTATTTACATGGATTCTTCTGGACCACTTTGTGGATATCAACTCCGATTTAAACCCACAGAGATCCCCAACCAAACTGACAAGTGAATAAAAAATCCCTGACTCTTCTCTGCGCACCTTCTCATTAGCTAAACTCTAATCATCCATCAGTGACGAGGTGCAGGGTTGGTTGAGTACCAGTAATTGTCAGTCCCTGGAAATGCTCTGAAATTCCAGATGTGTCAGTGTTTTCAGCCTCTGATTCAGCTTTTATTCTAAAAGCTAAAAGAATGCTCCTGATAATACGTACACTTACATACACACATAATGAACACAACAATGAAATAGCCACCTATTTTAGAATATGAATGTGTGTGTGTGCACAAACACATCCACACTCCTTGGACATGAAAACACGCCTTGGATCATAATTGACATCGACACTTAAAAAATACAGGAAATATATAATTGTTCTTCACATTTCAGAAATGATAATACAACTTGCAATTCTGAAGACAGTTACACATAACATTGTAAAATACCATACACTACAGCTGTACAAGGAAAAAATAAGGGCAAACTACAAAATAAGCCCAAGAACATTTTCTATGCAGTGCATTTACATTACACAAAATCTGCTTCTCTGGAGAAACAATGTGGGCATTAATTAGGTCTGTTACACCTTCCATAGACTTCAATACTTCTTTTTTCCAGAGCAATTATAGAGAACATCATAATAATTTCCTGTATAGGTTATTTAACTGCAAAACTCAACTGATGCTTATTTAAACCTTTTTGTTCACTAAGGGATTCTCTATTTTTTTAGTGCATGGGTAACACTTCTATTAGCTATTCTTAAAAATACTAAAACTGTAAAAAAATACAGTTAAAAGCCATGTCATGTCTCTTCAAACAAGTTCAGGCACTGTTGTCAAAATCCTGAAATATTTTGACAGGATGTATACACATGAGATACACTGGAGGATACCTGTAATAACCTTATAAATAAAGAGGCTTTTACTGTTTTCCATCTTGTGGTGCAGTGTTATGAACTGCAATAATATAAAAATGTGCAGAAGATGATATCACACGAAGAGCTAACATTTGATCCCTGTGAGTCTATGTGCAGTGCACTGTTTGCCTTCCCTGGACAGCCAAGCAGGTTTCAGAACCCGAGGCAAAATGCAATTTTTTAAGAAAAATGTAAATCTCTGCACTAAAGAAAAATGTTATCTGAAATGGAAAGACTTAGAAACAGAATTAGCAAGTGGTTTCAGACGATCCTCCTCTTCTGTAGGAGCCTTATGACTATGGTGCCCAATGGTGCAGATAATTAACCAAAGACATGCCTTTCACTGATTTCACTGTGATAAAAGCGAGTGCTTATGTTTATAGGCCTTTCCTAGAAGAAGAGAGATTCAAACATTAACACATACAAAACCAACGGAAATAGTTTTGCCATGTTTTTGGCAAATTCCAAAACATTCTGAGGTTTGAAATTTCTTGTTGCACATATCAGATGGTGAAATTTGTGTTTCAGGCTTACAGTATCTTCCATGAATCAATGTAGAAGCCTTTGCTGCATTTCAAAAGGTGGTGAACAAAGTCAAGATAAAAGGTCACCCTGACCCATCAGCCATGACAATTTCTACACCACAGAGAGAGGTTTTTAGCATCATACCTGGCTGCCTCTGAATCACTAGTTTAAATGACACTGTGCCCTCTTTTCAGCACAAGAGAAGTGGCAGGGCAATAGACCAGGTGAGACTCAAACTCACGCATCCGGAAAAATTGCAGAAGAACTGAACCGACCTGTCTCCACACATCATTAATGCCCCCGCTTTGCTCCTGCTGCTTGCACTGGGAACAGGCATGCTTCCCCTCCCTTGCAAAGCTAAATGTTGAGCCCCCTCTTCTGCTGGTATCTTATTTTACAGGTGTGAAGAGCAGAAAGAGCAGTCCAGCTATGGCCATATTTAAAATGGCTACCTTTTGGTTGCTACCACCTCTCACTTAATGTCTTATTAAACTACCTCAACAAGAGATAAAGGCGAGCAGGGTGCTCCTGTAACAGCCGTTGTCCATGCCTTGCACACCAATTGGAGCAGCAGCACGAAACTGAGCTGCAACCAGCCCTGCCTGCTCAGCTCCTCTCCTCAGCATCACGCTTTTACCAAACAAACACAGAGAAATGTGCTTCCCTTTAGACCCTGAAGCAAAAGCCTGAACAAAAACGTAGCTTCACAACTGAGAACATACACACGGTCATATTGTGCCAGACCAGCAGTCTGTATCCTGTGGCCAACAGAAGCCGCTTATGGATGAGTGTAAGAGCAAATGTGGATCGGTTCCTCATGTGGTTTATCAGCCCAGTTTCTG
Source organism: Gymnogyps californianus (assembly GCF_018139145.2). NCBI lineage: Eukaryota > Metazoa > Chordata > Aves > Accipitriformes > Cathartidae > Gymnogyps > Gymnogyps californianus. The sequence continues at coordinate 16,047,187 of NC_059478.1, read as the reverse complement.
GTAAGCAGTAGTGCTGGGACTTCGCATGGCAGAGATGGCACCTGTTTAACATCACTTGATCCTAAATAATCCAAGTGAATCTGTTTTATGAGTAAATTAACATTCAACTGTTCACTGACTCAGGCTTTCACCTGAAATATTTAGGTAGAAAGTAGCTTTTTCTTCTTTGGAAGATGAGAGACAGGCCCTGTGAGCAACCTATGGGACAGAGTGAGGTCCAGACCACAATGAAGCTGTTAGCTGTCCTGCTGACAAGTGCTGTCCTGCTGTCTTGCTTGTGTTTGTCTGTAGCTTTGGACTAGAACTTGGGCTAGAAGAGAAAGGTGCAACATTTTTCCTGCTTAGAAAGGTAACGTACATTATTCATATTGCACTAATATACAGGGAGATAATTTTGCACAAGCTTGGTTGTACTGCATTACCTGGCTCTGCCTTGGCAGTAGAACAGCTACAATTTCATTTTTAACATCTCACTTCCTCCCCTTTCTCCCAGATCCAGACTCCAATGATTGCCCCTTACGTCCCAAAAGAGACAAGCAGGCCAACATGTTATGTATGATCAAGTATATCGTGCTCTCAGTATTCTGAAATCTAAAACTGTTCATTATAAGTTGCAACTGTAGGTTACAACTCTAATCTATACAGACATCTCTGAGATACTAAAAGACACAATGCCTGCTTTGCTGTTGGTAAATCAAACATATACCAAATGATCTCATTGGGGAATGGGGAAGTGAAATGAATCACAGGCTAAGGCTCTAAGTAAAACTGTTCTGCAAAATGCAATGATGGGAGAGGTATGCAAAGGTCCCTGCTGATGTCTTGCATAAGAAACGACCTGTCTGCTCTATTACTAAATAAACATAAATATTGAGTCTAACTTTGTCAAAGGATCTAGAGCCATTACAAATCTTACTTGAGGAACTGGAGTAAATTGTCCGGAGATTATTATTGTGTAAAAAGAATTTTACAGGTTACATGATTGTAATTAATCATTCACATCAATCTGAAACTTTTAATTTACATATTTAGAAGAAAAAGTTCATTATTGGTGACAGGTACTACCACATCAGTTATAAAACATCACAAATGCCTTTGCTTTTAGCAGAATCATTACACAACAGAGAGATGCCAATTTCTGAAGTCTTTACTGAGGCAAATCCCCTGCACCGTTTACTGAGAGCTCTGTCTGCGTAAGACTTTTTAGGTTTTGTCCATAGTCTATGCTTCTAGGAGCAATGGGGAAAAATACCCAGACATTGCATTTTATTTTTGTTTTGCTCTCTACAAAAATGGAGGTGGTTCCTGTCCAAACTTTGGCATATCCTGGGGGACGGTGTGGAAGACCTCTGCCATCCGTGCAGAACCTGGACAAAGTGGCTGAGCCATTTCCAGCCAGATCACCCTCTAAAGCAATTCCTATTCAGTGTTGTCCTTGCATTTTCCCATTGGGGGATGTTGCAGGGGAGAAAATATTTTCTGCAACACTAGAAAGAGGAAACAATGCACTTCTCTTATATGCACTCCACTTATATGGCGAAATCCCAGCTGGACAGGTGATGGTGGGGAAGATGGTGCCAAAAATGGACCCCAATCCCCACCTGCATTCTTTCTATTCCATCAATAGCAGGGATTTCAGCAGAGGTGGCAGAGGAGATGCAGATCTAGACATGTTTGTATCAGATCTTCCCTACACTACTTTCAACTAACAAGAGGTAGTGTGTCTATAATCTCATATACTGCTAGTTCACTGCAAAAGGCTGAGCAGGTCAGAGAACCTAGCCTGTTTCATAACGTGTTGCTTTGCAAGAAGTGTAAGTATTCTTGGTGTGACTAGATCTGTGAGAACAAGAATGCTGCAATGTCTGGCAGCAGTCATGCTCCTATTCGAAATTGCCTCAAAGCACTATTAAAATCCTTTGCCAACAATGAATTTGTGGTAGGAGACCATAGTTTGGAGAAAATTTTAATTTTTACACCCCTCCGAAATATATGTTTCTCTCTTCAGAATATAGGTGTAAAATAACTGTCATTTTAATGAAAACAGAAGTAACAGTAAGGAGGCAGATGGGTGGCAGTGATATACGGTCTAGAAGCAAGAAGATTGATGGGTAGATATTTGTATATACAAACGCAAATCACAAAGCTTGACTGTTCTACCATATTAGTTTCCATTTGTTGTAGCTGTACAACATCAAAGCAGTGATGTCCCCATATATTGCATTTAGTGGTAATGTAACGGACTACCAAAAAAAAAAAAAAAAAATCAAAGTGAGAGTTTCTAAGTAGTTTCCTGGCAATTGAGACAGCAGGCTCTTTCATCTGTGCTGTAACTGTGGCAGTGCATTGATTTAAACTCCTTCTGAGATCTCAAATGCTTTTATATTCTTAGGTCTTGCTGGCTGCTTTCTTTGTGCCTTTTTTTCCCCTTCAAATGATAAAATTCTAGCATTTAGCAGAATGCCATCTTGCTTCCCCAGAAGACAGAGACTTATTTCAGCTTTGGTTCTAAACTGCATAGGATCTCTAAATAAAATAGTTCTCAAAATGCCATCCGATTAGGAAATTGGCCTTTGACTTCACAGTTTCTAATATTCTTACCATAGCAAGGGGATAAACAACTATTATTCCTCTGAGATACCTGCGAGAGATTTTACAATGGATTAACAATTTTGCTTTTCCATTAATTTGGTTGACTTCCTTTGAAATATTTTTACTGATATGCCCAAATGTTAAGCAAAAGATTTACTGTTCGATTTTATATTATATTTTCAATTTTAGCATTATTTATCATCTTTTTTATAGAAGCTTTCTTTTTCTATTAAAAAGTCTTCCTGATAAGTATTGAAGACATAAATCCACCTTCCTGTTAGAGAAACATTTATGAATGACTCTAAGCTGTTTTTCAGTGTATAGTTGAGGCTACTGTTTTTTTGATTACTGTCTATTGATTAAGATTCTGGTGGAAAAAGACTGAAGTTGTAAATGAATGCAAGGTGCTTCAGGAAGGATTCTATTTGTGCCCATCTGGGTATGCATATGAATTGACAACCTTAAGAAAATTAATTTTATTGTAGTGGGCAAGAGGATGATTATGATTTGGGAAAGGCATACATACAATTTAAAATTTATTCTCAAAAGCAACTAGCAAAAATTGACTCAACTAAAGGGAGATCTTTCTGGACCATGCAATCTATACGCTGCATAGCTCGTGCCTATGGAAATGAAAATGTATGTTTTCTAGCCCCTGTACAATGATTTAGATGTGTCCAGATCCAGAAAGTAAAAAGCAGTACACACAGCATTGGTTGTCTGACACAGTACTCACAATAATGTGGCAAGAGCTGTGATGTGAGAGTAAGCAGACAAATAAAATCTCCTCTGAGAGGGATTTCTGTACTTACAATCTTCAGGATACCAATGTCTATCGAAAGGCTGCTTGTATAACGATCGTTCCTCCTCCTCATGTCTCGTTCAACACTGACTTACCAGTACATTAAATGCGTAGCCTAAATTATCCTTTCTATCAGCAATTATTACTTTTGCTAGAGGGTTGTAGGATTAAGAACATCAGGGGAAGTGGATTATCAAAAAATGTGGTGCACTCTGGAAAAAAATGAGATTCTTTGTTTTAAAGAACAAATTTGTAAGTAAGAAAAAGCTTCCCAAATATTGATACAGTACAGATGGAATGATTTGATTCATTCACATTAGCTGCTTAAATGACTCTAGAGATATAGGTTAGCAGATGGGATGTTACTTAACAAGGCTTCAGATACTGGATCAAGATGCAAAATTGATTTGGATGATAGCTGATAGCCTTTTTAAAACATTAGAATTGAGCTAATATACATGAACTAATGAACTACTATTTGTTCCAAAGTCTAGTATGGCTTTCAGAAAGCAGTTTGAAGGACTTTAATATTACATCTATGAATTGTCTGAATTGTGGGAAAAAACCCACATAATCTTTTTTACCGAGTCCTAGACTTGAAGTCCTAATGAGCTGAGGGCTTACTAGTGACACTTGAGGGGCAACACACAGAAGAAAGATTCAAAGAAAGATGCTAACAACTCCAGGCTCTGCAGAGTAGGCAACCATTCACATAGGGCTTAAGAAACCTATATAAAAAAAATGACTGGATGGTCCGATGTCATGTGGGTGTCAGTAATGAAGTATTTCAGTTATGTTGTTATACCTCAAGTGAGTTCATCAGACAAGCTTGAGGTAAGGTGTCACTCTGATCAGAAGTATAGGCTAATGTCAGTAAGTAATGGAGCTCAAAATGAGTTAAAAGGAAAAGAAGGTCGCCAGCCCATGCGAGACAAGCTCACGGGATAAGAGCTCTATCTTCTGTACAGCTTGGATCCTCTCTACAACAGGTCAACATAACACTGACGTGGTGTTGAGCAGAGCTGAGCTGATAGTTAGGGAGCATCGAGGCAGGGACCACAGGTAAGGAAATAAGGATGCAGTAGCTGGGCAGCAAGAAGAGCCACACAGCTTGTGTTAAAGCCACAGCAGCCTCCTGAGACAGGCTGTAAGGAAAAGCCTCCCCAGCACTAAGGTGACGGTTACTCCTGCTGGCACAGAGACCCCAAAGTACCTGATTTTTAAGGGGTGAAAGACAGACCTTGTTCGTGTATTGGACTCCAGCAACCTTGGGCAACTGTGAGTGGCCAACAACGAAGGAGGAGAAAAAAGTCTAGAAGTCATTAGCCACTTATCAGATGAGGGCACGGCAGGGGATAAGAGCACTGTAAGGGATCCTTTAGGAACGTTATCCGACGCATTAATTCCTAGCCTACTCAAATGTATTTTTCCTCCCCTTAAGTTCTTCTCTGCCAATTAATACGTCTTTGATCTAAATAGCTAAACTGGGTGTTTGGGAGTGGGAAACTGGTACTTAACAAGGGACCCTGAACGATGCAATTTTGTATCCTGTGTCTTTGAGAGGGGAAATGTGGAAGAAATCAAGAATTTTCAGAAGGCTCCCTGAGGTAATTGTTTTTTTTTTTCCCCTGTCAACCACCCCTAGAGGAATGGTTATATTTCCTTATCTCACTAAAGCATTCTGTCAGTTCTTGGAACTACAAAGTGGACCTTTATGCAGTAGGTGGGCGCACACACTGATAAAAGTGCTGATCGTGATCATCTTTCCTAAGAAAACAAACATGATTCCACATGCCTTGAGCATTGAGGAGTGTGGGGAACTGCCTCATAATCAGCCATCTATAGCAAATTGTATCATTGTACTGTAGATCTACAAAATGAAAGATATCTTTGAAAGCAGATGAGCTAACTCCCCTGTGTAAACAGTCCAATCACATATAGTGGCTCCACAACTATCTTTAAATATATGTTGAATATCACTTAATATTTCATTTATTAACACCCAAAGGTCTCACCTCTCTCTTATAAGTACTGTTGTGGAAAATGAAATCCTTCAGTTCTCCCAGCAGTTCTGCAGCTGCTGGTACAGCATCAGCAGCTGTGCTGGGCAGATGTAGATTTACTCGACCTATTTCCATGAGCTGTATCCTCCAGCTCCTCCAAAGATATTTCTAAAGCAGACATCAGTTAAGTTGCTCTGATCTGGTGGTTTGATGTTAAAAGTCATCAAGTAACATAACACGTTTAGTCAGAAATTAGCAGTGTTTTTAAGATTTTGTTTTCTGAGAGCTAACCAACAGGAACATCATCCTCTCTGGACTGGAGTTGGTCCATTATTCCATTTTTGAAAGGCATATTTGTCAGAAGTGACCGTGGTTCTAGGAAAGCACACTTTTCAGAAAAGAACTGTGTTCTGAAAAACATGTGGAAAAGAGTTTCAGAATTACCAATATGTGCTGTTTGGTAACATGGAATGCAACGGCTCCATTTAACTTGAAAATGTCTGTTTTGCAATCCAAGTTAATTGGAATGAAAAGGTCAAAACTAAAATATGTTGCAAAATGACTGAAACAAAGATTTGATTCACCCAAATAATATTTTTTTCTTTAAATGTGTTAATTCCACACATTTTTAGAATTTTGATTATCAGTTTAAACTGGAAAACTTTTCCATCCTTAAACTTTTCTGTGACAGAGTAACTATTTCCTGATCATTAGTAATACTCAGGTTCATTAATGCATAACGGATGCAGGGTAAAGCTTCAGTGTGCTTCATCCCAGGACACTCTGAATCAGACACAGCAGGGACTTGAACCCAGATCTATTTTGATTAAATGAAATTTGTCAATGAAAAACAGTTTTCTCAAAGAAGTTTTCAACAAACTAATGAGAACCATCTACTGAGGGACATCCTCCTGTGACCAGAATTTTGAAAGCTGCAGACCTCTCAAAATCAAACAGAAAAGTAATTTTTCCATTTTGGAACCTCAGTTCAGTCCTGCAATGATTAACCCCTCATCCTTGTGAGTCTTTCCCTCTAGTACTCTCACATTTTATTTCAGCTAAAATTACTTTCATCCTTTATCAGCTTGCCTGTATGAATTCGTGCAGCAGCTGCTGTGTCCATTGAAGAGTGAGATTCGTGTGAATAGAATAGTTCTGACCCTCTGAGTCCTTCGTGTCTGGGATGAAAACCCACTTCCACATTTCCTTAGGGATTGTTTTACCTATCTCTGTCCAAATAATAAATATCAGCAAGAAAAGCAGCAACATAACTCAGATATTGAAGGAAGTTAAACCCTTTCTTAAACATAGTGCCAGCTTCAGAAAAATGGTTTCTCTGTTTCTTTCAGTCAAATTGCATGGATAGAAGGACCTCTTGCCAGCCAGATCAAGCGGTGTCAGGGGGCTTGTGTTGTAGCAGGAAAAAAAACTTCAAAAAGGCATCAGGGCTCATATTCCCAGATTGCTCCCTCCTTCCTGGGCAGAAAAAAGATTTTTCTACCACTAGGAAAACTGGCAGATCGGTCACCAAACTCCAGCTAGCCCCACACCGAGCCCGAGCCGAGCTGCATGGCAGCGCACGCCTGTGCCGGCGTGGGCTCCTGGACCGTGCCTTCCCTGAGCACAGCCTGCTCCACTGCTTGCTCTCCCTTTCTTCCTTTCACTGCCAGCTACAGCCTCTGACTGAAAGATCAATGGAGCTGCTACGATACAAAAAGGAAAATTTCTTACATGCGTATTTTCTTTGTATGACCAATAATGTTTCCAAGAAAAACTTCTCTGACGGCAGAGCTTTGCAATCCTGAATCTTTTACGTTTTCCCTTTTTGGAAAACAACTCCCTGCAGTTACAATACGTATAATTTAAAAGACAACACACAAAATTCCCTAAGTAATTATTGGAGATGGCAGTAACAAAAAAAGAAACTCAGCATTTTCCACTGTGCTTAACTTTCCTTCTACTTACATTTTCAATATCCAACAAGGAGCTGGGTACATTTTCAGATTCCATTTCCAGTCACCTCCACACTAGTACACAAGGGGAACTCAGTCTACAGTAGAGCTAGCTTTGTGTCTGAAATCAACCTGAGCTGAGTAAAACAACTTGCCCACAATTTCTTCAACATTTAACTCAGCCTCTTTTGTAGAGTCATCTCCATGTTGCTTTTACTTTGTAAACTTTTAAACAAAACTCACTTGATGTCAGTTCACACTATGTGGTTTTATCTACAGGGAGGACACCTCTGTGCTTGTTCATATAAGATAGCAGCAGCACGAATCCACAGCAGTAGTGTGAATCCACATTAAAAATAGGTGCAGCAGTACTGGGTTTTGGAAAGACAAGCAAAATTGTGGATCCTTGGGAGAGATGGAGAAAGCATGTTCACAAAGCAATTATTCTTCAAATCTCCTCAACCTATAAGGTCCTTATGTCACCAGACCCAGGGCAGCAGGGTAGATACCTGGGCAGAAGGGGAAAGAGAAGCAGGCTCAGTGTCCCCAGGTATAAGAGCAGAGAACAAATCCTCTGCAGAGGCTGGGAGTGACTGGTATAGGACAGCATTTGAGCTGATGCTCAATTGAGACTTAATTGTTATTAAATAATTATTACCATTCAGTGATAGTTAAACCTACTTTGCATGAGAATCCATTATAAGAATGACAAATAGCAATTGTTATGGAATGAGCTTGAATTCATTCTTACAAATTTATGAAGTAACAATCCTATCTATGCAGACCTCATTTACTAGCTGGTGAAATGAGCAGAAATAAAGGAAAGTTAATAGATAAATCCCCTAAGCAGCTCCAAATAAAATGTAAAACTACTGCAAAACTGCACAAAATAAAAGGCATTATTAGCTTAGAGTTTAGTCTGTAACTTTACCATGTGCTGATTTGAATATTGCAACTTTTCATTAAAAGTGGTAAGATAATACAAGTAAAAATCAATAATGAAAACCTGTTCTAATTTGATATTTTTTCCCAACTATAATAAAAAAAAATTACTAGATTGTTTTTGTTTGACAAATTCCAATTTCCATTAAAAGGAATCCTCACAGAAAATTCTCACTATCAATTAGCAATTTCCATCCCAAGCGTCCCAAGCATCTGTAATGGAGCAAGTGTGGCAGTCCTCTAATGACTTTTTTTTATTAGCAAAGACAGTTGAGAACAGGTTGAGTTTCTGTAATTAGCACAGAGCTCAGAAAAAAGTAGAAAATAACGAAATGTTTATCAGAAGTGATCGCTTGAGCGTGTCTGTCCCAACTCTTCTCTTTCACATTCGTTTTTCTTTTGATTTTATGTCGACATGTTCAAACAGCACTTTGTTCCCTCTTTTGTTTCTGCACATACTGTAAATTTCAGCTCTGCAGAGAAGGGCCACTCCATTCAGCGCTGCGTCCATTGAAGACTTTTTTAAGCGCGCAGCTCTGCGAGCAGCAGAGCTAATGATACCCGGCTTCCAGCAGCTCTGTGTCTCCTGGTTGGGTTCTCTGACGTCTAATAAGGTGTGACTGCCAATTAAAGCCTTTCCTGTGGCTGACACAGTCCTAACAGTGCTGTCCCATGTGGATTCTCAGAGGTCTAATAAAGGTGAACTCATAGCGCGCTCGTGCTTACAGTGAAGGAATGCAGGTACGCTCTCTCCTTTGCCTGACTTTTTTGTTTTCTCAAAACTTGTTATAGCAAAATACTTTCTATCTTGCAGCAAATTTCAGTGAAAATGGCCACAAAGCTCAAATGTGACTGAGGATACTCAAAAGGACATACAAACACGTATTGAGTTTCTTTGGGAATACGGGCTAAAAACTGCTATTTCTACATGAGACTGCATTTATCTCAATCAAAGGACTTATATCTGAAAAGTGGTTTTGCCTTAAGTGGTATTTTTTTTTCCTTAAAATTGTTGGTGGATGTAAAGAGCCATCCCTTGAATCTCATCTTGTATCATTTTGGTGGCCTGCCACTGCGTCCAGCAATCTACTCTTCACTCATCAATTTAATTGGTGAGAGAAGAATAGCTCCAACATCTTAACTTCTCTGTATCATGGACAGCTTTGTACAGAAAGGTTTTGTTCTTCTACCCCCTGAGCCACAGCCTGCGTCAGAAACTTCACGGTGTCCAGCTGGTGCCACAGCGTGCCCGTTCTTGGGCTTATCTGCCCGTGAAGCACTCTCCGACTGGCACAAAGCAAAGCCTTCAGCCTCTGTTGACCCCATGCGCTGGAGTAAGGATGGGCCGGGGGCAGAGGAAGGGTGGGCTCTTGGCGAGTCCAGGCAGGAGAAGCCCTGCCTTGCTCTGCCACACCGATGGCACCCTGTGGTTGTTTAAGACCTGCAGCCACCCACCCGACTTCATTCTCCTCGCACAGAGTTGAGATTAGACACAAGGAAAGACTGACACGTTCCTCTGCATTCAAAATCACTGCTATTCATTGCAAGACAAAATACATTTTTTCCAAGTGTCATCAGTATAAACTTAACCTGGAATTGTAAGACATAGGGCCTGCTCCATCACTGCCCTGCTCTGTCACTCCCATGATTTCAATCTCTTTCAGTTTTTCACTCTCCACACCATTAAATGGCATAAACAATAATTCCTGGATAGAATTTTTTGGCCTCATCTCGTCCTCACTTAACTCAAGTATCAGTGTCTTCACTGACTTGAACAGACACTAAGATGGCCTTAAAAGAACACAAAGTGCATGGAGAACCAGCTCTCTACTTTGCAGTTCTGTAGTCATAAAAAAACATAGATAAATTGCATCAGGGACCTTAATGCAAATTATAAAAAAAATAAAATGAGGAAAAATGATAAATGATTACAGCATACGTTTACTTCATGGATTTTTGCAGGGTTTTTTTGAGATTGGGGTGGAGAAAATGGTAGCATCTAAACATTAAGACATGACATAACGTTTATGAAATGGTATTTTTTTTCCCCTGTCATTTCAGTGATTATATTTTCAGAGCCTTACTTTTATTTTCTGATACCCAGGGCATTTTATACCATGTAGAAGGGTTCTTCACAGGGTTTCACATTTGCACAAATACAATAACAATGCTCTTTCATAGTTCAAGTCCCACTATTTTGTGATGAAAAAGCTTGTTTATTCACACACAAAGGGCCATCCTGCTGTTATAAAAATCCCTCAGCTAAACACTTCAGTAAAAAGCCTGCTGAAGAAAAAATAATAATCAAACTGTCCTGAATCCCTTGAGACTCTGGCTCCAAAAAGGTACCAACAAGAATGCTCCTTGAAAACGTTACAAAAAACACAAGTAGTCTCATAAAAACAACTGTGTTCTGTGTCGGAGGGAGGTATTATCTTGCAGAGGCAAAAAACATCACTATTGCTTTCCTATCATGGGTTGTCATACTTCCAGAATGGTTTTTTTCTTCCTCAGATCCTTGAGGTCTCATACTCAACTGGTGTGGGTCAGGAGAGAAGGGCATGGGGCAGATCCAGCATCACAGTGGCTCTGCCTCTGAGGTGGGGCATATTCCCACCTTATTCCCTCGCCTGAGAGATGAGGGGGGTCATGGTGCAAGGTCCGGAGGCAGCAGGTGTGCATGGGCTGAACAGGACACAGTGAGGACAAGAGCACAGTGCCCATAGGAACAGGACTGCAAGGTACTACATCCCGTCCAGGGCAAGTGGGAGATGGAGATGGGTGAAGGTGGGTCTGAAACAGGGCTCAGGGCAAAGCTACAGGCTGCCCTGCTGGGAAGCAGCATTATATGGGTGGATTTTAAATCGTTGCTATGTAGAGAGCCTTACAGACTTCCATGCTGGAGCAAGAAGGGACATGTATAACCTCCATACTTTGTAAGAAAAGAAATTTGTCTGAAAAGGAACCCATATTCGTTACATGTTAATGACCGATATTCAAGATTAACAAAAGTATTCCATACCAGAATATAATGTTAAGAGACTCTACCATGAAACAAGTATACTTCAGAAAGTACTCTTTTGTTCTACCTTTTTTTTTGCTACATCTGCTAGAAATAATGACTACAGAATCTCTTTCAACAAAAGGTCATTTATGTCAATGGACAGAACACAGAGGATCAGATCACCTGTGGTAATTGCAAATTAATGCTCTACTGCTAATGCATTAACTACACAATATTGATCTACAATTGAATCATACAGGCTACTGTGAAGTGATTTTTACTTTAATATTTTTACGCTTTTATTGCTTTTTCCATAATGCATTTTCTCTTTCCACTGGAATTTTCTATAATTGTCTCCAATTTTTAATTTCCTACAGCGAGATGACTTTGAAAAATGTATATCTCTTTCAAAGCCTTGCAAAAATCTAACAAACCATCAATGTGACATGGTAAATCACATACACGATACAAAAGATGCAAAAAAGTCCAATATACATCTTATTTTGATAAATTGGGGCTTTAAAAAAAAGCTTACTTAAATTAAAAAAAAAACACTTCAGCCTCACTGGAAGCCTATAGTAATGAACTGTACCTCAGAAAGATGCAGCTAGGCATTTCTGGAGCTTTTGGTATGCAATGAGTGCAGGATTATCTCCATAAATAAAGTTGTTATTTTTTTTTAATTTCATGCCTGTACTGAAAAGAGATTGGTGGATTTGGGTATGTTACAAAAACAGTACAGTGCTATGGAATCAGCTGAAGAATGATTGAAATGTTTCAGCATTTTTAATGAAAAATTAAAAAGCAAGTGGGGTCTTTTTGCAACTGTTTCTGAAGTCCATAAAGTGGAAAAATGCTGTTAAATTGCTGTATAAAATTTTAATCCCAGCTACTACTGACTACAATGATGAAGTTTGTTTTCTATACCTGCTGCAAAACTTTCTTACACATGAACTTTTTGCCAGTAACAACACTAAGATGTTGCCCTCCATCTTCTAAAGGAGGGGATAGAACACACTTTGAATACTGAAACTCTCTGCCCAAACCATTCCCTAATATACCTGCTTAATGCCACTTGAGGCGGTTATAGCATATATCAAAATATGGCTTACCACTTGACTCCTGACTTGCAATCCTGTGTATGATAAATTTTGTAAATGCAAAATAAATCCCCACGTTTTAAAAATAAAAGCAATTGGAAAAAATAATGGAGAACTGATTGTAGGTGAAATAGCTGCAGAGGAAAACCTAATCTTGCTTTTAACGGAGGTACATTTATTATTCATAAATCTCTTCTCTAAGACATATGCCACATTGCAATTAAATCAACTCACACAAAGCCTTTGTATTATCTTAGCCCATGAACATCACCCTCTCGTGGCAGAGAAGACACAGGACTCTTGTCTAGGCAAAACGAAGGGAAGCCCAATGGCCACTCAAGTGCTGCTCTCCCAGGCTCTCTAGCTGGGCTCTGTGGATGGATCAATACAACCTGTGCTGCTTAGCGGTATCAGACCGCGTTTAATGCTCGATGAACTGACATTCTCTACCCTTTTAAAATACTGCTAACGAGGAAACATCCACACGCTATTCTGTGCAACAGGGCGGTGATAGCAGTGGCAGTACCCACTCCCAGGTTTTGAGACCCCTGCTCATTCGGCACAACACTGAGCACAGAGCTCACTCCAGCACCGCCAAAGCCCAAGCTGCTTGTTTTTTGCCTCTGGATCAGTCATAAGGTGTCCTGTGGTTTTGGAAACATGAAGTAAGATCACAAAATATGCAGTATTGTGTCAGTCCAACTGTCTATTCAGCACCATCTCCAACAGTGTCCAAAGCAGACAGTTAAGATAAGGCTATGGGATGCATATATAATTCCCCCAGTACAGTCCCAGCTTCTACCTACTTAACTCGGGGTATTGCTATGTAGTGAATCTTAATATACTGAATCATTCAGTAGATCACTTTATTTGATGCTATCTCCAAATTCTGTACTTGCTCTGTATTTTGGTACTGAGAAAGCAGAAGTGAACTGTCAAAGCTGTTATGATAAGCAACAGAGGTTTTGACCATTGAAGAAGGAACAACTTGGGCATTTGATACCAAGGACATGTAAGAGAGAGATAGGGATTCAGGGAAAAGTATATTAGCCGGCTATTCGTATCACCTTGTTAAGAAGGAAAACAACGGCAACGGTTCTCATAATCCTAATTAGGTTCCAAAGATGACCTATGAAGATGAGGCTGTCTCCTTCTGTCTATCATAACATATCTTGCCTGAGCAGCAAACAAAAGTTTCAGTCTGGTCCCAGTCAAGCGTATTTTTTGTAAGATTGTCTACAGAGATTATTCGTTTCCCTCTCCCTTCCATTTGCCTTTCCCAAGATGAGGGAAAGACTTATGGCCTGTACTCACAATCTTGCATGAAGTTTACTAAAGGCTTATTTTTAAATAAATGTAATTGAACTAGTTCAGACCCTTACCTACACAGCAGCTTTAGAATCCATTTATCTCAGATTAGTTTAAATGACTTCCCTACTTTAGTGAAACAGAAATAAGCCACTCAAACTGAGGATAGGTTTGATCCAGAGGAGTTTGAAATCAGTTCTAGAGATGATTTAAGTTAAACTAGTGAAGCCTAAGGACAAGAAAAGAGCTTTTTCACCATCTCTGGCAAAAATCTGTTGAAAAGAGAAATTGTTCTGTAAAGGGCAGAAAACAAGTATAGATCCATGTCATTTCTGGAAGCCAGTTCCAGAGAACTTGATTATTACTAAAAAGACAAAAATAATTAATGTTTCGTAAATCCAATATTCTTTCTCTTGAGCACTGACTGGGATGTCTGCATTAAATTATATTTCAGAATTTCCCATTACCATTGGGGCAAACCAACAAAAAAGAAAAGAAATAATAAAAAATAAACAGCTACACAGTCTACACAAAGGAAAAGTGCATAAATGACATTAAAAAACTTCATTTTTAGTCATCCAGAAACAGATACAGCAGACGTATCTGTTACATCATTCCACTGTGTAGGTCAGATCACATAACATTGTTACAGACAAAGCCATCAGAACTGCAGCTCTACTAGCAATAACAAATGAAATGCATCTATAGCACTAAAAACATTCCCTTGCCAATCCTACTTTTTTGTGGACAAATGCTGCTCTGTAATTTGTACCATTACTTAGTATTTATATGGAGGAAGCTCTCAGACCATTGTGTAAGAAAGGTAGATCTTTTGTCTGTCCATGGGAAAAGAAGTTTGAAGCATTCTAATACAAACTAAAAAAAAAGGAAATGGAATTAATAAATTCAAAGAACATAGTAAGTCTATAAAAAAGCAGTAGCCTTCTACTTCAGCTCCCAGAGAAGCTAACTTTGGTGTGCATTAAAAAACCCAACCAAACCAAACCAAACCATTGAGTTGGACTATTTTTTTTTTTCTGAAACATAGCAAACAAATGACTAACCTCAGCAGTCACCATAGCTGTGCAGAACGGATGGTCACACTGAATCTAATTTTAATGTCAAAGTGAACTGTGGGAATGAAACCACTCCAGTCATCCGATGGAGTGATGCAAAGCCAATATCCACAGGATCCACAGCTGCTGTTGTCTATGATGGGAACTACAGATAAAGGGGATGAGTATCTACCAGAATGTAACAATATATAATGGAATAATATAACATAACCACCTTATCAGCCATTCTAATACATATGCTGCAATGGTGCCCTGACATGCCTAGGAGAGCAGGTAAGGGGCTGACTTCCAGCCAACTTCCTGGTGCCCATAATAACAGGCCACCAAGGCTTCCTTTCACAACAGGGAATAACTAACCATGCCAGTCTGGCCAGGACCTCGAAACAACCCATCAGGCAATGTAAAGAGCCTCAACTACTACATGCAGTTCGACACCTCACTCCAACGCAATGGGCTGCAATGCCAGCACCATATGCAGGAGGTACAGCTCTGCACCTCCTGTTCCAATAAACGTGCTTAAGGGACACAGATGCCTGGATAAACAAGAGTTACTTTAAACTGGCTCCCAGTGGGACCAAAGTAGTGCTCTTTGAAATCCCTCTCCCCTCGAAAAGGCTCTTTGCAGAAGACAAAAACCGAGAGTAAAGGAAGATGAGATAGCACAAGCTTAACTCTGTGTCAACCTTGTTTGTATGACAAGGGAGAGATGTTTAAAGTTTAAATCCTATAGGTCAGAGAAAAAAAGTGATAACGTACTCATGGCTAGCCTTTTCCCAGATTGGTATTGTGACACCCAAAGTCGTTTTTTGGCAACTCCTCCTCTATCTGAAGTGAATGTCTCTTAGCAAAGAGCTAAAAGCATGAAGCTAAAAACATGAAAATTCCTGTCAATGGTATAAAACCCCCACTATCCTAATATTTGAAAGGAAGATACATTATGGTTTTAATTACAGTTATTTTAATTTTAATGTTTTAAAGAAAGAAAAGGTACCTGTAAAACAGAAGCCCCACTGTGCAGAAACTGGAGCCCACTTTCAGCAGAATCAATGCCTCCAGTTGCTAAGATGGGAAATCCTGGGAGAGCACGGGCTATGGCAGACACTGCGCGGAGGGCGATGGGCCTAATAGCATTTCCTACAGAAAAACAGAACATTTTGTTAGCAATGTCAGAACACACCCTGATGTAATTTGCACATCCCTCATGATAGGAACATCAGGAACTAACATCTAATTCTGAGATGCAGAGGTTATATTCATTTATAAATTGACACCAAGTAGGTTTCAAGTGGTATCAATACTTGTAAAGTATTATGAATTTGGCTGAAATAAAGAAAATCACAGAAACATTTGGATAAACATTGCAAAGCTGGCTTGAACATTTTAGCTGACGCTCAAAACAAAGACTAACAACATCTGAGACAGAAAGCAATACTTTACCACACAGTACAGTGTAGACAAAGAGATCTATGTTTCTACATAAAGAATCAGATTGATTTTTTGAACATAGATGTTGTCCAAGTAAGAGGGAACATCTCATTTTTTTATGTCTGACTAAAAATTGTTTAAAAGCGTCATTTCACTGCACTTGACATTTCATATATTATTTAATATGTTTCCCTTTTGAATGTTTGTAGATTCGGATAATCCTTTAAGTAAGCCCCCTTTAACTATTAACAAGATAGTCAGAAGCTCAAAAGAATAAAGTATATTCATTTATAGTTGTATCTCCAAGACTGGAGCTTGCATTTTCAAATGGTATATAGAGGTTGAGTCAGACAACTCCCTGGTACATTTAGAGGAATTATGGTTAAAGTCTTAGTACACTGTGTCTGCAACGCATCTGCTTTGGCTACATCCTATTGATGGTATGCAAGTATTTAAAATATGCATACAGATGCCACTCATTAAATGATGGATAGCATAGACAGCTGACACTTTCAGTTATTTATTTTTTAGGCTAGTTAGGATTTCTCTAGGTAACTCCCATATTCTTAAAATTTCTACTCAATTTAGAGAACCTTTAGGATAATTTTATGTTATCATTGGACAACAATACAGTATTGTATCGTTCCCAGAGGAACTGGCTGGCTGTCAACCTACGCAAGGAAGTGCTAGTATCTTTTTTTTTTCTTTTGTTCTGTATTAGGTAACTTGGGGAAATACCATGACATGAAATACTTCTGAACATCCTCCATGGGTACTTTTATAACCTTTAAAGCTTTGACCTTCTGCAAAAGCAAATAACCAAAAGAGAAGAAAGAAATAAAACCAATGCAATGAACAAAGCAAGAGGAAGAAGAAACCACAATTAGGAAGTGTGGGAAAAGAGCCCATGCAGAAACAGTAGCCGCTGTACTGCCACACCTCTGCTTAGATGCCTGACCAACATCCTCATCTCCTTCAGACAAAACTTCTTCTTCAACCGAAACAAGCTGTGTTGCCATTCTTTCTCTACCCTTCCTGAGACAGAAGTACTGCAGTCTGCTGGCTGGATTTTTAATCTAAGAAAGTCTTTAGTAAAGGATAAGTTGCTTTTTTCAAGCAGCCCTGTCTCACTGAGCCCAGCACCTACCCTCCCTCGAGCATCCCCATCAGTGCTGCCCCTCAGGCAGAGTTCTACTGGTCTCCACGAAGGACCTACCGTCAGCTCAGGATTCTGCTCTCTAGAAAGAGCCTCTGCCTTGCTTGTGCATCAGCTAAGACCTCCCCAGTCTAGCTGGAAGTGTCAACGAGGAGAATGATTCCACACAAGTTCAGGTCACAAAACCTGTCATGTCTTGCTTTAAATAGGACAGCTGTACTTTCACTTTGTCAAGGAGCTGTTTTTTCAAGGTAATTTTCCATTACAGAAAACTGAAATTTTGTTTGTCTTAACCATTAAAAATACTCTGTCTTCAGCTCCCATTGCCTTTTGCAACATACCGCTGTCCCTCACTGTAAACCTGACAGACAACATTGAATTCACAGGAGACCCTGGCCCATCAATATTAAAGACATTCACATCCAAAAGCTCTGCTAAGCAGTCTCTATTGACACCTGCTCCGGATTCAGCACAAAATTATCTTCTTGGGCAATGACAACTTCTGCTGCCTCAGGATAGATACCTTCTCATTATACATTTAATACAACACCTCCTCCTCCTTCAATAGTTGATCTCTGCACCTGAGCAAAAACCAGAAGACTCACTATCTGATCAGACAGACTCTTCCACCTGCCATCAAGACACACTGGATGTTCTTCCATGCCCATGTTAGGGATCAGGACGGCTCACAGGCTTTACACAGATACTTCTTGCTAGTTTAACAGAGACTACATAGAGATATAACGTTTTCAGCGTATAAACTTCAATTTGCATAAATGGACAGCTTAACCCAAGATGCACTATCAGTGTGTTTTGGTGAAAACTAGAGCCTGGTTCATAAAAATTAGAAATCTTACCAAAAGTGCCTTAAAGAATCTAAGATCACACCAGAACAGATCACAGAAAGGAGCTGAACAGGAACTTTCCACAGGACACTAATGACTATTTGCCATCACTTGAGCTAGATCGATTGTAACACGTTTGAAAGGATTCTCTGAAAGAGGATGACTGCTAGTGTCCAAAGAGCAAATATTATGACAGAATTGATGGCCCAGTCTTAGAGAAAGCCTTGAGACAAAAAAAATGGAACCATGCTGTTTGCTCTCACAGATTTATTGATAAAGCCTTTTGGAGGGCATACATGCCAAGACACTACACAGCCAAAACCACTGAAAATAATCTCATTGAAAAACACTAGTTCATGAAATTCTTCAAATATTCAGTGTTTGAAATTGAGGCTACAGGTAAGCATCAGACTTGCTATATTGCTTTCAGGCACTGACACAGCTACTCCAGAATCTCACTGTGATGAGGTAGTTATTTTTTAGAAAGGTGAAAGAATACAGATGCTGGTAACTCTGAAATCATGTGGCTAGAGGGAAATTTCTTCCCAATCTGCATGAGTTAAAACCTGACATCTGCCTTGAGACATGAAGGTTTATATTCTTTTAACCCCAATGTAACTCTGAGAGTTTGCATTCAATCAGTTTTTAAGCCTTATAGATGCTTGACCTTAATGATATCTTGTAGCAAAGAGTTCCACAAGAAAATATTTCCACAATATAATTGTTCCTTTCTTCAGTCTGATTAAATTAGCCACCTTCTCACTTAAACGACTGTCTCTGTACAATGGTCAGTGGAGGAAAAGGAGCAAATGACAGTTTATTTAAGGTTTCAGCACAATATGTAATCAGAAAGGCCTTCATTCAGCCCAAAGAAATCAAGCATATGATTTGATGAAGCCTAGCAGAGATGGCAATGAGACTGAGAATTTATTATGGAACATAGGTACTTTTTAGTACTAGCTGCACTTGATATTCATAATATGAGTTATTACTTACATTTGGTGATTAGTAAATTAGTGATAAATTAGTACAATCGCAAAAGTATTCCATTCATCTATAATTCACCCAAATGAATTTAAAAACATTTCAGGAGTGCTTCTGATGAGAGTAAATAAATGGCTCTAATGACAATCAGAGGGTTGACTGAGGTGTCACTATTCATCCCAGCATTTTTTTCTTTAGTGTACAGAATACGGAACAAGCACATCAGAAGGTGCAGCCATTCTCTTGCACATTTCTTGATCAACAGTTCAGAAGCTTCCCCTTCTGTAATAAAAGCTGCTGGTCTGGAATATAATGTGATTTACTTGTGATAGAGATCCTACTGCCTAATGAAATGGTGAAACAACCTTCCAGATTAAAGGAAAAAAAAAAAAGAATACAAACAATAGTGATGTCAAGCTATTAAAAAAAAAAAAGGGGCAAATAATAAAAAAAAGCAAGAGAGCATTGAATTTGACCTAGAGTCTCTATTTTCTTGCATTTTCATATGAGTACCACAGGAAGGTAATAAATTCCATTATAGAGATTTGTGGAGAAGGAGTTTTTAAAAGGCTGAAATAAAGGAGATTTAATGCCAAATTTTAAGAGAGCTGTAAGTAGTAGTGGGAATTTGCAGAATGTTGTCTGATAAATCCAATGGTATTTAAGAAGCTGAGGTCCAAATCCACCATGCATTTGAAAGACAGCTCACATGCTAAAAAATAAGCATCTACTGCATACTCTGACATGTTGGGACCTCTAATTCCACTAGTTAAGCACCCGTAGCTGGGGAAACTGCTGATACGGTACTCTCTTGATAGTAGCATTACAGCTGCTACCAGATGTTAGATGTGGCTATCATTTACCTTGCTGTAAAATAATGAGATTTAATAAACAAAGTCCATTTATCCAGACCTCAAGCAGGGGAGTGAGATTTGAAAATGAAAGACAGACAGAAAAATACCTGGTGGAGATAACATGCTACTTTATGTTGAAAACTACTCTTTCAAGTCTCTCATTAATTATGGAACAAATACTTGCTATTATATAAAGATTTAAACAATGAAATAATTATATGATGCAAAGTCCCTGACATTTTTCTTGCCTTAAACCAAAGAGTTTTGGTTTTCTTTTTTTTTCTTTCCTTTTTTTTTTTTTTTTTTAATAAAAAGACAGATTTTTCCTGACTATCAGGGACTGTAGTCAAGGAAATCCAATAGGCAAAATACAACATGAAGGAGAAGCAGAACATACGTCAATCAAATGCCTCTCCCTGATCAGCACAAGTAGGCAGAGCTGCCCTTGTCCTCTGAGGATAGCAGACTGATGACAAACTGATCAAAGGTATTATACCTACTTATTTGTTTGATTGTTTATTTTTTCTTAGGAAGTAAAAAACCCTTTACCAATGGCAGAAGACACATGTTTTATTACAACTGCATAAGTCCTTGGAGTCTCCAGAGGACTCGATCCTGTCAAGCACCAAAAACGTTCACTAGATCGAGGCTTGAGAGCCAAACTTAATGCCTTCTTCAAGGAGAAGCCTGGCATTAAGCTTCAAGCAACCCACTAGCTTTGGAAGACCCTAGCAGAAACAATTCAGATCTTCTTGATGCCAGTGATCCACCAATGGGGAAAAAAAACCAGTCTCAGAAGTCTTGAATACTGGGCTATCTTCTCACTTGCAATACATTGCACCAGTGTGGTAGTTTAAAGTCTTTAACATATATTTGCAGCAGCTCTAAATAGGCCTTTAGGTAAAGATGATCCAGGTCCATTAAAAAACAGCCAACAGAACCGAGGCGAATCAACTCAGACTGATAATACTGAGCCTGAATCTTGAAACAGTCTGAATGGTCTTTGTCAAACTCTCAACAAAAGAAACATTTAAAAGGAAAGCAAACTCCCATACCTTTGGTTAGTAGATGACTTAAAAGCAAATTTTTGTATCTATGGTTACTAGATGGAATAAAAATGAATTTGGGTCATAATTCTCCCCATTCTGTGCATTGTAAAGTAAAATTAATTTTTAATTTGCATTATATTATATTACACTGCAGTTCTTCTTTACAAATTTAACATCACTTTTAAACCACAGAGCCTAAATATTACAAAGAAAAAATAGCTGATACAGTATTTTTGATTAATAAATTACTGATAAAGTCTGTGCTGCTAAACAAAATAAAACCCAAAAATCTAAGCAACATCACCCTCCCTCCCTCTGTAAATACATTCTTGGAAGACAGCTGACATTGTTATCTCCCTGACTGTTAAAATTAATAAAGCTAATGACAAAAGAAGACAATGACAGCAAATACCAGACTTGGGTGAAAAAGCATGACATAAGGGAATTAGTCTGGGAAAGTTCAGGCATTGTAGATGATCAATCCAATGCTGCAGGAAGTAACTAGATAAGAAAGTTCGGGGATTAGGAAAAAAACACAGAAAACATAATTCTTTGTTAAGACGTTTTCTGCATAACGTATATGCTGCTTAGTACTGGTGATCAAAGTACTTTTGTGTGTGTATATATATATATATATATATAAAATCTGCATTTGCAAACAGTCCAGGGAAATGTGTAGGTTATACACAATTCATTTGCATTGCATTCCTTCTGATTGCAATTATTCTTTACGTTCTTTCTCTCTCCCACCTGTAGGTGGCCACCATAAGCTACACTTATCAAATAACTCATTAGCAGGGTTTTCAATACTGTCATATCCAGATAATTAGCAATTTATTTAAATAACCAATTTCTGTGGAAATAATTGCCATGGAATGCCCTGAACCTACTTTTTATAAACTATAATAAAAGTGTTAAGATAATCCCTGACATTTGCAAATGCCATTAGTTCACCTTTCCTTTTGATAGTGCTATGGCATTATGTTTAAACAATTACCCGATAACGTGGCAGTTTAATGAAACAGTGTAGCAGGCACATCCTTCAAAATGGCCAGAGAATGCATTTATATGCAAAAGAAAACCCAATGAATAGACATGTTTAGAGAGAAAGACTATCCACAGCTGTTATGAGGTCCCCAAATGGGACACACAATATTCAGCACACTAAAAAATACAGGAAGTGCCCAAAGAGCAAGTTCAAGATGGACCTTGCCACAGCTTTAACGGTGCACAGCCCAACACTTCACAGGATCCAGAGAAGACTCTTTTCACTGCTCCCTATCTGTTTCACAGCCTGGTCAGTCCTTCAGTCCATTACTACTCACACATTGATAGCCATTTGCCAAAATCATTAATAATTATGTACTATTTACTCAGGCTCTGGCTATTTCCAATGAAAACTTTTAATTATTCATTTACCAAATGGAGCATTCGAGGGAATATTCATTTTATGGGATGTCTCTGCAACAGCCTACCTCTTCAAAGCAATGGCTACCTAATGTTTCATTTTATCGATAATTTGTGAAGGGTGATGCACCAACACTACCAAATCAATGGCAAAGGTTCTGCCGACTACAGTGAGGTCAGGACTTTACCCCAAGACTTCAGAATAAAGTTAATGATTCTGCAGATTTGAAATAATTTCTATCTCACTCTGCCATCGCTGGCTCTTGAAACTGTTTCGACTGACTGCCTTCTACTCATTTTTGTTAGCATATCATGACTATCTATGACATTTGTGGCTTGATAAACTGATGGTGTGTTAGTATTTTCCCTGATAATTATTTCCCCCTTCCTTTTTATTTGAAAGCTTACTTCTCATTCGATTCTATTTGAGATACCTATGGGTTTGAGTCCAACCTGTGACTAGAAAAAAGTAGTAATCATTTTGCTTCATCTTTCCTTCGAAAAAAAATTGTACCCAAATAGAAAAAAATGGCGGAACTTTCACAAGCACAAAGAAAAATCAGTGTCCTTTTTAGGATTTATTTTTACCATTTTTTAATTCAGAATAATGATTATTTATGCTCTTTCAGCTGAAAGTTCATAAAATTACCAAAGTTCTCATTCAATAAATGTTTAGCAGTCATCAGAGACTTCTCTCAATTAAAAAGGTTAGAATCAGAGAAAGAGAGAGGGAAAAAGTAAATTTTTCTTATCTGTAAGTATTATTTATCCAGGAAGACCTGGGGGAATTTTCACTCATATCGAACTTCAGTAGGAAAAATCAAGAGGACAGATAGAAATTGTTTTGCGATTGCTGCAAGAGCTGGTTAAACATTTTCTAACAAAGCCATTCTCTCACTGAAAACTACAGATCCACTAAAAATGGATACTTCTGGTATCTGCATGAAACCTAGCAAAGCATTTTCTGTTGCAATTTATTAGATGTTCATTATTTAATTTCATTCATGCCTTCTACTTTGGTTTGACTTGAAGCTGGAAATTGTCTCACACCATGCTTTACATGTTCTTTGGTTGGCTTGGTATGTCCTTTCTTTTTCCTGACTGCTTCACTATTGCTCCCCATCATGACTTAGAGTCCGAGTCACCTGGTTTGGTGCTGCGGAGCTGAGCACAGCGTGCTGCTGAAGGAGGTCTGGCACCTTTTGCACTGCACTCCTCCACTGGGCCAGGACAAAACTTGCCTTTTACTGAGAGACTGGTAGTGCTAATAAAATAAAACAAATAACGATACAAAAGTAATGATAAAATAATAAAAGTAGTGCTAATAACTGAGGTATGCTCCCAACATAACACGAGGAAAAAGACATGTGAATTAGACCAGCATAAAAGCCAAGGGACAGCCCATCTAAGAAATATTGCCCACAGTTAGCAGACAAGACCATTGCAGCCATCACAGAGGGACAAATGAGTTACTGCCAAATTCTGCCAGGCAATCCTTCCCCCCGAAAGATGTGAGTGCTTCACTTCAACACACGGTAGGTCTCGCTGCCCATTTATTTCGGTGCAGACAGATGTGTTTAACTCAAAGTCTAGTAGAAGTGTTTGTGGCTATTTACCCAGAAGCTTCCAGATTTGTTCAAAAGCAGCCTTGCCTCTGTCAGCCTCAGAGGTAGCGCTACCTTTGCTTGAGCTGGTTTTAACCTCCTTAACAACAACAGCTACCATGGTCAACATGACCCTGAAATGCCAGAAAGTGGGATGTGCGTGTGTGTCTACGTGTCTGTTCCTGTACTTTAGCGCATACATAATTCTAACCATACAAAGGCAATTTAGTATATCTAAGGACACACTGGAAGAGTGATGACTGGCTGTTGAGCAGGCTGCTGAGGCTCCTACAATGTATTTAAAAATAAAAACATTACTGAAAAATGCAGTACAACAACTTTTCCGATTATTTACAAAACCTGAAGTATACCTTGTACTGTTTAATAACCACTTGTCTAAGAAGTCCATTAGAGAAAGGGAAGCAGAGCTTATGAAAGTACAGCAAACTAAAGAAACCAGATCTAGATATCTAGAAAGCTCAGACGAAGTATTTCCTTTTCCCTTTACGTAGCTCAGGATCATTCTTATCCTATTTTAAGGTTTATCTATTTTATTTTGTCTGTCTCTCTATTTTATCTATCTCATCCAGTTGCTACTATCTAGTAATAGACAATTTTATGTATGGACATATTTAGATCTATTTATAGATACATAAAATATATTAAAAATACAATGGCATGAACTCAAAATTTTTGTGAAACAAATGACTCAATTTCAGCAGAAAACACTGTATTTGCCTGTGCAATAGTGTGTGTCTACACACACATCTACCACATTATTATTACATATCCATATAATCTGTGTGAGTATATATATACATGCACACTCAGTAGATATATTTCCATATTCACATATACATAAAACAGTGGATGACACGTCCCCTGATAAAACCTGTTATTTCAACACTTCAAGTGAAAAGTGTTAAAATAAATGGCTCATCACATACAATGTGTTAAAATAAATGTTTATTTCAATACTATGTGTATCATAGCCATTTATTTCAACACTTCCTATTTCTCAAGACTCACACAACCAAGAGTAGGAGAACTGATAGCTATACCTAAGGTAGTTGAAGCACACAGCCCTACTCATCTGCTTGCCATAGGATGAGTAGGAAGTTATTTGACACTTTTTTTTCTCCCAGCAATAAATGGAAACTACCTACCTTGACTGTTCACGGGGATCTGCATGTGTCTGTAAGTTGGTGGGCTGTATCATCATTTGGAAAGAAGAAGGGCCATACCAGAGTCTGTTGAGATATTTGGAAAGCAAGCTGCTGCTACCAGGGTAGCGTTGGGAAAAGAGGCAAAATATGGGGGCTTTTGACAATTTCACTTTCCAATTTTGGAGTTTGACACAAAGGGATCAGGGCAGACTGAGACTGATGTGAACAAGAGCAAAAACTAGAGCTGTTCACACTGATGGCTGGAAGGGATGTGATTTTTGCAGGACCAGTTATAACCTGGTGATCAAATTATGAGTTAGGAGAGAACAGCTGGGTTTCCGTTCTATCCTGCTGAAAAGAGTTTCTTGGGAGGATTCTTCAGCTCCCAAGACTTGCCTTATTTATTTTAATACAGAACCTGAAGAATCTTTGGAGCAGAAGCTTTCCAACTTTAGGTGGTCTCTAAAGTACAAATATAGTCATTGGGAGCTTCATGTTGGTGCGTTTAGATTAGTGTCAGCATCTGAACTTCCTCCTACAAGCTGAGCTCAGACGTTACATTATATGCCAGTGTTAAACTAGCATCATTTTCTTTCTCTGCCTTATTTTGGGAGGAAAGCACAAGAAGTTTCCATTCTCTGGTAGTTCCCGCTGCAGCCGGAGGGCACTATGCCTTTATAGATCTGTCTCTAAGGGACAGAGACAGGATGAGGATGAAGAAATTTAAATAATGCACAAAATATTCACAAAAACTCCACAAACTACGAGTCCCCTCTGAGCAATATTTACTGCTAACTTGCCTGCAATGTTTTCTTACAGCTTTCCTCCTTTGAAAAACTCTCAAAGCATGATTAGAGATTGCCTAGGCCCTAGCAAGACAGCGTGGCCTTAAGAAGATAAACACTTGGCGGGGGGTTCTCTTTTCTTTTTCTTGTACTTTTTCTTCCCTGAAATTGCAGATCTGTGTGCTGGTCTGGACAGAGTACAAACCCACAAATTAAACTAATGGAATGTTAGCGAAGACTTTGCAACCAGCACACCCTGTCAGAAGACTGTTTTGCACCCAGACAATGAAAAATTGAGACCATAGTTTCATCAACACACAAATAAATTCAGTGCCTCAAGCCAAGCCACTGCACAGTGCTAGTTGCCTATATTCAAACATCTCTCTTCCTGTAAAGTTATCTTCCCCCTGCGTCACCTTTGGCAGATAAAACACTATAATCATTTCGTAGCAGAATAGTGTACAACGCAATGAAAGTTCTCCAGAGGAAAAAAAAGTTTTCACCCTTACACTTTATTCAGATGTGATTAGTTCCAGAAAGAGGAGGTATCATCACTCCTCTGAAGGCACTGTAGGTTACAAGACTGGTCCTCAGAAGTTGGCACCATGTAATAAAAGTGCTTTATTCCTAAACATCAACCAGTTTCAAGAATGGCAGTTGCTCACAGAATGGTAATAATGGAAATATTTGGCTAATAAATACTGTAGACATTAAAACACTGTATGACAGACAGGCAGTGCAAGTTACACAAGAAAACTTTCTTAAAAGTACAGTTTTATAACTAGGTACATAAGTTTCTAAATATTTAGTTCCTTACACTTTGGTATTTTTTAAATGAAATTTACATGACAATACTTAGTTTTCCATAAAAGAAAAGGACTCCCCCACTCCAACACAGAGTTGATACCTTGGCTTTAGCTGAGACCTTGGCTGCGCATGGATGACAATTTTAAAGAAAGGCTTTTTCTTCTGTTCCTTCTTTTTAATAACCTTCACAATTACAGAAGTTTCATGCCATTTCTTCAGCTGAGAGTGTACAGCAAGCTGAAGAGTTAATGCCTTAATGGAAAGCAAAATAATAGCACGTCCATGCTCCATAAACTATTTGTGGCATAAAGGAAGCACAAACCTTATTTGCGGAGGCCTTTAGTAGCTCTGGATATATTATCGAGGGTTGGTAATTAAAACATGGCCACACAACTCAATGCTGATTTCAAGATGAAATTATACACCTGTATCATAACTCTGCTTTCTGTATTAATAAAAAATAACAACATTAATAGGCCTAAATACTCATTTGTTTGATGTATTCAGAGTAACATAAGGGGATGCAAGGGAATTTAGTGCATTGCTCTGTCACATCATTTTAATTGTTATCCAATGAGGGCAGCTTAGAGGGTGAGTAAGGGACTTAATTTATGTACTTACTCATCCCCTCGGCTTCCACTGAAGAAAAATGGTAGCAACACAACTCCTAAACTGCATTCACTGGTCTTCAGTGATCAAAGTAAAGGCCAATTAACAGAAAGCCAGGGGCCCACAAAGGGTTTGTTGATTATAAAATACTGATAAGAACACACACTGCTGCTGCTAAACACATACCAGCAATATTTGGCACTTACGCAGTGCCTTCTAGAAGAGGATATCCAAATGCTATATAAAGGTATAATATTTTTATCTCACAGAAGAGAAGGGGTGCAAGGGGAAGCCTGGAAATCTGTGTGTGAAGAGAGCAATTCCACCCGAGCAGAAGAGGCAGCAGTCAGCCCTCCTGGCCACAAACCCCTCGTCCCTTGTCCCAGGATGTCATATTGTCCTTTTCTCTAAAACAGTTGGTAATTTAAAGGATACCTTTTTAGAAGTATGCTTTGTAACTCAACTCAAGCAGTCTCCTCTTAGAAGTAAATTACATACTAATGTCCTGGGCACCTTATTCTGTGCATTTTCATGGATGAATTTTTATGCCCATTCAAACCACAGCCTCAAGCATAGGAATATGGTTGTTCACAGAAGCATACAGCACTGTTGTTGACTGTTGCTGTCACCCATAAAGGAATTACGTTCTCCTTCCTTCCTGTTTTTCTCTAATGTAAAATAAAACATATCTGAAAGAATTGATTCACTCTGGGGGCTGTATCTTTGGGCAAAACTGGGTTGCTTCCTTGTTCTTCTTGGTCACGCAGAATTATTAGGAATTCTGAAGGTTATTTTAAGCAATCAATGTACATATGAAAATGAAGAGATCCCATTTGCATGAGCTATCGCTGACATAATACTGTGTATGGAAAGCTCAAAGAGGAAGACTCACAAAAGCATAAATGTTCCATGTGAAACTCTAACACATCTGTTCAGCACTGAAAAGCCAGCATTTAAGTCCAAAGCGCTAGAGAGCCGAGACAAGTGCATTTTTGGAATCAAAACAAATGCTGGTAATTTAAGAAAATACTATGAAGCACACAAAGACTGTACAATGCCATATGTTGCACAATGCATCTGGTAATCAATTTAGTGTATATGCCAAATTTACTAGAAGCCCAAATAGGCTTAAGTTCTTTATTCAGAAATTCAAAAAGTAAACTACAAGCATTATAAACATGGTGCACTTACAATTAGAAAAAAAGTGGATTTTCCTTTTTACTTACACAACACAAATGAAAATTAATCTCCTAAATTATATCCCATAATGAATACACGTCCAAGCTTTACTTTTGATCAACAGCTTTCAGAGACTCACAGTTTTAGGACATGGTGTGTTCAACAGTATAAAAGAGAAATGTGATTTTAAAATTATTTTACACTCAATGTTTACTTCTATTTTGAAGGTTCGAAGTCATGAAGGTTTTATGCTGTCATTTGTGATTCTATACACAATACATTACTGAAGATGCCATCAAACACAGATGTACAAGCAACCTTGCATGTATTGTGTTCCTAAATCAAATATGAATCCACAGTTACAGTATTAAAAATACAGTAGAAATCCCTAATTCAAGTGGACAGTATCACCTATAAAGCCAAAATAAATGGTGTAGGATAATAGTTTTCAGACTTGGGTTACAGTGTCAATGCAGAGACTTGAGCTGTGTTAACTCACCAAGCTTGATCTTGCTTGCCAGAGCATGCTTGTCAATATTTAGCTCCCAGGGAGCATGTCACGAGTCTTTACAAAAACTAGCTTAAATACCAAATACTATAGCAGCTGCTGTGATCCTTTTTCTAACACTGAGATTAAATTGCTGAAATTTTTTTTGAGCTTTTTAAACCAGAAGATGTGTGCCATATACCTACTGTAACAAGAATATAAGAAACAGCATTAAGGGATTGCAATGCTGTTATTAGGGCTTATTAAAATACAGAAAACCACCAGATGCTTTACATTAACTGATTGGAAGATATTTTAATGTCAGGCATACAAATACCACTTTCTCCTGTGATATCAGATTAGAAAATGGACTTGGCTAAAATAAGATACATCTCTGTTTTCAAAAAAAGAAGTCTAACCTCCACTAGAAAAGACTGAATCATTCACTTGCCTAACCACCGGAATTTCATCACAAAATGTAGGCACACACTATCTTAGGCATTTGACAGAGGTACCTAAATTAGGAATATACTAACCTCAAATTTCTGATGCAGTCAATGGAGCAAGAAAGGAACCCACCTCTGAGAAGGCCTGTCTCCTTACAGTGACGAGGTAGAAGCTTAACAGTCTCCTAGTGAAGTGCCTGAAGTTCAGCGGGATAACTCTTAGCTGTACTTGGTTAGCACGTCTGCTCACAGCTGCCCGTGAGATCCCCAACAGCAAGCGCACATCACCAGCTGTATCTTAGCAAGTCCTTGGCCTCTTTGGGGACAGCCCGGAAGGGCTCTCAGACACAGAGGTGTCCTGGTAGTAACGGCAGCTCAGGAAGGCAACGCAGGTAGCGTAAGCAGGAGAGAGCACCACTGCTGCCTGCCTTCTCTGCCCGGCAAACCTTTGGCTCAGTGAATCTTATTTATGAGAAACAGAGAGAAATAGCAACGGATATTGGAGACAGCCCTGGAAGAAGCCCAAGTTTGGAAAACAGATTGTAAGAGTGACAATTTTCTTTTATTTTTGAAGACTCTTTTACCACCCTACGCTATCTGACTTTAACGGTTAGCTGGGAATGTTCTCAGAGCTGTAAAATAGTGAGCCTGAAAGAAAAGAAAAATAATGACATCGGAAAGAAATCTGTGTGCCAGCCCCATGCAGGAGGGAACTCCTTCCTAAAATTCCCTTCAACAAGATGGAGCAAGACTTGGGGTGACTTTCCTGCCTCTGGCACGGTTTGCCTCCTCTCTGGATACCTGCCAAGGACTGATCCTCTAATGTGTTTTTATGAACAACAAAGATGCAAGCAATCTCTTCGTTATTTCAATAAACCAGATTGTACCAGGGGTTTTCAAAATATTTCTTAGGGAAAATAAGTTGCCACCAGATCCTCCTTGGAGGTATGCATTCTTCAAATCCCACCTTCAATAAGTTCTGAAGAAGCTGCTCAATTTATAAGAAAAAGCAACTGATTCTTAAAAGCCTTGTCTGGCAATACCTTCTCTGCAAGTGGTCCTGAAGCACAGAATTTATCAGGGCCTAGAATGAGAACATTTCTCGGAGTACTCCCTATTAAAATCTAAGCAGCTCTTGAGTAGGCATATATCCAAAAATTGGTGAAAATACTGCCAAAGCTGGTGTATTCAATAGGCAGGCAGCTGACATGGCATTAACAGTGTAAGTACAGCAATAACTGACAGGGAGTAAGATAAGCTCAGCCCAGCCAAAATGGGGACTGGAGTAATCATACATTCTTTTAAAAACCAATAGGTCACTCAATAGGGCCATGAAACATATATAAATGGCCAGACACAACCATAATACAGTTAACCATGTCTTCATCAGCATACCTGCTTGCAAAAAAACCCACAGCTTTCTCCTCGTTTTGAGTTGCCTGTAACAAAGTTCTTCACAGCATCAGCCCTACCTCAGTGCTGAGTCAGGTGTGGTACCATACATTTTACGGACAGATCTCATGTCATTAAAAACACCCTCTCTATGTATCTGCCACAGCTGTGCAATGGATTTCTCATTCTGAAACAGTGGGACACTGCACTCAACAGTTTTCACTCGGCTCTCACTTAACCCAAATAATGGTGGCTCAATCCCTGACTATAAGTGTCTTTTGGGATTTAAACTGGACTTAGTAAAGATGGTTATACAGTCCATGTTAATAGGGAAGACATTTGCAATTACCTGGCAATGTAGAAACTGCAAATTGATCACAAATTGGAAAACCAAATTCCTACAGCAGGTTTCCTAAAAGATTTTGTAGGATACGTTTGTATATCCTGTGTGTGAGTAGGGTATCTGTATAGCTCATTCTATACAATGGTGTGCTTGCATGAAAAGGCACATTAAAATGCAGGTCCCTTAGCTGACTACTATATATTAGTTGCATTCTTTTGAAAGGTAAAAAAAATGTTCTGATGGTTGTGAAATACTTTTAGAAATGCTTCTGGCAATAACTCATCAGGGATGATGTGATGCCCAGTGAAATACAAACCCAGGATCTACCCAGTTAAACAAATCTGCTATATTTTGTGTTCTATATTTTATGTGTGAAGTTGGCATTAGGATTTATTCATCATTCAAGTAGGATACTAAAAAATACAGAACGTTAGCAGGATTTAGGTGAATAAAGATGTATTCACTGTGGCAAGTTCATCATAAATCACAGCTAACCAGTGGTAGAACTTTCAAAGGCTACTCCTACTTGGAAGCAGGACAGCAGCGATAACTGCATAAGTATGTCCTTTTGGTGCTGCTGGATGTAAAGCAATGCCCTGGGTTTAAAGTTGTTCCAAGGATTATTTCTTTTTTTTTTTCCTAAACCCCCATATCTGATTGTCAAAATATCCTGCAACTGGATTAACCTCAGCAAGCACAGTTTCATGTAACTGTGAAATCTTCTCTTCAAGCCACTTCCTGACTCATTTCTAAAACACATCAATCCAGTGTTTTGTAGGTAGCAAGAATGGTGGAAGCCCCAACATCCTCACAGAGATGCCTAAGTCATTGAGGCTAACGAAGCTACTGAACCAGGTGGAGGAGCTAGCACGCAGTACAGAAGTTGGGGGGTATTGTCAGCAGTGGTAATATCCCCAGACTGACGGCAGAAGACAGTAGTCAGCTGGCCTATCCTGCAAGCACAGCCGTCCTGGAGAGAGAAGGAAGAACAGCAAGAAGCTCCATACTAACAAATGTTAAATAAGAAGTCATTTTTCTATTTATTTGTTAGCTTATATTTTGATGTTAAATGTATTGCAATTTTTTTTTTTTTCCATAAATGTAAAAACGTGTTTATTCTTCAGGTAAGATGAGAATATGTCCTCCACTGAATACAGATGGGCTCTACAACCAGCATATGCCACTTGGTGACTAGAGCAAATCAACATGCAAAGTAAGATATGGAAAAAAATGAATATGCTTAAGACACACCAGGTCAGTACTCAGGGGTTTTAACCTCTGCTGATACAATTGTTAATCAGAATTGTTTACAAACTCTGCCAGATTCTTGGGTTTTGGGGGAATTACAATTAGAACTTCTACTCTGTGAGTGACAGGTACAGTTTACAATTTCCACAGAAGACGGTTGACTCATTGATCACTCTCAAGTACCACCTGTATCACAAACCCTGCTGCTGATTCGGGTACGGAATAACAAGTCAGCAGAAAAGATAATTATGGGCCATGCACAATCAACAGCAGGGAGCTTGTAACACTGACATGTACTCACATGAATTTGGACTCTATTTCCTTTGCCAGGTCTTTCCTCTGCCTAAACTCTCATAACCTGTATTCAAGTTTGAATCCATCACGCACGTACACTGCAACAAAGCTTTGCAGAGCTCCAGGCCAACTTTAACACTACCACCTGAAATTATCTTCTTTGTGCTCCAGCCCATGACCATATGCTTAACCACTTAGAATTACTGCTTCTGTACAAAATGTACTTCTGCATCACCTGCAACACCGAGAGCAGAAAGCTAGGCCCAACTCTAACTTGCGCGACTGCCAGAGACCAGTTGGCAAGCCAGAGCAACCCTGCTAACCAGTCACTGAGCAGCTGCTGGGATATCGTAAGGCATGCAATTCTCACAGTTCAGACACACCTTTGTAGTGAGTAGTAGCCTTTCAATTGTATGAAAGACTGGAGAGTTACACTGCATGCCACCACAGTCTCTAGTCCTCATTCAAGCTGCACTTGGAAGTCAAAAGACATTTTGACTTCATTGTGATTAGCCGGGGAGAAAGGTTAGCAAGATCAGAATGAGAGAGCTGCTGAGACTTAATGGAAAACAAACCTAGCAATAGACTTCACCAGGGCTTTTCTCAACTTTTATTATTTTAATTAATGTCTATTTGAAATTCTTGATAGTATTTTAATTCCTGTGTTGGAATAAACTGAAAAGGACTTAAATGCCAAGTATTTTTCAAATAAATAATTCATAAGATACTTAAAGTGGTTATATTTAAATGACCTCCAAAATAAATTGTAGTAAGTTTTTTATGACAGAAATATATCAGTTTTCAACATGATAATCTCCAAAAGACATGACACAAAAATATTCTGGGAG
This sequence comes from Gymnogyps californianus, assembly GCF_018139145.2. NCBI lineage: Eukaryota > Metazoa > Chordata > Aves > Accipitriformes > Cathartidae > Gymnogyps > Gymnogyps californianus. Next base: position 16,013,480 of record NC_059478.1, on the reverse strand, counting down.
ATTTTTTTTGTGAGCGTTTGCTTAAAATTGGAAGAGGTGATCACAAGAGAAAGAGACACCTTCTCCCCTACACCTAACAGACATGGAAAGACAATCAACTCATGCTGACAAAGACAACACCAATGGGTTCAATCTTGCTGATATTACCAGAAGGAGAAATTTTCTGTTCCTGACTGACTTACACCTCCTCAGGTCATAGTTAGCGTGTGGCACATTCACCTCTACCCATTACTGTAACCAAGTTTAAATACAAGCCCCTGCTCCACCAGCCTGCTTTAAAATGCTTTGACATCTCTTTTACTTTCTCTATTCATTTCCATTCTTTGTTAATCAAACTATGTCTCCAAGTTGCTAACTATAAGAACACTCTTTACTTAATCATGTTAACCCATACCATTACATGAACTGATTTCCCATTTTATCTACCTGCACCCAGGTTAAAACCGCACGTTCTTTCACCCATGTTTGGGCAAGCCAGGCCACAGTCATTCTCTCTTATTTTTACCATATTACGTCTGAGTAGAATTTATGATTTTATCTGAATCACCTTCTGACATTAGCCTTTGGTAGCCATCAGTAAGACTTGATAGCTTAACAGTTATGTGTTTATTAAAAAAACCCACTCATGTGGGAAATGAATTATTTCAACTGGACGTATTCTATATGAGCTTTGATGTAAACAGTAAACGCAGAGTATTCAACAACAGTAGCTTAGAGATTAATCTAATTACAGGCTATTAAAACAGGAGAATATAGCTGATTGCATTTCTAAAACCCTGTACAGACCAGCAACAGTTAACGATGATTTGATGGTTTTCTAGGAGTTTGGAACAAACACTTGGCTTTTAGTCTGAGAGCAATGCTGGACATTTCTGTCTGATGCTTGGGGGATTCAGCCAACTAACAGATACATTTGGTGAAGAATCTCATTCTAGTCATGCCCTCCCTTCCTAATTTCCCTTTTCACTGTTTTGTCGTCTTTGCCTGTTCCTCAGGGAACTGAGTGATTGATAGCCTAATCCAATGACTGTATTACAGCTGCCTCAACTTGGACTCTTTTCCTTATCATTAGCAGTTAGCCTATGGTTAAATTCACAGCTCACTGCTTGGTACAGCCCCTGAGATTTAAGGGTCTGGCCTTTAGAAAATATTTAACATAAAATTGAAATCTTGACATACTGAGAATTCAGTTCTCTGCAAGCCTTCTTTAATTAATCCAATGTATTGTACCATTGTTCTATATGAGGCTGTGACATGGTGAACTGTTACTGAAGCTCACAGAGATGTGTAATTCTAAATTAAACACTCACTTACATGTACCTACACTGCATTTGTTTCCCAAGTACATGTGCATGAATGTGAAAATTTAAATTCAATCTATAACAATAATAAAACACAAACCAGTTACGCTTCAAGAGTAAAGACTTTTCATTCATTTCAAGCTCGGAATGAGCTTTTTTCAAAGTAGGAGGAGGAGAGAACACAGCTTTGTTCAAATGCTGTGTGTAAAGACTCATGCTTTATTCTTTTTCCAGGACTCGTTTAATCTTTTGGTGAATGAAGTCAATTATGATCATTTTTAATCAAGTACAAATGGCACCTGTGCTAAAAGTGTAAAGCGTTTTCTTTGTGGGAAAGAAATTGGCTAAAAAAATATTAAAAGTGGAAAAAATGTGCTTAGTTCTGTGACCTTAACTGTAGAATAATACTTATTTTTAAATAGCTATGGGAAGGATGTAGACCTTGATCTATGCTGTAAAACCTTTGCCCTACTTCCAGTCAGTCGATGAGCTGCAAGCTTCTATGAAAATGGCAGCTGAGTCCCAGATGAAAAATTATGCATCTCATAAACTGCTATTCTGCTGAAATGTCAAGCTATGGCAGGGCTGTACCTCAAACTCAGCACTTGGCATTTTCCTTCTGTCTGCTTTGTTGCCATGAAGCAAACATGAACAGTGAGGATTTGTGTAGGGCAGGTAGCAGGCGAGCTCCCTGTCAAAAATCTATTATTAGGGCTCTGATCTCTCCTGCACAGACCAGTGACGGCAGAACACTAAGAGAAATCAGACTGCTGCAAGGACACGATGGAAAACAGAGGACTCTTTGTGAATCCTGACATAATATATGCAAATAAGGGCTTTTAATGGTTAAGCTACATTTAACAGAAATAATAAAACAAAATTAAAATTGTACTACGACATATATTTGTTTTTTACTCCTATCCACACTGTTTTATAAACATATGTTAATGTAAATAATCTTTAACTCTCAGTAAATATTTATACTAAACAGAAGTGCCTATGCATATCTACATTTTGTTTTGTTTCCAGTGATGGGCAGCTTTTCATTCATTTCTATTGACCAAAATCCACACTGCACAGTCACTCAGAGAACTGTGATTAGGAAAGTGAATGCTCTTGGGTTTTTTTTTCACTTTTCTTTTAATGATGTGTCATAAAACTAAAATTAAAAGGCAACCCTTATTATTATAACTTCAACTTTTCCTCTTTCAAAATAATTCATACATTTCAGATTAGAATATATGCCCCTATTAATAATGTCAATTATTCATATAATGTATACATTTTAATTTAATGAAATAACACCTGCAAAGCATTCCCTTAAAGGTCACAATTGCTGTCTGACAGTGTTTTTTTGTAAAAACAGACAGCTCCACTAACTTACTTCAAAAGTGACTAAAATTAACTGCCTCTGCTGGTTTCCAACAATTATACATTCCCACATTTAATGACTGAATCTGCTATCTAGGTATATTCCTTCTGACATCCCTTGTGGTCAGCTATGAAGTTATAACACACAACTTTCTGAATCTCTCTTGTTCTGGAAAACATACAAACATATGTAGTTGAACATGCTGTACAATATATTCGTGCAAATAATGCCAAAATACTACACAATGTAATAATTGGACAAAGCAATAACAGCACATAGACATGAGGTGTTTGAACTACTACTGTAAAATACTGCAATATTTTTGCAAGAAAGCATTAAAAGGACACATAGGGAGTGCACCGTAGAGAGATTTGCTTTTAACCTAAGTTTTTTGCTAAGTCCAGTGTATGGTTTTATAAATTTGTCCCCTAAGGATCTGGCTTCCAGACAAAAAACAAAGAAACAAACAGATGACAAAGAACAAAAAAATATGGAAATTCAAACAGAAGTTCTGCTCTATTTTGCCTGCAATAGATATCCTATTGTGCTGCAATGTGATGTGTTTTATAAAACACATCTGGAATATGGAGGCACAGTATGAAAGCTCATGAAAAAACTTTACTTTTTTTTTAATTCTAAAATATATTTAAAGGAAACAAATCTTAGGGAAGCATGTAGCTGCTGACAGTATATTAACATTTCTCTGGGAAACCTGGCATCTTATTCTAGTATCTATAAAATACACATTTTAAACATAACTTATACAGACTAAAACATCTCTTTCAGAGCCAGAGGTCATTATTCTTTGTGAGGATAAAAAAAACGAGCATTAGCTTCTTTTTAAGGAACTCTGCATTGCACATGTATAGCAGGAACTCGGTGTAAAATCTCATGTATTGTATGTTCTCAAACCTGAAATACTGCTGGATCAATTCTAAAAGCTCCTTAATGGAAATCAAACTATGTCTCTAATCCTGCAAACACATACAATAGTTATACAGTTTGGGAAGCCATATCTTAATTCCAGTATTTTTCTTTCATCATAAGGGCTTATTTCCTTAACTATATTTTAGAGGCTTCATTAGGACATTTACACTTTTTGAGTAATGGGCAGTTCCTGGAAACTTATAAAAAATGGATGAAGACTGGGATCCTCTAAGCACAACGTCCTCTCACGTAACAGGGCTACAGAAATCCGTAGGGCTACCATAGACCTTGGGCTCAATTGAGGCTCCATGGTGCCAATTAGAAATGAATTTTCTTTAGGAAACAATAATTTGTCAAAATTAAAGTGAAAATTTTCCTGCAAATATTTTTTGGCACCAGGATAGAGGTAGAAGGTGAAGAAAAACCAGAGAGATTTTACAATGCTCACTAGTCGGAGGGTAAACTTGGAATCCAGGGGACCCAGCTGGGACCCGGGCTCACACCTGGGACTTAAACCTGGCTCTCCCAAGTCAGGCTCATGGGCAGGTCAGCAGGCTGTGCTAGTATGAGTGTGTATCCTGTGAGAGCTGTTTCACTCTGTATTAATAATTCAATATTTGCAGGGAAGTGGAGAAGAGAGAGAGACTAATCCTACAGTCTAGTAGTCAAACATCCACCTGGGATACTGGGATCCTTCCCTGTCAAAACCACCCAACAAACAGGAGGGTAGGAAGGAGGAAACAGCGATGCCTCTTACAGCTTAGCAATTTTCAGCTGATCAAATTAGATCAAAACAGGAAGGTCACTGCCCGAGCACTGGCTAGGAAGAAAACACTGACTGTGACAACTCAAAGCTAAATGGGGGTTTTAAAGTAATCTCATTAAGTCTCTCCTTCTTTGAAAGACTTAAAAAAAAATAGTTTAAAAAACCAGAGACATAAGTCTGTTCTCAAAACATCTCAGGATCTGGCAATGATGTTAATAAACTTTTTTTATTATTATTTTTACATATGTTAGACAAACCATAGGAAACTACCTGTCATTTAGTAATTTAAAAGGAATTAAAAAGAAATTCCCTTTTCAATGTCTCTCTTTTCTGGAAAAATGAATGACGATCCTCCTGCATATAGCTGCTTCCGCACAAGGCAGACAAGAAGAGAAGGGAAGACAAGGCCAAGGGGAAGTCGTATACGGAAAACATTTCTTCAGTACATGGCCATGCAGGAGCACATTTTTGAACAGTGGAGGACAGGGAAGACTGTAAGTCAAAATGTCAGGCTGCTGCTAGTCCAGGGCATTAACATACTTTATTTGCTCTTTGACGGAAACCTTCATCAAACTCAGAGGAGTGAGTTTGCACTCACCTGGAGAAGGCAATCCGCACTGTGTTAAGAAACGTGTGGACATAGTGAATTTCTAAACCACTGATGAACAGCTGTCCTTTAAGTGAACGACTTCCTTGCAACGTGATCCGGTCCCTGCCACCGGGCTGCAGAGCTTCCCGGGCCGCGCTGCCAGCCCGCTGGCCCCCTCAGCACGTGCTGCCGCCCCAGCTGCCACGGGGCGCCATGAAGTGCCTTCCTCCCCTCAGGCCCTGCCGGCTGGTGGGGGGGAGCCAGGCCTGAGCTTTCAGCACAGCCCTTCAGCAAGCAGAGACAGGGGCTGGCCTGCGGCCTTATTTCGGGGTGCAAAGTGCTGACTTTCACGTTTTGAGCTGCGGTGGCTTACCTCCAGCTTTCTGCTGGCCTCCTCCTCTCCCACACTGCAGCCCTCCACCGAGGCACGGGGCTCCTTCAGCTCTCAGGGGAGCAAATGGAAACGCAGAGTGCAGAGGACAGGGCACGTTTCTCTACGCGACATCAAGGGAGGCATGTGTCCCTGCTGCTGACGGTGGACCCTAAGCACAGGAGCTTCTGCTTTTCACTCTCTGAAGCAAAAGCACCCTTTCAGACAGAGCAACCCCTATACTAGAAGGCAATGCTACTGGAGATGGAGAGAGTTTCCTGTGATTTATGTGTAAAGAGAAGGGGAAAAAACATAAGCAAGCCCAGACTGATCTAAAATCCATTTAATCCAGCACTCCAGAAATACTCCATTGCGAGCAGTTCCTCACCAGCTGGGTGATGCTGAGGGTCACCAGCTTTGAGCCTAGGTATGTTTCAGACCTCACCAGCACACCTGACTGAGGGGACTCTGTGCTGAGACCTCCACAGGGCTGGGGGCCAGCTCCCACCCCACCCACGGTCACGCAGCACCATGAGCACTACACCCCGCGGGACAGAGACTCCTGCTGCACTTAGTGTATCTCTGTGCCAAGCGAGCATCATTTCTAGTCCAGAAAAGAACTAAAATCTGTGCAACTGGAAAAAATCCAGAAAGCGAGATACAGCTCAGCTATGCGCTGTATCTGCTCTAGGTTTGTGCACTAGAGAACATGATAAACCAGCTGTGCTTTGGTAAAACACACAGAAAATGGACCAGTCTTATTGCTTCTATAATAGCACTGGCTTTCACTTAAAAAATTAATTCTCTCTTGAGAGGAATTATTTGAAAAAACAACAAAAACTTACTGACTCAGTAAGTTATCAGTTTATTATCAGATAATAAAATAGAACAAGAAGTTTAAGCACATCAAAATCAAAAACCAATACTTTACACTATGAAGCGACTTTCATGCCAGGACCACAGAGCACTTCCCAACAAGCCTGTAGGCATGTAAGTGGTGTTACTGCCATTTCACAGACAGGAGAAATAAAGCACGGAAAGGTCAAGTGTCTGGCCGCAGGCCACACGGCTCAGCCCTGGCACGGCCGGGAACAGATCTCAGAAGTATGGCCACCCTGCCCCTCGCTCTGACAAGATGACATGCTCTCCCACTTTTTGTCTTCTTGTAAGCATGCTAGCTCTCTTGATTCAAAATTGCTTTCCTGCTTTCGTAAATTTGTATACTGCTATGCTCTGATTGCTGAGCAGAAAGTATTGCAGTGTGTTGCAGAGCCTATTGACTTTATTGGCTCTGTGGCTTTCTTTTGTGCAATGGGTTGTGGGATTGGGACCTAGTGATGCCAATTATCAGCAAGAAACCTTTATATATTTGTCTGTAACAATATGCTCTTTCAAAACATAATAAATTGACAGCACTTCCAGCGGTTTTTGTATTTTTTAAATAACCAGATTTGCGTCATAGGTAATGGAGCATCCTAAAATGACATTTTCTATCTCCTCTGATACATGTAAAACTTCAGGAAAAAAAATACATTTTTATACTTACACACATACACACAGATATATAAAAATAAAATAAACAAAGAACTTTTTCTCAGGTCCCACTTATGACAGAATTATAAACCACAGAAATGCTGGTACGTCCTCCCTTATAGCTGAGCATCCAGGTGCCACTGTAATTTACGCTACATACACGTTTCAAATTTGTGACATGAGACACACTTTTCATAATGCAGTCATTTTATAGATTTTATTAGACAGACTTATGGTAGGAAGGAATATTCAGAAATTGCAACTTAAATGAGAAAATGTGAATGGTGTTACTTATATAAAATACTACTGCAATAGTTCTTTTATTAATTTTTAATGCACAGCACCCACTGTGACCTCCTTTATTCTTTTCCTGTCAACATGGCAGGCTAGAGAAATTGAAATGGGCTATAGCTGTTCTCTTCTTGTTCCACTCTTCCTCCAATTTTGCATAACATTAAAATATAACATCTTATTGGACTGTCACTGTGGAATAATCATTATGCAATAGGCATAATGATTTTTTCTGATTGGTATCTCTTCCTTACTTTTCAGTGTTCTCTAAAAAATTCCGAATTCCATGTAGTTATCTAAGGCAATAAGGCAATTTTCCACTGAATACACTCGTCTGAATCAAAGTTTGTTTAAAAGTTATCTTTTGCTGCATTTCTTACAGTTCTCTAAGGATAACACCAGTCACATAAAATAAAGCATTTTTTGCCTGTCTGGTCTCCTCTGATTATGTTTTTGGGTAACGAGGTAGGAGGCGGGTCCGATAAAATAGTGTTTGCCTCTATCAGGAGGATGCCATTACTTCTGTTATGTATATTTACTGCTACCTCTATCACCAAGGAGACTAATCTCCATACCAGTAAAGTCAAGAAGCTCACAGTATTGTCTTTGCAGGGCCAAGTTCATGTTGTCACAGCAAGAGAGTGCACAGGGTCAATAGATTAATACATTAGTGTGCACAGGCATTGAACTGGAGTGTAAAAGTTTTGCTGCGGGTTTTAAAATTAAACTGTGAAGCAGGACTTGAAAATATGGCCTACACGAGATAAGTCTTGTATATCTCAAGGAATAGGCTACAAAAATACACATATATTTGCCTAATACAGTCTATCATTTTTACCACAGTGGGAAGAGGATGAAATAACCTCCTTGGAAGAGATGCACTCGGTGGGAAGGAGGGAGGAAGGCTGGAGTTCGGGCTATGAAACATACACTGCATTTGGATTGTTGATATTTCCCCCTGCGATGCCCTTTCATTAGCCTCTGTCTAGCGTGGGGACTGACAATTGTGACAGAATGAAAAATTTGAGGAAAAGTGAGGGTCACGAGAGAAGAGATTTCCTTCCCTCTCCAGTGACCCTATCACAGTATTCTGATGCAGCGCTTTACCATTAAGGAAAGGGCAACCCAAGAGCCTTCACACTTAATCTGTTCCATCTGTCATGACTATTAGAAACATTGACCAGCAGTGAGCTTTAAGGACTCGGTGCGACTGCAGACATGATATTCTAGCCCACTACAAGGACCTCCTGATGTTCTGAAAGCCTCCAAGGAAGTACCATGCATCAAAAAGGGCAACACCTACCTGACATGCCACCATATGTGGTCCTCAGTCCTCCACCAACTGCTGGCCAAGGTGTGCTGTCTGCTTTCAGTCCCATCAGTCCTGACACAGTGTTGGTGGCTGTAACACCATCTGCGCCACCTGTGAAAGAAAGGGTCAGTCACTTTCTGTTAAATCACATATATAAGAACAAGAGAGGAAAAAATACAACAGAAAAACTGTGAAACTGCAAAATAACTAGAAATTCAAATAAACAGCTGAAGACAGAAAGCAACAACCTGTAAGGCGATGCACAGAAGGGTCCTTAAGACCAATCCTGGGCTAGATAAATTTAACACTAGCTTCAAGGCAGTCTGCATCAGCTGAAAGAGCTGTAAGAGCTATAAGACAGCACGTGGGAAACACTGGGGCTGACAGGCAGATCTCTGCCCTTCAGCTGTGTGGGACAGAACCTGCTAACAGTGGTTGTTCAACACCTGGAGGTGCCCCAGCACAGGGGTCACCTCCTCCAAGCTTGCGAGGAGCAAGACGAAATGGACAACGTGACAGAGAAACGATGACCATGGTTCTAAGTGATGGATTAATACATCTACTTGGAAACATAATTTCCTGCCATGTTGTACTTTAAGCTCTAAGGAAAAAAAATAAATATATATATACACTTTCAAATGGTGTATTTCTGTTTTATCAGGACACATACCATTTTCACTACTAAAGGTAGGAGTATGGGAATTTACAGTGGTATGGTAAATGCATAAATATGATAGAAACAGGAGCGTGCAGACACACACACAAACATGTGATTCATTGTTAACAGTCTAATATAGTTCTCTTGATATATTGCTATATTCTAGAAGTATGGACAAAATTAGGAAGCCTTTAATCACTGTGCTTATCCTAAATACATCAGATAAACTATCTTCATATTAGTTTCTGCTGTTATTTGTTATCATTCTAGCAACTCCCCTATCTTCCCCCATCCAGCACATCCAGCTTGTGCACTATAGTTACCTTCCTGCGCAGCCATCGCAATATTCACAATATCAGTGACATTTGGGGTCAGCTTGGCAAAGAAAGGAACCTGAACAGCTTGTCTAACCCAGCGACAGATGTTCCGTACCAGCTCTGGATCCTGTTCAAATAGGTCAGATAAATATAGAACATAATTAAAAGTAATACGAACAAAAGGTATATCAAGGAAATAGAAAACTTTGCTGTAAGTGGCTATACTGTGATTTTGTGAAATTACACATCAGGACTGAACCTCGTCTCATTAGTTAACTTATTTCAGACGCACCAAGTAACTGCAAATCCATTACAGAAAGGTTAGTTCATGAAAAAAGGAAAATTTGCTTTTTTTTTCCAAAAGACAAAGATATCACAAAATGTTCCCTTCCCAGAGAGCAGAAAATGTCATTTTGGATGACAGAGACTTTCTTTACCCATTTATTTTAAAAATTACTTTTCAGTCTTAATGACTCACTCTATGTAAGGTATATTGAAAATAACCAGTACCCTATAAAATAACGTGAACCTGAAGCATTGGCTGATCATGCCTTGATCAGAACAACAAGGATGAGTCGAGGTTGCAGGGCTATCAGAATGCAATTCAGCATTTTTGAACTCTCCTCTGACTTCAGAGAATAACTTGGCATTGCCATACTGTAAATGCAAGATCAAAATCTTCTGTGTTAAAGCCGGAAATCGAACTCTTCAAGTGTTGGCTTTTCCTGATTTCCAGGCATTTACTTCCCTTATGGAATACATCTCATGCAGACAGTAATCAACTATCCTTTCCATTGAAAACAGCTCAGTGGAACTAACATTCTGCGTCTAGCACATATAATGGTTATTGTTCAATATAACCCTTAGGGTACGGGTTCTTGGTTTTTTCTGTTGGCTATCGATAATGCTTTTCAACAAATACCTTAAAATTTGCAATAATGCTGCATGTAGAACATGGTGCGTGATCTGGTTAAAAATTGAATGGTGCTAGTACAAGATTTAGTACAAGTATAACCTGTGGGTAGGCTAATTGGTATCGCAGCAATTATTTACATTTACTAAATCTTTATCACGCTCTCAGATAATTAAGTCTGTCATATATGAATAATTTTCTCCCATTTGGTTATTGTAAAAACTCAGAAAGCTGCATTGCTGTGTAGTAACTGAAAATGGGATGAGCCTAAATGAAGTTTAGTTTTAAGCAATCCAGTGGATGCCAACGTTGTCAGTCTAGCGAACACACAGGAAATATCCCCTTGTTGTTCTTTCTTTTTACACCAATGGTTAAATACAAACAAAAAAACCCCACAGGCTGTGTTCCTAGAAAGTACACAGTGCTCGACATGAATAGTAAAACCCTGAGACTGAGACTTAGCTGTGCCATTCCAATAAAAATGGTGATCTCCCCGTCCATGCAGCTTCCATGAAATATGTATGAACGCTGCACTGGCAGTATGAAAGTAGTTGCATCTTTGACTTTCATTTCTGTTTTGAATTTCCTTGAGGCCCAACGCAGAAATGAGAGACCCTCTAGAAGACATGAATTGTATATCCTTTATGTTAATTCTTCTCCTTAGAAATCCTTGCAATAATGTTCAGGATGTTAGCACCACATAACTCATTATGCTGACTTCATCGTGCTTATAGTGCTGCCATAAAAATTCTTACTCCAACACACATTAACACTTTAAAAAAATACAATTATTTTAATCCACATCGAATAACTTCTTGGGAGATCTCTTTCGTTCAAATAAACCCAATTTCCATCCTACCTAAGACAATTTAACTAATTTGTCTTTCTTAATAAATAATAATTTGACTTTTTTTTTCCCCAAAGTAAAGACCTTCATTTTCCATCAGTTCTGCTTCTCCCACATCAAGATTAATGCAACGAAAGCAATGGAAGGATCTTCAATTTCTCAAGCTAGTAAACAGTTTAAATATCTGATTGCACAGCACATGTTTAGACAAAGCCCTTTTGAAAGGCTCACTTGTATCAGTCTTGGAAACCTGCCCATTTTCAGTACCCATAATACCACAGCTAACTTAATAGGAAAATAATTTGAAAACTCAACTGAAGGAGCTGAAATCTCTGATTTTACTTCACTTAATATTCCAAGGAAAAAATAGGAATGTTTAGTGAGGAAACATGGAAACAATGAACAAAAAGTTAACACAGTGCTTTGCTGCATAGTGAGACAGTCACCGATAGGAATTGGGAAGGTGTTGAATTTTATACAAAAAATTAGAATTTCCATTAAATTTGACAATTTTGGATTGAAACAGGTATTTCTAAAGCTGATTTTTTTCCCCATAATCTTTTATCTAATTTATTTGCTCATTAAATAAATATCATATAAAGATAATGCTGGATACCTTAAAAAAAATTACTGTTTACCCTTGCGCCACCCCCAAAACACACACACACACACACACACACGGCAGATCTCCCTGCTTCCCTTTTCGGTGCGAGTCCTACAGTGGAGCTGTACTGGAGCATCCAGCTGATCCACGCTCCCGCCCTCCTCCCCCTCCGCCTCCCTCTGCTCTGCCTCCAGCCCCCTCCCGCTCAGACTCCTCCTAGTGCAGCGGCCAACATCAGGGAGCCACCTGAGCCCGTCCCCTCTCCCCTCGCTGTAGTGACATCGCAAGCGTCCAGTGGCCGCAGCCACTACTTGCCTGAGCTTCCCTGCTGCCAGAGGATTTCTATGCCATGAAGTCACTGCTTGAGAATACCAGAGCTTTTATGCTCTACAGACAACTAACATCTTCTCAAAGAGGAATAATATCCCCACCTGTTTTTATCTGTAACACCACATTTTCTTCTTTAGAACATTAAGAAAAAGTTATGAATTCATTTATAAAATTCATAATTTCCTACTATATTTGCACTGAGGACTTGGAAAAATGCATCATATGTCATCAGATGGTTGAAAATAGAAGATATTCATGTCACTGGACAGCTAATTCTCATGCGAAATGAATGAACTGCATTTATATAGTCCAGGGGAAGTTCACTGGATGGTGTACAGCCTCTCCATGGAAGTTTGCCTTTGGACTGAGAACAATTTGCAGAGGTCACAAAAGAACACAACTTTTGAGAAAGATTTAAGTGATGAGAAATAGAGAATTCACTTCTAAGTGACTAAAGAAATTATCCCAATTTGAAATGCAATTCAAAACTTAAGATTTCTGGGAATATTAATTTATCATAGTCAGCAAAGTTTTAAACGCAGGTGCAAATTTAACAAGGTGAGCAGCCTGGTACCAAAACCTAATTTTAAGAGGCTATGTACAGGCTTCATTTTGTCTAATTTATTTTGCTGATTCAGGGCCTCCCATCTACTTGGATTTCTGAAAGATTGACCCCAATTTACAAATTGCATTCACTGATTCTTACTGATTCTTAGCAGAGGGTGGATTTATAAAGCATTCAAGGATGAGCATATAACTTGTAAAACAATTAATCTTGAGGCCCGTAAATCACGTTACAAAAAATACCCGTCACTGCTAATGCAACATAAATAGCTTTTTTTACCTCAATCCAACTTTATGAAAGTGTCTGCAGCTTTTATCATTGATAAAGTGGTTTATGAAGCCTGCATAGTTAAGAAATACTTTCTAAATGGCTTGATATGTAAAATCTTATTAGCTGTAAAAACAGCTGGGCATTTACATTTGCAAAATCAACAATTATGAACTAACTAAAATATTATTCTGCTTAATGTAGTACAGGATTTTAATGCTTTTGGTCGAAAGTCTACCACGTTGCTATAAATTATCTTCTTCTATTACACATAACTAGGTTTGTTGGTTCTCTCATTAATGATGATACAGTGTGATTGTCACAGAATGTGTAGCATAATTTTGCGCTGTGTGTCAATCCAGAAGAATGAACAAATGCTTCAATGGACTGTAACATCCGTTGGTAGCACACTTCATTTATCTGCTGTATTTTTTTTTTTTTAAACAAACACCATCTAAATAAAAGCTTGGTGAAATTATCATCAGCTAAAACATAATATTGATTCATGCACTGTACCTACAGGAATCTGTTGGTAATTTAATACCATATAAAGTCTTTTTTGGTATGAGACGTACATCAGTGTGTCTTCTGTCTTCCTGTTCTTAATCAAATATTGCTTGTTTATTCCAAAGGCACAGGAGATTTGAATGTTACAGGGGTTGTCTTTTTACTTCCCTAAGCAGCAGTACAGAATCATTTTTCCTGAATATTCATTATAGCCTTGGGCTAGATGGAGCTTTTAATCCTAACTACTCATTGCCAATGGGTAGATATACTAGAGGAAAAACAACTATTCACCTTTTTTTCTAAATGATCACATGATAAGCTTAACTACAACCATAACTATAAGTCCTTAGAAATTAAAGCAGCAAGTTGTCTATTGATTGCATTTGGCATTGGTAATGAGATGAATCCCACCTCCTATCACCCCCAGGGTAGATACATCCTGCATGTTTAAAAAGGAGTGTGAAAATGCTGTGCATAGAGTAGGTCACCTCTCCTTGTGTTTCATGGAAAGAAACAAAACCACGAAGAGATTACCACAGAAATGTCTGGCTGTAGATTTTCAGAAATTTTGGGAATTTTTACTATGACCTATTTTCAGTGTTCTTGCAGGGTCCTCATTTTTACACTATCCTGTTACTGCACAATCTTTACACTGTATCCAGAATGCCTCTCTGAGGTAGGGAAGTACTATTATACCTGTTTAATAAATGGAGAGAGGAGAGTCAGATAGACTGAGGTGCACCTCCTCAAACTCACCTTGGTTTGGTGCCCAGTTTTTACTAAGTCTTTTGCATAAGGATCTGAAAAGGTTTGTCTGGCAGAAAACTGCACTTGATTCTTCAGAACACCTTAAACCATGAGATACTTTCCACATTAACAAAAGAAATATTTTTAATACTTGAACTTAATCAGCTTTTCAGAGTATTTGAATAATGCAAAAGATAGAAATACAACTACTTTAGGGTAACGAACATCCTTTTCTTAACTATGCAAACAGTCCTTGGGAAGCACATATGTGTGAGTGCATGTACATATGTATGTGTACATATATAAAGAATACAAATGTCAGTCTGAAAGATGTCATAAAAATAAACCTGTTACAGAATTTCCCCCAAGAACTTCAGAAGGAAGGTTACCACTCAGTAGAGCACATCAGCTGATCTTGTCTAATTAGTGCTACAGAAAATGGACCATACCATGCAATCTTCAGTCCATCCCCGATTACTATAATGGTGGCAGTTCTGTCTGACTAAGAACAGGGTAAGGACCTTTGCAGTTGTGGAAAGTATAAAAACATAACTCTTCTCAGACAGAATCCTGAATTTACCTGTGTATGAAGGCTTTCTTACATAGGACTACTGGAGTTATCATTACAGGTCATGCTGATAATTTGTGCAAGTTCATTATCCTGACTGTGATGACGGGAAGTTCTAGATGGCACAGAGAATGTTGCAAGATCCATTAGGACCTTGCATATAAAGTCCTTAAATCTCATCTATCACTGACTACAATGACCTAAACAACAAAGTTTCAGAAATTAAAATACTTTATTCTATTTAATGCAAGCATAAGTGTGATCTTCCTCATAAAGCTCAAGTCTTTCATGGACACAAAACTATTCTCATATATATCTCTTGCCAATGAGTTTCATGGCCAAATCATGCATTATGTCAATGTGTTTGCAATTTTAAATACTGACACTAAGTTACAGAGGACTTACTTTGTCTTTGTATTAATTTAACACACGTGAACCTGACATAGGATTTCTTATATACGGTTAGTAGGCAAGTGGCACCAAAAGTCCCTCATGAGCACATTCTTCTGGTGACAGATTTTCTTTCTGTACTGGCTCTTCAGAAAAAAATCTTGTAGCCCCCTTAGATCTATTACCATTGGAGGAATTTTTTATATGAAAAAATGTTCTACAGTTAACTTCCTCATTCTGCACGTAGATACATATTCCAAAATAGTATTGATAGCTATGGGAAAAGGAGGGAGTGCTTTGATGTTCAGGAATGATGTAGACTAAGAAAAACTTTATAAGTGAGAATTTGCAAGATTTGGCTTTTAAATTTAATTCATTTACTATTCTCACTTTACTGTTTCATTCAACAATAGTCTACAAGGGAAGAGTTAAACCTATCCTCAGTCAAATTGCTGTCTGAGAGCCCACGAGGACTCAAATGCACCCTCATCTGAAAAGCAAGAAAGGAGAAAAGAATCTTTCACTGTCCGCAGATAACCCCCATGCAACAGGCAGACTTTCTTCTGGGCCATGCTACCCTTTCCTTGTCAACATTAAAGCGGCACTACCTGCCATGACCTGCAGTGTGGGCAGGCAGGGGCAGGATACATTTGGAGCAGCTTTAGAAAGTGAGTAATGATCCTTTCTATAGATTCCTCACCTATTCAATCCACTCCACCAGCTCAACCTGTAGGTCTGGATCTGCATCTTTTACAGAGAACCCACAGATGTTCTGAGGACTTAGCCTTATAAGCTGTTAGTTTAAATGCTTTTTATATGTGTCTGTCACGTATTTCTTTTCCAGATCAAACATGGATCCAGAAATCCATTAGGAAATCAGAATTAAAAAAAAAAAAAAAAATCAAAATTTCTCTCTGTGCGTGAAGAGCTACTCTTTTGCTATTCCTTCAAACGTGAAGTAAAAGTATGGGAATTTCAGCTTAAAGCATTGCAAACTAGTATCTTTAGCATTCACCTCTTTTTTTTTATATTACTATTGATCATTTCCACAGCTATCTTTTCTCCCTCCTCCTATGAGATGTCCAACATTGCCTTCATAAAACTGTCTATCTCTAAACCTACCCAAAATTTCCACAGTACCTAAATATAGAATTGCAGTTAATCACTATAGCAAAAATGACACCATTTCCAAATCTCATGGTTAATTTTACTGTCTTCTTACATCCTAGAAAGGGGCAGTTTACGTTGTGCATTTGTCCCATTTCAAACTTAATTAAAGGTAACAATTTGTTTAAAGCCTGTCAAATTAAGGGAAGGATTTCCCAGGATAGAAGACGAATAACTCTCTACTTCTTATCTGGAGTAAAAAATGCTTCCTCATTTCTCAGGAAATTTGACAGCTTTTGGTCAACATCTGTTGACTGCAGTTGTCAAAAAGAAAGAAATGAGGCAGTTTAACCTAAGGCAGGAAAAACAGTTTTCACAGTTGTATGTGAAGCTATCTATATATATTAGGAAAATTTTCAAAAAATGCCTAAATGACTTCAGAGGCTTTGGGTCAGCCTGGTCAACCCCACAAAAATGTAGCTGCTGGATGAGAGCTTATATCCTTCTGGCTAGGATCTATGATATGATATGATGTGAAACCAACGCCACAAAATAAACTTTTAGAGATAACGACATTACGTGAATCCAGGACTCTTTTTCAGCCAATATTGTATTGCCTTTTGGCGTGAGAGCCAAAGTGTACTGAAGGTAGTAGAAGCCTTTTCCATTAGTTTAGCAAAAAAAAAAAATTACCTCAAAATCTCATTAGATGTATTCAATAAAATGGTACAGGAAAATCCTATTCAGGATAAAAATTCAAAAACATCCATAAATGGCTAATTTCATATCTTGTTCTGGGAGGATGAAAATGTTTCATTCCAGTTTAGGCCTTCAGCTTTTATTAATTAACTTGCATGTTGAAACAAGAGGTCTTTTCAATACGAAGAGAGGTTGTAGGGGATTTTTTTTTCGGAAGAATTTCTAAAAGATCAGAGATTCATACGAGAAGAATTAAGCAATGTCCTCATAGTTACCATTTAGCTACACTACCATAGCAACAATATGTACTGTGACTATTGCTCACTAGTTTAATTCAAGGATATACTTATTTTCTACTCTCTTACATACTCTAAAATGCTCCTTTCTTTTAAAAAAATCTTTTAAAAGAAGTCTGCTGGGTAAATTAAGACATTTATGTTATTTCTACATAGTAAGTTCTCTTTATAATTTGAACAAAACCTGTAATATTTTTAAACTGAAGAGATATCATATGGTTTATATAACTAAGCATGTATTACTGGTGAAACAAGCACATTTTTGCTTACAAAATACTGCAGATTAAGATGTAGAAGTATAGCTTAGAAAATTCCCATTAGCTTTTACGGACTACATTCTTTCTTTTTGTTATAGTCCTTTCACTCAGGCAAAAACATTACTACTTGAAGACCACGTAAAGACTATATTTATATTTTTTATTTTAATTTTTTTTTTTAAATATTTATAAGGAGTAATGACTCCCAATTTATAGATGTTTTTGCCAAAGTAAAAATCTAAGCAAGAGCCTAGAGACTTGATTCAACTTTTTTTTTCTATTTTCTGTGGTAAATTATAAGAACTAAAAAACCCCTGCCATCTAGCTCCACTCTTAGATGCTAGGACTTTATTACTTTAAAGTAAAGCCGCAAGCATGGTGTCATGATTTGATCAGCTGCTCTTCAGAGCAGTCACTGCAAGTTCCACTTGGGGGAGCCTAATTGAGATTCTCCTTTTTTTCCAGTGATACCAATGTGTCACTGGACAAAATAAAGTCACTCTGGATTAGGTCCAGGCTTTGGTCATGGCTGAGCTGAAAAGTCAAAGCTCTGAGACCCTGTCTATACTGGGAGAGATAATAGCAGGTATTGAGAAAAGCCAACATGAGACGATGACACTACTGTGGTTCCTACTTCTCAGAGTTAGGCTACTTTGAAAAACTAAAAAAAAAATTACTGCACTTAAAAAACCGGAACTTTAAATTTAACAGTGTTTAACCAAATGAACCTTAAAAGACTCATAAAAGGTTTTGATAGAATCAGAATTTCAATAGATTTCAATTTTAGCAGATCCTCATCTCCGTCTTCTTTCTTACTCTCATTTGGTATCGCCATCACCATTTCTCCCTTCTCCAGCTCTACAATTAGAACCTTTGAAAGATGTTAAAAGCATAAGACAAATAGCCTTTGATCACCTCTCTCTATTCCAAATGAAAAAATGGGAACAATAAGTTGTTACAGCGTTTCCTTATTGTAGTACACTACTGGAGCTGCACAAATGAACGATGCTTAATAGTATGTTTAAAAAAACGCAAAAAACCAAAAAAACAAACAAAAAAACCCACTCCAAAGCTTTTTAACATACCTCCTCTAATAGCTGCCAATATTAACATAGGTCAGTATCCAAACTCAAGAATACGTTTATCAAAGTGCTGTGTGGGAGATCCACTTTGGATACCTTATTAGCAGCATGGCACTCCTACACCCCTTCTTTGATAATGTAGCACCTCATGACTGAAAAGATAACCAACGTGAAGACAAGGTAAAAAACTAGCTGGAAATTTTTGACTGACCAGTAGACAAAGTACAAAACATAGATTTGTGTTGGGAGTTAGAGCAACGACAAGAGGGATGTCAAGATCAAGCACAACTGAGACTTTAAAGGTTTGTGGCTGTCTTTAGTCAGCTTTGCAATTACTCCCGTTTCAGATCACATAAAAGCTTTTTGTTTTCCTTTGCTTTTATGTTTTTCCTTATTCCAAATTTGTTTGTTTTTTGTTTTTTTTTTAAATTTAAAATGTTAATCTAAGCAACCAGAAGAAACACCACTGTCAGAAAACTTTGTACTTTTAAAATTAACTATATGGCTTTTTTTTAAATTGTTATAGTTATCTTATATGATGGGAAAAGCTCTCCTTATGTTTCATTGAGATAGTTCAGTTAAAACTGTAGTAATCACTATTTACAGCTATTGATTTTAATGCAACATTAAAGGAGTCAGACACAACCATTATTTTCTTTGGTTGTCAGAATAAAGGTTAATAACAGTTGCCCTGAAAGGGTGAAGCATGGATTGCCAGTTTAAATTAGCAAATTATTTGTTCCGATACCAATTGGACCTAAAGATACCAAGTAAAAACTGTGAAACTGCACATTTACATTTTATAAACTTCTTGGAGATACTAACTGGAAAGATTTATTTAGCAACAGCATTGGTATATGTAAAGTGTTGACTAATAAAAATGCCTTTTTACCCCTGACAGAACAAAATATTTTATCTTGGTTGTTTCTAGCCAACCAAAATAATGTTTCTCATATCACTGTAAAAAAGTGGTCCGCAGCATGATCAAACAACATTTCAGCTCTTTAGTTCACACAGAGGTTACCTGCTATAAGGAATAAAGGTTTGATTAGGTTTACATCATACATGTTATATTTTAAAGGGAAGCATAGAACTCGAATATATGAGTGCTGCAGCTACAAATAGCTTTTTCTTGTGGTCAGGTAGGCACAGTCACAAGGCTCTCAGTCCTTTCCTATAACAAAAAGGCAGAAAATACCAAATAATTGAGGAAACCATAAACCTCTGAAACCACCAAACTAAGGAATTTAAAACCTATGCTCTAAGAAGGACTTCTCACTCAGTTTTAAAATGATCATCATATGGGCCTGTAATCAGATTTGGTCTACTGTGAAGAGCAAGCCTCCCAGTGCACTGACTAACTTTACTAGGAGGTGAGGCAAAATTAAAAAAGTATGAGCCTAGTCCTGAAAATTCTTGTGTGGCAGTTCAGAGACTAGTTAACACATTGTTAATTAACTTTATCAATGGTGGCATAAAACTGAAACCATAGAAAGAAAAAGTTATTAATGTGCACTGCATAGTTAACTTGTATTGTGCACCAAGATGAACAATCTTAAAATATTTTATTTCACCTGCACGTATTGCTGATCATTTCCTTTCCAATAAATCCTGTTTACCAGACATCATCGGTATGAACAACTGCAATACCTTATGCTGCAATGATATATCCAAAGGCAAAGCAGTCCATAGGATCTGGACATTTAACCAAAACATTTAATCATGTAGACCACAGAAATATGCTTGCCTGAGTTTTCTACGTTTCCCTTTTCTGAAAGCTTCTCAGTGCATTAAAACACAATTGCAAGAATAAGTACAGGTTGCCATTTGGCTTAAAAAAAAATTACAGTTTTCTTTCTTTCTGGGAAGCACTCACTATATACTCCATCGTAGTTACGCTACTGAAGTGTCATTAAAACAGCCCAAATCTTTTTGTTTCCTTTTTAAACAGCAGCAGGTCACTGATATTTTGGCTGATTTGACCTTCTTTGTGACATCTGTCATCAATAATATGAATTCCAGCTGAAATGCTTCCATCATAGCGAGATTGAAAATAAGGTTATTCCCAACTTGCTTTCATGTCTTCATGAATTTCAAGGAAACAGAATCACTTTTACATTTTCTAAGAAAATCCATTCTGTAGAGAATGTTTTCCATGTATAAATAAAAAGTCACCACACATAAACAGTATTTAAAACCTTATGAACAGCCTTATCATGTCATTAAAAAGTTTCAGCAAGTTGATAGTGCTGTTAACATTACCGTTCTATGTATAATCCCTTTTTATTTTCCATTTTGTCTTTTGAGTAATTCAATTAAAAATCTTTCAAAGCAATAACAGCGGATTAAATGTTGTCAAACTGCAATATAAAATTACAGAATAGTGTTCTGATGATTAATTTATTAAACTTTGCATCTTAATTCATTTCTTCTCGAGTGTATGAAAAACAATTCTTAAGACAAAATACCAATTAACTGTCGGACCTCATTATTAAGAATTGTCTCCTTTTACATGTTACAAAGAATAGAATACATGAGCACATAAAGGACATACAGAACTAAAGACATGGAAGAAATCCATTTAAAACACGACATTTAATTACACCTGAATCCTGTGAAGGCAACAGAAAACAAAAGGAATCCTCAGGTACTGGAGGAAGGTGGGTGATGTCACCAATCCAGGAGTGACCACATAGTCAGCAAGCTTTTTCTGTTCAGATTTCCAGTGAAATAGCACAGGAGTCAATTGTTACTTTGAAAGAAACTCAGCAAAGGGTTTACTTTATGAGGATGGTTTTAAAGAAGAAGGGAGTGGAAAGAGAAAGGGAGGAGACACATATGAAACCAGGGAAGGTGAAAAAATCATCCAAAGAGGTTAAAACAACAAAACTGAACTATCATAAAGGATGACATGTGGCCATGATCAGTGTGGGAGCCAGGAATGTAAGCCCACAAAACACATCTCCGGGCCTGCAAAAAAGCGTGCTTAGATCTATGTTTGCAGGAGTTGGAGGAGGCAATCAGCAGCATCCCTTCTCCCTGCACATCCCAAATACCCTCCCAGCAAAACAACGCCCAATGCAGCACATCTCTGCACACACAGAGTAACATCATCACTGCCTGAATCAAGGAATCCTTGTCTCTGAGGAGTCTGCGCCTTGTGACTGGATTTCCTGCGTCTGCCTGAGCTTTTCCCTCAGCTGGACTATGAAGGCTCCCGTTCATATCCATCAGCTTGGGTGGCAGGCAATTTCTCTCCCCTACCCAGCTGCCTAGTTTTATGAAACTTACAGAAATTCAGTATCTTTGAAACAGTTTCAACTCTGAGAAACATGACTGAAACAGGTCATTTGGTTGAAACGTGCCCCAAAGCAACAGAGGGCACTGACAGACACAAAGACAGTGAGATCAGCTAGGACTTACCTTCTTAAGATCCCAGCCAAAATGGATGAAAGTGGTCAATGCAAGAGAACAACAAGACATAAATCCTGAAACTCCACTGCAAACACCAACACAAACCTCACTTTGATTATACTGGTTTATACTGGATTTTGGGTGGCAACGTTCCCACTGCTGCTATAGCACAGTGTAACACCATGCTGCTGTACTTTGCATTAATTTGTTGCAGTAACTGATACAAAAAAAGAGAGAACTAATACTGCCTGCAGGACTCAATGAATTATACTTAACCAGCATATTATTGTAGGCTGATAGTAGAATGCCACATGAACACAGATATAATCAAATTCTGTTTGGGGCATCATTTATTTAAAATACTTCAAGCTCCTTGCTGGCAGAGCAACAGCAAATTAGCATGCTATGCTGTGCACTTCAATTAAAAAGTAGCCTCATCTTTCCTATTTCCAAGGTACAGCAGAGCAAATCTAATTGTGCCATGCAGCCAGGTCTCATCTTTGCAGAGTAACCAGGGCTTTTGGGTTTTTTTGCTTTTTGTTTTTGACAGATTTGTTGTCTTCTGAATGAGGCAATGTGGGCTTTTATGCAACTTGCCTCCTAATTGCAGGCGATAAACATGAACACAGCCAGCAGCAGAGGTTGTAGCAAGCACAGACTAAATAAAAAGAAAATACAGGTAAGAAAAGAACCACAAAGCAAGTTCATTTTACCTATGATCTGAATAGTTCATTTTACCACCAGGATCTGGATTTCAGTGCTCACAAGAGATATATACATGCCTCCTTCAATATAAACTAAAAAAAGCAAACAATCCCCCAAACCTATAGCTTAAACGCTGAGCTAGGCAAAGATTTTTTATATTTTGGAGGTTAGAAGGTATGACTAATTAATGAGAAATACTTATAAGCCAGATTGTTATTAACTTTTAAAATATTTGCTTATAGCATAAAGAATCTCTGTTCTTGCACGTAGGCTGAGATCTTTGAATATGAGATTTGTTTTTTTAAAAAGTATAGAAGCATCCTCTGCTTTGGAAATTTGATGCGTTGCTTTCGAGTTGAGATCTCCCTATCATACTGATCTTCTCACCCCAAGTGAACAGGTGAGTCCTTGTGCTTCCTTTTATCCACTACTCATTTCCTATCCCTGGTACAAACAATGCAGTACCTTTGGATAGGAACTGAGCAGGGTGAATCCACAGAATCACAGAAATGTTTGTCTGAATGGACTTCTGGAGGGCAGCTAGTCCAAGCTCCCGCTCTGAGTGGGACTAGTGCCAACACCAGTTGAGGTCGGCCATGGCTTTGCCTGCCTGCGCCCTGAAAACTCCAGAGATGGAGAGTACACAGCCCTGCCAGACAACATGTTCCTGTACTGCATCACCTTCTTGGTGAATTTTTTTCCTGATGCCCAACCTGAAACATTCAGCCTGCAATTTGTGGCCGTTGCCCCTTGCTGTATCATCTGAGACCACAGAGAATCATCTTTCCCTCTTTGTAGCTGCTCTTCCAGCATCTTTGTTACTACCTTTCAAGCAGCTGTAGGCTGCTCTTTTCTTCCCTCCGTTGTTTTTCACTCCCCATTAGGCCAAGGAGACTCACTGGTATTTTTGAAGACTTTGGATATCACTCGTCCTAATCAGTCTTATTCTAATGATTCCAGGTATATGCACATTACACTTACTAGACCTGGGGTTTCATCTGAACAACAAAGAATGACACAAAACTTAGCAAGAATGCAAAATAAAACCCAGATTATCGACTCAATTCAGCTATTTATTCATTCTTGCCAGAGCAGCTGGAGAGACTAGTTGACTTTTGGACCAAAAACAAAAAGGCAAACACTTAAATTTGTTGATTTCACATCACTGTAATGGTTCTGAATATTTAATGCCACTTTTTAGAAGGATAAGTAAAAAAAAATAAAATCAAAACATCTTTGCATGGTTTCCAGTGAAGAGACAAAAAGTGCACCACAAATACACCACCACAAGTTAGACACTGAAATGTGAGTGCTACCATCTCAGATGTTTGATTGATTTATTATTTTCATAATTTTATGCTATAATTACTACAGTAACGAACTATAGTGGGAAAGCGATACTGTCATTTTTTAATAATCTGCTGTTCACCACGTTGTCTTTCTGTTAACTATTAAATGTTTTGTACACTTACGTTATCTGATTCAAAGAAAATCCGTGTATTAGTGCTGTTAAACCTAATTATGGAAATTCTATTACAATTTTTAATGATACCCAACTTTTATACAGTTGCAGATTGTTATGAAAGAACACAAACCTTAACTTTATTATCATTAATCAGCATTAGTAAATATAATTGACATTTTATACAGAACCAGCTTTAAGTAACTTATTGGCAGCAATACAGATGCCTCTTAATATTACCCTCTGGCTAGCTATGCTGTTTGGGCGCCAGAGTGTCTGCACTAATGACTTGGAATTAAAATCAAATAAAAGCTGAGAACTGTAATTCAGTATAAAAAAAACCAGCCATGCTTAGTACCAATTCTTTATTTATGTAATTTGGATATATCTGCAATTTTTTAAATTTACAGTGGGTATAAAACAGTGGAAGTGTTTGAGACTAGATAACAAAACAGAATAGAGAAAAACCAAATCTGATGTTCTCAGATTTCTACACTTACCCTTAGGCACACCTTAGGAATTGAAATGAGGAGAAAAAGTAGACAGTGTAATTAACCTTTCCTTTCCCCTTTTTTTAAACAACAACAACAAAAAGGCAGAACATTTTAGACATTATAAATAGTAAAAATACACATACATGTTTTTCTGCCATTATTTTTCATCTCAGCAATTTCTGTAGTTTCCTCAGGATTTAACGTGCTTAGGCATGAAAAAGGACCTAATCCTTAAAAAATTTTCCCATGAAGATGTGGATTATGTTATCAAAAAGATTTAAGAAAACCTGCTTCACTGTATAACCAGGAAAGCTGCTCTGTCTCTCCAAGCCTCATGCCCTGACTTCTAGACATCAAGTGGTGGTTTTTTCCAGAGCATATCTGAGCCCTCCCTTCCCCACTCCACCTATGTATGACCTATTTGACTTCAGCTCTGGGGAAAAAAAAAAATAAAATTAGGAGTAGAGCCAAAATACTTCCTAGCACTCTCCTGTCTTATGATGGGGCCTCCAGGGGCCACCACAAGTGGAAGCCCCCTGAAGGGCTACTGATAAAAATCGTTATTTTATTGTTTATGCTCACTCTTTGCTTCAATAAACTACATTTAAAGCCACTATAATTTAGTTTTAGCCAACTCTGAGGAAGAACCTCAGGATCTGGCCCTCTAAAGATGGCTTGTTTTATTCATTTATTTGTCTAAAGAAGTAGATTCTTTTCTGAGCTCTCATTTTGGTGAGACAGTTAAGAAAACACGAGAATATATTTAAGCAAGAGTAGTATATATTAAACATTCAAAAGAATATCCATATTGTATGGGGAAGAGAGAAATTTTATTATTATGCAAACATATATGTATATATAATGTAATCTTCTTCTTGCTTTATGTATCTGATCTCCTCCAAGGAGAGTCACAAATCCACACGATAGCCCTGAGTGCTCAGATTTTGCATTTGGTTCTCTGATTTTACAATAGCTGAAAGATATGTAAAAACTCATGTAGCCAGACAGCTCCCTACTGACTACACATCTAAGCAACTTCACATGCATATATTATTCCAACCAGTGATAGCTGGAAATAACATATGCCTAAAAAAAAAAGCAAAAAAAAAAAAAAAAAGCATGCTTGAAAGGAGCCTGTTTCAGCTTCTGTGTGAAACCTTCAGGGCTCTCCCTGACCAAACTGCACCCTTCTACAGTGTGCTGCCATCTCAGGTGGGGACAACCCAAACTACTGAGTTACACTCTGCAGAGTGAAGGGTGGGAATTCCTTCATAAACTTATAAAAACAGCTACTACATCTCTTTGTTGTTGAGCGCAATTTGGGGAAAAAAATTAATAACTACTATTACCATTTTGCTAGTGTAGTCCTGGAGGGTTTTTATAATTCTCTCCCATTTTTAATCATAACTTTGGTAAATGACCACTGGCCATGAAAAGCATCCAGATTACTTTCATTAAAAATAATAACCTATAGCATGGAGCAGATTGACATCATTTTGTTCACAGAAAACAATAAAATGTCCTGTGCACTGTGCCTGACAGTATTGGTATGACAAAGCTACGCCTGAAGTGTGTCCACAGTTGCATTGAAACGATTACGGCTCCTATTGCCTCCCTACTAAAAGTTTTAGAAAGTTAATGGTTTAGTTATCCAACCATACCTCAGTTTTTAGAAGTTTTGTGTTTAACTGAGGAAGTGAGGATGAATTAAGATGTCTACTAGCCCTCTCCAAGGGGATCAACGGAATAGTAGGTGTTGATTTTAGGGCATGTAATCATGATTCCCACTCTGCATCTCCCTCCTCTTCTTTTTCCCCTCTCCCCAAAACGTAGTAAGATGGGAAATCAAACAGGCTTCAGACTTCTGAAACTTTGATGGTCAAACTCTAGAAAATCTCTCCCGGTAGCCTGTGAACCAAGATTTTTCAGAGACTTCCAAGTTCACCACATTTGGGCATGTTTCAGAGCCAAAACAAATTTCAAACCATGACGAAAACGTGCAAAAATCTGAAAACTTCAAAAGGGTATTAGTATAAGAATTGGCTTTTGTGCATGTTTATTTTCTTTTCATGGGCAAAACAACACACATTCTCCTAACTGAAGTCATGGGATGTACTGATAGACTCTGCATCAGATTTCTACACAGCAGAGACATCAGGTATGGATAATTCCAACCTAAACTGTATAAACCATCAAATCTATAAGGTTACAGAACACAGGCTCTTATAAGAGAAGACGTTAACTGTAGGTGGCACTACCAGAATGTAAGCCCTATTCTGCGATTCTAAAATAGTTAGGTTCATATCTGAAAAATTGTGAAATGAAATGTGTGTATATCTCATGTCCTTCAAAATCATTATTGATATATGCAGTAGTTACTGGGTTGTGATCTAAAAGATATCTACAGGGCACTGAAATGGGAACCAACAAATTCTGTCCAAGCACTTTTTGGAAATTATTTGTTTTCATCTTGTTCCTTATCAAATACATAATGCATTTTTGTTCTCAGCAAAACTAAGCATTTTGTATATTCTCAGCTTCTGTCTTCTTTTTTTTCGCTTTCAGCACTAAATATTTAAACACATTCAACCTGAAAATCTCAAGCTAGTAATCTGCTGCTTGTGTCTTCCCCCTGAGGTGTAACTATCAATGTAGTAGTGCAGGATTGCTGAAGAGACATGAAAGAGATTGCGGTTACGGTCCTACCTGCCCACAGGCCAGGCCCATGCCTCTCTCCCCCATACCATGAGGACATGATAAATT
Source organism: Gymnogyps californianus (assembly GCF_018139145.2). Lineage (NCBI taxonomy): Eukaryota > Metazoa > Chordata > Aves > Accipitriformes > Cathartidae > Gymnogyps > Gymnogyps californianus. Next base: position 15,986,027 of record NC_059478.1, on the reverse strand, counting down.
TAACTCCAGCGCATCTGCACCAGCAACCTGTGAAACATGCATAAGGAAAAAAAATTGCAAAATTAACTTCAAGTAATGTACTCTTTCTTGTAGTATTTACTGTTCATGTTAAATAGATTTCTTCAGATATTTGATTTTTTTTTTTTTAAAAGAGAGAAAGCTATGGTTATGATAGCCTGAAAAAGAAGTGTCTTGATCATTACAGAGAAAAATTTCAAAAACTGATGTGGCTTCCCAAAATTACAAAGGAAATTAAAGTAAAAAATAAATTAAAAAGAGACAAGCACAATAAAGAGTTGGTTCTGGAAAACGTTAAAAAATGAAATGCAATTACAGAGCCTTAGGGCAGCGCTGAGAGCGAGGTTCGGTAGTCAGTGTTCTGCAGGTGCTTCTGTGCTCTGAAGAACTGTGACTCAGTAGTAAATTTCTCCTTTCTGCTTTAATGAATTTAGTCTCTAAATTTTCTGCAGGCGCCTGTACTGTGCCATAGCTTTTGTCATTAAATATTTTTGTTTCTGAAGTCAAACAATAAAGTATTAAAAAAAGTCTATATAAACATATTATTCATGCTAATTTCTCTTCAGCATCCTCTATTAGTTACAATTAAAGGCAAAGGAGCCGAGGTGTACAAGGGCAGCACACAAACACGCTCCTCTTCCTCCCTGCTGAACTGCTCCAGCCTGAGATGAGGATCTCTCCCGTTGCCTTCCACGTGGCTGTAACTAGTATTTTGTTTTGCATTTGCATTTTGTTTTTGCTTATTGAACTGGAGCAACTGCCTGCTGCGTGGCCATGGTTCAGCAGCTCCCCGAGCGTGTGAGCAGGGGAGAAGCCATCCATCACTTTCAGGAATCCTCCACGTCCTGGCCAGCTCTGCAAGCCTGGCCATGCCGTGCTGTTGCTGGTGCTGTCGGCCTCCGTGACAAGCTGACCTTTTGTATGAATAGGTCGTCCCCCTGCCGAGAGGCACTGCAGTACCTTCTGGGGCTTCTGCTCTTTGGAAAGCCACATCTATTACCTTCTAGGAAGGATCCTACGCATGCGATTAAATATCACTGCTCTTCAACTGTGGAGTCCAGAGCGCCCCAAACAAGTGTGATGCTCTCCACAGAGTGGAGACTAACAACTACTTTGCGGAAGAAAGTCACATCGCATAGGTTGCACATTATTGAGTGCATTTAAATAACTACTTTTTTCTAAAGGGGTAACATAAACACCAACACAGATTGGAAATATCTGTCTTAAAGTTGGATAGCAGTACCACTGGATTAAAAAAGAGGAGCAAATGGCACAATAAAGCTATTCATCTTAGTCCGTTTAAAAGCGGTACTGCTCCTGTCAAGCACAGATTCCACAAAAGATTTCATGGTCAATTAGGTAAATACAGGTATAAAATGGACTAGTGTTGAAGGTCACCGAGCTAATTACTGCTAATGTTTAATTTCACTTCCCTAAGTCCCCAAAGTGATTTTTCTCCTCATAGGTTTAAAATGCCCAAAGAAAATAGAGAAGTGTCTTCCCACATCACCATAGGAGGGCTTAGGACACTGTGAATAAAGAAACAATGATGTCCAAACATACATGTTCAGCCATATGGAAACACAAATTCAAAATATCCACACCCATATCTACACATATATAAAAACATATTTTTAAAAAAACTATAATACTTATAAAACATTTAAATCTGAGCTAATGCTAGCAATAATGACAAGCTAATTTTTTTCTTTGTTTAAATTTATTAAAACCTTCCTTTATTGATCTGAAACTATGCTTTTTATTTCCTTAGATACTTTATGTGGAAAAAACAGTTTTATTTAAAAATAACAACTTTGTATTACATTCAGATATAGACACCTTTCTGAATTAAATTATTGCGGTCTTAATCAAGTATTTCTTATACTATTCCCTACAGACCCAGGTACATGTTTTTAAACAGGTTTTTTTCTTCAAATTGAATCAAAATTTCAGGTGCATAGTCTGTTTGCATTTGTGTAAGATTGGATTTATATTATAGGAAGCCTGCTGACTGCTATTATATATGCTGGCTCTCTCTGCTATCATTTTTGAAAGTCTGTATTAAAACTAGAATAGCATTAAATGAGCCTTTTATACTTTAAATATTCAAGAGTTTTATATTCAAAATTTCTTCTGGTGCTGTCAAACTAGTGTGCCTGTAGGCAAGGTAAGATCAAGTTAGGCTCTCAAAGGTAGAATTAAATTTTATCAGGGCATCCGTCATAATATACAGTTTGCTTAAAATGCAAATAAAAAGTATATAGATTCAAAGACTAAAGGCTTTCCAGGTACTGCTTAAAAATCCAAGGGACCATTTTTATGGAACAGATTTCCTTTAAATTTACATTTCCATCATTTTAATGAAAACACAGAAAAAACAAATTATAATGGACATGCTTTAAATTCTCATTTTTCACTTTGAATCTATTTCTTTCAAGAAATTCCTTATTGCAACTCTTGTTTTTAAGGAGAATAAAAAAAGATGCAGAAATACATTTAGGAAATTGTTACCTCAGCCATTTTTGAAAGTTCAGTCCAGTCCTCCCTGCTATAGCTGCACATGATACTGGCAATCAGAATCTGAAAAGAATATATATGCAATCATTTTAAGCCATGTTAGCAGATCTTGTAATATAGTACTTTACTGTGACTCCAGACATTAACTACCACTACCTGCATATGGGAACTACCAGCTGTATACTACTAGCGTGTATAGTGAAATATAGCTGTATGGGGATCCCCATCTCACTGGGGATGAGAAATAGTATACAAAGTCATCTATTTTATCCCTATTTTTTAAGGCATTAATGAAAACCAGCAGGTCTAGTCAAACACGTAGAGGACTTCGCATTCTCTTCGTCATGCGATAAACTGAGAACAAAGGCTGTCCTAGACACAGAGCCCATCAGGAAAACTGTTAAACATACCTGGTTCTGAGGTCAGAAGAATTAAGTTATTTACTATTTATACAATGCCAGAAGTACTTGGGGCTCTTTAGAGGTAGGTAAGACCGAAGTGCAAGAGGTTACAGTCTAATGTGGCAGCGTACAAACACAATATTCCAGCTGAATTCGGGAAGCCAGGACGCACCACAACCAGCCCCCTGGAATCTCATGCTATGCCAGTTAAGGGCAGTGACAGGCAGCTGGGACTGTTTTGCGTAGAGGCAACTGGGAGCAGACTCATAGGATGTGGGGAAAATCTAGGAGGACTGGGAGAGTTGCACAGGGAAATTCCAGCTTTTGTTTTCCCACAATACACATTTTATTTCCTATTTGCTGGCTGTGGCCCCAGTTCCCCAAGAGCTGTTTCTGTGTACTGCCTTTTCTCCTCACTGCACTGAGTACCTTTCAGGTCCAGGTTCTGCCTGCAGCTGCTGCTGCCTCTAATATCTTTATTGAGGTTGAGGTTTTTAGGTAAAGTAAGTTCTAATAGGATTCTTCTGGGAGGGCATCTAGACACACACCTTTCCAGTTGCATACAGTGCTATTTACTGTTAAACAAATGTTAACTACTCTTCCGGTCAATGTCCAGTTCAAGTAACAGTGTTAACTTCTATTTAAGACTAAACCAAAATCACTTGTTCTGGACCCATCAAAGATCATCAGACACTGAAACTCTGAAGTTGACACATTTGTGGTGAGATCAGCAGAAAATTCAGCCCAGGAATTCGTGCATGGAGGACTTCTTTGAAGGATGAGGTTTGTAAGAAAAAAGCAACAGAGACCTATATTGCAGCAGCTAAAAGGTTAAATCAGAAAAAGAAATCACAGAACTTATGAGCACACTACCCGCTCACTCTGTGTTCAAAGGAAACACCAGAAGAGGAGAACAGAAAAACATCTGGCCACACTCTTGTTTATTTGGCCCTCTTATGTGAAATGTATGAAAGTTTCACATGTAAGTTTGATTCACAGGTAGGATAAAACTTGGGTTTAATCTTTTTTGCTTTCCAAACAAGTTTTACTGTTGGCATTAATATCTGGGATGAGCTTAACCTGTCACTCCCAGTCGGTATAACACTTCTCTTGAACTTTCCCATAATGCTGAGGGTTAATGACTCATTCATATAAGGCAAAATACTGAAAAGCATGGTGTAGAAAAATTATCCAATACACACAATTGTTGGAAACTGTAAACTCCCAAATTATCTCCATAAGAAGGATGAGATAATTAGTATCTTTAGAAGGGAGGGAAATATACTTTAAAAAGGAAGGCAGCTATGGAGAAAATGAGACATGGTGAGGTTACAATCTATTCATTTAAAAGGACAATAGCACTTATCATCATCATTATTTCTGTTATTTCCATTGTTTTGCTCTGATGAATTTCCACCTATCAATCTACCACCCACCTACCTGCAGACTGCCTACCCAGCCACCCTTCCGGCTGATGTTTGCGAGATGCGAGTCTTTTCAGAAGGAAAGCATTTGATGAAGTGCCTGCCTTGCCTGCAGGTGCCCATTTATGTGCACCTCTGGCATAAATATAAGACCAAGCTTTTCATTAAACACACACAATCATTACTGGCCATGCTTTTATTCCCCTCTTGACAGAGGAAAAAAACTCTCTCTCCTATTCCATACTTTTTTCTATTGTGAAAAACCTTATGTAGCTCTATAGGTCCAATGTTTATGAAACAAAATTTGTTCTATGTTCTATTTGAATATTCAAGATAATTTGAGTAATCTGGAAATAAATATAAATCTCTTTAAAAAGACTCTAATATTTTTAAAAACACAAATTGTGAAAAATCAGTTTAAGAAAGTATATATGAGAAAAATTTAGAGTAAGAAACTAGTTAAAATATGCACTAACTGGAAGTTAGCTAGAAACCATATCTTGTCAAATTCACACTTTTTATAAACTAACTAAAGCAAAAAAACCCCCCAACTCAGACACTGACAACATGATAAGGATTTTCACAGTTGCAGTCATAGTCCAAAGTATATCAGAAATTTACACAATTCAGCTTTAAAACAAACCAAATTTTTCAGCAGGGAAAGTTGTAAGACAACAAGGGCGGCTGACTATATTCACAAGTAGCTGAGTTAGGCTATGTCAAGTGTTATTAATGAAATTTGAAAATTCTGCTGGGAGTGTAAAAAGGGGAGGAACAAGATCTGTGATGTTTCAAAGAGCTGTTAATTAAGACAACATGTTTATTTAATATTGATTAGTTTTAGCATTCACATTTAAAATTAAGTACATACTTTTGACAGAAGCAGTGGTTTACAATAACAAAAATAACTGAAAGCAAAATTACATTTCTGCTGCAACTGTTCACATGAAAACCATGATCTCAGAGGGAATAATGAAAATTTAAAAATAGTAGGGATTTTATTCTACTTTTTTCCCCAGTGTTCTCTTATAACTTGAAATTAAACTTAATTCCTAGGTGGAAACAGATCCGCCAGCACTCCATGTTAACAAAACTGTCCTTCCTCCAGTGACTATTCTTCCCCAAAATGCCTCTACAGTCTTTTCATTTGGAATCAGTACCCATGACAAAAAAATAATAATTATCATATGTGGACATTTAGGGGCACTATCTGTGATGTTTGAGGTTTGAATCTACTCCTAAAATCACACGTGGGAATTTATAAAGAAAACATAGAATATTACCTCCTATTATCTAGAAAGAGAATAGCAAGAAAGAAGAATAACAAGTGATAAAAATTAGAGTTTTTATTGGAAAGTAATAAACAGAAACTGTATCACATTTCAGCATCTCAGCCTCTTCTCACTTTCAATTTTTTTTTTTTTTTTTTTTTTTTTTTTTTTTTTACATCTTTGGTGCCTACAATGCCATGTACCACATTACCACCACTGCAACTTTAACAGCCCCAAACAGTTAGTATCTCATAAAAGTCCAGCGCACGGCCCAGCCCAGAAGCATCCCCAGAGAGCACATCCTTCCTCTTGACTCCTGAAACTTCCCGTGGCAATCTGACATGAGTTTAATTACAGTTGCTTGAACCACAAGCACGAGGCCACACCATGCTTGCCTGGCTTACAAAAGTAGACTCCTGACAGACCTTACAATAAAGCTGCTGCTAAAATGTAGTAAGTGGTAAATGAAAGTTGACTAAATTGCAGCTTTGTCATAGCTTGAGTGAGGGCTGCCTGCGAAACCGTGCATGACTGAAGCACAGTGGGATCCCTGGCCCATTCCTTATTCCAGATCAGAAGCAGAGCTGGCATATGCAGCTCCCTCTTCTTCATCCAAACTGCTATTTTGCCTGTTGTCGAGAGATCCTGCCTACTCTGCCCTGCGTCAAGGAGCGCGGTGGCCCTGCAGACACCGCTCCCTCCCCGATGATCACTGTGACAGATGTCACTAGACAAGGTCTTTACGCTCCAACATCACCCAAGGTGATAGACAATCTCTCCAAATGCCTATAAAGGGACAAACACATGTTTCTAACATCAGACACTGTTCTGTGTACAGGATTTTCTTATCATTCATGGAAGAAGGTGGTCTACAATAAAACTTTTTTTTGTTGGAGGGAGGGGAGATGGAAAAGGGAGGGTATATAATGTACCATTTAGGACATGATTATAAGATGAATACACTGTAGCTAAAGCACCTAGTAAAAAGCTACATTTCACACAATTCTGTAACTAATGCATTAGTAGTTGTTCTACTTAAAAGGACACTGACAAGGTACTTCTCATAATCCTTAAAATATTTTTTCTCCCTGTTTATAATAATCCCCTGGAAGCTTAAACTAGAATCTATTTCCCTTGTGAAAGTTTTTTTCTCTTCCATTGTCTCTATGTGGATGTCTCATGAATGCAATAGCACTAAAAGAAATAAAAAGGATGAGGTTTGCCACTGTGTATGTTTTCAAGTGATCTTTCTTCCCTAACACACAGAATTCACTTCAAGAGTTTGCAAAACAAAAGGAAGGAGAAAAAAAATAACTGGGCCTATTTTGGGTCAGACAATCGTGAGAACATCTATTTAAAGCCAGACAGCAGTAAAACTCTAGGTAGACAATTACCATTTGTCCTGTACTGCTCTGCAGGGAATAAGGGAGTTTCAGTACACTCAAAGAGTCTGAAAAAAATCTCAGGGGGATGGATTTAAATGTGAACACTGTCAATTCCCGCAAATTTAAGAAAACTTCCCAACAGACACAATGGAATCACAATCCTCTACCCTCATGCTTGTAATAACCATATTTATTTTGGTCATCTAACACAGGCCATAGCCCGTATCTGTTCCTAACCTATTCTTCCAGGTCTTTGCATAATCTCCCAGCACTTCTGGAAATTCACCCACCCATACAATTTCTGCTTTCTCTTCCCTGCCTGTCCCTTCTCATTGCTACACCAGGCTTGAGGACAGTTCTGCACCAAGTGTCCATAGATGCTCTGTTTAGACACCACTGCCGGCCTCAACCTGCACCCCCTTCTGCTTTCTCAAATACTTGCAAAAATCTCCAGGATTTTATTTTTGATGTGCGCAGCCCTTGCACAAATAGAAAGAGATCCTTAACATCATCTTTAAGAGACAGTTCCCCTGAAAGCTGTAAAATCAAGAGGAGCTTTCAAGAAGGCTGAAGGACTGGTTTTGTAACAGCTACCTGTTTAGGAAGCAGAGATATGGAACAGGATAATTGCTGCGGATAGAGGGAGTGCAGAGATTGAAGACTACATTAAGAACCAGATTTCAAATACCCACAAAATTATTCTCGATCATTCTAAACTTCAGAAGGTATTTGTGTTTGGGTCAGATGGAAAGACCTCAATCTTCCTTTCAAGACATGTTTCTTCTTCCCAAACAACACAGTATAGCCTTGCCACACGACCTGCTTAGGCTGAACAAACTCAAATGTTTTTAACCAAAATTCCTCAGGAAACATTTACTACAAAGAAGCTCGGCACTGAAGGTATAGTCTTTCTATAGTCTTCCACCAGGTGCTTGCTGAAAAGTTAACAAAGAACGGTTTACTGAGCACTCCTCAGCTATTGCAATGACACAATAAACAACCTTGTAAATATCTAACTGAAAAACACACATGCTGCATATAGACTTCTCACAGTTTTTTGACACATGAAAGAATGAAACATACGGACCATAAGCCAGATTCTGCCCTACCCAATGGCTCTTAGATGCAGACTCAGTAGCAAAGAGCGAGCAGCAAGGGAATAAACAACAGCACCACAGGACATTTTGGGTTGGTACAGATTTTCCACCTTATCGACACTTGCACCACTAGCCTGCCTCTGTAACCCTGCCTCTCGCGCAACGTCAGGTTCAGGATAAGTCACAGCTATGCCACATCTTGCCAGCAGAAAGATTCTTGGAGGCTTACTGCCACTCGGTGCCACTTGCGGCAGTCCTCTGCTTTTCCAAATGGCCACTGGCTGATGAAATGATCATCCTCAAAATCATCCAGCCGGAATTACCAATGTACAGAACATTTCTAGCACCCACCTCACAAGATAAGAGTACGACTGCAGCAAATATTCTGTATTGCACAAACACGCTTAAATGTGCAGTACTGAAAAACAACAGGAGCACAAAGATTTACTGTTGTAAAAATAACCCTCTAGAAACCAGCCTGATTTTGATGCCTTGTAGACCCAACCAGGTTTCTTTTTTTCTGTACTTTCTTGTTGTAATTTTTTATTTGTTGCAGAACTGAAATAAAAATAAGCTTCTTATTAAAAACTACCTAGAACATCAAATCCCATGCAATAAGAAAGTTAACAATTGTAAACCCTGTCATGTCTCTGAGAAGCAGAGGAATTATCTTGTTATCAATTTAATAATGGAACATTGAAGTAAATGATGCCATCCACTGACACCAGTAACACTGTCTCTCCTGGGAAATTCATGTCGGTAGAAACTGTCAATCTAGATGGATATGGACATATTAAACATTGTACCTTCAGTCCATAAATCTATTCTTTCTATGCTACCTTAATAAAAAGATTCTGCATGATGATAAAGACAAGCAATGCAGAATGTCTTGACATTGCTGACCTATAATTCTGCTTCTTTTCTCTCTTCTTTTTTCAGGGAGTGGAGAGTAAAGAATTTACCATTCCTTAACTTGCACTTAAAATACATTTAAGATAATTTGAGTAAATAAAAATAAGACAAGTAGGGGATATTCGTATGTTTATTATTTAGCTATCTTTCTGTAGCAAACCTTCTGAATAAAGCCCTATCTTTACCTTGTTACTTTATATTGAGATCTCCAGTTTGTCTTCCAAAGTGAAATGGAAGCGAGATACAACAGATCAACACAAAACCAGGCCAAAAGTTATCAGCACGCAAATAAGTCTAGAGAAGCTGATGATAGGAGTCTGAAAATATTACCATTTGCTCACCCTACCACACCCACAAAATCAGCACAAGCAGAAAACAAAAGATTCTCTTCTCAGGCTAAACAGAGACGCTTATTTTCAAAGGCAGTTATTTTCATATGATGACTCTACTTCTAACAATGAGATTCCACCTATTTAATGAGATTATTTGATGAATGTCAGTGAGTACACTGGGCTATAGCTTCAAATTAAAGCCTAGAGTTGTTAGGCTTTAACGTCCTCAGACAAATAAAAAGCAAGGGTTATGAACAAACTCATTTCTCTGTAAAATAACAGAATGCTGTGGCTTTGATGGGAGCGCAAAGTTAAACAGATTGCTCTTTAGGATTGGCTGCACCTGTAGGAAAACAAGGGAGCAGCTTGGTGTTGTAACTGCTCCTCTGCCACGTGAGACTCAGCATCGTATCAGCCACTGTCAGGGCAGGAGTTGAGCTACCATGCCCTTGGCCCTGCTTATACACATAAATGTGTAGGCACAGATCATGCACAAGGAAAGCGTGGATAAATGAAAAGCTAAGTTTCCATTAAAACATTTAATGAGAGTCCTACTGGTGTGGTTTAACCCCAGCCAGCAGCTAGGTACCACGAAGCCGCTCCCTCACTCCCCCCCCCCTTCCAGTGGGATGGGGAGGAGAATTGGGAAAGAAGGCAAAACTCGTGGGTTGAGATAAGAATAGTTTAATCTAACAATAATAATAATGAAATATAATAATAATAGTAATGAAAAGGAATATAACAAAAAAGGTTGGGGGGGTAAAAAAAACCAGTGATGCACAATGCAATTGCTCACCACTCACTGACTGATGCCAGAGCCGCGATCCGCCCCTCCTGGCCAACTCCTCCCCGTTTACATACTGGGCATGATGTTCCATGGTATGGAATACCCCTTTGGCTAGTTCGGGTCAGCTGTCCTGGCTCTGCTCCCTCCCAGCTTCCTGTGCACCTGCTTGCTGGCAGAGCATGGGAAACTCAAAAATCCTTAACTTAGGATAAGCACTACTTAGCAACAACTAAAACATCAGTGTGTTATCAACATTATTCTCACACTAAATCCAAAACACAGCATTGTACCAGCTACTAAGAAGAAAATTAACTCTATCCCAGCTGAAACCAGGACACCTACCAACTTGGAATATGACTGAAATCAAAATGAATGGACAGAAAAAAAAGAGACCTGATGCACCTGTATCTGCCATGCTTCAGGGCACTCTTTAATTAAGACGTGGTAATTCCTGAAGAGTGAAAAAAGAGACCATGGAATATGAGAGTTCCCCAAAACAGATGTTTAATGAAAGAAAATATAGCACTTCTATGAAACACTTCAGGGAAACTCAAAAATCTCACATGATTAGAAAAAGTATGTCCATTTTATGACAGACTGTTGAAAATTTTAGTGCTGCAGGTAAATCCTTCAAATTCCATTGAAAATTACCCATGTGGCTGAAGACTTCCCTGGAAATTTGATAGAATCTTTGGGGTTTTATTTTGCATAGGAAACCTATCCTAGTTCAACCTTTAGTCTCTTTGGTAATGAGTGAAAACGAATACATGGGTGAATGGAAATTAGCACTACTGAAAGGAAAAGATGCAAGTTACCAAAGGCTGAATCCAAGAGAAGAGTGAAGACAGATACTATTTTCAGCAGTACTCCTTGCAAACAATACCTGCAAGCCCTTGTGGATCTGCCATGCCCCTGCTGTATTTCTGTACTTTCCACACTAACTTAATATAAAGAGAAAGCAGAGGAGGCCAATACGATATTGAGGAAGCTAACAGAAAAAGGATATATCTAATTCTACAATATTTCAGACACATGCTATGACCTGTAGGAAAAGCTTTACACCAGGGTGCTGACACATTATTGATTCTTAAGACCACATATGGAAAACAAGGCTGGCAAAAGGCAACACAAATTTGTGGATTTTTTTCTCCACCTTTAGAAATCTTTCTCTCATCAAATTATCTGCCCAGATATACACACAGTCCTTTTTAACACAGTTCTTTGAGCACCTCGCTAATTGTTACTGTTTATTCTCACAATAGCACAGGCAACTCTCTGCAGGGTGCCCCTCTGAGAGGGGAAGCCAACTGGAGACAAATACATTCAAGGGATGTAGGCTGTTCCTACGGAGGGAATGAGCAGCCGTTGACTGAAAGGAACTCTAAGATCCCTTCCAGTCCCTGACTGCTTCTAGATACATGCAGATATATTTCCCCTATTACTTAGCAGCAAAGCTGCTTAACTTACTAGAAAACAAATTCAGTAGAAAATAAAAAGAGACAAAATGCACACTGAATAACTTTGTCAGAGTTCCCTAACTCCTGCATTCAGTCAGCTAGCAATTCCCCAGGTCAAATCTGTCTCTTTGCATCCCCAAGAAGTCCATCCTATCTCTTCCCTTGTTCCATTACCCCCAGGGCTTCTTTTAATTCACTTCCTTGGATTTGAAGACTCAAGAAAACTAGCAGTATCGATGCTGGCAGAGGAGAAAAATGTAGCTCAGACAGGAGGGAGAAAACCCCCTCCCTTTTACACTTTAGAGCCCTGTGATCTACTTCATCATGTGACATTGCTGGTGCCAAAGCAATGCTTGGGAGGAGTAAGTGATTTTGTCAGCCTGGTTGCATCCTCCACAACTCACCCACTCTCTCTCTCTGCACCATTATCCTCGTAGTGATGTATTGAAAAGCACTGGTAATTTACCTGATTTTGCACAAACAGCTCGTAGGTTAGGCTGTTCTGATAGATGAGGGTATGGTCATTAAGAAGGTGTGTGGGAACAGGCTATAAGGCTTGTCCTTTCTTCAGCAAGTTATACGAGGGCTTTACACGCCAGCTGCGTGGGGGAGACCTATCAGTCCCTTAACGCTGTTCTCTCCTGTCTGGTCTAGGTATCTGACTTCACAAAGAGAAGAGCTTCCTCACACTCCAAAACCTGCCTGATTAATGGGACAGGTTCCCCTCATGAAAGGAGACAATCTGCAAATGTTCACAGGGCTGGAAACACAGGATCTTTTCAATGTCCAGAGCAGGACCAGTGGGATCCATCCACACCAGAACTTCACTGAGGATAACTTACAAAAAGTTTTTCTGGGTTATTTTCCTGTTGGAAGGCATGGATGAAAGGATGGTAGAAAGCTACAACGCACACAGTAACATAATAATAACTGTTCTATCTATTGATCTTCATTTTCTTGTGATACCTTTGCCTCCCTCCTCCAGACACTAGAATGATTCTTTTGAAGAACACTTAAGTTTCTACTTCTTTGGGCATCCTCTCCAAATCCACGTAATTTTCTCTGAATGGTCTGACTTCATAACCAATTTACTTTGAGCAGAAGGTTGGACTAGCTCACTCCACCTCCTGAGGTTCCTGCCAACCTGAATTTTCCTATGAACCCTCCCTGCAAAAATACACATGATCAACAAGTATTCTTGCCTCATTCTCTTCATGACCGCTTCATACCCTTGCACCAAGCAGAGAGCCACCTATCTTTAGCAATTCTGCCATTAAGCCTATCGAGCCTTCCCCAGGCACAGGAACGTGCTGCAGTCTGGTATTTGTTCAAACCTGTCTTTTATCTCTGTATTTTGCCTCCTCTTCTCTCATGCAATCTTCAAGCTATCATCTTTGCTCCCTTCTTAGATCTGGTTCATTGCTGTCTCCACTGTCTCTTCCTGCGATCTTGCAGAGTCAGTGTGTTCATTTTTCTTCCTTCTTACCTACCTTCAGATTTTGTTCTCCCCCTTCATTGCATACTAAAGCAAACATAGTCTTCAGTTCTACTTCTTCTGCCACTATCCGAGCTCGTACAGCTCTGCTTTTTAGTAAGACTCAGTTGTTACTGAGAGACAGATCAGACCCACAGCCCAGCAGCAAGGCCATTTCCACCACTACGACATGCCATCCACCTCCCTCCCATACAACGCACAAACCTCAAACTGCAACAAAACCAAATACCAGATGCACTCACATACATTCATTGATTCCTACCCAGCTTTCACCTCTCCAAATACACAAGAGCCCTCCGGACCTGGTGGAAGACCACTGTTTCTCGTTAGGCCCATATTAATAGGAGCCCTAGGCTCATTTAACGATAAACCTGTATCAACAGTAGCATTTCTTATACAAAATTAATTCTTGTTGTGCTTTTCAAATGATTAGCAATAAATTAGCACTCAATAGCTTCCTGCCAGTAACATATTTTAGGCATTTTTAAAAGGGAAAAGAGAGAAGATAAGAAGGTGAGGCAAGTAAGAAACATGCTTCGTGGACTATACAAAACCTTTTAAAAATAAATACTTTCATTTGGAAAAAATGTTTCACATATAAATATTTCTATAGTGAAAATCATATTAAAACAGTCCCTTAGCAAAGAAAGAAACTCTGCTTTCTGTCAGGCACAGAACTTTTCAAGAGTGAAAATGAAAATCCATGTTTTCTGTTGAACTTGATCTCTTCATATATCCTTCCTATTATCCCCTGGTATCTCCCAGCTGGGCCAAAAATTCAGCTAACAGTGCCACTATGCACCAAACCTCATGATGGCAGGTCTTCAGTGCTCCCATCTGAGCTATGATCAGAAAACCTCAGGAGTGGGTAGCTTTTTTTTTTTTTATATGCAGACATTATAATTTACTTAAGTAGCTAGCTGTTATGTCTGATGACCCAAGTAGTTTTTTGGCTACACTCCAGCAGTAAAGAAGACACAAAATTAAGGGCTGGAAGTTGGCAGCTACCTTCTGACTAATCTTTCCTCCTCAACTGTCAGTTCCACCCACCTCTTCATCTTTTAGGGAAGCTTATCTGAAGATGCTGAGAAACTGAAAGAGGCCTTACTATTTTCACTAAATATTTGGATGTTTAATAAAATTGTTATCTAACTTGTTCAGCACACTGCTATGTGATTGGACGTTTCAAAATTAAAATGCATTGACTATTCTATAGGATTATAGTCTTATTCAAATGAAAGCACTGTAAGACCAATTGGCACTAATGTTAGAGAGATTTTATCAATGACCCAGCAGTGAGTATGTGTGCTCCCAAAAAGATAAACTGAAAATAAATCAGGTGAAATGTGGATGCCTCTGGCAGAATCAAAGGCAGAAGTCCTTCTAGGAACCAGAGGGGTGCCGATAGTACAACATTAAGAGAATGCAAATGCGACTTACATCCATTTTTAATGCCCACCCTTTACCTTGAGATGCACATACTGCTCACAGGTAAGAATTTTGGGTACCTATAAAATTCACACAACCTCTAGATACTCTCACTTGAGCTGCAGTTAACTTAAATGAAACATTCTGCAAGTGTATTCAGATTTTAATACGGAGATATATCTCTCATAAATGGCTAGGTGGCCAAGAATGGTGTGGCTAAGAGTAAGTCTATCCGATTCTTACACTGCAAGAAAAGTGCCACAGATTTTTAGAAATGCTACCCTGAAATTTAGGAATAGAGCTTCAATATAATTTTTTTCCAAACCTAAGACCTTAACTAGCTGTTATGTATAGACAGAAACAATTAACATTACAATTTTATAACAAAAATGTTAAACATAAAGAGAATCAAAAGAAAATGAAACTTGAAATAGATCAGGAACCCCGAGCTTAAAAAATATGAGAAAGACGTAAAAATAAACCAGCGAAAAAGCATTCTTCCTGGGAGTTGTGAGACTGAGAGATGCAGCGGCAGGAAATAGGATAGAAAAGTACTCTGTTGTTTTCTTAGAGCTTACATTTAACTTACGTGGCTCATAACAAAGGATGTACTTAGGTCTCCTTGAAAGAAGCCTCTAAAATATTTACTTGGGTTTAAGTGTTCAGAAAATAAGTACTTACTGTCACATTTTTCCTTCAACAATTAAAAGAATATACCATCTCCACTAGATATGCACACAAGGTTTAGATGCACAAACAAGTTACTGCTGATTTATGAGTTACCAGCAATTGGCACACCTGCAGCAATCGACTACTTCAGTGCTCTTTCAAACCCCATAAAATACAAGGTGTTTGCTACATCCAAAATTAAAGAAATTCATATTTACTTGAATTAGCTTGTATTTGCTGCAAGTTACAAATATGCACACGGGCAGTTACCATACTGACACACAGTAATTTGCTATCCCATAGTAATTTGTTGGCATGTCTGTGTTCACATAACAGTATATCAGACTAATAGTATATGAAGAGAGAAAGAGTTTTGCTTTTTGGGTCCTGCTGGCCACCTGATTTTGCATGTTTAGCAGTTGCTACTTAACCTTAATTGCAAGTACAGTTCATCAGTTTCAACCAGAACATAAAAAAGGAATTAAAATATAAAAGCAGGGTGAACAGAGATCTAGAATATGGAAATGTGACAGATACCAGCAATTTCGTGAAGAAGACTATGTAAAAGTTTATGATCATAGTTTTTAAACTCAGTGTGCCTAAAAAGTTCAGAAGCTACCAGCAGTGTTGAGGGTGTAGATTAAGATCAGTTCAGAGCCCACTAAGAATTCTGCTAATCTACATGTTCCTCTCAGTGGATAAGGAAAAAAAAGCATCTTGGAACCCTTTATTCCCACATTTTGCTCTGAATTTGAGATCTTTCCACAGTCCCCCTCCCCAGAAAGCACAGGAGGCTGGGATATAGTCCAGCTGCTGTCAATCAGACTGAAGAGCTGGCTCCAATTGTGATAGATTCAAGCATGTGCCTCTGCCTTTCTTGTCTAAGCTAGAACATGTCTGCATAGAGCCAGCTCTCCTACTATCGACACAGTTCATATCAGTAAACTCAACTCTTTACTTGCTCCTGAACAAAAATAAACAGTTTGATGGTATAACTGCATCTACACTAGGGTTCTGCCAGGACAGCAGTCAGATGCGATTTTATTTTTAGTATTTCTAGCCTACATAAGTATGTGAGCAAGAGTTTTAAGTATAGACCTAGCCTTCATATTTTTCTTCATTAGAGCTCTAGCAGAATGCCTAAAACATAAACCACATCACAGAAATTAAGTGCAGAATATGGGATACAGGAGCAGCATATACTACTTTTATCAGGTATAAATTTGCTTTCTTCTTATTATTGTAATATACATTACATAAAAGAGAAAAAGCAGAATTATCTAAATCATATACACTCAGTGCCTCATAAAAGACTAAAATCATACCACAGCCAGTATAAATGAATGTCAAAGCTACTGTGCATTTTAAAAGATCAAATTTTGTAATTTACCCAATTGCCTATGACAAACATGAAATGGAAATTGGGGAGAAGTATTTGGGGGATAAATGTTTTGCACAGGTAATAAGGCTAGCAGAATTTTGTCATTCTTACAAACTTTAGATTTTAATTTTGATGGATCATTGACTGTTAATAATTTTAAAATTTTGCCATTTGGGGGTTTATTTTTTAACATTGCCACAAGGTCATTTTCTCCCCATCCAATGGCAACTTCTACATCCTAATATTAAAACAATAACTACCCAGAAAAGGGCATTTCCCAGGGAGTAATGACTGGCTGGGAGGAGTTGATGGCCCGAGGCACTGCTGAGGGC
Source organism: Gymnogyps californianus (assembly GCF_018139145.2). Taxonomy (NCBI): domain Eukaryota; kingdom Metazoa; phylum Chordata; class Aves; order Accipitriformes; family Cathartidae; genus Gymnogyps; species Gymnogyps californianus. The sequence goes on along the minus strand of NC_059478.1, from coordinate 15,969,121 downwards.
CATTAACCCTGGCCAGTTATTAATCGCCAGGAAATGCCCTGCACCAAGGTTGTTATTGCTACTTTAAGCACAGATTGGGAGGGGGTGAAATGGACATCTTAGTGTACAGATTTTTTTAACGCATGATGCCATTTCCTTCGTTGCAGTTTACGGAGAACATTTCTAGAAAGAATGAATGCTCTGCCTGATACCCAGCCGGATTCCACAGATCATTTCACAGCGCCCTATTGTGCACACAGTAACTTACCAAACTGAGAAAACAGTTGGGGATTTTAAGAGCTTTTCTTCTCTCTCTAAATAATAGTCTGCATAGAAAAATAAAAGGAAATCCGAACCTTAATAACATGAACTAAAATATGCAACTGTTCGTGTCACTGCCAGCAGAATTACATTCTAGAAATATCTTTTTAATCACACTGTCTTTATGTTTAGTGCATTTGCTTTGTCGATACTCCTGCTTAATGAGCATTCACATATCTCTTCAAAAAAGGAATTTTTAGCAGCAACAGCCAAAGCACATCCTGAACCAGCTTCAGCTGATGCTAGCCATTAAGGAGCTTGTCTTTTCCAATAATCAAGTAGATTGGGTCATTTTCTAGGAGATGGTTGGTGAAGTATTTCAGAAACTGCTTTAATTTTCTCCTAGTTCTTACCCAAAGGCTAAAGTTTTAAAGATGCATTCATAGCCCTCACAAAACTGTGAAAATTGTTCTTTTCTTGCAGGAATCAATAACTCAACTCTTCAAATCAAAAGGATATTCTTAGCGCATGTACAAATAGTCCTCTGCCTTACTGAACTACTTACTATTTGTCAAACCTTAGCTGTGAAAGTAAAACAAACAAAATAAGTCATGGCTTTATAACATGCATAGGAAGAAAGTATGGTTCTGCACTAAACTAGTTTGACAGGTTTCTCAACAAAGCGGTAGTTTCCAAGTGCAAAACATAAAAGATCTTCTCACATTTCTCCTCAAGGTCCTAATTTGTCACCACAAACATGTACATCTGAATCATAGATTGATTGTAAAAAATCTCACTGAATTTACCATGTGGTTCTATTTTCAGTTACAAATTGCAGTTTCCAGCAAAAGATATGTGCTTTCTTAAAATAAAATTCTCTCAAATTGATGGCTGGTGTGTGTGTTTGCACCTCTTTGCCAGATTAATAACCATATTCTTAAAAAAATAATAATAACAAACCCCCCAAAATGAATATTGTGGCAGTTGGGACCAATCTATAAGACATGTACTGCATAATCATTTGAACATGCATGAACAGACATTGTCTCTGGGTATATTTTTAGCAGACTTCCTTGTGTTTCTATATGTAGGATCATCTGTGGTGACCCTCTGGAAACACAGCCTTTCAAATCTTAGTAAATTGAAGACAGCACTTGAATTACAAAACCTTTAGCACATCATCTCAAACTAGTACAAAATATATCTTCATCTCAGCTTGAGTTCAAGTAATGTAGTTACATGTTAATCAGGTTGTCAAAGTGTAATACAGGCACAACGGTCCAAAGGCTGAGACAGGACTGGGAGGCAGGAGGGGGTTTCTGATCCTGGGTACAAATCTAACAGCTCTTCTTTGTGCCTTGACAAGGTAACCCGTAGGAATGGGTTACGTAGCTCAGTACCCCTTCTCCGACACGCACCAGCAGCAGCTCTCTAGGGCAAGCTTACAGTAGTACTTCCCTAGAAAACTCTCCCAGCTTTTAAGAAATCTGTGCCACAGGAATTCCCTGAGCCAGAGATGATGCACTCCATAGCCTTCTCCAATAATTTTTCCAGTTGGTTCTTTCTCAACCTGTATGTACCTCTGGCGCCGGCAATGCCCTGTGAGAATGAGCTCCACAGCCACAGTGGTGCGTGGTGAAGTGTCTCCTACGGCTCATTTCCACCTATCACCCTTCTGGTTCCAACCCAGCTGCACCCTTGCTGAGACAGAAAGACGTGAACCACACAGTGTATTCAAAATGTGCGGGGAAAAAAAAAAAAAGAATCAATATGCTGGCATAATGATGGTTTTTGCTTTGTTCTCTCTTCCTTTCCCAGAAATTCTCTGTTTGATATGCTTTATTTCAATGCTATTCAGCATTAAGCTGAGATTTTCATAGTGCTCTCTACTGTAACCCTAGTATAGTTAGCTTACAATCAATCACTGTATATATAAATTTAGTACTGTTTTATCCCATGTGCATACTACATTTATCTTAATTTAATTTTATCTGGCAGTTCATTGGCCAGTCACTCAGTAATGCAAGATCCTTCACAAACCTTTATAGTCAGCTCTCATCTTTATCTCCCTAGAATACTTACTATTACCAACAAAGTTTACATTCTTGAAATTCTCTCTTTTCCAGATTGTTAATAAACATTTTAAATAGTACAGGACACAGCACAGATCCCTAGGGAATTTTTCTGGAGCTCTCTATCCACTGTGAAAATTGAGTATTTATTCCTTAACATTGTTTCCCATGTTTAACTAGTTATTTATTCATGTGGGTTTCTTCCCTTTAATCTTATGGTAACTTAATTTCTTTCAAATCCTTCAGTGAGGGACCCTATCAAATGCTTTCGGAAACTCAAGCTCACTTTATCAGCTGAGTCTCTCTTGATGTCCTCAAAGAACTTTTTTTAAGGCATGGCCCACTACAAAAGGGGTTTCTTTACTCTTTTTTTTTCCTTTTTACTAATTCTATTTTTTAGAACAGTTTCTAACAATTTGCATACAAGGATAGAAGATTTTAAGTCTGTAGTTCCCCTGATCTCTCACAGCAAAGAGGTGTTACATTGACCTCATGCCAGTTCTCTGCTACTTTTCAGGCCTCAAGCAGATCCGCTATAGCCAACACTACTATCGAAAAATGCTGATGATAGATGAGAATTTTCCTGTATTTTCTCATTTTTTTTAACTAACACCTAAGCCTCAAGAAGTGAAAATTTACAGCACCATATTTTGTAGCTCAGTCCCATCTCTATTAATATTCAGGTCATATGAGGCTTGAGCATTTTTTATGCCTTGTGGAAGAGCCTTTCCCAGAAAACTTCCTTCCTTATAAGAAAATGTGATCTCAAAAACCCAATACATCAACATTTCTGTTACTAGCCTCTGGTTTTGTTCATTTACTCTTGGAAATAGAAACTGCTGTGCCTACAGAAATGGACCGGCACTTCTGGTGTAAATCCACTGTGTAAATCAGAGTTCTTGTTGAATTCCTCCTTAGACTGCACAGAGGAAAATGTGTCCTGCTAGCTCACGAAGAGCTGAACCAGCATCAGGAACAACGAGGACACCCTCAGGATGGGGGAGAGTGGAAGCTCCCCTGGAGTATGCAGAGGTACACTGTTTATGCGTCTGCTCTTCTTTCATGTCAGCTCTCTTCTCTCTCTTTTCTAGGAAGCATCTTTCTGTACTGTTTTTCATCCTCCCTTTTCCTTGTGGTGAAGGACAAAGAAAAAAAGGGAAGGTGGTCATATGCTCCATGCTCCGAGGCCTCTTCCCTTCTACCCTCCACAGTAGTCATTGGAAATTGAGGAGTCTTGGCCATTCTTGCACTACACACTAGCTAGGGCCAAGTGGTTTAGTTCCTGGGCAAGGTAACCAGTATGAGTGCCTTATTCCAACCTCATCCTCCCTCTTCAGCTAGGATTTCCTCTGATGTTAAGGGACTAGGCCTACTGCCAGTTTTCTGTAGTGAAAGGGATCTTTTCCATATGGTGAATTTAACAACTGCTGTGTGGGTTTTTTCACCTCCTACCAAGCATCCATGACGGCTGGATTTGGGAAGTTTAAGCTGCAGCAATAACAACTTCTGGAGTTTTTAAATGTGATTTGTGGATCTGAAATTCAGATAAAGGAACGCAGGTAGCTGTTCTGCACTGCTGGGCACTTCCATGATATGGAGTGTGCAAGCTTCCAGGCAGCCCAGCTTGTGGCTCCCTCCTCTTATGCTCTGTCCTTTTCAGTTCATGTGGAAAAGCATCTGGGCTTCCAGCAAGGGTCCTCTGATAGGCCTGAGAACGCACGGCGTGTACCCTCCCCATTCAGGTCCACAATATGCTGGTTGCTGTTGGTATCAAGTGAGGTCCACATGGACACAGCCCTACCTGGTTGTTTAGAAATGTTTTATTCCAAGTTTGTAGGTGTTGTGGCTTGTCAAGATGTCTGTGACTTATCATGTGGATGCACACCTCAGCAGGTATTTGGAGTACACAGTATCATTCCTTTGTGATGGAAAGGCAAAGCTATCTATACTAGCCCTAGGAAGAGCAGGTGTTTATGGAGAGCAGCTGGATGACAATTTGACCTTCACTTCTTCTGAACTTGACTTCTGCAACGATGAAGATGAGGGTTCTGCCTTTCACCTCACCTAATTACCTGTGTTACAAATGCTATTCCAAATTCCCAAGTATTTCAAATTTGAAACCCAAATGGTAAAACAAACTACTACCTTTTATAACCTGAATCAAGTCAGTGACTGGTATCTCGAAATGTAAATACTATGTACTCTACACAACATCCCACAGACCTCTGAACACCCACCAAAAGTGAAAGCTATAATAATGCCTGCAAAAATACACAAATTATTCCTAATACATCTAGTGAGAAAGCCAACTTTGACCTTCTCCTCACAGTAAAGCTGTGAAGTCTATGATCCCTCTGTATCTTAAAAAGTTTTCCACCTAATGTCCCTTAATTTTAAGTCTCAAAGGAGATCTACAGCAATTTTAGATATTTTAGTCAATTCCTCTCAGTAATCAGATTACAAGGTCTACTATTAGTGCAGACTTAGAGAGGGAAAAGGTTTATATAAATATACAAAGGTTGTTCACAGTCTGTAGACGAAACCTGCTATTAAAACCAGAGCCAGTCCTACACATAAGCTTGATATGTAGGACCCCACTTCAGGGATCACTTCGGCAAACTAATCAAATCTCTCCATGTAAACTATCCAAATAACTACTATTGCTGTTGCAAATCTATTTCTATTCATCTTATAACTTCAGGAAATCTTTTTGAACATTGCATTTTTCTGCACCAAAAGTTATTTACAGGAGCAAGCCAGTCCCTTATGCCTATTCAATTGTATTTTTCTTGCTCTGTAACCCCTCATTTCCTCCTATCCTCAAAGAGTAGAACTAAAACAGATTTGGTTTTGTTACCTAAATTCAAAAAAACAAAAACCAAAAAACCCCCGAACACCAAAACCAAACAAGACCGGCTGCCCTATTTCATACCTCTATGGTAGAAAAAACCTGCATAATATAAAAAACTAATTACATCATTTCAGGAGATTTAAAAAAAAAAACAAAAAACCCCAAACCAACAAAAAAACAATGCTACAAAGAAGTCAGTTATCAGCCTGAGATCCAGCGATCTGTTCTCACACGCGCTTTAGCACGGCTACTCCTGACAGGTGTTCCTGGGACATTCTGAACAAAATGTTGAACAAAAATATATCTTTAACAGTTTCAGCCTTGAAAAGCTGCTCTCTGCTGAGTAACTGTCAGAGAGACTGTCAGCAACATTCTGTAAGCAGCAGAACAAACATTAAGACAAGAGTTTTCAGCTTAGTTTTGGGGTCCAAGAGTACTTAATGTTTCTAGCAGAAGAGGTTTCTCAATTCAACACATCACGACACTGATATCTGAATCACAGAATCAGTGTCACAGCTGACAATCTGGTATCCTATGTGCGTTCCTTAGAGTTATGCAGCAGCGCAAACTCATTTGTGTTCAGTTAGGAGGCCAAAAAGTTACTTTTAAGACTTCAGTACACTAATATAGCAATATTGAAAAATATTCAATTTGGCATCTTCTTCCAAGATCCCAGTTCTTCCTTGCAGTACAAACTTCTCAGACATTAGTTTGTTTGTGATGGACTTCTGTTAGCCCTGTAGGGAATAACATTTCCTCTGCAATCTATTTTGTCCCATTAAGTGTCCTTTCAAAGCCCTTTATCTGTACTGCTGTGACCTCCTGCACATGCTCAGACTCAAACTAATTTGCATATTGAGGTTTTTCATTAATTTGCTTACCTTTTTATCATCTACAGGGCACGAATTACAGTTTTGGGAAGGTGGAAAAAGACCACCTGGCAACTGTGTCCATCACCTTCTTACTGAACTCTCAGTTCACATTTTTCTGTAGAGAAGTGTTTCACCATTTTCAAACTTTGCTCTTCTCAAGTTTGTTCTCCCCACAGCAAATGCTGAAGAGGTTTCAATATGCAACCTTAAAATATTTGGCCAGCTACTAGGTAGTGTAAATATATAGACATGCTTATGGGACTGGAAGAATAGACATCTGTGTAAGTAGGTGACTTACCAACTCAAATGAGAAGGCTGAGCTATGGTAAGCAAAAGGTTTTGATGAGGAACAGCAGCAGTTTGTATGCTTTTTCTGATGAAACAAGTGCTACCACCAATATATCCCATTCCCTCACAATCACCAAAGCTGTGTGTGCACACAGCTCCTTGTTTTATCGGCACACAAAGACGTACTGCCACTACCAGTATTCACAGTTCCCAGCACAGATAATGGCCATATTGTAGCTAATGTCAAGTATGCGAATATAAAATTTCAGCAGTAAGTTCTTTTCCAAGGTTTTATAACTTTCTTTTCAACTTTCTCAGCCACTTTCTACTGATTAAAGTTTGTAGACTTTTGCTAAAGTAAAAGTTAAGTATTTTATTTTCCTGCATGGTTTTCATTCCTGATCATATCATTAGGTGAGTTCTACTTGGCCAAATTCATATTTCTTAAGTAAACTAATTTCTTGAATATACCATAAAACGCCGTTTTTTCAGCCACATCAATACACTGTATAATCAAGTATCTCCTTGGTAAATAAAATATGAAAGTAGGACTAACGTGGCATTCGTCTTAGTTCTTTTGCCCCGCTATCTAAAGCACTTCAAATATTGCATGTCCAAATCATGGTCTAGTCTTTTTAACACAAACTGACAACTTTATGCATTTCCCATCTGTGGTAGGTTGACCTCGGTCAGCAGCTAAGCCCCTACCCAGCCACTCACTCACTCTGCACCTCCAAATCTCCCCTCTGCCATTTCAAACCAGTCTAAGCAGGCCTCAGAAAGGGACAGTCTTCCTATTTCTCATTATGATGCTGAGATAATATTTGTATTACATGGGAACAGCTTTTATTGGCCTTGGCCCAAAATGTCCCTCTATAGCAGGGAGTAAAGAGAACAGACTACCAGACTGTGATTATGGTTTCAGTATTGTGCTGGTTTTGGTGGGATAAAGTTCTTCACAGTAGTTAGTATGGGGTTATGTTTTGGATTTGTGCTGAAAACAGTGCTGATAATACAGGGATGTTTTCATTATTGCTGAGCAGCGCTTACACAGAGTCAAGGCCTTTTCTGCCTCTCACCCCACCCCACCAGCGAGGAGGCTGGGGGGGCACAAGAAGCTGGGAGGGGACACAGCCAGGACAGCTGACCCCAACTGCCCAAAGGGATATTCCATACCATAGGACATCATGCTCAGCATATAAAGCTGGGGGAAGAAGAAGGAAGAGGGGGATGTTCGGAGTGATGGCGTTTGTCTTCCCAAGTCACCGTTACATGTGATGGAGCCCTGCTTTCCTGGAGATGGCTGAGCACCTGCCTGCCGATGGGAAGTGGTGAATGAATTCCTTGTTTTGCTTTGCTTGTGTGCACAGCTTTTGCTTCACTTATTTATATATATTTATATAACCGTTTTTATCTCAACCCATGAGTTTTCTCACTTTTACCCTTCTGATTCTCTCCCCCATCGCACTGGGAGGGAGTGAGCGAGCGGCTGTGTGGTGCTTAGTTGCTGGATGGGGTTAAACCACGACAAGTAGTCATTCCTCTCAAACAAGCAGGAATTAAATTTCAATCTGAAAATTTTGATTATTGACATTTTTCTTGAGTTTTAGATTAATATAGCACTTTACAAACACTTTTTTGAGGGAGTGGGGATGCAAAATTTGCCAATAAGGTGTCAGCTTTATACTAATTAAGAAGGGATATTTTAATATTACATTTAAGACTATGAAATTAATAGAATAATTGTTCCATCTTTTCTGACCATCAAGTTCTCAGTCTCCATTACTAAAGAACAAAAAAAATCCATTTTCTCCTGATTAATAATTGCAGAGAATGATAAATCCTGTGGTATCAGATGCTATGTGCAGCCATAAGACAGAAAAATATAAATACTTAATAGACTCTCATAAAAAAAACCCTTAGTTAACCATGTAAGGAAGATGTTTGGATATCACAAAGACAGGCCAATATAAGTAAGTAAGACTACAATATCTGGGAAAGTAAAAAGAAGACGAAAAATACAAACAGACCAATTTTCTTCTCACTTTCACAGCTCTCTGACTGAAAGGTTGTTTTCTTGGTATATAGGAGAGCAGTGGACACAGTGTTTTTAAAACTGCATCCTTTGAAAAATTAAGAATAAACTACTCTGAATAATACCATATGTTTTAAATGGTCTCAGCCAAGTTGCTGAAGTAATACCTTACTGATATGACTGAAGTACCAGAAAGAAAACAATCCCATTTTTAACTGCAAATCATTTTAACAGAGAAGCACCTGATTTAAAAAACATAAAAATAAAATTAAAAAAAAAATCATCTTGGGCCTGTACTGTGCATACCATCTAACTTCTTTTTGTGTGTGTGTTTTCTGAAAATGGTAAAAGTGACAGTATATTAACTCAATTAAAAAAAATCCCAAATTGAAACAGCAAAGCTTTTGATGATACTTCACAAGCAAACATACAAAATCAAGATACTTTCTCTTTCTGCTTTCTCCTCTGCTTGGACCCTTACAAATATTTAATTCACTGCCGGTGGCATTGAAGCAAGTTTCTGCTGGTGGCAGTTTTTGCCCTAGTCCACTTGAAGTGGATTCAGGGTTGAAGGGAGAAGCTAATAGAAGAGAAGACTGGGAAACACTGCCAGTAAGAGATAATTGCAAGCTACAAGCAAGAATCAGGAGTCAGAAGAGCCAAAGAATGAGGCCACCCACTACAGAGGTGAAGACAGCACAAGGGAGATGCTAGTTCCTGATCCATAGAGGCAACATGTCACAGTTAGGTGACATTATCCACTGAGCTGTGACTGGTGGTCCTCTTTTACACAACCCCTTGCAAAATTTAGTTTGAATCCTAGGCTTTGTTAGGGGAATTTAGCTGCTCTTTTTGCATTATGGTTCGCTTCTTAATGGCATGAGACAGGATGCTGTTGTGGGATCGTCTTCTAGTGAGGTAGCTATTTTGCTCATATCCTTTTCATCTGTAAGATAAATTTTACCTTAAACTACTTGTATTAACTAGCAAAAGTAATTACGTATAAATTTTGATTTGTTTTTAATATTTACTGTAGCAAGGTAAGTTTTTTTTACTGTAATCGCTTGTGTCCTCATCTCTGGCCTTCATTTGAGCAGAACATGTCTTTCTTTGCTTGTTAATTAAGTTCACTCAAACAGTTCTCAGAAACTGCTTTTGGTTTTAAAAAAACAGATCAAGTTTAAAAAGCCTTTCTAGAGGAGTGAACAGGAATTGGGGGAAAAAAAAATTCTGCAAGCTCTAATTATACAGAATATTTCAAAATAAGCACCATGAGATTTCTACCTAGTGAACAAAAATCTGTTTTCAGTTAGCAACAAATTTACCATTACAATTATAACAGTTCTTAGGTGAGTTCACAGACACATTTTAAAAATCCGTGTGAGCAAAGCCAAGGTCTACTGCTGGGTGCTGCTTCCCCCGTGCCCACGCAGGCGTTACCAACCTCAAAGATGCCGCAGCAGCAGCCACAGCCAACGTGCAGGAGCTGAATTCACATTCTCAAAGTAATAACTCACATAGTGAGGGATGATCAGAAGATGCTCATCCCGGGAACTATGGAAGAGTGGGACTTCTTCATCCCACACAAGAGGCTCGGTCTCAGAAAATGCAAATTTTCCTTTTGAAATTGTTGCTAGTGCTTTTCCTCACAGAAGAGAACGGTTTGGTCTCAAGCACAAAGTGCTGTGATAGATTTTTGGTGAAGGCTGCAATGGGAGACCATTCCCACAGCAGAAATGGCCAACAGTCTGCCTGCATGCAATATCCAGGACTTTGACAAAGGATGTTAAAATAAAAATCAGAGAATTACAATATTATCTTCTGGTTCACACTTTCACTATTATGAAGCCCAGTCACAGGAAATAAAGTGACATGAACCTCAGCAAAGAAACACACAGTCCGTCCATAGTGAAGTAGGATATTAAACATGCAGCACTTAACTTTTATTATCAATACAATGTGTTTAAACATTTTTGTACTTGTCGATGTGTACATTTAAACTCCAGGAATAAGAAAAGAAAAACCTGATTGTCTTCATGTCATAATATATTCAGGAACGTTCACTTATTTTGTTCATAGCTGAACCATGGAGGTAATAACTTCAAGACAGAAGATATGTAGGCTCTGGGATTTCTAGCTCTATGCATTTGAGATAATGATTGAGGAGAATTTTACTTTCCACCTCGTTGTTCTTATTCAGTAGAACAGTAGCTGAAAACCATTTATGCCAGCTAGCTGGTGTCATTGCTCCCAACTTTGATTATTACCTTCTAGACAGATATTCCCCATAGCCAAGAAGGCTCTAACAAAACTCTATCCTTGTAGTGAAGTTAATTTTAAGTCAGTATTGGTTTTTTTGTCCTAAAGCAGCCAATTGCTTACAAAATATTAGAAGTATCTTTCACATTTGGATTAACAATGAAAAGAACAAAGATCCCTTTTATAATCAAATTCAATTCACAATGAAAATGATTACTATAAGTTACATCTTTAAATATGATCTTAAATACAAAAATATTCACAGCAGAACTGACAAGCATCCACATTGGGATCAACTCTTTCCCTTGATACTATCTATTTGGATGTAAACATCCTAACAGCCTAACCAAAAAATCATGACCGTTCTCCGTTTGTGTAACAGTCATTTCACAGAATTTTCTGTCATAACGATTATTTGGATGGGCTTTTCTGTTTTTAAATAACATACTCGTATGTCAATAAAGCAATTGGCATTCTATTTAATAAATATTAAATAAGTAAGTTTTCACAGATCTGTAAACTGGAGATTCTAAATAAGTATGTTGCATCTTTACAACTGAATAGTACTTACATGTTTTGGAAAGTCAGCCTTCAGTTCAGCAATACTTTTACACCAATATGCTGCTGTTTTCTCGCTGATCAGTTCAATGTTTAGAAAAGAGCCTTGGCCTGGGCCGTACATAGGACCAGAAGTAATTCCACGCACAATCCTTGGAGAAACATTGGTCACAATATCCTGCAAAAGAGTGAAACCTTTCAGACTGGTTTTGCAAAGTGAGGCATATATCACTGATGTCTATGACATAATATAAACTTAAATGTATCTGGTGTTTTAAAAATCTACTGTTATTATAAGTAAACTCTACAATTATAGGCCAGTTCTCCAAATTAGCAGGTTCTCTAATTAGATTCTCTACTTCAGAGGAGAAAAATGTTTGCTGCGTGTGTGAAGTGGAAGGATAACTATCAAGAAAACGCCAATATGGGGCACCTATAAACCGCCATACAAAATATCATTCAAATAATGCTTTTGTGTTGCGTAGAGGGCATAAAAGACTTTGTGTAAAAACCTGTGTAGGCCTCAGTCATGTAACAGCACACATGTGAACTACCCTCCCCAAAGACGATCAAAGTCCATGTCTTACACTAACAGGTGAAGTGCAAAGAGGTGCTGCCCACCAGCCTCTCTGCTGAAAAGTCAGGGTCACAGGTCCAGTCAGCAGCAAAAGTATACCAGTGTATCAAACTTCACAAATGAAATGATATGATTAAGAGAGATCAAAATCAAAAAATAAAACAAAAAATAGTGAAAATTAAGATCAATATTGTCAAGCACGACATTTCTGAAGGTCAACATGAGGTTAGCAAACAATTTTGAAACATACAGTAAACACACAAAATGTTGACTTGTTTAGTAGTCTTAATTAGGCTGCAATGTCACTGTATCTATGTTAACAAAGAACTGTAAATTCTGACATTATTTAAAACTAAAGAGAAACATAGATGGCAAAATGTCCCTTTTGCCAATTTCCAATTAAAAATAATTTTGAGTAAAGGTCATTTATTTACAAATGTATCAGAATTATTTGTTTAAGTACCCTTCCTCACCATCTTGTCATTTTTAGTGAGATAACATGAACCTCCATTAGTATATAGCAATTAAGGTCAATTTACATATTTTAATTAAGAACCATCCCATATAAAACAATTAGGGTAATAGGCATACTAACTGGATTTCATAACATTTGGATGTTTTTCCAACTAGATAGACAGGAAACCTTAATTAGCATTAATTAGCACTGATCTGCATATGTTTGATAAGGCATACCCTTGCCACAAAAGATTATTTATTCCTGAATCTGCCAAATGCTGCAGTTACAGAGGATAAAGGGACTTTTCTTCACATTGTATGTAAATTTGAGGTAATCTTCATTTGCTTATAAACTTGAAATAATTATTATACACTAAATATGCAATAATATTTTATACTGATAGATAATTGTATGTCCATTTACATATGTAGAAATCATACAAAGTAATCTCCCCAGTTCACCTATTTTCAGGCCTAGTAAATCTGGAACATGGACATCACAATAATCCTGTGTTTTCCTATTATAATATTTTCCCTTCATCACAAAAGCTTGACCTCCCTCTCAACAGTTAAGTTATATTTTCAGAAAAAAATAATTCAGAACATTTTCTGAATTTATGCAAACCAAAACCCGACAGCAAAGTACACTCCCCTCACTCCCAAAACAAACGACAAAAATTGCAGTTTATGAAGAAGAACCGTTTACATCAGTTTGCTCCGCATTATCCTCCTGAGCGTTTCACTCCTTTTAAGTTGCCTCAGAGGAGCTTATGCTTTGACTTCATCCCAGAAAGCTATTCATACATGCAGGCCAGTGCTATCACATCATCCAGCATGAGAAAAGATGCAAAGTCAATGACTTAAATGTTGGCAATCTGACCTTACTCCTGCAAGCAGAGGGTGCACATGGTCATTTGCCAACAGATACGAGTTACTTTGACCATGCTGCAAGTGACCATGAGCTTCCTTTTCCCATGCTCCAAAGCAGTCAGATGCTATGTAGCTACGGTAGTACGGCACTAAGCCTGAGCTAACAGCCTGTCTGTTGGCAGGAATTATTATTCTTGGGTTCAGTGCAAATTATGATAAAATGCATGTGGTATGATTTCCATTTTGTGGCTGCCTTGTGTACGTGTGTATGCCAGACAATGCTTGGAGCCACCTACAGTACTGTCTGTTATCTTAACCATGTGCGTGTTTTGTTCTTCTTCCAGTCTCTCTCATTTTACTACAGGTAAGAATTCAAAGACTAAGATATTACAGCCTAGATTATACCTCTTGTGGAACACTCACAAAGCCTCAGTCTGCTTCCATGCAAAAACACTCTGAAGTTTTTCAATCTGCCTTGGGTCTCCAGGCAATCTCTTCTCTCTTCTAAGGACAGAGACCCCTGTTTAGACCCTGCAACTGCTGCTGAATCCCCATGGCTTTGACTCACTCCTTCCCAGAGCTCAGTCATAGTCGACATCTAAGTGACAATTTATCTCTCCAGGATCCCACGAAGTTGAATCAGGTAATGCACAGACTTTGCAAACTGTCTCAAAAGCAGCCCCTCTTCACTTTAATGACCACAAGAGATACACAGAGCCACATGAAACAGTAAACACACGTACATCTCTCTGCCTGTGTTTCCTCACTCTTGAATTTTCCTTGAGATTTTGTGGGATCCCCTTTGGTGCTCAGGGACCTTACTCTCCCGTTGCCGGCCAGCAGACAGCTGCTCCTTCAAATGGCGGCTTCCACTGCCTCCCTACTGCCTCTGTGTCACAGGATCCCTCCGCTGTGTCTGTGCATCACTTTATCTTTCCTGACAAAGCTGCTTCTGTTTCCAAAAATCCTTCCTGGCTTTGAGATCCAAACATTACCACCTGGCTGCTTTGTCTTGGTTCCTCCCAAGAGGGATACACTGTCCTTATTTAAGATCCCGTTTCCTTGTTTGCCTCTCCTAGCTCAGAGTAGGCTAGATGGAGAGAGTCTGTAATGACTGACACACTGGCACCTCTCCTGTCTCTTGTTAGCACATGACAGCCCCAGACACAAGGAGACTCACAGTTCATGGAAACAAAATGGAATTTATAACTTACGTGATGATTCAAGGAATCTGTCTATGTACATACATAAACTCTGCAATCAGATCATTGAATTCTAAACTACTTCAGTCTAATGGGCTGGGAGGTTTGAGACACCTTAAAGCCCAAACACTCAGCAGTTTTTAGTCAGTTAAATTTAAATAAAGGTGCAAATCAATACATCAGGCCATGACTTACTAGTCACTCTAAAACTTGTTTTGCTTCACACTGTCTACATTTACAGTTAATAATTGCCACAGATTTTTGTATTGTAAAAACACAACCATGCTGTTTAAACTGAGAGATGCTTCTCTGTTTGGGCAGCAGGGACATTTTGAGTTTTAAGGGATCTAAAGGGGTGTCCAGCACAGTGTTAGATCACGTAATAAGTACATTCATTGCGTGTTTCTCCTAAACTAATCAGCAGAGAAATAATTCACATTGTGAATATTAATATTGTCATCTGTAGGCGTGGAAGTTAATGACCCATTGAAACGAATCAAGCCATTCACCTCTCTCTCAGAGTTATTGTTTTAGGGGAATCAAGAAGACAGCTCTTCATTAATTGAGTTCACTTTTTATTTCATAATCATGTCTCCTAGAAATTAAAAAAAAAAAAAAAACATTTGGAGAAAAATGTGTAAAGAGGTCAGTTGCAGGAATATATAAAAACAGTCTCCCAAGAGGTATACCGCAACCTCATGCCTATTCAATTAATGTAGTTATATTAGGCAAATACAATAAAAAGAACCAAAAGGATAAATCTATATGATTTTTCATATCAAAGCTCTGATGTGTTTCTATTGATTTGCAGAGCTTGAAACATTCTTTTTCTGCCCATTTTTTCCAAAATATTGCAGCCAATGGTATTTTAATGAACACTTGAAATAATAAAGTTGCTTAAGAGAACACATAGGCATTTATATTTTGGATATGGAAAGAAAATTAATTAATTGTACCTTTAATTAATATATTAACCAGTTGTACAAGTATTCACTCCTGAAGTACAGGTGTTCTGCAATGTAAATATGTGCAGCACAATTAAGGTTTTGAATAAGATTTCTGGATTTTAAAAATACATTTAATCACGCTATACCAAGTGTAAACATGTGTTTTCTTCACTCTGAAAGGCTTCTATGAGTCAGAGAACTTGCCTTGCAGCGTTGGCCCCCAAAGTCAATGAAAGCCACTGCAATACTTCAAATTAAGCTTTTCTCGTCTTCAACTTATGAAAGCAGAGAGGAATTAGTGACCGTTGTCAGTTTCTTTTCATTAATATGAGAAAAAGATTTAACACAATGAGTAGATTACTACTTCTAACAAAGTTAATTTATTTGACCTTTCTTTCTTCTAGGGAAAGAGGGCATTTTACTTGCCAAGTGGAGTACGCATCTGTACATTCCTGCAGTTATTACTTACTAAATGTCAATATGAACACCAAGGCAGCCACACTGGCCTCCTTGTGAAGAAGAGATCTAAATAAATACCTTATTAAGGTACTTTTAGTCAAGTATCTCAAAACAGCATACTTAAAGTTAGCAGACAGTAAACTGCAATGTAAAAAAAAAAGCCCAAACGTAAGTTTCTACTTTACTATATTCAATGTACCACCTTCTTTACTTGAACAACAAAATACAATAGCTGAAAAATGCAGGTATTTAAGCAAGTTATGATGTACTCCTTTTCCCCAGATTTTCAAAGATGGATTGAAAAGGCTGTAAAGATTTCAAAATCCAGTATGTGTGAAATGGTTTTAGAGCTTATTTTCTAAATGCTTTAATCAACTCCCCAACATCAAGATTCAGTTTTCGCTACAGTTTCCACTAATTACAGTAGAACCTGATGTACAATTTCACCTATGTAAAAATATGGAGGAGAAGGAGACTTCACCCTTTTCTGCCTAATATCACAGTAGTTAAAGCATTCTGGAAATCTGGCTCACTACTGTTTGCACACCCTCATAGATACGAACAGCATCACAGACTTATGCCCTCGTAATTCCCTGCCAACTCTCACTCAAGGTCTTGTGATGATTTGCCTCTTCTGTGACTCAGCTGTCTAGCCAGACTGTGTCTAGTATCACCCCTTCTGGAGTTTTAACCATCCACAAAAGGCAAGTGAAACCTGAAGCAACAATACTACTTCATCACATAGCACTGTTCCTATACTTCCTTTCCGAGTTGTTCCTCACCATCTCTCCTCCATCAGAGCCGAGACATGTGACAGCTCCATAGGGTTCCTTTTCTGAGGCCCAAAGCACTGACTTGCTCTCCTGAATTTCCCCAAGCTCAGAATTTTTTCCAGCTGAGCCTGTCAGGCTCCTTTTAACAGGAAGCTAAATCCACAGCAAGGACCTCTACAAACACAAAACCATTCCATCAGGTACAACCATGCAGATTAACGATTAATTTCCATGAAGACCTTATCTGCTAGAGTAGGATTTTTATGACATATAGCGAGACTTACTGGCTCATGGAGCGAGGCAAGTAAATTTGCTTATGATTTCTGCCCAAGGAGGTTTGATGTAGCCACTGGCACCTTCCAGTGCACAAACCACTGTTATGTTGCACACAATGCCACCTGTTGAATTCGTAACACTTGTATTTAGCATTTTATTTTACTGAGGGAATAGGCCAGACTTTATTCTTCCCATATGAGTACAAAACCTCAGTAAAGTCACTTCTTCACTCTCTCCTTCTCTTTCCCTCAGTGAATACAGGAACATTTTTTAAAAACTGAAACCACCTTGACAGGAAAACTTATCTCAGAACATCCCATCATGCAGAAACTGCTCTAATCTCTCCACCACCAGATATGAGAAATTTAGTACCATAAAGACACCTCCTTTTTTTCATTGCTTTTGTGAATGAAGTCTAGACCTAGCCCTCTTTTTCCTCTTCATTGCTTTCCTTCTCTTGAAGACAGATAGCATATAATGATAAAATGATGTAAAATAATTATTTTTCAAGTTCTCTCACCAAAGTAAGAACTGAATTTAAAAATCTATTATTTCCTCAGCCTTCCAGGATTGTTCACACTGGCGATTTAAAGCATAAGTGTTCTGATCTCTCCACTAGTACAGAACAGATCTTGAAAAAGATCCCTGCTGTTACTTATAAATTACCCTTCTTCAGCTTTTACGTACAAGATCTAGTATGCTACAGAGGGGAAAAGGATACTTTAAAAAAACATTCTTATCTGTCTTTTGATGGCTGTTTGTCCTGCGTTTGCAAAGATGAAAGTACCCAAATCTGTTCATATCTTATATCCTGAAAGTCTGGAGTACAAACAGTGCTTGTAAATCTTCCTTGATATTCTACTCTATTTCTAGACTGAACAAGCTGAGTTACGCAAACTATATTTAAAAAAATAGACTGTTATCTCATAAATGTTTTTACAACATTAAACTATCCCATTTGTGTTTATTAAACCAATTTAACACTACAGCTCCAGCAAGCAAGCTAGCTTTCAAAATCAATAAGTTAGCACAGAAGACTGCAGCCCCATAAGCGAAAAAGCAATGCGTCAGGATTTTGGAGAAAAACTGCTGAAGCACTCATATTGTGTGAAAGACAAATGACAAGTTAGAGGTTTAGTTACCATGTATTTGATGTTTTTCTATACTGTCTCATTAGCGCTTTAAGATTTAACCATAAGAATGCACGAGAAACTTCAAAATTTACAGACATCGAACTTAATTTCTACCTAAGCTTTTATCATTGCTGCTTGCTCAGCACACCACCTTTCTTACTAATGCAATTTTCAGACAGTAGGCCATCATTACCGATAGCTTATGATTAAGATAGCAAAATCCCAAGCTCTTTAGATAATCTCACTAGAATAGAATATTAAAAAAAAAAAAAAAAAGGTTTACTCTCTTTACCTTAGAATAACCTTGGGACAATCCCATCCCCATTGCAAGTCAAGTAAAAATGGTCTGCTGCCCTTGCTTAAAACAGCAGCAGTCCCCCAATCTTTGTTAATTCATACATGATGGTTTGACTACAAGTCCTAATTTTACAAACTGAAGCTCCCTAAAGTAATAAACTAGGAGATGAAAATACAAGACAAAAGCAATACAAGTTATACGTAAAAGTACAAAAAACTGGAAGAGTAACTATAATGTTTATGCCAAATGTACAAATATATATTTTCTAGTTGAGTTATGTATTTTACAAGAAAATGAAGTTTTGATCTTTGTTTACAATTACTTTCACTTGAGCAGTTTTTTTAAAAAACCTTTTCATAATACAAAGCCAAAATGCTTTAAAATTAAAATATTTAATATTTTTTCTTATTTTTGACATATTTGCTTGTTTTCTAGACATTAGAATGTAAAGACATTTGTACTGTAATTACAAAAGATAATTTAAAAAATGTATTATGTCCTACAGCACTTTGCCTTGACAAACAATTATTAGATATCACATTCAACAGAATACAAAAAGCAATCTTTATCACAAGGTTAAAATTAGTCTGAACAAAAGATGCTTTCAAAGCAAATCCAAATTCTCATCAGCTTTATATCAGTTTCTCTGGGAGAGACAGGGAAGCAAGGGAGGGAGAGAAGAGAAAGGAAAAAAAACCCTGAAGGACATTTGAAAAATTTCTTGCTAATGTTCAGTGTGAGCACACATTTTATCAGTTTTCTGATAAAGGTGTAAGCAGTAGGACATGATTAAATTTCTGCTGTCAAACTGCATTGTGGTCAAAAACTATACCCATCGAAGAAGAGAGAAGTAGACTTACAGTTTTTGAGAGCAAGTTGTATCTCTATTCAGACATTCACTTTTGGATCTGCTTTTGACATGTATGATTCTTAGATCTCAGTGTTTTGATATAGTGAACTACCTAATCGGTGAATGGTTGCTTTAGCTGACTGATGAGAAAAATGGGCAGTAATTGTCTCAAAACATTAATTCATTGCCAGTGAGAGGCCACAAGAACAGAAAATCATGTTTAAACATCTCAGACTTCTGTGAAAAAGAAATCTGAAGCTGATCAGCAGATTTCTCAGGCTTTGGTTGGGGGTGGGGGTTGTTGTTTGTTTTGTTTTTTTTTTTTTAGAAACAAATATCATTTCTTTACTCTGAGAGCAAGCTTTCCCAATGTTTGGAAACAAATAACATACAAGCTGTAGCAGAAGAGAAAAGATATTCTTCAGCTAACGAAGAAAATCAGAAATAAGAATATAGCGTGGCAGAAAACACAAAGTAAGAACATCTAGTAGTAAGCTCTTTAGAAATTTTCTATCCACAACTTTTTGACAAATGATACAACTTCCAACAACAACAACAACAAAATCTAATGTTTCCTCGGCACAAATGTTGGTTTGTCTGAAAGTTTTTAGTTTTCCATTTAATTAAGCAACCAGAGCTTTCACTACGCAGCATTTTTTTCTGGACTATGCTCTGCACCTCCCAGGAGACAACCCCATGAAAAACAGTCACTGATGAAGAAGTCAGCAGCGGATGGTCAACCCTGCCATTTTAATTGAAGCACAGAATTCAAAATACCAAAAAAAAAAAAAAAAAGCACCATCTTTAGAACTTTAAGTAACCTCAGCTCCAGGAATACACCTGAAGCTATCCATTGTACTATATGGACTGTACTGGGATCTACTAAAAAACCAGATCTTTCAGAAATCACTGCTTCACACTATATGAAGTGAGATGCTTGAGACTATCTACAATGAAACAAAATGCTATATCATAACAGCTCAGATAATCCCTGAGGTACTAGGATAGAATGTCTTGAAACTGTGTAAAAACTCAGTTTTACTCTCCTACAAGTTATATCTTTGCGTCAGCAAAGCATTATTTGTGTAGCTTGGACGAAGTACCTGATGAGCTTTATCGAAAAACCTAAACTCTGTATCTGTAACTCACTTATGTTCTTTAAAATATTGACAAGGCATTTCTGGATAATAACCCAGAGCAGATGCTCACAAGTGATCAAAATGATGAGACTGGATTCCATTACTCCACTGCAAGCAAAACGTTGCAATACTAATGATTTGAGGGGTACAGAAAGGAATAAAATAGGAGTACATGGATAAATAAAATATCTACATGGATTGCAGCTTTTGATGTGTATCCTAAAGTGAAATTTCTGTGGCATGGCTTTTAAGGACCTGTGTACATTCACAAAGGTGGAAAATTAATGCATAATAATTAAAATATACTAGTCCAGTTTATAATGCTTACTCGTGGGACAGCAGTGGATTTAGATCATAACAATTTAGCTTGCCTTAAGAGACTAATTCTTTTACAGACATCTAAAAATACTAGCCCATTTTCGGCT
The DNA here is from genome assembly GCF_018139145.2 of Gymnogyps californianus. Taxonomy (NCBI): domain Eukaryota; kingdom Metazoa; phylum Chordata; class Aves; order Accipitriformes; family Cathartidae; genus Gymnogyps; species Gymnogyps californianus. Next base: position 15,948,541 of record NC_059478.1, on the reverse strand, counting down.
GTCAGGGAATATCATCATCAAATCAGTGATCAAAACTTGTCGTGAAATGTACTTAACTGACCAAATAAAGGAGCAGCCATTCTTAAGGCTTCATTCTAGACAAGTACTATTGAATGGTCCCATGAAATGGGAAGGAAAGGGCAGTTTGAAAAGTATGAGTCTAAGAAAACCAGGCAGGAACCAACACAGTTAAGACTCAATAAAAAAAACAAAGGTAAGACCCAGGAAAGAGAAGGATGAATTACATGACATGTTTGCAGCATCAAGTTTGGGAGAGTCACTAAAGGAGTTATGCTTACAAGGAGAACACAAATGGATTCTCTTCTTGTAGTTTAAGAGAAGGCCAAATTAACATAGCTTTTCAAACATCATCGTTAGAGACAACTCAATGTTTTTTTCTCTAATACTGTTTTCTAATTGCTAAACAAAATACAGTAAGAAGGCAGTAGGGCAACATCAGTAGCGGCAGGTTCCTAAAGGGATGAACTACAAGCCAAGACACATAATGCCACAGAATGAGCTCCTCTAGATAAAAAATGGGAGAGAATTGCGGGTAGTCTCATAATTCTAACAAAATCCCTGACAGAAACAGCAAACAATGAGAAAATGGGTTCTTTAAAGCCCACAACATCTAGGATTTTTCACTCAATGTATAGACACAGAAATTAAGCAAACAAACAAAAATTCTTAACACAGGAATTCTAACGTCTGCTAATTAAGCATGTAAGTTCACACTTGAAAACAGCAAGGAGGTAACTATTTATTTAAGAGACAATACTACACGGATTAACAAAGCTCCTGTCAACAACTCCGGACACCTGTACCAAGCTCACTTATTGCCTAATTAAATATTAACATGTTCTGATAGAATCTGTGGTATAATTTTAATTACTGTTTTCTCATAGGGAAGCCATATAATCAATATATTTCTAGCTGTTCCTAGAGGTTGTTTTGTAAAACTCCATTAGTAAGTTGTGAACCATCACTAAAATATTTTCCTCCAGATTGCTAGAAGTAAATCAAGACTATTATATTCTCCTAGGAGGAGGGGAGAATAGATGCTTCCCTTTAAGGGGAGAAAAATACGATTTCTTCAATAATCAAGAAGAAAAATCTTTTAACTACAATCCTATTTAAAGAGTTGTTAAAATTCTTGCACAAATAATCAACAGTGGGGAGTTACAGATCACCAAAGTCATATTTAGATTTATGTATAATCCAAAATATTTTTATTGCTGGATTAGGTAATTAGGAGGAGAATCTCATTACTCCCTTGAAGCATGTATTTAAATTTTCTGCTGGGGATGAATTGCAAATACTGAGGTATGTCTTGTACCTACCTGCAGCATTTTCTTTTTCCATTAGGATTAAGAATGCTTAAATACTATAAGCATTGATTAGCATTTGTGTATATTTAGGGGTGAGAAATTCAAGGAAATTATACCAATTCTATTTGGGAAGGTATTTAAATAGCTAGTACTATAATTTTCAAAGTATCAATTCTCCAGGTGGCAGTAAACAATTTCAAGTCATAGATAAAGGGGTACAGGGAAGGTGGAAGGGTTTCAGTATCTAGGGGAATATGTTGTTTTACATTCCAATGATAATCTATCCATAACGTTTCTACTTTGACAACGTGAGCTCTTCAACATTAACTTTGTTTTGAACATACTCTTTTTATCTTGTCCTATGCAAAAGTCCTATTGAAGCCAAAGGATCTTCTGCATGAGCGGGGATTGCAAGGCTGAGCCACTTACCATTCTCAGAGCCTGATTATACATAGATCTGGATAACATAATTGTTGGAAAAAAACAAACCATGAAAATATCAGCCCCCATGAATTTTAACTCAGCACTTTAACATCTTATAAGAGATTCAAACCAATTTTAATTCAGCACTAAATTTTAGACAGGATCTTTAAAATAGATTTTGATTTTTGCTAGAGGTCTCATCTACTTTAAAATCCATGAAATAAAACTAGTATTTTCCTCTTTGTATTGGCTACCAGAATGGGGAGACACATAAGAGCATTGCATGCAAACTGTTAGATTTTATTTTCATAGACATAAAAGTAGTGGCAATAGTATCAGAATAGATTTAAACTAAATAACGAAAACCAAGTAATGGACAAAACTCTTTTGAAATTACTTTCCTATCAATCAACTTGCAAGGAATCCCAAATCTTCCACTCTGAATGAAACTATCATCCTGACTTAGTTACTATTTTTGTAATGACTAACAGGGTTTTCCTGACCCCCTGAATCATGGAACAAACTCCGCTAGCATGTTATGATTGATGAGGATGCAGTACAGCTCTGGCAAGAAAGCTGAGACTGAACTTGGGGCATCATGTATACATCCCAGGGAGTGTCTTTGGGAATGCAGATCCTGGGTGGGCTGCGCTCAGGACGGGTAGAGCCAGCACATCCGGATCTGCCATCAGTCTCTGAGAGCACTGTGTGTTCATCCATCAGTCATCACAAGAAGCACCACACATAGGCTCCATAATCTAGAGAGAGATGGCTTTTTCCTCTCGAGAGCCTCAAAGTGGAGAGTTCCAGCCTGCTGGGCTGATTCTGGTTTTCCAGACTGAGCTCTTAATAAATAAACATTCAGTGTTTGCACGTGTTTTAACTTCTCTGACAGACAGGAATCCATGTAGAGAAGTGCTGAAGTGTACACAGAATTTTTATGCTGAAGGACCAGCTCTGATTCCCATCTGCTTGTAGCAGACACAGAGGCCCCAATGTCAAGTCTGATTTTCCTCCAGGTTCACCTGAAGTTTTCATAGCAGTAGGTTAATCATTGCCTATTAATTTTTTTAAATGCCCAGGAAAAATGACGCATTCTATTGGCTTTTAAAAATCAGCCCTGTGGGACATAAAGCACAAATTTAATAAAGCAAAAAAAGCAAAGTTCATTAAAATATTCTTGTACGAACTGAAAGTAGCCATGATACATGGAAATTCCTAGCAAGATGATTCTCCTGTTTACCACTGAGAAAAAAAATTATTCTGGGCTGGCCATGTTCTTTCTCATTAAATGTATAATAGGTCCCAAACCCCAGCACTCTTTGGAGTCATTGCTCAGGTCTGTCACTTAAGTAAATATGCTCACCAGAGGATCTAGCAGGCACACATAGATAGGGTAGACATGAAGTCCCTTCCTCTTGAAATCAATAGGAAGGTGGTTGTTAGAGACTACAATTGAGTTAGGGTTTCATTTGGGGAATCTGTGGTAAATGTTCCCAATACTACTGCCACAGGGGCATAAGAAAGTATACCGATGGCTGTGGCTAGATCTCTTGCACTATTAATGGCAGAGCCAGCTGAGATGTGCTACAAAAGGCCTATGCATGCTCAAAACTGGAATACTAAGAATAAATCTGTCCTCAGCTAGAGAGGGCAGTCTGACCTGCAGGCTCTCCATTTTTTCCAAAAGAATATTGATTTAAAACTGGGACGAGGATTCAAAAGCCTTCTGATGCTAAACATAAGAAGTCATGCACAAAGTTGTATAATGAGAAATATGGGGTTTTGCCCCACAAGAAATGCTTGATTAGGGATAATTATATTAGTGATAAATAGGACATATGGAATGTCTTCCCATTCTTTTTCCTACCACAGAACTATGGAGTTTAAAGCACAGCTCACTGCAAAACCTGACTGAGGAATAGGATATACCTGCTGCTGACACATGCCAGATCACACGAGCAGTCTCACTCCAAGCACAATGAAGCCAAGTTTGCATCAAGGCCAAGAAGAGCTCCATAGCACAGAGATCCAGCGTTCCTCCCTACAGCCATAAATTATTGATGTTCTCTTCTCAGCCCAAAGTTGTATCCCCAGGTATGGAGATTAATCTATACAGTATAGTCAATGCTCACTTATCTTAATGTGCAAAACAAGAAAGTATATAGGCAGGTATGGATTGCAGGTTTCTGCTTTTGGAGGCAGTAGGAATCTGTTTTTTCACATCTCTGCTTATCTTAGACAACCTTCCCCTAGTTAACATCGGTTTGCGCAGCCAGTACAGAGCAGGGCAGGCTTCTTTGCTGCACATCTAGGAACAGCAAGGATAAGACTATCTTGCGCACACAGTGATACAGCAGAAACTTTAATCTGCATGGTATTTAAACAGTATTTTGTAAACTACAATGCAAAACACTGAAGTGCAGTATCCCAAGAATATCAACAAACTTTTTGACAAATTCTTGAACTACAATCACAGAAACTAGAGTTATTGTAGGAGGGAAACCAATCGGGCATTATATAAGCTCTTTATGCTACACATCTTTTCATGACTTATCTTCATGTATTTGAATTTTATATAAACATATATGCACTATATATGCATATTTGCAAAATAAGTTGCATAATTTTGAATTTGCATAATTCGTACTTTAGTGAAACATTCTTTTATTTTGGTACTCTTTAACCCACAGCCTCCTTAAGGGAAAAAACCTGTCTGTTTTAAATCTGAATCATCCCATTATTCTATGATATTTAGTGTCACCACTGATAATAACACTTCTTAACCAGGCCCATTCCTGCAATTAATTTCATTTTCACAGTTCCCGTGAACTCCAATATGCATTCCAACATGGCTTCATTACCAGATCTGAGCCTTATTAAAGTAATACCATTTTTACTTTTCTTTTTCTGTGACTAGAAGGATGCTGAGAATGGCTAACTTCCTCCACATTGTACATGTACAACCATCAACAACCCAGCCCTTTGTGAAAGTATTCATATATAAACATGAGTGCTGCTTGTACTGCAGTTCTTTAAAAGTGACTTCTCTCTCACTGCAGCCATTCTGTTCTGTAGTAATATAACACAATTTATGTATGAAAATATATGTATCTACTTTTTATTTACACGTACTGGATTCTATACCATGAACTCACCTAATTTTAATTACACATCATTACCTAGCGATACAGATAACAGAGCTCCCCCCATCTAAATTGTGAATACTAGCATCTCAAAAGATTTGTTTCTTTTTTAAGTGAAGATAAGTTACCATATTAAAAATAAATGAGCTATTTTTGTCAGTTGATTGGACACTGAGTACACATAATAAATCACCAAGAGCATTGTATGCTAGCCTACGTGCTAACCTTGAGCTGCAGTTTATCTATTGCCTGCAATTCAGAAGACAATAAGGTATTTTACCCAATCAGCTGATCAGCTGAAGGAACTCAAAAGACTGAAATGGCTTTGAAATACACAGGCTTTTAGATATCAAATTACCTCTGGAACCCTCTACCCAGAAGTAACTCGAACAAAACCCATTTGAAATACAGCTTCAATATTCAAAAAAATCAATAATTTAAACCACAGGTTGTACATTTTTACTGCTTCCACTGCAGACTGTCGTTTTTTGAAATGAAAATGCTAATGGCACCAAAGGGGAAAGCTCCAGCCAGAAGAGATACATGTGTGCAGGCATGGATTGGCTAGAAATGCCGGTTTGCTTTCCCTCCCCCAGTTACATTTACATAAGATCTCTTAAAATAAACAACTCTCATTTCCATCACTTGGAAAAAAATGTTTTTCTTTGTTGCACGTAATGTTTCTGTCCAGGAGAGCTTAGCTATATCAAGCCACTTCACTGTAAACATACATGCTGAATGCAAATACTACATCCCCAATTATGCTATTAAGTCACATTATTTTGAAACAGGCACTAATGTCGTGCTTTTGAATATCAGCTGTGAATATAGCACACTGTGAACTCTTGTTTTATAGATAGAAAAGCAGGAATATAGGTGATGTTGTGTTCCAACATCTACATCAGAAATGGGAAGCAGTCCAGTGCATCCCGCAAAAAACAAACAAGTATGGATGGTCCACCACCCATGATAAAAGCTCATTTAAGAGCAGACATGGCTGACAAAAGACTTCTTAAAAGATAAGGAAAACACATAAGGAAGAGGCATGGTGGGAATTTGAACCTCTGAACCTAACTGAAGCAAGCTACACATGGAGGATGTCTGACACAGAAGCAAGTCTCTTCTCTACATGAATTTGACCGTCAGATTCTTAGCAGAGCTTGAAATCCGTCAGCCTCTTTCTGTAGAAACTGTTATCTTTTGGTATTTTAAACCTCATTAAATCCTTGCACTTTCTGGTACTCATTTTTTTAATTGTGTTAAAGGAGCAATGCAAGAAGCAAAAAAAACCCACCCCAAAAGCAATGAAATAAACATCACAAGACAGAGCTTATGTGTCTATAGGTATGCAACTCCCAACACACACTAAGAACAATTTTTGTTACGGTAGCAAAGCATCACTTTTAGTACTGAAGAGAGGGGCATAAGAAAGAAGTTGTAAGATTGATGGTCTTTGGTTTATAGTTTTACTACTTTACTCTCAAATATGTTCTTACTCTCTCCTTCATATACTTCCAGAGTCTTCTCCAACCATAGTGTTACAATGGAAAAGAAAATGTAAATGATATTATGAGAGTAAAGTTGCTCAAGTAAAGAAAACTATGTACTTGGATACATACAGTTTTATTGTAAAGTGAAGATTAAGTTTGCATTTCCAGGTCAAACTTTCTGTTTCTAGAAAAAAATTATACTATGCTCTTATGAATTTTCTGGCTGATAGATTTGTTCAATTTTAACCCAAGATAAATGGAGATTTTTAGCCTGGAATAAGAAATGACAAAAGTATAACCATTAAAAAAATGTGATACTCAAAAATGCATACTCCAAAAATTCGGACAAGGACTCCAATAGTCTGCTCTCCCTAAAGGCACAAAACTTTTCTGGATGTCAAACGAAGAAGTCCATAAATGTAAGCAGAGAAATTAATCTGAGTTTAAATACACCCAGAATATAGGAAAATAAGATTTTGTTTATTTATGTGTTTGAGATCTGCATTACCTTCATGTGAAACCACCTATTCCAGGTACTCCTGGCAGTCTTTAAAATATACCTCCTACACAATAGCAACAATCAACTGACCTTCCGAGAACACTGCTCTTGGCAGCAACTTAAACAGAATAATAAAAAAAACCAGTAGCAACTAGAAACCCAATATTCACCCTTTCCTCAATTCTTGCAACGTTAAGGAGGAAAAAACTAGCTCTTCAAGTTTGTGCTGGACTTAAGAGACTCAGGCTGTTTCAGATCACCCCCAGGCAAAAGCTCCAAGCATACACAACAGCGTTCAGATGAACTGCCAGCACCTCCTTCCCCTCCATCCCAGTGTACCCAAAAGAGCCAGTACAGGCTGGGCGCATTTTTTAATTCCCCAATGAGGCACTTCGTGGTGTTCAAGTTTGTCACCACTGACAATATTTGGATAGATTTAAGACCCAGTCCTATATAGCATACACTGACAGTAGGTTAATCTTGAAATATAAAGCATGGATACTCTTAGCAAGGCCTGCATTCAGAAAATAAAAGGGGTGTGGGCTTCTGGCTCTTATCTGCTGTTGCAGCTACAGCCTGGAACGGAACTACATCCCTCAGCCAGAAGGACTGATAATTCTCTTGCCATAGCCTCTGGATGTTTCCTCTAATGATCCCAGCATTACTCCTATCTTGTCTGGATTGACTTTTGCTCAGCATGCTCTCAACCATGCCCCAGTCTCCCACAAACACTGAATAATGCAATCAACTGCTCAAGCTAAATCAGCCGAGAGTTATAAAGCTGGATTTCGACATATTGAAAACACTTCAATCAATGTCACTTTACTAAGCCTTCTCTATGGCTTGATATACACATTAAATAAAAGGGTGGCAAACAGGAACCCTCCTGAACTGCACAGGGAGAGAACCACCGCAGGCAATAAACCTGAACGTAACACCGACAACGTGCCGACAACAGGCTCCTCTGACTCCATTGTTTAAGCATGAGGTCTGAAAATGGGCAATGAAGATGCCTTGGGAAAGAATGCATTAGGGACATTTGGGAAATGTTTCCATTTTTGATCGATTCCACAATAAAGCACAGATATATGATAAGATACAGCTACAACTGCATAGGAAAAAATTAATACATTTTTAAAAACCATGATTTCTCAAAAAAGTTGGTAATTGATGCTGTTTAACAGCAGCATTATTGCCACACAATTTTGTGTTATGTTGCAATAGGGCTTTACATACATATATTTACTAAACCATGTGAATTACCAGAAATATCCTTTTCTATGTTTGTGTGATTTATTAAATCATAAATCATAATAGCATGTGCCAGAAATTCCTTTTGAAGGACGTAATAAGGTAACAATTATCCTCTGAACTCCTTTCTCTGTCTTCAGAGAATAAAATGCATTAGCAACATATCCATTTGCTGCCCCATGATAGAAAATGAAAGCAAGTGTGATGGTTGCACCGTATGCTTTCAGTTCCTGCAGTTGGCTGGTGAAGTGAGCTTTGTTCCTGAATGTGCTGTCAGAGACAAAAAGAATAGTTTCTCCAATACTTTTAAGGAATAATCCTTAAAAAACAGTAAGGAAAAATGAATTGGAGAGGTTTGGTTTTGCATATGTGCAGATGGATGTGGAAAAACATACATGTAAATATCAAATGTAAATTTAAAATATATTTCATTTGAAAGAAAATAGGCACATAGGGCCTCCCTGTACGGTTTTGACTTAAATCAATGAATCAAACCTTTTTCATTTTATGCAGCAATTCACAGAATCTGATGCAGGGGAATCGTAGCATTTTATTCTGTGCAAGTACCCACAGAAGAGCAACATTACAAGTATGGTTATAATCCCTTCAGAGAAGGTTTAAGGCCTTCTAGATCAGCCTGTTAGTGTTTGGAATCCCGTGTCTGATGACTGGCACAGTGAGAATGCTCTTAGTGTACCATGATTTTGCTCAATTACTTTTGAAGGAAAAATCATAAACAAAAATTCACCACGTAGAGGGTGCTACATAAAGGCATTATTAACTGTGCAGGTGCAGGGAGGTAGAAGCAGCAAGATCACAGGATAAAAATGTATTCATTAATTCAAAGAACGTATAATTTACTCCCTCAATTTATTTTTTTTTTTAAATCCATTTCTATGGGAGAAGAAACATATTTGTGGTTTAAATCAAAAAGAAAAAAATAAAATAAAATCAACAGTTTCAGCAGCAATCCAGATCTGGAATTCACTCTGTTTTCTTTTTTGTTCCAGGGAGACACTGTGCTGGAACCACATATTGCAAATGCTAAAAAGTAAAGAGATGGGGACCTCTGAAACAATATATCTTTTCCAAGACTGAAAGTGGATATTAAGCTTCACTTTGCTCAAGTGACATCAAAACATTCTTAACAAATAAATACATATACACATACTTCGGTTTAGCTCATGATATACAAAAGAGCTATTTTTTTCTTCGATTTTGCTGATACATAGCTCAAAATTAAATCTCGGCATCATGTGAAGACCCAATCCTGTATTGTGCTATGCTTATTCTGTGGGAAGCTTACATTTGTAATTAACTTTAAGAAAGTGCACATACCACATTATTTTACTGAATTACAAATCTAAATCACAGTGAATTGATGCTTTGCTGAATTGGTGTCTGTACTCCTGTACTCTCCAGGTTCTCGCTGTTTAATACTCCCAACAGTTTCCATCAGCTTTGGGTCAGAATCTGGAATCTAGATACTTTCATTAATCATATTATAGTTACGCATAGTGCAATCACATTTAATTCAGAGCATCATTATGACCTGTTCATACTCTGTCACATCTAGAGATGGACACAATGCCTAATGAGGATTCAGAATACCATATATGATGGTTATGATGGCTGGCGAGCATCCTTATTAACAGCTATACTTTTTCAACATCAACGTACAAATAGAGTATCCTGGGAAACAGTATCATTTTGTGACTCCACCAAACAGATCACAATACAATAATTACTGCCATGGTCAAATTGCACAGTTTGGTGAAGTTCTTTACATGAGAATTTTGATACTCTGTGTTTATCTAAAGTCCAAATTCTGACTAACATAAGAAAAGAGTACATGTCACTGCTTTTCTAATATTGCACGCTTAAACCTTATTTTATTTACAGCTTCCAGTAGCTTTCAGCTAAATTTCTCATTGTGCCCGCTGCCACGTAGCTGGAGAAGGCTAACAAACCCCTCAGTGTTCACATGACAACCTTTGTGCAAACGCATCCTTATTCTGTCATCTACTGGCAGCGTGCTTCCCAGTCATGTTCTCTGCCAGTCCTTACCAGTTTGCCAATTACACAAGCTGCTTCCCAGACATCAGACAAAAATTCCACAAGACTGCTGTGCGAGCGTACCCTAATTAACCATCAGCTTAATTAGACAATTTACTGTGTAATTAGCAGGCAATTAGTCAACACCTCTCAGATCTTATTGACTGCTGTGACAGCCTTCCTTAGTCTACACATTCCCATACGCTTCCACGACCATGATCCCAGCCCCATCCTGTATGACAGCAACCCTTGCAAGGGAAAGGAAATCATATTACATAACAAGGGAAGAGGGAGAAAAATCAATATATAGCCTGTTCATTTATTGAACTGTCTTCTAGCCAAGACTTTCTTTTTTCTAGCAACAGAAGGTCAGCTGCTAACGAAAAACCATCCAGCTATAACATTAGCTTATGTCTTTTTCATTTGTAATATGTTTTAGGATTTTTTTTTTTTAACTCTTATATTCCACTGAATTATCAGAGAAGTCAGGCAAGCAGAAGTTAAGGAAAAAAATAATTTGTAAACGTACTTACATATTGTAGGGTTTAAGTGTATGGCTGAGAACAGTGATAAAGTGCTGATAGCTGCTTTTGAAACCTATAGCTAGCACTGTAATTAACTGCTTCATAGTCCAAAACGCACCAGGAAAGTCAAAGTAGATTACTTTAAAGTATAAAAAGTCAATACTCGATAATAATTCAATGACATTAGTGTAATGCAGCAGAAGTAATTTTTTGTAGTAGTATGAAATCCTCCACACAAATCTAAAGTTGTATGCCCTTATTAACACATGATGTGAGAATGTACAATTAAAGACTATCATAATATGTATGTTATGGGAATATTAAAAATGTGTGTTCCTATTTCCTTTTTCTATAGACCAAAACCTGGATTTTGCAATTAGCTGTGACAAAAGCATTTTGGATAATTCTTAAAGTAATAATTCCAAAGTTCATGGGATGGACACACTTGTCTCCTGCTGCAATTGACTCCAGAAGATTTATTCACAAAAATCCTACACTTTCTGACTGAAGGATGGAGTCCCATAAAGCCACAATCTCTATTGTAGTAAAATATTTAGATAATTATAAATCTCAAATAATGATAAGAAATGTTATTTAGAATACACTCACATACATATTTGCATTAGTAATAGGTATTTTAACATAAGAACCTATCAGGTTTTTTAAACATATGGGACTTCATTCTGCTTTTGCAACAACGTCAATCAGGAGTAAATGCAATTATATCACCATGAGATTCAAAAATCAGCTCTTTGCTTTCTTAACTTCTTGTGTGGGTAAATCAGATGTTAAACACAGCCCTACCAGTTTCATTTACCAAGTGGGAACTCAAGACCTGAGATAACTCGAGCATTTAGGAGAAGTATGATGCCTTTACATAAAACCTACACTGGTACAACCAAAGATCTCTTGAAAAATGATTAAGCTAACCCCCTGTAAACCCATGTGTGGAAACATAGGCCAGTTTAGAGCTAGTTATATCATTTCAGCTTATGTCTGCAAACTTTTTAACACAAGCTATACACCACCACATACATGCTTGACATTGATTTAAGAGCATCCATGTAGAGTCAATTTGGGACCATGTTTCTGCAAATACGTTGCAAGGTTGCATGGTCCAACTGGGAATCTTTGGGCACTAGCTGTTGCGTGAGATGCTTCAGCTCTCATGTTTTTCTTGGTGGAGATGGGGAAAAGCACTCATCCGACAGCAGGGCTGCCATTTAACATGCGCAGCTGAAGCAAGAAACAACTAGCTGGTGCCCAGGGGAGAAGGCATGGTGCTGGAAGCATGTCTTCCCCAATACATTTGCAGCCTGATAATGTTAGTGGGCAGAGGCGGGGTCCCAAAGCGTCACCTAGAGTCTTGCAGAAGCCAACATTTGACCACAGTAATGAATGTAGACCTCAGCAAAGATGCTGAACTGTAAATTAGAGCCACTGAAGCATAAAGACCACTTTTCCTTTATTCCACTTCAGTATCTCAGTAACCTACCAAAGTCTGGATTGCATTCTGGATTTTCTTATAATTAAAATGTGAAAATGAGGAAAAAACCCAAACTCTGACACATGCACTTAATCAAATGGGGAGGGGGGAAAAGTCAATGATTTGACAGGAAGGAAACTTCTGAAATCTATAACGGCAAAATAAATACTTCATTTTTTTCCTGAATGTCTGTGGTTATCTATTAAAGTGCATCATGACAATTCCAAAAAATAGGGAACTTTACGTCATTTATGCTAAGAAAAGTCCAAACTGTTAAATATGGCCTTATGCTGTGATTGTCTTGGATAGGCATTTTTTAAATATAACTGTTAAGAAAAATATACTACAACTTTTTCTAATAAATTATTAAATACATTAATGCCACTTAAGAAAGTTATATGCAGTTGGTTGTTTCGAAGAAAGCAAAATACTAAAAAGAGTTTGCAACAAATTTGAATTGAGAATGAAACTTCAGTGTGAAAATTCTGAATTTCAGAATTACACTTGGCAATTTCTAGCTTACATTGAAACTGCCTTTTTAGCTGAATTCCTTTCAGACACAAAATTATTTGAAGTATTGCCAAGATTACCAACAACTTTCCAAGGGCATACAAAACAACTACAGAAAATGATATCTGAATGATATTTTACACAAGTATGTTACATATTTGCTTTTTAGAATCCTGTTTATTCAGGATGTGATACTAAAAAATGTTGAGTACTTCAGATAGAGCCATCAGGAGCTGCAGATTGTCAGCAGTTTTGGAAAATCATGCATGGGTGCTCTCTTTGTCTCTCTCTCTCTCTCTCTCGTTAAGTATTTGCAGATATTTTCAGAAGAATGAGGTATATAAAGCAAAGGTAGTAAAGAGCAAAGCAGCTTCTTCAACACAAAAAGAAATACTGTTCAGATTTTTAGCCAACTGTAAAATTTGCATCCATTTTGTTTGACTGATTGGCTAATAGTTGCGCTATGAATAGAAATCACATCGTCTCTTAAGTACTGGTCAGTTCCAGAACACCACATATTATGCTGAGCAGGCATGAACAATCCTACTTTTGCAGCTATTTTTCATTGAAAGGCTTATGTAGCAAAATACTCAGTATTGCAATCTTTACGCTTGTCCGAATTTCACTGGAAATGCGTCTCAGCTTTGTCACTCTAAGTGCACAATAAGTTTCATTAAAATATGCAACAGTTTTCAGATTAAAAACTACCTAAAAGACTGGTTTACAAGTCTTTTCTATAAAAGCTGCCTAAAATATTCAAGTTCAAGGTTAATGATCAAATTTACACTTTGTATATGTTAGTGCACTGTTGCTCTACTGTTTTAAACCATTGGCTCCAGAAGAAAAAAACATGAAAAAGAAAGAATCTCTAAATACTGTGTAAAAAACAAATAGATGAACGGACCACGAATCCTTAGACAACTACATAATTGGCGAATCTGTAGCCTACCAAGAACCAGTTTTGCACATATACCTAGTTTTACCTTTGATGGCCAGCTTTGTGTGCAGCTTTGAGGAAGATATGTCATTGCTGGCTTAAAGACTCAATGGAACTTATGAAATGAGCTCAAGAAGCATAAGACATAAAAGCTACAGCCAAGCTTATTCTGCTCCATGAGGGTGAACGGAAGGAAAAGAGAAAATATGGAAAGCAACTTGCTGATCCTCTGTTTGTAAAAATCTGTCCTTTAGCACGGATGAGGTTTACTGACTCAATGCTCACACCCCTGCCTGACAGATCTTTGCCTTCTACTGATGAGTTTTCACATTGTGCTCCACGCCTTGAGATAACAGACTTCTCCATGAGAGACTCTGTGCTGTGGCTGTCATTGCAGAAGAAATGCAGCATTTCTGTGATATTTAATGCTACAGGAAGAGTGGGACTAAACATTTGCCCAGAGGTTTAATTTTTATCATGAACTTGTAAAAAGTTTTTCATTTCTAAAGTAATAAATACAATCATAAAGAGAGAGAGACTTTTTACAGACAGTTGTTAAACTCTTGCTTTAAAAATACAGTTCATTATCTTCAACATTCAAAGTATTAATTGGCCAAAAACCCCAGACTTACTAATGGTAAAACCAGATTATTAAAATGGTCCAAATTACCTCACTTGCAAATTCATTGGTGTCAAGAAGCACAGCTGCAACAATTTAAGGCGTACATCTGCTTGGTGCGGACTTCAGCTGTGGTAGGAAGGGACTTGGCTTATCAATAATGACTTGGTTAAAGCTCTCAATCCTGGACTCTTTGGCCTCTCTGCTTTCACTGTGTTGTTCAAGCTGTGCTACATCTCTCCAGACTGGGATTCCTCCAGGGTGAAGATGTGCCAAGCCCCTACAGCCCCAGGTGTACAGATTGAGGAGAAAGAATGGTTAAACGCAGTCCTCTCCAGTTCTTCAGATGGCAATTTTGAAGCTATTGAAGTTATTAGCATTTAAAGGGAGCCTCCAGGCTTCTTTATACTGGGTCAGGGATAGGGTAAAACTAAGTAGAGATGAGATCTGGCCCTGAAGTTGAACATATCAGAGAAATACTTTTTCTTGACCAAAAAGGAGGAAAATCTGTTTTCCTGCCACTTACTCAGATTCATAGAATGATTTGTTCCTTTTTTGTAGCCAAATAACACATTTTCTGTATAAAAATATTCAAGTAAAATACAATGTCATAGTTACAGTATTTTAGAAACATAATAATTACATTCTATTGCATTTCCCTAGAATAGTCTTTTACCTCCCCTGTTAAACTTTGCTAAATTTATGCAGTGATCTAAAAATGTAAGAACTGGGGAACAATAAAGTTGGTATTTCTTATTAAAATTCTTTCAGAACTATGGAACAAAATAAGGTACGTAAAGAACTCATAAGAATATTAAGACCAATAATAATAATTCTAAAATTTGTAAAACAAAAAAATAATTTAACTCACAGTTTTGTATGCTAAGGAATCCTGTAAAATGCCCATTTTTCTGTTCAAAAAATGTGGTTAATAAAAGTTGTCTGATGTTATTTAGTAGAAAGGCAAACAGTTCTTTTTATATTTGACATTAACAATCTGATCATTTGTCTCCCCAAAGAAAGCCCATACAGCTTTCATACAGACCACACAATAAAGAATAGTAATATTTCTGTTTACTGAGATATCAACTGGCATTTCGTTGCAAGTCAATGGTCTATCTTTGCTACAGCATACTAGACCTCAATCTGGCATCTACAAATGTCAAGAGTATAAAAAAAAAAAAACCCACAAAACCATAGGATGGAAATCAAAAGCATGTTCTAAATTCCTAAAAAACGAAACAAAGTTCACCTAAACATATTTGCTGCAGAAATCAGTACAATATTCAGCTGTCAATCTTGAAAAACAATGAGGGAGCGATGCTGTCAGTAGGACAGGATAATAACATTTCAAGCAGATGTTCAGGCAGGGCTCTAATTCTCACTGAACTCCCTTGGTAAGCATTTAATTTCTTTATCATATGCAAGCTAGGCAAATTGTACTTCATCAAAACTGTATTGTGAAATATTAATATTTCATATTATAGCAAAACTCCATAGAATAACCTTTGTCATATTAAGAACATCAGAATTCCAAATGTCATGGTTCTGCATTTTAATGCATCTTAAATAGCTTTTTGGCTTGGCACCATAAATTATAACTAGTTTAATCTAAATTACTATGCTGTAATATCATACAAAAATATACATTTTGTAATACAGATTCACTTCTGTGAAATACTAATGTTATGGAAAACAATGCGTCATTGTACCATGATTTTTTTACCACCTTCAATTATGAAGCGAGGTGCACACAGTGCAAATGTACAGAGAGAGAACTAGTTGGAGCCTGAATATGTATATTGTCATAACAGCACACAGAAATGTGATATATCCTGGGTAAATTAATTAATTTTCTACCAGCAATGGTTTTAATTTAGAAATGGTTCTGAAAATATATTGTAAAATCTACATCAGTGAATTGTATAAATATATATTATGACTAGAAAGTTTTCTCCACTATGGTTTAGTTCAAATTTAATCTAGTTTTAATTGTAGCTTTGTTTTTAAAATCATCCATGCAACTTGCTCCATATATAATGAAAAAAAATATTCAAGATTAAAAATTAAGTTAGTCTGCATGTTGATTTCTGCCGGTTCTCATAATAAAGGCAACTGTTTCCACATTATTGAAAGCGACAGCATCGCAAATCAATGCATGTCACAACAGAATAAAGACAGATGTATCTGATTAATCAGAATTAAATTTTAGAAGTGAAGGAAGCATCTAAAAACCAAAGCAAACATTTCTGCTATCCTAGTTGTTTTTTTCCGCTTTCTAAGCAGCCCATACAATGCAGTGAGAGAACAACAAAGCCTGAACTCATGTGATAAAACCCCAATTTCTGTCATAAACTTCTCACTGTGGTAGTGGATATGGTATAGAGATGTGCACACTTCATATAACCTCTGACTTATTTTGATACTATGTTTATACAAACTTTCTGATTACAGATTTTAATGCAAATTTTGTGTACTAAACAATACTTACTAATAAATTCTAAGTAAATAAACCAGGTCAGTATATCACTTCTGCTAAAAAACTCCCACTCACAGTTATTTGTTTAATTAATGCAGTATCTCTCATTCTGCAGGTAGTTTTCTGTTCATCTAAACTCTAAAAGAGGTAATAATTGGTATTCGTTTATTGTGGACTCTATGAGATGCAGCTCCCCCATTTCCCTGTGATATGCAGCTCCCCCATTTCCCTTCAATAGTTTGCCAGCAGAATTTACAAATAATACGTTCTGGCACAGAATTATCTGAATAAGAGAAATACTATTTGAACCAACAGAGCAATGAGCTATTGATCCTGCAGTCAGAAAGGGAAGACATGAATGTAGGAAAAGGTGTGTGAAGGGGCATTTTTATTCTGCTACCATTTGTCTTTCCTGTGATAATCCATTTTAAAAGCAGTTATTCTCATTTCTGGAAGAAATCAAATCTACTTGATACTAAAGCAGCTATGCAAAGATGTTTAATTTGGTAAATAAAATTCTACAAGTCACCATCCCACTCACAGACACCTACAGACACATACAGGTACAGTACCCTACAATTAATATTTGCATTACACTATAATATCCAGTACGTTCTAAAATATTTAGAGTGCAGTATACTTAAAGGTATAAATACTCTGAAGGAATTTCAGCTATTTCTCATGTTAGCTTTTTTTATGTTTCAACAATAGTACAGTAGTATGCAAGAACAAACTTTTGCTGAATCACTCGGAGTTGAAATCCTCACCCTACAAACAGAAAACACTACACAGGTTGTCATGAAGGCAATTATGCAGCAAAGTATGTGGGTGTTTGAAAACGGAGTGAGCACAGCACGAAACAGTTAGTGCTATGCTAACTCCCTCTGTGGCAACATGTGATGCTTTCAAGGTGAGGCCACGACAGATGAGGGTTGGGAAGAGTTGGGGAGTAAATATGGTCCAGGGGCTAGAATTGCAGCATTGCTATCCAGCAGTTCCTCTATACAAGAAAGTATGGCCTCTCATGGGCTACAGAGATCCCTAGCCTAGCATTTTAGAAGAGTTTTCTGTGCTAGGTAGTGAAAGAGGGAAAAGGAGAAGAAGTTCATATGAAATGAATCCTCTGTCTTATGAGAATCACAGCTCTCCAGCTTGAGTACTTTTTATCTCTGTCCTTGGATCTCCTTCTTCCAGGATTTATCCTGCTTTTCTCTCTGATCTTATTCCCTCACACAGGAGTTAATGCACGGAAATCTGTGGTTAGGCTGTAGATGCTTTTCACTAGCTATATGTCACTCAAATTTAGCCTGCATCAGTCACTTTTGCTGAAGTGCCAAAGGATGGCCACGGTCAATAGGGAAGTCACTGGTTTCCCTCTCAGTGACTAAACACAGTGGTGAATTCAGTAATCGGCTCTGGAAAAGGGAGCATTTCTCCTGCTGCTAAGCTCCCCATTGCCACACAGGCAGTTTATGCTTAGCCTTTAACTATTGCAACTAAGAAGGAAGCCCACAAGGTAAACCTAACCAGGACAGATAAAATAAGGAGACAAGAGGGATGAACACAGAATCCTGCTTGTATCACATACAATCAAGGCTGAAGTGGAGGAGCTTCAGCTGCCAAAAACCGTGTCTAGCGAGCTCCCTTCCTCCCAGAAACTGTTCCACTCTTGGGAACTGTACTGTCTGGGGAGCAGCTCTGCCTCCTCCCACTGACTCTGCAGGCTTAGAGCAGGAAATCTTTGTTCCTGGTCCTGCTACGCAGTTAGCTGTGACTAGCTGGGCAGGACAGCTCAGTCTGAAATCTCTACTTCCACAGGTAGTGCAGCCCAAGAGAGCATTCTGCTCTCTGCTGAACACTGCACAAGATTTATGTCTACATAATCAGAAGCTGCTTTTTTTTTAAAAAAAGTTAGCACATTATGCCAACCTATATTATTCCAAACTCTCTAGCAACTCCTTGTTCTAGCATTAAGTCAATAGGAGCGGTCTTTGTGTAGTACTCATTGTTCACATAAGAACTGCTGTACCTCATTGTCGTGGTTTAACCCCAGCCGGCAACTAAGCACCACGCAGCCGCTCACTCACTCCCCCCCACCCAGTGGGATGGCCGAGAGAATCGGAAAAAAAAGAACCTCGTGGGTTGAGATAAAGACAGTTTAATAGGACAGAAAGGAATGAAAAATAATGATAATGATAATAATAATAATATGACAATAGTAATACTAAAAGAATTAGACTATACAAAACAAGCCATGCACAACGCAATTGCTCACCACTCGCCAACCAATGCCCAGTTAGTTCCCGAGCAACGATCCACCCCTCCCAGCCAACTCCCCCCAGTTTATATACTGGGCATAATGCCAAATGGTATGGAATATCCCTTTGGCCAGTCTGGGTCAGCTGTCCTGGCTGAGTCCCCTCCCAGCTTCTTGTGCCCCTCCAGCCTTCTTGCTGGCTGGGCATGAGAAGCTGAAAAATCCTTGACTTAGTATAACCACAACTTAGCAACAACTGAAAACATCAGTGTGTTATCAACATTATTTTCCTACTAAATCCAAAACACTGCACTATACCAGCTACTAGGAAGAAAATTAACTCTGTCCTAGCCGAAACCAGGACACTCATTGAGCTTTTCTTCCCATTTGAAATACTTATTTTTGTAGCATTAATTACCATGCTACTATTATAAATAAAAGCAATTTTATTTCAGCAGCACCTCGCAGCCAAGCATCTCAAATCATGTCACAAATACTAAGGCTTAACGCCCGTGGGAAATGCACTACTGGCAAGAATACAATAGTAGAAAAACTAGGTAGTACTTGGTGGGACACAGTCCTACTGCACACAGCAACACATGATTCAAGAGTTTAGGCACCAGAGAAAGACTACTGCTTCCTACTGAACTTCAGAAGAAAGCTTAGCTAGAAATAATGATCACTGGACTAGAATTCATCCAAAACACTTTTCTGAACTTCTTCTCTTTAAAATAAATACTACCTGCAATATTTTGCATCTTATTGCAACAAATATAAAAAAAAACCCTGTATTTTATAACCACTTAAGGTACTTGCTTTTAGCAATCCTCTCACTTGAAAGATCTCCATCCGAGTCACACCTCCAGAGCATGGCATCCAGTCAAACACTTTGCAGTCGCCATTTGAGAAATGACTCAGAGTCTGCTGCTTAGTGGAGTACCAACATCACTTCCTACAACATGCATGCCTTTCCTCCTTAACTCCCACCCAAGCTGGAACTCAGCCAGTGCCTGTTTAGCTCTTGAGATACACAGTAATCAACATGCAGTCTGGCAGGACTGCGAGCATACCAGCAATAAAACTGATAAATAAATAAATCTCAGTACTTTCTATGAGTTGCCTTTAGCCTAGGCACCGAATAATTACAGCTGATGGTATGTTATACACATAAGTCAGTTGTAAACATACTTGAATGACATTTATGTCCTAAAAAGCGTTTTAATAAGAAACCCTGTGAAATAGATTGGAATCTCCGTTGCAATCTAGAGGAACACTTACTTCCTTAGGGCTACTTCAGGTGTACGTGACAGCAGAAGCCAGTCTGACATATTTTACAGTACGCTGTAGTAATACAGCACTTTGTCCTTAGACCTTCCTCATATTAGAGGGCCACCCTCTATAGTTAATTCACTTATGGTACTTACCCATGTAGAGGTGGCACAGTAACAAATCCACCTTTTCTCTTCTGCTAAGGTCTCCATCCATCAGTACCCTTTTACATCCCATCTCTGAATGAAGAATAAAAGCCCCTTGTTTCCAAATTCATCTCAAAAGCTCTCTTCAGCCCACGCTGCTGTTTGTCACTGGTTGACAACACATTACCATTATTCACACTGTTACGCAGGCCTATGCCCAAGGATTTACCTTTGATCCTCTTCCTCTCTCCACAAGTCAAACTGTATCTACATCCCAGCCCAAATCCTGTTTCTTTTCTCTGCAATACATTTATCAAAACTGTTGTTTTCTTTCACTGTCTAAACTTCTTGCTCAGTCTCATCTTGGCATTTTGAATGTAGTAACAGGAAACCCATTCTGAATGCAATTCTCAGGTCAAAGAAGCAATTACACACTTTAAATCTACACAAAATGCTTTATTTTAGGTGCGACACTGAGCCATAGCCTTCAAGACTTAATTCTAACTCCTTCCTCTTCCACTACATGTTACTGAAGGTTTATGTCACTGTACTACAAACCTTCAGCACAACTATTCTTCCCTTCATAGGCTTGTTTTATGTTGCCTCCATCTTTCTCTTCCACTACCCACCCAGCCTCAAACTTACACCCACATTATCACATTGCAACTACAACTCAATTTCAATGGCTTATCTTGGCAGTCCTCGGCACAGAAGCCGCCTTTCCTGAGTTGTGTGATAAAGCTGTTACTCATTCCCTTTGCATTCTGATCCTCACAGAAAACATTTTCACTGCAGTATTTAAAAAAAGGACTATTACCCTTACTACTTGGCTAATATTAAGAAGCTGGGGAATAAAAGGGAAGAATGTAACAGCAAACAAAACCAGAAATTGTGTCACCTTTACACTGCACTGTTGGAACCTCCCAGACTAGTTGACCTACACAGTGTACCATACCCTTCCCTGCTAACTTTATGCTAGCTAGATTTAATAGTGCCATTCCCAGTTTTTCAAATATATGAAGAAATGGTTACATGCTAAATATACCTTAAAATATTTCCTTACCTTATCCAGGGAGAATGTTTTAGTGACAGCAAAGCCCCATCCAGCTTCAAAAGCTCTTCGAATCATTGAAGAACTAGTAGTAGGGGTTGCACTGGCAAGGCCAAAAGGATTTGGAAATGTCAGTCCAGCCATTTCTACACTGATGTCTACTAAGTCGATAGAAGTATAGAAGAGTGGTAGTTCTGGAACAGTAGAAACTGCAACACCATGTAAGGACTGTAAAAAACAAACAAAAATCACAGAAATTCTTGCTGATTCATTTTTATGTAATTTATTATTAACCCTGATAAGACAATAATTCATATATAATAACCCAAAGTTTAAGTATTCTATTATGTGTTCAGACTTGCAAAACATGCAAATATTTGCATATATAACATCTTCTGTCCAAATAGCATTCATGCTGAAATATTATGCCACGCTGGAAATAACTGAAGAATAATAATGAAACAGTTATTTTACATCCTGTACTGCTAGCCTGGTTCAGTCCAAAAGTTTGTTCAGTCATTCTGAACAGCCAGTTCTGTTCCCTGCAGCAGCCAGCAGCAGTGAGATTAAAAAAAAAACAAAAACAAAAACAAAAAAACCCAACCAAAACCAACCCAAAACCAGGGAGACAGACTCTTTCTAGTTTTCTTCCCAGGTGCCAATCTATAAAAAGTGTAGGGACTTGTGAAAAATGAGGCAAGGCATCCATGTGTAGGATCACTTAGCCCTAACTCAATGTATTTTGAACTCCTGCACCTTTTTTCCCGCCTTTTAAAGATTTTATCTAGCCTACGCAATGGGATACATATCAATATATGCAAAACTATTATTGCTTTAATATTTAATTGTATTAATATGAATATTTTAAGGGTGACAAAAATTAGACTCTGATTTGGGATCAAAGAACATCATACACCTTATGGCTGTGACACCACAGTCACTTTTGTTTTCATTTTAAAGACAGCCTTTTCTCTGGAGAGTCATTGAAAAGCTTTCAATGTAAATGTTGCATCTAATACTGTAAAAATTGTAGAGAGAAAATCTTTTTCCATGTACGGATACTGAAGAGCATCCTAATCAGGCTGTGGTAAGTCAAATTAAAATCTTTGCTCACTCAGATGGTTGACTCAATAAAATCACAAAGAAATAAAGCAGGAATTTCTAACACAGAGAAGCCCTACACAGTCTGTGTTCCTAATAAGTCCCAGCATAAGATCACAGCAGTTTCTTCTATTCTTAAAACGAAGATTTCTTCAGCAGGACAAAAAGAACCACTGCTGGAGGTGTGGGGATGATTTTCTGTAACAGAATAAAAACCTCAGCCACTTACAAATTGCTGCCTTTTGGGTTGTTGTTTTTTTTTTTAAAGGAACTTATTTACCCCATTTTTACCTCTGAAAACTAATAAGCATGGATGGGACGAAGGGTTTTTTGTTCGGTTTAGTGCCTTTTGTTTCCTAGGCTGGTTCAAAACCTGAGAGTTCACGTCTGTTTTGTTTTGGGATTGCCTGGATTCATTTCTCAGTGTCTGACCCCAGATCTTCAATTCCTTGGACAGAGAGGATACATTTGGGGGCCAAATTTTCTGATGGCTTAAAAGCACTGAAAGTAATGAAATTGTCCTAGCCTGAATGATGCGAACCTGAATGTGTCCCTAATGGTGGACATTTTGAGAGAAGCTAATTTTTAAAGATCCCTGACACTTTGGATCAAACTCCCTTCAGTATCACAACCTCTCCTAGCTGGCAGCCGATGCAGCCACACTTTATAAAAAGCCAGACATCCCCCATTTCCTCCCTCCTGAGTGCTCACTGCTTCCTCCGTGTCATACTCCACAGGGCTGTTTTCCTACACCAGGGGAATCTGAGTTCTTAGAAGACCAAACAGCCCGGCAATCGACATCTCAAAAGCTTTTGTTAACTGACAAATCCAAGAAAAAGAAAAAAAAAAAGAAAAAAGAAGTATTGTCTTTTGATTATTTTGGGTTTGATTTATCTTTTTAACTTTTTTAGTCTTTCTTAACTAAAATTTCAACTGCAAAATGTTGTTTGCAATGCCAAAACAGAACTTTCTGGATCACACGACTGAAATTAAAGCATTTTTAAAATGTTACCACTTTTTGTCTCCTGCATATTTGGAAGTGGGGAAATCTGCTGAAATCAACACTGATATACTGAACTCTTACACTGAACTCCTTGATTTTGATTCTGTAAGAATGACAGCACAGAAAGACTTATGGAAAGGTTTTTGGCCAATTCCACTCCATGTGCACATGTGAATAATAAACCTAACTTTCCATTTTGAAAGCAGTTATTTGTTAATTCATTGGCTATCCAGAATTGTTCAAATGTTCTCTGTGAATATATTTCAGTCTGTGGATTGCTCATGAACTATTCATCGCTTGTGTAACTGTAAATATTGATTGCTATAGATAGAGAGACAGACAGCCAAAGTGCTGAATATGCAGCTTAAGTTACATTGTATTGTTTCTTTTCCCAAGAAGGACAATTTAATCTCTAAAAGTTGTTCTCACCTAAAATGAGTGTTGCTTGAAAGTGATTCTTAACTAGAGACCCCAAAGGAGCGTTCTGTGATAAAACAGAAAATAAATCCTATACAAGACAAAAAAAAAAAAAATCTACCAGAGCAGTGAAAGACTTTTGAACCAGGTGGTTGAATACACCTATGCAAAAATAGGCCTTGCCTCCTGCACACCACCATGCAAACTGGTCATAAGCCACTTCCCAAACCACATGCAGAGAGGCCTATTCTTCCTGCCAAACTTCCCTCACAAAGAGCAAAACCACCAACAATTCCACCCAGATGCACTCAAGCACGGCAAGATGTGCCTAATGGTTTGTTAATGATGAGGTGACCCAGGTGGAGGTGGCAGGGGGAAGATTAAAAAAGGTTTCAGTGGAATAAACCAAGTCTTTAAAAACACACAGGGGCAGGATGCAGCTGAAGGTTCAGTAGCCAGTGGCTATACATCCTCGCAGATTTATCTCCCTCCTTCCTATCACTTCCCTTTTTGCTCTATTTATTTTTTGCTGGTTTTTCCTTTGAGCACAATGCTTATAAAAGAAATAAATTTACAAAGCCCTGATGTGTTGTTTTCTACAAAGCAAAACTTTTGGCAAACTAAAATGTTTTATAGCTTCCTGAAAGTAAATCATCTTTATAATGAAGGATTTCCCTGACATTGCACAAACAAACAGGAAAAGAAAGCCTGCAGGCAAGGGTTTATTTATAATAACTCTTCCCTTGATTTTTAAAAATAGAGGACAAAAAGTGTGGCCCATTCTTCCTCTAATTTGATGCCAACCAGCTGAGCTAACAACATTGCAGGTACTTATTGTTCTAGTTGAGGCAATTTTTTGGATACTGGAACAGGGTGGTGAAAAACCCCCAGCACGTTGCATGCAGCGGCCCTACCTTACTCTAACCAGGATATGCCTAGAGGCAAAAGCAGCACAGCCTGTAGTGCAGGGCTGAGAGACAGGAACTCAGCTTTAGACCTGACACAATTTGTGACATTCGTTTTCTTTAGATGGAGAAAATTC
Organism: Gymnogyps californianus; assembly: GCF_018139145.2. Taxonomy (NCBI): domain Eukaryota; kingdom Metazoa; phylum Chordata; class Aves; order Accipitriformes; family Cathartidae; genus Gymnogyps; species Gymnogyps californianus. The sequence continues at coordinate 15,923,508 of NC_059478.1, read as the reverse complement.
TTAACCACAGCGATATGGTCTAACTCCATTTTCGGGCCTTTAACAAAGATAGACTGTGAAAGTGAGTAGTTGTATTACTGTTATTTTTCACAGAGAGCCTTCTCTACAAATCCTACTGCCCGGAAGAGTTTTCCTGAATACTTTCATCTCACTCTTGCTTTCTCTATTTTTAAGTCTGATCTTAAAACACATCTTTTCTCCCTTGCACATGCTTCTTCTATCCTCTGTCTAATGATCCATTATGCAACTTTGTTAAATACGTTTAAACTTTGTTAAATATGTTTATGTTATTTCAAACAATCTCAGAATGGTTGTGGTTGGAAGGGATGCCTGGGGACTATCTAGTCCAACACCCTTGCTCAAAGCAGGGTCAACTAGAGCAGGTTGCTCTGTCCAGTTGGACAGAGATTTTCTAAGCTCCTTCCTGGCTTTCTGTTTCTGGAACAGACATGATGCTTACTCAGTGCTAAGCAACTAAAATACCAGGTTTCCTGCACTTGCATTTAGTCCACGTTTTTGCACATGGTGCTTTGTTACTCGTCTCCGTGCTAGTGTTTCATATGTTGTTCTAGCTGAACAAAGGGACATTCAATTTTTCCTTTGGTTATCCTGAAAAGCAGCAAACAACATAACTAACGGCTTCAAAGACAAGCTTCCTGGGAACCACCCATCTCTGGTATTGATTATGAAATAAAGTACATTCATGCATGCTCGAGGAATATATGAGAATGGTCAACCTTCATAAAAGAATCAACAACTATACTCTTCAGATACAAAGCCCATATATTTTTTGACAGCATAAAGAAAAAAATAGCAAATATACAATACTTGTTCAAAATAACACAGTGATGTGCTCAAAATTCATATTGAATAGTGTCTTAGTGAAGTGCAATTTATATCAGTTGGGATCCAGCCCTCTATTCTTTAAGTGTATCATGTACATTTAAGTCTAGGAAAAATATAAAAGAAACTCTCCACACTGGGGAGATTACAGTAAAGAAAAAATAGATTTAAATAAAACTTATTGTGAACCAGAGAGGAAAAGTCACTTTTTAAGAGGGATTTTAGTGAGAAGATGATGGCAGCTTGACTGCCACATACGGGAAAACGCTCCACAGGTAAGTGTATGAATAGAGCAGGAGTGAAGCATTAAGGCTGGTGCAGTGGTCCAGGAAGAAAATACTGGAAGAATCGCGATGCGAGAGCTGTCTTTGCTCTGAAAGCAGGCAAAGAAAATTAGAAGTTAGTCCTGCAACAATTGTGAATTACCCTGAATATAACTATGATATTACTAAATCCCATTCACTGATCAAAAAGAAATGAATGGTAACAGAGGCATAGAAGAGAATAGCAGCCTATATTGCTTCTGCACAAGATCATAAAGTCACTGTTGGACAAAAGTGAGGGCCATTACAATCCCCAAACTAAATAAATCACCAAGATTATTTTACAGAAATTTTTACATCATTCATGGAATAACAAAAAAGGTTGAATCCTGAAAAAATGTTGTGAATAGTAGACAGTTGCATGAATTGGGCTGATTCTGTCTGGATCTCTAATGACTTGCAAAGAACGGTTCTAGGAAGACTGACTATATTTTCTAACAGGTTCTACTACAACTATCCTTAGTTAGGCTTTGACTGGTCATGTTTATAGAAACTAACCTGACACAGCTGCAGGCAACAACTTCTGAGATGAACCTATGCTTCATATAGTGGGAGGAATATGTTAAGAGGCAGGAGATATTTAGGCAATTAATGATGGAAAGTTTCCAGCATAAGAGCAGCCAAGAAGCTTCCGTAAATAACTCCCAGTTTCGAACATAAGGCATTTCTGCTGGAGAGTCCTTGAGTCTGGATCTCATGCTTCACTTGACCATGTGCCAGAGCTTGCAGTGATTGGAGTTTCAGGGCACATATCAGGCCCATCTGTTTGCTTAGCCTTTTGCCTGGAGTAGGTTGGGATACAAGCAGCATGCCGTTCAAACAGTGCATTCTGCAAGTAGTTGGGACAGTGTTTTTGAGTTTGTCTTCGACATGGTCTTGGGTTGGTTGAGAAATGCTGTGGAATAGTTTTATTTTGCTAAAGGCTGACTGCATTATTTATAGATCCTGGTGCTGAGATAGTTGGCGATTTTGGAAATGGCTACCTATTCCTGTAACTGACATGGTATCAATGTATTTATTTAAAATTAAATGTGACTCGATTCAGACACTCAGATCACAGGAAGGTTGTTTGCCTTAGAATCTCACACTAGAGAGAAAATAAGGTAGTGTGTAAGGGTGTTTTTTGATTTGATATTGGAAGTTTCCAGAATACAGAGCTGTGAATTGAATGCGTGCACACACACGCGCACAAAGGCACGCACACATGCACATACCTACCCCGATAAACATCAGGGTAATACAGTGCTTCTCTAAACGACTTCTTTAAAAAATGAACTCTCCTCCAGTCACTAAAATTTCTACAAGGTCCAAACACTGGTGAAGTAAATTGCCAAATTACAGCACTGTGCACCACAGCAACCAGATTTTACAAGGGCTGCACATCCAAATAAATGCCCCTGGGCAACCCATTCATCTAACAGCTGGAAAGGTGACACTTGACATTTGGAAACTTTCCTGTGAAGATTGCTGTAAGGCTTTCCCATTAGCTTCCTGGTGAGACTGTAAGGTTCAATAAGCTGCCTTGAAACCTGCAAAGGGTAACGGAAATGCTCTAATATCACAAGCCTGCTTGATTTAAAATTCTAATTCTCAAGCCATGACTATTCAGATTTTTTCCAAAGTATTAAATACATTCCAGAGGGGAAAAAAAAAAAGCAAGATTTGAGGAGGAAGCAACATGATAAAGGAGGGTTTTTAAGTGATGTGTGTATTTCTAGAGGTTAAAGAGGAAGGAGACAAAACGGAGGAGATACCCCTCTCTCCCTCTATCACAGTTACCCAAATTCACTGTGCACTGAGAAATTAAGCAAGCAGGTCAGGGATTAAAGATGTTTCACACTCAGCATTTTCATAGGGTCTAAGAAGGCAGGACACAAACAGTGCTTTAGAACAAGTGAGAAAAAAATATGCACAGATTCTAACAACAAGCTTTCAGTTGAAGTATTTTTAGGAAGTGAAATCAGACCCAACAGCATGAAATTGCACAAACATGCAATCAGAGAGGCTTTGAGCAGATGGGTGGGGGAGAAAGACATCGAGCTGTTACAGTCCCAACTTCAGTTGTTCAAATCTCTTTTTGTGGGAGAATGAATCATGTATCATGTTTCTAAAAAGCTCCTTGCACTATGAACACACTCTTTGTCAGCTGGTTCTCCACACACAGGCTGCGTCTCCTGTCTCTGAAGGTTCCTCTGCAGCTCCTCTAGACTTTGTGCTCCTTCTTTTACCAGAAAAATTAGGGCAGAGGTGCTGAGTCAGCAACATGCAAGGAACACCAAAAAGGAACATGCAGTTACCAGGTTTTTCAAGTCTGTACCCCTTAAACTCACATTTCTGAGGTAAATTCTCCTTTGCATTACTTTTCTCTGTGCATTCAGTGTTTATTGTCAGGCTCTTGTGTCCAGTTTATAAGCCTCACCAGAGCAAACTTTGGCTCCAGTGTAGATAATCCGAGTGCTCTGTAAACTGTTAGTACACTAAAAATGTCTTCCCCAGGTAACAACATTGGCAATATTTAATTTTTACTTTAGGCACTATTGGGAGATTTTACTTTTTAATACTGATGGGCTCGCTTCTTTTCCCCAATTACCCAGTTAGGACTTCTACTTGCACTGTGTATTGTGCAGGGATGCTTGCTACCCTTGAGTGGAATTCAGAGCTGGGGCCAAGAAAATGTTGCTTGGATTTTAGCGTTAAGATAACATAAGAAAGCTGGGTTCAACTACCCAAACTCAAGTATGTGATCCAAGCTGAATCAATCTGTAACGTTCAAATCACCAGATAATCTAGGTATTAATTTCTCAAAACTTTAATCTAAACCACAATGAAATTATTTTTAAAAGTATCTAAAAGCAGACAGAAATGGGAAAGAGAAAAATACTTTAAAAAAAATCACCTGTATGTATCTGTGCATGTACCAGGAAGCTTGTTTTCCATCATTTACTGATTCCACTGTAGTGTTAGCAAGACCACCAATGTCACCCCCTGCAAAAACCCAGGGTTCACTTGTCTGCATAGTTTCTGGATCTACTTCAGGAAGACCCCATCTGTTAAACTTGATAGGTGCCATGGCCTCTCTGACTGTAATTAAAGTGAACGAAAAATATGTTAATAAGAAAGAAAAAACTGTTGCTAAAATCTGTCAAATATACACTGATAACAATTAGAAAAGCAGTTCCAAGTTCTTTCACTTACTTAAATGTAAATTTACAGTAGAAATGAAAAGTCCTTTTATATACATAAACGTTTTTGTTGAGCTAGCAGAGGTATGTAATTACTGACAGGACTCAGACAGAAAAACAGCATACATTATATGGAACAGCAGTTTGGTACTATCAGAAAAGTAACCAGTTCCTGTGTGCCTGCAAAGCCAGACTTGCGTACAAAATAAACGCATACAAGTGTCACAAGAAGTGACTGACTCGACACAGGCTCGAGAAATAATTGGTGCTAATGTTCTTCTAGTCACTCCCTGAGAACACACTGCATATCCCAGAAGCTGGGATTCACAACGTCATTCTCACTGGCATTATTCATCTCCCAGGGAAAAAGTCCAGCACTTCTGAAAATCCCATTAATGAACAATATTAACAAAGGAAAAATAAATTTTCTCCCTTTCCCTCCACCCATAGCTTTGTACTGCACTTACCCTATCAACATGCTTTTCTCCTGAATAACCTACCATATACTTTCTTGTGCAACTTAATACGCAGCATACAATTTTTGACATTTAAAACCAAAAAAGAATCTTTCTGATACAATTTCTAGAAATTCATTTAGATCTCCAGAATTTACTTCTATTAACCCTCACAACAGAAATGATACCCTGCTACTTTTTGACAGGTCATTATTAAACCTGACTGAAAATTTTCAGATGGAACATTTTCCCACCAGGAAATGTTATGCTATCAAAGCTCTGGCTTCGACAAAGTGTGTTCGTTTTAAAGAAATTTAATTCTGAAAAAGATATATTTCAATAAAGTCAAGCCCATCCTGACTTAATATTTAAACTCAGAACATCCTGAAAGTAAGGCTTGCTTTGAAACTTGTTACATATATTAAGAATGAAACCATAAAAACACAATCAAAATGAAATGCTTACATGAAGACAACACATTTTGTATCTTTTTCACTGCAATTTCTGATTTTTTTAGAGCATGCATTAAGATATCTTAATTTTTTTCATGTTAGTAAACAGCATATATAGGCATTCTGCACATGAACAATTATTGTCCTCAAAAATAATGTAGATGTGAAAATAAAAAAATAATTTTTTATACTGCATGGCATTATACAAATGGCATTAAATACACATAAATGCTCATAAAAAATATTCTTGCTCTATATTAACATGATTTTTATTATGCATTTTTAAATTATTTTATTATAATCACAAAGACACTTCAAAGTAGCTTAATGAAAAGAATCACATTTTCAATAAATATTTTTAGCAAATGTTGATGGCATATATCAAAATGAGGGTTTTCTATATAGCTTTGTCTACAGGAACTGAAGATTCTGCAATAAAATGCAGCTTAGAATTGCAACATCCCTCAGGGACATACCACTAGCAGATGCAGATTGCCAAGGTCAATTAAACTGATGTAGTTGTGCTGTCATATATGTAAAAGAGAAACCTGCCAGTTTAAGACAAGAATATTTCTCCAATACGAGGGCAAAGTCACAGTATTGCCCCAGCGCACGCTTGAGTATACAGCAGGCTTCAAAAGCATCTTTCTTGCACATCATCATGATGGAATTTTCTTCCCAGGCTCTGCATCTCCCTGCACCTCCAAATCATATATTAGAAGTGCATTTCAAAGTGGGGGCTCTGTATAATCAGGTGCAAAATAATAAAATAGAAAGCAGGCACAAACATTGTCACCTACTTGTCCCACCTACGCTCTCCTCCTCACCCTTGGCACACACAAACATATATCCAGAGGACTCGAATCCAAAGTATTTTTTTGCAACTGGTTCAGAAGCCAGAATCACAGAAGACAGTTTTAAGCTGAAAGACTGTAGTAGGTTTTCATACCAGAAGTATTTAATCTATCTTCAAGACCTATTGCTTGTACAATCCCTCCCACCCCTCACATACTTGTGGCTTAACTTAGCAAAAATAATATTTGTGTAGTAACAGAATCAAAACCTTATGAAACGGTTTCCTTTAAAAACATTTAAATTACTGAAAGATCACACCAAACACAACCTTCAGACTGAGACATTTTTCAGTCTGGAAAATGAGCTTTTTTGGTTTGTTTGTTTGGGTTTGGGGTTTTTTTTGTTTCTTTTTTTTAAAAAGAAAAGTGCTGATAATGGCTGATAGCAGTTTTATTAAGAATGCTTCCGTAATATTTATAAATCAATACATTAACTTTCTCTTTATGTCTCAGACTGTCTGTACTTGAAGAAAGGTTTTGATCATCTTATATTTGTCATATATAGGATAACTTATTGCATGCAGTGGTACCATCTTAGCATGTAGTCTAGACAGTTCTCGCAAGCTAAATACATACAGGCTTGTAAAGACATGTTTGGAAAAAACCCAGAGGAAAACTTTGTGCTGCAGGATTTGGTATCGGGGATTTAATAGATGACTTCTGTTTCTCTGAGACAGGACCGAACTGCAGTAAAGGTGTTAGAGGGCAACACACTATCAGAGATGTAGTTTTTCGGAAGAAATTATGTAAACCTGGAAGTTCTGACTACTTATTTCATCTTGTGGAAAAACAGGGTATTACCTCTATTATCCTGGATCTATTACATTTCTCAAGTCTATCTTTGGATTGTTTTACACTAAAATAGCTGTCTGGACATAATTATACCAAAAGCTTTCTGAGTGCAAAGAATGCCCAACATACCTTCACCTGAAACATCTCCCCAGGGCCTGAGGATTTGTCTGCCTGATCAGTATTTTTAAAATTGGGAAAAAACATTTCCCTGGTGGCAAGGTTGACGTGGTATCCAGCAACTATTTCCTTCTGTCTTTTTTATAATCTCCAAGATTTAGGTTAAGTAAAAATAAGGGCATGATTTAAAAGCATCTTATATAAGAGTTCCTAACGTCCTCACAATTTGGATCTGGTACCCAGGGCAACTGTGAGGCTGAAGGGACCACCTCCTAGACGACCTGCAGAAAGAAGGGGAGAACTTTGGTCTTCACAAAGGGACGTCCTTTCCCTGCCCCTGCAAAGGGTGAGAGAGGGTCTAAGAGCCAAACCTGAGCTTGAAAGGAGGTGACCCCAACTATTGGTTCTCTGAGTTGCTGTTTGACACTGAACAATAAGCAAAATAGATACCTAAAGTTTTTGTTGGTGCATGATTTGGGACAAGGGTAAAGAAAAGAGTGTCTTTTAAATCCCTGCACCCTCACACGCTTTAAAGTTTAAAACTAACATAGCTTTTCTCTTGAAAATTCAAAGTACAATCCTGTGGCTGTGCTGCCTCTCCTCCATATCCTGGTGAGACATTATATATAATTTGAAAAGATCCTTCTGGATGAAAGACAACATACAATTGAATTATTCTGATGCTATCAAGTGATGCTAACACAAATAACACCAAACAAAAGGACAGTTCTGAATATATATTCCAAATTTGCTATATTCACAGAGCAAACAAACACAAATGGAAAAGCAGCAGCAAATTATAGCACTTGCAAAAACAATATTAAAATATAAGTGAATACAGAAAAAATATTTTAATTAACAAAACAAATCAAATGGAAAAGATTCCTCAAATAAAGCTTTAAAAGTGAGCCTGTGTGTGTTTGACTGCCATGACTAATTATGTATCCATGTAATGTGTGTTCAATTTGGGCTTATTTAAATAGCAGAAATGCTCATTAGCTGCAGTATATCTGTGAAGCTTCAATACACAGTTTAATGGTTTTTATGTTTAACCAATTTCATAAGTTCCTGTAATTTTAGCTTTAGTAGCTCATTAACGTTATTTTTGATATTCATCTTACAGAATTCCTTTACAGTGAAGAGTAGCATTACTTCAGAAAAATACAAATATACTGTAACTTTCTTAATCTCAAACGTAAAACTACAGCTGTCACATGCACCAATAGACTGATTAACTGCTGACACTGCCCAGTCTAAATGCCCAGCAAATAAAGAAAGGCACAATCATGCTTCCCACAGTCTCTGCCCCACTAGCGTACTGAACTAGGATTAAAAAGTGGTTTGACTGGATAAAGCTGGGTCCAGGTATGCTAGGAGAGGCTCCTGCTGCAAACTGGTACTGCCTTTGTTTTCTGCCTGTCACCAGCAAGCAAATGTGTACTGATGCCTATCGGGTGAAAGAGCAGAACTCCTGCTCTAAGTTAACAGGGCATTAGAAGTCATCATGAAGCCACTTTTGGATATTGGAAATTGGTAATCATTTCAGGGTGTGAAACTGCTGCACTCAAACTCATTCAGTAAACCTATTTGTGGAGAAAAATCCTATTCCAAATGACTCAGCAAGAAGACTCCTACCTATTTCACTAGGAATCTTTTGAATCTATATAAATTTCAGTTTTATATCACAATTTTCAAAAAAGTCTGGTGACTCAAAGTCTATTCTGTGGGTGTGAGGCAGATGCTGTGCTACCAGGGACACACCAGGTCACCCCCGTGGGCATTCCCAGCTGGGGCATCACAGCCACCTCTCTTCCTCCCTCCTAGTCGTTCATTAGATAGCCAAGGCTTCAATGCTTTGAGGCTGAAGTTACCTAGTTGTCCGAGCAGGCTGTATGAAGAAACTCAACACTACTTGCAGGTTCGCTCGCTTCCGTACCATTTGAAGTTCTGTATTTGTACAAAGGAAAACTAAAATCTTTTTCACTTACGAGCTCAGAGCTCTGCAAGCTTTTTCCCTTTTTCCCTAGCAAATGCTTCTCAATCTATAGAAATAAATATTAAGTAGGAGTGAGTTAAATAATAAAATTGTAAACTACTTGGGCAAATTTATCTTTGCCGTATGTTGAACTATACGGGGGGTCAGTAGTTATGCTGTAGTAAGCCTTCTGGGGTTTGCTGCTGCAGTTTCCAAGCAAGATGACAGTCGTACTAAAAGTAAAAGCAAAATATCTGAAAGTTGTGGCTGATTCCCAGAAACGTGAAATAAAATTTTGCCCTTCAGTTACCATGCAATAGCTAGCTACTACCAAAAATTTAATAAAACATATTTTTGCTCACAAATAGCCTACTATTTCTGGGGATTTTTGCAAAGGCGGCATTTGGAGTTTGCTTGGATATTTTTGCATTCCCCTTTTTTGTCTCTCCAGGAAAATAAAATAGACATTACCATGTTAAGATTCAGTGTTCTGATAAATGGGAATACTTCCTCTTTACTGCTACCTGCTAAACAGAGTGTTGAACTTAACTTGTGTTGCCAGTTCCCTACCCTGCCTTAGTCCCCTGTCCTGCACTGCATTTTGTAGTGCGTTTTGAACAAGTGTACTATTTTCCATAATTTCTCCATGGTTCTCCTCAGAAAGTCCAGGTTCTCCTCAGAAATTCAGGAAAATAAATCAGAACAAGGACATTTGTTCCAGTGCAAGATTTTGCAGTCCAAAAATATTGTTCCCTTTTGCTTATCAGAACAAAATAGTTAAAAAAATGGTTATTCAACGTTTAGACTTTAAAACCAACTGGACTGGTGTTAAGTAGGATATTGAGGCTGTACACAGTGCTAGGGAGTACACAGAATTACATTTGTATATATTGAGTAGTTGCAACTTGGAATAGTGACAGAAGATGTTTCAGTATGTCACTAATACATCGTAAGCCTCCAAAATAACAAACCAAGCAAGAGCAGGAACACAAGGAAAGGTACAAAATTCTCTCACAGCTCTTTGTTTATGTGGGTCAGTTATGATGGCTTGAAGGCTTTGGTAAGCTATGCAGTAAAAAAAAAAGCAGCTTGTGCTTGCAAAATCCTTTTTTTCAACAAGAAGCAAAACATTTTTCTTACTCCATCTGCAGTAGTTTGATTTGAACAATTTGTTGGGTTTTTTTTGCTGGTTTCAGTAACGTGGTAATGTTCTTAAAATAGTCTACAAGGCAACTCTCCTGTTTTGTCCATTAGCAACTTCCTGAGCATAAAATGGACTTAGGAGTCCATTTTTTTAAATTAATGATGCAATTATATGATTCCCAATGGGAGGATGAATATCTACTAGAACTGTTGCTTAAAAACACAATCAGCATTTTATTTTAACAAAACAAAAAAGACTAAATACCTACTGTGAGCACATGGAATCTCAACTGCAAATTTAATAGTTACTGTGCAAGAATAAGAAACATCTTGTTGAGGATAATAGACTAGAAAAAGCTTTCTAACCTATGAGCTATTTCTGCTCAGACCAGCAGTCACCCACGTGCTTATGTCTTGTTAAACAAAACTTTAAAACATGAGCATCAAGGCTGCCCTGAACACTTTGCTGAACTGGGGCTAAGTCTGATTTTAATCCCTCTGGTTTTCATAGCGTTTTCTTTATTTTTGTATCAGTAGCATCAGCATTTAACAATATTAATAACAAACAGGACATATCCTACTAGCTTAGCCCATACCAATACTGCATTTGCAGTTCCCTGAGGTGCCTTACGAATTAGGTCAATTGATAGAGCTCTTTGTATGAGCAACAATTAACACGTTTATTGAACCTGCATCTGAGTCATCCAGTCAGAATAATTCAGAATAATTCAGACTAGAAGGGCCCTCTGGAGGTCACCTAGTCCATCCCCTTCTTCAAAGTTAGATCAAGTTCCAGGTCAGATCAGTTTGCTCATGGCATCGTCCAGTTTTGAGTACCTCCTGTATTTTCATCTCCATCTTTTGATGGAGAATACCTGAATATCTCCATCTCTTGAATACAAAAATGTGCTTCCTTTTTTAAAAAAAGCACTAAGAATATAAGATGCTTCTGGGGTGTTGGGTTTTTTTTTCATTTCTTTTTGTTATGTATGCTGAGGTAGCCTGCAGATTTGGTTGTAATCCAGCTCAATGGTGAAAAGCAAATATGACTTTCATTAAGACAGCTTAGTCAAAAAATAAAGATCGAAAAGCAACTGAAATGGTATGCTCAAAATAAACACTTTATTCCCTCAAGTCTTAGTTTCTTTTCACTTTCACAACATCCAAAACAAATGCCTTGCATTTTACTCGTAATTTGATTGCTATTCTAATAGCAGTTTCACCAAAAATAGTGTGAAACTGAGGTGTATTGCTCACCCCCAAGGTAAATGACTCTTTTCTTTCATGATCAGCTCACTGCATGACTGTTCCCCTCCCATTTTATGTTGCTATTTAAAAACCTCACAACAACTAATTTAGACAGTGAATGCATACTAGGAGATACAAGACTGACACAGTATTACGGCTAAGCAACACAGTAAGTTCAACCTTTTAGCTGAAGCAGTTTTTAATGTGGGAGAAAACAGAATCACTCCTTTATCATAGGGTCTATGAATCACAACAAAACATACTGATTGCATAGGCTAATATTTGATTTACCACATGAGGTTCTAGAAAACCTTCCAAAAAACCTAAACAGAGGGTTTTAAAAAAAGCAACAACTTTCCAAAATTCTCAGTCAAGTCAACTCCACCATCAGAGTAGTTCATGAATCTCTTAAAGATTAAAAAAAATCTTTAACAACTTCTCCCTGGAAGTCTAACCTGGAGGTTAGACTGAGCCCTAAAACATGACCAACACATATGCCAGACTCTTTATACAGCAATACATCTCCAAGTGGAATGGGAGTCTGCTCTCTCAAAGAGACGTAGACTGCATCTCCTGTGCCCTTCAGAGCAGGAGGCAACTGCAGGGCAGGAGGCAGCCCTGAGTAATTAGCACTGTACGTAGCTGGGTGCAGTTGCTGTCTAGACAACAGCCTAGGCTGCATGAACCTATCCCAAAGCAATAGTAACACACACAAGATGGGAATGCTCCTGGAATTAACTTCACATGTTCCTCAAGGAACCAGGCTGATCCTTCTTTTTTACTGTAGGAGAGAGTTTAGACTCTTCTCACGGCTGTATGATGGTTTAACTTTGTATACAATTGAACTGGTGAACAGGAAGCACTGAGTAGCTCATTCAGATTACAGACAACTCTGCTAGCGGCTATATTCTAAAATTCTTCAATGGGACCTATAATTTATCTTCATTAACTAATGTTTTGTCTTCCTGTGAAGTCAGTACATTTTTTGTATAATTTTACCAATAACTCTAGAAAATCTTACTATCAGAAGACTCATTTCTTTAACTTCATTTAAAACAGTGTTATCTATAAGGCATACACAGAAAATGCAGATGTGAGAAGTCATACATTTTATATGCCTGAGGTTATGTTCACAAATGCTACCAGACTCTGCTTAGATTATTTTAGATCGACGATTTTCCTTGATTGAAAAGATTCACAAAACCACGTTATGCTAAGAAATTTTGAAATTCCCTTTGCACTGGCAGAACCAGCATCTGACTACCAAATTTGCTGGTGACGTGCACGCTGAGGCACTTGCGAAGTCCTCTGTCAGAGCATTTATACCCAAAGGACCGTGACAACATGTCATGGGTTAATTGGCTGGCATGACTGCACCCTGGAGAGGTAGGCACATTGATCACTAAGGCTTTAAGAACCTTCTAACCTTGATGAGCATCTCCAGGCTGAAGATCTATTCATTTTATCAATCTGTCTTCTGCTGAGTCAGTGTTTTTTACTTTCGAGGCACATTTGATGTATGTGCCTGAACTCTTTAAATCTAACCTAGTGTCAGAGAACAGTCTGAGCTCTGCTCAGTTCCCATGTTCTTAGCTGTACTCATGTTCTTCAGCTCTCTTTCTGCTACATCCAGACAATTTGTTCAATCTCTGAAATGCCATCTATGTGCTAATTTCTGTATCTTTAATATGGAACTATACAATCATTAATTTTTAAGACCAAAGCTTGTAAAGTGCAACTAAATAATGAGACAAGCTGAGAGGAGCACAGGTGAATTTAACAAATACTGCATATATGAGAGAAGCCACAGTTCTCTTGCATATGCACAAGAAATGAGTGATACCCAGACCAGCTGAACCAGAATAATGAATCTGTCTTAATTCTTGCTCAATTTAATAGGTAAAAAAAAAAGTTTCAGAGATCAGATCAGTTCAGTTCAAAGTGGTAGTATAATGAGTTTCTCTCAAGTTAATTAGTGAGACCAGAAGAAATCCCCAAGAGTATTCTTTGAGATCCTATTTGCATTGAGAGGAAAGCAAGATATATACTGAGCAACTGTACCTCTAATCTGAGTTCCTGCTCTATACAGCGATATACAGAAAACTGCTTTGTTATCAGACCCTCAAGTTTTGTTCTAAGAGGTGTACCTAAAGGACAAAGAAATTCCTGTGAAGAGGACCAGCAGTCACAAGCTGTGTAACCTCCAGAAGACTCATTTCACAAAACTGTCAAAGGACAGGAAATGGTTGCAGCTAAAATAACAATCAGCATTTACAGAATGCATTAGTCAGGGTTACCTTTATTGTTGCTTAAAAAGGAGCCAAAGGCACTGATCACTACATCAGCTTTCAGATGGACAACCTGATCCTCATCTTCTTTCCAGTTTCCATCATTGTCTTGTTCAGTTCGAACAAACTCCATAGCAACAATTTGTCCACCTCTGAGTACAACTTTCCGAGGGGAGAGGAAAGGCAGAAATTCACACTTCTCTTCTTTTGCAAGTTCCATCTGTAGAGTAGAAGCAATAAAATATATAATTTGAACATTGTTGTGTTTTTATGAGAAAAATACCCATAAAACATTTTTTGACTCAAGATGCTACCACACATTCTTCTGTAGTAGAAGTCACCTGTGTACGGTATACAGACAGTCAGCTTAATACCAACTTCAGAGCCTCCTGTGCTATTAAATCAAGCAGTTCAAGACAGTGGCACCAGGTAAATCTGCAATGCAAATATTTCTCCAATATATTTTCTTATTGTTCCCTGTTACTTTGAATATGTATAACTCCTTTGAGGGCAAAAAAGAGTTACCTTATGTTACTACCTGTGTCTTTTAAGAAGAGGCCTAGTATTAAGTAAGTACATGCCCTCATTTGTGTTTACTACGATTTTAAGATGCTATTAAATGCTGACTACCACATGCAAACAACAGTTTTCTGAGTGACAATCCAGACTTAAGATCTTCTGAATCCCTGCTGTGGTAAAACTGCTGAAGTCAAACAGCATTTTGTCTTAGCAAAGTCTTCAGGATTTGATTGTCTATGTTTACAGGACAACTTTTTTGAACATGTAATATCCAGCCTGACATCATTCTAGCATGGTCGTTACTAGCTGAAGCTACTTTTATTTTACTTTTTTCCAAGGCCACTGCATGATTGGATGAGTACAAACATTGACAACTTTTAGGAATTTACCCAAGCTGCTACAAGATTATTGTCCAGAGTGACAGCTGATTCTTGATTAGTAAGAATCTGAATAGCACATGAGTCTGTCTGTGCAATGGCTTCAGCAATCTCATTGTGTCTAGAATTCTTAAATGAAGTGCAACAGAAGTAAATTATGCATCAAGAGACCCTCTATTACTTTTTTTGCACCTCCATTCCCCTTCTATAAGATCTCTAAGATGCCCACCTTCTTGAAACAGATGACCAAACTACCATAAATCTCATGATAAAGATGCATTAAAAGTCCTGATATCCTCAAGCATGCAAAAGTGTAAAGTATGTACCAAATAAATGATAATGGAAAAAGACCACCAAAATAAGAAAATCTAACCTGAAAAAACCCTCCTGTAGTACAGATACATTGAGGAAGCAGAGTCAGTTTCAAAATGTGCAGATGTCCTGATAAATGGCAAAGGGCAAAGCCAAACTAAAAATCAAATTGAAACCTGAAATCTGTGATGGATGACATTGCTCTATTGCCATTGGCAGTGATTCAAAGCCAAAATCACTGTAAGTAATTTTCTTACAAGATTTTATAGGCTCCCAAGGCAACGTCAGAATCACTGAGATTCATTAGACAGCAGCCAGAGGTATCATTCTCGGATCTAACCATGACCTGAAGAGTCACCTACAATACTCAAATGGCTGTTTGATCTCTGGGGTGCTTCCAAGATTAAAAATTTTACTGTATTTCCTAATTTACAAGAAATTCTACCCCCTGTATGCAAATGCATCTCTCTGACTTTACAGGAAATAGGTACAACAGAGGAAAATTATTTATACAGAGACTAAAGTGAGCCTCAGATCTTTAATACACATTTATACGTTTTAAAAGCATTTTTATACACAAAACCTTTAGTAGATGTCTTTTAAGAACCTATAGCACCCTTTCAGGCCCTGTAGAAATAACAACCAGTATTCTTTGTCATAAATGCTGTTATTCAATTTTACCTCTTCTGGGACAGCCCTGATATTAGCGAATCCCTTCCTGAAGACCACAAATACACGACGAGCTCCACAGCGTAAAGCAGATGTTGCACAGTCAAAAGCAGTGTCTCCTGCCCCAAGTACAATCACAGTTCCATGTATTGATGGCAATGGAGAATGACAGGCACACATCCCTGAAAGATGAAAGGAAAACCCCATTTTCAAGTAGAGAAACCATTTCTGCATGACAGCTCAAAAGGTACTTGTACTCAAAGCAGTGTAAAATTGCATCTTACAGTTTCCAAGCATGGAGTGTCACTATCAAATTATTCTGCTTCACTGAAAGACAGTTTTATTCCCGTTTTTAAGATATGCTCATATACATAATTTCATAGTCAGTACTCTAAGCAGCTGCACCTTTCTATCTGGAAAGAATTCAAATGACAACACGTTTGTAGGGTTGTGGGTCCTGTCAGGTTGAAATCAGCATTGTGAGATCTTTTTATTCAAAAAGTAAGTTTCTCTCTTACCAGATTCATTATCCTCCCAGTTAAAAAAACCCAACACCTTTTAACAGATTATAAAGAATAATACTTAGTATTTTTCAAAAGATGACCAGTTGTTGATAGTTTTGTGTAATAGTTTCTCAAAGTTAGCTCCCTCAGTCAGTTTTCTATAAGACACTGACACTGTTCTGGCTATAACATGGTTCTTGGAGGCTATTCTCTACGGCAGCCGAACATCAGGCAGAAAGAATATTGTTATTACAGTAATTCCTAGATCTTCCACTGGGAGAAAACATTTAATCTACAGTGGCTTTCTACAAATGATTTGCAAAAAGTTACATGGAGAGAATTACAACATTATGTGTTCATCATCTACAGCTTGTATTTGGTGATTCCATTATACAAGAAATACTTAAGTAAAACTGAACTCTGTGTGTTCCTTGTATGAGACTGCACTTTATCACAAGTTTAAATACAAGTAACTGTTGATTAGGCAAATTATTGCAACTTAAAAAATAATGCATAAACAATATAAAGCTATATTCTTAATGAGCCCGTGATAATTTCAGTCAGGAGGCTCTAAGCTGGTCATTTAAATCATTGCACTGTAACTCGAGTATCCTGCTATAGTAGCAGCAGATTTTCACATGCAATTGTAAAGAAACACAAGTATCGTTCAAGGAAACAATGCTTTTAATTTAGACATATAAATGGAGTGAGAAACAACATCCTAATACGCATATTCTCTCTCCATTTGTAAAATGCTTAATGTATGGCAAACGTTATCATTTTCCCCCTACGTATATGGCATTGCATTTACTCTTTACTTAATAGGCTTCTTATTCTAAAATTCTCTCTAACCTTTTCTCATTTATTTTTAACAAACTTAATCCTTCACAAAAATCATACATTGAGCAGTGGAAAAAGCACAAGTGCAGCAGGGGAACGGCAGCTCAGAGTGCCTTTACAGGACTAGTCTAGAACGGGTCAGTCACAGCAGCCAACTTTGCTCTTGGTAACAAGGCCACTCCCAAGGTAAATTCACATCTATGCATTTGCAAAGGGAACCCCTTTTGGAGGAAAGTATATTAACAAGTGGGATTCAGAACTTAATAAGCAGGCAGAATATGTATTTTACTGTGAATAAGTCTATTATGTCTATTATTTAGAGAACTGTCATAGCAAAAAAAGAGGATAGAGCAGGATATAGGACGTGTACATTTTATTTTAAAATTCCATGCTTTGGAGAGCAAGAGGTGGCTACAGCTACAGAAAGACACTAGGAAAATTAAGTAAAAGAGACCATGTTAATTAACAGACAACACCAAAGAACTACCTATTACTGTCAGTCAGAAAAGGTTAGTTCTTCAAAGTTCATCCTTTTTTTCATTGTAGACTTAATACAAAAAAATATCATTACATATCCTGGAAAATCGAGAGTGCTACTTTGCAACATTTTAAAAGATGCAGATGACAGAATATAGATCCTCATGCAGGCAGGTGACTTACAGTACATGAGTGCTACATGTCCACACAGAATTCTATAAAGTATTTTTAGTCAAATTATTACAAGAGGGGATTGTTTTGCAGGATTTATTTTTCCTTTGTTAATCTACAAATGTTTTGCAAGTGCAGATTCTCAATCTGTTTCATTTTTAAACATCTCTTTCTTCAAAAAAACCCCAAAACCAACCAACCAAAAAAACCTCACCCTTGTCTCCCAACCCATTTGAGCTCACTTTGAGCTTAAGAAAACAGACAGAAATAAGCATTTGATCAAAACAGCAGAGAGATGGTACAGATGGGATGAAGAATTTCCCTTCCTAAATATTTTGCATAAAATGTGGTAATAAACTTTACTTTTATATGCAGAATAATTTGCCACAGAAGATATATTCTTCAACACATTGTTTATGGAAAGTCTACTAAATAAGCAGGCAACCGTATATGATGCTAAAAGAAATTTCTGAATGCTCAGAAGAAAATAAGTTTGTAGATGAAAAAGGTATATGTGTGATTAAATATGTGGTCATATGTACAAGACCACATACTGCACCAAGTATATGCCCAGAAAACTGTACATGAAATTTCTTTTTTATCAACACCTTGGGGAATCTAGACCATGAGGGAACGTGGCGTAGAAATCACGAGCCCCATCTCATACATCCATCTGGGGCTTATGACTTCACATTCAGGGCCACTGAAAGCAGCTATGCTCCTTGGGGAGCAAAAGCAGCCATCTCTGTACTCAAAACAAAGATGTAAAAGCATAAAACAAGACTGCATTTGATGCCTATCAACTGAGTGTTGTCTTATTAACTCCTGGCATGCTACTGTTGTCCTGAGTGTTAGACTGCAAGCTGTTTGAGTAAGGAACTAGTGCTCCCTTAAATGTGTCTGTAAAACATGCAGCACATGAGCTGGGATCAAGTAAAATCATTTATCAACAATAAACAAATAGCTGCTTAGATGGGTCGGCAACACCTGCTTTAATATCAGATTTTTTCAAGACCATCTTACATATACTATTTATATCAAGATAATTTATACAAATGAGACGCTTATGACATCTTTTGAATACAATTCAAAATAACAAATATAACTTATTAGGGGTAAAGATTTGCCACGTGCTTAGATTTTCATATATGACTATTTGCTTTACAGTCTCTAGGACTGACTTTCCTGACCACACTCCTGAGGTTGCAACTCACCAAGAGAAAACCCTGCCCCTGACCTGTTCATTGGGAAGTGCTTCGTAATTGGATGTGTTGCTGTGTAACCAGCTGCCCATTTTGATATATCAATAACTGCTAATGACTTACTGAACATGATTACAACAAAAACATAGTATCACACACCTGGTTTACTTGCCATTGCTACCAAAGGTAGGAAGTCTTTAGAGGTGTAGAATCCTTGATCCATTCTCAGTCCTTGGAATATACTGTCTCTGTTTGGTTCAGGCAAACCTAAAATAGATATTTTAAGGCATATCAGAACTACAAGGGAAATTTCAATGACCAATATATATTTCACATTACATACACATTCTCAAAAACGTCCTCAATACAAGCACTTTTACAAACCCTCAGATGTTTCTAAAAGAACATCACAAATGACTATAGTTTCACATTTGTAGTCTATAGCTTACATAACTGGTGATCTTTTAATAGTACTGGCACTTGAAAATAAGGTTGTTGGATAACATGTGTACCCATGTAACTCATACCAAAACAAATGCAGAGGAAAGGGTTAGAGAGAACAGGATATACAGGGTGCAAAAGCAGGGAAGCTACTGGGGAAGAGAAGACTCTTGTAAGCTTTTCTTGTATTGCGTTACCTGCACGTGCATGTAACTGTTACTGCTGTGAAATGGTTTTGTTCCCTTGATTTTGAGGCATTTTTCAATACAGCTAGTCTGCAGATAATACAAATGAGACAATAATAAACAGCTTAACTGATGAGGAGAGGAGGACAAATGGCAATGCTGTAGATCTGTCTTATCTGCGAGTATTTGTATGATATCATTTTTCGCCATTCTTGATTGTTTTCTCAAAACCCCGAAGTCCTTATTGGCTGACATTTATTCATAGTTATTAATAGCACACATTTATACAGAAGCTGTAGGATACAGACAGGGATACACTTCACAACCAATAACAGCAACAAATACCTTTCAATTAAAAGAAAGCAGCAAAAAGCATCTTCCAATTATCAAAGTGTATCTTCTTGTTGCTGTGTGAACATTTGGACAGCACATAAAAACAGCCTAGCTGACACAGAAGTTAAAACATTTTTTTCATGCAAATGCAATGATCTATCAGAGTATTTTCAACAGGGCCTTGACTTTCATATTTACATCTAAAAACCCATAATATTATCAAAGTATGCTAATTAAGAATTACATACTGAAATGGACTAAATGTCAACAATTTTTCTAAGAAAACACACTAGAACCGAGGAGTCCTCAGAGCAAGCAGGCAGAACTGGAGCATGCAAAGCAATCTGTGTTCCCTCCATTCTCAGGCATGGATGGCAGCAGACTAATCTTTCTCCTCTTTGAGACATACTGGTCTGGAAAACCCCAATAACACCACGTTAGTGTCAACAACAAAGCAAGATTGTACTTTGAGGAGTGCTGTTCCAAATAGGGAAGGTTTAGGGCCTTTTTGTATTACTGAAGCAGCAAAAATCTGTCTCATTACAGCATAAGATCAGGACTTAGTCATAAGAAAGCTTAGGATTTTTTCATGAGTCATCTGATATGAGGGAAATTTCTTAAACCTCTAGATCCCTGAATGAAGTTACTATAATACAAGAAAGAAAAAAAAGTATATTTTTAGCTTTCACAGTTTCAGTGAAGAAAATTCAAACATGCTCTCAGTGAATTCAAAAGGCTTACAAGCCAAAAAGCAAATAAAGAAATCTTGAAATTTTTGCATTTCAAAAATCCCATGTTATTGAGCACTTTCTTGATCTCTATTTATCAAAAAAATCATGATTCAGTTGCTGAACACCTGACTTTCAAAACACCACTGATCTATAGTTGGATATTGAGAAAAATAAGGTTAGAAAATACTAGCACGTACTGAACTTCAAGACCTTTGAATGCTGTACTTCCTGGGTAGACTGGAATATCAGCTAATGAAGAATGAATAATGGATATCTTAAGAGGCTGCCAGAAATACTTAGTGCTATTGGAAGGACAATATGTAAAATGCATTAAAGAAATTTTTAAAACTGCATAGGTTTTCCTGTATGTATATATTGCAAAATCATCTATGGCAAGAAGACTACCTTGGAAAAAGCTCTCAGTGACTGGCTACAGGCAGAGGACAGAGTAATGCAACTAGTTCTACTGAGGTATCCGTAAACCAGCTCAGAGGCCTCAGTTTACTCTTGGGAGAAACACTCTTGTTATTAGTGAGAAGTGCAGCCTGCATTAAAGATAATTTCCTTTCTACCTAACGTCTATCCCCATTCAAAAACAAGGAGAAACCCTCACAAATATTTTTTTTCCACTTATTTTTGCTGCTTTTATGGGCAAAAGGAAATGAAAATGATTTCGTCTCTAACAGCATCAGTAATTTAGCTCCCATAGGCTGAAGAAAGAGTAGAATTAAGGGAATGTTGCAATGTTCATGGTTCAGGTTCATCACTAGTTCAGTGTCACTGAAATCAAAGGAGGTGGATTAAGAATGCATTGGATTCAATAACGTTTAGCCTGGCTGATATGACCAAAAAAAAGCCTAAGAGGTAGTCAGTATACATGGTATTTTCTGCTATTTACTTTACTATTTTCATTTTGCTGAACACTCCATGAAAACCAAATTGCAATATTTACATTTGAAGGAAATGCAGGAGGTTTTTCTCTTATACCTATAAACACTGGCACAGTTTCAAGCTCTTTGCTAAGCATCTACTGGAAGTTGTACTGGATTCTGATGTATGTCCTTTTGCTGTTTAGTATTTGCCATTATAATGATTGCATTTAATTTTGTTAAAATAGAGAGATCGAGTACTTCTTAAAGCCACTAGGCTAGCTAAGAAAGAGGCAGTCAGAGGCAGACAAACAGAGAAAGAGATCAAGAACTGATAAGATCCACTTTAGAGAGACACCATTTCATAATAAATGGCCACCCTACAGAAGTATGCTTTACAGACAGATCAAATATTGATAAATAGCCAACAGCCTCTCGGGAGAGAGAACATTTCACAAAAAAAATGCTGTAGAGGAAAAATGTAGTTTCGAGCAAATGGTTTTAGAGAAGAAATAAAATTTAAAAAACACCAGTCATCTATGAAAGACACAATTTAGGTCAAAATAATGAACCAAGAGAAATACCCTTTGAAGATAAATCAGAGAGATCCTTTAGCAAAAGGGAATTCACACACTAGTACAAAATAGCCAGGAGCCACCCAAGAAAAAAATGCTTAGAAAAACATGAGGTCTTTCCCCTAGGTTTTAGGCTGAAGCCGATGGTAGTCAGTTTTCTGCTCTCCAAAGCCACCTGCAAGCCATCTAAAAGGCTTTTTTATTTATTACTTGGTCTATCTTTCACTATTCTAGGTGTCCTGTCTTTAAATAACCTATATGAAAATCTAGTGATAACAATTATTTCCTTCACCTGCACTGAAGAACAACTCTTCTGAAGGGCAACCAGGAAGAGGCAGCCTAGAAAGACAATTCCCCTGGTGTTGTTCGGATGGACTCTGCACACCCCCACACAAGCAGAGGGCTATGCCCAGCCCCCTGCCTTCTGCAGCCAAAGCCTTGGACTTCCTGAAGCCTCAGTTCCTTTACCTGCTGATGCCAGGGAACAAGCTACTGAAGCAACCGATTTCCAAACCACACAATGAAGCCTCATAGGCTGTGGAAAACTATGTGTACTAAGAACAGAGAAAGTAGAAACATCGTGAAAATAACAGCTTGCATGACAGATCTAGTTCAGCTTTGCAAAAGGTAATCTAGACAGCCCCAATCTGGGTTAGGTACAGCATAGAAAGCAATTCATCTCTATTCCTGACCCTCTGGTTTGCTAGGCCCTGCTTTCATCTCCAGATGCTCCAGCTATCTCTCAGTAAGCATCACACTCTTAGTATGAAGCCCTTTTTCCTTCTTTCCTTCATTTGATCCCCACAACCCCTTGTCCAGTGGGCTATACCTCAGCGTCAGTGTCTCTCCCATGTCTGACATACCATATACTTTCCAAAGTCATTAGCCACTATAGCAGTGGCTTTAGAAAACACAGACTTTAACCTCCCATTTTTATATGCTTTATATATACATATAAATATATACATGCATATATATATATATTAGAAAAAACAACATCCGCTTCCTATCAAGATCTTGTACTCTTTGTTTTCACAATACTGATACATGTTAATTTTCTTAACTGGAGGGGTTAAGTCCATCGTCTCCATTTAACGAGATAGAATTTAGATCCTCTCACAATTCCCTAGTCCAGACGAAATATGAATCGCTAAACGATTAGAGTCAATTTGTCAGACGTACAAGGCAACATACAAGAGTGATGCATACACAATGTAAGGGATTGGCATGCAGAGCAATGCACCTAGTCCACTTGGTTGCTGCACCAAATAAATCAAGGCACGTCAACACATCAATCAGCTAAGTCTAAAAAGGAAACAAATACTGCTGCTATTACTGTAACTATTAGCCTGGTCTGGAAAGGAAAACTAAAGTGGGAGTAGAGGCACAGCATATCTCTCCTATTTTGATCAAATCTCCTCTCCCCAGAAACAGGAATGCCTTCTGAACCTGAACTCATTGTTTGGATTACTTAAATCTGACATGTTTGGGCAGATTTGCAGTTTCAAATGAACTTCTCAGCCAGTCCTAATAACTGACATACAAAATAAGCCCTCGTCCTTGGTAAGGGTCAAATGCAGCTTTCACTGGCAGCTGACTGAAAACAAATCTCCGGACAAAAAAAATGGAGCTGAAGTTGAAGTGTAAATATATAGTAGCCTACAGGGACAACACTTACTAGAGCATTGTGAGGTTTTCTGTTTTTCCTCATATCAAACACTGAAAAGTTTGGTTAGCTTCATTTTTAATTGTGATAGTACCACATTTTGGAAAAACTTAAGCTGGACCAGGCAAACGAATGAGGAGCTAGGATCTTTCATGCAATATTCCCTCTCTTTGCATTCTTAGCTGTTGCTATCCTGACAGCAGGGAGTTTTCAAGATGAGCACTGGCTGAATTGTTTTTACCAACCCCTTACTTTCAGGTAAAAATGTAAATTCAGGCTGGTGAATGCAATCTGTGTTTGAATATACCAAGAACTATTTTTTTAAAAGCCAAGACACGCTATTTTGACATTTTTTATAATGAATCTTTCAACTTTGTTTCAAAATAACATTACATTTATAAATTTGTCCAAATTGAATTCAAAAGAAAACAAAGAAAATTGGATTCACTGGCCATGCACATCCCATTTTCTATCTTATAAAATCAGCAAACCAAAACCAACATCAGCCCCATTCACCAATTTATGGGACTTTTTTTTTTTTTTTAATTTTCTCATATCATACAAATATGGAGCATTAGGTAGAGATTTAGAGGGTAGAGCAGTCTTTCCACCTTTTGCTATATCCATGAAAACCTAAGTCATGTTTCAGAGTTAAAGAAGAATTTGAAAAACCACATTTACAGGGAAAGATCTTGTTCTGCCCTTCCCAGCCTCCACAACAGGGATCTACTGAGGAAGGAGGGCCTAGGAGATCCTAGGACTAGATGGAAAGCCTTGAACTGTCAGAATCTACTGAGAATGAGGAGGAAAATGCGTGAATCTCGTAAGAAACTGGATGTGGGCAGAAGAAACGTGATTAGCTGTGTATCTGCTCTGGTGGCAATGAAAGCCTCCTGAAATAATACCTGAGAGGCTAAGCCCATACAATCTGAGACCCAGCCTGCTAATCAGCATAAGAAATTTGAACACAGCCCAGTAATGAGGCAGCACAGGTTCTGCACCAGCAACATCTCACCTTTGGCCAGCTTGAGGAATAGGAATAACAAGTTGTGTCCACTCATGTGCCCTGGGCAAAGGAGCCATGGAAGACTGATGGACAGAGTGTGATATAAATTTTAGAGAGGAACTGACATAGTCTGATAAGTTATTTTTTTAACAATATTTGTTCATATGTGTTTTTTTATTTTCCTAAAAAGATGTGTTGAAGTAGATACAGAGCTAAGATAATTGCCCTCTAAATTTCTAAATCCACCATTTCCCTTCCGAAAGGGTCCTTTTGAATTAACAGAAAAGTACCCATTTTGTCCCATCTCCCTGTCCTTTTATGCACTGAGTGTTCCAACTTGCTCCTTGTGTTACCATATAAAAGTATTTCAGATGTAACACTTCTGATAGCATTTCACACTTACCCAGAGACTTGCAGCTACAGGTACCATATGGTCAGAGTGTGACTACAAAGGTGCATGGCAGAGAAGAAAGAACATATTGTAAATTCCAAGCACATAATCATCCTTTAATATTTCTGAATGCTCTGTTCTTCTTCAACAAGCCTAGTTTGTGGTCTGGGGAAATGGAGATCAAAATCTATGTATTTAAAGCAGTTTTATTTTATGTCACACTATCCACGAATTGTATAACTTGGACCATGAGTTTTAAGTACATTAAAGTATTTTCTTGAAAGACAACATTGAAACAGTAAATTCTCATAACTGTCAAATTTACAGTTTTCCCTAGACATGACAGAACCTATTTGTATGCAGTGGCATATGCTCTACCTATTTGTTTATAAGAATTTACATTCATTCATATCAATATTGATAACATTGCTGTCCATGGATCAATATTACACAACAATTTAGATATGAACTATACTGAAATGCATGATCCAAAATATGGTTCCTAAGCTGTGCCACATAGCTGATTATATTAAATGCACCATTACAATTCGTGCTATAACATCCATCAGAAATGGAACAGAAAGCCATTGGTATCTAAAGTGTTACTTTCTGTACATTTTTAAAAGTTTGATTCTGAAAGACTAAATGCCCAGTAAAGTTGCAAATGCTCTGCAGGTGCCCAGCTTCTCTCAAGGTCAGTCCATTAGTGATTAACACATTAGTAAATACTTTTGAGGCTTGTATTTTTAAAGGATCTCTCTCATTTTGCTGGAGATTTTTTTTATGGTGGCAGCTTGTTACTTCCTGTTGTGAGGTTCAATAGAGTATGTTTTCTAGGTGGCTGATTTTTTTTTGTTTGCTATGTATGTCGATGGAGATAAGTGTTTTAATTACTTTTTTAATGTCTATGCTTTTGTATTTTCTTCCTCTCTCCGTTTATTTCCTGCTGTTGAGATTACTGCCTCATCTCCACAGCAGGTGGCTCTTTCAAATTTGTTTTCTTTGTAAGCCTGGTAGATTTATTTTGTAATATAACTGCTCCTTTTTACTGTTTTTTATTAATGATTTCTTTACTTTGGAATAGGTACACTTGCAAGGTTTGTAGGAGTAATTTCCTAATGATGGCTAAAGGCCTTGTTCATAGAAAAAGGGAAAAAAGTAAAAGAACTACCAGACACTTGGGTTAGCCTTTTCTTACCCTCAAGTTAGAATGAACACTGTGTACAGCATATGTGAAAGAACACCCTTCACATCTATCAACAAGAGCCATACACAACTGCTGCAGTGCATTCCAAGTTGAACAGCTATGTCCATACCATAATGTCTTTTAAAAACATCTGAATCAGTAGCTGAACCTGGAAGTAATGCAGTCTGTAGGTCTCACACCCTACTTTGTTGCTAAATTAAGACACAGAGACAAGGATCTGAGCTCTTGCAAATGGTATTGAAATAACAGGAATGAAGTATTCAGATCAGCCAGAACAAAATTTGTTCTTACAATCCGATTTCTCTTTGAAGCCAATTGTCCAATCCCAGTTCATATGTAGCCAAAATTTCACAAGAGCTAGACATCAGAAACTGCAGATGGGAATCACAGGCAGAGTTTAGAATCAATCCATGTGAGTGATGGAAATTAGGATTATGACCACGCAATCAGTGTTGTATGTCTGAGCCTGGATTACAAAACACTGCAGCCTTGTGGTCTGTCCTCACAACATTTAGTGGTCCCATGATCAGATTAGATTGACATCTAATGTTGACCAAAATGTCCAAAGGTGAACCATAATTCATTAGCCCCATCAAACGTAGAGTCCACCCATAATTTCGTTATACCGTAATCAGTCCAGCTTTTCTCAAGGCTTTAGTCTACACTCCACAGCCTCCCTCTAGTCTTAATTACTCTTCTTAATTTTATTACAGTCAACATATGGGACCTGCACTTCAAATATTATTGGGGTAACACTCAGGTATGACTAAGGTAATGCATTTTAGTGAAAATCATCAGTGTTTCAAGATGATTAAACAAAGATCTGGAGAAATTATGGGGTGATTTTGCAGTTCTCAATATCTGGGTATTCAATTAACCGCCATAAAGATTTTCAACTCCCGGTTTGACTTCAGCACTTACCCTCTAAAAACACTCTTTTAAAATGCATACCTCAGAACTGAAGCATACGGTATCACTAAGTGTTTTTAAAACATAATTCTTTAAAGGACACACTAGAAGAAGTGATACTAGGTTGGACAAAGATATACAGCTTCCTAAACTAAGGAACAGATGGTAATTCTAGCCTTTCTTCTCAGGTTGGAAACTGATAATGTTGCTCATATTTGAAGTAACAGTCAAATTGAGGATGCTAGGAAGGTAGATGGTAGTCCTGGTGAAAGGACTTGCTGAAATGTGAAGATTACTATGAAGTAAACCTCATCATAGAGAAGGATGAATGCAGAAGTCTGCTTACCTTCCCTCTGGTTCTGTTCTGCCTGGTATTGTTTATTGCAGGACTTAAAGCACTGAAACAGTTTGCCATGAATCTTGATTTGTAGAACATAAGAGTTCTGTAAATTGTAATACAGAGTAACTGAAGAAACATCTGCTGTAAAAAATAAAGTGGAATACTGCTGCAAATCTTTCTTATGTCATCTTGGTAACATTTATTATACTGGCGACAAATCTAAAAAGGTCACTAGCAAAAATGCATTTAGTAGTCTCAGTCAAATCCATCTCTAACATAATAATGCACCATTCCACCCAGGAAAAGAGCTTGCTCCAGTCTGCTTACAATAGAGCTGAACTGGATTTTTAGTCCTGACTGGAACTCGGTCACTTCTCACCTCTGGCATAAGCTGTCATTATTCAGGAGCATCCTTGAACCGGCATAGCAGGGATGCTGAAGTTTAAGATCTGACATGCTAATGTTGTCAGTTCCTTTCCCTCTTCCTTCTACAAGTTTGTTCCTTGCATTAACATGCCAAAGGAAACACACAGGGGGGCTGTGTCTCCTCCAGACACCAGCCAGATACTATTTGTCAGTGTGATATGCTGCACCACAGTAGAGGAGAAGAAACCGGCCCCAATGCTTACTCTTGTTCAGTAAACTGTGCTGAAGTGAAATGGCCACAAAAGCAAGATCACCTCCTTGGTGACTGTCTATCAGTAACTTGAAGGACACAAAAAATCTATCATCTCAGAAACCATATGTCACAGTAAAGTAATTTTCATATAGTATAGAAAATCCGAATATGTAGAAGCGAAAGCAAAATAAACTGGATGGAGAGATTGGGAGCGACAGACTCCTGAAAAGAAAGCAGAAAATATTACAATAGCTGTTTGCAATAGAAACAACATCTTTCCTCAAGTAGATTTATTATAACTTACCTGTCTAATATGTCCAGTTTATAGGCAGTCATTCTAGCACATTGGAATAATCAAAGCCAATGAAAATTTACAAAGGGAAAATCAAATGTTAGCATAGAAAAGATCTCTTCAAATTAATGTTTTATTTCAAAAAAATTGGGAAAAAATCTTGAAACGCTGGATCAATAGAAGCTACATATGGTAAATATGCAGGGAATGGATAAAATGAGAACAAAACTGATGGAAAACATTCACAAAGAAAAAAACAGAAACGCTTAGTTGGCTTCACAAAGAAAAATAAATACTAGGCCTCTACACTGTTGCAAAGCAACAGCTGAAAAAAAGTCTATCAAAAGCAGCAAATTTCATCCTGTGGAAATATATGAGGAATAATTAAGTCATTGATATTCTGGAATAATACCTTTGGTCAGATCTCAGGCACTGTACAGCAAGGAAATTGCAATGAGGTGTACTGAGACAACATCAACTTGTACTAGCTAAAATCGTCCTGTACTTTTGATATAATAGTAATATAATAGCTGATAGGTGGTATCAAAGTGTTACAATCATAAACACTGATTTTTATAATATTGTTTCCTAAATTTGATGGAATATAACAGTAAAGAATCACAGAAATACCTAACTAAAGCCGTTTCTCTTAAACCCACTACTATTACTCTGTTGCATGCTACTTCCATAGCTTCCAGTCTATTTGAATATAGTGACTATGAAACAACAGGCTGGATCACTTACAGCTTTGCACTCTATATAACTGTATCTATATTAAATACTTATAAAAATCTTACTTATCCAGGAAAAAAATCCCACACACTCAATAATACTTGCAAAATATAGGACTTTCTGGTTATTCCTATTTTTAAAACATAACAAGGATTCACCCAAAGCTTTTTTTTTTTAATGTAAAAGTCTTCAGTGTAAACCAGCAATGTCTTCCAAATGCTACTGAATAATTACCACTCTATCTGAAATTTCAATATAGGAAATAAATATTGTTTCCCAGTTCTTTGTTAACATATTATATTGTCTTATCTTAAATCTTAGAATATTAATACACTGGTTTTGTCTACATGGAAGAACAAAAAGATGCTATAAAGCTTATTCAGTAATTGCTCCCATATCGTTCCACCTACACTGCATTTTTGAATCACTTCAGGTAAACCATCTCTACATATATTTTAAAATGATGCCTCAAAAAAAGACTTCTAAACATTATTCATTTTTCTGCAGCACAGATCTACAACTGAAAACCTATCATCAGTGCATTCTGATGAAAAGGTAATAATTAAATCTTTTTTTCCTCTTCTTCTACAGCGCATTATTTGACCTATGATAAAACAACCTATCAAATTTCCATTTATTATTTCTACCTGAAGGGCTTTGCCAGCTCACACAAACATAAATCTCCATTTGTCAGATTTAAACTGTACCTGTCCCAGCTGCTATGAGGGTTCATAGCTCTTGTCCCTTAAAAATTACCAAATAGCATCAAGCGACATAACCTCCCTCCAGCCTTCACTGACCCTTGCAATCAATAATATTTGTAACCTGTATGCGCACAGTTAAGTAGAACAGAAGCTGTGCACTATCCCAGTTAACCACATTGAGCTGTGATACTAAAATCTGCTCCCTTGTGTCTCCTGTGATCAATTTTAATCTCTGGACCAAGAATAAAAGAATGCAGTCCCTTGTTTCCGAATTCATCTGAAACGGATGTTACAGATTTGTAGGTCTGCACAGGAGCTGTGGATTTAATACCACCAGCAGTTCAAGGAAAGAACACATCTAAGCTATCATTCATTCTCATTATCCTCAGTGTATTTTGGATCTTCAGAAGACAGTACAAAACACAGGAAAATGCACATGCACTGACTTAAAGCAAGCTCACTCTGTTAAAATACCATCAGGTAAGTTATTTGTTAGAGCTGTATCCATTACTGCCACTGCAGGTAAGGTGGAGGTCAGTCATTCCATTATGATTACTTTGTTTAAAGGTTTACAAATAGACTGCCAATATTCGTTCCTTCTGGAAATGTGTCATATATAGTAAATTAAACAGAAATTCCCTAGAAATTATAAAGCCGAGTTCTGCTCTGTTAAAAAGAAACAATTATTATGGAAAGAAAGAGTAATTCAGGTTTCTGATGGTATTTGTTCTCTCACCTCCAAATTAATTTTATTTAAAGGAAGGCAAATTTGCCAGCCAATTAGTCTAATTAGACAATGGTGTCTGAATGTAGAACAGGAAGAAAGCAACTTTAGAATCCTGCTCTGGTAGAAAAAGTGCTTTTTGAATGTCACACTACCAGAATGCATGTTTCCAGAGTTCTCGTAACTGCATATTTATAGGCTTGGCTATATCGGCTCCTCATCAGCAGCTCCAGTGCCATGAATCATCTATCAAAACATTTGAGAAGACTTTCTTACTCATTTCTTTAAAGCAATATTCTGAAGAGACACTTTCAACATGATTATGCTCCAGTGTTCACTATCAATTAAGAAAAACAGCACACAGAGTTTTATAATTACAGGTGAATAACAAGTATGCATCGTCAGAGGCTTTATCTTCTCAGATTGTCACATGCTGTGTGTCAGTACAGAGTACACTGCAACAAATATGACATTCTTGTAACATGCTGGAGGGTCAATGAGCTTTCTCACTCAGGTCAT
Organism: Gymnogyps californianus; assembly: GCF_018139145.2. Taxonomy (NCBI): domain Eukaryota; kingdom Metazoa; phylum Chordata; class Aves; order Accipitriformes; family Cathartidae; genus Gymnogyps; species Gymnogyps californianus. The sequence continues at coordinate 15,892,523 of NC_059478.1, read as the reverse complement.
TTACCCACTTCACATCGGTGTCCTTATCATTAAGCACGTATTTATCTGCCTTTCCTTTTAAAAGCAGCCGTAGCAAGGAGTTTTATGTAAATATCCTGTTAAAGTGATATTCTCCTATACAAGTAGATCAGCTGAGAAACATTAAACCAACTATATAGCTACCCCTGCATACTTTCACATACTGGAAATAACTAAGCAAGGTCATACTTTGACCAGACCCTATTCTGAGTAAGGGTCGACGACAGAAAGAAGTCATAAATTGTCTAAAGTTTTTTTAATCCATTAATTACATCTGAATTCCTTTTCCAACATCAGCATATGTTGTATTTCATATGAAATTTTATTCAAAGACAGAGTGTCTTTATTAACTAATTATACCATTTTCATCAAGTGCCTGAATTTTCCTTGGGTGTTTCACATTCTGCTGACAGAGCACTAAATCTGGTACTTTGGGTCAGAAATACAATGCAGTTGAACCTCAGATGCTGTAAAGCTACTATCTGGAAAACGAACAGAGAAATGATGGTGAAGATCTCCAAATGCCTCCTGAACGCCCCACAGTCAAGAACGTGAAGTGAAACATTGTCACTGAAGATTATGGGTCAGGTACTTGGCTTGTGGGTGCAGAAATCTGCACAGGCACGCACACAGGCTCCCTCCTTCTCTTAAGCTTATTCTTTTGGTGGCCAAGTAAAAAATTCAAAATGGGAAATTTATATTTCTTATGTTAAGTAACTAATTTTTGTGATACTTAAAGCATCAAAGAGGTAGGAACCTCCGTCCCTTTTCAGTTCATGAAGAGATGGCCATGTCCAGAGAGATGACTGTTTCAGAGTTAAAACTAGATGCCCCAAATTGCCCGCAGCCAATGTGCAATACTGCCAAGAGAGCGTATGCTTCCCCTGACACGGCATCCAACCTGTACTAATGTTAGTCCAGCCACACAAACGTACCAAGGAATGAGCATGAGTCCTTAACGTCTTCTTGGTGCATATTTTTGTATTTGCAGTACTACAGCAGGAAGACTCTCTCCCAGTGGAGTTTCAAATGGTAACAAAAACGAGAAGCATCTGATCAATAAATAGAAAATCAAGTTACACGGTCCCAACAGGTCCCTCTAACAAGGATTTCTCTCTGAAATGTTCATGCTTGTCTAATGCTGCTGCTTTTAATCCTTTCACACCAGTGGGTCCTACATGCTTACATTAGTGCTAATGTAAAACAAATGAACATTTTATACAACGATATCCACTCTCCCCAAGTAAAGGGGTTAACACCAAAGTAAGCTTTAGGAATGTAAATTATTTTCCCCGTGTGGCTGAAAAACTACATGAGTTGTTCATTTAAAAATTATTAGCATATAAAATCATTATTATCTCTGCAGTTAATGTACAGTTCACTGACAACGTTTTGGACCATTACAATTAAGAAAGGCAGCATCTTTAATGAAGTTACAAACCACATTGTTTATTAAATAGCAAATTGTATCTTTAATTACTTTAAATATTATAATCCGATGAAAAATTATTTCATAAACCTCAAGACAAATTATGTCAGAGATGGAGTATGCATTTTGTTCCTCTGAATCCTAAACAGCACTTTCAATTTGCTTACAGGTTTCTGTTGTATGCAAATCTGCTCTTGAAATTGCTTTCAAGTGCCTAAATCCAATGCCACTAGCATAAATTTCAGAAGCAGTTTGTGCTATTCTTTCTTTTTAAAACAGATTTAATTTTTGTCATATGTAGAATTTGGTAGTTCTAGTAAATGCAGCTTTTCTATTAATCCTCACGGGGCAAACTGAAGATAGGTTTCTGTGGGGGTCCCGAAATCAGGCTCATTGAAATAACGACTGTTTGGGGGTCTACTGTATTTTATTATTTCGCTGTTCTACTTTGAGCTAAAAGATAACTTTTGTTCAAAACTGTCAAGGGCTTTGAGGATATGCTATAATGTCAACAACCACATACTGAGGTAATTTTAAATATTCCATCTTTTTTTATACAAAGTAATCTCTGTACCCTGTCAAGACACTTTTTGCTGTCTGTCCAGTATTAGACCTACCTGCTTGATGTGCTGGCCACTATCTGACAGAGGCCGAGTGCTGCACAATTAAAGAAAAAGCTTAGGTTTTCACAGTATTAGGCCCTTCACTGTGCTTTGGATCAAACCTAGACCAAAGTCAGTATGAAAACGCATTGATTTCTGTATCACTAAAACAAAATTAATACATTCAACTTCAATTATGTCAACATCAACTTGCCACTGAATATTTTGACACTGTTTGGAAATCCTCAGCTATCAGATTTTCTCGGGCAATCAATGAATCAGGAAAGCACAGAGATTATCTTCAATTCCTTTATGCTAAAAAATTGCTACATTCCATCTATGTCTTCTGTAGCAGAAATATTGTCCATGCAAATCATGAAGAGAGACTGAAGAGAAACAATTATTCAGTGTAATACTACAATAGCAAAACTGATTTTAAAAAGCACCAAACTTTTTTTTTTTTTAAAGCTTCTGCCAGTGGTCAATAACTGATATTATATAATTATACATAATTATAAAATACAGTCATTGATAACATGTTATTTAGAGTCAAAACAAAAATACAATGAAGATCAAAAGATAATAAACATGCTTACTTGCACAATTAGTACAAAAACTTTTGAATGTGTGTGCTGGTTTTGGCTGGGATAGAGTTAATTCTCTTCACAGTAGCTAGTATGGGGCTATGTTTTGGATTTGTGCTGGAAACAGTGTTGATAATACAGGGATGTTTTCGCTGTTGCTGAGCAGCGCTTACACAGAGTCAAGGCCTTTTCTGCTTCTCACCCCACCCCACCAGCGAGGAGGCTGCGGGTGCACAAGAAGCTGGGAGGGGACACAGCCGGGACAGCTGACCCCAACTGCCCAAAGGGATATTCCATACCATAGGACATCATGCTCAGCATATAAAGCTGGGGGAAGAAGAAGGAAGGGGGGGATGTTCAGAGTGATGGCATTTGTCTTACCAAGTCACCGTTACGCGTGATGGAGCCCTGCTTTCCTGGGGATGGCTGAACACCTGCCTGCCGATGGGAAGTGGTGAATGAATTCCTGGTTTTGCTTTGCTTGTGTGCGCGGCTTTTGCTTTCCCTATTAAACTGTCTTTATCTCAACCCATGAGTTTTCTCACTTTTACCCTTCTGATTCTCTCCCCCATCCCACCGGGGGGGGGAATGGGGGGGGGGGGGGGGCGGGTGGTGAGCAAGTGGCTGTGTGGTGCTTAGCTGCTGGCTGGGGTTAAACCACGACAACATGGAAATCTGTTCAGAAACATACTTGGCAGTCTTTTGGGACTACCTATGTGCCAGAAGAAAAACCTAGCTGGGATTTGTAGGCAAGTTGGGTAGTGAAAGTCAGATACATTTGTGAAAGCACTTGCAACAAAATCAAGTTTTGAAAAAGGTTTCCCTGCAGAAATCCAACATTAACCGTAACACAGTTAAAGGTGTTATGGACCAAACTGAATACAGTACTTGAAACAAAGCCCTTCCTGAGTGTGCACCTAAATACTCTGGTTGATTTGGGCCTAAGTATCTTCGGGATCCATACCTTGTCTTCCAAAAGATCTGTGTGTCTGTACATTACTGACATGCTATTTAGCAGAGAGACTGCCTTGGAGGCAAAGAACCTCAGGAGTGCCAGGAGATTTTCAGAGCAAGCCTTCTTACGTATTCAAAGATCTTCAAAACCCGACTGGATACAGTCCTAGGCAACCTGCTCTAGCTGACCCTGCTTTGAGCTGGGGGGCTAGACTAGACAATCTCCAAAGGTCCCTTCCAACTATTTTATGATTCTATACCCCCCGGTTGAGGTCCTAAGCCATAGAAAGATTTCTGAATTTTTTATCTGGGATTTGAAAAATCCACTAATACAGTTAGGTAAAAGAAAAGCAAAGCATTCCCTGTTAGGGCATAGGTACCAGATATTCACAGAAAATTAAGAGAAATTCACAGGCATCTACAGGCATTTTCCACAGGCCCTATATGTTTCTATTGGTTACAGAGCTCTCCTAGCCAGTGGCAGTATACTAGGAATCAGACCCTTTCTTCATCTACCCATGCTACAAAGAAACAAAGCTCAGGGACAGAGAACTAGAAAACAGCTCTCACACAAGGCTGGAAAGTTAATTTTTGAAACTTCTTCATTCCAAAACCTCCTTCCATGCTTCCATTTAGTACCATACATACTTGTTTGCAGAAACCACATCTTGCCACTCAGAGTCCCTTTCCCAGTAAGTGATGGAGTTGGCCTTGTCTCACTCGACAAAAATACTCACTAATCTTGTAAAATAGGAGTGTAGGACAAGGCCAAGGACTTCAAATCAAAAACTGAAGACAGTTTTCCTCCATTCTCAGATTATTTAAGTTATTAGTATTTAAAAACAACTTCTCAAATATCACTACCTACAGTCGCGGATATTTGCAACATGTAAGAACAGTAATTCTACCTCTAATGTAATTTTCTAACAGGTTACAACTGATACTGCTTGATACTGGAGCTTCCTTAAAGTCCATGTAAAAATCCCACCATGCAGACGGAAAATCTTGATTTGTACATCCACTGCCCTATTGACAAAATTGTCTTTCAGAAGTTCGGCATCACCAAATCAGTTATAACAAACCAAGCCTTTCACACCAATATTTTTAAAGATAAATTAGTTTTGCTTCACATATAAAATTAGACCATGCCTACTTGAACACTTGCCACAAAATGACTTTAATTAACCTTAGCAACAGCAACAGTTGTGTGAGAAGAGACTCGGATAAACAGAATCCTCTGCTAAAAAAAAAAAAAAAAAATCTACCTCTGACTTTTGCATTCTGGTAACCACCACTTTATTTCTGATTATAGTACACAGATAAGTAGAAAACAAGTATTCACTTATGCATTCAAATGCAAAATCAGATCTGCATGTTAAAGGTATAGCATGTGCGATGAAAACTATCAATCAGCTTGATAACCCTGCACTGACAATCACATCACCAAGCATATGCACAGATACAGCTCCATACCTGTAAGTACAGGTCTTACCAAAAGCTCATGCCCTCATATTTTTGGAGGGAGGATTAGGATTATAACATCTCTTGAGTCTGCAATCAAATGCTGAGCAGATATATATTTACTTATCAGACAGTTGCTTTTTTTCATGGTCATCTCTATCACCAATTTAACAGAAAAGAAAAAGCCATTTGCAGAGACTCATAGCTCAGGGACAAAGTAATGAATTAAGCCACATTTCAGAATATTTGAATGAAGAAACTGTTGAAGGGGCAATAAACAAAACTATTTCTAAATGCAGTCTTTGCAAGATAAAAAGAGATTACTATTGAGGCACCATAGGGCAGGTTTGGGGGACTTTGCTATTTACTTATTCATTCATTCATTCATTCATTCACACAGATAGTTTAGAACACTGTACTGAAACCAAAATTCCTAATTACATAGATTTTACAGAATAGGGGAATATTAATTAATAAATAGTAAATCATACATCCAACTAAGATTACTTAAAAACCTGGAAAAAGATAAACAGAACGATGCACTCAGCAAATGGAGCCATCAGAAACATACCATAAATGCAATGCTATCATGACATTGAAGAAGAAAGGAAGAAAACAGAATATTTAAAATTTCTGAAGCCTTGTAATTAAATGTATAACAAATGCAGCACGCAGAATTTCTGGCTGTACTGCAAGAGCCATAAAATTTATAAAATGAAGTTAGTGATATTATAGCAACACCTTCCAATTTTCATTGCATGTAGAAATGCAAATCAGTTAGGCAGACAGCAAGCTATACTCCACGCTTGGTTGCATGAGTTATTTCGATACCAATAGTAACAAATAGCACTTATGCTTCATAGTGCTTTCTATTTTCAAGGTGCTACACAAACAGTCAATCCTCAAAATATCCAGTATCCAGATAACAGATAAACATTTATCCCTGCACTTCACAGATGTGCAAAGAAATTTAAGTGATTTGCTGAGGATCATACATTAGAAGCAAGGTTGTGATGGCTCTTGGGCATTCACACAATAGGATTTTAAAATGCTGGAACAGTGGATCTTTCATAACCAGAATCTTTATAGTCCAGGAAGCATACAGACTACTTCCTGCCTACGACACTGCTAGTGCAAGCACTGTCTTAACAGTTATCTCCTTGCAATTGAGCTCTGGAGACACCCAGACCACCTGTGCCCTACACAGGAATCAAGGTGCTGAGAGAAGTGGGCAATGTCCTTGAAAGGCCACTTTCTACGGTCTTAGAAAGGCCTTGGAGACTGGAGGAGCTCCTCAATGACTAGAGACAGGAATCAAGCCTCCAACATCTATTAATTATTGTAAAATGCTTATTTTTGCAACTGTTTTCCCTTCCTTGTTTTAAGGAGATGGATCATATCTACAGGCCATGTCACATCATAGCTATTTTGCCAGTAGCCTGTACAGAGTGGACACAGGTAGAAATACTCGCACATATTGGCGGGCAGCTACGCCCTCTGTCTTTGGGAAACACGTGAATGCTAATATTAAAAACCTAGGAATAATACATTGTCAAAGGATTATTCAGAGAGCAAATCAAAATTAGCACCTAATTAAAAGTCCCCCTATTTCCACCGACTCCACACAGAGCAGTAAGAGTTCAGCTGCAGAAGCAGAGCGGGAGGTGACTATTTAATGAACTGTGCATTTGAATGAGATGGTCATTTGGTGTCAGCACAGACAATGGCAACCTTCCTTCATGATTACTAGTTTCCACTATTTGACTTTTTTTGGACATGCCTAATTATACATCTTCTCTTACCTGTCACCTAGCAACCTTAGCTGTGATTTAATTATGTTTTGGAAAAAAACCAACCCACTGTATCAATACACTTATTCTTTGAGTTGAATAAGTAATGTAATCAAAATCGATGTAAAAATCCTCAAAATACACACATTTCCACATCTTTCAACTTATTACAGCTGACCAGTCAGGAGAGGTATTTATATAAATACTTCTTTTTTTTTAACTTTAGATCTTACTTATTTGGTGTATGTAACAAACAATATTTTACAAAGAACAGAAAGGAACCAAATTCAGCAAAACACATCTATTCCATTCATTTGTTCTTTTTCTTTAAAGAAAAAACTGACATCTATGTTATCAAAGGAAATAAACTATTGCAAATGTGGTTAAAACATCTAGATGAGCTTTTTGCTTTATTTTAATCCTTTCCATTTTTATCATCTTTATAGATATTGCTCATGTCTTTCAGCTTTTATTTCTTCAATTTGGGGTTTTTTTCAGTTTATGCATTCTATTATATCTAATTTTTCTTCCTTTATATTTCCTTAATTTTTTCAGTTCCATTTCCTTGTCAATATATTTTTCTTGTTTGCCTTCCCTTTATCTACTATTTTTTTCCAACTGTCCCTCATTTTTTGCAGGGTTTTCCCCTTCAGCCTTTCCTTTCCAGGCTCACATCGCCAGTGTTGTCTCTGGAGCAGCTGAAAGTAACAAGACTGAAACACCACTTGCCTAGGGGCCCAGGGATTTGTCAGCTACAAGATGCTTTGGAGAAAATGTTTTCTTATAACTTTGTTATATCATTGCCTTAAAAAATGCCAGGAGAACTTAAAGCATTTCAGGTTGGTACTTTAAAATATAGATAATATGTATTTTAAAAAAAAACACTACCAAACAACACAAAAACCGGAAAAACTTTTTCTAGCAAAGTAGTAAGTCTAGTGGAGAAGTAATACCTTGCATTTGATGATTTCAAACTTTTTCAATCTGTAGATCACTATAAGGGATTAATGGGGCTGTGGAACTGGCTCACTGAAGAAGTTATGATGTTGTAACAGCTGTATATGGCAGTATCTGTCATTGACTGCTATACTGTAGAAAGCGTGGAGATGGCATGAACATACCTGATACCAGTGAAAAATATCATATGTACTTTCGGCAGGTGTCCCTTTGGCTTAAAATTCTACATTAAAAAGATATGGAGCTAATTTTATAAATTTTTTTTCTGCATAAAGCAAGTGCTTTGAGCATTTTTTTCTCCCTATAACTTTTCTACAATATCATAGGTTGTTGTACTGCAAGCATTTACACTCATACCGAAGTCCATGCACTGCAAGTTAAAGTGGTCTGTTGACACTGTCTGTTGAGGTAAACCCCGAGTCAAGACCAAGTTTGCTTCCTATATGGAAGGCAAGCTCTCCCTCAAGCAAATCTTGTTCATACATCAGTCATTCAGACAGGACACAGAGCGTGGCGTCTGTAGTCACTCCAGACACTGCATCAGAACTGTGTAGACATAGCCATAAATGCCAATGGAATTACTTACATTGCGTAAAGTGAAGTCTGTGCATAAGCTTTTGTGAGAACAAGGCCTAACGTTGTTTTTAACACAAAAACATTTTACACAACTCCTCCCACACTTCTTAAAACTGCATCCCTAATTATGGAGTGTGGAGATCTACTATAAGTGATTGATGTTGTTTTGTATGTTGTTATGGAAACAAACCAAGTAGGAGTCTCTGCTTTGCGTATAGAATTTCGAGTCAGATTTTACAGTAAATAGCTAAGCTTTCCAGTGTATAAGCAACAACACCATATGGCCATTAATCTCCACCCAAAGACTATGTCCTCACTTGCCTCTACTTGTTAAAATTAAGGTCTTTCCAGGAATAGAGTAAAAATCAATGGACCTGCTCCATCCTGTCACTGGTCAGTGAGCAACAAAACATGGTCGTCTCAATTAGGGACAGTTTATAAGTGTGAACATTTGACAAACTCAATCAAAACATTCATAAGAAAGCAATGTTTAAATCAAACTTGAGCTGACAAATTCTGCAGCTGTCAGGACAGAACACCTGCCCTGGGGATGCTACAGCCATACACAGGAATTTATGGAATGTAAGTTCCTATCAAATAAATGACATATCTAAGTTAAAAGATACTAATTTCTAAAGTATTATTTTGGTATTGAACATGTGTGATGTGGGTACCTTCCAAACAAAAAGGAGACCAGTGTTCCCTAAGGAACTTACTATTCAATAAACAGAGGTTTGCAAAAAGGTTGCGAGTAAGATGAAAGGTGAAAGCCACATGAAGAAAGAAAACATCAAAGGGGTATTGTTTAGTAAGAAAATAACAACGTTAATTTTGCTTCTGTGGGAGTTACATTACCTGGATAGACCAGGTCATGATTCCTGTCCTAATAATTTTCGGTTTGTGCATATAGAGATAAACTTCAGCACTGCATATCTGAATCCAGCCCCGTGTTGTGGCTGTCTCCTCTCCCTGCACCTGACAATGGGACCAACTATCCCTTTCCTTTGGCTCTCCTCCAAAGACGACTGTAATTCCACAAGGACCCTCTCTGCCACCAAGAGGCATTACTGATTACCTTAGCTCTTACTTTGTACGCTCCTGGACAGGTTCCCAAGCAGATAAAAATGTTCTCCCCAGCGTCTCCCTAGCATCCACTTCCTGATGAACTGCGGTACCAAACAAATCACTGGTAAACTTAGTTGCTACCCGTTCACACATAAGTGGAAGTCCAGTGGTTTCCTGCCTTGCCCGCACCTTTGTCCCTTCTTGGAGTCACGCCAGAAGCACTCCTGGATTTGCCCAAAGTGATCACTACTAGCCCAAACACAACAATCGCTACAGGTGGCTGTTTCCTGGCTGCCAAGCGGTATCAGACAGGCCTCAATTGGCCTCAGAGACATGCACCTTGATCAAGTCAAAACCTGTCCTGCCATTAAGGCCCATCAGCAAACTCCAGCAACAGAGGGTCCTTCATTTGGGTCCAATGCACCTTCTCAAACACACCACAAATCTGCCTTTTCAATATCGCATTGGTTCCTTGTCAAAAAGCCAGCCACTCCACCCCCACAAGGCATGACAACTTCCCTTACATCCCCAGGAGCTGCAGGAGGGGAATGGAAAATGCCCCGGCCCTGCTTCATCACCTCTTATTCTCGCTCTTGATTCTACCACTGATCCCATTTTTTCTTGCTCATATTTTTGCTCTGAGTGAGTGTAATGTCACTCTGGTTAGGGTGACAACCTTCCTCACCCATTCCTGACCAAGAGACACTACTGCCTGGGAAAACACTAATAATGAGCCTCTTCTGACATTGGATGTTTATGCTGCCCTAGCGCCCTTTGCTGCATCCCTGGGTGATTTCTAACCAGGCCTTAATGTGATTCCATTAGTTATCCTGCAGCTTTGGGGACATCTAATATATACCCTGTTTAAGTGTGTACAGCTATGGTTATAACCCCTACAGTCCTCCGCTGCCTCCTCCTAACTCTTCTTACTACTAATTCAGATATCAGGCTGGAATCTGGCTGAAGGACAGGGCTTAAATATCCTTCCTGGTGCACAGAACAACAGTTTGTCCATCATCTGAATAAGCGCTGCAAAGTGTCTTTACAATGAAGCGTTCAAGAGGACTAGGCAAAATAAACAGTAATCTTTTGTTCAGGCTTGTTTGCCTGAGCAATGTTTTACAACCTTTGGGCCAAGTTTCTCTTTTTATATCAGAAGGGAAAGCAATGCCATTTAGATGGCACAGAAGGTGAATCACAGGACTTGTAAAATTACAGAGGCAGGTAATAAGAATATTATAGGGTGTTTCATAGGTGATATAATTGCAGTTATTTTTGATAATAAAAATCCATTGAAATTAGGATTTGAATTACGCATAAATGTAGCCATAGGGCTGTGCTTCTAAAATCTCAGCTGAGTACTCGATTCTCATCTAAAAGTGAAACCAGGACTGAATAACCAGCAGCCAATGCTACTCCTCTACAGTAAGAATAACTAATACAGAGGGAGTGAAATGAAAAGAGCTAGCAATGCATTTCCCCCCCAGCATATCAAGCAGGTTTTCATACGGAAGCAGTGGTCATCAATCACTACCTCATTACCAACCTGTCATCTGGGTTTAGGCTAAATGTATTCTGGCTTGCTGCCATACTAAATGTTCAATGAAACATCCTTAAGGCTCTCTACAAGTTCAGCTGAAGTCGCACATGCTATACATCAAAGAGGAACATTAGCGTTATCATAGCTTAATAAATAGTGCCATTCTGGCAATGTAATCCTATGTTCTAGAGCTATCTTCCATTCCCAGTATTATACTGCTTAAGTAAACAATCTTGCTGTCTTGTGTGAAGTTTATTTAGTGATAAATGCATGTAAAGATAATTAGTCATACTGTTATAGATACACTTCCATCCCAGCTGAAGAACATGAGCAAAAATAGCATAGGATTTTAAAAGCACACAATGACATAATGAACTTTATCTTGAAGCATTAGTTCATAATTCTTGCATATTGTAGTTTATTATCCAAGTTTCACTGCATTGGAAAACAATGATGACAGTTGAAGGACCTCAAATCAATGTCTTTTCAAAATAACACTGGCTTGAATACGGGACTTTTGCATACCCCTGGGATGCAACACAGCCACTAAGATGACTGCAAAATATATTTCAACAGCTGTGAATACTACTTGCTTTGGGAATAACCCCTGACTTAAGCAAGGATACTTATGATTAGTCATTCATTTCCATGCACACTTGGAGCACTAAGTCCTGAATCTGTTCTCAAATTTAAAAATGCCAATAAAACATACATCTAGATTCTAAAGTGGCAGAAGCTTCAAAAGGCACCTTAAAGCAAAGCCTAATAACATGTTTTTATAAATGTGAATCAGTTTAGCCACTTAAAATTATTTTCAAATAATGAAAAATCATCTAGAAATTTAAGAATACTTTTTTTGTCCTTGTATAAAAACTTTCATTTATAAACATTACATTTGCTATGCAATCAGGCCCTACCTGTTCCTTAACTAAAATATGAGAAATGGTTCCAATATGTTCAGTCACAGATTTTCCAAATGATTTTAAGTATGTAGCAGGAAACTTGTCTTGACGAGTAAGCTGGGCTTGTTCTATGCAAAACCCATTGAACTTAAACCATCGATCCAAGCCCTTACTTATACCTGACGCTGTTCGTTCCCCATTGTGTATTGATCTAAATAAAACAGGAGCTGCACCAACCCTTGACATAAGTACAGCTGGTAAGGGAGAAAAATCACGAGTCAGCATCCTTCCTTTACTAATATAGATGTAAAGAAAAAGTTACCTACCAAAGAGTGCTCCCCACGTTGCAGTAAGTCAAAAGAAGTTGGGAACACTTTTCAATAAGTAAAGAAAAAAAATTGCATGGTGTTTGGATGGTGTCCTTGAGAAAGGATGGCAGAAGATGCTGTTTTCAGAGTGCATATCCTGCTTGGCAATAACAATGCTGGATGCAGAGTCCTTCTCCCACATGTTCACTGAGGCATACGTACACGAGGAAAGGCAATTCACTTTTTTAACTAAAGTTCTGACAAGCTGGAGAGAGAGGCTGCTAAAAGATTCTTTGGTCTGAATCAAAAGCTCCCTTTCCTGTTCTGTTGCCTCTTCTTCTAAGCCACTTAACTAGAAGTCAGTCTTGGGACAAATTTGGTTGTCTGTGGAGTCTTAGCATCAAAGACTGGATTTCCGGATATACATCTGGAGAATGAACTTGTCCTTTCAACTCTGAGTTGTCTCGCTTTTTGCTTGCCTATTCCACAACCTTTAAGTTCTCTTGTGCCATTAAGGCAAGGTCTCTGCTACAAAACGGTGACGCTGAAATAGTTGCATTTAGTGCTTAGAAAAGGTGAGATGTCAAGAAGCAGTACTAGTTGCACAGTTCTGGCATTCCTGAGAGCAATAAGAGTGTATTTTGTGCAGTTCCTGCCCAGGACTGCAAGAAAAAGCCATGATAAGGTTTTCCTTTTACTTTTTCTATTTCTGCATATATACAAAGGGCCAGATATCAAAGTTGCTGTTAATAGTGTGTAATAATGTAGCTTAAAAAGCTTACACAGATTTAATTTAAGCCAAACATTAGATGCAAAACACATGGCTTCCATCAACTGCTTTAGTAATAACTTCAGTGGAAACGAGATCAGATTTTATATTCTTAAAAGCTATACATTGTTAGACTGTACTTTTTTTTTTTTTTTTTACAAAGATACTAAAGAAAAAGTATGCAAAAAAATAAATGTTGCATGTGAAAATCTCACTAGATCCTTGATAAAACCAAGACTGTTCTCATAGGACCACAGCACTAAACAGTTCTGTCCTTAACCCTAACCTTAACTCAGTGGCATTTTAGAGGTCTCCTACAACACTGTTAGCCAGCTTAATTCAGAAGCTGAAAGTAATCACTAAACACGTCAACAATGAAAAAGGGCATTAAAAGATTTATCAATTAAAGTTGTACTATCATTTTCTTGTGTATTCGGTGCACAACAAGGGAAGCGGAAAAACTGTGCTTGGCTTTCTACATATCTTTTTTTATAAAAGCAGCCTGCAAATGGGCTTGCAGCAGGTCTGTCCTCTTCCATGACTGATAGCTTATAGACTTAGCTGCCTGACCAAGGAATTTGGATCGAGATCCTTCAGTGCAGAAATTATCATATAAACAACGCTTCTGACAGCTTTTGCTTCTGAAATTTCAATGTGGCTGCTAGACTAAATTATTGGAACATCCATGTAGCATTACTATAAATTCTAATTATCTACTTCTTTAGGTTTGTTTGGTTTGGGTTTTTTTTTCCCCCTCTCCCTATAAATATACATGGGTCAGGATCCTGTGAGAGCTCAGAGGACTTGGTGTCCAGCTGTTCCTCCATATGTTCTCTAGGCCAACACCTGCTGCAGAGATACTACCAAGACCTCATGGCTGGCAAGCTGCTCTAATTCCACTCAGCTTGTAGGTTGAAAGGTCACTCCTTTAATGTAGTCATTTTGTGGCTTCCACATTAAAGAGAGGGAGTTGCTATCACTGCTGGAGCTCTATTTTATGAAATCCAGTGACAGTAAAACCAGATGCCCTCTACTTTCATAATTGCTTTAACTGTCTAGTACATCTTAGAAAAATAACTTCTAGGGCCTGATGAGAGGACGAGCCAACCTCTCCACGAACAAGAGAGCCTTCTAACTCAAAGCTATGACATTACTCAAGGACCCTAAAGAACTGGCTGAAGGCATGGTCCGAGGACAAGATTAATTTTCTCTTCTTTTTATTTCAGAGATACTATGAAAAGAGAATTGAAGATAAAGAGGCTTTTTTTCTACTCTCTATATCCCACTATAGAGGAGCCCGTAAGATCAAAACAAGATGAAGAACAGAGTAGAAAAGGCTGTATGTGAAGAAAGCAAATGCTATGAATAGAATCTAACAGGATCTTAAACAAAACTTTAGATAAACAATGATGACCCTAAGTAACTAAATACAATGTGACTACCATGCTGTGGCCCTTCAGCACTAAATTCCACAGACAAATCAGGGTGTGAAAATAGGTTCAGGGGACATAGCAGTACATCATCCAATTTTAGTAAAAACTGGCACACCTTATTAAAAACTTTACCAGGTTATACTTTCTTTACACAACAGGAAAACATGTCTTTTTTCTGGCTGGAGTTTATACACACTGAACTAATCAGTGCCGAATCCCAAGAGGAAAAATATTTTAGATGCCTACTGAATTAGAACAGAAAAGTAAGAAAGTGGATAAGGTATACCCAAATAACAGGTGTAGATTTATGGAACAGCTTAGACCAGAATTTCCAAATATTCCCCATTGCAGAGAAGTGCTCCACAGTCACTGACCTGGCATAAGATGAGAAAATGGGAAAGCAGGCTGTACCTTTCCACTGTCCCACCTTACCTATTTCCAAAACTAGAGAAAAGGCAGTTTTCTCTAACTCGGGAGTCAGGGCACTCCAACTTGTCTGAACCCACGTTGCAGTTTCACAGAGGTGAGACTGCACCATCATTAGTTCTACGTGATCCAAACTCCGTGGCAGCTCTGAATAGAACCAAGGGACCTGACAGCAGATCAACACACACAGCCATGTACTACAGAAAGAACAAGGTCACTTTATAAACCAAGGGCAGTCTAGAAGACTACCCAGCAACTAGAAGACTAGCCTAGAAGTACACAAAAGTAAAACCTCCATCTACAAGTCATTGCTCATTTTCAAACACGCAGCTTACATAGGGAGAAGAGAATTAGACCTTTGTTCATAAACACATTTATAGCAAATTTAACAAACTTTAATGACAGTACCTTTTAATGACACTACAAATGAATTAATTTTCCTGATTTCAATGTTAAAATTGCATCAATATATTTTTTCACTTTTATTATATTTCTAAGAGAGAATCCTCTCTGTTCATATGTGCAGTTTGAACAGCTGTATATGATGCCAAATGCAAACACTGAAGGGAAGTTCCAGCATATTAAGTTTAACCCTCATTTCTGTCTCAATGATAGATGCAAGAATTCCAACTAGGTTGATTTTATGAACCAGTTAAATGATTTGTATTCAGAGCAACATTAAAAATCCCCATGACAAAGTGTACTTGAACAAAAATACCCTGCTTGTGACACATCCTTTACAAGTAATGTGTTTTCATTTTTCACATGTTGCATCTCATTTATTTTATTCAGGCACACATAGTTAAATCTACAAGATACAGTAAGCTTCCAATACCTTTGAAATAATAAATCATTTCTTACAGATGTTTTCACCCACTGCAAGGCTGCTGCTCATTAATCAAACATTATCAGTATCTATCACTGCCCAGTGCTAAACAGGAAAGGCACCTCATTTTGAGCTTTGATTTTTATTCACTGGTTAGTCCCTGACCCTTATACTACCCCATGCTTATTAGAAACATGGAAACCCCTACTGCATGGCAGATCTTACTACAAGAAGTTTTAGAAGGAGTGTTATACAAGCAGAGGCATATTTTCCTTCGAGAACTGAAGGAAACAAAGTCAAGCCGCTCTTCAAATCGGCAACACAAATGCAATCACATTATCTTCAAAGCTCTTTTCCAACATGTAAGTAAAATGTAAGCATGTAAGCAAACTATTTCTGGTCTAGATATTTTCATATCTGAAATGTTGAAATAAATATATTAAGCACTATGCAAGATATGTTTCATTTTTGATAAAATATTAAAATCTCATTTCAGAAAACGGTACATAGGCTACAATACATATTTAACAGCATAAACCTACGAGGGAAAATTTAAAGAAAATGGTACAATGTGAGTAAGAAGTTATCTGATAAAAAATTTCAACTTCCTTGTGATCATTGAGAAATTGCTGGATTCGTGCCAATAATGCAAAGTAAAATTTGCATTATTTAATTTGTTATTTTGGTCGTTACACATCTTTTTCAAAAAGTGGAATAGAAATGAAATTTCGGGAAGCAGCACAAATTGCAAGTGGTTAGGAATGAAGATTTCTGTAACTTCAAGAAACAGCCTGAATGTTTGCCAGCAAGAACACAGTCTAGCTTCTCCACAGCACTTTTACAGTACTGAGCACTTTTACAGCCCTTTTAGTGCTGAGTTTCACTATTCCCATATGATAGTACAGAAGAATGAAGTCAGCCAGGAGGCCAATAGCCAGAGCCCAAGTCTCACTCTCAGCAGAGCATCACACCACACTGCTTCCCTCCAGTGATCTTCTGTGGTGCATGATTTATATTTTTGTTATTAAGCAAGTGAAAAATTAAAGGCAAGGAACGTGGCTTCCAGTTAAAAACAACTACCAACTCCTGCCACAGCTGCAATTCACTCAGCTCCCCTTTAACTAAACATTTTGTTTGCATATTCTGTAGCTTTCTGAATGAACACTGAACGCCACACTTGTATCTATGATTATTCACTCTGCAAGGCTGATTAAACACATTCCATTCTTACAAGCATGGCAGGCCTACAGAAGTGACTGAGCTACAATGTGTATTTTTTATGCTTCAATACAATAAAGGGCACATTCAGCACATGCAAAGGCCCATATTTGCATTTGAAAAATAAGGAACCAACTTGCCGATGTAGTGCGTGTATTAAGACTCTTATGTCCTATGATTTAAAAACTGCTAAGATTTCAAAACTTTCTTTACCTAATTTTATTGGGCTTTCCAGAAAAAGCTGTGCACAAAGGCGGCATGGATTGTAACAAGTAGGGGTGATTTCTTTAGATTCTACCTACTGGGGAAAGGAAATCAGGCTTTTTAATGCAAATTAACTCCAAGCTTTATTATCAAGCAGCTACTACAGCAACAAAACACGCAGGAACTTTATCCCAATGATTAGTACAGACACCACAACCGAGTACCTTACGTTTCCTGCACAGAATGGTCACTGTGTCTATCTCCCCCAACTCTGCAAACTTCTTTCTGCTAGGAAAAAGCAAGAACTCAAACTCTGAGTGGAAGGAGACAAAACGGCAATTTAAAATCCCAGAATCTGGGACAACTTCAGGATCTGTAGTAGTCTTGAACTCAAGCTAACCACACTAACCCCTAGCGTAGCATGCCATGCCCTGAGCTCCTGTGCTGAAGCTGCAGAAGAGGCTGCAGGAACCAGGCTCAGCTATCGCCTCAGGCTCCAGCATGGAAGACGTCTGCTAGCCCGCCGGGGCCTTCCCAAGCTTTGCATAGAGCATGTGGGGGATAAGCCAGCTCACCTGCGGGAGGATCAAGTAATTAAAACTGCCTAAAATCTATTCAGAATAGGCACCACAATGCTTCACGCTTTGGACTTCCCCTTTTTCCTTAGCCACCAAGAGTGTTTCTTCCACAGCACAGTTGCAGAATATGAAACTCAGGAGCCACAAGCAACATAAAAATGTAAAGGGCTGCTATTTGGTCACCCAAGTATGTAAAATCTTCTTGGGAGCATATTTTTTGTTTTGAAGCAACCCTTATCTAACTCTCTAAAGGTTAAGAAATCTTCTCCCAGATAAAAATTTAGCCATCATTTTTCATCTACAAAAGATTTGTATTGGGCCATAATAGCAGCATCAAGCCTGTGTTTCCCAGTGAAGAGAAAAGCAATCACGTCTAAGTCACCTGTATATTGAAATAATGAATTGTGATATTTTCAATGTCTAACTACTAAACAATATACTAACTATAAAATTAGAATAACTGTTTCTTTTAGAAGATATGTTCCATTCTCATTTTAAAAATTCAATGTATTAGAGAAAAAGCTATAAATACTGTATTATTGAGAAATGATCTTTGATAATGGTTAATGATGTCATCTCAATTTAAATAACAACCAGGTACTGAAATTTTGCTATCTATTAAGCTGTTAGAATCTATTAAAAAATACACATCACACTCAAATAAACAACAACCTATTATCATTAGTCACAAACGAACAACGAATTATTTCTAACAAAAAAATCCTAAGAAATCTGCAGTGAGTTACACCATTTTCCATTACATCAATGAAACAATAACAAACAAAACCTTGATCATTCTTAGAAATGTAGTAATACACCACAAGTTTCTACTTGGTAAGTGACTAGTAATTTCAACACAATGGCAGTATTAACGTTAAAGATGAATTGGCTGGAACGTGTTGATCTTTAAATTCTCATTATTCATTTTTTTTCTTCCTATGAAACTAATCACCAAAGATCATTAGAGGGAATGTTGAGTCATCATACTAGCTGTTGAACACATTTTCACTTTCTCTAACAGTTCACGTTCAGCTCACTACATTTTTGGCACAAATTAATGAATAGCCAAAGGATTTCCTGTCAAAGAAAACACTGTCAAGGACAATGTTTGGAAAATATTTTCCTTTGTTAGATAAACATGTAATTTGTATTAGCATTATCTGAACACTCTGAGTACTTAGTATGCTTATTTCTGTCTTTTAATCTTGTAAACATTGTTTTATAAAGACAATTTACAGTAAATTTAGCATTAATACACTGAAAGCAGTAACAGTACAAACAGTGAATCTTAATTACTGTATATACCCCACACCTTGTGACATCACCAAGAAAGTGCCAAATTTTGAATATGGTTTGATACTACAAAATGTGCACAGAAGACTATCTATGTGACTTTATGCACAAGGAATGTCAAATTTGATCTCAAGCCTATAGGACACACCAGTATGCTACACAAACCCAGAGAAATATTTACATACCTGTTAACCTTTCTTTTAAAAGACTTGCCATGTGATACGTACCATAATATTTATATGCTCTATCCTAATCATATACACAGTCTTAGTAATCATTAACATATGTGTTTACACAGTGTCCTTTAATTTCATAGTAAAAGCAACCATATGACTGGCATCTCCGAAAAGTATAGATTAGAATAGTAAAGAACAACTTTCAAGTATCATGACCACGATAAGTGGTTCAAAAGCCTGGATAATCTCTATCCACTCAAAATTTGAGACACAGCAGCAAAAATATTTACAAAGCTTAGTTAAAGATTACTTACTATGGTGAACATGTAAAATTTTCTTCACAGATATTTGTTGCCTTTAAAAACTACTATCCCATTAAAACTAAAGAGATCTGGAAGGCAATGGATGTGCCTTCCCATGATGGTAGAAGCTATTGTATTGGATAAGAAAATTACAAATACTTCTGGCATAGGAAAGCTTTTCAATTAATGCGTTGAGCCTGAAGGAAGGACTAAGGGACTCCCTTGGGCACAGACCGCAGGCAAAGAAGGCTACAGGTCTCAGAAGGCCCTCGGACTGTGAATCCCACCCAGACAAACAGAATCACTAGTGAGTGTGCCCGAAGTTATATGAAGGACCAAAACTGGCCTCAGGTACACCCAGGTGTCAGGATTTTCCCCTGAAATGAGGTAACTGCCCTTCATTATACCAAACTGTTCCTAGATCAACAAAGGCCTGACTACCAAGCAATGATGAAAAGGGAAGTAGATGACTGAGAAGCACAAGACAACCCCTGGGTCAGATGGAAGCCTTGAGCCCTGCCCATGCCCAGTGGTGGCTTCCTAGGGACCACTCTCCCAAAGCAGAGAAGTGGCAGAGCAAGAAGGTTTCCTAAAGCAATCCTTAAAAGTCCTTCAACAAGTACTACAAATCCACTGCACAAATCCAGGTTTTGTCTTAACTTGTCAATTCAATTCAACAAGCAGATACACCCCTTGTTGAGTGGGCAGTGAAAGGAATATGAATTCAGAAACATATTTATGAGACATAAATGTGTACAGGAAGACCACTTAAAACTTTATTCATTAACACAAAAAAGTGCTTGCCATCTTCTCACCAATAATTGGCACTAAACAAGTGAGATTTTTATACACTTCCTACTTCTGTACAATCTTTAAAAATAAAAAAAATTAAATTAAAAATAAAAAAATTAAATGCAACAACCCTAGGTTTTTAACCAGTCTTTTATCCTTCGTAAGCAAGATGAAGGAAAGTAAGGAATGTCTAAACGTATTGTTTAAATTTTGTATTGTGTCAGTCCTCCTATAGTATTAGGTAGAACAACATTTCAAAAAGTGTCTGATTGCATTAAATACATATTGGACCACATGCACTCTCCTTACAAGGAAAGATAGCTCAACTAAAGTAAATGGATATGCATCAACCTACCAGCTGTAGTTTAGATGGTTGTTCATTCTGTGTCTGAATATTAATGTGGAAGTAAAAAGATGGCAGCATAATTAATACTTGTACATCTAAAAGATTAAAAGTAACTGACTCGTGGAGCAAACCTTTGGAAACAACAGGTAAGCAAGCAAGGCTCTTTTCTTATAGGTGTAAAGCACTGAAGTGTGTAACATCAGAATATGAAAATGCAATATCTAACATTACCATTTTCTTCAATATTTTCTTATGTACTTCTCAAGCATCAAAATACTTGAACATAAATGCTTGAATAAACTCCCGAAAAGTGCTAAATAATGTTAAATGAATTAATCTGCTAAGATATTAAAAAAATTAACTACTCTTAAAACAATATGAATCAAATTGATTTTGTCATTATATTTAGATGAGCATTTCTTCAGGGAAACTGTCCAGCATCTTGGAAAGAGACAGGAGAGTGTTTTGTAAAACATGTGCAGTAGAGATTGTTATGCTAAGTAGTTTTTTGGTATGAAAGATAAGTAAATAAGAGCATGAAAATCTGTGTAATTTGCAAGTGAATAACTTAAGGATGCCCAAGGGCAGATTATCAGTATTTTCTGAAAGTGTCCTAAGACTATTATTAATAAATAAGCTCTTTCGTGCATCTGAGCTCTAAAAGCTTTCAACTGCTTACTGCTTCCGGTGTGTATTAGGAATGTTCCACCAATATCCAGAGCACTAGTGAGGACTACAGAACTGGAAGAACAGCTTACTACAAATGCCAAT
This sequence comes from Gymnogyps californianus, assembly GCF_018139145.2. NCBI lineage: Eukaryota > Metazoa > Chordata > Aves > Accipitriformes > Cathartidae > Gymnogyps > Gymnogyps californianus. Next base: position 15,871,203 of record NC_059478.1, on the reverse strand, counting down.
AGTAGAAAAAGATGCCTCATGCATAAAAATTCTTGGATGTATGTACATTGTTGGTCTCCAGGAAAGATGCTGCACTGGGAATAAAAGCAAGTTCAAACATCTGCTATAAGCCTGTAAAAACAGGTTCTTTCACAGAGTTCCTTTTCTAAGGAATAACATGAATATTGAGGACTAACGAGTTTTGTATTAGAACCAATTTATGGTGTAATTTGTTTATAACACTCTTCACATGAGACACGAAAAAATTAAGAAATGTGGTGTCATAGAAGGGTGCATTCATTCTCCACGCTGTGAGCCATGAGATAAGGCTCTCCAGGAGGCAGACTATAAAGAAGTCCTATACTTGACTGCACAGACTTGTGTAGGCCTTCTTCCTTGGGACTTCATTTCATGCAGTTGCAGTTCAATGTGCAGTTTTGATCCTGTTCTGTACTAAATTCCAAATGTATCTATCACTGGCCTTCTCACAGATCTTTATTTAAAAAAAAAAAACCAACAACTTTTAAAATTTAATTTTAAAATTATTCAGGTTACTCTAAGGCAATTGTGAAATATTTTGAATTGGCTTTGGCCAAATCCTGCCACTGCTCTTCGTCACTGTTGCTTTTCAAACTGTTCAAAGTAGTCTCCCTGACTTCATGACTCATCTTGATGATTTCATTCTCATTATATCTAATACCAAAGTCTCACAGCTTTTCGCAGCTAAATGGATTTGGATATTTTGTTTTGTCACAATAAAATGTAATTCCAAGTGTTTTCCCTGGCTCTGCAGCCTGTATTATCTTTCACTACACAAGGATACTGATGCCTGAAAGGTCACTGTTGTCACCATTTAAAATCCTGGGTGAAAAGCACCATCTTTGCAAGATTCTGAGACAGTGACAATCCTTGTCTACAAGCGTCAATAAAACCAACCCAGAAACTAAGCAAGGCACACATTTATTTTGAGTATCCAGCTGATCATGTTTCCAACAACATCATTCTTTCCTACACTACCTTCCAACATATTATTTTTCTCCCCTGCTTGTTGTGTTTTATCTGGTCTTTAGGCTTCGACTTCCTTGCAGCAAAAACTGTATCATCTATAAAGTGTCAAAATACTTACAAAATTATAAAATAATACAAAACACCACCAAAAAACCTCCAAAAATAGAGCTGAAGATCCTAAGAGCCCAAGGCTGTGCAATGCTTGTACTACAGTTCCATCTTTAACCAAGATGCATTATATTTTACATGACTTGCTACATTACCGCTGAGCCAAACAGGTCTTCGCAAAGAGGCCTAAAAGCATAATTTTAGGGAACATCTTAAATGCGAAGAAATAGAAAACAATTCTGACAATTCTAAAAACCAACTAACCAACAGATAAATCCTGATGTGTTTTCAAATGACTCTGCCTCTAAACTTTTCCCTCTGGAGGTGATAAGCGAAATAGCAAGTGAAGAGTAAGAGAAAACTCAGAAATACAGGGCAAAACAAAACCAGAGAAGCAAACAAATAAAAGTCTGTTCACAACCTGAAATGAGAACTATTCTGAATATGACATATTTCCTCCATAAATGTCTGTGCTGGCCATGGGCCTACGGGCCCCATATGCAGATTTCATGTCCTCCAAATTTAGTTTATGAATCAGGAGTACGATGCACAATTTTTTCCTATAGCACAAGCAAAATGAACATCTGTTCACTTTTTGCCACGTAGGTTTGTATCTGTGTGGGTGGGTGTGAACAGAGCTCTTGATGTGTAATATTCTTCCCATCTGCACACCAGGTGGCACTGCATAGTTAATCAGAAGATAATAACAGGCATGAGGAGATTACTTACTTTTGGGGGAAGAGACAGTAAATCAATCTCACAGGGTTTTTTTTAAAAACAAGGTACATCAATGCTTGGACTTTTAATTTCTTTTTTTGGTGTGTAATTTCATTCCAATCAATGGAATCATCTGATTATATTATTGTTTGAATGCTATGTTAATTAACTATGAATGACTGCAATTATCACAAAGGTTCTTTCCACAGGGGGTTTAATTTTTTTCTTTTATACGTACGGCTTTAACCCTTGCAAGCAGGATATACTATTTAGGATACATCCAAGCAATAATCTGCTTAGACTTACTCAGTATGCTCATCTAACCTACCATTTTGCAGTATTTAATAGAACCTCTGAATACCCTAATACAATAAAAACGACTTTATAGCAATTCAACATCACAAGATGGAGGAAGCAACAAGAAAGCTTCAGTACTAGCTGCATTTGCCCTATAATGAGAAGTTAACTAGAAAGTAAGTTAGTGCTGCAAGTTTAAGCCTACAGACACTGAAGTTGAAGCGTCTAAGCAATTTCTGGGAATGGGGGCTTAAAATTTTTTAAAATATTTTACCAAATAAAAAAATCTTTGAAGATATATTTTTATCTGAGAATGTAAATGTTATATAAAACCCCTGTGTTATGATAAAATGTTATAGAATAAGGACAGAGGTTTGTGTAAAAGCCTGCAGAAAATATGTTTATGGTGATAGCCTTTCTATATATTTGTCTGAATGTCACATGAAACGTCCTTAAATACCTAAAATATTTAGGTCATTCATTTTCATTCAATTAAATAGTTGTATAAAAAAATTGTTTTGTATTTTCTCTTTCAAAAAGAATATACAATGCTTTGCGGAGTCTTAAAAGACAGAACCACAGAATCCTGTTTTCCAAAAAATGTAGCTGAACTTCAAGAAGGATGAGTAATAAAAGCCTAGTATTTCTGCATTTGCTCTGATAGCCAAGCGAGACACATACACAGACATTTTTTGTAAAAATCGTAAGTATTCTACGCTGAAAATCAACCAAGAGACACAGTAACACAAAGCATTCAGACTACTCTGTTCTCCATAAGATACCCTTCGCTGCCTTACTTTGCTGTCTCTGAGGACCATGTGCTCTCTCCTCTAGCCCCTCACCCCATCATTGATTTCTCCTTTTCCTCTCAGCATGCCGATTCCCTATTGCCCTGAGTTTCTACGGTGTTTACAGAAGGCAGCAACTGATGCGAGACTTTTTTTTTTTTTAATAGCAAAATTTTCAAACTGATTTGTCAGCTCAATCACAAATTCTTCACAAACATTTCTTATCAAAAAGCAGAGCCGATTCTAGGCAGAGTATGTTGAGTGTAGTCTGTCAAATCTGGAAAGGATTTTTTTTTCTATGCATAGTTTTAGAGGTTAGTTTTAAAACTTTGAAAGTTCAGTTCAGAAAGGAGATTTAATTCCTACTCATTACTGTTTGTGAATAACAAAATAAAACCAAAAGATTTGTAACTGGAAGATAAATGGAATTTTAAAACGAAAATTTTATGGACTCTGATTCTACATCTCTAATTCTTAATCAGCATTTTCAATTGCCCATTGTAATAAGACTGAATAAGTTTAGAAATTGCACCAAACTAAATGACAATGAAAAGAGAACTAAAAAATATAGTAGAGACTCCCAGAATATATTTAACGGGTTGTTCCTCCCTTTGGCTGCTGCCTTTTAGTCATGTAAAAAATTCTCATGTGTGCTATTGCCTATCATTACTTTTGATGTAAGAAACTGAGATTCATGGACCACCTTTTAATACTTATGTCAGCTGTAATCTGAAATCAGGACTGCTGGAGAAAAATAGAAGAATGGTCTCTCTCTTGGGTCCTTGTATGCAAAACACAAGATATGTCTGCTGCCAGATGTTGCAAAATATACATCTTTGTAGAGAGGAAACTAAAAGGACATGAGAGTAAGTGATGGACAGGGAAGAGGCAATTCACATATTGATCCTCTAGAAATAAACAGAATTACAGCATTAAGAACTAGTTGGATGAAACACAGTTCAGATAAGGCAAAAAACAGGAGATTGAAGGAAAGAACTACCAAAAGCAAAAAAGGTAACAGGCAAGCCTGTGACTGAGATTCACCTACCATTTGTTCTGAGGTTCTGCTATCAGAGGGCAGTGTTGGCTTCCAGTATGCCATTGCCCAGATTGGACTGATCTCTTTCATTACCGCTTGTCCTGGTTTCGGCTGGGATAGAGTTAACTCTCTTCTTAGTAGCTGGTACAGTGCTGTGTTGTGGATTTAGTGTGAGAATAATGTTGATAACATGCTGATGTTTTAGTTGTTGCTAAGTAGCGCTTATCTTAAGCCAAGGACTTTTCAGTTTCCCATGCTCTGCCAGCAAGCAGGTGTGCAAGAAGCTGGGAGGGAGCACAGCCAGGACAGCTGACCTGAACTAGCCAAAGGGGTATTCCATACCATGGAACGTCATGCCCCATATATAAACTGGGGGGAGTTGGCCGGGAGGGGCGGATCGCGGTTCTGGCATCAGTCAGCAGGTGGTGAGCAATTGCATTGTGCATCACTGGTTTCCACCCCCCCTTCCTTTTTTTGTTATATTCCTTTTCATTACTATTATTATTATTATTATATTTCTTTATTACTATTGTTAGTATTATATTTTACTTTAGTTATTAAACTGTTCTTATCTCAACCCACGAGTTTTACTTTTTTTTTTTCCTTTCCTCCTCCTCACCCCACTGGGAGGGGGGGGAGGGGGAAGCGGCTGCGTGGTGCTGCGTTGCTGGCTGGGGTTAAATCACGACAGCCTTTTTGGCACCCAACGTGGGGCAGGAAGGGTTGAGATAACGACGGATCTGATCAGAGTGTGGGCAGCTCCACCGCAGCAGAGCCTCAAAAAAATCCCTCGACACTCGTGCCTGTTCCTCTCCACGGAAATCTTTAGTAAAAGGCGAAAGATTTATGTGATCTGAAGAGAAACCGGAGTATAATAAACTGCCAGAAAATGATAGGCAATATGCCCTGTTTACTGATGGGTCCTGTCGCATTGTAGGAAAGCATCGAAGGTGGAAGGTGGCTGTATGGAGTCCTATACAACAAGTTAGGCTTAAACTTGCAGCACTAACTTACTTTCTAGTTAACTTCTCACTATCCAGGTAACTATGAAAGCTTTTCCTCGGATCTAGTCTTTGCTAGTTCAACATATGTCTTTGTAATCCCAAATTCCACATCAGTCTCTACAACATTATACACACAGCCACAGCCTAACTGGGAAAGATAAGACGGTGCAAAATAAAATAGTAGGGAAGTACGGTGTGACTCAAATTGAGACCCCAGAATTTGCCAAAGGTTAGTGACACATACTGGCCATCTGTTCATTTTCGGGTGTAGTACAAGGTGTTCTGAGCTTTAAACAGTGACCTAAATGCACCAGACCTACTGACTGGAGAGAGTCTTTCACCTTAAGATAAACCATCATAGTCTTAATGCCTCAGAGAGCAAAGACTTGAAGCTAAGCATCTTTTTTTTATTACTATTTATTTTAGAGTAAGGCTGTTAACCTGTATCCCTTTGTGAACTTCTTAGGAATTCTTTACTCTTCAGGTCTGAAACAGAGCAACTACGTTGACTAGAGGACACTTTTAATACCTTTCCAAACAGCTCTCACAGAAAGCCTTTGCTATTCATTTTTATTCAATGTGGTCACTTGCCAGAAGTGATCAAACCTCAGTCACCTATGTTTTACCTTTCATAGACCCAGCCGAGGAGTGTACTTTCCCTACCTCACACGACATTCCCACAGAACAATAGATTTTTCCGGATGCATAACTGTGTGGAAAATAGCTTTCAAAGTTCTCTTTGCATCTCCACCTGCCCTAACGTAGCTGGCTATTTACAAGTGCTCTTCCATTTCATGAATCACACATGGACTCTTGTACAATCCTGACTGATAAATTCTTGAGCTCCATCTCATTTGCAAGACTAAAGGTGAGCTCTTCAAAAATCACATGGCTATGAAAAAAATCCTCTCACAGTGTACTCCCTTGTCCCAACAGGGACTTCATCTTCTTTTACACCCCCATTCACTTTTTCTTTCTTCCACTAATAGGGAAAATTGAAAACTACCATGCTTATTTTCCATCAAGGTACAGATTCATTCAGAAGTAAATTACAACAACCTTTAAGAAAAAAAAAAAATCTTCTATTTTATGTAAGTAGCGTTCTCTAATTATTTTACTCCCATGATTCAGGGTAATGTTCAAATGTGACATTTCATTGAACATGTTTGTTCAGTAGGCAAAGAACACAAAAAGAATTACAGTACAGACTCATTATGGAAAAACTGCTGTTGTTGAGAGTCTATAAATGCTCTATTGCATTAATATAGCTAACCCTAGAAATCTGTAACCCCTTGGTTTGTCCTCTGTCTTTCACTACCAGTATGCAAGGCCACATTACTGTCCAGTGTCTTACACAGTACTGTAAAAGAGAGATGACGGGCAGACGTGGGGGTACGGAGAGGGACCAACTTCATCATGAATGCAAGGTAGCTTCCAATAACAAAACTTTGCAGGAACACATAATCCTTCATTAGCATTTATACCCTCTGTTTCCTAATACAATCAGTGAACACATGGTTTACAGAATTATGCTTCAGATACCTTCTCTTGTTTATTAAAATTCTAGCTGTGTCCCTTTACCTAGCATCTGTATGGCACGATGTTGTCTATATATATATTTCTAACCAAAAATATTTTATATTAGGATAACTTTATTAAGGTCAGAAAATAAACCCACATACATAAAACAAACATTCCAATCCTATGTGTAGTGCTCAGTGGTCATTTTTGCTAACCTTTAATTGAACTGTTATTTTAAATTTCTGAGTCAGAAATGCAGGGGAATTATGCTGATACTCCAAAAATGACTGATAATTTTTTCCTGATGTTAGACTATCAGAAAAAAAATGTTTATTTATGAATTAACCCCTCATTGGTGAGATTTCACAAAGCAGTTTGAAAGAAATAGATGAAAACAATAAAGAAGATTAGTTGGACCATTGCCTTGTATACAATTACATCAAAATATGACACATCAGAATTCCTATACATGGAAGGTCTCTAAAATGTGAGGATTTAGGATTATATAAATCACAATGCTCTGTACTCTAATCACATGACAGAATAGACCTGCAAAGCTTATTATACTGCATAACCAGATGGTAAACAACAGTTGTCGCTGTACTAAGAATTACATCTCTGTAATCAATAATAGGAAGGAGGAACAGTTGGACAACTTGTTTCCTATTATGTTCACTTAGGCAACGTCTAGATCAATAAAGAGCATTAAACCTCATACCAACTGTAGACGATGCCTGCTCAACATGCCTATCATATGGTAGCGATGGGTTCAGCTGTACTTCAAAATACTTGTAAATGGATAACAATTCTAATCCAACATTAAAAAGAAGCAATGATTCAAATAGCAGGCAGGTGCAGGACTTTAGCATATGAGAGAAGACAAACCTATGATGCCAGTGTTAGTATAAGTCAAAGTCAGCTTATTTTGTTAACCCATCCCATAATTACATTTCACTACAGCCTATCTGAAGGATGTTACATGTTTTATATGGAGGAAAGGAAAAAAGCAACCAAGTATGGTATCACTGGCTTACATATAGACTCAGTAATTATGTGGGTATAGTAAGCTGTTCACAAAAATTGAAAACTGAACTTGTGTATCACTCTAGGCCAATATGGCAATTAATTACAAGTAAGTTTTTAGTTCATCCATTTTTTAACTATTTAAACAAACAATAAATCAACCCATTCAGCTACATTCTCATCTTACTTAAAAATCTATCATATAAATGTGAAAATTTTAACAAATAACTGTCTTAAGACAGCTAGCTTTAGCTTCCTGTTTTTTAAATTTTCTTTATATTCCATACTTTCATAATGCATCAAATTGAAGCTGTCTCACATCATGCTATTAAGAAAGATACAAGTCCCAGTTTATTCTTAGACAGTCATTCAATTTCAAGATGAAAAAACACAGGACAATGAGCTCTTCTTACCTATTCCAATAAAGACCGCTTCATAGCCATCTTCTTTCAAGGTACGGAGTGTCATTCCATCCATTGCAAGGCCTTTGCTAAAAATTATCTGAAAGAATTAAAGATTACTTGCTTCTAATGTGATAATGTGAAAATAATTTCTATCGTGTCCTGCATACAGACATCTCGCAGGATCTTCTAGTGAACAAACAAAGCAAATTAATTTTTTTTCCCCCAAGCCAGGCTTGAAAGGCCAGATTGGCTCTGATTTAAGCAAGTGGCCCAAACTAGATATGGGTAAAAGGTACCTTCAGATCTTCCTCAGATGGGGGCCACCACAGGCTAGCTTGGTTTCTGCTGTAAGCTAAAACAGTTAAAGCAAGCTAAACAAACAAACGAAGCCTGTCTATGGAACACAACACTGAAGTAAAGCTGAAAATGGCAGTTTTCTACTGCTAGTAGATCGCTGTATTTTGTAGTACTGACTACAAAAGATTGTATTCCCATGTGAAAATCAGAATGTAAGAAACATGATGTGGAAGCAAGAACCTCCTTTAGGGAATATGTGCTAAACAGATCACCCAGCACACCAACCAAAAAACAAGCAGTTTAGGTTATTGCAGAAACATTAGTGAAAGTACGAGCCTCTTACAGAGAAATAAAGAAAAGACATGACACTATTCTGTATTAACAGGAGTTCTGAACAGAAAACCAAGAAATGTTTTCCTGCACAGTATCAGGCACTTGGTAGGCCTCCAATTGCACAGAATGCAATGCCAGTCCCAAAGGAAGGATAGTATTGCTTTGTGCTGCACTCTCAAAGCTCACAGCCTGAATTCTGCACTGAGACCACTAGCAAGAACACCTTTAGGCCAAAAACCCTCAGTGAAGCCAATGGTGGTTTTGTGGCTTCAGAAAACCTGCCTGCAAAAGACAGGGCCAGAGACGGCAGTAAGTCTGAAGAATGTTCTGTGCAATTTCCAGTGTGCCCTACTTGCTCGTAATGAAGCAGGCTGTTCTGCATGGTAAACTAAAAAAGGTTTTCAAAATTATGAATGAGATCAGTTTTGATTTAAACTTGCAATTGTTAATTCTAATTTAGACAAGCAGCAATGCCCAGAGTGCAGTGACTGGTGTTCATTTATTAAAAAAGGAAGTCACAGTAATAAAAATGCACCTATAATCTATACTTGTTTCAGTTCAACTACTATTCACTTCCAGAAGCAAAAACTGAAAAATTTTTGTAGAGTAATGTTCCACCAGCAATCTTGCTTTGAGCAGCCACTGCACAGGTTGAGCAACTACAGTTGTTGTAAGAGTGACATGGGGAAGAGTGCTGCATGTTCAGCAAACCAACTATAGTAGTTTCCTGTGTAGAGGTCATGCAATTGAAGATACACACACCTTTTGCTCATCTCTCCTAACCCCAAGGCTTTTGAGCACATAAAGTGTGTGTGATTCCTCTTCTGATATTTTGTACTTCTTGACATTGGTCTTCCATACTTTAGACTCTCTGAACTTGAATATTTTCCCCCAGTTTTTGTTATATCACTTCTGTATTCACTTTACAAAATGCCATGCTCTATTGCGTAAGCACTATACTTTGTGACCTTAACAGTTTAGTCTTCATGTCATTATATATCTTGTTTGTTATTGAATCTGCCTATATTCCATTTAATACACTTTTCCTATTGGTGGGGAAAAAAGGCAGATGTAAGATACAGTGCACAATACTTAAAACACCAACTTTTTTTTTTCTTTGGACATTTAGTATAAATTTTATCAGAGGTACAAAAGCCGTGTACAGTTGTAAGCTTTTCAAAAATACAGACTACATCCTCACTGGCAACAAAATACATTCCATAAATTATCATTACATTTTTTTATCCTATTGTGTACATATGTTATGAAAACCTAATGAAGGAATTTAAATGGCAATACTATTTTATGTGGGGATTCATAATACTCCTAGGGCCTAGCTCTGTAATCCTTATTCAGCTGACTAATTCTTACTAATTTCAGTAGAATTACTTGAATAAACAGCACTACTGAGCATTTACACAATACAGCACCTTCCACCACAGATTTGAAATGCTTTAAGTAAACACCAGAAAATATTTCCAGCTTATAGAGGTATAAAGCTAAGGTACTTAGTTAACCGGCTTGCCAAAGGGTCAATTGCAAACCAGTGGCAGAGCTTGGAAGCAAATTTACATTGAGATTCTCTGCTGCACTTCAAAACCACACAGGACTTGCAGGTCAAGATGACACGGTGGCTCTACCAGTCCATTCTGGAGACCTTGTCATAACAGGGAGCTCTGGGGAACTGAGTTTTGCAGAGGGTTCCCAGGAACCTATGCCCAGCAATTTTGTCTAAAATTGTCTCAGTGCTCTGTTTTTAGCCCCATCCATAACTCAACCTCCATTCTGTCAGTCTTTTCAAGGGTTGCAAAGGGATCTTTAGGGTAGAAAAATAGACCTGTAGCATTTAAAGCCTTATCTTACATCTTACCAGCATTTTTATAAAACCTGGGCAGGATGACGTTCTCACTTGGGTCTTGTGACAACAGTCTACTGCTTTTACGATATGAACCAACACGGAAGACTCCAAGAAGAATTCCCTGCTTCACTGAACGCTTTAGTATCATGTTAAAAATATATTATCCCTCCTGGTACCCAAAAATTTGATCCAGTGATGCATTCTACATTTGTAACTTCTATTACAGTGTGCAGCAGTTGTAAATACTATCTAAATCTTCAGCTCAGGCCCTAAATTAACAATAAAGCAATGTTCCCATTATCTATAAACAACACACATTTGTTTAACAGAATAATGCTAACTATTACTTTCCAAGAAGTTGAATGACTGTTATTGTTCATAATAGATGATCATGTTAACACTTTGTTTAATTTGATGCATTTTATTATAAAATTAACGTGGATGCAAGACTGTATGATAAACCATTAAGAAAAAACTCAGGGAGAGGGAACGAAAGGAGACGTATTAAATATGAATGCTTAAGTAGTGCCAAACTTGCATGAAAAAAACTCGATTAAAAAAATCAAATCATTCCAATAGCTACATTGAACCCCTAAAGCAATTTAGGAATTTGTTTCTTACAGACAATTAATCACATGCAGGCATGCCAGATGAGAACTATTGATTGCCCTTTTCCAAACTAGTGGCATTCAGACAGGAGACAGACAAATGCCCTGAGCAAGAGGAAGCATCTTCCTGCCTCTGTCTAGCGTAGCTTTTAATCGTTCTTTACTAATGTGTATGACATTTTGCTGTTAATCTTTGGCAGAGTTCTTGTTCTTTTTTCTTTGAGCTATACATAGGCAGAATATATTTTTCATTACCTTCACTCCAAGATCCTTCATAAGCTCAGCTTCAAAATTCACTACATCATACGGCAATCGGAACTGGGGGATTTCAGACGTACTAAAATAAATAAAAATGCTTGTGAAATATTTCCAACTATTAGGAAGAAAAGGTTTTTTTATTTGTTAAAAATTCAGTATTTATAACACATCTTAGCTAATTTTGACATATGTCAACAGAAATGTGCTGAAGGTTGACTGTTGGCTTTTTTAAATTGTTAGTGACAAAACAGCATTGTTCACCCAATGCTAAAAATATAGGCCAGGAAGGCAGTACCTTGAGGCCAATCCTACCCACACTTGTAGGTAACCATTTAACATGTGTTAAGCTTGGGTCCAAAAGAGCTTCAGCTCCATTCCTTTTGTTCACCAGAATGTGTAACACTAAACAAACTTAAGACATCCATTTAAGAAAAGATCTCATGGCTACTAAAAGCAAAGTGATCTTCTAGCAATCATTCATTAAGCTATCCAATAAGAAAGAATCAAATTTCCCATACATTTTTTTAAAAAGGGTTGCATATGCTATTTTGAGCAATGGTATTTAAAACTGTACCCTCCTCCATTTCTACTTCATAATTTTTTTTACGATCTTTCAGGATGGAAAAAGTCAGTAATTTTCTATCAGCTCTTGGTCTCAAGTCTGCTTTTTGACTTCATGTTTATTAGCTGGCATTTTTTCCTCCTGGGGAAGATTAAGAATGACAGCTTCAAGCTCCCAGAATCACAGATCTCCTGTATGGGAAACCTGCAGTGCCAGCACAGAATCTCAGTTTATATCTACTGGTACAGATCTTTATCTCCAGTGAAATGATATCTACTTACGCCAGTTCAAAATCTCTGCCGTAAAACACATTACACATAAACACAGTGAAGTTCTGTTTTAGATACTTCTGTTCAATGAAGATAAAAAAACCTGAGTATGCAGAAAAGTGAAAGTCTCTCCCCAGATATTTCTAAGCTTCAGTCTAATCTGTTTTCAAATTAATGTATCTATAATTTCCATAACAAAGCACTGGCACAAGAGATTCACTGTGCCTTTATTTTACATATTGTTAGTGACCACGCCATCTTTAACATCTTTGACAGGACAGAAGGATTTTATTTATTTTAAGTTGCATCAACTTTAATTACATTGATAAGAAACTGGTGTTCGTCCTTATCATTTCTAATACTGCCCTTTTTTCACCTTTCCTGACCAGTGTGCAATGAAAAGTGTTCTAAATATCAGATATAATGAACGTGTCATGACAACACAACTTTCATAGGTCATGCTAAGTAAAAAGGTGTCTGAGGCAGAAACTAATGTATCGATATGATTCTGCAACAGAGATTCAATAAAGAAATCTAATAAAAAAAGGAAAGTTCTATTTTCCAAGCCACTTATATATTTGTTGAAGGCCTGTCATTTCCATGACTTGCTCCCAGAACAGCACTGGCTGTGTCATGTCACTGTCAGAATTTGTAGACAATTTTTTTCTCTTATTAAACATTTACTCAGTTTTGTGCTGTGGAGTATACCCACATATATGTACATATACGTTCATATGCAAATACACACTGTTCTGTGGGGACACATGCATGCACATTTACCATGAAAATAAGCATTTTATGAAAGTCAACTGGTACACCAATAATTCTGATACAATTTCTTTCAGCAGCAGAAGACAGTCTCTGACTCTGCAATGGAGAGACAGAGCCGGAGAAGGAAAGGGGGCAGAGGTGCAGGAGGGATGCAGTGCATGGGAACAGTGTCCCACAAATTCACCTCTTCCTCAAATCTGATCCAAGTTAGAGGTGCTTGGTGTTTCTCAGTGATCCCAAATTACTTTTGCTCAAGGTACACCCCTTTGGCCTAGTGAGAGAAATATTTTGGTATGTTGTAAACCAGTGGCATAGCTAGGAGCACGAGCAGTGAAGCTTGTTCACGGTCTCTAAGCAAGAGTGTGATCTGCTCATGTCTACTCTACTATAAAGCATAAATTTTACACAACTGGTGAAATGTAGGAAAACCTGCCCATGAATGTGAAAAATTCAGACATGTTCAGACAACCACAGACTTATGCTATGCTTAAATATCACACCACAGGAACTGCAATCACTAGACATCTTTCTATTGTTGCAATATTATTAAAGTTAGCTATGATGTAACATGCATGTGAAGGAACATCCTAGTTAAAAACACTTTAAAAAAGGCAGAGCAAACTAAAAAAGGGCAGAAGCACTGCCCTTCCAAACAGCTGATTCCAAATACAAAATTAATTTGGTCTTGTTAGCCATTTGCAATAGTTTATGAAGCCTTGAAAACACACCCATCAATAACCTAAACTTGTTAAAAGATGTACTGCAAAGACTTACAAATGCAATAACGGATGATTGCTGCCACAGGCCAGCCTCCCTTCTGTTCCAAGATTAAAATAAGGACAAAAGGAATTGATGCCTTTAAACCAGATGTGAAACTTACTTTCTACAACGAATGGAAGTAAAATTTGACCTTGATTACTATGTATTCTTTAAGACTCAAAAGAAAGAAATATATTTTAAAATGCACTGCTTGACCATTAATGATACTAACAGAAGAGGCAAAACTTAGTGTAGGGCTTTTTGCAGTAGAACAAACAACAGACTAAGCTTTATTTTAAATTCAACTTAAAAAATGAAGAACAGATGCTACTTAAGATCACATTGCTTCAAATATGCAAGCACACAGTAAGCAACTGCAGCATTGTACTGTAAGCACTGTAAGCAACTGCAGAAAGTACTGTATTATATTGCTGAGTCCAGCCTGAGTCTAACCTGTCACCAAGTAAAGCTTCATTGTTAGAAACATCTCACTATTTCTTACTACTTCACAGCAATAAAACTCATTTTAAATCTGGTATTTATGAAAACATGTGCTACTCAAGAGGTGAATAGGTATTTCATCTACTAAATTTGCAATCCTCTGCGGCAACCAGTTCAAGTAAAACAGCGCCACAGTTAAATGCCTATGTATTAACACCTTGATAATTAGGTAGAACACTTCTGAACCTCACTGGGGAAAAATGCAAGTAATCAGTTCAACTTCTCCAGCATTGATTCTCTATCTTCCAGAGCACTGAATAACTATTTGACATTATGGATCAAATTCATTAACAGTGTCAACTCTATTGATTTCAGTGATGCTGCAATGAGAAATGCGAGCGCATCACCCTTCTTTCTCTCTCTGTTTCTTTTAACTTTTTATTTTGTAAACACTTTAGTATAAGTACATCTTCAACATGTAAAATTTAATTTTGATTTTGAATGGGTTGGTATCCACTAGTCAGTTTCTGAAATATTTTATCTTATACTTAGGGATTCCAACAAACTTACAAGATATGATCTCAGCCACTGTTACAGCGGTAAAATTCATCTTCTAGTGTAGAAGACATGACACCATGCAAGTATCAGCCAAGTGTTTACCATATAGGAAAACTGCAAAGGTACCTTCCTTTGTGTATCTGCAGTTTGTTGAAGGCTGAGAATTGTAGGGGGTTTATTCCACTCTTATGATATGGTTTACTAAAGCTGCAAGTCCAGGCGTACATGATGGATTTATTCACTGTCACTTTCATTTGCATCAGGTAGTTCATGCAAGCAGTCTAAATTTAAAATTCTCCATGAAATTAGTATCTGTCTAAAGCATTTTAAACATCTACTGATTCTTTCACTATGTAGGGCTACAAGTACTTCATCTTGTTTTAAAAGTTTTGGATAAGGGAAAATGGTTCCTGATATAATTTTCTGAAGTGTTAATTTGATAATAACAATTGCACCCTGGAATTTTAGAGGTCATGTGAAGAGAATATAGGAGATAGCCACCAGATTTTCAGCTAAAGCTTGCCTGTAACTGTACCTATTTTAACTTGAATGATGAATTATTTAAATAAAAAATAAGTTTTCCAGATCTGAAATTTTCTACTCTCTTCATTTGGTAAAGGTAGAGGGAATGTGTATAAACTATGTTTGCACAATATTTTTTGCTATGCTTTCTACAATCACTGGACACAGTGCTTTATTGTCATTGTTATCTACCTTAAGCCACCAACGTATTCCTGCTTTTCAAATATGGTGATGTTCGAATAGCCCAATCGAGCCAAAAAGGAAGCACAACTTAAACTTGCAGGTCCTGCACCAAGAAGAGCTATCTTCACGTGATAGGCTTCAGGCATATCTTCTGGAGGAGGTAAGGAAGGGTTTCTGATCTGAGGAATATTCATAGCTTTGAACACCTGAAAAGCAATACATTCAACAAGTTACATACTTTACATTCCCTCCTTAAATTTTATTATGAATAACGTGATGGAAGCTTCTGCTAGTACTGTCACATATCGCTGATGTAGTATTACAGATTGCTTCATAACGTTATAGGGATTCCCAAATGACATGATGTGTGCATTTGTGAGGGATGTTGTAGTTGCAAGGTTTGGTCCTTCTATGGTTCTTTTTGTCTTAAAAATGTCTGAAGTCAGATCTTTCACTACTGTAAATTTTACAGAGAAGATGGAACCAGACTACCAGTAACAGAATAGTAATACAAAGTCAGCCAGATGGCAGAGAATCTCTGTAACACCAAAAATTTCCTTCTAAACAATGTTCAGATTATCTTTACTACTAGGAAAGTATTTCTGCGAATAATGCAAAGGATTGTAACACCAGTGAAAGGGCTTTGCTTTTTCAAGAGACATCTTGTGTGATCCTGGATAAACCACTTACGGCTTGACTTTTTAGAGGTGGTAGGTAACCAACCTTAGATGGTTTTGAAACTTTTTTTTAGGAACTGCCCCTAGTCTTCAGTGCTGTATTTTCAAAGGTAACCCATGCTTTAGATACCTTCTCTTAGATAATTCTAATAGGACTTATCTCATGTTAGTTGCTCATCTATTTCAGATGTTCTCCACTTTTTATTCGGGTGTTCAAAAGTTGTAGGCATACCTGAAAGTTAGACTGTTCTCCCTATGCCTCAATTCTTCACCTGTAAAATGGTGATGATCTGCTCCATTTCGTCTTGACTATTAAAAGTACTTTGGGACGGTCTCTGACCACTATTATGTATTTATACAGAACCCAGCACAATGGGCTCCTAACCTAGTTGCTATGTCACACAGTTGATTTCAGATTTGCATTAAATCAGTTCTCTGCTCAGGCATACAGGTAAGAGGCTAAGGCAGAAATAGTCTACATTCACTGAGCTAGACTTCACTGTCCTCTGCATTTACATACATTGTAGGGGAAGGAATGGAGTCTCTATCTTGTATAACCTACAAAAGGAAAAAGAATAGAGTCACAGCTCTTGGAGGCTACTAAAGATTAGGAGCATGGAAGAGCATAGCTACATCTTCATTTTATTTTAGGCATTAGAGGTGTCCCGGTTTCGGCTGGGATAGAGTTAATTCTCTTCTTAGTAGCTGGTACAGTGCTGTGTTGTGGATTTAGTGTGAGAATGATGTTGATAACATGCTGATGTTTTAGTTGTTGCTAAGTAGCGCTTATCTTAAGCCAAGGACTTTTCAGTTTCCCATGCTCTGCCAGCAAGCAGGTGTGCAAGAAGCTGGGAGGGGACACAGCCAGGACAGCTGACCTGAACTAGCCCAAGGGGTATTCCATACCATGGAACATCATGCCCAGTATATAAACAGGGGGCACTTGGACGGGAGGGGCGGATCGCAGCTCTGGTATGGTCAGCGGGTGGTGAGCAATTGCATTGTGCATCACTGGTTGGGGGGGGCGGTTTCCTCCTTTTTTTCCCCCCTCTTCTTCTTTTTTGTTATATTCCTTTTCGTTATTATTATTGTTATATTTCATTATTATTATTGTTAGTATTATATTTTACTCTAATTATTAAACCATTCTTATCTCAACCCACGAGTTTTACCTTCTTTCCCGATTCTCCTCCCCATCCCACTGGGAGCAGGGGGGGAGTGAGGGAGTGGCTGCATGGTGCTTAGCTGCTGGCTGGGGTTAAACCACGACAAGGGGGCAATATTTAACCCAAGGAGTATATCTTTGTAGCAGAAGCACAATATTATACCAAAAGGACACAAGAGTTCATTGCTTTGGGATTCTCTGTTGTATCACAAACACTACAAGGCTGCACCTCAAAAACTACCAGAAGACAATATTGTTCCCCATCTATTTCAATGCATTCCATAAGTACTAATTAGTCCTCTAAAATACACATGTTGTCATTTGGCTTCATAAATATCATATTTAAGCTATTTAACAAGTTTACCAACAGTTTTTACTTTCCTTAGAACTCAAAAAGCAAAGATTTTTCAGGTTAAACTTTGGCAATTCCACTCATGAATAGAATTTTTCATTTATATTTTGAATCAATGTTCATTTTCTTCAAGCGCACTTGAGCACTCATGCTAGGTAAACCAATGATTAGTTCCTTCCCCCTCTAAAATTTCTGTGTCAAATTCCCCCAGTCTTTGTAAATTGACATAGCATTTTAACAAACTGCAAGAAGCAAGAGACAGATAATTGTTTTTAAAAAAAGAATCATTTAAATCTGACAATTCATACAATATGGGAAGGTTTAATGTGGTTATTAATGGATTTTACAGTCTGAAAAGCTTATATTGCACTGTGAAACTAGACTGTGATAACCAAAATGCAATAGGATATTTCTAAAATGTCTGCTTTGTTACATTCACACAGAAATGGCTTGAATGATACCAAATTTCCATTAAAGTCTCATGCAGTTGTTTTAGAAGGCTACTCCGTAATATGAATTCTATAACTTGCATATTTAATGTGTATATCAAACACTATGAATATGCATATGCTTAAGAAATTTATCACTAAATTTACTTTATTGTTAACATAATTATTTTTATATTTATTATTAAATAGTCATACCCATCAACTAAATGTTATACTGAAGTGCCGCACTACTGTAGTGCAGTGTTAAGCTTCAGAAACCAAGCACTCATGCAGGAAATCCTAGTAGTTCAGGCTGAATGGTCAACTTTAATTCTGCCTATTTGCAAATAGGGTGAAACTGTCTTTATGCAGCACAGCCAGCTTGTGCGGCAGTATCTTGCCATCTGGAATTCAGTGGCAGTTTTGCATATTAAGGCTGGCAGGGTAACTGTGTGAAAATAGCAAACTGCTTCAATGCATTTCAAAAGATTTTCACTCACCTCATGGTGAAGTTTCTCTACACTGTAATTCACCTAATTAAATATCACTGAATTCTTCTGTACAAATCCTTTGGTGTGCACAGATGACTACCTTGCAAGCAAGTGTCCAATGCCACATTACATGCAACCGTCCTTTCCAATTTTAATATGCTCAGACTGTGGTCAGGATGCAAGTAAAGTTTAATACTATTGCCTTTCTTGTCCACCTTCCATTCAAAAAGATTATTTCATTTTTGTTTGGACGGAGTTTTTCCTTTTGTTTTGCAGTGCTTTTTGACCAAGACCCATTCAGGAAAATGAGACCAAATAATGAATTTTAAAAGCTGAATCTCTCAGTGGAAAGACTCAGCCATCATCCCCATGTTTGCCTTTCCTTCTGGCTCTCTCTCATACACAAACAAAAGAGATTAGATAGATTATTAATAGACATTAATAACACTGGGCACTTATTCTTTAACTTTTTATCAAATACTATGCAATCATCATTACTTCACCATCTAGGGCCTATTCAAACTAAACCCACACAGATTCCGTCCACTTCTTATGCTTCATGTCCATTAGGGTCCATAGAAAGGATATCCCAGTTCACAAAAATGATTATGGAGACTTTGTTCTCAAGTGAGATACAATTTGACCAAACCGAAACAGCCAATCTATTCTGCTAAAGTTCCAACAACTGAAAAAAATTCTCTCTTGATTCAGACATTTATAACATATTACAGTTTCCCTATTTGCATTACTTCAATGTGTAAAGGTGTGAGTGTACTTGCTCAATGTTCTCTCCAGTGTGAAATCTGGGGGTTTGTTCTCTTCTCCCTTGTAAATCAAACAACATTTCACTGAAGTGGGGTTGGTTCTTGTTCCAAAACATTCAGTATACTCAACAAAGCATAATACCAGGCACTGTATGCAAATACAAGTTTGTATTAAGGTTCCACAGTATTTTCCACTTAAGCAAACTACAGTGATTTCGATTGCTGAGCATCTGATTCAAGCTTAGTTTTCCTGGAAAGTTTTAGCCAACTCATTTTAGCTGTTTTTCAGAATGCAGACAGGGAAAAGCTTATTGTTCTCCTCATGTAATAAAATTCTGGCTCTTTTCTTCACTACGTGACTCTAGTATTAGCATGTTTTGATAAAAAGATGTGACATTTGGCAGAGAGTGGCAGGTGACTCAGAGAAATGCATTTTGCTAACCTGATGAAAATCATTTTATGGCATAGTAAGCATGATTTAAATGAATCTAAAACATTTAAAACCATTAGAGCAGGTTAGAACTGTTATTCAGAATTGTTATCTCAATTTTTATATAAATTAGAATAAATTAAAGTAACTCACTTCAGTCACTTTTGAGTTTTCTGATCAGAATTTTTCTAAGAGGAATATACTGTAGACACCCTTCTCCACCTATTTGCAGACTTCAAATATGGTCAGACAGTTTTACTCTAATTCACCCTTATTTAAAAGTATCTTTGGACTATGACAAGGACTGTGTTAAATAAAACAGTAAATAGATTGAAAGTTTAACCTCAATGTTAAAATGTAAAAAAGCCTTTGCCTAATCCTGTGAAACAAGATAGGCTGCTAAAAAGCATATTTGGTAGTCTCCAAGACATACACAGAAGGTCACATTTCTTAAATAAAAAGTGCATCTGTTTAACATCATCTTCATCACAAAACTTTCATCAACAGAAAAAGGCTGAAAAAACAAAAAATGGGGAAAATGGAAGGAGCAGTGGGAAAATTTAAGCTTTTAGTAACATAAGTTTTGACTTCAGAACTAAATCCTTTATATTCTGGAGGCATAATGCTTGCTTCCATGCTTAAAAGGCTAAAGAAATAAGTTTATCACTCAGGTTTGCCATTAAATATCCTTCACTAAGATGATGAGATACCAAACAGCTACTGACGTAGACATTAGCATCTAGCTAGTATTTATTTTAGTGTGAAACATATTAGGATATTCTGAATTGTTATCAGATTTTGCTAGTGCACAGAAAGAAAAATGCAGGCAATGAAATCAGTAACATTTAGGAACTGATTGTATTAGTTTCACACTTTCCCACTGGTTTCCATGGATATTTATCTGTAGGCTGGTTTACATTAATATCAGGCAGTTGAATATTTAAAGAAGAAAATAATATTCTGCACAGATTCTAATAAAAAATGAAGCAAATTGCATGCTCAGTAATCTTGAAGTTGTCAAATTACATGATCACACAATTAATTTCATTTAATTGCAGTGGATAGCACAGGATGTACAGGAAGTGGTTTTTCCACAAATGTGAGCTAGTTATGAAAACTTGTTGATCCTCCCTCCACAAATTAGGAGGCTTAAAGCATCTCATTAAAGACTTTTCAAGCCTACATAACAACTATACGTTAATATTATCCCACTCACAAGAAAACCCATGGATCTAGGACATTGCAGAGTCCATACCTCAACATTTCATGAATCCCACCACTAAAAAGGACATAGCAACATTCATGTAAATGCCTTAAAAAAAAAAAAAAAAGAATGTTTAACGTCTGTAAAACATGCTGTAGAGAAATTTATATAACTTGTCCACATATCAGCAAGTCTTTCAGCATTGGCCTGAGAATTCAGTCCTCAGATTCATCCCCTGAACTATTGTAGAAGGCTACATTATCCCCTTCAGACAAGCCTAAAATTTTATAATTGATTATTATAGATTTCAACATGATTTAGAAGAGAAAATAAGCTAAAGATGTGTTAAAATAAAAATTAATACTGACAAATAGAGTTTTCTTTCTGTTTGTCCTGCTGTCTTAGCTCCCCAGAACAATCCTCCTCTGTTGATGCAGCACACCCATCCGTGCCAGCGACAGTGAGGGGCCCAGGCAGCCATCCCAAAGCCATCCAACTGCAGGAGCTGCAGCTCCCCGAGAACCACCTTCTCCCCCCACCTACGTTAAGACTGATCAGAGCTGTCAACATGCAACTAAAAGAGGGACCCTGAGCCCGAGGGTACAGCGCACCCCTCCATGGCAAAACCTCTGGGCAGCCGTTGCTTCCCTGCCTGTGGTGGGCTGGGGGAGAAGGGAGGCTCAGCACTCAGAGGGGCACCCTCACCACAGCCCAGCTCCCAGACCAGGCGCTCTGCTGAGATGCCCCTAGGTTAGCAGCAGGTAAGCTCATACAATGCATCTTTTAGGAAAAAAACATATCAAGTTTCCTTTTCCAATTTCTTTCTGCTGCAATAGCAGCCAGAATAGACCTCCAGAGAGGAACAAATCACCAGAACTGTAGCTGGCACAAGAGTCACAGTACTAAATGATCTAGTATTTAAATCTAGTATGCAGCAATTAAAATAATACATTTTCTATTTAGCTTGTGCTGCTCCATTCAGAATGATTAACTAGAAACACAGGAGAACCTTTAGATTCAGTAATGTTTATCCAGAAATGTAAGATTTTGAGGGCTTCTTACTAATACTACAACAGACAATGTAATAGATCACGCTTCCTTTTTACTACAAGCTTACAAACTTGTACTTGAGTAACCAGTAATTTTAGTTTATTTTGTGGGACTGACAGTCATATAGCTCATGCCTGTATGTATTGTCACTGCAATCTCAGTATATTTTCACTGAACTTGTGTTCCAAAACCAGAGATGTTTCCTGATTCTAAAGTACTTGGGCAAAGGAGACAGATAAAGACATTAATATAATTTTGACCTGTGCAGTAGCAGGTGTAACCTGCGCTTGACACTCATCATTTATAATAGTGAGCTTTTACTCCATGTTATTCTCTAGATGCAACAGTTACCGTGGTAACTGCATCCCAGTATACACATTCTACATCACAAATACAAATGGACATTTCCTTTTTTTCCACTTGAACATTTAATTGTCAAAATCCACATTTTTTTTCAGACTGGATTGCAATTTACTTTGAGAATGAGCCAAACCTAGTTACAAAACTATATGGAAGGGTAGAAGGAAAATGCAGGAGGTGTGAGGTGCCTTTTTTTTTGTTCTACTGTATGCAAGACAAATATTTCACAATTAGGGAGTTTTATCTGCAGTATGAACAGATGATCAGTCATTGTTCAGAAGCACAAAGGGGCATACGTCATACCCATATATTTTCCATTTTAAATACATTCCTGCTTTACTGCAATTTCATCTTTTATCTCAGCTAGCAGTTGTGCCTTTTTATTATCGCTCGCTCTCGTAATGCATCAAGTGTATGATCCTCAGACTAATTCCAAGGAAAAAAGTCTAAAACTGGCTTTATGCACAATGGAGTTTTCAGTAAATAAGCCCCTGTGGGACAAACTATTACACAGTGCATAAGAATTACCATGTAGCTCTCATTAAGAGTAACACATGTTGCATGCCTAAATTACACAATTTGCTAAGTTACTCGTATAGGTAAAGCTGTGAACACACTTTGCTTGCAGTATCTGGGCCAATTTTTGTATGAGCAGTAGTACCTTATGATTTTCTTCAGTATTTTGATCTATATTTTTATAATGATTGTTACTTGGAAGCACTCATACCATTATACTTCTTTCAACTATACGTACTTTCACAGTAAAACTGAACTGAATGAAAGCTAAAAAAAGTATTCATTACAAAAGTGACTGCCTATTATTACTAATTTTGAGTACTACAATACATATAAATTCTTTGTTAAACAGCAGTAAATCTAAAGGTTAACAACTAATGTTAACATTTTTAGGATACTATAAAAATATTAAGGATAATAAAATTCACTGAAATGTTGTTTTTGTTAGAGTGCTAAATAGAACTGTATAGCACTTTTATTTTGTTAGAACTCTTGACACTAATATCACTTTAAACAAACTTGAAACATTAGAGCAAAGCCATTCAGAGCTACTCATCCTCTCTGCAGTTTTCATATCAATCATTGTGCTAGCACTGAGCTTTTTTAATAGATTTCCAAAGATTTTTGAAGAAAAATGGCAGATATTTACCATTATCTATCAAGCCATAATTCCTCTCTATTAATCATAGCATTAGGGCTAAAAGGAGACACAAATCAAGTTTTAACAGATATTTCTTGCCTTTGGTTCCTAAACAATAACATTTCACCATTGTATTTATCATCTACTTGACAACTGTTTAATCTTTCTTTTTTTCTTTTTGGTTTTTTTTTTGTGTTTGGTTTTTGGGTTGGGTTTGTTTTTTTTTTTTTTAGAAAAAAATAAGTCTTCTGCTTTGCAACAAATACTAAGTTTTTACGTATAAGTAATAAAGACCATTAGAAGAAAAGCTAATAAAATTGCCTCTTGACTGGTAAAACCCAACTATTGAATATACATGTAGAACAAATACAGTTCAGTGTCTCTAGCCTCATCCTGTAAATGAGAACTTTGGTCCAAAGTGTACTGATTGTTATGCTTGTATGTTCAAATCTCAAGAAAATCAAAGTGGATAGCTACTTAAATGACACAGGGGAGAGAAGGTTCAGCAACAGCTAGCAGAAGAGTTTAGCAGGTGCTCCAGAAGCTTTACAAGTCTCCTGGAGAGAAGAAAGGAGGGATACAAACAGATAAAAGGAGAAGAACTGCAGCAGGTAGCAACTTTTGCTCATCGAATCATGACCCACAGCCATTGAGAAGGGGGTGTGAAGTCTATGAATGACAGCAGAGGAAAAAAATTGGCCTTACAGACATACCATCTGTTACTTCCAGATTGATTCACATTTCTATTTTGGTCTGTCCTACAAAGTTTTTTTTTCTCAGGCTTTGTAAAGGTGACTGGAATTTCATCGTATGTTTGTAAATATGATCAGCCAAATGGCTCAAGATACAGAAGAGGGACATGCTCATTAGTTAAGGACTGTATAGAAATGTGCAATCTTAACACGTGCATATGCCTTCTTCTATACAGCCACAACTTCCTCACTTTTACAGAGACCAAAATCACGATTTTTACCCAAAGATACTTCAGACAGATCAGATGAGGTGCCAGCTGAGACCATGAGTTTGGTACAAATTCTCCATGCCCTCAAAGGAAGTTAACAAATGAGCAGTAGCCTCCGTCTTTCTTCAGATGGAAATTGGAGCATTGAAACTATACAGTCACAAATAATGCATATGCACCTCAACAGAAACCCTTGAGAAGACTTCCTAACATCAAGTGGCAAGTAACAACCTTTGCTTCAGTAGCCAAAACATACACATACCTTTATGAACTAATAAATTTACACGTACACACGTGTGTGCATCTGTATCTATTTAGATAGATGCATACAGACATATATTTCAGGTCAACCTGAAACTACTTATTTACTTAGTTTTGGCAAAACAGGACAGTAAAAACTCTAATCATCTGAAACTTTTCCTTTGCCCCAAAGCCAGTGCAAACGCACACTAATTCTGCCATAGGATCTACCCTATGCCCAGAACAGTTCTACTTCTCCTTAACATGCAGTTACAGATGCAGGTGCACTTGATCTTTTTCCCTATGCAGCCTACTTCAGTAACATCCATATTTCACCTGGCTTAGATAAATATTTCATTATAAAACACATTGTCTCAACTACTAGTGTTTCTAAAGAGTCACCTTGTTCACAAATAATGTTCCTTATGTTCCTATAAAGTATTGCATTATGAAAGCATTTCTAAGCTTCTGAATGTGCTGTAAGAAAAAGGATAATTATTCTAACTTCCTACACCTTTATTTTATTAGTACCAACTTTTTTTAAAACAAATCGTTAACAAAGGCAACCACTTAGACAACACTCATTGGTACATACAAAGAATTTAAGACATTTGCAAGTCCTACGTACCTCAGTAGCAAACTGCTGCAATCCACCAATATTAATTGGTCCCTCTTCAGTGGCATACAAATTGCAGCCACCAACACAGAGATCTGATGTTGGACACACCATTCCGCATGTCAGGCCAAGTGGATTGTCAGAAAGAATCATTTTGGCAGCTCCATAGTAGTTCTGAAGGAAAAAGAAAAAAAAAGGGGGGGGGGGGGAAGAGAGAGAGTCACATACCAAGGAAGCAAAAATTCAAAAATTCAAGAGAAAATACAAAATACTTTTTCTTTAACTAGCTAGTAGAATAATATATAAATATATTAAATAACACTGACATTATTTAAATGTACCAACATGTTATACACCATTATGTCAAAGACACTGGAAAGAAAGTCAGCAAAATTGTTGATTATGCAAAGATAAAACTTTTCTTTTTAGCTTGCAAAATAGTTAAAAGCATCTTCAGTCTGAAGTAGCTGTAAGATTTTTAGCGGCTTAACAAATCTATATTCAAAAACTACTGTGCCTGCATTCTGTACTGGTAAATACTTTCTCCATTTCTAGGTCAATTGGGCAGTAGCTCAGTTGTAACCCTTGTTGGAGGTCTGACCAGAAAGTGCCAGTTAGATTACCAGTTCTTTATGACACAGGGAATGAAAAGCTTATTTTACACATCTGTGCACACCACCTCTGCAGATATGCCTGTCCTTCACACCAGATCAGTAGTGCCAATTGTCCCAGACCTGCGATGAGAAGAGGAGAAGGTTTCCTGTGTAGCTACCTGTAGATATTGCACTACTGAATTCTTTTTTGAATTCTTTTTCCTCAACTATATACTGATCAGGACAAACACTTATTTTCCTGTTTCCCTAAATAGCAAACGAGGGAACTGATTAAAGAAGTTATGTACAATTCACAACTTCACAGATTCTCAATATTCAGTGCACATCTTCAGGAAAGGAACAGTTTCCTGATATATGAGAGCTAGCAAGATTTCTTTCCACAATAAAAATCTACGGAATGGGCATTAGCAAGCTCCCAGTGCCTGATGCCGTGAGAAAACAACCCTTGGTTGTTTTTTTAGACTGGATAATTCTCTTAAGAGGGAGCATCAGCAGAAATGCCAAGAGTGAACTGAAGTCTCATTTAGAGGGGGAGAACTAATGATGGCAGTTCTGCATTTACATTACACTTACATTAATGAAATTATGGTGTAATTAAAGCAAACCATTTACATCCTATCTTTTCTTCTGTATAGTCAATATAGAAGTTTACTTAATTGCAGACTCTAGTTCTTTCTTCATTTTACCACTCCTCCCACCCACTCTAAAAGCCCCACGAAGGAAAGTCCATGAAGGTGGGTTAATGCTAGAGCTTCCTTTAAGGGCCAGAAGACAATGCAGTACCCCTTAGAATTAGCACATGGCTGAGGTTCCACAAAAGTTTCTTCAGCTTTCTCCAAACTAGCAATAACTGAGAGATTAAAAACCAGTAAGTCTCCTTCCTCGTCCACCACCTCTTCCATATTCCAGTCTTCAATAATCATCACCGACATGAAACTGTTTTTCATAACAAATATCTTTACCTCTCTGTCCCAGGACAGCTGACTCAGAACAGCCAGAAGATGTAGCGTTCAAACAACGTGAAGTACTCAGTCACAGCAGACCCTATGCAATGACTGCGACTCACTGCCTGTAAAGTAGGCTAATGTACGCAGAAATGTTTACTCAAAGCGAATGCTATGCCACACAGAACAAGAACCAGTTATGAATAAAAAGAGCAGTGTCAGGATCTGACAATATAACCAACAATGGGTAACAAGACTTCGGTTTGGAAGGTTCAAATTCACTAAAGGCATATTAAAAGACTCAGCATAAAATTCTTGAAGTTAAACCAGATGCTATAGACACAGCTAGAGATTCCCAAGAGAATGCCAGTGTTTAAGAAATGTATTTGTAGATGTAACTGGACCTTTTGCTTACAGATGCTTGTCTACCGCACAGCACGAGCCCCTGTCCGTCACCTGGAAACACAAACCACACTTCGGTGTACTTTCATAGGATTTTCTTAGACACTATTACAACCCATTGAAATTCTAATCCTGGTTGAACAGGCAATCCCTTTAAGTAACTGTTCTGGGAGAGCTTTCAACCGTTTTACCTGTGGTAACTGGTAAGGCACTTTATGATCCCCAATTCTCATTTATTTCAATGTAAAGCAGTAGTAGTTAAACAAAAATTGTACGTATTAGCAAATACTTTTGCTCTTCCAGATGAATGATACTGTTTTGATATGCCAGAGACTGTTAGAGCTGCTAAAAACAGCCAGTGAAGACATTGTAAGCTCAGTTCAGCAGTAAAACACAGAAGTCTAGCTGTATCGGAGATGTCCCTGAAACATAACCACGCGGACAGCAAAGGTGACACAGTCAGTGCAGGAGACCCACGTCTTTCTGAAGCAGCACTCAGAGACCAGCGTAGATACCCTACAGCATCTGAAGTGGCACTAGATGCCTGTTCCCCAGGCAATTACATCTAGCCATTCCTTTTTTCCACTCTAAAGGAATAATTACAAACTAGTAGTGGGGATTTTTCTCACTAACTCAAAGACAAAATGGTTTTCAAAAAATTTTTCCTCAGTTTGATATTTCACTATATATGAAAGTTATATTTTTCCCTCCTGTGTTGTCCAGGATTATTATTTTTATTATCTTCAACTCTAGTTCAATGGAAACAATTACAACAATGTGCATTTCCATTTAAGTAACTTCATTAAGGATTTTCTACATTTTTAGGCTATGTAATTAAAATCAATATACAAAGCCAGTTATTATGCCCAGAATGCAAAGCTGTTAAATATTCCTTTTTAAAATTAATTTTAAATTAGGACTCCATACAGCAGCCTTCCACCTTTTATTACATATCTGTAAAGTATATTCTCACACTTGAGCTGTGCCACTACAGGCAGCGTCAACACAGCTGGCACATTTTACTTGTTTTGCAAGCTCAAACCAAACTTTGAGCACAGCTCTTCTACAGAAAGACAGGGTATGTTAAAGTAGCAAGGGACTTCAGAGAGATGGGACCAGGGTCATTGTGGGTATAGGACTGAGATCACAGCTTATTGAGGGGATATCTAGGGACACCTGTCTCAGAACAGGCTGGGACTGCAGTCCTAATGGGGGTAAGGCCAACTGCTGCTGAACTCTTAATTTAGGGGAAACATGATGGAGTATATGGAGGTGGGGTCCTGATTTGGGAAGTTTTGAGATGTTGCTGTCATGATCATGAGTTGCTGCTGCTACCACTAGTAGTGGCAGCACCTGAGAAAAAGAAGAACCATGTCCTCTTCAAATGAGTACCAATAGGTATATAGTACATGTTACCATGCTAAACATTAAGACATTAGACAAACTGTATCAAAGCGTATATATCTTCTAGTCTTAACACCTGAAATAAGTTTCAATGACAAATTAAAAGACAGTCGCACCTGAAGTCCAAAGTGTTCCACTTATCTTTGGGAGCAGCAGGGCAAGTCTTCTGCACTGCTTCACTAGTGTGCTCCAACTGTGCTAAAGTGGACACCTCTAAAGATGAAAGGGAAGTACAGGTTCAGTGCTGACTTGGTTTCCCTGTATCACCCTGTGTCAATTTTACCATTGGGAAACTTATAACATACTCGCAGAAGAGCTGCAGTTCCCTAACTCTCCTCTTCCACCTTCCAGAACACCAGTGTAACCACTGTTCCCATTGCCATTAATGCTGTCCACTACCAGTGAAAGGACATGGCCACATGCTGCTACCATGACCCTGTGCAGTGGCTTGAGAGCAAGCCCATCTGCAACCTTCCTGATACCAAGGGCACAGTCCAGCATGGAGACCAGGCTGTGGGCAGGACTTCAGGAGCCCAGCTCTGAGTTGCTTCATTTCCTTCCATTCTATTTAATCATTTATCTTGCCTTTACTGTGTTGATTTATTATCTAACATATCAAACATGATTAGAAAAATGTTTTCCAATACTTGACAAAAACTGGCAGGGAAATACAGTATAGTCTAGTAAGTTACACTAAGTGGTGTTATACAAACTGTGTTACAAAACTGCAAACCATTGTGTTACTACAGTAATAAATGAGAGTTTGTAATATATGTACAGTATCTTAAATGTTTAGTTACATAAACACTTTGTGCTTATATAACTTTTTTTTAAGCTGAAAACATGTATTAATGATCATTACATTTACCAGTGACTTTAAAGGTAGAATATTCATAGAATATTCACATTTTGTAAAAAATTATTGATCGCTTTTATTTCACAAAACCAGGGTGTAGCAGGCTGCACACAAAATAGACATGACACGCAGACCTGGCAAGCTGGTAACTACACACCACATGCCGTACATGAGAAAGGATCAGAATTAAAGGGAGGCTGGCTTCATTAAAATGACAAAGTTACTCCAGGGCACGGAATGATGCAAGCTACCTTAACAGTTTGGAGTAATTTTTTTAGATGCTGAAATAATAAGATGACTCAGTTGGCTAGTTTCTTACAGATGTCACAGAGGAAGCAAGTCTAAAATTAGAATGTTTCTGGATTTTTTAACGAGATAAATGTGTGCTCATGCCTTTGTTCATAGAACCTTTTTTCCTGTCCACTTCCATAGAAATAAATTAATCTAACTGGATAGGATGTTTTGTGGTTTCCTACATCAAAATGTCAATAAATACTACATTGCTAACACAGGGAACAAAAACAAGCCTTAAACAGACATCAATAATCAGTGGAAACCAGGCAGAGGAGGATCTCCACATGTATCATTTGGAAGCATTATATAATTTGCATGCAAATGAGACTGTTTTTTACTT
Organism: Gymnogyps californianus; assembly: GCF_018139145.2. NCBI lineage: Eukaryota > Metazoa > Chordata > Aves > Accipitriformes > Cathartidae > Gymnogyps > Gymnogyps californianus. Next base: position 15,841,148 of record NC_059478.1, on the reverse strand, counting down.
GGAAAAAACCTATTAAAACACATAGGATCAATACTGAGAGACCAGAAGAAATTGCATTTACTATCAGGAAATGCTTATAGCATCTTTTCTTTCAATTCATTTCAAGAGCTTTTTATATAAATTCATTATGCATCAGGGTGTTTTGATATTGCGGTTTTCTCAAAAACAATGAAGAATATGCATTATTATGCTTTGTGTAATAAAAATGAATACACTGACTTCATCAGGATTTTGGGACAGAGCGAATACTTTAAAAAAAAAGAAGAAAAAACTGGTAATTTCCTTTTCATCTGGGTTTAGTTTAAAAAAAGGGAAACAGCAAAAAATGTGGGAAAATATCACCACCTCCTATCCTAGTTCATGTTCTGTGATGGCTTTAAAATTTACTCAAGACGCATTGGATTAAAATATTTTCACATACCAAAGAGCCACTATTTAAAGTACGTTGTTGTATAAGTAGCATTTTTCACATTGATACACACCAGTTCAAATATAACAAGAAACGCCCCCAGTCTGTCAGCCCCCCCAAATATCTTCCGAAGAAGAATGAACGAAACATAACAGCAAGTTATCAAATCATACATATTCTATATTATAATGTTGATGATTTTTAATCAATCCAGAAATCTTTCACATCATTTGACTTGTGTCATCATAACAGGATTGTAATTTCACACAGTGTCACTATCTTTTTATGAAAAAGAACGGAAGAAATATCTTGTACTGTCATTTTGTCCTTTGTAGTCTAGAATGTGAGAGATTCCTTAATTGACATAGTGTCATCGCAAAAGTCTATTCTACATAATTACACTATGGCAACTGAAACCAGCTGTCAGCCATTCCATTACACTAAGTACAAACAGACATCTCAAGAAAAGTCACTGTTTCAAGTGCATCAATTTAACACCATTACTACTTTTACTTTTAAATGTTTTTTTGTATTTAGTGACCTGAAATATACAAAGATTAACAGAGAAAGCTGAATAAAACAGCACTTTCAAAAACCTGGGGCCTCAAAGTAGTACTTAAAGATTAATTGTGATGCATATCTGTATATAATTATTACCAATCATCTAGCAGCTTTCTGACTTCCACACTCCTTCATTGTATTAACAGTATCCCACTTACACTATTTTACATATGAACTGTGACTCATGATTTTCTACAGTCTTTGCAATAGCATATAGATGTCCTTTGTTAATTTACTCAGAGCTCCTCTGGCACAGAAAAACCATCATTCTGTTTCTCTCACCTGTCATAATCCTATGTCTCTCACCACCCTTTCTCCCTTACAATATTTTCTTCATTTCATTTTTTCTTAATGATCCCACAGCTTTTTGTCTCTTGCCTTCCTTTGTCTACCCACTTTTCCTTCTTTCTCATTTCCAGTATATTACCACAAATACTTTTTCCTTTACTCCTTCAATCTCCCAAACTTCAGCTTCACCCTTATCCCTTGGTATCCATCTCTATCTTCCAGTTTGTTCCCTTGCCAATTTCTCTCTTGAAAAACCCCCACACATTTCCCTTGGTTTCATTTAAACCTAAACATTCCTCAGAAATCCTAAAACTTACTCTTGTGTTCCACAACTTTCTCTCTACTGTTCCTGGCATTCATTTCTCTCTCCCCCATTTCCCTACCAGCATTCTGCACAGTCCAGGGACAACCTTTTATCCAGAGCACAGCATGACTTTGTTGGTTTGGGGGTTTTGTTTGTTTGTTTTCTGGTGGTTTTTTGGTTTTTTTTTTAATGCTGCACCAGAAGGCTTACATCCACCTATAAAGTCTGTTAGAAAACAGTTGATGTGTCAGCTTAGACCAGTTTATCTTTATTGTTAAGGGACATGGGAGAAGATGGTCTTTCTGAACAAGGAGAAAACTGTTGAATCAATGTCAGGAATCATTGTAATACTGCAAGACTTGAGATAAAAATGTGAGAGCTAGTAACAGAGGGCTGCAGCAACAAATTGTGATTTTTGAGTACTGATAACACAAAAGATACTTCTGCACCCCCAATTCTTCATTATAGACTCAGACTATAAAGGCTGAGCCACTCACTCCTTATGCCTATGCCATGTAACACAATATCCCCATGCCTAAACTGCACCAACAGTTGTTTTTCAATGCGACTACTCAACCATAAAGGTGTCTGATAACAAAAAGCCCCAAGACCGTCTCACTGAACAGTAGAAAGGTAGAACACGTCAGCAGCTGTTGCTTTCTAATGGGCAGCTTCCTCTGGCACACACTTCTGCTTAACAGGAGGAAAGATGGACAGGCTGCAAGTGTTCAGGCTGCGAGTTGCTTCTGGGAAGCTGTAGGATTTTCTGCTGCTGTGCAGTATTTGCTTGTGCCAGCCCTAAAGGATGACGGGCGCTGGAGCTCCATTTTACCAAGTCCTTCTTGCTTTGACGTATCAACACAGGGAAAGGAGGACGTGAAATCCTAAAATCACTCCTGGTACTCATTCAGGGGTAGGGGGACAAAGCTTTCTCCTGCAGCAGCTGAACACTTTTTTTTCCTAGTGGTTTTTTCTTTTTAAAGAAAGAAATAACTAAGATGGCTTTTGTGCATTATAAAACAAAGAATATACACTTCGCAATGTGAAGGCTGTATTTAAAGAGAGGACAGCTGGAAGTCAGAATACTTGTTTGCCATCTGATGTTTAGAAACAAAAGTAGTAATGTGTGCATGGTGAATTTGAAGTCTGGTCTCCGACAGACACAATTGCAAGCGGTCTGTATGAACCGAGAAACACTGACTGGGAAGACACAATAGAATAGATTGTACCTTTATAAAGTGGAGTTGTAATCCAGTTTGTATGGAAAAAGAGAATGGAAGTTGTGGCCGAAACTCTACTAAGTCACAGCAGCTAACACAATACAGCATAAGTGACATCCTTTTTCTCAAAGAGGCTCAAGGCTCATTGAGTCTGGCAATTCAATTACCCTCACAACCCAGAAACAACCCCTCCTCCCCTGTCCCTCTTCTACTCCTGAGCTCAGGTCTAATGGCAGAACAGCCAGAACAGCTACATTGTACATGGCCTGTAAATATCTAAAAAGCCTCAGGCTTAAGAGAACAAGAATCCCTGACCTTTTATGATTGCTATAGCAGTTTTCCAACAAAACAAACTACATACAGTAGAGCTCTTAAATACCTGACAAAGTAATTCATTTTCAGTACGCTACTGTCTAAATACTCTATATTAATAATGAATCATGTTTAAATAAATACCTGCATGCAATACTGCTTACTGCTTACACAGGGATGAGGACAAGGAATTTATTGAATTGAATCTCCTTTAAACAAGTAGAAGGGCAATCTGCTGAAGGGAGTTTCTCAAGTGAGTGAAGAAGAAAGATTCAGAAGCAGGACAGGGGCTTCAATAAGCCCAGAAAGCATACCCCAGTTTCCTGGCTTTGTTGACTTCAAATACCTGAATGTTCTACGCTTCACCTATTTATTTTGTCTAGAAGCTACCAGATATATTTATAAGCTTTTGGATTAAAAAGAAAGTTTATTTACAAGGTGAAAACAGCAAAAAAGATTTATCATTTTGAAAAGTATTTTCAACGACATGTAAAATATCCTTGATCATGTGAAGTAAATACTTTTATGACAATAATACAAAAATATTCAGCAAGCAGATTGCTGAATGATATCCGAATGATTATTTCAATAAAAGTTTAGAAACAATGCATAACAAAGTGAAAAATTACTTACTGGTTGCATTAAAAACTTTCAAAACGATAAGTTAGAAGTTTTAGTGTGGTTTTCAAAAGCACACCATTCTTGTTTTCTATCTGCTCTAAAAGCGTATGGTGCAGGTACCCCAACCACCACAGCAGCAGAATGAAAGAGGGGAGAGGACACTGCAGGAGCAGCCAGGGTAGTGGGCTCTCACACAGACTCTGCCAGGGTCATGACTTCAGGTGAATCATTTCAACTTTCGGTATCCCTCTCTCAACTTCCACCTTATATCTATTGCTTGCTCAGCAGAAAGCAAGGAGTTTCAAAGTGCAGTAGTGTAAAAACAGTAGTACATACCTATACCTAGAAAAAACTCCCACTAATAAAGGAAACCAGAAGAATTTACTGTTACTTTTTCTGAAGAACAGAATTTGTTATAACAGAAATATTTTCTAGCAAAGGCACCAGAAACTTATTCATCAAAAGGAAAATTCAGCCTAGCAGACTGCAGCCATCAAGTCAAGGCTGGGTTCCCTCTACGCACTGTTTACTTCCCTGAAAAGTTGCTTGGTACATGAATTGCAGGAGGCACAGCCATTGACGTGGAGGCCACAAATATGCAGGAATTCCTAGCTTTGCTTCTCAGCCCATGACTTCAGGTATTTGCTAAGCATATCTGGTTGTGGGGTTTTCTCACTTGTAGTTTTTGGGGTTTGTTTTTTTGTTTGGTTTTCTGTTTGTTTGTTTGTTTTCAAAGTCAGCATTAGAGCTGTTGCAGAGAAATGCTTCCACAACCATGCTATATTAAATTTCTTCCAGTAGGGTAAGGAGAGAAAGCAAAGGGTAAGACTGTATGTAAACTCACATTTGGACCTGGATTTCACAGAAGCAGCGCTGATTTTAGCCATGCAATTTCCCATCCTAACATCTTGGCTAGCAGAAACCGACTACTTGACTTTTTAAAATTTCCTGTGTGTGAATGTTTCCTGCTGTCTATGCATTATCAGGCATCAACATGAGGTAAAAACAGTTACCAAACCCGTTGTATACCCTTTATAAAAATTAGTTTCAGAGTGGATACAGAAGCTATTGATAGATAGGGATAGGGTCCAAAAAGAAAGACTATGTTTCAGTAATCTAAGATACTTAGGTTTTTCCGCAAAGAATGTCAAATCTCCTGAGAGAATAGTAGTATACTGCAATTCTTTTCTAAAGCAGGATTTCCTGATAAAACAGCAAGTGATCAGATCACCTGCTCAGGACAAAACCAGCATCTTACCTAGCATCTGCAACTTCCAAGATGATTTAAAAGAATTATCATCAAACAGCCCAAATTCTATAGGGTTGATCCACCTCACTGACCATCTGACAGGTTAAATCTGGCCCTATTAAAACCTGTAAGAGAGTACCCATCAGCTTCAGCAGGGCAAAGACTTCACTTCACACCTTTGAGGCAGTTTCCTAATATTATTCCAGTACACCTTTGCCAAAATACAACTCTCAAAGCTCTGCAGTCACCCCACCTTGATTTTCTCTGCTCTGTAATGAATTCACAGAATTCAGAATGAATTCAGCTGTTAAAATGACTTACCCTTTCTGCCAAGGCACAAAGGGGCATTGTATTTTTAGACTATCAAGAGTCTAAAAGACCCACTAAACATCGTTCTGGGATGCTGCTGGTGTTAGTTCTTCTTCTGACATCTTCTGCTGCAGTCTTCAGTCCATCTTCCCTGGTTCCCTATTCCCAGTTTTCATGTTTTGATAATCAGGCCCTTTTTCTTTCCTCAACGCCACATCACCCTATCCTACCCAAAGCAGAAGCATAACTAATCCTTAATAAGAAAAGATCATCCTGGTAAAATACTTTCATAAAATTTGCTTTAGGTTTCCTAAACAAACTACAGCACAATGATGAGATGGAGACTAGCAGTTTCATTACTGCCTTGTACCTTCTCTGTTCAGTCTGGCTGCTTCACGATGCCTGGAAGAGGTAATAAGCAGCATTATGCCGCATACTATACTATGGTTGCAAACAGATGCCTGCATTCATGAAAATAAATGCTGCAGTGACAGGGTACAGATTATATAAGAAAATTGTCTATATGCAGATGCTGGGCATAATGCCAATTACTGTAAACCGCATCAACACATAGTTATGTTATAATTGATACATGTATCTTAATATCTTCTCTTATCCTAATGTTTCTTGTTAAGGTGCAGAATTTACCGGTGTCTTCTGCGTACAACACACAGTGTAGTAAAAGCAACGTGGCTGTTAACTCACACACAGCAGTGCTGCTGTTGCCCACTTCACTCCAGCTTTACCTGCATTGGCCCCTTCAGCTGCATCTAACAGTGAAACATGTTAGAGCATAAAATGCAGCCAGAAAATCTTTGTAGCACGCCCAGTACATTATGAGTCTAGTTGGGCTCATACAGACAAATAAATCACATGGCAGCTAATGATTCCACAGATGGGAAGTAAGTTTTAAAAGTATGGGGCAATCAATATCCAGTCATCTTTAGGCTGTCCCAGACACCCTAATTAATCTTGTCATATCAACTTTGCAGTCATCTTTATTTATTTCTATTTCTGACTGTTAAAAGTCATTTGTAACCACAAATCAGAATAATGTTTTTAAGATTTCATTATGATTATAGTATAATAGCCTATTAAAAAAGGAAAAGGTACAGTACTTCCAAAGAGGGGGTTCAATTTATTCCTGTAGTATTTTATTAATAGTCTGACTGACTACATTTGCATTAACCAGAGCCTCTTACTATAAACTACAAGAAAACATTCCTTGAGATGACCATCTTCATGACAAATTTCTGCCCAAAGCAAATTTAAACTATAATCACTTCTTAAAAAAAAAAAAAAACAACAAAAAACACCCCACAACTTTTAATGAAAGAAAAGGTTCGTAACTGTAATACCTCAGGTAGCAACAAAGTTAAATAATCACATTGTAATGCTCAGTTTTTTTAATATCATTATATTTGAAAACCATCAAACCCAAAAACTTTATAGAAAAAGTGACATGAAGAAATAGATTTGCACTATACACTATCTGTATGGGCACGGAACAGCAGCAAAAATAATTAAAAATTAGCTGACAAACTTTAAAGCATCTGTTGTAAACACTATTTTTTTTAAGACTTTACAAAGATAAACCTTGAAATGCAGTCTCACTAACAGAACTGCAAGTAACTGCTGTTATCTTCTTCAATGTACTACTGCAAGCCTGATTTTACCTTGTTTGCAATACTTGTGATGAATGACTTGATGTCCAGATTAGTCGGGCAACTCTTCTGACAGGGGGCATCTGCACACTTTAAGCATCTACAGGAATAAAAGAAAACGTGTCAAGGAGACATGGAATACAAATGCTGCAAATAGCATAAGGGTTTCAAGTTAGCATGGCAGAAGATAAGCCACAAAGGAATAATACACAGAATTTTCATAAGATTTCTATTTAAAACCTCAAAGGACTACATGATCATTATTGACTTGCATTCAACACTGATTGGTTACGTTCTGTTGACTCCACTTTACAAAGGAAGGCAGTAGGGTGCAGTTACAAACATATGGACTATACATGTCTAAGTATTAGGAAACAATGTCTAGTTACATAGAAGTAATTTTTTTTTCCTGGAATCCAAGATTGCTAAACTTCTGAACATTTCATTTCTCTATTTGAAAAATATCTGTGCTGTGAATCTGAATTTATTAACGAAGTTCTGAAAGTGTCACTGTGGATTAAATTCTGGATGTTGGACAATCAGACATATAAAAGCAACAGTATTTCCACAGAGGAAGGAATTACTTTGTACTGTATGTGCCAAAGAATAAGAATGGCTGATAAATTTTCAAGTCACTTTTCTACGAGTTTCCTGTGATATGTCTGTGACCTCTGAAAACAATTCAGTAGTCTTATGTATACTCCCAACTGAAATCCCTAAGGCCCTCTTCTTGTCATCCCTAATGACAAAACCTAACTGTATATTAAAACATACTAAGCAGCAAAGATTTATTGCCAGTTCCTGCATAGTCATCCATGAGGATGTACCGGTCCAGTTGCTTGCACAAGTCCCATCTAAGGATTAAGCCCTCAGGGTAGTCTATGCAATTTGCAGTAAGCAAACCTAACAAAAAAAGATAGAAGTCAGCTGAAGAAGCAAAATGGTTCTCTATTAAACACAAAGATATTTGTACACACTTTTGGTTTTACATATCACTGATTTATCATAGCTTACTAATTATCTCAGAATTCATTAAGCTATTCCAGATGCTCTTTCAATATTGTTTTACTAATATATGGAATTTACGTAAATCGTGGTTTTAACAATCTATGGAAAATGAAATAAAATTTGGTTTTTATTTATTATCTGAGCACAACTACTTACATAAGTTCCACAAGTCCACCTTAATCATTGTTACTTAGTGATACATAACAATACTGTGGAATTGCCTGGGACAGAATATTTTCAAACACAGAAAAGCTGCAAGAGGCCTATGGACTACATGCACACAGAAATGAAGAGCGCATTGAAAGTAATGAAATGCCTGAAATACCTGCAGTGAAAAACTGGCTTGACTTTGTCAATCACACGCATTGCTTTTGTTTTCTTTTTTTGTTTGTTTGTTTCAATTAAGGGTGGAATAAGAGAGAAGGCAAAGCCAGTTAAGTAAAAGATTAATTAGTCTTTCATCTTCCTATTCATTGTCATCTAGCTGGGTATTGCAGACACCATGGCACCAGCAAAATTTGAAGGCACATGTGGTAGCGGCTGTTTGGATTTTCTCACAGAACTAGTCATGGGGAAAAGGTCTCAGAGAAAATATTTAAAGGAAAACAGGTGTCTCAGGCTGCAAAAGCTGGGAGATCTGATAAAGCCAAACCCAGGTTCAACACCATAGTGGGTTACTAGTTCAACTAGTTCGGATGTCAGAGGGCTCTGGCAGAAGAGCACCCACAGGTTTAGCTGTGGCAGTTAAATATACCTCTGCCCAGCACTACCCACTGACAGGCACGTTATAAATGCCTTAACAAGCAAATGCAGGCCAGTGTGGACCTCAAAGGGTTGATGTGGCCAGAGCACTGAGTCAAGAGGATGCTCTCAGCATTCCAAGCAGATTGAAAGACAGCAAAGTTTTAGTACTAGAACCCAGAAAAAAAAGGAGATACACTAAACAAAATACACCATTATGAGGGCTCAAATGATTATTTTGCCTGAGTAGGCAGTAAGGAAATAACAGAAGTGGAAAATCACACGTTTAAAAAAGGCAACAATTCCATTATGACTTTTTGCTCTTCTTTTTCCTGAATGTGGTTTCCTTTAAAATACAACAGTCCTGTATCCGAGACCAAAAGAATTGCACTTAACATAAAATACATTTCTGTGGATTATATATAGAACAATCTCATGTCAAAACTGACTAGAATGGCACGTAGCAGGATAAGCAGTGTACAGATTACCCATCGTGGCTAGCAAGCATCTTTACCAAATTATTTCTCTCTTGATTTTTGAGCTGGTTCACAAATAACAGCTGTTGAAAATGTCAGCTGTGGGGGGCCGGGTAACACAAACTTGAATGTGAACTTTGGGGAGGAGGGGAGGGTGCTATGAATATGCCAGTCCAGACTTTCTCTTATAATAATACCACCTTCCGATTCTCTGAGCACTCTGCAGACTAAAGTGCACCAGGCTGCCATTAATCCCACTTATCACCCTGACAGCTCAGTAATTACACTCCCGCTATAGCTAGGTACTGTAAGGTACTGTAGTCCTAATAAAACATCAAGCACTGTGCAGAATGCATGCTGGTGAGGTGTTTTATTAAACTTGGGGGGTTGATCATCAAGTGACATTAGTGTTGACCTATTTTTCTATGTGACAATAAATTATCCTTTGACCATACCGTAATAGATATTACAGAATGCATTTACTGTACCAAGGAGCAAAGGTATTGCATTCTGGTGAACCAGGCAAAAAGCATAAATAAAATAGTAGAATCACCTACCAGAAAGTTATTACATAAATTGCCGCAAGTGATTGATCCTTTCAAAAATCACAGGCAAAATACTGTGCTTAAGGGAGTACACCGACAATTACCATGAGCTTCAATTCCATGTGCATGTCCCCACATGAAGAAACATTAAGTATTACACTTCTTTCCTTTTTCTGTAACTGTCCTCCCATCCTGTGAAATCCCACCTTTCATTTTACAAGGTTATTCCATTACTATGATTTCAGTTCAAAATAATGTAAACAACAAACTAGAAATTTAGATTAAATTTCTCTAATTCACCTGCTAGCTCCTACCAAATTTAAATGAAGAGCTACATCCTCACTATTAAAAAAAAAAAACAAAACCAAAAACCAACAAAAAAGTGAAACAGCAGTGTTTTTAAGTGGTCATACTATTCTGGACTGCATAAAAATACAGAGCATTAGACAAAGCCAGACCTATGCTAATCTCAGAGTATATATCTCAGCATTTCTTCGTAAAAATATAGGAAAAATCCTTCCAACTATCAGAAAACACCCTGTTATCAATTTTTCCCCCATTTGTTCATGGAACAGCATCTCCTTTAGAAACATAGGCTATGCTGAATCTTAAAAGATACGATATTCACTTCATATGCATATTGATTTCCATGTAAAAGGCAACACCATAGTCTTTGCCCCACTAAACCCCAACTTGAGGAACTCAAAGAAAAGGAACAATATTTTCCATTTTGGAAGCACTTAGCTGTTGGTTCAACTCAGTCTCATTGTGAAATGGTAAATTAAGTTCGATATAAAACCCCTACAAATGCTATGCAAGTATAGCATATTTATATAAATATTTATGCAAATATTATCATTTGGCATAGCTTTATAGACATGCCTGTGACTATATAATGACAGAAATTCACGTTTCCCACACATCTAAGCTCAAAATTTACATCTCTTACTGAACAGTGTCAAATTATACATATGTATCCCCAGTGAACTTAAAATCTTTAAACTTCTTATTTTTAAATGTTGCAACACTAAAGTTATTTATTAAGGTGAGCATGCTTGTAAATCTCTTTCAGGCACAAAATAATGCATGCAAAGGATACTTATGCAGTAGCCCAACATTATCAGCTATCAGGTTTGTACCTATCGGTTTTGTCAGTGCAAAATAAGCACCTAAAACTGTGCATGTACACACAGAAACTCATTCAATCGACCTCTAATAGCATGGGTACTAATAAAAAAAAAAAAAAGCCAAGAAAAAAACCCAAAACACACAACAGAGAGCAGTAGATTACAAACATCTGAAGACAATAAAAGGAAAAGGCACTTCAAAAGTAGTTAATTTTTTTTCAATATAATAAAAAAGAAAAATGGAATAGACAAATAAAATTTGCAAATTTCTGGAACACACGCTACCCATTGGGAAAAAAGATGCAAGAAACCATGAGGTATGTCTATGCATAAAATGGAATAAAAAGCAAATGAGGAAAAGAAAGGATAAAAAAGTAACCCATTTCTGTACCAAAATCTTTCCCTTAGGACAAAATGATACCAGAAACCAGTTCTCTACTCTTGTGTACAGAAGAAAAAGAGGAAAGGAATCAATAGCCAAGACTAATTTTCAATTAATAGTTTTCATTGTTTAATTGTTGAAATATTACCCAGTATTTTATTTTAAAGTTAAAATATCTGACCAACAGATAGTCTCACTTCTAGGTCTAGACCAGCTCTTAACACATTTTTGCTTCTAAACAAAGAAGGGCAATTTAGTTATATCGTTACCTAAAATTGCAGTGAACGATTGTCTATCTAACTGGCAATAATATTACTTGAAGTGCAATTACATGTATGCTGAAAGGCCGGGGGTGAAACAGATAATCTGGAGTAATATTCCACAACAGATCGTTGCTGATAACCTATCAAATTTTCATATATCACAAAAATAAGCTTTATCATGGTTACTGTTGGCAGAGGTTTAGAAGCAGATTAAATCTTAATCCATTTATGTGGGTTTCTGCAGGACATAAACATTCATTTTGAAAACAGGCTTCCAGCTCTACTATTTGTAGAAGTTTCTAAAACTTTATCCACTACTCAGAGAAATAGCCCAGATACCCACATAACAGTTTTACACAGGTCTCATAATGATGTTCTGTACACACTTCCTAAGGCTTTGGTCAATTAATTTTAAGAGAATGGTAAAGCTGATTCCACCGAGAGAACTAGAGGCCAGTTTGCACAGGAGACCCAATTCTGATCTCAAGGCTCTTCTTGATTCCAAGTCTCTTGCACCACTCTCTAAACCCTGAGTTGGGGATGGTAAACAGTGGAATAAGAAAGTCACATGTAAGGAAGAAATAAATCTATAATTTCCAAATAAATCTATAATTCCCAAGTTGAATGCCCATTGCCTTTGATGACAGAAGTGAAGAGCATCACATAAGTGTTTCTCTTGAGGCTCAATCCTTTAACCACTTATGGCTAATCTTGCAGAACTTAGGCTTTCTTCTCCCCACTTGATCTTGCTGTAGGGTCAAGGACAACCCTAAACAGAGATTTGGACATGTATACGCTCATTTAAAAGAGATATCAGGATAAAGAGCCTCTACTGCAATGGAAAGCCATTGGTGAGAACCTACTGCTGGTAGCTGTAAGAAAAGACTTGCTGTCATTATTTTCTTTATAAAAAACCCAAAACACCCAAAACTAACAATCAAACAAAAAATCCTACGCCCTTTTGTCTTCCTGTTGATTACATTTCACAATGGATAGAAGAGGAGAAAAAGATTATAAAGCAAAGGGGAGATTTTGTTGCCAGGTTTAAATACCAAAACACAATAACAGTTGATATAAGGGTTTGATGAGTAACAAAGACAAATGATACTTAGAGGAATATTTGTTTTCATTCAAAGTCAAGAAGCAGAAAAAGGGACTCTCACATGCAAGGCTGAGAACTCTGTTGTATATGTGCAATGTAACAATGAAGACAAAATAATCTTAAATTAGAATCAACGATGAACACATGATTTTGGACCGTAGGAGAAACAGATATAACCCCCAAGAAACGCCTCTGAACACAAAGGGCATCAGAAACTGTATAAAAGGCAGTGAACACAGACTACACAAAAAAGCAGGTATCATAGTCCTGGATATGTAATACTGGAAAGAGAAATGCCCAGCCTGTTAGCAATGCACAGGAACCATAAGAAACAAAACATTCAGTATCACGTAAATTGGCAATACTAGTTCATATCTGAAGAAAGAAGGAAAGACTCCCACATCATCACTGTTGCCTCTTCAATCACCTGGGAGTCTTGTGAGCCTTCTGCAGGCCCACAGAAAATGGGACGACTTCTCTGTCAGTAAGTTAAGATGACCAGAGGAAGCAAATTTTAAATAGAGGCACTCTACAGGATTAGAGACAGATATGACATTGCTGCTGGCAGCTACAGGAGGTGTAAGGGAGGTGCTTTTTATTGAAAGGAAGAAATGCTCACAGTTGAAAGTTAGTCTTCAGACACAAAAGCCTCCTACCCTAGTGCAGAATAATGGCACTTACAGACAAGGTTATTTTCGGACACTTAAGGGGTAGTGAATCATACGGACATAGACTCCAAATCATTCCATTCATCAATGACTCATCTTTCTCTTTTCTTCTTTGGCTCTCTACACGACCATAATTCTTCTTTTCTCATCTACTTCTGAATCCCCCTTGAGTGCAGGAACGCTCCTCTCCCCTTTGCATCTGCTTGGCTGTCTTCCTGTTTTCTGTAGTCTTTTTTCCCCATTCATCTGAAACTTCTCCATTTCTCTGTCCTATAACTTTTTATCATTCTTCAGTATAACTCCATTTTAATGGATAATGTTGATAACATAAAAAAAGCGTGACCCAATGTCTGCCAGCAGATATTTATGACAGTGGTGTAGGAGAGCGTGCACCAGTCACTTCTCAATCCATCTTCTGAGTTTTTGCCATCCACCATCCAGCCCTTCAGAACCTCCATTTCTGGTAGGTTCCTGCACTAAAACTGTCCTTGCCTAGCGACATCTCTTCTGCGGGCTCAGGACCGTGCTATCTCGGTCTGTGATCAGACACATGCAAATAGTGGCTACCAGAAGAAAGGTAGATTGGTGGGATTTCCTCTTAAACCCTTGCTCAATGGTGGGAACACAGCCAGGCAGAGCTCTGTAGTCAGCTCAAAGGTAGTGCTCTGAGCACCGCCCCATGGTGAGAAGCCTGCTCCGAGCCAGTTCATGGGAAATTACGTTCTGCCTGCTCTGAAATTCCTCCTGTCATTTTACTGGGACACAGAACTTTTCACTTACCATATTGCAATGTAGCCTCAAAGACTACTGCCTTTCACCCACTTCATTTTATATAGCTTGTATAGCATTACTTTAATCGTATTTCTCCAATTTATAATGTTACAGAACAAAACTGCTATATAAATTAAAGTTGATTAAAAATAGAAAAAGCAGTGGGGCTTACAGAATATTGCAGCACAAAGCATGTATATCAGCACATGCCAAATATGAAAAGCTGTAGCATCCTTTTGACGTATCAGAAATTAAAACAATTTTTTTTTAGATGTAATGCAAATCATTTCAACCATCTTATGCTTTCTCATAGACTCAATCTGTGAACAAGCAAATCAAATAAATGGTTCACATTTCTATTATTTGTAACTATGTTATACGCAGCTCATACCAAATCAATATTATTACTAAAAACATATTTATTTTAACATCACCAGTACTAGAATCTGTATGGAATACCTTTCATTAGCTCCTTCACTCCCACATAGACTACCTCTTCTTTGGAGTTTTACTAGGGTAATTTATTTACAACATCTTTAAATCTATGCTTTGTTTTTACAATCCATTTGTTATATATTGCTCTCCAACATTCAGAGTTCTTTGACTTCAAAACCAAAGTTATTATGATAATGTCTCACAAAAAATTATTGCCATGGCGCAGGAATATACTGCTCTCAGATAGTACAAAGGCATGAAGTCCAGTGAGTGTCAAAACCTATTTGTTCTTCCTCCTTAGTGGTAGATCTTAAATGGGATATGTCAAGCATACAGTTCCTGACAAGTATGTGCAGACTCATGTACCAAACAGCTCTCTTACGTCAAACCCATCTACACGCTCTTACCTGCAGCCATTATTCCACCTCAGCCTCTATAACTTAATACACAAAATGAACCTTTGATTCTTCATTTGAATGTTATTCTTTTCCATTTCTTGCATTTATTTCCAAGTGACAAAGGTTTCTTTCCAGTTTATCAGCACACTATGTTTTGGAAGGGGCTATTAAAAATAATAATCTTCTCTTTCTGCTCCATCCAGGACCATGGTATACCAAATGCCGCTTCGATTCTCATTTTTGACACTATTGGGGTCACTAGGTTTACATCAGGTCACATAGTCAGAGAGGAAGTCAGACTTTAGCTCTAGATAATACTGAGACAGCAGCTATGAGTCCCAGCAAGATCAACCTATTTTCCATCACCAGGAATCTGAGGTTATCCTCAAGCAGCAGTTACCAGTTTGGGTGCTGTCTGTCACAAAAAACTATCATGGGAAACAGTGCCTGATGTGCTTGGGAGATTCCTGGTCTCATCTGTTCAGTTATTTCTCGTCCTTTATATTGTGGCACCTCCCTAATGAACTTTGGTCGGTCCCTTTATTGATACTCTGTCCCAGATTAGGGCAGTATTACTGTACCTCTTCAAAAAGGTTGTATTTAAATTGCTACATTTTTGCAATTCCCATGAACGACAAGCTAGATATCGGTTTCAATTAGCTTTAAAAATTCAGTACATTGATTTGTCTACTGGCTTTAAAAGCTGACAGGTGGTCTCAGGATTTGGATTTGATTTAAAAAAAATAATAAGTCTCTTACTTTTGCATATCTCTTTCTAACCTTTTTTTAAAAACTCCTCTATGGAAGACTCCGCTGTCTTAGCTTGTTGTGAACACTTCCAGCTAGGGTTAAGAAGTTTATAACAATCCTGTAAGAACTCTGTACAAAACTACAGAGTTTACATAATGTTATATAATACACTGAATGTTACCAGATGTGTTCAAACTGAAAAGTCAACAAATGTGGTGCTTCAATTTCTATTTTGAAATATTGTATTAGAATTAGAATTTAAGTTTAGGTATTGCAATTGGCCCTCACATCTTATACCAGTCCATGGCCTAATTGCTCCCAATAAGTGCTTGGCTAAGAAGTTACCACTGGTCTCTGAAAAATGATTCTGTAAACTACCAGCAGGACTTAGTACATAACTGGGCTAAAGATTGTTGCTTTGTACAATGAAAGAAAAGGTACTTGGGAATCTGGGTCTTCAAATTTAGTTATTTAAAATTAATGTAAGAGGAAATAAAGTTGAACTTAGCAATGTACAAAAGTACAGGATACATTTTCAAAAGAAAAAACTACTTATCTTGAGTTTAATTTTCAGCTTTATTTTTATACTCACACCACTGGCCAAACACGTGAATGCTTAGGGAAAAGCAGGTGCTGAACTGTTAAAGTCTGTACTAAAGAATCTGAGGGCCACCTTTACCTGTACGTAGGAAATCCATTCCATAATCTGGATAGCTATCCATTTTTCATACTTCATTCTTACAAAAAAGAAAAAGAAAACCACAAACAAACAAACAAACCTGCACCTTCTGAGTAAAGGATGTATCAGGTAGTCTATTTCTTCCCATTCACTTCAGAACTGAAAGAACTCTTTAATTTCAAATACAAAAATTTCAATTACAGATTTACAGCAATATTCATTCTAAGCATTTTTTCTTGTTTCATATTAACCATTATGAAATTGCTGTGTTTTCAAAAGTATTAATCAACTTTCAAAATTTATTAAACTGTCCCAGAAAAACTATGTATAGTTAAAGTTTTTATTACTGTCAACAACATATTTTTATTTAAACATTAGAGTTTTTAGAGTTTCAAAAAAAAGTAGTTAAAAGTCAATTTGCAGCTTCTCCAGAAACACTGATTACATTTCACACTACATATTAATTAATATTTTCTCAACACCATAGCAACAGAATATAGTTTGTTGCTTATTATGCCAAACTTGATGGTATCCCATATTATTCCAGTAGTGCAAAAGACGTACAAGAAACACACTTGTCGATAAGACTTTGATACTACCTATTTGGAACTCAGACTGTGCTCTTTCAAGTCCTTGAAAGCAGCACTTTATCTGCCAAACCAACCACTTGTGGCTCAGCCACACCTAGCCTTATGGAGTTTTTTAAACGGGTACATTTATGTTCACCACAATAGTGATCTCTTTCACACAGGAGACAGCTGTTACATGATGTTCAATATCCTTTTAATCCTCTATAGACCTTAGACAGAAGGGTTGACAGAACTGACAGTTTTTATTATAGCTTGCCCTGTACACAATAATCTTCTTTCACCTGGACTATTCTCCCAGAAGTGTTACAGACTTTTTGACTTATATCAAGGATTATTTCAAGTCTTTTTAGGAGAGAAGAAATTATTTTTATGTGGCACGATTCTTATCCTGTGTAAATTATCTTTTCAAAATATGAAACACCTGTTGTCTGTTTATTTTAATGTCAATGAAACTCCTTTGGGTTCACTTCAGGAAAAATACACTTTACAAGTTCAGTCACAGACATTTTTTCTCCCAAAATGCCTTCATCATCTACGCACATCTTACAAATGGCACTCCACAATACACTGTTAACAACAGGAGCACACATCTACCATTTATTTGTACTGAAAACATTTAATACATATAATAATAACATATATAAACAATCTATTATAAAGTATAATGTAACTAAAATGCATTGAATTGAAAATTTAAGAAAACATTCTCAGTTAAAAACTACAAAGCCAGAAGAAACCGATTTCCTCACTACAGCACCACAGAGACTCTAATGATCAAACCAATAGTGCTAATGCTCATCTGTCTTGCAATTTAGGCATGCCAGCAATTCCACCACAATGAATGCAAGAGTGATTTAAACAAAGAACCTTTGTGGAGAAGTAGTCTTGGGAAAGGCAGTAACAGCAGAATAAGCTAACGTTTCCCTTATTTTTAGGATCTGAGCGCCAAAGAATTCTCTGGCTCTCTCTTTACCATCATCCTGCCGTTTGCCCAGAGAACTGCTCTGATGCTGAACTAGAATCCAGCCACTTGCAAGGCAGGCTTCACTGCTCTCTGCACACAATGCATTCCCACCATGTCCAAACCCATGATGCTATTAGCAAGGGGTAGGGGTGTGGGGGGAAGGGAGGAAAGAGGCTAAAAGACCAAGGAGGTTTGTGCAGGCTTTGCCGGTGGCATCACCTGAACATTTGACCCTACATTGAGTGTACTCTGGAAGCAGACAAAAGCACAAATTACGTTATTGAACTCTGCATTCAAAAGTTTCAAAAGTATCAGTTTCCCTTGTTTTTGGACTTGTAGGAAAAAAATAACATTTTTGGCTGCTACTACAGTTTAGAACTCCAGAGAAAACTAAGAGGTCAGTCACATTTCCACTGTGAACCCGATAAAGATGCTTCTGCCTATGCAGGAGATAAGTTATTGACCCCAGTCGACCATCTTTTTCCAAATTTTAAAACTCATAGCCAGAATATCCTTAGTAACGCTCAGTCCTGCCAGATGGTGAACACTCCAGTTCATTATCAGACTGCTTAACTGTGCTTTATTTTAATATATGTAGTCCCCAGTGGGACTCAGTTAGACCGTTCATTTGCTTATAATGACAGCCCTTAAGCGATTTGTTAAACCAACCTAATGCAAGTCTTCCAGAAGTGAGTTCCCAGCACCCAGACTAGTAGGAACAGCTCCAGTGTCCTCACTCTTTTCCTCACCTTAAAATTGATGCAGCTACATATCTGAGAACTATATGTCACTCCTCATGTCTTCTCCCTGAGAGGATCTACTGGTGTGGAAACTGCAAGAATTCAGCAGAGAATTCTAAGATTTAATATTTTCTCTAGAAATTGCATGTATACAATGACTGTCTTCCATCTTCTTTTGCAAACAGAGAGGTTTGTCTAAGACACCTTAATAAGTGACATTGTCACTTGTTAATACACTCAGCCATGAAGACCCAGAAAAAAGGAAATATGCTTGCTATTTTGGTTCTAATTTTCTAAACTGCATATTATTTATACATTTTTTTAGTCATAGGAAAATAATATATCCCTGTTTATAATATATAAGCATCTTAAAAAAAAAAAAGGTGGCATTTTCTTGTATGCTTTGCTGTTTAAGGGAATTATTTGGCTTTGCTTTTCTACCTTAAATTTATTCAAAAAGTAAAGATTCAAAACCAGCATCCCCTCAGCAAATGAAAAGAGCTTTATGACACAGTAACAGAAATCATATAGGCAAACTACAGAGGTCAACACAGAGTAAAGAGAAACTCTCTACAAATTACACTAAGAATCAAAGTAGCATTCTTAGTATCTTGAGTTTAAAGATATAAGTAACATTTCAATAGTAGATAGTTGAAAATTCAGTCTTATTTGTTTAGTAGAAGTAAATACACTAACTCATTAAGACTGAATGATTGGTATGTATGTGCTATATCTAAGACTTCACTATAATCACCTTCACTGTGAAGAATTTTACAACATTCACAGTATGATGTAAATGAATGACATAGCCAAAAGTCACTCTCCAGACTATTGACTTTTACATGAAACAAATACATAATTTAAATACAAAATGCTTTCTTTTTTTTTTTTTTTTTTTTTTTTTTTTTAAACAAAAACTTATGGAGACTGTAGTGGCAATATGCAGGCTCACTTTCTATCCATCTGAGTGGTCACCAAATAAATTTAGAACCTGACCCTCTTGATGGCAAGGCTGGTTCACAGAAGCACTGCACTGCATACTTCTGCCTTATCACAGTTTCATTCATCCAGAGTAGAGAAACTCCTACATGCACGCTACTTAATTGGGGATATAAGATAGCTGTTCAACCTTTAAAGTCTCACCAGCCAGGACTACTGTAAAGTTATGTGGACAGAAGGCTGGACTAGATGACCTAACAGGTTTACACTATCTTTGCAATTTCTCCTAGTATGTTGAATAATGGCCTTTAAAAATGGCAAATTTATGTCTGCTTATCTAGCTGCAGTTGAGGTTTCCCACAGAGATAAGGAAACTTCAAAGAATTTAAGAGTTCACATATCTCTCAAGTTATTTAGGATTACAGGAGTGACACAAGTATTCATTTTCCTTATAAATTAAATCCCTATTTTTAGCACTTTACCAGTCACTCCAGAATTAGGGTAAATAAAAGGACTCTAGTTAAAATAACAGTACGCAAAGGTTCTAAAATATGTGAGCATTATATACAAGGATTTTCAAATACAACCACCTGAACACATTTTTAAAAGGGTTTGATTTCTAAATGCTCTAGCGTGGCCTTTTAGGTGGATGTATATTGGCAAAGAAAACTCCATCTACTAGCTAAACATAGAAAAGGCACTGGCCTGCTAATGTCAAGAAGGCTTAGGTGGTAACTAGACTACAATCGGTTCGTCTGTGTTCGCAAAAATAGGACAAACATTTGTTGCTAAAAGGAAGGCACAAAAAATCTTGCAATTTAGGTTTTACCCTTACAACCTAAGTAGGAAGAATTTTCACATCCTTTTAAGAAGATTATATAAAAGACAAAGTATTTGTCACATTTCCTCCCATACTGAAGCTAATGGCATAAGAATGAATACATTTTCTGGAATGGCTCAGCAGTTAAGCGCTGTCTGGAAAATATTAAAAGAAATGTTTTTTTCAGAGAAACGCAGCTTATGGAAATTTTACGATGAATAAAAAAATCATTAATCTGTTGATTCACCATGGTTTGATAGATCACTTGTTCTTGAATATGTGGCATTGTACTTCTTTGTACATGCTCAAATTGTTAGACCTACACCAAATATAGCAGTCCCAGGACTGTAAATGTAGTGCAACTGAAAAAGCATACTTCTCCCATTTCCCAAAGGCATTGCATTTTCAAAAACCTGCTGGAAGGATTTAAATATTCTCTTTCGGTAGATAGTTTCTCTCGCTACAAATGAGCAGATGTCTGCCTTTTGGCAATTCTTTTTTACGCAGTTATTTGAAAACAATTACAGAAAAATGTTAAAATTGATATATAAAAAAAAGTACTCCACAAAGATCCAAATACTGCATTCCTCAGACAAGTCACACAGAGACATTTCAGAAAGCCTAGGAATCAGTACAAAGTGCTTCTTCTCTTCCACCCTCCATTAGTACCTCTTCTCTCTACACAAAAGCACACACAGTACACATTAGCAATTTCCCAGTTGTTCCTGCATCCCAGACTTAGACACTGTGATTTTAGCGTTGCTCTTTTCCAACCCAGAAGCATTAGGGTTTGATGAATACATCTGATAACTTCCAGCAGCTTCATGCCTCAGGATTTATAAGATACTACGATACAGCCTATGATATCAACACAATCACAAGTATAGCTTTCTTACCAGTGTCCCTCTTCCTTAACAGTGAGGGCTGCTAATTGTTTTCTCTACTCTATATGAATGCCAAAAGAGGAGGATACCTGCAGACTCAGACAGCTCTTATTAAAGCTCTTGGCAGTAAGAATCCTGAAGCTCTCTACCCATGCCCTTTTCATCACTGCACAATCACCACTCTCCCTGTCCTGAGCACTGCTGTTGCTAAAAGCCTTCAATGCTCCCCTGGATCCCAGCTCTCACCACGAATGAAGCCAACAGGAGAACCTCCTTGATGGCTACTACTGTCAGTCTGCTCCATTCCTGCAGCCCTAGCTCCGGGAAGCCAACAGGCAAGCCTAGCTATTGTCCCCCCCACCTCGGCCAGAATCTGATCACAGCAGAATATATTCCAATTTGGGGTTACTGTAGACTAGTAAGAGTTTTGATTGTGAATGATGCTGCTGCTTTATCAGATTCCTTTCTCAGTCAGGACTTGCCTGGTTAGCAATTTTAGAAGCAGTTAGCTCGCCCGCATGAAGGCATCTTGATAATGGCTTCCAAATTTTAAGCAGCAGGAGGAAAGATACTTTGTGTTAGAATCCCACTCCAGCCCCATTTCACGTATATTTCAAGGGCTGTATTTTCTATGAGGGGCTGGATGGTGTTAAACATTGTTCAGTCAAGAAAGGTACCTAAAGATACTAGAAACTACACAGGTTTCATCTTCAGTCTATGAGTTCTGACTAAAGTTATGCAGTTCAACAAAGAATACAAATATAAATTCTAACCAACACTTAACGTGTGTATTAGTTGTGCTGCTGATAGGTGTTCAGTTATGTAACATGAAGCAGTGGAACAGGAGACGACAAACGCAAGTAAAGGGTGTTTAGTCACTTGTAATTCAGTCAATACAATTTGTTTTTCCTCTGCAAGCCTAGAATAGCAGAAAGACAGAGTTATCCACTCTTTAACATAAGGCAATATAACTCTCCCATTTTTCAGCAAAGAGGAAGGAGTGACACTGCTCTGGCAAAATGCTCTACTGATAGCACAGCATGATCTTTGCTAAAACATACTTGAGTATGTTTACTAGCACAGTGCAAGATGATGTACTAGCATAAACAGTTAACACTGAACGACAAATGTCAAAACAGATTAAGTACATTATGTGATACATTATTCTTTTTTTTATTGTGTTTGTTCACTTGCTAATTTGCACAATTAATTCATAAAAGGGTCTCCCTATCATTAGTGCAAATTAGTAATTTTCTAGCACATAATTAAAAATATGCATTAAATTTATACTTTACATTGCATGTTTGTTGCCTTTGTGAAGATAAAAAAAATGTTACGCTGTCAAATGAAATTCTAAGGTGATTATTTTGAACCTGAAAATAGCTCTACACAACTTCCTGACATATTTCTCAACATCAGCATTGTGAGTGTACTATACTATCACCAGCATTTTTCTGCTTAGCATGAAAATATAAGGCTATTTTTTCTGAATAGCTCCTGATAGCACTACCTATTCATATATTTTAAACTGAAGTCATTTCTTCGCTGGATGAATCCTATTACTGCCACACCAGTAACGTTATACCTGTCCTAATCCTTCTCTAACACACACTTTTTCCATGGTATAAGCCTAAGTCACTGTGTAGAGATAAATCTCAACTAGAGGCAGGTTCCATCAAAAAATTTAAACATCACATTTTGGTTTTAGATTCAGCCGAATAATCATTCAACTACAGTTCACAGTACTGCTTTGCAAGAGCAACAGTAATAGTTCACCATCATTTTTGGAGGGATAAGGGTTATTTTTAATGTATCCATCTCATTACTAGCAGAGTTCACAATACAAACATTACAAATAATAATGAATAGTTCAAATAATTTTCATGTTCAAACAGAACAAATAAATCAGACTCATTTTTAGATGTTGTCATTTAACATTCCATTTCTCTCTATTAAGACAAAAAATTAATGCGTTCCAGCATTTTCCATATTCTCACAATATACATAAGGTAAGGTGTGGAACGCAAATCGTCTCAACCAAGAGTTGAAATCAGTTTAGTCAGCATCCATGAATTATATGTGACAAATGCCCTCAAGTATTCCACCTTTTTACATAGTCAGTTCATAATGGCTCATGCTAGCATCTATTAAATATTTTATTAATTTACCATGAATATAAAGTATGACATTACCACCTTATTCTTGGAGAAATAAGAGATTAAATTAGTGACACACTGTATCCCGGGGCAGGGAGAAAGATAAGCGGGGAAAAATGGGGATTAACAAAAAGGGAGAGAAAAAGAAAAACCAACAGTAGCGAGCATTAACTAACACAGACGCTTACCTTGCTAGGCCCAATTTCTCAAGCCAAACCTATCCCAAGAGCCCAAGTGTTTCATAATGCTACAGACGCTAATTCTGGGACCGGCATTTACAGCTCAGAGACCCACAGTTCTGTTGTAAATATACTAATATTAATTTGCTGATTTTGATTTTTCAAAAATGCCACATTTCCACATTTTCCTTTTAAAAGAAAACAGGTATTTGAGTCATATTCCAAAATGCAAATGTTTAATTTTACATTATGTTTTATGAAAGTGCACACTGTAATGTACTAAATCTTCATATTGGTATATCTTCAGTTACTTGACAAAATTATTTCTGCAATATTGTTATAACACAGCTGGTCTGAATTTTTCTGTCCAGTTACAGATCACTATTCCTTTAATAGAGACCAGCAGCATTTCTTTTGTAGGCTCAGAACCTAGCCTTATTACCATAGCTTTAAAATGAGTGACACATCTTTTGTCTCACTAACCAACAGACAAAAGCAGTAAGTGATACCTGAACCAAGTACCATGAACCAATTAGCCATTTCCAAAAATACCATTTTGTAAACCATGACTTCTTGCTAACATAAAACTTGTCTGCATTGTGACTCCAGTGATTAGTGTTCATCCTGAAAATGGTCAGTTTCGGTTTTGAATGCAGAAATGTAGTTCCTTAAATCAAGTCAAAGAGCCTTACACCTTAAGACATCTCGACAGCCCTGAGAATATAACAAACTGACTCTCAGTGTGTTGCTCAACCCACAGCATTGTTCAGATCTGCCAGCCTTTGGGATACGGACCTGGTGAAAGCAAAGTGTCAAACCCTTCACTTTGGATCTGGAAGCAGTATAGCTAGGTCAGTGCCCATAACCATATGTGGAAGAATTAGCTCTGCCCATTTCTTATTCTGCCAGTAAACTTAGGCTCAGCAAAATGCTGACACAACCACTATTTTCTGTTTGGCCACAGAGGCTGTGGAGTGTCCATCCTTGGAGATACTCAAAACCTGGCTGGACACAGCTGAGAGCAAGCTGCTCTAGTCAACGCTGTTCTGAGTAAGAGGATTGGACTAGACAATCTCCCTATGTCCCTTCCAATCTCAGTGAGTCTGTGATTCTACAAGAAATATCTGAACTGTCTACTCGAAGATGATTTCTCCCTGCCTGCCCTCCCTGGGGCTTATTATCACAGACCCAGAGCTATGCTAACCACAGCTTCACTCTGTGCTCACCAGAGTCAACTCTGAACTCAGACAAGTTCATACCTGTACAAAAGACTGTGTTTATCCCCCTACATTTACCTAGTCAGTCATCATCAACACAGCACCTGAGCATCGCTCACTCTCAGTTTGTATTTCTCTCCCCATCAAAGCTATAAGGCAAAGAAATATTATTTCAGTTTTGACAATGAAGGACTATGGCACAGAACGCTTTAGCAGCTTTTAGCAGCCTACAGCACAGAAACCACTTGCATCCAAGCCTCCAAGGCAATACCAGAACCATTGAGTTATCCCTCATTCCTGGGTGCTCCACTGGACCATCAAGTTAGATGCTGTTGTCTTACTTAATTTAACAAAAGCTTTCTGAAAATTTTTATTTAAAAGCTACCATGATCAAGAGCAGAACTCTCAATCTGCTGCTCCAAGCAAACAAAATCATGGTCCCAAGGAAGTCAATGAGAAGTCTGTCTCTAACTTCATTGCACCCTAAGGTGAAATTATAGCAACATTTTTGCTATTTTGACTCATGCTTGTTCTGAAGAGTGAAGGCAACTTAAGAGTTACCTGGAGTTTAGACTGAGTCATGGATCATCAAGAAGATTGTTGAGTGTCAGATGAAGAATTCTTGTCACAGGCATTAATACAACAGTAAAAAAGAAAAGTTTCATTTTTAGACTGCTGTTGAAGTTGGAGGCCTATCGATTAGACATTTTTAAAGGAAAAATAACCTGTAAACAGAGCCAGTAAAGCTAGAAGTCATTGAGATTCAGAGTTCCTTGATGACATTTTTAAAATCTGTTTTGAGAAAAGAATAACACTTTAATAAATAAAGTCAAGTTACATCAATTTTTATTTTTCATATCATACACTTGTGAATGAATATTGACTAGAGCACCAAGGTAATTGTATGGATTTTAACACCTGCATGAGAACAAACTGCACACAGTTATTAAAAAACAAACTATATTTTTGCATGTCAAAAGAAACAGTTGCTTTCTAGTACAAAAACCCATAGTATGCGATTTACCATTTTTCAAATTCTGCTAGACATAGATGTAGTCTCAACAGTAAAGATCAGCATTATGCCAGATAATAAAATATTTTTTCTATTTACGGTGACAGAGGTGTAACTTGTGACACATTTCAAGTCTCTAAATATTGCATTTTTTTTATAGCTCAGACAAGTCTTATGACCACCACTGCTACAATTCTCTGATAATTTTTGAAGATATGCCAAATTGCCGTTAGCATTAAAATAATTTCATATTTAGTATTTTTCATTTTCAGAAAACTAAGTAGTTTTATTTGCATGGTTCTTTAAACAAAGAAAGCAGCAGAAAGTATGTTTGAAATTACTGGACAGGAATGACTAAATATCTTTACATTGTTCATAATATTCAGTTCACTTGACATTGTTCTCCACTGCATCTAACTACAGCAGTAATTATTGCAATAAGCGGTATGCTCTCACACTAATGAGAAATCCTACAGATTAATTTTTAAAGTGTCTTTCCCTTAATGATTCTCCTATCAATTTGATCTCTTGCATCTAAATATCAAAATAGCAATCATACAGGGAGTATCTAGTAGGTTCTGTGTTAGTTTCATAAAGAAAATAAAGTGTACTTTAGCATGTACACATACTGCATCATAACATTAAATAATCATTTTTTTTTTACATCTAAGTTCCGGGCTTTTAAAAAAAAAAAAGAAAAAAATACCTGAAGGTTAATGAATGTTAACAGACTACATTCAAAACACACTGAACAAAACAGTGATTTGTATACTGTGATTACCACATGGAATAACACAATTTAACCCACTCAAATATGTTACCAAACGTATCAGAAACAGTATTAACATGAAGCTCTCTTTTTTTTTTTTTTTTTAGTTAAATAGGAATCCAAACAGAATATTCACACGTATTTCTTTGCGAGTAACACAAAGAAATTATTTTCAGTTGTATGCAAAATTTTGAAGACATGTTCTGCATGGTAGACTCTCACTTCTTGGCTGCATTTAATGTTAGGTAACTTTCTTACCCGTTTCATAACACTTTATTACAACTTACTACACTGCTATCTTCGGTATTCACTACGCACTGTAATAAAAGAAATAAGGATCCCTCATGTTGATAAAATACGGTATGTCTGAAGACAGCAAGCATGTGCACATTTGTTTACAATAGAATGCACAAATCAAATGTTTTATTTGTATTGGGGCTGGCACAAATCACTTGCTAACAAAAGCATTAGTGCTATCCTGAGGCTGCACTCTGCAAATAAACAACTTTGAAAAGAAACTATCCTGAAGGAAACCTCCACTTTCACCTGTCATATAAAGCATCCATTTGTCTGATCCACACTTACCGAATGAAAGTGAAATTGAAGTGTGACTGTGGTATCTAATAATTCTATTGAATAACTCTGAAGGTATTCAATAAAAGGGGAGTTTGTGAGAAGGAAACAAAACCTTTCCATCTAATCAGACTTTTAAATTCTTTCAAAATACTTTATTTCAGTAAATTCAAAATGTAGCATTCTCTAAATTAAACCATCTGTGGTATAAAGAGAGGCTCAGGGACGATAGACCTCAGAGTTTCCCTGTTTTCAGCCAGCATGTTAATAAACAGATCTTCCTGACACAGCCCACACTGCCAAAGAGCAACTAGAAAGCGGTATACTCCAGAGAAGAACCCCTTATGCCTCTAACCATCAGTCCCTTCTGAAAGCTGCCTTTAAGTGCTACAGACAATTTTAGAAAGTACTTCCAGCCTACAAACAGCCGAGCTAGATGAGGGGCAGTTTTTGTAACTTGCCGCACCAAGTGAGCTGCAAAGTATGCGTTTTACTGAAATTCTGCACCAAGAGAGGATAAACTCTCCAAGAATGTCCCTATGAGGAGTAGTGTGAGGCTTCTACAATTGGGAAACTTCAAATTACAGGACATTATATGGAGTATATTACATATTAATATAAGCGACAGCGATACAAAAATACATTGTGAAGTAAAGGCAGATTCTTCTCTGCAAGCATTTGAAATACTACAGTATTCATGAATACCAACAAAACACACACGTTACAATAATACATAATATTCAAAACAGATGATAATGTAAGGAAAAATTAATTTTCAATACTTTCAGCGATATCTTTAAAATATCTGTCTGTGGCTGTTTTCTTTTCTCTTTGTTCCAATAGTAAGAAGTAGGTTAGTCACCATAAGACACATTCTGTGCTGTGTATGCAGGGCTACTTTTACTGAAGCAAATGCATGTGGAAACGAATTGACTACCAGCTCAGGATCATCCTTTATGTTTTTAAATATTTTAATTGCATTGCTCTAGGGCTTAGAAGTGAAACAGTGTTTCAAGAGCTCATTCCAGTTTCAAGTTCTTGGATGATCTAGAAAAGGTCAATCTTTGTCTTGTTTTATTTCTGTAGCATGCAGAGATAATACTGCTTCTCAAAGGGGCTGTGAGCATCACTGGTCGCTTATGTATTACAATACCAGGGCTATAGGCACACCGTGCTTTGCTTTTTGGTGCATCTATGTTACCACTTTACTTTGGATCAGCAGAGGACTTCAGAAGCAAATCTCGCAGGAGAGCGCTCCAGCCCCAGCTGCAGCTCTACAAATGCTCCAGCCTACATCCCAGTCTGAGGCGTCTAACCAGCACACACACAAACGGGCAGACCCTGGCCCCGCAGCACCACCTATTTCACAATACAGACCTGCTCCAGCTGGGCCGTCCTGCTGGCTACGCTGTGTTCCCTCCGCTGCACCTCCGCGCCAGCATCCGACTCCACGCAAAGCACTCGGCATGAAAGTGCTCTCCTGCACTGTAAGGAATTTCCCCTCTTGTGATAGCATCGAAGATGCAGCTAATAATTTTACCAGATAATACCCTATTCAAACATGTATTAGCATTAGGACACATTTTATATCACTTAAAATCTCAAGAGTTTTTTCAGTATTCCTGAAACAAGGCACCTTCTCTGCCGGAATATTTGTATCTCAGAAAGTGTCGGTCTCCAGACACAGGCTGACAATTTCCTGGACTGAAACTCATTTAGCTACGTTCAGTATTACTGTTTCCAGGCTTTACAAGTTTCTTTATATTTTCTTGACCAATACCACTGTCAACTGCCATAAACTTGATTTTTTTTCTTTTCTTGTTTGATAATTCACGTGGATTTTAAACGTGATATCACTAAATAGCTTCACTACTTCAACATCTTTCTTTTTCCTTATTTCTTTATTTTTATGGCAATTGACAGATGCCCTCCTACATTTTAACTGAAAAATCCGTTTTTGAAAACAGAATTACATGAAAGATAGTTTCACTTTCAAATGCTACACAAGATTTTTTCAATAGTGTAATTTCTAGATATTAAATAGGTTTTTTTCTTAAAAGAAAAACATTGAATTTACAAAATTATGCCAAAAAGGAAATACTTATGGCTTATATTAATCTCTAAAAAATGTAACTCAGCCTTGTTAGTGTAACTTGGGAGAAGAAAGGTACATGAATGTAAACATTTGCCACTGAACACTAAACTTGGTTTTGGAGACTGAGTATCTATAAGACATCTATAGATGTCTTTTCATCTATAAAAGAGCAGGTCATTGATTAAGACTGAGGCTATTCATTTATGAGTCCAGAGAGTCCAGGAGAAATGCAAGAGGCTAAGTTTTCTGAACTTTTTGAAATTTTCCTAGCGTCAGCTGCTACAACACTACCACAAAATCCTAGGTTTACATCCTGGTTGCCAAAAAAACCCCAAAAAACAAAAAACCAAAACAAAACAAAAAACCAAACAAAAAAAAAAACAAACCAAAAAAAACCCCCACCAACCCCAAAATAAGCTATTTTGGTCTATAATACATAACATAACTTAAGCCTGTTTCCAAATATCTTAAGTTTACCTTTTCTTTACATTTTCTTTCACCTTCTAATGTAAACAAACAATTAGAACGAACACAGCAGAAAGTTCTTGCCAGCTTTCCCCTGCTCCAGGAAAAGCCTGGGAACACAGGATGCTTACAGGATGCCCTGAAGGTCACCAGATCCAAGCCATGGCAGACCCAGGAATAATATGAGCAGCCTTTCACTTGAACTAAGGTCCCTTACCTTGACTGCCCAGCACAATGGCAGTGCTGTACTACCACATTAGGAAGAGCAGCATCACCCTAAATCACTGGTGCTTTTACATCTCTCTTTAAAACAGATACATGCACATCTTAAGTGCTGTCCAAAACCAGGCAAATACCTATTTGGAACGCTTAGTAAGTGGCACGCAGTCACATCCTGCATGAGTTTCTCTTTCTAACAAGCTTGCAGGAGACCAATACAGTTATTCTCCCTTCCACAAATGAGTTGTTAATATGCAGATTTCACCACTATGCGTTTATCAAGACTATCAAGAACAAAAAAACAAGGAAAGCTGAAAAACAGAATATCCCCAGGTATAAGTCACAGTTTGAAGTATGAAATGAAAGCTGCTGCCAGTTAACAGAAGACACTGACAGAGTGGGACTCCGCAACCCTCAGTACTATAGGCTC
The DNA here is from genome assembly GCF_018139145.2 of Gymnogyps californianus. Taxonomy (NCBI): domain Eukaryota; kingdom Metazoa; phylum Chordata; class Aves; order Accipitriformes; family Cathartidae; genus Gymnogyps; species Gymnogyps californianus. Next base: position 15,810,814 of record NC_059478.1, on the reverse strand, counting down.
CTACAGAGACCAAAAATACATGACCCAAAGAAGTGACATCAGAAGAGAAGAGTTCCTCCCAACAGTGGTTTTCTCAAAACCTATAACTAGGCTTGCCTGCAAATACATCTACCATGAGATGCTGCCAGGAAGAATTTGGAAGCTGGACAGCTGTTTACCTGCAACTATACATACCTTTCATACCCTTACTACCTCTTAGAAGGAGGAGGGATTGCCAGCATGCAATTCTCACCCAGCCAGTTCTCACAAACCTTATCTGCACTTCCCTAATTAGACCCTGCTGCTTAGCATTTCTAGGTCAGTTACACAGAAGCTGCAGCGTTCTTCAGTCACTTTCCCAGAACAAAATTGTGGTGCTTCAGCCTCTGCTACACAAAGTAGCATATGAAGCTTTGTCCCAGTGTGTGGAAAACACACAACACTTACAACGCTGCGTACACAGACACAGAGGTGTCTTCCAGAGCTTCTAAAACAGGCGTGGTGTCTGCTGCTCACAGAGGAGCAGAGCAGACCATGCACCTTCTGCAACATCCATCCGGCAGGCAAGTCACAACCTACAGATTTGTTTACACTATGTGGTATTAAATGGTATTTATCTGGATTGTAAAGTGAATGTTGTAGTCCCCAAATTTCTATCTAATTCTAGTGTATAATAGTTTAATCCTAATCTTTTTATTTTTCAAAGTATGACTAAATTCAATAATCTGAGTATATAACAAATTTAATTAATTCAAGGAATGACTTAGAGAATTAAAGAATGTTTTTCAATGAGTATTTCTAAGAAATGTAGAAATACTTCACAGAAAGTTGTCTGGGTTCCTACCAGTAAAACAAACAGATGATTTCCTTTAAAAACTCAGAGGGAGGAGGAGGAAGGAAGAAGCTATCTGTAACATGAAATGTCATTTGCACAGTCACAAGTAGTTTGGGTTAATTACTGTTAAGGTGTTAGACTATCCAAGTTTTAATCAACAGAGCCCTACTCTGGTGCAGATGTTGACATCTGTAAAAGTCAGTGCCATTTTACCTCCTCCAGGCATTGTAGCACCTGGAGAAGCCACAGGGAAGGCAACATGGATTCTTCTTGAAATTACTGCAGCAGCTGTCAACTCAGGAGGAGGTATATACCGACTTGCACCATACAGCAGAATTGTACAAACCTGCACTCTCTCTTCTTAAATACAGTCTATAAGCAACACTGGCATATAAGCAATCTGTAACGAGAACACAACTTACCATATGACAAAAAATATCAGCATTCGTTGGACAGACGTACTTAAAGCTTTTAATTTTGTCACACATGTATAGACCTTGATTTGGCAATTTTTTAATTAATATGGCAGATATACCATTAACAAAGTCATATACAGTTCATGGTGACATGATAACTTCTGTCTAATGGTGTAGTATCTTTGATTCAAATATCTGGATTTTAACAGGGATGTTGTTTAAAACCACAACCAAAAAGTGGAAAAAATATTTATTACATGAACTCATGTTTATCACCTCATTCTCTTTTTTGTGGGTCTACAAACTCTAAGCAAAAAATTATACACTACTGAGAAAACATTAGTACAAGAACCCAATAAACATATATTGGATACTAGAGAAAACTGTTTGCCCTTCAGTCCAATCTTGGAACAAAGGACCAACGGTTTATTCCCGTTTGAAAGTACATGCCAGTCATGAGATGAGTGTCACAAACTTACACAAAGGGAGTTATAGAGCTGTAAATACAACAGTATTAGTACAGACAAAGCACTGCAGCCCTTCCAGTGTGAAGGCCATACCATGCCATACCACAATCACAAAAAACCCCAAGCAAAAGCTTAAAATAATAGACACATATTCATTGGGAATTTTGTACAATGGTATAATAATAGTGATCACTTTTCCAGGTTAAATTCCAATCCAATTTGTCTGCATGGAAATAAAAGCTAATACTGACAAACTATACTGCAGTGGCAGAAAGGAAAAAATGTAAAGCAGTATCATCACTCTTGGGCTTTCGTTTGCTTTTTAGGCAGTCACTCAAATCCTTTCCAAAGCCCTAGCACCCAAGTACAGGTTCATGAGACAGACAACTTCATCAGCTTTGTGCCCAGGAATATCTGGAATAACAAAAATGGAAAAGTACTTGTGTTTCCCTTAACTCCGTAATATCAGAATGCTACGAAATAAAAACAAGCAGAGTGCAAGGCTGGTAACTTCAATATGTATCCCAGATCCACTTCAATAACAGCATAGCCTATCATGTCTCATAATATTTAATAGAGTAATCTTGCTGCATATCAGTGCAGCAAGAACAGAATCTTCCTTGTTCTTACAATAAACTGCTGTTAGCCTCTTCCTAACTCTACAGAAAATACTCTCTGAGCATTTCCATTGTGTTACAATAACAAACTTGAACTTGAAAGCCGAAAGGTGTAATACTAATGCCATGTACTGACATAACTCAGAACTTTAACTTTTTTTTATACTCTTATAAGTCAATCTACTTGTACAGGAAAAAGAAAAAAGATTTCAGACTACTGTTTCACAGAAATCTGACCCCGGAGGCATTAGAGTTTTGAAAATATTTTCTAGTGGGTGAGAGCAATTTCTCAGATGTAGAGCACACTTATGAAACTTATTCTGCAGAGAAGATCAACTTCTATTCTTGATCTCAGTCTATGAGCACAATAGATAAAGCAGACAATTGTCAATCTATAGTCAATTGCCCATTGATCTCAATGCGGTACCATGCAAAACTCAAGGGAGATAATAGATACTACATAATAATGATTTTACAGATTATCATCATTATTTGTTCAGTGCCACATTATCATACTTCAGCTCACTTGGGGGGGAAATACATACCTCTCCCTTTTTGAACACTGCTTTACAGTACTGTGTTTCCCTTTCACTCATTTCTCTGCATTGCCTTAGCATTACTGAATCTCTCTGCTACAGCTCTCACTCTTCATTCCAGACTCCACTTTTAGCCTCTGCCCAGTAGATCCACCGAGATGATCGCTTATTAAACAAATACATACACCACACGTACTATAAACTAATAATACATACACCTAATAGCAATAGGCCTTAAAGAGACTCATTCCAGTGATGTCAGAGTGGGAAGCAGTATACACATCTCCCAGTCATTCGTTAGGCTGCTTTCAATGCAAATCTCCACAGCATCTAAAACAGAGATGACATTGGAATGGCTCCTATCATAAAATATCTCTCTCTCTCTCTCTCTCTTGTGGTCCACGGCCAAGTACTGTATCCAGAGGCATTATTTTGAAGACTTAATGCTAACACTGAAATTATGATGTAAAAGAAGGTCTTAGAAGATGTGTGCATTCAAAACTCAGAGAACACAAAACTACATCTCATTTTTACTTTGAAGGAGATAAAATAAGTTACCCAGCCAGAGTTATTGATCCAGTCTCATTTGAAGATTTTGAATCAAATTCATAAATGAAGAAGAGTGAGAGTTCAAATGTGTCCAAGCCGGGGAGATTTCTGGGGGTTCCTGAAGGACGTGCAATTACTAATGCAGCTCTTAGACTTTGCTTCTCCTCTCCCATTTGCTTACACTTGCGAAAAACAGAGGCTTTGGTGTATAAAACTGAGAAGAGATGTGAATGGCTACGTAAAAAATACATGTGGATAGAATCTGAGGGGAACTGAAGTCCCAACTGAATCCAGCTATCCAAGATGATGTCCCTTCGTCCTGTTTCTAATTCACCTCAACACTAACACGACTAGAATGATAATACTTATCTTGAGAATTGCAATATACCTAATTGCATTGCCACCAGAATCAGAATCACCTTTCCTCAAATCAATGCAAGCGATTTGAATTACAGGCTCAGGCTTATGTGCCATCTTGAAGATACAGTAATGAGATTTGCTCTTCTCACGGTTCCAAAACTTAACAGGGATTTTAGAATATCCTACCTTCTAAATCTTACATTTACCAGTATAACCGCTCATTCATAGAATTAGCTTGTATTTTGATTGTCAGGTCTTTTCTGCCATTGAGGCACACACTACTCCCTTTCCATGAATTCAAAATGCAAGAATTAAAGTAATCTTTCTGACTATTGTTTCATCTGCAAAGGCAAGATTTGGGCTTTGCAACCCCGAAGTTAACTAAAGCTAACTTCCAGCTGCTCTTCTGTGCAGTGAAGTGGTTTGACCCAAGTTAGATGCTCAGGCTCCAAACACACACTAAATGAACAGACAGAGTACGTAGGGGTATACATGAGAGATTCTCAAACACCAGCCAAGCTGCTAGCCGCAAATAGTTTAGTTGCTTAAATACCTGACATGGCCAGAGACAAACCAGGGCCATGCCCCTCCTTCTCCAAAGGTTATCACTATGAACCTGCTCATGAAGGAATAAATTTAAGCTTTGCTTTTCCATCTGAAAAAGAAAAAAACCAGTTCCATAGCAACCACCGTTAGACAACCTATGTTTGAGCCCTGAGCTGCAGAAGTACTAAACTCAAGCGTTTACTCAAAAATCAGGAAGAACAGGGATTTGAACTCACATATTTAGTATGCCAAACATACTTGCTAAATTTCTAAGCTTTCAGCATCAGATAGTTACTAGCTCCTTCTGTATATCTGGCTTGGTTAACCTGGAGGGACTGAATTGATGCGGAATAGGAAGACCCCCTGTTTGGAAACCTACTGTAGAGTTCAGCGTTGAGAAGCTCTTTAATTGTAGAGCAGCATAAGTACTCTGGCAGCCTTTAGGTGCTCTCAGGCTTTAGGAACTTACAAAGGCAACTCTTACGTGACTTTAATAATCACCCCCAGTGTCTCAGAACTACCAGGTATTTCGTCTGACCTGGTAATCTAAAAGATATTCTTACATGTTAATAGCCTTCTCAGTATAAAAATTGATTAAATAATCAGTCCGTTTCTTTGAAAAATATTATATATTTTTCAATAAATTTGAAAAAACATATATTCTGTTGAACAGATGTACAGTATTTCAAAATCACATTTCCAGAGAAAAAAGGGTCCAAATGGATACTTCCAAGGACGCAAACTAGATGCTGCATTCAATAGATATATCTATTTCTACTTAGCATGATATGAAGCACTTTTAGACACTGTTTTGGTGCTATATATGGTACATTACTCATTCTGAGAAATAGTTAGCATAGTATTTTACAAATAGAAGAAAATAGCTACTTGCACATACATTTGTGATTCAAAGCCTTCATTTAAGCAATGACACCCATCCATCACAAGTATGCCATGGTGCATGCTTTTTTATAACAGTTCGTTACATACAATGAGAGAATCTAAATATCCAACATGTTTATAGCACATCAGGCAGTCTTTCTAGCACATCAACCTGATGCTGATGTTGGATGAGCTCCTGATAGCACATCAACCATTCCATCATTCATTAATGTATCTCTGCAGCTTTCAGAAAGAGGCAGATGATCTTTCCTTGGAGGCCAGTGCAGCTTGACTGTACTGATGGGTGCCCAATTTGACCTCTAAGTCTTAGGTTAGCATGCCTCAGCAAAAAAGGAATAAGAACTGATTAAGTATCTTGTTTCCTTGACAGCAGTATAGAAGGCATTTTAGGAATAATATAAACATACAATAGTTGGGGGTTTTTAACTCATAATAGCAAAGACGGTACAAAATACTGTTTCATAGACTTGCATTTTTTAATAAGTTGCTACTATTGGTAGCAATTTGTTTTTCCTCTCAGCTGTTCACCTACAGACAGGCACACTTGACAGCTAAAGGCAGACCATTTCCATGATGCTATGAAATTTGACATAACCCCACTACCACCACTACTACTACAACCTCTCAAAAAACCAGTACGTCCATGTTGTAAAACTAGTAATAAAATGCAAGAAAGCCATGCAGGTTTTACATACATCCACGTAAGCGTCATTTAGTTTTGAGGCACAGATAAAACATGCTTAGTCTGATCTGAATTACTGCAGTGTTCTTGTTAAAAACCACCATCTGTCAGAGATTATCCTATTTTACACAGAGGGAACATGCATTAATTATTAATCCTACTCCTCACAGAAATGTACTCACACAAGATCAGGACTACCCATGGTGTGACAGGAGTATTAGCATTCTTAGTAGGTAGTCTCTGGATGAAACTCGGGATGGGTCCCTTGAGTACTCCTAGCAAATGAGCTGCTTCAGGGCAGGTCGCTGGCCACATGGCAGGGCATCAGCACACAAGAAGCAACAGCTGAATTCCCAGGACCTGAGTCTGTTTCCATGAGCCAACATAAATACTACATACAGTACAGACATTACATTTGCAGACACAAGCACTGTGGCCCTATGCTGTGCATACACTGAAGCACGTGTTCTAGTTTAAGCATATGATTTTGGCTTCATTTAAAATTAAATGCAAGAGTAAGAGCTTTCTCAGTGTTGGCCAAAGTGCTTGGCACTTTGCTGAGTCTTCCACGTGTGCCGAGGGAGGGAATTCATAGCTGTAAAATGGCACACTGATGTGGCAGATCTAATTCATCCACAATGAGAACCTGATGATAGGCAAAATAAGAAGACAAAGAAAGCTCTTCATAGATCTTAGTAAAGGACAATGGAAAGGGATCATTCTTCCCCAAGGAATTCCCTAATCGCGTATCATTTTCTAGGGAAGCTGGTAGAGATCACATTTCTGCTCTAAGACAGTTTCACCTATTTGGTATTGCTTGAGTGTACAATGCCATATATTGCCTTCAGTTAAAACCTCATTACCACTGAGCTTGCTTCCTTGGTCAGTGGCAAACTGACCAGCATTTTACAAACAAACTTCTTGCAGGTTTTAGTATTTCAATGAGGAAAAACTTAGAGAAAGTCTACTGAGCAAAGTAATTTAAAAACAAAAGAAGAAATTTATGCCATACAGAAGTAGCTGATATGAGACAGCAACTCATAGTCCTAGGCTGTATTTGGTGCAATGGATGCCAGAACCTCTATCTTACTATGAAGAACAAAACTAAAAGTATATTCTTGATTCCCCAAACAAGAAATAAGACATGTCAGAACGTGGAGGACTCTTCTGGATAAACAGAAAATATACTAATGTCCATAAATCTCAAAACTTTGATGTAGTTTCTACTTTTAAGGTCATCTCTTACGTTACAATGTCTGTACCTTTCTGGGCAAGGAAGAGGTTAAAAATCTTTCTTTCTAAAATCAGAAAATGCTCCACTGAAAAGCTGCCTAAGCTGCCAAGCATGGAGGGAGAGTACTCCAGTTGGAACTCATTACAGAGACAACATAGGAGAGCTGATCCAGCTTTTTATTTACTGTAGAGGCAGAAATGACATGAACATCTTTCTGTGTAGACCTAGAAAAATATGTTGGCCCTGAAGCCAAGGATCAGAACATTACCAACCCTGCCAAAAGGAAATAGGTTATTTGTTTTTTAAATTTAGCCAGATTTGGCACTGATTTATGTATTTTTCCCTGGAGAAGAGGAACTATTTATATTCTTCAGAGCATGGATCACAACTGTTAATTTTCAGTGGCCCTGCATAAAGAAATAGTAGGTTTATTATTTTGAAACAAGAGGACCGCAGTTTTCAGTCTGGTAAGGAAAGACAACTTTGTGTAAAGCCATTTTAAGTCTCTTCCGGTACGTGGAACTTCCAAGAGAAGGGTTTTTTCCAAGTAAGCACTTGTCCATGTCTCTCAGGGTCAGCGACTGTTTCAAACAGGAAGGGGCACACAAGTCCCACATTAAAAGTTCACGTTCCATCAAGTGAAACATAACTAAGGACTTCTCCCATTCTCAGATGGTTCATTTGTTCCCTGGATAAAGTCACAGCACAAAGCACCAAGTGGTGTCAATTATGAGAACATAAAAATAACAGGTGTCTTGTCCTTTGATGTCCTGTCCATCAACACTCCTAAAAAAGGATTTTACTCACCCTTACACCATCATTCAAGTACCACGCACACTCATCTGTACTTACAGCACATAATATAGCTCAGGTTATATTTCCAGATCAGATTAGGTTGCCTCTATCTGACAGGAGTCATGAGAACCTGTCAAAGGACCTTCCCAGGGCTCTGCTTACAGACCTCAGTTCAGAGGTTTAAATTGACTATGCGGCAGGAGAGTAGCTCAGCTATTATGTAGGTTTTGACCCTTTGTAAACCACCAGGTCCTAATCCGCTTCCCTGGCAGTCAGAGCTGGACCTCAACTTTCAGGCTGCTTCTGCTGAGCACTTTGACCACTCATCAGCCAGACAGAGACTGAAGGAGAAAATGTAAGATCAGTCTGGAAAGCTGCCACCTTTCCAACAGCTACTCCGTAAGCAAAGGAAGAAAGATTACATTACAGGACTTGGCTCAGTCCCTCTTAACTAGTGAAGTCATAGTAGGCCACGTGAGGAACAACAAAAAAAGTATACTGGAGACAAAAAGAAAAAAAAAAAAGGGCAGAGGAAACAAAAGGGGACAAAACTAGCTGGTTAACACCAAAAAAAGCCCACTCCTCCCTCCTGTCTCCCCATCAGGATATCTGAAACTAGTCATCGGGTGTGAGGGGGAAGAAATCCATCAAACTAACGAGCTGAGATCATTCCATTACTTGAAAATGTAGGAAGAGATCTCTAACCTTCCTTGCTATTTTAAAACAACAGTTGTTTCGCAGCACAGAATTATCATTATTTGTCCAGTAAACCTAAGAAACCATAAATAAATGACACCAAAAGCAATACAATAATTAATGCTACCCATTTCACAAGCAAATTATTCTTAATTATCACTCTATCGTTTGCCAGGCTTTTTTATGCAAGCAGTTTTGGAGATACTTTGTATTTACGTATTAATGAAAGAGTCCATCATATAGTTCAAGTTTAGATTCCTTAAAAAAACAACCCAACAACTTTATTGTGTCTACTTATATTAAAAAAACCTGTCACTACTTAACACTTATCCTGAGCATAACTGCTTGTTCGGGTCATCAGGTATACGAAAGGCAACATTTGATTTTTACGATCAACGTGAGCTTCTTGCTCATTACTGGCAACAGTAGAAGTTCCCCACAGTCCCACAGCTACCCACCCTCACCTCCCCACTCCTTCCAAAACCAGGACAATGAGCACCTCTGGCGGCTCTAAACCTTTATGACTTGCTTCCACAAGGCTGACTCCTAACAACAGCATACAAGGACTGCAGCAGATTTTCCAGAAACTCTTAATAAGACCAAGTTGTTTCTTTCAAATGAAACTTTTATGGGTTAAATATTACTGCACCTGACCAATAATGCAGCATTAAATATTGACTTAGCTCTTCAATATCTAGAACTGATAAAAGCGGACAGCAACAGGAAGAAAAATTTTAAACAATCATATTTTTTAGAGTATTCCCACAAAGTCTTGCTAACATCCATATTAATTAGCAACCTCCTCATACTGCAATAAATATATTTGTCAGCAAACCTCTAAAAAGAGCAACAACCATATGATAAACAGGAGTCATTCCACGAAGCCAGTCCATTAATTACCGCATGCTTTTCCACCATTATTTATCACATGGATAATAAATGAGCCAGAACAGAAGGTTTATTTATCTTGTGATTACTTCCCTCTAGATCGTCAGCTGCAGAGGTTTTATGGTACTGGTATATTCCATCAGCGCAAAACCTGAGCAGGTTGTGTTGACCCCCCCAAAAAAATTCAAGACAAGAAAGAATCACAACATTGCTTTTCTAGAGACGAACTTACAACTATCAAACTACTGAAAAATACCCCAACTATTGCTTTAAATGCTTCTCCTTCAAGTACAGCAATTCAGAAAGACAGATCAGTGGGAGCTTCATGGAAGTGACTTTTTCTTATCAGTTTATGTATTTCCCATTAAAAGCAGAGTACTTTGATGCAGGACAGCACACTGCTTTGTAATTTTGTGATTACATAGCCGTTTTTCATTAGTTTTAAAGAAATGGCATCAGAAAATTGTTATTTTGAAAAACATAGATAGTATATATTGGAACACTGACACCCAGTATGGCTCTTTTCTTTACATTCCATCATCATTTGGATGTTATTCCTACTCTTTCAATAGCTTTGCTGCAATTCTCTTTGTAACCTGAAAAAAACCCAATATTCATGTAGCTCATTCATGCAAGAAAAAAAGGTACAATTGTTGTATTTTCACACAAATTTGCAGCATCTCTCTGCAGCTCAAATCTTGGTGATATCTAAAACAGATACGTGTTTTAGAAATGCTCACGGACACAGACAGCTCCTTCAGAATGTTGTTCATATTTGTTCCTTCACAAGTCAGTTCTCACAGAAACAGGCTCATCAAGCTGTTCTGTATTTCTGTCGATGCAATATAACAAGAACTGGGGAAACAGATTCCGTTTGCAAGCTATCTTGCAATTTAAAAAAATACTTCAAATTTAATTAAAGAACATTTTTTGCAAAAGAATATCTGAAAAGTCATTATAACTAAAATAAGAAAATATTTTATCTAATTTTATTTTTTATATGCTATAAAAAATAAATTAAGAATTTAAATTAAAAAAAAAAATCAGAGGGTATCATTCCATTAGGATTATTTGTCAATGAAGTTTCACTACATTCTAAAACAGAAAGAAAACTTTCCCATCACCAGAATTTTTTCCTTCAGGGAAATTTATCTTGCACTCACAATTTTGATAACAGTGAGTTATCACACGCATACAGATTTTCACTTGGTTATGGACTTATTTAATCAAGTTCCATTTGCTCATTCTTTTCATGGAATAGTAGCTATGATTTTTTCTAAATGGCATGTCTCAAAAGTTTTTTCTTCTTTAGTATTTAAAGCTCTTGAATTCTCAGCAATTTTGAAAATCTGGTCATCAGCCACTTATTTAGAATGGGAATTTTAAAAGGAGCATAATGTGAGCTATCCATACACAACTCCAAGTTGCACACCTAAGCTCTCTGTAGGAACTTTTGAAAATCCCAGCCTAAGGATGCGGGGGGGGGGGGGGGGGGGGGGACGACGACAACCAAACCATGGAGCTTACCTTTCTAAAAATCTGTAACCTAATCTGCAGCCCCCAAAGCATACTTATTTCAGGTCCTAACAAAGTGATACAAGGAGCACCTGTGTCATCTTCACCACATTATGTGACCTTCTCACCTTCTGCCATCATTAAGCCCCAGCAGCTGCTTTGTTTTTACCAGACTTACTCCAGAATTTTTTTCCTACCTATCAACATAAGAATATATTATGTAATCAAACATCTCTTTACCTGTCCCTTCCACCAAACAGCCTCCATAAAATGGCAGCAAAGAAAACTGAAAATGTCCCTTAATAAAAGTAACTAACCCAAAGCTCCCTTTTTGAAGGAAGATTCCCACTTTGATGCTGGAAGTAATAGGAAAATAACAGTTTGATTATTTTTTTGTTAAATTAGCACACATTTGCAGATCTGATTCCAGGTGATAATGGACAGACTGCAAGGGATTTTGGTTTTTAGTCTCTTAAGTGTTGCTTTTCTCTTTTTCTCTTTTTTTTGCGAAGATATAACCATATTTAGATTTCAATTCAAAGCACAGCTCTAGTTTATAGTACATAAAGATGTCTCTGAAGCACAAAGTACTGAATCAGAGAAAGGAAAGCACATCCCATCCTACAGTGGTGACATGAGTTATTTGCATAGTTGCCACAAAAGTAATAATTACACTGTAACTCAATGGGAACAATGGTAATTTCACAGTAGCTCATGTTGTTGTTATCACCCTATATCCTGATAACTGTGAAATTAATTTGTGGCACCACTGTATGTGTCAGCTTTAAGCTGTTCCCTAGGTAACATTACGCTACCATAGAGAAGGAATGCTTGGCAGTAAAATGGGTAGTAGCAGATTGATTATACAAAAAGAATCTTCCCTCTACATACAAATAACTTGGCAATCAGAGAAGATGATGAGAAAAAAATCCTTCCTAGGGTTTTTTTTTTCTTGGTAAAGAAAAAAAAAATTAATAGAGTTAATTGTATTAACTGACCATTATCCATACACTGGAAGAATGCAAAGGTAAAAAAAAAAAAATGAGCAAACTACCAGATTATATTTAGTGCCACTGACCCATTGTTCTAACTGCAGCCACGATGCAGCATAAAAACGCTGAAAATTTCTTTTTCCTTCTTCTAGTCATTTCCCACGTTAACCATTAAATGGCAATCTTAAATATAAAAGCAAATACACAGCATTAAGACATATTTAGGAGGGCAACAATAGTGTAGGTTACACTTTCACAAATAATTCTCACTTCATTTGAGGCACAGTCCTTTCACCTCCTGAACACTCAACATGATTTTGCAATACTACTACTGCCAAAAAGGAGTTCTACACTAAATATAAAAGACGACACTCTGCCATACAATGCATGGAAATGCTTACAAATTTACTGGTGAAAATTCAGTGCCACAATAATTGAAGGTCTGGAAAACATTAAATCATGGAATTTAAGGAGGGAACTTATTACTGATTGGTAACAATAAACAAAACACTGAGTTTAAACTTTCCAATCATTCTGCTTGGTACAGCAGCAGGTATGAGGCTTTGAATTAAAGATGCTATTTATTTTTATAGAATTTGGATATTTCTTTCACTTTTAATCCAGGCCTGTTTACATAGCATTAGAAACACATACTGTAATGCCTTGTTCTCTCGCTGTGTGTTTGTCTGTAAGGAAACAGGTGAAAAAAATCACAGCATGTTACATATACAGACTCAGTGGTTCAGCTGGAGTTTTGTTACTGAAAAAGCAGCAGCATCTCAGTGTCAGCGCCAGTCATCAAAGCAAACCAAGGTGCTGAGCAGATACTCTGATCCAGGATATCCAGGGACAAGTATGTTTTGTAGCTCTGTAGTTTTGATCTTTATCTCTGACTGATCCTCCTTTTGTGATTGCTGTCCCCAAAACCTCTGACAGGTGATGTTCAAATGTGTGTGGGTTTTTTTTTTTCCAATCCAAAATAGAGCTTTCAGAGCTCTGACAGCAGCTGTAGGGGCCTAAAGCCAGCTTGGACAGTCCCAAATGTGTATTCTTCATTAAACATTGGCACATACTATGCCAAATTATGTCACTGCTGAGAGGAAAATTTTGACCGCCCTATACTCAATTATTCATCAGAAAGGCACTCTGATCATTGGCACTATCGACCCAGGAATTCAACCTATATCCTTTGCCAAATCAGCACTTACCCTCGTCCACTCAACACTCACTCTTCTTCCACTCCCCACTGCATGAGCCAATTCTGATGCGCAAGGACCCTTAAATGCAAACAACATACACAACACAGATTTGTAGCCAGCAAGCTCAGTATATTAACTGCATGGAGAATTTGCGGGTGCTCTTGGTGCTGGCAGGAATTACTAAGGGATATCAGTACTGACTGATCCCCTTTTTCAGTCCCATTAATAATTGTCTGCAGTTATCTTTGCTTTGCTAGACCAGTTCAGAGCCTTGATGCTCAGCTAAGTCGGTGGTCATTTTTTTTCCTCACCCCTGACTCTTCTTCTGCCTGAAGGAGCATGGGCCAAGCCTGATGGCTGGCTTTTTAACCCCTGTGCATCTCCTCTGTTCTTTATTTTCTTTTATACACTCTTCAGGTGTCAGTGCTGAAACAACTCAAATCAGCTGGAATAAACACGCCTCCTGGAACGACAAATGCTGCCAGTGACAAACTACCTTCCATTTGCTGGATCAATGCTGCCAAAGGCATTCAGAAATGCTTCAAGAAAGGTGTATGTATGCAACTAAAGATCTTTGGAAAGCTTTAGATGCTAGTAGCAATTACTGCTTTCACTGTAAGCCCAAACTTACTACCACAGAGAAAAAGTCTGTGGCCAAGAGGTGTCAGATACTCTTTTTAGAAGGCTAATTGAAAAATGAGTAGTGGGGATTAAAAAATGCCTGAGATGGGGAATTTTACCTTTATAATGATTAAATCAAACCAGGTACAGTACAGCTGGTATTTTTACCTACGATAGCATTCAATAACCTGCTTGAAACTAACTGATGTACTCTGAGCTATCTGTGGTTTCCAAAAAGAAATCCCAACATTGTTTTTAGCATGCACTGGTAACCTCTGTACTGAGACTGCTGATGAGGCTGAAGATTAACTCCTTAACTGTGAACTATTTGCTAATAGTTTGCTATATAATTTGCTATACTCCATAAGTGGTGGCTGTTCCTCATCACATTTGAAACATGCTGAGATATACTGTGGAGCAGTTTATAAAGTCACTCCCATGCTATTTTAAATGTATATATTTTGCTGAGGACTGTTCAAAATTGTAAAGAATATTAATGAATCTTTAAGACAGTTGTGGTGGGTTGACTGCCACAGTACAACAGTGATGTCTACTGACTTGGGGGATGGCTTTAAAGCAACGTGAAAATTAGTCAAAAATGAGATCAACCACAAAAATTCTAAGCGATTCCTATCCAACGCCCCAGGTCTCAACACCAAAGTCACTACCAAAAAAGATGCCTTGCCATCTCTGGTTTCTCCCAGCTGCCAAATTGCTGATACATTACTAGCTCTCTGAGCTTCAAAAAGAAATGAGACAGTCTGTTGATATTATACATATATTTTAATTTTAGATCTTATTTTTAATATATTTTTCCTCAAAAAATAGGACTTTTTTTGAGGAAAAATTTACATCATTTGACCAAATTAATGGAGTAGTTCTTTCCAATTTGATAAGATTCAGCAGGGTCTTGGAAAAAGATTGTACATGATCTCTAACCATACAGAAATTATATTGGATTACTGAAACTACAATGCCATAAATGTAGCATCTACAGAGAAGCTTGTTCAAAATATCTCTAGAATACCATAATGTCTCAAAATTAAGATATAAAATCCTTGCAATGAAATGACATCAAATACATTTCATAAGACAATCGTTGCATACATTCAATGAGAGTTATTAGCCAGCATGCAAAGTCTTAGAATAACTTCCATTGCACTTCCAGCCAACTGTAAGCTTGACGCATTACCTTGGAAGAATGCCACGTTTCCCGCTGTGCTAAACTTACTGAAACAAATAGGAAAGCAGCATTGCTGTGTTACATCCCTGCTTTACTATTGTGTAATTGGGCCACACTACAGGAACAACACTTTATATTACAAATATTGAGTTACCATTATCAACTTGTGGCTTCACACTCTCAGCACAATAGCAATGAATTCTTGTCTTCCATCAAGAATTAAATGAGTATGATAGAAGAGAAAATATTAAGAGAAGTTGCATTTCAAAGCTCTGTTTGCAGTTATAGTTTTAAGACAAAATAAGTTTTATATGGTATGACATCGTTACACTAGCAGGAGAAAGAATGTTTAGCAATAGCAAAAGATTACTCAGGCCTTTCCAATTTAGGGGTAAAGTCTTCACTCACCCAGCGTACCCAAGTAGAGTAACAGAATAAAAATTGATCACAGAAGCAGGGAGTACAGGGAGATAGTTTTACACTTACTGAAACACGTCTAATTCAACTGGGAAAGAGACCAAAATATTTATGCTGTACAGCTGGCTTCCTGTATTAGAAAAGGAAAATCAGGGATTTCATCTGCAACTGGGTGAACAGTGGTCCTCTCTCCTCTCCTGGGGTATTAATCAGCCTTTCCCCATGATTTTGGCCGCAGAAGAATTTATCCCTAGACTGACTACATCTCTAATAGCAGAAGATACCCTAGAATGACTGTATCTAAATGAGCAGTGTGGCCCAGCAGCAGAGGGTCTCTACAGCAAAAGCTGGCATTAAGACCCGGCATAACCCTTCCTGAAATGCAGGTAGTGTTTATTTCAGCCTAGTTCTAACCTAGTCCTGTAGGCTTGAGCAACCAACATGGACATCCATGTCCCTGCAGCTTCCACTTCACAGCTGCCTGTGCTGGCTATCTTAGAGACAGCACAGAAGTGCTCACCTGCACGAGCAGGACTCGCAGCAGCAGCAGCGCATCCCCCTGCCCGGGCACGCGCTGCCCCGCTGGCTTTGCACAAATGTCAACTGAATCAGCGAGGATGACACAGAGGCACCCTACAGGTAGGCCATGACTAAATGTATGACTCTACATAGGAGCCATTTAAGCTTGTCTGTATCTACCCAAAAAAAAAGAAGTCACACCAGATGCTGATAACAGTGCAGCTGCATCCCAGTGCAGGCTGAAAGATGCATTCAAGAAATGGGACTCTCGGCTTTGTTTTGGCTACTGAAGCCTTATGGCTAGCGGTACTGAGGCTTAGCCATGCAGTCACAGCTCTCTTTAGTGGAAAACACTCAATGGAGCCAGAATCTCTCTCAAATATATAACAATTCCTATTTAAGTATTTTTAAACATCCCTGTAGAGTTCTTTAATTATAGGGAGAACAATTCCCACCCCAATTAATTATTTTATCTGAGAAGAAATCACAAGAAAATACACTTCAGGACAGAAGAGGGTTAACAACACCAGCAGTTGCCATGCAAGTAGATTTGCAATGGGAAGACTGAGGTGTGGACGCTGTGAGGCATAGCGCAAAATCTAACAGCCAGCCATAAGCCAAGCAACACGGTGTAGGCCCCTGGGAACAGCAACTGTTTTACACAGGCTCAAGTGCGCTTCCTCTTCCCTAGAACAAACACAGCTAAGCAGGAAGAACCGCACAGGAAGCCCCTATACACTCAAACAGGAAGACATGCCAGGGAGGACAAAAAAGAAAACATGGGGGAAATTATTTTATAAATATATCTTTTTCTGTAATAAAAATACTCCTCGAAATATTAAGTGTTTTCTTGCCCTTTTGGTAATACTGTCAGATACCGACCAAAACCGTATTTCTTTTTTTTTTTTTTTTAATACATTACCAAATACAAAGCAAGTGCTTGGTTAATACTAATTAATACTGACAAATGTGGAAAAAAATCTTCAGTAGGTAAAATAGCAGTAATAAAAGTATTAGTAGTATTAAACAGTACCATTAAATACTACTATTGAATAGTAGTAATAAAAGTAATAGTATTTACAAATATAGTAATAGTAATTACTTTATTAAATAAATAAAAATATTAAATCTAGTAATACTAATCACTATTTTTTAAAGTACAGTAGTAGAAATATTAAATACTATTAATAAATAACAGTAAAAAAGTAGTAGTACTATTTAAAAATATTTTACAAAAACTTACGTTTTAAAAGATTATTGTATTGTAATGGTGTCAGATTGTAAATCAATGTCTTTTGTAAGTATTCCGATGGAAATCACATCATAATTCTTTCCATTAAATTCTGTTCCACAGGCAGATCCATTATTAGAACTCATTTGAATGGGTCCAAATACTATGGTGATATTTAGAACTGTTCAGGGTTTATTTTACAGAAGAAAATGTCTCTTTATTTTTTCTTCCTGCAAAAAATCCTTGAAGTTCAGTATTGGACCAAGCAAGAACTAAATGCTCCAGATTGGTTGAACAAGCTAAATACATACAAATTGAAACTTACTGCAAACGCCCGCTCCACAAAGAATCTTGTCACTGCCAATATTGTCTGCACATCCTAGACAAGCAGTACTGGGCATTCAAGACAGCAGGAGATGCTGCTCAAGAATATTTAGTTTGTTCCTTGATTCTCCATGACACCTCTTATGTTTGTCTCACTCTGTAAGCAGCTTCCTTTGTACAAATTGTTGCCTGAAATCTTAACATTCCTCACTCCTAGGGGTGCTAAAATTTAGTAGCCTTGCCTTAGGCACTAGCGGTGAAAGTCTCTGGGTGGTATCCTGAAAGACTTAAAGTGGTCTAGGGCTTAACTGGCCGCCCAACTTTTCAACAGCAAGGTCCAATAAGAGATTCTCCTGTAAAGTATCTGTGTTCCTTAGAAATGAGGATGGAAAATTTTTTCTGCAAAATTTTGTAGCCAAATAGCTGAATGTGTGGTACTGATGCTAGTTTATCTTCTTAAAAACTAATTTATTGAAAAAATCCATTACACTTTAGAATCTTATTTTCAATAAACAGGTTGATTCCATTGGAACATTAAACTTAAATAATCTTTTCTTGCTCTCCCAAATAGCCTCAAGTAAATAAACAGGGTTTAAATTCAGAAGTCTACAGGGGAAGGGTAGATTAATTTTGATGGAAGTTAAATATCTTGGGGCACAGTTGGACCCACAGTTTAATCTCTGAAACACCCTCACCCCAATATACAAAACATTTCTAGGAAAATGGATGTTTGCTTTTACATCCAGAACCACAACAGCCAGTATAATATAAAGTTAGGACTCCTGAGAAGTATCAAAAAAAGTAAGCATAGCTACTAATATTCATTATAACCAAAGGGTTCTAAACACACCATAATCAGAAAAGATAATGATGATCTGGCCACAATGAACATACAATGCAAAGACACGTACTATGTAATAAAGCAGTTTTGAATGAAGACTATATTTCGTCTTCAATGCCCTAGCTTTGCTTTGTATCCTGAACTCCAAGGAGAATGTACTCAGAGATGCCCATAGCAATACAAAGCCCATTGACTTCAAAGGACACCACAAAGGAGGAAAGAAAGATTACACTTTTTGAGGCTTTTGAGAACTACAGTAAATGGCTGAAAAGAAACAAGTGCAGATATATTTAAAATAGCATTTGTAAAGACAGACTGGTTTCTGACTGTACACAAAACAGAAGTTACTGTAGGAAATGGGGTTTCTTGAATACATGTGGAATGTGGTACTCTCAATAGGCTGGCTACAGTGGAGATTAAATTCATGAGTTACAAATAAAACAGCATGAGCTCCGACAGCTTGAACTAAAACATCCAACTTGTTTGCCAAAGCTGTAACACACCCAGCTTCTGTGTATGTCCCAGACTTTTGTTATGGTCTAAAATGGTATAAGCCACCTTCTAACTAAACCATACAAAGCCCTGGCACGTAAAATCAAATATCAATAATCTACAGGAAGCCATGGCTCAGGGCAAGACCACCAGCAAATTTCCTTCACTCATCTCCAAACTTTTTTTTTTTTTTTTTTTAATTTTTATGTAACAAACCAAAACCTTTTTCAAAGTGTATAGGTTGATGAAACTAAGGTATTCATAAGCCTGGTAGTCCATATTGTATATATCGTCTCTAGCAAGACAGAGCATTTTTTCCTGATTGTTAATGGTGGCAAAGAACAAATTTCAGAAATATTTTAAAAAGTAACAAAAGGGGAACCCATAGAGTGAACTCAAGATTCTGTAGTGCGATTTTCTACTCTAACAGTTTGCAGATGAGTGGCTATTAGTCACTGAAAGGTACAATGCTGCACCCACTGCATGCCATCTTTGGAGCCTTTGTGGTAAGCCATCTGCCACAGTGGTTTTCAAAATCTCTTTCACCACCAACATCAGACAACATCTCCTGCAGTTTGCTAAAAAGCAAAATCTTGACTGTTATCCAAATCTTTTCTTTACATCATAAAACTAAATGGTTCAAAAGCAAAAACAGGCTCCTCTCCCTTGAAGTAACAGAAAAATGGTTTTTGTTTTCTCCTCTCCCCTCTGAAATATTTTGGGGGAATGGTACACATGAATACAGCAACGATGTGTTTACCATACACAGAACAGACCTGAAGCATCATTCAGTCACTGTAATACATACAAGAAAGAGTATGAAAAACACGCAAGATTTTAACAAAAACGTTCATGTAAGATCTTGCCTAAAGCCCGCTTCAGTATATCAACAAAAGCAGTAATTGTAATGCAGTTTCCAAAACCATGAATATTATTTGTTATTTTGCTATTCTACTATATTGCTTGCTATTTTGCTAACAACGCTTTTGTTCTAGATCCATGTATTGTTTATATACACTACAAGGCATAATTCAGTCCTCTGATGTAAAGTAACTGCAAACCTACATTGCCAATTGGAATCACAAAAAAATTCAACATCCTTTTACATTTGCCAGTCATGAACATTATCGATGCACAACTTTAGGTCAGTTAAAGTTGCATTTGTTAGTTTATGCTGGCTAGGTGACTAAAGGAACATTCAAAGGAAAACAGTCTAACTTATCTTGATCCCCTCCCCTGTAATATCTAAAGAAACAAGCCTATCCTCTGTCTATGTCACTAGATCAAAAATAAATTACAATTCCATAAATTAAAAATGAGAAGTTATATACAATATTTTGAACAATGTATGTGCAACAATCAGCTGAAATAAACTTGGAAATGTAATTCAGTATCAAAATTCCTGGTCAAGGTATTACGAAGCTGATATTCAACAGAACAGCCCATCTCACAATCAAGCTCAAAACAAGACACTTTATAATTTTCTTGATTTATATTTTAAAAATATATAAAGCAATGCAATTACATTCTGAAGTGCAGAAGATAAACATTATCACTAGTTCCACAAGATCTTCCGTGTGAGTTATACCTGTGACTTGAAACAATGGACTTGTCATATATCAGAACCTTCTTTTTTTAATTGCAAAATGAAATATGAAGTGCTTTAATTCTCAATGTAAATGATACAGAAAGACAATGCAAGTTCTAATAACTATCACAAAAATAATTACATTAATGTCACAGGTTCCTATACATGCTTGGTGTTACAGCTCTGCACAGTGTCTGCCTGTAGACAGAAATTATTCCATCGTGGCAAGATCTAAGCAATGCACCCCAGGCACTGCTAGGCCCCCAGAGGGTGGCTAGTGGGTGACTCAGGAGTTAATCAGCCAACAAAGAGCAAGGTAAAATGGCATGAACACAGAACCTTGTTAATGCCACTAAACAGCTTCTAGCACCTAAGCAGCTTGTTCAGTCGTAGCTATGCTTATACAGGGCTGTCTTGCACTGTGAAGATGTATGGCCAATGTTTGGTCAATGCAAGTGATGTTGAAAATATGTTTGATCTGTAATGTACACCAGGGACGATAGTGAAGTTCTAATTTCAAAATGGCACTCAAAACAAAATTAAATTCATTTCTATTAGCCACAGAGGTCTTTACTATGGAAGTACTACTAAAAGTTCTCAAGTGCTTCTAATATTCTGCATGTATTCCTATGTAACACCAAATGTAACTAGCAACACTAGCATTCTGCAGCATCTGCTCATTTCCGTATGCTATTAATAATATGGTAAATTTATAAAATTGTCAGGATACATATCTAGAAAAGAAATTCTAAGGGGAGCATGGTCTATTCCCTAAATTCCACAGTTTTGTGCGGTTTTGTTTTCAGTCTGAGAACTTCTCCGCAGTTAATATTTTTTTTTTTTTTTAAGGAATATCTCTAAGCCAAATGTAGTCTAAATAAAGGTCTAAATGAATAAGCCTATATATTAAAGTGGTTTACCTAATTAGTATGTCCTCTGGGGTGGGGGGGTGTTTGGTTGTTGTTGGTGAGATACATCAGAGGAACATGTGCTGGTCACCCAAGAAGACATAGTGTTCTTGCACTTTGGAAGCAGCACAACATTTTTGTAAAATACATATGAAGCAATCATTTGTTTCTTCCCTAAAAACATGCCCCAAGCAGCATTCAAATGATTGCACTGGAGAGAAATTTAAAGATAGAAGAACGTGGAAGAGAAATTTGAACTTATTCCCTCAGTCCCAAATAAGCACACTAATCACAAGGCTAGTGGCTACTTTGGATCACTGGAATTCACTCCAAAGGCTTCCACCTACCCAGAACATGAAGGATTTCTTTGAATAGATGATCTTTGAGACTTGGATCAGGAACTCAGAAGCAATTATCTTTACTCCTCCTCATTCACTTTCCCTTTCAACTTACCTGAGATTGGTCCCATCTCTCAGAACAGCTTAAGAACAACACAGGAAAGCAGGCATACTTTTAACATGACATTTTTCATTGTTCTCATTTTCCTTATATTTCATGCCTGCATTTCTCTAACTCTACAGCTCCATGATGTGGCTTTTCAAATTGGGAAAATCAAGTTGCCTGACTCAGAACCACAATATGAACCTGTATTTGCCACGTCTCGGGCCAGAGCACTAACAAGTTGGTTACTGGATATTTCATAATCTGTGCTGCAGACTTGTTTTGTTCACATGTTTTTAAATCCCTAACTTCTACTCTGCAAACTAATGAACACTTGTGAAATCATGGAACTTCTTACAGTGCAATTTTCTTGGGTTTTGCCCAGCCATAGAAACTATTTGTCAAATACATCTGAGAGTCTAGACCACATTAAAAGAAGCTTGATTATTACTAACCCCAGCTTATACAGTTGTCAAGACAACAGTGAATATCATCATTAACAGAAACTGTTTCTATCAAACTGGAAATCACAGTTGAAGTCTCACTCCCATGTTCACATTATCCAAAACCATATGCAAATATGTGAATGCAAAAGAAAATTCCAAATGAACTTTGGTGTTGTCTTCTACTAATCCAGACAAGCAAACTTCCTCTCTCCTTTCCCACTTCAAAGTACAAAGAAATACGTTTAAATCTTCCTTTATTAACAAGAAGTCTATACAAAAATACTCAGCTTTAATTTTCACTTGCAAAGCTTTCACGCATACTCAGTCAATGTTCACAAGATAGACCGTACACATATTCACCTACAAGTAGGACCCATTCATGTATTTAACATCTCACCAGTCTTACTAACTGATTGTTCACTGCCACAAGCCACCATGGTGGCTTACCAACTCAGTTGATAAGTAAACAATTGCAACACCAGATTCAGAACACTATGGCTTCATTTGTCTGACACCAGGTTCATGAAACCTACACCAGACATAGGCCTGAAGCATATTACTAGCATAGTGTTCAAAAGCAATCTATCGTCTACTGGAGTGGTTGATACTCCAAAGGGTTGGGCTGCCACTCAGAGGTCAGAGGGACCTCAACAGGCTGGAGAAATGGGCCTACAGAAACCTCATGAAGTTAGGAGGAGGGAAAAAAAAAAAAAAAAAAAAAAAACCAACAAGTGAAGTCCTGCCCCTGGGGAGGAACAACCCTAGGCACCAGTACAGGCTGGGGCCAACCAGCTGGAAAGCAGCTTTGCAGAAAAGGCCCTGGGGGTCCTGGAGGACAAGCTGAACATGAGCCAGTCCTTGCAACAAAGGCCAGCAGCATCCTGGGCTGTGTTAGGTAGAACATCCAGCAGGTTGAGGGAGGAGATCCTTCTCCGCTGCCCAGCACTGGTGAGACACACCTGGAGCACTGTGTCCTGTGCTGGGCTCCCCAGAACAAGAGAGACACGGACATACCGGAGCGAGTCCAGCAAAGGGACACTGAGGTGATTAAGGGACTGGAGCATCTGTCACACAAGGCGAGGCTGAGAGAGTTGGGGACGTTTAGCCACGAGCAGAGAAGGCTCAGAGGGGATCTTATCAATATGTATAAATACCTGATGGGAGGGAATAAAGACAACAGAGCCAGACTCTTCTTAGTGGTGCCCAGTGAAAGGGCAAGAAACAACAGGCACAACCTGAAACAGAAGGAATCCCACTAAAAAAAAAAAAAAAAAAAAAAGGGGGGGTGGGGTGGTGTTTGGGTTTTGTTGTTGTTTATTGTGAGGATGTTTGCCCAGAGAGTCTGTGGAGTCTCCATCCTTGGAGATATACAAAACCTGGCTGGACACAGCCCTGAGCAACCTGCTCTACTTGACCCTGCTCTGAGCAGGAAAGCTGGTCTAGATCAGAAGTGGAGTGTGCGCAAGACAATCCATTTGGATGTGGGAAGAAAATATTTTTTGTACCATTAATAAATAAAATTTTTAAAAAATTAAGTAGTGTTTATTTCCTCTTTATCTCATCCTTTTTTAATTTCTATTCTTGTGCGTGTTTTGTAACGCATATAATATATTAGTCCAGTGGTACATGCATATAATTTATAAAGAAATAAACATACACATACTGGGGGGGTGCGCTCAAAAACATTTTGCTGGTGCACAATCAAAAAAGTCTGGAGACCACTGGTCTAGATCATGTCCAACTTCAGCAAGTCTGTGATTCTGTCTTGATAACAACAACAGATGTCTGTACACAAAGGGAGTGAACGGATTCAGTGGAAAAAAATTTCCCTTCCTGCTAGCTGATATCTGTTGCCTTCTGAAATTTGTCCTTCATCTTGTTAAACCTAGTAACTCCCTAAACCTTATCTTCTTCTAAACTGATATTAATAAGTGGGCTTGGATTTCTTCCACACTTCTACTAAAAGTTACTTTATGGTTTGGGAGGGGGTTCATTGTGGGTTTTTTTGTTTTTAAGACTCCTCAAGGCTACTTTACCCTATTTTCCCAGAGGAATGGTTACTGCAGCAGTCCACATTCTGGTTTTGCCACCTATGAAACAACTACCAGGGTCAGCATACAGTTAGCTATGCCACTTCCTCCTCCTCAAATACTCATCTCCTCGTAGCAGCCAAACCAGTCTAAAAGTTCCTTTAAATTTCTAGATGAAGCTTTACGGAGGATCAGGATCCAGATTTTTTACAGCGGTTATATATTAAGAACAAATTGAGCCCTGTTTAACAAAAGCTTAATGCTCTTACTTATGCAACCTGACATTACAGGTATATATCTATGCTATTTTTCTGCCAAGTTACTACGTAAAATACCAATTAAATTATCGTATACACATTCAAGGTATGTAAAGCAACAGCCTGTCCATTTATAAACCCCAATTCAAAAAACTAATGTATTTTTATTGTTTATGTAAGCTTTGCAGTTGCATTAAAATATAGTAATAAATAAACCATTTGGAGTACCTTAACAAAATAAGCAAAACGTTAACTGAATTGAATGCTTATGATTTTATGTGAAATCATAAGGAGACCAAATTCTTACAATACCACTATACACTGAGTAATGGCAAATTACTATCAGCTCTTTATCTCATTCAAGGTCTAAAATAATATGTAAAGTAGAACTAAAGAAAGTTCATATGCTTTATGATCACTTCAAAACCCTTCAGAAAGTTTATTTTGCATACATCTATATACATAAACAAGAAAGATTATTTTCATGTAATCCTTGATTTGAATACCAGTTTCTGAAGAGCTGGAAAAAGAACAAGACCTTTCTTGGATATTAGTGTTTGTTTATGCAGAGCACGGTGATATTCATAGACTAGAATGTACTGAAACCCATATTAAACCGACCATTTTTCTCGAAGAGAAAGTTAAAATGGAAGGTCTTGTTCCAAACAGGAGCACTAGGGAAAAATGTTCATTGTATCTCTCATCTGGCAGACCAGTAGTACCACTCTGGGAAATCAGAGAGGATTTGGGCAGACTGCCCACTCAACTTAAGGCTCATCTGAGATCCACATATATCCGCTTAGCTATCCAACTAGGATTTTTTTGTTGTTGTTGTTTTCATGCCCACATGATTTTAGTGCCTTTGTGCAATGTGCAACCTTCTCCACATGCTTCCCTCACCAAAAGGAGGCAGGTATCTCACAATACTGAGGCCAGCAAATCTATGTCCTCCCATGCCTGGTCTGATGTCCACTATAGTTATGGGAAAGCAAAGTGAACTTTAATCTGTGAAAATGTACCATTTGAATTACATATGCTGCAGATAATCTTGGGATACAAATAGAAAAATGCAGCCACCAAGGATATGGGGTGATTATGTAGCAGTTGAAAGAACTGTACAGCCTAAAATAACAAGTGTCTTTCACACACATTTAGAAAAATACGTACACCTACATGCATATACCTCTCTAAATTAACATTCTGCATCTTTTATGTGTTGCTCAAGTACGTTATAAAAACATACAACAGTCTTAATCTAGTAAGTCCAGTATTTTCTTTACCTCCATAAAAACAACTAAGAAAAAAATCAACCATATAATATTGACTGCAATTAAGAGAATTCCAGCACTGCACAATATCTGTCACACTTCACAATCAATAACTATTTCTCAGAATGGCTTGTACACTAGCAGAAATAGCCAGGATACAAATTTATGAGACAGTAAAGTGCTTTTTATTGTATGCACAGCGTAGAATCATGAGAATCTTCTACATGGTCCTTGTAACAGAAACATGACCTTTGAAATGCCAAAGCTCCCTTTGCTAGCAAATGTTTATCACCAAAGAGCTGTCAGCTCCCAAGTTTTTAAAAGATTAACTCTGCTGAGTCATGTATCGCAAAACACCGCAAGCCTACCCATGGAACGTTGCTACAGGAAAGCAATAACTTGAAATCCAATTTGTTGAAAACACTAAAAGTAGCTTCATATGCCAAAAGTTCCCCAAATCTTTATTTTAAATCACTTTCCATTTAGTGGCACTACATGAAAGATTTATGTACACAGATGACCGACCACATATGGAGAAAACCCTAAATGTATGAAGCAAAACAAGCAAAAAGCAAGAAATCACAATTAGAAAGGTGAATGCCATTATTTTTTACAGTTATTTGCAACACTAGTAGTTGAAATGTTCAGAAAGGAAAGAATATAATTTGGAGGTAATAAAAAAGGCTTCAAAAGAGGCAGGTTGCATTTCAAGTCAGAACACCTTTAGAAACACTTATTCATAGCAGTGTACATGAGACAAGAGCGTCATGAACATAGAGTCAGTCATGCAAATAAAGTCATTCACACACATCCATAAATTTAAAGGGATTATGAACACAATCAAAGCAAATGGATGTAATTAGTTTTTCAAGAAGGTTTTCAATATTTTGGGGTTTTTTTTAACTTTTTACTGTGCTAGTGCAAGTCTGAGAAGTTACTCTGATAACAGGCAAGTGAAATGAAGCACTACATTTGCATCATTACATTTTACTATCCAACTTTCAAAACCTTTAAAAGTACAGGTTACTATAATTTTCTGATCCACAGATAATACTATAATTAACATCTTCCTGATTATTCAGTGAGTTACTTTAGAAAAGCCATCTTTGATTCCACCACCTTTCAGCATAGTAATCATTCCCTTTTCCAGGTACTATAGCTGGCAAGTTTCTTTGGAGTGCTGTACTCAGATACTCTACAGTGCAAGTAAGGGTGACAGAAGATTCATGTACTGACTAATTTTAACCTCCTCTAATAAGCATTAAGTGCAATGATATGAGGATATTAAGCAAAATATACATCTCTGCAACATATGAAGGACCAGATAGATTTTAACGTTCCATTAGCAAAACCAAAATCATGTAAATCTGGTGATAAAATCAGAGCACAGAGGAACTACATACATAGAAATCAAATCCAATTTAAAAGCAAACGCGGGTTTGTTCAAACAGCAAATACAATTGCTTTAACACTTACAGAATTTAGATGAACAATATTTTCATTCACTCACAGTTTAGTATAAATATAAAGCAAGGCACCCCTTAAGCATTTTAAATAACAAATTAAACATTTACGTTTTTTACTGTGCAGTCAGGCTTAACATTTATGCAGCTTCAAAACCAAAGTACAGCCTCAAGGGAAGCCTCTCCACTGACAAATTAATACCTTAGAGAATAGAGCTGAATGGTGGCAATGAACTCATTTGTTCCCCCAATAATGAAGAATGACTCTTTCTTTACCACATCTGTGACTGTTGCTATGGTGACCCAGACTTACCTCATTGCTTCTCGAAGTGCTCCTCGCTCACTAAGAGTCGTGTGCTTGATGTCATCAAAATTATTTTCTAGTTTCTCACAGTTCTGCAACAAATGAACAAATCCATGTAAGGCTCTTAAACAGTATATTGTGCATGTATTAACTTTATTCAACATCATGCAAACAAAACTGATTTATATTATGTAACCTGAAATTATGCATTCTGTTTTAATTACACAGGAGTCATTAAAAAGACATTGAGAACTCAGAAACAAAGTAAACATGAATCTTATTATATGGTTGTCATGGAAATCATCTTATAAATGTTCCATAATGAAATGTATAGAATTTTTACTTTTTTCTTCCTTGAAAAAAAAAATTTAATTTTTCCTTTATCAGTATGCGAGGCTACAAAGCTACTATACACACACAGATGAGAACAGAAACCTAAACGTGCATTTTAGAATGATAATAAAAGTTATAAATTCTGTCCCAATGAAACAGGAAGTGTTGTTGGAACAAACCAATCATATTTAATTTATATTTAATTTAATTTTTAAAACATAACAGAAACTGAAAAGATTAATTGGTTATAGACACCTCAACCACTTAATCTTTTTTTTCCAGATTAGAGCTCACGAGTATTTCTAAAAGGAATATGAAGCCAAAAATTTTGTGACAATACATGAAATAAAACTTCGCTGTATTCTGTTAATTATTATTAAATGTGTGACTGGTTCCATTACTCCAGAGTGCTGATCCTTTTCTTCTGCTCCCATAAAGGCAGTAAAATTGATTCAGAAGATGCTGGGGAGTACAGAAATTTGTATCTGTGCAAAGTGAGTGTGAAATACCAGCAAATAAGAATTCTCTGATCATCTGCATCATTCATAGGATTTTCATATTCTCTTGAGGCTTCGTCAATACAGGAGGCTTTTAGGTTACCCCTGTTCTCTGCAGCACCTTTCTCCAATACCAAAACTTACCTCTGGGAGGCATAATTTTGCCATCTGGGTGTAAAAGACGCAACTTGCAAGTGTAACAGTTACTATTGCTAACAACCTTGAAGACAGGATTGTCTGGCTCTTTATGCAGTAGCTTTAAAGAAAATATGTGTACTATTATTTGGTCATATTGCTTTCACAGTTTTTAATATCTGAATTAATTTTCAAGACCACATCTTAAAGATAGTTATAATAAATACAATAAAAGTTACCTATTGTTATTTCTTTTGTGCATTGATTCTTTATTTTTATAATTACATTCAATTTGAGGCTACAAAGCATTACTGGAAAGGAAATAATTAGATATTTGTAAATGATCTAACAAGATATTTTAGCTTGTCCAATTAACATTTAAACTATCATTATTTTTAAATAAGATTATAGACTTTTTAATACAAAGTTTTAATGCTTTAACAATACATTTCTGAGCAGGAGACATGAACAAAGCTACATGTGAAACTTTTGCAATCTTTTCTCTCCCTTATAAAAAATTATGCATGTCTTAAGTATGAGTAGTAAATTTTATCCCATGGCTAATCTGTTATTTTTTCTTTGTTTACATTACAATCAGCTGTCCTTTGTATGGCAAAATCCTACTCAAAAACTCAAAGGGATTACGCGAGAAAGACAGGGAAGCTCTACAGTAAAGTATTCCATTATTTAGATCAGCATACATTGACCTTCAGCTCCAAGCACATACAGGCAGGTCAGTCATTTAAAATACACAAAAGAAATCCAAATCAACAATACTAATTAATAAAGAATTCCTGATTCATCGGTACTAAACCAAAAGTATCTGTGCCAGCAAAATCAAACCTCCTATCCTCCAGGAAAACAGACCAAAGGAAACACCATTTGGAATATTGCTCTAAGCACCAAAAGAGGAAAGCCCATGTTTTAACAATCCTGTGCCACCAGCATCTCAGTACAGGTTCAGAAAATCTGAGCATCACGTAGTTCATTTCTCTTGACCTTGTGGTATAAAGCACATAGAAATGACAGAGGATCCAAAGCACACAAGATTTTTATAAAACACAACTAAATCTTCTCTATATTGTACAAGCTAAAATAACTGATGCTTTCAACGTGGAAAATGCTGAAAAGAGTAAGTTCAACTGGTATTTCTTCTTTGCCTATATAGACCATGTGTTAATCAGCTGAAGGGCAACAAAGGTGGCCCATATCGAATGAAAATGCTGTGATCTTGTAGCCTTACATACACAAATATTCCATCTCAACTATAAACCCGATGCAAAAATGAATAGATAACCCAGAACAAAAAATGGAACAAATTTTATAGACTCAAATAATAGATGTTGTACCAATTCATTTGGCAAGATGATGAACTTACTTCTATCATTTCTAAGAATTGTTTCTGGACAATATCTTTCTCAGTTACTTTCAGCCAAATAGGTGTCATCCAAGGTACAGCAGCTGGAGAGCAAGTAACTTCACCATTAGGAAAAAATGAACTAAAAACTGAGCCAGATGCAAACTCCTGAAGGAAGATGACCTCATAGTACGATATCATCAGTTACTACATACATACTGAACAGGAGAGTGAGCAAATATTGATCATACCCACTGCTTTCCAGTTACAGCTGCAATCATCCAAAACAGTATGTTGGATGCTCTCAGAGAAAAGAGAACAGAGTGTCTGAAATACCAAATATAAGCATAGCTACAGGTGTACAGATGCCACTTCTTCATGGGTCTGGGTATCAGCTCGCATGCTACATTTGTAGATCGTCTGAAAGGAAATCAGTTTATAAGAAAGGCTACCAATATGAATGAAATTGTGAGCATGAGAATACTCTGAAGAATATGTCTGGGAAATTATGAAATTTCGGTAGACCATGACCAGGGTGAGCTTTACATTCTTAAGTATTAAATCAGTAGCAAAAATTGAGCTCATTCTATTATCCATGATACCAAATAGATTAATAGCTATAAACATCTTGCATGGGGCAGTATGTTTTGGCCCATAATACTTCACAGATTTAAGTATAATGAGCAATTAAACTCCCAGGTGTTTCATTTTGAGCAGCAGCTAAAGTAAAAAAATCAAAACACAAGCAATGAAAAAAAAAATTGGTTTTGGTGGCTTACTGCCAAGTGATTTTCTGTGGGTATAGATAAAGTCTAGAAGTTCTAACTCTATGATTCAGTAATTATATAGTACTCTATATGTTATCACTGTTGGCAGATCTATAGTGCTGTATGATACTAAACTAAGTATCACCTTTGAGAAGTTCAGGAGGAAAAATAAGTACAGAGATGTGATTAGGGACATCGTCATCATAAGTCAAACTACCATTGCATGTCAAAAAGCCACAAAAGTCTAAATACTGCTTCTTAAAGGATTCTATCATAAATACTTTGAGGTTTTTAAATGAACCAAAAAGGAAGAGAGTGGGGAAGAGATTTTATATATAAATAAATGGCTTATTTATCATATGAGATCTTAACTAAAACTACATGACAACTATTTAAAAAGGGAGATGTAGACTGGATATCCACAAATATCTGTGGCATCACACACAGCATACTGGTGGAACATCTAATCAGAAATGAGAAAGATGAATGATGAATGTATGAAGATGAGGAAAAAGGAAGATTAACGAACAAATTGAAAAGCTTTTCCTCTCATAACCACAAAAACTGACTTTTTTTCCTACTGCAATTTATTCTTGTTAATAAAATAAACTGCAAGCTTTGGGAGCAAGGACTATGTGCTCATAATTCTGTATTTTCAGTTACGGTAAGTGATAATATTAATAATATCATGACATAAACTTTATAATAATATTCTAAAAGTCTGAGGAAAGCCAGCAACCACCAAGTCCAAAGTACTCCTACTCTTTGACACTGACTGAAGTAACAAGCTAGCTCACATAACTGGAGAATATAAATAAAGAATCACTCTAGTTTTAAATAAAAACCTAGGATTCTGGCAAAAGTGAAGTTGTACTTTTTAAAACACATCTCTAAACACTTACCAGCTTAGCTTTCTTGTATATGTTTTTGTCTTGGATGGAAAAGCCCTCTTTTCTTGACTTAGTCATTTGAAAAGCAATTCTTGATTTGACCTCTTGGGTCAAATGCAAAACTTTGCAGAAGGAGCTCAAAAACAAAAAGCAGTCTATTGCCTGGTGTCACCACTGAGGATCTCCCTAAATCAGAAAAGCATTGCTGCCTCTGCTCTGCCGTGACAGGCCTAAAAGTCTGAGTTTTGAGAAGACCATAACTCAAACTCGCCCATTCTGCAATACAGTACTGATAAAAGAAGTGACCCCACTTCCATTGAAATCAACCTTAAATCTTCCATCCAGTCAAACGAGAGCGGGATCACACTAAGCCATATACTGCTACTTTAACTCTATCCTGAAATACTTCACATAAGACTTTCAAAAGTGTTAGTATTACAGATAATGTCTTACACACATTTTGAGATAGTTGAGAAATAAAATCTTTTGATCTGACAACCGCGTAAGACCTATTCTAAGGCAGCCTGCATCACTGAAGTTGAGTAGATCTCTTATCCTAGTTGATACTCTGCCAAATCAAAAGCCTTACTTAAAATACTGTCTCTCGTCTGTGAAAGAAGTTTTTAGGTAAGTAGGATTGCCGAATTCTTGGAATTCGTTGCTTCCACATGGTTTTAGGAAATTTTCTTAGAAAGCTTGAGTTTTTTTCCAAGCATTTGTGAAAGTAAATCTCACATTTTTACTGTCAAATGTTCTCTGTGTATTAAACATAAGGAACATACAGCAATTGAAAGATGGAACAGCTCTCACCTGTTCGGTTTGTATTTACTATTGCTGCTAATACTAAAACAAATTCATTTTTCTCCTGTTTTCTCCTTTATAATCCATGAAAAAGGTTCCTACAGAGTATGTTGTGTCTTAGTTTTCTAACGTTTATGCAGCCAAATTTTGAAATGTGCATATTAAATGTATTTGTACCTAGATTTCCGAGTGCTTAAAAGGAGACAACCTGGTCCAAATTCTGAAGGATGTAGTAGCTCCCTCTGATATTTCAAATAGTTACCTTTAAGGAGGCAGGCCTCAAAAACAGATTGCTGAAACTGTTGGGAAACTACAGAATCTACTGTAAGTACCTACATCCTGTACAGATTCAGCAAGAAAAGCCTCAAATTTTGGTCCAAAAATTCCTTAAAAAATCAAGTCCCACACATGCCACAAGGCTGACCACATTAGCTAGCTCTTTTGAAAATGTTGACCATACTGTAGAAGTGATCTCCTTTAACAAAGCTGTAATAAAAAAGCTGCCTTCTTCAGGGAACTATATAAAAACGGTGGAATGCTTATTTCTGTATTGATCTTCTTATTGATATATAAAATGTTAACACCAATAATCACTTGTTATTCTGGAAATGTGAATTATTTCATCAGCAGAAAACTTTAGAAATAACTAACTTGTGTTTTATAAACCTAAAGCAACATTATAATAGTAATCTAAACTGTAATATATTGCTGCAAGGATAATTATTAAGGGAAAACACAGCTGACATTTTCTGATTTATGCACACAATCAGAGATGGAGTCCAAGGACTGTGACATAATTATCTTCATGCTAACAATTTTTGTAAATCTCTTGACAGAATTTTAGCTAATTTTAAAATGCCTTCTGAAGATTAGCACTTAAAACTGTTGGGGAAAATAGCACAATTTATTAGCAAGGGTATAATTGTAAACCTTCCAAATACTCATTGTGAATATCATTTAGACAGTAACTCCTGTTTTAGCAGCTGGTATATAAGACTCCAGTTTATGGAATCTTGAAACAACAGAGAGAGTAGAATCTAATTAAACAGGATTACATGCCAAAGAAAAATTATTAAAAACAGACTAATAGACAATTGTTATGAATTTGGAATAGCACATCTACTTCTTTTGATGCAAACTTATATAACACTGTGCTTTATTCCAAAGAAACCTAAATATTCTTAGCAGACTTGTCTCTTGATTTGGAACAGACTGTCTTTCTACACTGAAACAACACAAAAAGCTAAATGGTTCCACTGATCTTCTCTCTCAGACTTAAGCACCCATCTGCTATAGGGTAAAATGACTTACATCGCATTTATTCTAATGTTCGTGCTACAATTCATTAAAGTTATTCAGTAGCCAATAGCTGTATTCCATACAGGAAGCCTCCTTAAACTATCTTCATATTGAGCAACTAAACAAAACCGATGCCATTTGCCAAAGGGTTTTACCTAAGAGCATTCTCAAAAACTAAACAAGTAAAAGGATTGTTCGATCCTAACTGTAAGATACTACCATCTACGCAATATCTACCTACTAAATTCCTCCTTCCTATTTGCTGTGACTCATTCTCAAGGGGTTCTTATTCCAAACGGGGAAAAGCAGCTTAAAACTGATACCTGACCAGCTGTTCACAAAGGAAAAATAGGTATTTTTTTAATATGTACATATTCCTAATATCTGCAGAAAGTATATTGAGCCCTCAGGTATTTACATAACATTTGACAGCACGTCATTCATAATACATGAACACTTGTTATAACAATTTTTTCATTATGTGATACAGCCACAATGGCCAGACAGGCTCTTTGAAAAATATAGATATTAATACATCAAAAATGGCAGACTTCCAACAGAAAACCAGCTCTAATTGTTAGTAATCAAATAAAAATCAATAGAAAAAATATTAAACAGAATTGTCGGTGGCTGTAATCAATGCCTAATTAGCATAACCACATTAATTTTTCTCAGTGTTTTTCAGAGGAATATTATTTTTAAGGCACTAAAAATAGTGCACATGCAAACTCAAACACAAGTATCACATTTTCTCCACAAACAGGAATATATTGCTAAAACAGGACTGATACTAGAAAACTCTGATGCATGAGACATTTTCTGAAACTCCAAGTGTGTTTTTGGTTATTAATTACCAGAAATACTGCCAATGTAACTGGGAATTCTGAAGTGGAAGCAGACAATTTTGGATTTTTTAAAGTTTTCTCAGTTTGAAATATGGTGCACGTAATCCTTAAAGACAGGTAATTATATAAAAGCTAATTACTTGTTAAAAATACATAACACTTTAGTTTGCAATTTTACCGGGACTGTGGAAGATCTTCCAATCTGAGATGGCATTCTGCTAACTTGCTTTTCATGCTGTTTCACGCACAAATTTCAAGTGGCAAATTTATAACAGCCTTCATGTTCACATAAGGGTATGGTATCTTGCTTGCATTCAACCTGCTGTTGTCAGACCAGATGCAGACACCACGTGTTTTGGCAATGGATAACACATCAGATAGTGGTGATAGAGGGAAGATGAGAAAAGACATTCTGAAAGGACCAAGCATGCAACACAAAGAATAGTAGACCAAAGAACTCAAAAGAAAAGAATAAAAAGCTACAAAAGATATGCAAGCCAGCAGAGGCACAGCTGGAAATAATAAAGGAGCAGAGAATGCAGGTGATGCCACTAGACAGGACATTTTATAATGCTCCTCCCCTTGTGACTGAGCTTTAAAAGACAGAGAAAACTTTCAGAACAAAAAGGAAGGAAAACCTTTGCCTCTCCCACTTTTTTCCTTCTCTTCCTAGAACAAATGTTAAACTTGATCAGTAGATGAATGGGAGGACTTGGCAACAAGCTACCGGTCCCTCTGCATCTGAAGGGACACTTTTAAGACTGCTTCCCTGTATGGGATAGGGCTTTGTAGCAGGGAACAATATGCATCAGCTCTTAGAATATGACAAGCTTCATCTAGATACTATTTCTTTTTTAATGCGGCTGTAGTCCTGCCTCTTTCCTATTGCAGAGCCTGAGCACTACATGAGAGCCTTCACAGAAGTTTAAGATCCTGTCTGGGACCCATTCTTGATGGTTGAATCCTCCAATTCTCCAGTACTCGTAGCATAAATTTACAATTTAATTCTTTAAGGGCATGAAGTCTAAGTAAAGAGACACAGGCGCTACACAGAATTTCTAAATATACTATTTTCACTTGACAGTGAAAATATAACTAAGTAAAGATTAGTAAGAAAAAAAATATCCCAAATGCTGTACTCCCTCCCCTCCCAGTACTTTCCCATACCTCAACGTAGCTTGCTTTTCCCTTGGGATTCTTTACTCTGCTTAGGCAAATATTCCCCTGACTCATCAAGATTAAATAAAATGAGAGTATGTAGGTAAAGACCAGACTCATATTGAGAATTAACATTTACAGAGCTCATAACCTGGAAAAAAGGAAGAATCTTTAAAATGCTGGTAGAACTGTACTCCTAAGGAACAGATTACGTTCTTGACCTTCAACAAAGAGCATAAGAAAAAACACATACCCAAAAGCCCCTGTTTTTTTAGAAGCCGAATGACCAAGAATTTACAGAATTAACCCCACATATTTGAGAGTACCAACTTACAGGACCTCTCTTATTTTTCATGCATAGCTAAAGTATTATTAAATAAAAGAGCTTTTCAAAAATTAAAGTTACAATACAATGCTTAAACACCATCTGGAAACAATGCAGTCCAGCCCTATGTAGAGAAATAAAATTAAATTACATGTAGCAGGCTTGCTTCCTCAGCCCAAGATGACACCTCTCATCTCTTACAAGGCACATTTTATTCCCCAACAACAGTATTTTTCAGAAGTGCCACAACAAAACGTTTTCTTTCATGGTTCTGTGTTCATCATGCACTACAGCTCCCTGTAGTTGCCTCAATATTAAAAAAAAAAAAAAAAAAAAAAACCACAACAGGACACAATTTTCCCAACAAATTCTGCAGAAGCTAATCTGCCTAAGCTATTTGCCATGATTTTGCATAAGCTTCTTTCCCAAATAACTATGAGAACTGACTAGGCAAGTGTGCTGGTTTTGGCTGGGATAGAGTTAATTTTCTTCACAGTAGCTAGTATGGGGCTATGTTTTGGATTTGTGCTGGAAACAGTGTTGATAATACAGGGATGTTTTCGTTATTGCTGAGCAGTGCTTACACAGAGTCAAGGCCTTTTCTGCTTCTCACCCCACCCCACCAGCGAGTAGGCTGGGGGGGCACAAGAAGTTGGGAGGGGACACAGCCAGGACAGCTGACCCCAACTGCCCAAAGGGATATTCCATACCATAGGATGTCATGCTCAGCATATAAAGCTGGGGGAAGGAGGAGGAAGGGGGGGACGTTCGGAGTGATGGCATTTGTCTTCCCAAGTCACCGTTACGCGTGATGGAGCCCTGCTTTCCTGGAGATGGCTGAACACCTGCCTGCCGATGGGAAGTGGTGAATGAATTCCTTGTTTTGCTTTGCTTGCGCATGTGGCTTTTGCTTTCCCTATTAAACTGTCTTTATCTCAACCCACAAGTTTTCTCACTTTTGCCCTTCTGATTCTCTCCCCCACCCCACCAGGGCGGGAGTGAACAAGCAGCTGTGTGATGCTTAGTTGCCAGCTGGGGTTAAAGCACGACAAGATCCCATCCTCTGACTTGGTGAATTACCAAGAAAAGAGTATATGCGCTTCTATTCTCGATTACCGTATTATCTGAAAATCAGTATCACAGCATAAAAGATGACTTAGATAGCAATGAAACAAATTTCTTCGTGTGACAGTTGAGGGTACTTACCACAGACAAAGCCAAATATGAAATTGAGACTAGATTTCCCAAGAGGAATAACTGGAAATATTAAGTTTGCTTGAGAACGTCTACCTTAGTCAAAGGAATAAGAATTAGGAAAAAGGCTGCAGCCAGTAGAGCACAATCCTTCTTGTATCAAGACTCTGCTGCAGTTGTATTACATGCCGGCACTTTGTATCAGATTTTCTATTGCTATCATTCCTCACAAAAAACTGAAGAACGATTTGACTTAAAATAATCTGAAGCTCATTCATAAACTATGAATGCCATACGCAAACAACAACAAAATGTTACCTCAGCTCTTATGTTTTAAACTACATGTTGACTCTGAAGTAACTGTAGATGACAGCAGGACATGTCACGAGAAGACATATAAGCAATTTGACAATTCACTTATCTGAAAAAAAACTAGGCTGCAATTTCTCCTCTATTTCCATTTTCTTTGAGATTCAAAAGACATGTTCTTGTACTGAGATGTTCAGGAAAGCCAAGTATTTAAATACATTTTATATTAATTGCCATCTAAAATAGCTAAATCAGAGGAAAACTTGCTGTCTTTTTTTTTCCCAAATACTATAAAAAAAAAAATTGAAAAGACTACTATATTTATATGCATTCTTTACTATGTTCATCACTGGTATCTAAAACCTTATTGTAACACTATAGGGTCCACATACAGTAAAGGCAGTGACCTCAGACTGTAATATATACAAAGTCAGAAGAAACAAATGGAAGTGCAAAAAAAAGACCATGAAACTGCAAAGCATATATAAGAATGCACAAAGAACCACTAAATTGGTTCACTCGTAGCCAAAACTGTTTAACAGTCAACACAATTATGTATCTTTTAATATCATGCATCAAGCCAAGTTAGTCAAAATGAAAGCTTACACTCATTGCTAAGGAGGTGGAAAGTCAAGTCTTGGGGGGGGGGAAAACAACAAAAGTAGGACAGTACAAACACTGTTGCTGTAAAATATTTTTTCCCTCTCAAAAAATATTCAGAAAATTAGAGGTATGGGGCTATTACAATGGTTGCAGATCCTACGAAGTTATCACCATCTGTTGTGTCATCTATTTACAGACACACAGACATAATCAAAACTGAGGGAAAACTGCTCAAATAAGTGTAATTTTCTTTGAAGAAGATACCATGCATGTTTAATAAGCTTGAGAATCTCCCAATACAAATTTAAGGGAATAAACAGTATCAGTTTCTTTTCTGTAAGATATGACATGAACGAGAACTTTCCTATACACAGAAATGAACAAGGTTTATGTGTAGCTACATTTGTCAGCAGGGCATTCAAAAGTTCTTTTCACAGTGAACATTAGAAAGAGCATTAGGAGAATGCTGCTGTAACACTGTTTATTCACATGCAGCTGGAAAACAACATCCAGGATAAATATAGCCTCAGGTCTCAGTTTCATTTGCCACCTTAGAGAGAACATCATCTAACAACCCAGTACCTCAGTATGGCACTATGTGCTCTTCTAGTTCTGTGTCCCATTTATTGTCTTCTTTGTAAGGTTTTTACTCCTTTGGAAGCTTTCATGTCTCAACCTGAATAGCTTTCTTCTCCCAAAACCTTCCAGCCTGCCTTCAGACAGCTCAGACTGCTGTATTCCCCTTCTTGTCAGTCTCTTAAAAACTGCTATGTTCAAGCTGAGGTGAGCAATACAAGCACGCCCCAAAGCACTAGGCAAGCACATTCCCAGCAATTCCCAAGCAAGCAGGGACATATGGAGCCAAGATTCACTGGAAGAGAAGTGTGACGCAAGGCTCCTTGGTATGAGCTAGGCTTAAGCACTCTTCAGAGGAGTCTAGTTCAGGTCCCACAAACAGCGCTCCTCAAGACATTTGGGCTAGGCAGCACCGTTCCTGAGCTAATAAATTGGGTCTCTCAGCAGGGCTGGCTCTGTCACAGCATTTTCCTCACATGGGTATGCTACTGTCAAGTCTAGAAGTGGCTCCAACTATCGCAAGTGAAGGGCTTTTAGTTCCCAGAACACTGCACAGGACAGACCTGCCCCTGCTTAATGTGTTTAACTTGGAGAGTATGAACAACCTACTCCCTCCCTGCAACCAGAGCTTAACCTAGTACCCTTAGTATAATCATCCACATTTTACAATAAAATGCAATAACCTAGTTTTGAAAATGCTATTTTCAAACATACACACTGAATATTTTCTAAATAACACTGAAACTCTTACTTTAAATTATTTTTCCTCTCTGGAAAACATATTGGACTTATTAATCAGTCCCCAGCTCCTCAGTGTCACTACTACTATTGCATATATGCAAACAGAGCAATGGAAAAGAGCAGGGTGACTGCAAAGCAAAAGGAAACAAAAATCATTATTCTTTTAACACAGTTATGAAATTTCTCCTTTTTCTTCTTGAAGCCGTTTTTATCTCTGATTTTTAATTCTTATTCTTATGCAGCAGTTTCCTTGTTTCCCTTGTGTATACACTGTTTGAGCTTTCAATATTTAATTTTTCTTCAATAGTGCCCCATCTTTCCTTTTCTTTTTTTTTCTTCATTACTTGGGTTTTTTCCTCTCCTGTTCTGTTTCCTCACGCCTGTTTACTTTTTTCCCCTAGTCCTTACTAATTATTTCATGTCTCTTGGTCTGTTTCATTGTGTCATGGCTTTTCCTTTCTTATTTTTTTATATTGCATTCCTTTATTCCACTCCTGCAGCTCTCTGATTTCTATGTGCTTGCTTAACTATTACCCAAATGGCTCCAAGCAGGACACACTCAAACTGAAGAATAAATAAATTAAAAGAAAAATACTATCTGTGGCCATGCGGTGTTGCCTAGCAACGCCCTGTACCTCTCCACAGCTTTTCTAGAGCCCTGGTGGCAACAGAGCTTTTCAGACTTATTGGTACAAATATATGCAAGATCCTTCTCGCATTGTTTGTCCGTTCACTAGCAAATAAATGCAGAGGAAAATATAAATGAGAACGAAAAACTCCAGAGAAAGCACCAACAACAGGACTGCTCTTCCAGCACAAGAAATGGCCACATACTCTGATGTGCGCTGCCCCCTTGTCTCTCATGTACTCTGTTAAACATGTGCAGCTTATATGTTATTACTGTTTACTAATACTACTACTGTTACAATCTTTGAGAAATAGAATGTAAATAATATTTCTTATGCAATTAAAATTTGTGTTAAATTCACCCAACTCTTAAATAGTTACTGTGTATGCATTACTGGCTGAGATGCATTGGTTTCTTACACTCTAGCAAAGTTGCTTCTGAAAGTTTTACACTAAAGAAAAGACAGTAGGTAGCCTCCAGATTGTACAGGATAGGAAAAATGGTCCAAGCATTGTCAAAAATGCAGTGGAATTATAAAGGAAGTGAAGTTTGTTCCTAAAGCTTATAGATTCAATCTTAAAAGATTTTCGATATCTATTATTTCTAATGACTTCAGATGTGACAGAAGTGAAAGTGAAGCTCCCCCCCCGCCTTTTCTTTTAAAACAGAAGTTTGCTGGGCTCAATCTTCAAAAGTTAGAAACAAATGCTCATTAAGTCCACCTTTTACAAAGTAATGATGATTCAGCATTAGCTAGACTGAGTTTCAAGAGGACAGATACTAAGCCAGTTTCCCTGACAGTCCTTTATTATTCCACAACAATGAAAGAATCCTTCCAACAGCCAATGGCAACCTCTGAGAAAGAGAAGTCTTTTTAACTTTGGGACGGAAATAATGCTTATCCAAGGGACTAAAACTTTAAGGATATTAGGAGTCCTGGAAGGGGAGTCAAGAAATAGAAATGCTAAAGCAAAAGATAACTACATAATTTAGCTAAGGACCAACCTGTGATGAAGCCCTACAGAACGGAGAAAATTATCTTTCTGAAGGGCATCCAAATCAGTGTTATTACTTGGGAATTTTTTATACAGCTAAATCAGCCTCAAAGCAATAGGATGTCTGCATAGCAGAGTATCAGTAGCAAGTGAAAAGAACGCACATCAGAGCACATACCTTAAAAAGACATTTAAGAGCATCAGTCTACATCTATCAGCTACAAATTGTTCCGCAGTAAAGAGAAACCACAAATGATCCACGTAAGTAAATGAAGGACAAAAACTAATATTCAGGCACATAATCCCTGTTTACTAACCTCATTCCCACAGTAACGTTTGCAGAAATTAAAGGCCGAAGTAAGGGTACATAGACTCTGTTGGAGAACACAGCAGAACCCATAGATGATACAGGCCACCATAAAACAATCACAGGCATTGCGAAGTCAAGCACTCAAATTCAAAAATGCCTAAAAAAGGTTTGCTGTTTCAAAACTTGATTTGGCCCCTTCACAGGTATGCAGCAAAACACCAGTTTTAATTATATGATCCTACGCTATTTTACACAGAAGTGCTGCCTGACTCAGAAGACAGAACAGAGAGTGCTCACCTAATCAACAGTCTTTCACCATTTGTGCTTAGTGTGTAGCCTTATTTACTGCACACTATTCAAAACCTTACTTGAAGGCAGAGCTATTTTTGCCCATGAACATTTCAATGACACTCATCACTACGGTATCTGAAATGATTTATGTGATCTTTAAGTGATAAAAGCAATTTATTCTACATACTATGAATATCCCCTGTTAACAGGTAGCAATCGGCACAGAAAGTCTATGAGCATGCTATGTCAGACACGTATGGTTCAAAACATTAAAGTATATAGGTGTCTGGAAGTGACAACTTGGATGATCAGTTACTCTCTTGCTTTCACATTCAGTTCACATTCAGATTTTCTCATCCAGTTGATGGAACCATCACCCTCTGATCAGCTGGTATTTCTAAATCATCTTCTCTCTTAATTCCAACCATTAAGCTCCTAGTCATTCTTATCCTCAGCCCTTGGCTGTACAGCCTCCTAATTGCACTATTAAATTTATTCTTATCTTTTTTTTATTCTAAACTTCAGTGTCACACAGTTCTTTATGATGTTCTAGTTCCTTCTGTATTGACAGTGCCTGTCAACTTTCTTGTAACATGCTCCTAATATTTATGTCAACATCATTAATGAAAATATTAAATGGTATGAATCTGAAGACTG
This sequence comes from Gymnogyps californianus, assembly GCF_018139145.2. Classification (NCBI taxonomy): domain Eukaryota; kingdom Metazoa; phylum Chordata; class Aves; order Accipitriformes; family Cathartidae; genus Gymnogyps; species Gymnogyps californianus. The sequence goes on along the minus strand of NC_059478.1, from coordinate 15,768,561 downwards.
ATCCTTCAACAAGCTCTGCTCAAAGCCCAGAAGCTCTTTTTTAAGCACTATTCACTCTCATTTCCTTTCTAGCCAGTCCCTTATCCATGTTACTATTCTAATCTAAGCAGATGATACTTCATTAACTGGCTAAAAAAAAGAAAAAAAAAAAAATCATCTTGTAAGTGTGTCATGATCTATCCCTAACAATAAAGCCCAATATGCCTTATTCCATCTTATATTTACCTTAATGCGTTTAATAAATCTTTGCTTCAAAATTTGTTTTCAAAGTTTTGCATGCTGCTGTATGAGACTAACAGAGTTATAGTTGCCCATCAATTCTTCGTCTTTTAACATACAGAAACTGCATCGGCTATTCTTTAATCAAGTACCATAGCATACAGCTTGCTTAACTCTTAGGCCTGTAATTTCACATGTCAATTTTTCTGTGATACTTTTATGGACATTTTTCTGTCCCTTTGACTTCAGAGATGAAAGCCTCCAAGTTTTCCTTCTGGCCTGTCCGGGCTAATTTCCATTTCTGCACTTGTCTGCCCAGTAGCCACCTCTTGTTTTACTCCCATTTTACTGAAACTAGGACAATGAATTACAAAGATTTTAGACAATATCTAGGATGTTTAATCCTATCTTCACACTGACTTTCCTTGTTCTTTTATTTCTTTTAATTTAGATAGCTTAAGAACCTTTTACTATTTGTTTTATATAACTGAATAACCTTTTACTATTTGTTTTAATTTCTTTTGCCAGGTGTGACTCAACTTGACTTTTGAAAGTTCTCACTTCTCTCTCCGTACTTCTTGCTTTGCCCATCAATCCCATTTTTTTTCAATTCCTTATGGGTTACCCTCATACTCTTAATACTCTTTTTGAAGTTTTTTCCAGTTCAGTCTGAAACTTTTCTTTACAAGTTGGGATGCAAATTCCAAGTAACTTTTGTATATTTGAATTCATAACCATCTCCTCAAAATTCATGTCTTTGAGCTGTTTAGTTCAGTTCAGAGATCTAGATAGTTTTCTTAACATCTGAGTTTGTCTTATAAAATATTGTCTTATAAAATAGATAAAATATTATCTATTCTATGACTTCCCCCATTTGCTAAATCTAAGGCTAAAGTCCATTCAGCTTGATACTTGAATTAGTAAGAGTTGATACTATTTAAAAATTTACATTAGCGTTTCTGATTTAATGACTGTTACTAACAAAGTTTGTCAGTTATCACGTAAAAGAATACCTGCACCCTACCATTATTAGGATCTGTGGTTTTCCAGGCTGTACATAGAAAGCCAAAGTGTCTTACAATGACTTACCTCTCTAATAGTATTACAATCAATTCCAAGTACAGAAAGTTGTGAGGGTAACAGAATGAGGACAGTGAAATTCAGAAAATATAATTTCAATAGACTCAGGGATCACGTCAGTATGTCTCCTGAAAGATATACTGATCAGCAAAGGAAAGCAAGAGAGAGAGGGCAAACCCTGACAGAAATGCACAAAGGGAAACTATTCCTGAGCAAACGAAAAAAAAAAAAAAAGGCACTGAACAGACCTTTATGATCATACCATGTCTCCCCCATGGCCTGGAAATCAAAATCATAAAAGCAGGGAAACTATGACACACACCTAAGTATACAAATTTGTAAGTATAAATGAACAGATCAAGCACTGTAGGAATAAAATCAGAAAGCTAAGGCACCAAGCAAATTTCAATTAGCAAGGAAGAGAAAAATTAATAAGAAAATGGTCCTATATACATGAGAAGTAAGAAGAAAATAAAGAGAAGTACAAGTTATGTATGGGAAAAGAGAGCAAGTAACAAATGATGCAGAGTGAACTGAACTATTCACAGCCTTCCCTGCTCTCTTTATGAAGATGGTATAGCCATAACTATTACTAAAAGAATTATTTTTAGCAAGAACATGGGATTGCAGGCTTGAGTATGGAAAAAAGAGGTTTGGGAATATTTTTTTTTTATCAGACAGATGCAGTTCATATATCACTGAGTCATCAAGGAACTAACTGAAGCAATGCATGGACCACTATCAATTGCACCCAAAGACTCTGAGGGCTTGGGGTTCCAAAAGGCTAGAAGAGACAGACATAATGTTTCCCTTTACAAAAAAAGGGAGTGAAAATAGCAATTATAGCCCCCAGCGGCGAAAATGGAGTACATTTATTAAGAAGATAATGTGATATAAAAAAAGCCAACATGGGTATGTAAAAACAAAGTTAAATCAATCTTATTTTCTGTCTTTAAGAGGATGAATGGACTCATGAATAAGTGGTAGATGTGACAAATCTCAAGTAAACTTTTTTTTTATAAGTATTCCACACCACATTTTCATAAGCCAATTAAAAATGTAGTCTAGATAAAACAAATATCCAGTGAGTGCACAACTTACTGAAAAACAACCATTAGCTTGTTTTCTGTCACTGAAAAAGGATCTGAATCAAGCTGCTTCATGATTCACCCAGGACCCCAGTGACTTGGATAGCTGGAAAAGAAGAATGTGCTAACGGTTTCTACCGACATCATGTTTGGTGGAATAAGGGAAACAGGGAAGGAGGAGTTATTAAACATTTTAAAAGATAAGAATTTAAAAATCAAGCCAAACTGAAGGGTCAGGATTTAGGCCATAAACTGAATACCAGACAATCCAACGCTTTTGCAGAAGGAACAGCACATTGTGGGATAGTTCAGTGTGTGAGGCAAAGAAATTACTTCATTCTACTTGGTGCTAGCTAGGTCCCACCTGAAAAATTGTGTAATTTTTCAGCATCACAATTCGAGAAAGATGCAGAAAATGAAAATCCAAAGAAAAGCAACAAAATAACAGTTTCAGAAAACATGACCAGCAAAGAAGAGTTGAAGGAAAATAGAGAACTGGAAGGATATCTAACAGGAATCTTCTAATATAACAGATTTTATATCAAAAGGGAACAATCATCAGTTGTTCTTCAAGTAGGAGAAGGACAAGATGACAATTTGATCTTCAGCAAATAAAATATAGTATATTTTAGGAAAAACTTGCTGTTGCATTGATTAAACACTAACAAGAATGAGAAGTCCCCAACATCATATGCCTTCAGAAGTGGGTTATACAAGTATCTGTCAAGAAATGTTTAGCTCTATTTCATTCCATCCTAATCCAGAAATTCTCTCACTATCCCTCCCAAACCCACATTTTTATGATTCTATGATTAGATTGATTTCTATTCACAGCCATAGCCAAATTTAAACCTGCTGTATGGAAACTCTATAGCATATTCTCAGCACACTAGAAACTAGTTTATTACCCTTCCCTAAAGTGATTCCATAAAGGTTCAGTTTTACCCTTGCTATCTTTTTACCGTCTGTTGCATTATGAACATAAAACGCTTTACCTTTAAGTTTGTCTTTCCTGAATAGTGCATACCCTTTAAGGCAACTATACAGGTAGTCATTTGGATGCTTCTTAATTTGTTTACTTGATTTAGCAATGTTAATAACATTGCTCTCACATGGTACATGAACAAGAAATCTTCAACTTTTTTTTTAAAGGAAAATACAAAAAGATATGAATTACAACCTGGTAATTTTCAAATGGAATGCACGTGGTAGGATCTTTAGCTCTATAGAAGAAAACCTCTTCCAGTTCAGCTAGCAATTAAGCAACAGTAGGTTGTTGTCCTGTTCTCAGTATTAGAGGGGAACAGAAAGTTTTGCTGAGTGATTGTTTCAGATACTTGCTGATGAAACAGGACTGACTGGAGATGGAAAAAGTGACTGCAGAAAACACATACATGTAGCTTTCTGAAGACAGCTGGAACTGCTGGAACAGGCACACAGCCAGAAAGACTAAGAGGGAATAAGCCTCAACATAGCAACACCACAGCTCCAGAGACTGGACCACCCACCAGTTCCCATTTCATCAATATGAAGTGCACACACTATAAGGAAGGTTCTTGTACCAAGGAGTACCTAGCATCTTTGCAGACTGAAGGATCCCAAAAACATTATTTCTGATTATCAATACTGGATGGGATACTATGTTTATTTTCAACACTATATTCAAACAATGTATCAGTTTATAAAACAACAAAGAAATCGTTATGAAAGTCTCAAATCATTCCTGAGATGTACCACCAAAAATTTACGAGTTCCTGAAACCAGGACACTACTGTAAGCAAAGAATACTGAATATTGTAAGCAAAGGAGCAGTGAGTGATGAGGCAGTTAACTGCTCTCCACCTGAGGACTGTAGATTGTGATAAAAATGCTACAGGTTTTCAAAGCTTCTGGACAGTTCTGTTGTACCAACATACTTTTTCAATCCCCAGCCTATTACGCATCTTTGCTTCAAAGCATGAGGATGCTAGTGGTTTTTTTAATATAATGCTATCAGAATTGGTTAAAAGATCAAAAACAAGCTTTTCTGCCAGACCTGTTCATTCATAGTTAAATCAAATGATTTTTTGATATGCATATATGACCGATTTTTTAACATGCATAAAAGAATTGATGGACTGGTACTCAGAAAATTTTTGTCCAAATATATGGCAAAGTTGCAGACAAACTACAAGGAGGGTCTTGTAATGAACACTTCAGTGCAACTGAATATTGGACAGTGCTACCAGCCCTGCTTAAAATACAGCATTCAGCAAGCTATACTACTTCCTTCACACTAAAATTGGTCTCTCAGCTCCTTTTACTTCTAGTGAGCAGATATCTTTCAAGACTTAGACACTATAAATAGATCTGAAGTGAGTAATTACTAACAGGCTAACAATGGCACAGGTTTCTCCAAGAAGGGATGTTCAAGCACTTACAATTTCTCAACCTAAAGCTCATGATCACTTTTACTTTTATAGATCTCTAAACAGAATGGAGATGGGGCTTTCGCTACACAAGAAGAAAGTCTAGGAGAGGAAAGGAAAGAGCAAAAGAGCAGTATTGGTTTCAGTATAGGCAATGGTTTACAAAAGAAAAAAAAAAGTGGGAGTAGAGGGGCTGAAAAAAGAGAAGCTAGTCTTGTTATTTATTCTGTTTTCCAATACACCAACACAAGAAGGCACCTTTATCTCCATCCAATAACCACAGGAAAGTGCACATATAGAAATCCACATCTAAAAGAATGTAAGGCTAAGCAGAAGATTAAAGTTAACAGTGAAGATTGTTTCTGGTCCTATCTCTACTCTCTGATCTGCTCAGCTTTAATGAAGGGGAAAGAGTTATAAGACTTACCTAAAATTCAGCACTTGCAGCAGACGAGCATTTTTCATTTTGTCATATGTGTAAAACCAAACAATTTGCAACTCTGAGACACTTCAGTTTTTGAAATGGTTAATATCAGAAATACACCTGGAACTAAAAATCTTTGGTGAGTGCTGCTCCATAAGAAGGGGAATCATCCAACATCAAATCTGAAGAACACCAAACCTGAAGAACTCTGAACAGAGGAAGTTAAGAGGTCAGAGGTGGTTTTGCACAGCACTCCAGAAGAGCCACAAGGTAAGAAGGAACCTTTTGCAGAGGATTAAGAAAGGATTTGGCATAACTTGCCATTAGCTAGTATTTACAATTTGATACACAGAAAATGTGCATAAAAGCACTAATTTGTAGGAGTCAGGCAAGTTAGGAGCTATTGAGATATTCTAATGAAAATACCTTAAGATATTGAAACTAAAATAAAACAGAAAATTCAAGGATTATAATATGCATTTCTTAGAGCAAGTATAAGTGATATCATATATAAACATGTAAACTGCTTTATTCCAGTAAAATGGTTATAAATGCCAGCATATGGTATCGATACGAGAAAATGCAGAGTAATTAGTTAATCTAAAAAATGCATGAGTAGGAATTTGACTGCTAAATGATTAAACTGGTACATTTTAAAATGTGTATTAATATTTAATTATTGACACTATGAGAAAAGAGAAAATCTCTTGATGTTACTTCTCAGCTCTTTCTGATACTCAGTAACCCATGTATTATTCATATGAATAGTTTGTGCATATACAGTCAATCACTAGTTAAATAAAGGAATAATTCTCAAATTCCCTAATCACCTCAATAGATCCTAATGCAATATTTTCTACATTTGGGAATCAGAGTGTTTTATTTAAGAAATCAGTCTGGCCATGATGAATACAGTGCAGCCCGAGCAGACATCAGTTCAAAGAATCAGATGTCAAAGTGCTCCCTCTAATGTCCCTTAATCATCACACCAATTAGTGGTTGAATAGTGATGTGATTAAAAAGACTGCTGCTATCCTATACCTATTCAGACTAGTAGAATTCTACATATGTTCTACCAATTAATGTTTGAATAGAGCAGCGATTAGAGAGACATCTGCCATTGTATATCCATTCAGAAAAGAGCTAAACTTGCATATTCATATGCAATGAAGACAAAAATAAATATTTGCAAAGGTAAACTATACATTTAGATTATAAAGATAATTGAGTTGATTTCCTTTAATGAGTGTTCTCTATTTTACAATATTTGGGATTATTTTTTATTTATAAATATATAATCTTTCATCAATACATGTCTAGAAATGGCCAAATTATTCACTGAAAAAGCATTTATTCATTAAGGTTCCTGATTTCAGGCCTTGGGTGAACTGGGTTTCATAGCTACTTGTTTGCAATTTGCACTATTTCTGCTTCAACCCATCAGTTATTTGTGAACTGCTAACTTGATTATTCTGTAACTGTGATACATGATTGGGCACAAAAATCACGTGGCTTTTTTCCATCTCACTGTAAGGCAATACTTAGAGTAACAAACTGATTATAGCTGAGAAAGAATCGTCTTATTTACAGGTTTTTCTATGCAAGCTTGGACATTTGTACACCAAGAGGTACTTACAAACCTTTTTTTTAAATAAGAATTCCTTTTTACAGATGTTCGTATATAGCAGTGACAGCCACAGAAATACTATCAAAGTGAAAAGCAGTTTGAAGTTTTAGCAAACTTTTATTACTACTGTTTTAAGGGAGTAACCTTGTCCTCTGAATTTAAAGAGCAACATGATCTGTTACATCTTGCAATGAATTGCAGATCTCACTCTCCACCATTAGCACAGAGCAATCTGGTAGTTTCACCTTAATGTTGCACAGAAAAAGACACGGTGAAGAATTTGGTTCTCCCTAAGGGCTGGCAAGAACTATAGAACAGATAAAGACTCTTGCCCAAAAGTGATGCCCCTGTGAAAAAACAGCTGAGCTTAAAAATGATTTTGTTCAAGGAAGAGAGGCTCTTGTTGCACAATGCTGATTGGGCTTAGCAAATGTAAGGACAAAGAACAATGCTCCTCCTGCCAGAAAATCAATACTGTTACAGGCTATGGCAATTAACTACAAACCAATTTAAACCCCATTTCCTTTTCACCTTTCTTGCCTTGTTGAAATATTTCCAACTCTTCCATCTGGAGCAATTATTACTATTATTTCTAAATGCAGAAACTCAAGAAAGTCTGAATACATAGGTGGGTTTATATCATCTTCTCACCTATCCTTAGTAGGTACCTCCAAGGTTTCATTACAAAAAAAGGCTGGACTACAATATCCCACTGAATTCTCCAGTGACAAGTGAATTTATAAAAATCACGGAGGTGAATTTCATTAAAATGACAAATCTGCATGTTTACAAGGTAAAAGTAGAACTTGTCCCATAATGCTTAGAAACCCTGTTCATAAAGCGAGGAATTCAGTGTGCTGGGTGTAACGGAAATGCACACAACGTGTGCCCATCTAGTTCATGATTTAAATGTCAGCAAACATAAAATACATACAGAAATGGAATTACAGAGAGTTGGAAACCATAAATAAAAACATAAATCAGATGTCTAAACAAACCTGAACTACCTAGGAAAACCCTGAAATCAAAGTAAGTCCTCACAGCTTCCACAGTTCATTCCTTTGCTTTACTTTTATCTGTAAACTGATGACCTAATGTGATCTAAATTTTGCTTCCTTCTCCAAGATTTACTATTAGTATAGCCATCTCAAAACTCTTCTACTTTTAATTTTTTCTGACCAGCAGAAACCTTTGTTTCCCCAGACAGACTAGTGGCATCTGTTTATACCACCTTTCAGCATGAAAAGTGCTGAAATTTTCATTTTCATTCAAAATGAAAATTTCTGGTTTCAGAAGAAACCAGAGTGTTAATGCTTAGGTTTAGCACTGTTACCAAGGGTGACTCAGCGAGTTTACCTACTCTGATATAAATCTCTAAGTTAAAATTTCTGAAGGAAAGCTGACTGATCTTGCACATACAGCTATAAATCATTTTTACAGCAAAATTTGGTTGCTAACACAGTAAATAAACAATAGCACTCATTGAAAGCATAACTGAACCTTCCTTTAGGAGAATGCTTTTCCAACGTTGAGGAAAGATATTGACACTCAGTTTCCACTTCAGAACTCATTTAATGGGCAACCTGAAGTGTCTCAGAGCAGGCTAGGAGTTAAAATTTCACTTGTGTAATTATTCTAAGGAAATATGTACATCTGCCATCTGGAAGTGTATTAGACATTACAAAGTCACTGTGTGCATGCCTCAGCAGATGCAGCTTTTGTTCGGAGTTTTGAGAGCTGTTAATTTAATTAGTTTTGTGTTTTCATACTCCCACCTTCCCTCCAACAGTAATTCTGCAAAGGCAGCATCAGTACAGCTTTAAAAGAATCCAAAGCTCAAAGCCAAATTCAGATTTTAAGGAAATGCAAACAAGTATACTTCCTATGGACTTCAAATATAGCTTGACCTGTTCATTAGCAGGCCTAAACATTACTGCCAATGGCTTTTTAGACCATAACAGAAAATTGTGCTCAATGTATCCTTTCCTACATTAGCTTTCTTATTTTAAGAAGGCTAGGAAAGGATTCTATCATTTTGTTTTCTTTGTTTATTAAAACCACTCAACAACAATGATCTGGAGAATGTAAAAAAGTCTCTCATTTTTTCCTGATGTCTTTTATGTAATGGGATACCAGACAAATGTTTGGGTTTGATTTTTTTCGTTTTGTAAGGCTTTTTCTGCCAGAATAGTAAGCTGCGTGGTAATCTTGCTCAGTAAAAGCAAGCTACATATTTCCGAGTAAAGAAAAGTTTGACAGTTCTAAAAACTAGGACCATTAATGGCCTAAAAATAAGGACTATCCCTTTATGGTTTCTTCGAGCATTTTACATTTCTTATCATGACTTGCAAACTAAATAATGTAACATTTCTACCAAATAATTCATAATATACAGTATAAGAACTATCTGTGATGAAGGTGTGTACATGTACAGATATACCTATTTGCTTATCTCTAACCTTTAACCCTGTAAGTTGCAACACACAAGCAGATCTCTGTCAGTGCAGGGTGCTAATAACCACACAGATCTCCACGCAGTAATGCAGAAGTATAAAACCAAGATGTTTATTAGACTGTAAACCTGTGTCAAAACATCACCCTGCCGTATTTGACAACATTCAGAATTTCTTTCAAATGAAAATCCAGCCAAGACATGCAAGCTAGCAACGAACCTGAAATCGGTGCTGTTTGCGCAGCCCAAGAAGCTCAGACCTTGGGGATCCAAGAACATTTGAGACGCCATAAGGTACGCACACACAGCTAAGAGCAGGAACACAGGGAGAGAGACAATTTCTAGAAAGCTATGCACTTTCACAATTAACAGCAAAACATCAAACATTTTATGAACAAACTGAATACAAAAATCAAACAAGGCTGATACGAGGGAAAGCTCAGAGATAACCACGAGTGATCTTAAAGCCTAGAAGCTTTAGAAAAGCTATGTAGAAGATATGTATGTGTACACTATAGTTTGGAGTTTAACTAACTAGGATAATTTACAATGGAACAGCTAATCAGGTTACTACACAGATACCTAGCTGCTCTGCTGCATGGATACCTGAGCTTCCTAACAAACAGTTTCTGAAAACAGAGGAGTTCACAGCCCAGTATTGATTTCAGGTCTCCTGAAAATATAACGATGTAAACTGCAGCTGTCCAGGAGCCGCCTGCTGAGCAGCTCAACTACCCGTGCAGCAGGAACAGACAGTTGTGGGCAATAACTGCATCAGACATCCCAAAATAATCACCCCTGTTCACAAACAGAAGCTTTTCATGTACATTAGTTTCCCGTTATTATAACATTATCTAAGCCAATAAATAAAATAAGAAAATAGGAATGTTAACCACAGTAAGAGAGAGATTCTTATAATCAATATTATAAAACAGGAAACTATACTAGAGTATGGTTGAAATGCTAAGGATACCCTGGGTTCTCCTCCCAGCAAATACTTGTTGGTCATACTGGATTTCATGATTTTGAGAAACTGAGGAACTTTGAGTTTTTTGTTTTGGTTTGTGTTTTATTGTTTGAGGGTTTTTTATTTATAAATGAATATCTACTATCAAACCTGAATTCTCCTACTTAGTGGGAGAAGGTGTTTTGATAACACTATGAAAAGACACCATAACATTATACCCATAAGGGAAATAGTTTGCAGATGTAGAAGTAGTGCTCCACCTAAAAGACTTCTGAATTTAGAGGATTATCTAAAAGTATCTGTATGAAGACAGTAAAAATACTACAAACCTTCTAATCAGATGAGAGATCAAAGATACAATGAAGTTTGATAGGATTAGTCAAATATCACACTGAGACTAGGAACCTAAATACCTAGAGAGAAAATGATGATATCTAATGGCAGAAATACTGAAGAATATAGACAGTTTATAATGAAAAAATATTTATTCTAAAACCACCTATTTCCTGAAAAATACAATGCACAAAATTTAAAATCCAGAGCCATGTTTTAATCTAAGCTTTATGTATTTATATATAACGTATATACATATAGTCATATATATAGTACATATATAGGTAGCTCTATACATACATATACATGTATATAAAATAGGTACATATGATGGATTCCTCTATTTCTGTACTGCAATAAGATTACCTTTAAAAGTCTCAGAAAGGATAGTGAAGTGCTGCTCTACCCAGAGTTACTCTTGGAAAACAGAAAGAAAAGGAGCAAGTGACAGAAGAGGCAGCTGACGCTGGCTACCCAGGGAGAGCGACCGGCTCTGCGAGGCTCGGGAGGTGGTGAGCCGGCTGTGATCATGCTTGATACTTGAGACAGATCAGACTCCGTAATAACAAGGGAAAAAGTTGCATCAAAGACTTACTAAATCACCAAAGAGGAAAAAGGTATGGCATGTACTGGGTTCTGAAAAGTAAATAGCTGATCACAAAGTAACTTTGTATCTACAGGAACAGAAATAGGAGCCAAATTTGGCTACTGAACAACACAGAAAACTCAGATTGGAATTTCTCACACAACTGAGATTTCAGCCTCAATGATTTATTGCATGTTCCAGATGCAATAATAAACATGCGCTTACTGAACAGCTTTTGTCAGAATTCCTTTTCCATTGCTTCTTGACTTGTTTCTTTGCTGCAGTTGAATGAAGAGTGGCATGCATCTGTTTTCGGGGATTTAAAGCCAGAATGTTCTGTAGAAAGAGAACAGGAAATATTAAAATATAGATAAAATTTCCAAAAAGTTCAAAGCCTCTTAAATCACACCTCACACACTTATTTACAGTGCTATGCAAAAACAAAACACAATTACTCAACGTCATAGCCCAACTTCATACTAATTTGTTTAGATTTGTATTGTCCACACCACTTAGATTATGAATATTTAAAGACATTCTAGGACTGCTAGAAACAGAGTTATATTTAGTGGCCATGATAATGGTTTCCATTCCCGGATGTTTGTTATGTACAGCATATAAAAACACATAATTCTGCTTCATTATATCACTCCAAGTAACACCTGTAAAGCAAAACAAGCAAAAATATTTTAAAGTATCTGGGTTATTTCTGGATGTTTCATCATTTCAGTATAAATTCCAACTTCCCCTTCACAGGAACCTGCTTCTACGCTTAGTGAGCTGATGAGTTAACTTCATTTCTCTTACAATGCTTTTAGTTGCAAGGACACAAACACATGTTGGGAACACAGCTGTACTTTTAAGTGACAGTGGTGGTCTGATGACACAGGCAGAATGAAGTTTGTAATGTCTTCCGTTATACTAGTGTAACTCAAAAAATTAAATCAGCTTTTTGGAACCCAAGCTCTTTTTCAAATCAGGCAAATGACAGGTTTCCATAGCAAAACTGACCTCATTTAATCCAAGGGTTGAGTGTGAAGAGCGTGTAAGCAACAGATCCAGACTCAGGTCTGTGATGGAGAACCAAAACAGGCATATTGTTGGTTGTAACTCCTGGAATTGGTTTTGTAAGTTTTCCTTTAAAAAAAACTTGACTTTAGCACTATACTTCTCCACTGTGGTGAACAGGGTGTGCTTATTCTGCTACTATATGTCAAAGATGTGTGAGACTGACAGAAATGGGGACTGAACATGATGAGTATGATGGTGTTATAAATATTATATCAGGATGCTTCCTTACTTTAAAAGTCTGCTTGAGTGGGCGATAATGATGAAGTAGTAATCTGTTGTATTAAGATTTTATTGTGCTGATGTTTATGGGGACTTTTTTTTTTTTTAATGCAAAGAGGTCACTTTCCAATCAACTATTTAATGCTTACTCTGGACTGATCAGTAATCCATTTTTACCACAAAACAGAAATCTCACCTACTTGAAAATTCTACCTGCAAATAACAACATAGCCCAATACAGTAACTCCCAGCTTGCCTGAAACAAAGAGACAAAAAAGTGGGGTACGATGTTCAACAAGGTATAGACTATTTAGCAGCCTACACGCTGTTGACTTTCAGGAACAGTTAGAGGGTGTTATCGGATGTGCATCTGCAATTCCAGCAGTAAAGACTCTGCTCCATTTCTGGGTGTTCCCCATCTGAGTACCTCAGGCAAGATGTGGCAACCAAACGCATTCAGTGGTGGTTTATGCTAATTTATTTCATTCTTAATTAAAACAGAGCAGGGACATTCACATAAGGGATGTCACTTACAGCATCTCAGTTGCTACTTTAATTTCTCAGGGTGATCAAACTCAACTGTCAGAGCACATCTGACTCATTGGTGATAGGCTGTTGAGTGCCCAAATCACCCAAACCGGGCAGTAGGTCCTGAATCATACATACACTTTACAAAAATTTTGCCTACTCTCTTTTGTAATTGCTTAATGCAGTACTCTTGGCCATGAATATTATAATTATTTTAGCAAACTGAAATGAATTGCAAATTTCTAGTAATAAACTGTAACAGATGTACTCCACTGGGTACAGCACCAGTTGGTTTAAAACGTGGAACAAATGGTGGGGCAAGCCAAGGACGGAAGAATCCCCATATGTTTGCTCCTGTTGGAATTCTGCAGCAGGAGCATGGCTCCAAGCGCAACAGTTGCAGAAATCCAAAAGGACTACGTAGCGCAGCATGTCCCAGAATTAAATCTGAAATACAACTGGCACAGAACATACTAAATCACATATACAATATAAAAATTGCTTATATTCCCACTACCTAAATAATATACTATCTGCCTAAATCCTGGATTGCTGACCGAGGTGGCTGTTCTAGCTAGAGGTCTCTGGTGTTTAAGAACTGCTCAGAAGTTAACTGCCTAAATGGGAAAGTAATGTAAATGCTTTTGGGTCTGTTAAACTGTCAGAAAGGAAAATTAGTGACAGTGTTTTCTTCCTATTCATTTCAGTTCCCTGGTTGGTTTTCCGCAGCTTATGGCTAGTCAGACATTTAGTAAATTCAACAAATAAATTCAGGTAGGTCAGCCAGTAAGTGGAAAATTACTGAGAAGAAAGTTCTAGAGGGAGTGTTGCAACTAACAACGTATGCACCCAGCTAAACAAAAATAAACCGTCTCGGACATGCAAGAAAGGAATCCTGAGACCCCCAATCTCTCAAACACACTGGCCATCTGACCAGGGGGAGAGCTCATTGGTGAGGAGAATTATTTGGGCATCTGTGATCTTGCTTGTCCCAGTCCCATGCTTATTCTGCCACATAAATTCTCATTCTTGCCAGATGAGCTGTTGTTTGATCTCTCCAGATGTTGAAAGGGCAAGACTCAAGTTCCCCAATGGAGGATGTGGGTACATAATACATCACTTTTCAGAGTACTATGAACTTTGGATTTCACATTAAGATGCTATTTGTGTAGTAATAGGGAACCTATGAATTATATAGTTAGTGTTTTACATAAATGGCCACATTTATTTCATTAAAAATAAAGTAGGTATAAATCCATTATCATTAATGGCTGCAAATCAGAATATAACGCTGCTGTTATTTTTGTAGAAATCTATTTAGGTACTATGTTGATGGAGAAAGAAATAGGGCTATAAGTACATGGAAGTAAATTCAGCCCATGTTGAGTACACACTTGTGGCACAGCCGCACAACGTGCATAGTAGAGTTAAGCTTGCAGCTTTGCACAACGTTGATGATTATGGGCACCACCAAAGTATTATACTTTCTTTCATTATTTCCATAGATTAATTTGAAGACTTCACTTTGGAAAGAAAGCCAAGTGGTCTGTCTCTACAGAACACAATTCAATTTATATTGCAGATGACTCCCTCATATACAACTACCTTAAGGAATTCCTTTAATAAAAGAAATCATTGTCATGGGTTATTATGTCTTTTAAAAGATAAAGATTATTATAAGCTAAAAAATATTAAAAAATGGTTTAATTCCCTAATACATCCTCTTCTAGAAGGAATTGTATTCATTATGACTAATATATATTGATTTAGGTTGCAAGTATCCTAAAATGCTATAAACTACTCTTATGTAATGTACATTGAGAATGACTAGCATGTATAAGTGATAACTACAGTTTTTGAATTTTGAGAATTTAATGATAAATGGTTATGTTGATCTGTGCCAACACAGTAACACAGCTTCTGAGAATAAACTTGCCATAAGCTATTAATTAGATGTTTATTGCTCAGCTTCTACTTTAAAGGCTATGATTAAGAAGTCTACACAAAAAATACTAGCTCTAATCTTCGCTATCATCTATTAATGAAAAGGCTGTAAAAGTTTTAAAACAGTATGTTATATTACAGTGAGTAATTTATCAAGAATTTGAATTAATATTAGTCCAAATAAGTGATTTCAAGGCAGTCATTCGGGATAGGACACATTCTGCAGTTGGGAGTCCTGTTTCTGATACAACATTTTCGGGTAAATCAAGACAGGTTTGGCACATGCTCTGTGGTGATCCAACATAAATTTCTGGTATAGAAATTTCATTTCATTTTTAATTTCATTAGAAGTTTCACACCCATTTTATTCCCATCTCATAAAGCCACCCTTTTAGCTGAAATCATAAGAAGCTATTGCAATTAAATCTGATTTTTAATGAAATGCATATTCAGCAAAATAAAATATAAAGTTATGGAAGCACCATGCTTATCAGGAAAGCTCCAACACCAACCGGGGCGGGCAGGCAGAGAGGGGATGGTGTTAAGAAAAAAAGTACAATTTACATCATAGGTCGGACTGCAGTAATTTCAAGGCAGTCATTAAAAAGTCCTGCTAGTCTAGCACTGTCTTTGTAAAATATATGACATTACACCAAATTTTGAAAGCTTTTCTTTAAAGCACTAAGCTTTGAAGTCTTCAGCTTTTTTCTTTTTTTTTTTTTCCCCCCAAAGTAACAACGTTACCAAGGTGTCCTGGTTATGTGGACCTTTTCTCTCATTCGAAACAGGAAATTTGGTAAAAATCCAACAGTTAAGATTACTCTGCTTCTGGAAGAACTCCTACTGAAATCAATGAGTTACACTAGGAGTATTTAGTCCTTAGTAATCCTCATCTTTGCTACTGGTACTTCAAAGCCAGAATGAGGATCAGAAAAACCCTCTTCAGGCTCTGTCACAGGTTGCGGTATTAAAACTGTATAGGCTTCTATATTAAAACTGTATAGGCTTCTTAATAAGACAAAGTAATAATTTGCTGCTTTCATGGACTCTGTCCACCTTCTTTAGCTTGTTGGAGAAGTTTCTTATGAACAACCCCTTAACGCCTGCTGAAGTTCACCACAGATCAATACGCGTACAGCCACAACGAAGCTGCTGAAAATGCAACTGTTCACATGCTGACTATGATTATGGGCATAAAATGTGGTCCATTGTGTTATTCTCTTTGTTTTAGCATATACCACATTTACCTAGCCCAGCCCCTGCAATACACAGGTTATATCCTGTTTTACTCCAGTTGCTTCACAGAGCATGCTCAGCTAAACTCTTTTATATAAATCAATTAAAATTCAGGAGTAGGCTAGGCATGCTAGAGAATGCATGTGGAGAGCAATTTAACCCACCCCATTCCATTAATCTACCCAATTTCCTTAAAAAGGGTTGTAATCTCCCTCACAGCAAGTAACGTTAAATGTATTGAAAGATACATATGTTCACCAAGTGAACATAATGAGAACATATTTATTTTTTCTAAGAGTAATGAGCATACTAAACAATTAATTTCAAAGCTATGCAAGTGTTAATTCACTGACAGCAACAAGTACCTGGGGTTTTTCCCCTGATACTTTCTAGTATATCTGAACATGAAACTGGTTTTATTACTGTTAGTCAAAGACCAAAAAACTCAAGCTAGAAGTATTTGTTTTCATGAGATTAGATGACCCAGAATGAAGAGTATTGTTTAAAAATCATGTCAGTTAAGAAAAAGATGACTAAGGCATGAACTCTTTCTATTGATATCTTCTTTGAATTGCCTAGTTCACATTTTACTTCTCACTACTCTGCCTTTTGGAAAGCTGCATGAAGCACTAACAGATGCAGCACTTCAAACACTGTGTAAAGTCCCTAACTATTACAAGTGGAAGTTTCATTACCAAATGAGCAAAAGCAAGTTCTAGTCCTAGGAGAGTTTGTAACACTAAAAGATAAACAAGATTTCAAAAAATAAGTATGTATGGTGTCACATCTTCCAGAAGCTAGCTTTGTATTATTTTTCATTATTGAAAGAGTATGGGAAAATGTTGTGAATTTCTCCCTCATGCTTATGTATGATAGAATATCTCATAAATTGATACTTGTGTAAAATGTGTATTTCCTTACTGAAGATCTGAACTAATAAGAATCTTTACAAACAATTTATATAAGCTGGCTGATAATACACCTTAGGAATTCATCCAAAAATTTCAAAAAGGAGAAAAGACTGTGCTTTCACAGTAGTTCAGGCCTGGTTTAACTGTGAGGTGACAAAGGCCAGAGAAAGCTTGATGAAATGTGAAATGACCACATATGTCAGGGGAATAGTGTGGTCAGCCTTTGGAGAACCCAATTCTAGAACCAGAAAGGATCCCAGACAGCATGGGACTCAGAAGGGAAACCCCCGAAGAATTATTTTTTTATATTACCAGATATGTTTTCTGTTACTGAGACAAACGGCCGCACGTGTGAGCAAAGTCACAAGCTGACTGCGAACCCATTTATATTACAGTACATCATAGCGTGACAAGCCACAACCCTCTCATCTCTCTCAACAAGGATAAACCCTCCAGGTGACCCTCTGCGTCCATGCCTGAGAACCACCAATTTCCATTATTATGATATCTTCAAACCAGAGTCCTCAAGGTCCAGACCATTGGAAGATGGTGCTCCACTTCTGCGGAGAGGCAGCCAGCCTGTGATTAGGAAACGTGCCAGAAGAGCAGCAGCGCTGCAGCCTCCTGCGAGACAGGGCCTAGAAGCCAACAGGCTCAAGGGACTGGGGCCTGACCCTGAATCCTGGTGCGCATATGGGCGGTGGGGGGAGCTCAAACACACCTAGGAAAAGACTCAACTTTTAATCACAAGACTTATTCTCTGAGCCACACAAGCTCAGAGTCTCAAAAAAGAGCAAGAATTCGCAGGCCAATGGATGATCTTGTGGTAAGCATCTTCTAGCTGTGCACTGACAAGTCACTGCCTTTAGCATAGCACTTAAGTACTACATCTTCATCTTTACATTTCCACGTAGCTTTAGATCTCCCCATAAGACAGACTGCTTCTATATCAGAACAAACACCTTTCTGGCTTCTTGCACTCCTTACACAACCCTCTAATATTTAGTGAGAGTAAGACTATTCTTTATCCTGCAATAATATCATAGCATACTGGTATCCTGGAAGCGTAGTCCTAGACCCATTACTAGATACTTAGAAAGTGGGGTTTCCAAAACAACTTCACCACTACACATTTTCATGGTCCTCAGATTTCCCTGCAGTATGTAAATACTGTCTCTTAACAAAATGAGCAGTTTTCTAAATCACTCCCACAAAAGTCAGGAAAGTCTAGTTACGAATAAGTCTGTATTAACAAAAGCGTGGTACACTTCACGCACTTTCCATTATATAAGCAAAGGTAATGCATTACAGATTAACAAAGTAGCAAAATTACATAACCCTAAACATGGTTTACCTAATTTTGTTGCTACGTTAACTTTCAGATTAAGAGCTTGATTCCTCTACCTCAGCAATGCATTTATGCTAGGTATTACTGTAACTTCTAAAAGATTTATTGAAATAGAAAACAAAAAGTGTTACTTGCTTCCCATAGATACCAACCACTCTATTGGAAGAGCTCTGGGTGGTAAATTACGCTGCTGGAAACTCTGCATGCTACCTCCTTGACACAACTAATCTCTGCAGAAGCGCCTTGACCCTCACAGGGAAAACTAAAGTGAATACTCACCCTCCCTGCTTAACTTTAAGTATCCAAGTAGTATCCCAGCATTCAGTGAATTATTCACATATTTAACACAAGCACATATACATTAAAAGCCACACATCTTAAAGCAGGCTCAAATTCCACCATACCATAAGATAAAGTTCTCAGATATGAGACTTCTCCAGGAACACCCTACTCGGTGATAAGATCACGTTTTCACGCTATAAACAATACACTACATCAAAAGCTATTAAGCTTAACATAGCAAATTCAGAGAAGGCGTAGGTGAGCACAGCTCTCGTGGATTTACTCAAAGTTGAATTCACTATTATGTATTCATTTTGTTGACTAAAATATCTAATTTACAGCCTTTAAAAATAGAAGCGTTTACAATTTGGTGCAGCTATCCTTCTACACCTACATTTAATATTTTAATACATTTTGTCTCTAACTAGACAGTCTTTAATCATCCAACAAATTGGCTAAGTGTAAAAAAACAGAGCAATTCACATCACAGCCTTGATTCTTAGCTTCACGACTGCTGTTACTTTAAAAGTAAGCACATGCATGGTCTCCACAGTCTGTGAGACCCACTACACTCAAAGTTACCTTTTTTCAGCTTCTTAATAAAAGTATCTTCCTTCTTTACAAATCAAAACTTAAAGCTTCAGAAAATATTTAGGTTTGCATCACAGGTATAACAGAAGGTTTTGGTTTCCTCACTATAATATTTATCTATGCCTCCATCATTTGTGCATGAAATTGCTCTGTTACATGAGGAATACTAAATAACATTTGTAACTGCTCACTCACATGGAGAGTCATTTAATGACTATCTCACAGCAAAAGGATCATAATCATACACATACATTTACATCACACTTATATTTTTCTTCAAGAAGACAAACAGATTGAAACAGAAAGCAAGCTCGGTTGCCTTTGGAAATAAACTTAGTGCCAAAACCAAAAATAAGTCATTGTATCCCCATAATTGAACCTCTCAATTGAACCCTCAATTGCAGGTCGTTGCTTAACCAAAACCCAAACTTGCATTAGGGACATGTCAGTTAATGAAAAGTGAATGCTCTACTGACTTTTGATCATAGGAGAGAAATTAGCATTAAAAGTTATTACTGCTTTAAGTTTAATCATTGGCAAAATCAGTGGAACTAATTTTAGCTGAGCAAAGCAATGTTCTGAAAACTTTGTTAAAAGGTGATTTTCAAAGTTCAATAAATGAACCTGAAATGCGAGGATGAGAGTGACAATATACATCCAAAAGATCTAGTACATTCAGTGCTTGAAACACATGTGAACATTTGTATTTGTTCCAAGAACATGCCAACTATCTATCAGTACTGACTTTCTAAATCTGTTGCAACATTAAGAAGCAACAAGTAAACTTACCTATGTGCAACTAATGTGCAAACTTCTACAAAAATTTCAGTAGCAACTGCTTAATACAATGCTAAAATACAAAACTGACAACGGAACTACTGATTTTCTAGTAACTTTGTGTATACATCAGAGCAATCTAATCAAAAACGAAAAAAAACCAGCATGTGGAAGGAAAATGGAAATGTGAAGGATTCATTAATTATATACTATAAACAGTAAGGGTTTGATGTGTGAAGTCACATATTAAAATATTATTAAATGTCTGATAATTGAAAAAATAACACAGCCAATTTTCAAGGAATAAAATTTGACAGCCCATGCAAGTAAGGCAAGAGGAAACTGTTGCCAATTTTTCCTTTTAACATGTTATTGTCTTCTTTTGCAGAAGCACACAGTGATCCTATGTTGACACCTTTAAGCAAAGAAATGTGACATTCCATAAATAAATAGGGCAACACATGCGTTATAGATGACAAAGGAACATATATGGATAATGGGGAATACAAAGTAATTCCTTGGAGTTTGTCACTCTTATTCAACAATTTTGATTTTTAAATCTTATTGACATTAAATACTGCTGAATGCATGGGCCAGAGGCAGAGGTGATACTCTTAAAAAAATAGTATAATCAGATTAGGTTGCCCAATCTAAAAACATGCCAGCAAATATTTGGATTCTGATCTATCACACTTTGTCACACGGTTATACAGAAAATTAATTTTTAAAATACTTTATAAAGGGTGTTGTGTGTAGTAGTATTATTTTCCAACTCTTACTTATTAAGCCAAATTGCATTTCTGCTATGAGACCTCTGAACTGGGAAGAATTATTATTTTTATCATTTGTAAGGTTTTCTAAAAATATAGGTAAGTAGTTCTCCTATAAACGTACTGTAATGATTCTAAAGCCTTGAATTCCAAGCCGCAGAAAAAATTAAGTATTGGACTTAATGCCAGAAGAACCAGCAATTCAATATGGATTTGGTCTTTACCTCCTTCAGCTTGACTTTAGGCCAGCTCTTCTTTTAGCTATTGTTTGCTCACTTTTCCTGAGCAAAGGCCTACATTCACAGACAGGTAAGTTTTGTAAGTAAGGCAGGTGACTAACTCCAGAATTGGAAGTTGCATGCCCAAGTCAGCTTCCTCTTACAGCAACTGAGGAAGGGATTCACAGATGCCAGCATGCCAAGCAGGATGCCCCAGCTGGGTGTGACAAAACACCAAATAGACAAGAGGTACACAACCACAACAGTTGCTCTCTCTCACCCTCCTGGACTTACACACCAATCAGCAGCCTTTGCACAGGCATTCCTCTAGGATGATGGTTCTTACCCTGAAACTCTACATGAGTTTAAACACTTACCTCTACTCAAATGCATGAGTTTCCTAGCTTCCATTTGAAATGGGAAAAAGGGGGAAGAGTCACAGGAAATTACAAGAGCAGCCACTTTTGCATAATAGTCTAACGGTTACTAGAGTCACCCTGGAAAGAGAAGACCTCCATCCCCATGTTCCTGCCTTCCACTGACCAGGATGGAAGGCAAACCTGGATGAAGTTGAGCTGATTAGCTGTTCAGCTGAGATTACAAAAGCAAATCAGAGAGCAAATATGACAAGAACACTGCTCCAGCACTACAAGAGTTTTGACCCAACTCTCAAGACTGCTTAGATATTTTTCATTAAGGGTTCATTGACTAAGTGCATTGAGAACATTATGCTGGGAGTTAAAAATGAAGTAACTTTGCTTTTGTGCTAAATACTTCTTGGGGTTCCTAAATCAATTCATCTTATTTCCTCACCTCGTGCCAACGTTTGGCAGTGTGCAAGCCAGTCTGCTTTACTTAAGAACAAATATTCTAGAGTCTTCTGAACACTACTTCTTATCATATCCGAACAAAGAGGAACTGGCCCTTCAGCAGCCAATAGCATTGGTTACTGCTGATGTTTTACTCACTGTAGGTTTTTTGAGAACAGATAATATTTTCATTTTTTCTGTTCTGTATTCATTTCATTTCTGCATTTTATCACCAGCATTCTAGAACAGCTTCTGTTGTGGTTATCTTGTTTGATCCCATCCCCGCCCCCCCCCCCTTTTGTCACTCTCTCACTTCCACCTGTTTTGAAGAGCTATGTATGAGCTTACTAAAATCTTTAAAATTTTGTGTTTTCAATTGGAACCAAAAAAAGGGCAATATCAAACACAACTTTAAAATGGAAGCAGAATAACACTGGGAACCACCTCTAATCTCCCATCTCGTGTTACTGTCATTAGCATGCACACGCACCCACACGCAAGCATGTGAGTGAATTTGCACAAGCTTACTTTGTCCCTCAGATTCTGAAGACTGCCGAGATTAACAGGGAGGGAGGTATACCTCTAACGCTGATGAACGATTTTGTTAAGGCTGAAATCAGATCTTGTATTCACCTGTAGTTACATTCCAAAACATTACACTATACATGATACTTTGCACACAGATCCTCACAGCAATTACTGATAACATTCCTTAAGAGCTAGTACATAGACCTAAAATGACACACCAAGGACAGTGGGCTTTAATTTCATCAGTACTAAATCAAAGCCAAATCTGGTACTCATTCCCATTTTTGCCCTGAGCAATAAGTCATGGAGTACTTCTTCAATACTGATTTAATTTACAATTAAGAGTTTTCCTAAACGCGATGGCTACGCGCTATCTCACAAACCTCATTTTTAACCTTAATATGTGACATAATATGAAAACTGCTGACACAAATAATTGACTGCTTTATTATAAATAAGAATACTTAAAATCATTTTCAAAATGCCTCATAAATCCACATTAAGTCTACTTTATTGATTTCAGAAAAGTTCATTTTATTTCCATAGTAGTATTCCATGATCTGAGCACTTAAAAAAAAAAAAAAAAAAAAAAATCACTTTTCTCAGTTTTAACTGTCATTGAAATATCCTTCATTTCAAAGATATCAAGAAATTATCACTATTCACTTTCAATACAAAGCCTCTTACATTTCAGCTGTCATTTTCAAAAAATCATACTGAAAATAGTGTTTCTAAGCAGAGTAATAAGTAATAATTTCATCAATTAGCAGTATTCAGCATCCACTGAGAGTTCTCTCACTATTATTTTATTCATAGAGTCCTTTGTGGAAGTAGCATACTAAAAAGATCCATTTATCCTTCAAGGTTTTTCATAAATGTGTCATACATCTTAGAAAACAATTGGTTATTATTCTCGCTCAATCTAAATAACTATAATAACTTCCAGGTGTAAAACCTCTTTTTATACTTCCAATTTTCTTTACTCACATTATGGGTCTATATTTTTAATAATCTATTCTAACACTTCTACCCACTTTCACACATGCATTCTGGAGTTTCACATGGATGCTAGACATGCCTGGATGGGAGGATAGTCAGCTTATTGTTCAGAGCAGAATAGAATTGGGTTTCACAGAATGCTCTTCACAATCAAGGCAAAAACAAGCATTTTATAATGAGCTAGATGCTAACAGCCAATGGCTGTAAAGGAAAATGCTGTGATTGTTAAATTCAGCAACAGCTTGCTTGCAGCGCCTATTTTATTTTTCCTTCCCTCTAGATCCCTCCACATATTTATCAGCCCATTTCTCCTCACCCAGAAGGACATGTCCTGCCTTCTGTCCTTTCATCTCAAGACTGCTAAGGGCTCCCTTCAGAGCACAATATTATCATTCCTTAATCAACTAACAGAGATGCGATTGGGCAGTATGAGGACCTCTCTCAAGGCTGGGTAGACAGCCCTGTGCAGACCGTACAGCACAACCAAACATCCCCATCTTAGGAAACAGTAGCCCAAATTTCAGTGATGCATCTCCTACACAGCAGCCTGCTTCATTCTTTCCACGTTGGTCAAATGTTTTGTGGACCGAGAAAACCCTGGCCAGGACAGTTCATTCCAACAGAAGAAGTTTCAATTTAAATAAGGCCTCTCAGAGCACAGCTAACAAAAACACAACAAAGAACCAAGGAAAGTGTGCAGCAATATATTAATAAATAAACTAGGTACCACAACAACCTATCTGAAAATGGCACAGAGTCCAATCTCCATAATAAATATAAACCTAATGATATTGTGCATATGACTAATACTTGAAAGAAGTGCATCATTAGGAAGAAGAGATTAACTAACATCAAACTTTCAAAGCAGCTTTCAATTTTTCCACCTCATATCTACATTCTCAAAGTGGTGTGCACAGGTACCTCTATTAAAAAAACTGCATACACCGGCAAGATGTGTAAATCAGACGGTTTGGCTGCCTGGACACTTCTCTCTTTAATTACATTATAATTGTTTTTGAACCTGAAATTAAAATGTCAGAATGCACCATGATTGCCTTTAACTGATGACTACCATCCCATCTAAATGGAAATATTTAGATTCATCACCTAGATATTTTTTTAATTAGCTTTCAAATGAAGTCACAGGCAAGCATGTCTGCCTTCTCCCATTTGCACTGTTGGTGTCAAGTTGAACTGGAAAGGCCAACCATTTCAATGAACTAAAATAAACATAATTTTAAGGTCAAGTCACTTGTAACACTTCAGGCAGCAAATGTCATACTGAAAATAAAATTGAACCTTGGCTTGAGCAGAGATGAAAGGTTTGGCATTTCAAGGACTTCCTTGTGTTTATCACTTTAAATTTACAAATAAAATACCGGCATCACATATATTAATATTTATCATACTAATAAAGCTTTCTGAAACTATACGTATAAATACTGGAAGCATTATTAAAAACAAAGTACTTGTATAGGTGGGCTTACCCTAATTTCAAATGGTGAAGTCTCTGCAAGACCTAAAAACACTCAAAATTCCACATTAACTTAGTGAGCCACCTCTGACCATGGTAAGAGACCAGATGTTTCATAAGAAGGTCTAAGTATTTTGACTGAGGGCAGAAGTGAAATTGCTCAACTCAGTCCACAGCATAAGAAAACAAGGATGTTGAAAAAGTCGGTTATTTCATTTGTTCTGAGACTACACATCAAAGGTACGGGTGTATTTCTCCCCAGCCCCAGCCCAAGCAATGTGACCCAAGTACTGGCCATCTAAGGTTGATGTTCTACAGCTATCGGATGGAGTAAATCACCTCCCACCACTCACAATGCATGCTAATAAACTGACATCTGAGGGAATTAAAACATCTCATGGCTTTCACTAAGGCCTACCACCATTTAATGTGGAACCTCCATCTACCCTAAGCCCTTCACAAATACACTTATGGGTTTGATATAGACACGCTAGTCATCCAGGTGATGCATTTCCAAGGGGAATAAACATCTCTTCTGTTGTAAGGCGGTTAGGGAAGGTTACACAGTGATTTCTGAGCTGTCTCAGGGACAGAGTACACATCAGAATTGCTTCATGAGGAGATTCTTGCATTCTTCCTGCTTGCAAGGAAAACTGGATCCCTTTGGTGTCAATCTGGGCCGAGAATGATGATTCTACTACAACTTAACTGGGTAATAGCTTATGATTTGGATAATATTAAGAAAAAACTCCTATACATATCTTTGTCTAAACAGTCCCCAAATGTACTTGCTTTGGCATTTCATCCTCACTGTGTTTTCTAATTTTTTTTGTTGCTGTTGGTTTTTTCTAATGATATTTGAAGAAGCTTGCCCACTTGAATCCTATGTTCTTTGCCATCTGCAACAACAAAAAAGATTCGGGTATTTCTTATAGTTGTAAAAGCCTATGAGCAGAAAAAAAGGAATTTAAAGTTAAACTTAAGACCCGGTCTGAATCCCCTGTTATTTCATAAAAGAATGCACCTGGCCAATTTGAAGGCAAAATGTTCTTCTTATTTCTAATAAGCATTATTCTAAGAAGAAAACCGGAGAATTTAGTTCATTTCCTCACTCACTTCTTTACCTGCTTTCTTCCCCAGTCCCAATTTGGCCTGGATATATCTGATTTTTCTTATATTTACATTTTGAATTATGGCATTGCGTTTGAACTGCATACAGACCAAAATGACAAAATGCCGACCAAGATCTGTGTAGCTGATCTCTGTTGGCACATTTCACAAACTGATGCTCTGCACATGTAAAGACGCCAGAGATTTATGCTGTGCTGATCTGCAAGAAGAAATCTGCCCTTAGTATAAAAATGACAGCAAATGAAAATGAAAAGACTTCGAATAACATGCCCACACAAACGCCACCCTCTGAGCTTCTGATAAGACATTTATGGCCAAAGGTTTCCTAATCCCAAATGTTTGATTTCTTTGCCAAATCACATACTTGCCGAAGTCTCATATAAAGGCACAAATCCTGCTCTTCTCAAAGGCGACAGCACAGGGCAGGGAGCAGAGTGTGTAACACTGTACTGATGAAATAAAAAAAGGAATAGAAATCATATGCTAATAAGAGGAGGGAGGTTGCCAGGCAACCAGGGAGGGAGAGAAAGCAGTTTTTGATTTGAACTCTGTGCTGTCAAAGGGTTAGCGTAGCCAGAACAAACAGGACACATTCAGTCCAGCTTGTCTGCAGCCACCAGGAATTTCAGCTTTGCTCAACGTTTTAAGTAGAAGTGAGTTCCCAACTCAGTGCCAGCTATGTTTGTGTTCCCTGGGTCATTTTACTGTCACTGGCAAAATGACACAGGATAAAAACTAGCAGGTTTTTAAGAAGCGTCCATTTGAAAAGCAGCAGCATGTGCCTTTGGGTAGCACAAACTGCACCATGCATGTGGACCGGCTTGTAGGATGGAGATAGCTGTGCAACCTTGGGTCCAAGTAAATCCCAGTCCATCAGATACAGCCACACCTCTCTCAGCTGCACTGAAAACTGTGCAAATTCTGCCCTGCTGCTAAAACCGCACCCCTTCAAATGCATCTCAAAAGACTGCCCTGCACCACTGCACTCTTGTCACATTTGATGAGCAAAATCCTGCCCTACGGATCTCAGCTTCCTATATCAACATGTAGTTTTACTTTCTTAAAAGATGTAACACTAAGCAGAGGAAAGAATAAAATTCAAGTCCAGTCTACAACACAAAATCATCATGAAATCCATTTACATAACAAAAAGGAAAATTAATTTCAGTTCCTTCTTGTTTTCAGAGTTTTTAACTGCAGTGACAACTCATAAGTCCCAGCCATGAGAAAAGGTGGGAGTAGCAGGTCTTATTTTAAAGACCTTCTTACAAAAAGAGTAATATTTTAAAAATGTGGAAAAAATTGGAAGTTGAATTCATGAGTAACATTAAAACTCAAAGGCTGAAGGAAAATGAAAAGCAGAAGAGTCGATTTTTTTTTTTCCCCCCAATATCATTATTTCGGAGGACTTGACTGAATTTCAGTGCTACAATTTAGCAGACTATCGGCAGTGGAGGCAAGACCGTATATAACTCTTTGAGCATCAAGAGGATTTGCATACACAACATGAAAAGATAAAATGTTTCATACAGAAGACTTCCCTTCCTACTTGCCAGACCAGGTTTTAATCTGATGAGTAAATCATATTGTTCAATTCTCCAAGATAGACATGAAAATTGTGGTCTATAATCTTGCACGAGGTCTTAGTAATCATGCTATAATTGCTGTTCCACTCAGCTAAGAGTTTACTACAATAAAACCACTAAAACAATGAAAGAGCAATGAGAAATTCATTAACAAAAACAGTTAAACAGAAAGTTTTGCTTCCTCACTGATTGCTCGTCAAATGACCCTAGGAAGACACAGTCATCAATCTGGAACAGCCATCTGATCATCATGGCAAGCTATAGAGCAATAACTTAAAAAAATTCTACATATTAAAGTTTCGTTATGGAACTTCAAACAACTAGCAGGTATCTACAACAGAGTGAGACACTGTAATAACTGGGGCTTTTTAAAATAAAAGTTTAGCCTAGATCAAAGAAAGCCAGCTTCAGCTATTTATTCACATAACCTTTGCTTGACAGTTTTGCGAGGCATGATGACAAGTAGGATTCCCTGTTATCTTGCTGGAGGTTTCCTGTGTTTTTACAGTATTCTTTACTTTTCAATCCTTGCTCTGCTTCCCCCTTTAGACGACACCGAGCTTAGATCTCAGACGTACCTTCAAGGGACCACCTTTGCTACCTGCAGTCTTTCACTGTTCTAGTCCATTTGTATTGGGAGAAGAATAAACCTGGCAAGCAGAACTTGCTTACCTTGCTGTCATAGCCCGTGCTTTGTAGCACCCACTAAGTATATATCCCAGAGAAAGAAGAACCGTCACTGCTATCAAACCTGCTACTTCAAGCAGTATGGAAACTGTAGGTTGTACAATAGAGCTTCCTTGAGGCTTAGAGGCACTTCCCAGGTGGTCCTTACATGCAGCAGGAAGCATGGCACAAGCAGTCCTGTTCCCCCACCTACCCGATCCTGGAACCAGCTGCAGCCCTTGAGTTCAGGTGTACTGTCTGCACCCTTGGCGAGCTGCTCAAACAGGCTATAACCTCCTTCCACCTTCATTAGCAGCCTTCAGAGAGCAGTGTATATCTTGCTGCTGAAGAAACTCAAAATCAACATGCACATGCCTGCTACACACTGAGGAACTCCTGGAGCCTCCTGTGTCCTCACTAAGGTCAGCACCCAATGGGCACAGTCTGGCCCTTAAGAAACACTCCTCTTCACCCTGAAGTTAATGTAGTTCGTAAAGCTTTTGTCCACGACAGGCAACAGTAACTTATTTATACCTATGGATTACACCACCACAGAAATAAGAGTACAGTGCATGAGAAGCACAGCAAACGTTAGCTTTCTAAAGTAACAGCAAATAAAGCTATGTGGATGAATTTTATAATAACTTTTCAAACAAAAAGATGTGATTTAAGAGCCATCTATACTTTCTAAAGCTAAATGAAGAGAAAGCTTGACACAGTTACAGTGACGATGTTCATTATATGTGAAAGCACCACAAATTTACCCTGGAATTCTCAGACAATTCCCAGAATTGCTATTTCAGAACATGGCTCTAGCCCTTCACATCTTTCCTTTTATTCTCACAAGTCAGGCATCAGTGCTAACATCTGGAAACAGCTGTGACAGCAGGCTAGGTACCCAGCTGCTGGCCCAGCAAGGAATTACCCATTCATCAACACCCAACTCCCCTTTAAACACATGCAATAGATGATTCAGAGAGAAGGTTAGATCTGTGAAATGCCAACATACTCTCTACCTGCCGTAAGAACGATAATGCTGTTTCATACTAAGGTATGTTGGGGGGGTGGGTGTTAATTTACTGTCAATGTTTCAGGTTTGTGACAACAGTGTGGCAAAGCATCTCTGCTCTGCTGAGAAGCCCGTACCAAGGAAGGCTGGGAGACCTACTCTCACTAGGTGTAGACTGGATGGCAAAGAGCTAGAAAGTATCCACCACCCAAACATCACCGAATGAGATGACTAGAGGGACTGCAGAGAAAGACTGGAATGCTGTCAGGAAAACATAGCACACAGAGAACAATATTAAATAATATCATTCAAGCTTGTGTCATCCTGCATGAACTCAAGAAACTAAGTTAAGATTCTACTCAGCACTTCACAGTTTTGCTATTCATTAATTTCTGAGTACTTGATCTGACAAGTTTAATTCTTTGAAGAACTCTGAAGTTTCCAATAGATATAATTATGTATGGTTTACACACAATGATAGTAAGGAATCAGCTAAAAAAAAAAAAAAGGGAAGGCAAAAAAAGGAAGACTTTTTTCCCCAGAGTATCATTGGGAAAGGTACGTATGAAGCCTGTAAACACTATCTGGAGTCTGAATGTACGTTCAACAGAGTTCACATTACAAGTTAGAAAGGGAATGCTGTCCTCATACCGCAGATTTCAAAATTTCTTATGAAGATCTAGAGATGCAACAAATAAAAAGCCAAGACAAGTCCTTGCACCATACATCCAAGGTAGGTACTTTCACTCGTAGCTATTTTAGAACGGGCTTTCTTTCCTTTTGCTTAGAGTTTCTACACCCAAGGAATATTCTCAGCACATTTTGATAGAGTTGACCAGATTTAAAAAAAGCCAGTGTTTGGTGGGTTTTTTGGGTTGGGTTGGGGGGGGGGGGTGGGGGGGTGTTGGTTTTTATTGTGGTTTTTTTTTTAACACTAACATTTTTTGGAGAAGACCCTATATTTTAATCACAACACTCCTAGTCTTCCACAATTTGGAAAGCAGACTTTTCGAACAAGATTATCTATGTAATTTCTTCATCTTCCTTACTTAGGCCAAAAGATTTGCTCAGGAGCTGAAGCTGCTGGCTAAGCCAACCAAGGGGGACAAGATTCCTCAGGGACAGCTTCCTGGAATTTTTCTTTTTTTAAATAACTTGGAAAATTGGCTGTGACTTTAGCTCCTTCTAGCACAGATTCTTGGCTCCTCTTTAACCAATGACATCAGCCTTTTTATCCAGCCTTAACTAGCTAAATAAATGATAAAGTAGTACCAAGACTCCAAAGGTCATATTTAATATTTTAATTATATGAACTATGTTTGAGATTCTAACCATTGAGATAAGTTTCATGAAATCATTCGTTCAGTTTTTATACTGTAGCCAAGAAAGTGACCAAAACATTCAAGTTATGCTGCCAGTGCTCATATTGATAGACTTCTCTGCTCAACAACCAAATTTCTGAGAATATTTATCTACAATGATATAGCCTTAGCTAACATGCACTTTCCCTACTTCAAAGAAAAAGATAAAATACATTTTTATTGAAAATACACTACTTTTTTTTCCCCAAAAAAAGTCCCATGGGGGGGGGAACGGAACACAAAACAGAGAGCTACAATTAGACTATCAGTAATTATTGATATATTCATCTGGGAGACAAATCATACAGTGACTAAATTTATTCGAACAGATGGGGAAAGGACAATACATTTGGTTAGAAGTAGACTGCCTTGATTTCCTTGCTATTTAAATGAGTGCTGAAAACGAAAACACAGGAAGATACTGACCAAAGTTTCTATTTTCAATCCGAGAGAAAAGCAAACACTAGTTTTTTTTCAAAATCCATCAGTTAGTCTTCTAAATCATGTAGTGCTGCATACTATTACCAACACATGATCCTACAATATTATATCGTTCTCTGAGTCATACATATCTAGAAATGCAAAACAATGTAATCCCAGAAATATTTTGCATTAAAAATTTGAGGAAAGTACTCAAAAATCTGTACTGCTAAAAATCAAACTTTTGTAATAGAAAAATGAACTTCTACACTTGAAGAAAAATCCCAGATTGGCTGCTCTGAAAACACGGAGCTGGTAAAAGACAGACAGTACTGATTTCATAGTACAGTGCCTCCCTAACTGCCAGGTAGAGTTCTACAATAGTTCATTCTTCCTGTCCATTCCATGTTTTGGTTTTATTAGAGTATCTATAAGAGCATTTCTGGACATTCGTCATGGTTTGAGCAGAAGCTCAGTTAGGAAATGGACTGGACACAAAAACTCAATATGAGAACTGATGATAAATTCAGTCACAACTGACCTAGAGGTGTTTTCAAGCTGCTGCTGTGTACGTTTGCATGTTATGACTGGGCCCTCAATGAGCTGCAATAGCCCACTCTAAACATAATATTTTAACCTTCAAGTTATACCACTGCAAAAAGTTGTGTCAGGCTGGAACAAGACTGTCAAACTACAAGTTGGTTTATTGTCACTTCGTTTTTTACTAGACTCTCTAAAAGAGCTGAAGCTTACAGCCACGTGCAAGGTCCTGTGAAGGGTGGGAGAAAGCTACCTTGAGTCCCAACCATGCAACCTGGCTAACATCAGCAGGAGTTCACTACATTACATTGCACTAGCCGTGGTCCCACTCCACCTCACCTCTGCCTTGCACCAGGCCATGTCCGGACCCTACCACCCAAGCTCCCAGTCCGACCTGCAGCAAGGAACGTCACGGAAAAACGTTAAGTGCCACAGGTACTGGAAGCCACTTGCAGAAAGGGTGCTACTCCTGCCATCCTGCTCAGCATTCCATGCAACTGTTTTACTCCCAGAAGACACGGTCCGGTACGTCAGCTCAGCTTGGCCCATAGCAAGACAGTGAAGAACTGAGGGCCCGCACACCTCCAGTGGCCCGCAGGCAGCTGCGGGCCACTGAGGCCAAGGCCGTGAGGCGCTGTGAGAGGGCTTGGCCCGGCAGCTTGAGGCCCGTGAAGCCGCCCAGGGCCTCCTCAGGCCACGGCCCCCGAGCAGCCCCGCCCCGCAGGAACCCTGCCAGAGCCGGGAGGGAGACCTCACCGCGGGTGACGGGGCTCGCCCAGACCCAGCCCTCGACTTCGCCGGCGGGGAGTGACAGGAGGCGGCGAGGAGAAGGGGAGGCGCCGGGAGCCGCCCCCTCACACCCCTCGGCCGCGCGGCGGCCCCGCTCACGGGGGCGAGGGACAGGGACGCGGGGCGAGAGCCGGAGCGGTGCCTCAGGCCGCCGCCCCGGCGGCCACCCCCGACAAGGGCTGCGGCTGCCCGGGCGGCAGGCCAGCCCCCGGGGCCGGGGATGCCCGCGGCCGGCCCCGCAGCGGGGCGGCACGGCGGAGCGAGGCTCCGGACGCCGCTGGCGAGCAGCGGCAACAGCGGCGAGGCACTTCCTAACGCAGCCAAACTTTGCTGGGCGCTCCCGGCCCCGGCGCCGCCGCCGGACAGAGCCCCCTCCCCGCTAGCGACAGCCGCACGTCCCGGCAGGGCGAGTGGGTACCTCAATGTCCACCGGGTCCCGGCTCAGCACACGAGCCATGGTGTCCGCACCGCCACCGCCTTCCCCCGGCTCCCCGCAGTCCCGGAGTGGAGCGGAGCGCGGGAGGAGGCGGAGCCGCCAGCCCGGACAGCAACGCCCAAGTGGGCGGGCGCCCCCCGCACCGGGCCGGGGCCGGGGCCGCCCCGGCGGGCAGAGCCGCGCCGGGTCAGGGGCGGCCCGGCGGGGCGAGGGGATAGTCGTCCGCGCGGGACGGGAGCGTTCCCGGCCCGGCACCTCGGCGCGGTGAGGGCTTGCGCCCCTTTACCTCAGGCCCGCGGCGGGCGTCAACGGTCACCGAGGGGAGCGGACGCGGCTCGGGAGAAATCCTCCACGGGGGCTTCACAGCACACTCCCCCCGCTGGGAAACGGCCCCTCAGCCGCAGGCCTCACAGGGCACGGCCGTGTCACCGCCGCTGCCCAAAGGGCAGGTGTCCTGGGGCCCAGCCTCGCCTCCATGAGTTATCACAGCACCCTTTGCCAGAGCCCACGGGCACTCGCCCCGTCTCGGTCCACATGCACACCACAGCCTCCTTCGCCATCGTCCTCCCCGTTCCCTGTTGGTGGAAGGGGAAGCAGGGACTGCGGGGACAGTGCCAAACCTCACCCTGGTTCTTTCTCTACTTCATGAAAATCCCACAAGAGCCTGCACACCAGGGCTGCAGCCAACACCGCCATGCTCAGGGACACAGCCCCCCTCCTGCCCAGAGGCAAAGAGGGAAGACCCTTCCCGAGGTCACACATACACCTTCCTAGCATTACCGGCCTGGGCTGTCCCTGAACCTTCACCCTGCTCCCCGCAGGGACAGCGAGCCTTCCCTCCCCCTGCATCCCCTCAGGAGAATTCTCCCCACAGAAGCCATCCTGCCGCAGGGGGTGCCACAAAGGCAAGCAGGCCAGGTCACACAGCCTCTGTGCTCTCTTAAGTTTCTCTCCTCCCAAACATTGCCATTGTTTAATACCACAAACACAATATTTATGGTATCACTGAAACAAACATTCCCACTGCAACATGCCTACAAAGAAGTTCTGCCTTCCCTGCTACCTTAAAAAACAGCAAAAGCAAGTATTCTCCATTTGAAAAAAAAAAAAAAAACAACAAAACAAACACCATAACATCAGTTTCTAGACAGCACTTTCAACTAGCCACACCTATGATCCCCCAAAATATGAGAGCTTTTCTCATCATTTCACAAGAATAGAGGAGTTTTAATTATGACCAATCTTTGATTTTCCTATTTGCAAGCCAGGCAACTTCTTGGCTTCTTTCTCCCAGAGAATCCCAGATCTGGTCTTCAACATGCTCTTTACAGCACTCATTTTATCCAGTTAGCTTTCATTCTCCCTTCTTTACTACAGCATTAAAAAGGATAAAAAAAGGGCTTCCCACTCTTATTTGCTTTATAAAAAGCCTGAAAAAGTATAAGTAGCTTCTGGACACTGATGACCCTTTGGGTGCAGTAGAGAATAGGTTTGCCTTTTCTCTTCCTTTCATGTCTCCAGAGAGAATGCCTGTCACAGAATAGCATGGAAATTTTTCTTTGCCTTGTAATTATTTTATTTCTTTCCATCTCTGTAAATAAGCACTTTTGAGATGCCCAGTGGAGATTTTGTTTCCCTTGTAATATGTGGAGAAATAAGGTTGTGGTCTTTCGTGTCTCAAGTGAGAG
This sequence comes from Gymnogyps californianus, assembly GCF_018139145.2. Classification (NCBI taxonomy): domain Eukaryota; kingdom Metazoa; phylum Chordata; class Aves; order Accipitriformes; family Cathartidae; genus Gymnogyps; species Gymnogyps californianus. The sequence continues at coordinate 15,734,046 of NC_059478.1, read as the reverse complement.
CTGTGTTTTCTCAAGTCTCTGCTTCAGCGCTATCACATAACAATTCTTGCTGATTACAATCACCCATGCAAAGCAGTTAAAGCATTGGCAAGAAAATCAGAAGCAGGATCCCCTGCATTTCTAGTACTTATCTCTAACAAATCCAAGAGTCTGGTTCATTTCATTAATATTAACATTGCTGAGCAGCTCAGTGGTCTCTGGTGCTAGCTGGGGAGTTTTCTAGTTGCGTTTGCTCCTGACGTATAGCACTATATTGACTATACAAGTGCACTAGGCCCATAAGTCACTTTCACAAGGAATACTTCCAAGTATATGAAATACTAAACTGCTTTGTGTCCAACCATCTACAGTTTGCATCCATTTGTTCTAAAGGAGCAGTTACATTAGAAGAGACTAGCAGCAGCCACTGGACTCTCCAGTTTCATTCTGTCCTGTCAGGTTTTCAGCTGTTACAGATAACACTCTTTTGAGGAACCTCCACTTCTTTTGGCAAGTGTCACCACGCACATTTTCTCTTTTGCTCTGCAGGTTATAAATCCTTGGTTACCCCCATGTTACCTACCAAGCCAAATGAATCTGACACCTGTAAGATTTTTGCCCTGTGGAACCAGTAAATAGTAACACCATTTAAATTTCACAGAAGTAGGGTTTTTCCCTCCAAATGAAGGAGGACTTACTCTGCCAATAAGTACAGGCCAGAGAAAGGGATTCAGAGACCTAACCATACCCTGTCTTACCTCACAATTTGTATTTCTTGGTAGAGAGGGCTCCTCTTATTTCCTCTCCCACACATTTCTCCTGGGGATCAACTTACTGTCTGTAAACCATGGCAGTCAGCCAGTCTGTGTCAGCCTGCTGCAGTTGCCAGCTTCCCCCAGCAGTTCGGGAGAGCCAGCCTTCCATGGATCACCCTTCTGATCTCTGGATCCTCAGCTGTGGCAAATAGTGCTCTTATCAGCACTGAGCATCTGTACAGCTGAACTTTGTTTCAGGAAATAAATGAGCAGAAACAGGGAGGCACGCACAACATTCATCAGAGTACAAGTATTCCCACTTTTCTTAAGCGGAAGTCATAAGAAATTTTAATAAAACAAGTGTTACGCAGCCTAAATATAGTTTGGGCTTTTTTCCTGAGGAGGTGCTAAGCCTCTGATTTTTTAATTTTTTTTTTTCTCCCCCCTAGCAGGGTTTTAATAGCAGCAGAAACAGACCAGTGATGCTAAAGACCTAACTTTCACTTCTGGCATGAAATGCTGTTGAAGCTTGGTTGAGTTACACACTTTTGAAAATTGCCATTAACCTTTTGTTCCTTATGCTCTTCAGGTAAAATTTGCTCACGTGCCAAAGAAATAACTGCACGTGAACTTTCTCAGAAAACCTCCAGGCACTCACTGCCACCACAGCAGCAACAGCCTTGTGCTGGGAATGGCTGCCTCGCAAGGAGGCCAGAGGAGGGCAGGGCAGGGCAGCAGGCAGCCAGCAAGGTCATGTCCTTCAAATTCAAATGGTTCCAGGAACACAACCTGCAATCTAAAACAAAGGATTCCTCCTCCAGCCATTGCAGTAGTTGATCTGCGAGTTTAAAGGGTAAACTGTAAACTCTGGAAGTTCAGCATTCAAATTCTGGCAGTGATGTATTAGGAAGCCTAGAGGTCTCAGTGTACTGACATATCATACAAGCAACTCCCCACTTTTTCCTCAAAACTGCCCGATTCACATCAGTTCAAGTACCAGAAAGACAGGACATTCCAGACTTTAATTTGCTGTGCAGTTGTAACTTGGACCTGGTGGGCAGTCTTTAATCACACACTGGTTTTATTCCAGGACCAGTTTCCTCACTCATTGCATATGATGAAGATTGATGGTGACAGTCTCACAGCTAGCATCTCCCAACATCTGAATGCAGATTTAGCAATCCAGATTACTCACTACACTTAAGCAAGTTCATCTGTCAAATTCTTGGGATTCAGGAAAACCTGAAGTGAACCCAAATTGCTCTTTTACCTTCTTTGAGCACCTCACTATGACAATGCACAGATTTACATTTCAGTTATTTGCTGCTTCTGCCCTCTCAGTTTGGTTTGTCATCTCCCAAGTGCAACAGTCAAAAGGTGATATATCCAGTATGCAAAGGGTCCAAAAGAAATAGGATTAGCAAGAAAATGCCATGAAGATGACAAGCTGCTTCTGAAGGCTCCCAACAGCTTCTCAGATGTTAGCTTGATTTCTTCCCTTATGCTAGGAGTCACACTAGTAGTGGTGGTGACTTTCCCAGGACAAGGCAAATCACTATTAGAGTAAAATTGAAAGAAGTAGCCCCACTGATTCCACTGCCAGGTTCATCAACTCTGAAGACATCTGTGTTGCATGTCTTCACTCTACTGGTGTCAAGGAGGAAACAAATGTATACACATGAAAAAGCTGGAGTGTGAGGGAAAGAGGTTCTACGGTACTGTTTCTGAAAGGTCCATAAGTGAAGAGCCATAGAGTAACTATGCCATCCTTTGTCCTCCCTCATCCTAATCCAATCCAGGGGGACTGGAATTCAAGAGTTAATTTGGGAAGTCTTGCTCTCACTACCTCTCCCAAATAGCAGCACTGATGCTGCAGTACATAGTTACAACTTTATGCATTTCTTCACCAATTTAGGGAAAACACTCAACTTAAAACATTCACATTAGTGAAGAAGTTTACCTTGCCTTTCTAGTCTGCTTGTTTACAATTGGATTTGCAGTGCTCTTCAGAAAGAGTAGCTACACAGGATAACCCAGGGTATGCCACAGTACAGGAGTACAAATGCACTTTAAGTGCGAGAGATACATAATTATAAATTCTGTTAGGAGGAAACTGACCATTACTCAGGCATAGCCTTCGGGCATGGAATTGTAAAGCACAAATAGATGAATAAATAACATAAAATGGCCACCATGTGAGCTTTGATAAGTGTCCAAATGCATTTTAAACTAAAATGAACTGTTCTTTAGTGAGTTCACTAATTTATTCCAGCCATCTGTGTCAGTGTAAACAAAAGCTTGTCTCCTAAACTGCTTCATAATTTTTTAGCTGTAGCAGGGACCACAAGTTTCAATATGATCATCTTAGGGAAAAAAATTAAGCAAAAAGAACCCACATATTTTCACACCACAAACATCTTTTGATAACCACTATCATGCAATTCAAAGAAATATTAAAAAGTAAAACTTGTTTCTGGCATAGCATAATGTTTTCCTATCTAAATGCCACCAAATGTTTCTTTAGGATATTTTAGGGAATGGAAAAATCTGGTTATTTTTTTCCCCCCTCCAGTCTCCAGTGATGACATCTGTAGACAAATCCTATATTTATTACTAAGCTTGAGAATTGCTAAATTGATGTCCTGGGTTTGCACTGGTCCGAGAGTCTTTTCTCTGTATGTGCCTCAAATTATTTTCAGTCTCTTAATGTGCTTCTCATGTTGCTGGACCTTAGCTAGGTAGAATAGTCAGGAGATTTGAGTGTTTATAAGCTAAAAAGTATACACATTTAGCATAAATCTTCCCTTGATAAAAGCAATTACAGATCTCAGATTAAGATGGGATTTTGGAGCATTGAACCTGGGGAAGAGGAGGCTGAAAGTACTTTACAGGAAAAGTATGCTGGACTTAATTTTAGAGATACTGAGCAGCCACTCAGTTACATCAGACCAAATTATTCTTTCTGGACAAAAAAGGAAATCCACTATAGGATTTGAAAATTTGAAATCACTTAGTTGCCTCTGAGACATCTCATGGTTGCGGTGGTGGAAGGGGTGTCACGTTCATCTCTTTCAGCCCTGGGTGTTAGAAGCAAAGGGTGCTCCTTTCCAGACATGTACACCTCTGGGATGAGAAGAGTGAAAACTAAGTTTTGTTTGGAAGGATCAGACCATTTGCGCTGAGGCCCAGTACACTGCATTATTTGTATCTTCTACATTCCCTGTGGCAGCCAGTTTCTGACAAGGGTGAGGTCTGCCTTTTGAATGAGACCCGGTTTGGAGCCATTTCATTGTGCAGCAGTGAAGTAGGACAAAATAATACTGAGTTCACCCGAGATTCCTGTAGATGTCAACTGGCTGGTGTCTGTGCAAACTGACCTTCCAGCCCCCCTGCCCTGTGCAGAGAAGGTTTCCAAGTCTCCAAGAAGTCAGACTGCCAAGCTATTAGAGAACAGGTTTGCTACATACCTAACTTCTGGCAACAGCAAGTATTTCTTCATTCAGGTAAATATTAGAGATGGTGACTTACTGCCTAGCTTATGACCATGCAAAATTGACTACTTCTGTGCTTTCAGTTGCAAAGGGAAGCATGCAGTGAGATCAGAGGAAGACCAGCCTCTAAAATAGACAGACACCACAAATACATTCACTGAACTATTGGTATGAATTCACCCCTTCCAACAACGGCAGGAGCATCAGCAGGAGATTTTTTTTTTTTTTTTTTTTTTGCAAGGATTCTGTAGTTGTGTTGCTTTCCAGAGATACTGACCAAGCACAAACTGGCCTCTTGAATTCTTTACAAAATACTACTAGTATTTACTATTGGTCTTTATAGTTGCAGCAAAACTGGTTTCAACTTTGATGATAGCTTTTCAAATGCCTCACAAAACAAACATTTGACAAACAAAATGGCTACTGTTTGCTTTATTAAATGACTATTTTGTAAAGAAAAACTGCCACCAGATTAACATCCTTGAAACAAATAAACTGTTGGTGTGTTTGGATTGTTCTTATTTAGTAGTTCAAAAAGGAACAAACAGGTTTGTGTTTTCCTAAAAGAAATACAATGACTGATGGTAACTTAATGTCCCTTTAAGTAACTGCAGTTAGTCCTTTGTCTCCACAATACATCCATTCCTCTCATGGCTGAAATCCCAGCCATACTAGGTAGTGCCCAATGATCAGCAACAGCAGTTTTAGGCTAGGTTAGTAAGCTTTTAACGCCTTCAGCTATGCCCTGTAACCAAACAAAAAAATCTGACAGTCATTGCAGAATCTATTATTAAAGTACTAATGAGAGCACTACAAAAGAAAAACCATAGCAACTGATAGGAGCTATATGCTAGCCTCATCCTAAGTCAACCTGGTAGGCAGGTTTACCTGAGTAATCTTAGTTTTAACAGTAAAGGCAAAACAAGAATAAAGAGTTACCTTGTCTGATTTTGTAATGTGAACACTTTTCTTCTCCCTAGCATACATATAATGCATGACATTCCCAGAGGACTGTCTACTTGCTTGCTTAGAGATGACAATTTACAAGTGACATTAGTTGTTTAGCTATGTAAGAGCACATATTAGTTTTATATTAACGGACGTCTTCCCATTTAGTTATTATAGTACACAAAAATTAAAATTTTCTTTTTCCTCTTACTTAAATACATACTGGATTGCCATTAAAACAGTGAAGCTTTCTCCCTCCACCAGTGCTCTATGTAAACACTAAACAGGACTCTGCACATTTTTAACCCAACTCTTCGCATGCCTGTGAGTTGCTTCCTACAGAGAGTTCCATTTACTTGCAGATGATTCATTTACACTGGCCTGTAACTTCAGCAGTTGTGGCCATACACAGAGTCAAAGGTATTGCTCCTATTGCAAGATTTAAATACAGAGTTAAAAGGCTGTAATCATTTTCTAATAGAGGCTGCTGTCTTCTCCGGGTCTTTACAGTGCTCAGTGCAACAGACTCCAACTATAACTTGGATTTTATAATAGTATTCAACAGCCATCAACACTAACAGACACAGGTAATTAACTTGAATATTTTGTTTAAGCCAAGCAATGAAATATTGCTGGAGAAAAACTGTACTATGGTGCTTTACATTGCATAAATAATTGCTGTAATGTAACATAGTGCTTGGGCTGAAAATGAAGTAGAAACCCCCAAAGCACTAACCAGTATGTCTTTTGCTCTGTAGCTTCCAGCAAACAGAGCAAAAAGAACAAAAACTTAGTCAAGTTTTTGTGCTGGTTTTGGCTGAGAGGGAGTTAATTTTTTTCACAGTAGCTACTATGGGGCTAACAGTGTTGATGATACAAGGATGTTTTCCTTATTGCCGAGCAGCGCTTACACAGAGTCAAGGCCTTTTCTGCTTCTCACGCCACCACACCAGCGAGTAGGCTGGGGGGGCACAAGAAGCTGGGAGGGGACACAGTCAGGACAGCTGACCCCAACTGCCCAAAGGGATATTCCATACCATAGGACATCATGCTCAGCATATAAAGCTGGGGGAAGAAGGAGGAAGGGGGGGATGTTTGGAGTGATGGCATTTGTCTTCCCAAGTCACCGTTACGTGTGATGGAGCCCTGCTTTCCTGGAGATGGCTGAACACCTGCCTGCCAATGGGAAGTGGTGAATGAATTCCTGGTTTTGCTTTGTCTGCATGCACGGCTTTTACTTTACCTATTAAATTGTCTTTATCTCAACCCACGAGTTTTCTCACTTTTACCCTTCCGATTCTCTCCCCCATCGCACCGGGGGGGCAGTGAGCGAGCAGCTGTGTGGTGCTTAGTTCCCAGCTGGGGTTAAACCACAACAGTTTCCCACAGGACAGTTCAAGAAAATTTCTCTTCCCTACCTTGCTATAGAGCTGACTTTTACCGAGGACCTATACACTGCATAGAAGAAAGCCGATTTCCACTTACAAGTCTCAGATGTGGCTGTAGCCCCCAGCTGTTGGTATAAGATGATGGATAAAGACTATCCACAGCCTCGGTGGTTGACTGGAGAACTGATGCTCAGATAATATAAATGACTTGTGGTACATCCCTATGTCCTTGCTAAACTACTAGGCTGATGGCAAGCTAGTCATCTGTCTTGGAGTGTTTTGAGCAAATTCCTGAAGCTTATTTCACCGCTTCAGAAGTAGCGAACTTTACAATCAGCAACAGTTATTGCCTTCTTGGTGAGGTTGAAATGAATAGGAGAAATTAATTCCTACCCAAGGTCCCTGCAAAACATGGGCAAGACGTTAATTCACTGCCACCCTAGCCTAAGGTAGCAATTGTCAATAGGACAAACAGTCTGCATCATCATTTTCTCTCTAATTTAATCAAGGTCATATTAGATCACTACATCAAATCAAGCAGAGTCAATTTGATCAAAAAAAAAAAAATTGAGCTAAACCAGTTTCCTTCTGGAAATTAACCCTTTATCACAAACATTATCCGTCAATGCAGACCATCTTATTTCCACTGAAAATGACTACCGCTATAGAACACACACCACGCTTTAAAAAATAAATCCTCTCCCACAAAGTAAAACAAGATTACATTGTCTAATCTCATGCCTAAATTTGTGGATTTTGATCAGATTCAAAAATTTAATTCTTGCTTTTATTTTTAGTTCTTTCAAAACTATTTCTTCTACCTTTCTCTTCTTCTTTACTTACCATTAGCCCCATAATACCCATTGACCTTATGACAGCTTTTCTAGACAAATGTCTTGCATATACAATGTTGTCACTTCTCTGGTCATCTATTGTTTTACATGTTTGGGGTTTTTTTGCCATATATTATATTTAAGTATCACACAGGAAAACAACAACTTTCATGGAATACTGAAATGTATGCCTAACAAAAGTGTACCGTATTATGCTGGGTGCCGTTTACCTCATACAAGGTCAGATCTTAAAAAAAAAAAAGGTCATGGTGTTTGTGAAGCTGTCCACTTCTTACACAAAGTAAAAGGTTTTGTGTTTTCTTGCTGGTGGATTTGTTTGCTTGGTTTTGGTTGGTTTTGTTTTGTTGGGTTTTTTGTTTGTTTTTAAGATCATGTCCAGTAGAGCTTCTTCCCCAAATTTGAACCAATTATCACTTTTTTCATTGCAGCACCTACGTGTCCAAGATTTTACTCTAACTGCGTAATAATCTATTGCTATGGCAACTTTCGGCTAAGCTGCATTCCACCTTTCTGCAGAATGCCTGCAGTTAGGTGGACTACAGCCACAACAGCCAGCTGGGAAAGTGTGATCTCCACCTGGCTGGGACTCATGGAGGGAGAGAGGGGCAGAGATATAGTCCTTTTAGCCCACACAGCAAATTCCTGCTTCAAACATTCCAAAAACTTGAAGGATCCCTCCCACGTGCCTCATAACACCTACATCAATAGCTTCTATAGCCAAAACATTTTTTTTAAGCTTGTCAAATACTGACAATGAGCTCATATATATATATATATGCATACTTGTCATTTCACACTTATTGCAGAGAGAACCTGTATCACTGTCACTGGATATATTCGCTATAAGCCTGAAAGGAACAGAATATTGTAGGGTTTAAAAGGCCTTTTTATTTTTTATTCTTTTTCCTCAATCACAGAAGAAATTAATCATCATCATATAAATAAAGCTATTGTAAATACCAAAGTCAATGGAGCTGTGACAATTAAGATTGACTAAGGAGCTCCCCCCCACACACAGCCAGACCTGCAGTTGAACCACGTTGTAACAGACTGGCTGGCCCATCTGTTTGTTATGCTTGTTTGTTATTCTCCCATCATATACTTAAACTGTCAGCTCTGGTTTTGGGTTATATGCTTTGCAAGTACATATCAGCCATTTAAAGATGATGAGCTCCCCCACCCCCATTAAAGCCATGGTAACACAATTTTCCTTGGATCTGATTTTGCACTGCTTGAGTAATGTGACACTGAGCAAGTACTACTCACTACAGATGTAGGCTGTGATCTTGCGAGGGACAAGCCTTGGTATCAGCAGGATGAATTTGAAAGGATGCAGACTGTGGCAGAGAGAGACATAGCTGGCTTTGCTTCTTCCAGTAACACTTTTTTTCCTTTTAAGTCTGTACCTCCATCTCATACTACTTCCACAGAACAAAATGAAGAGAGGACTAGTAGACTAGAAATATTTGTGATTAAGTGTAACCTCAAAGTGTTTTGGAATAGGAATAATACACATGGAATAACAACTGCTGTAAGTTCTATATAGATGTGTGATTTTTGGTAAGCTGTATTGTAGAGTTTCTTTTTTTTTCCCTTTAAGGTTGAAATAAAGCACTCAAAGCCAAAAATGCATAGAATCCCTTTGGACAAAACGTATTTGGTTGGAGGAAAACATGGTTTGCCATTTAAAATTTCTACAACTTTTTTCTTTAATATATATACAATTTATGGCTCTATCTGCAGATTGTGATTTTTTTATTTCAAAGTCAGTTATGTTGGTTTTGCTATCTGCCAACTATAAGATGCTATATTTTACCACCAAGATATTGTAATGAACCGCTAGTTCAAGATTTGAAAATCTGTGTACCAATGAATTTGTAATTCCCTCCTGCCCATGGTTGAAGGGACTTTTTTTTTTTTTTAAAGCATATCTAATATTGCAGAAAGTCTGCCTAGGTGTTTGATGATAATTAGCTAGAAAATTAGCCTGCTAGAAATGTTATTCATCAAAATACCGTTGAGTTCTAGGAAGATTGCAAACCTCTGTTGCAAAGTTTCTCAGAGGCAGGCTACTTGGTTGCATCAGGTTTAAATTACATAAAGTATTGATTAAAGTCTTTCTTAATTACCTATTGCCAACTTAAAAGGTAAACCAGACCATTCATGTGCCTGTTATTTTAAGGGAACATTTAGGGCCAGATTCTCAACTATGTTAGGGCTCAGTTGTACTACTCCACAGCAGCCCAGAGAGGCTGCTAACTAAGATAATGGTTGCTATTCTACCCTGACCCTGCAAGCCTCAAAATATGGGTGGGATTTCCCCATGGCTCAAATTTTCTACTGACATAGTGCCCATCAGCTGTGCCTTGCCTCATTTGTAGCAGCACAAAAGGAGGCAAAGGAGAGCATTTATACAGAAGCTCAGCATCAGGGAAGTGAGGATTAAAGCTTCTTCTGCAACTTCTTTCAGGACTACAGCATGTGCTTTGCATTCTCCAATTCAGATACATCTAGTTTAGAAAGTATTTGATTTCTGTATATTGAAAAATTCTATAATTCTGCCAACATAATTATTTGGTATTCTCGTTATTGAAGGTCATTATCTGTGATATCTGCTGTTTGCAAAACACAGTGCATGTTCATAAATCAAGGCATTCACTAATGGCGCTGAGGGGTTAATTTTGCCCAGTCATCTGTAATTAGCTTCAGCAAAGCTCTGTCTCTTCCAGTGAAGAACTCTTTAGCCATCCTAAGCAAGGGGGCAAATAGTTTCTCCTCAGATGAGAAAGCTGTTGCATATGGTATGAGTCCACTGAGATGCCCATTTGCATTAAGATGACTTGAGCCATCTTTCTGGATGACTCTAGATAGCCCTTGACTACACAAGCAGTCGGGTCTCACCAACTTCAAGGAGTGCTTAGAAGGATGTGCTGTATGAAAGGAGTTCAGAACATAATCAAGAGCAGCCATCGCTGTATCACAAATGGTTCCTGTTAAGTAACCACTGAAACAGTTAGAAGGAAGGGTACACCTCTAACCTTAAGAGCAACTACAGTAAATGGAGTTTTTAAACCCAAAATACAGTTTTAGCCAACAATTTGAATACAAGCAATAGCAACACATGCTCCTTACAATGCTTTCTCAGAAAGCCTGCGCACCCAGGGCTGTGACCAGCAAGTCCAAGGTGCTGACGGAAGCCTACTCATGGTGCAGACGAAGCTGTACACACAGTGGAAGCTAAACTCTTACCACACAGTCTCTCAAGAGACCTTTAAACCTGCTGTAGACAAAGTCATAAACAGACTCTGGACCCATTTCTATTGCTGATAACTTCACTGAAGATGGAATCGATTGTTTGTTTTCTTATTTTGATTATATAGAACAGCACGTGTACTTTCATCCCAATGTGTATCTGAAGTTCATCCTATCTAAACTTCAAGGATTTGCATTTCTTCCATAAAAGATGAGTGATACCAAATACAAAGAGTGAAGAAAAGTATGCAAAATATGAGTCTATTTGGGCCAAGTTTTAATATAGTAACACCTTGATTCCTACTTGAGTAATTGAGCATCTGAAGTTTCTACAATACAGATATCACTTCTATTATCACTATACAGTCCACAGTAAGGTTTGTGGGTTTTTTTTTCCCTTTTTATGGTTTTATAAGTGGACTGTACCTCATGTTCAGAACACTGATATCCTAAATCAAGCTATTTAGTTACAGGACCCCTCAGCAACATTAAGCCATTACAGCTACTTATGCTCTTCCTACCTCCACACTAACAGAGCCATAGGATGTTTTGCAAAGAAAGAAGTGTGGGAGAACGTATAAATAACCAGAGCACGCCTCATGTTTTTGTTCTCAACTCTCTTCTAACTCTTTGCTACAGGCTGTCACACCTCCCCTTCCTCTTTTCATTCTGTTTTTACTATCTCTGAAAGTTAGTCAGACCTTTTTTGAAGTGCCACAAGGATACCCCTGGGGCTGCACATGCTTCTTTGGTCTAAGCTTCTTCCTTTAATACACTTTTCCCCTTGTTTTGTTATCCCCTCCCCTTGTCTCCATTCTACCACCTGTTCTTCATCCTCTCTTCTCACTTGCCCTTTTTACCATGTGGAGCTTTTGCTTTTAACTCTGTCACAGCATTAGGAGCCTCTTTTTTTTCTTATTCCTCTGTGATGAACAGTTTACATTTGAGTATAAACTCAATCTAGCTTTGTTGATTTTCAAGCATGCTATGGCTGCTTTTGTAGCATTTATTTTAGTAAATAATGGGTCTGCAGGACACAAAACAGACTTTTAAACCAAAGTAAATCTTAAGATGTTAAGGAGAACAGTCACCTTCTGTCTGATTGATCCTGATTCTTAGGGGATGGTCTACATCTGTTATGAGTTGGAATTATCCTCCTGCTTGGAGAAAAGCCAGAGCACTGGAAAAGGAGAAAAAAAAAAAAAAAAGAAAAGAAAAAACTCTTAACCAAACATCCTTCTGATAAAGATGCTTTGGATATAATGAAATTAATCAAACAGCAATGCAGGATGCATAGTGGTCCTTTCTACCTGGTTTGTCTTAGGTGGTTTCACAGTTTCCAGGTAAGTATGGAAAAAAGGAAATATGCTAGTAGGGGGAAATATTTTTTCTTTCCCTACCTCTATGGATAAGCATTAAAAAATATTTCTTCCATATCAAGTTACTCAATGTTGCATTTCACCTCACATTAGCTTGAGGGCTACATCAGGGTGTGAAGTTAACATAGTGTAACATATGATGAACTTATTTTGCTGCATAGGGAGCTACAATAATATGTGCTGAACTGTTGTTAAAAACATATGAATTTGAGCATCTGTAGGACTTTTTCCTTGTGATCAGGATGCCTTAACATGTTTCTTACTACTACATGTTCAGAAAAGAGTGAACTAGTCTTTTCTTTATTAAAAGAAGGATAATGAAGAAAGCTAAAGTGATTAGGATGTAAAGTTAAGCATCCAGCAGTTTAAAGTCAGCCTGTCTCTGGCAAAATCAGTGCAAATCAATATTAATTAAGAATTTGGCCCAATATTGGCAGGCAGAACCAGAAAATAAAGCCAAAAGGCAGACTCATCAAAGGAACTTTGAGATACAAATAATAATCTTCATAAATTAAAAAGGAGAAAAACTGTGACAAATAGGCATACAAGGATACTCTTTGGTACAAAACAGAGCAGGTGACTTCTTTCTAGTTCTGCAAAAAATATAGCAGTGTAAATACTAGTGAAGTGAGAGGGGAAAACTTTTTTTTTCTATGACCTCTTTGTTACATGCACCGGAGAAGAATCATTACTACACTCTAGTCAAACGTACCAGGAAAGCTGAAAAAAGTGAAATCCCAGACTCTTTAAATCAGTTGCAAACCTCACCTCTGTAATTAAGTTCTCTAAATCAGTAAGATTTCAGCAGAAACTAAAGAATTGATTAAGAAGATCCTAACATCATAGCGTAGATCCATTCTTCCTGTTAGTAACTCTTCACATTGGAAAAAGGCTTTGATCCAGCGAGGACCTGTTCCTGCTCACCTTGAGCTCTATAAGCTTTTTGCTCCTGCTAGGCACTAATTGATTTCACTGAGAGCACGTGATCTTAAATTAAGCAAATTTAGCTCCAATTCATGACCATATATGGAAATGCCTCTCAGAAGCAGCAACTGTTTCAGAATGCAGATTTGCTCTAACCTCACCATCTCCTGGGGCAGAGTGACGGTATGACAGAAAAGGAAGCTTCAGGTTTTTTTCTGTGATTTGAGAATTATACAGAAGGATAAGACCCTCTGTGCTTTCCCCTTACAGTCTGCCCTTTGATCCAAGGAACTTTGGTTCAGAGGCTTGCAGGCGATACAGAGCTTGCATGCAATGAGCATACGATACAGCAGCTGCATATTCCTGACTCATCACCTCTAAAGCAAGTGTAGGCAGCATTAGGATAGATAGAGGTAACTGTGGGAGTTTCCACCACTGTGAGCCAGGTGAACACTGTACAGCTGTTCTTTATGTGTTATTCCTAGACTCTGCCCCCAGAACCCAGTGGAATAATGTGGATCACAGTATCCCTCTATGGTTGTACAGAGAGGTAGCACCCATTGACTCTTCCTGCATCTTCTTACAATCTTCATACTCATCATCCAGTGAATTAGATGACATGATGGGACCCATCATAATTTACTTCCCCTTCTAGGTCTGTGTTTCAACTCTATAAACAACATCTAAGAGTCCCTGTTTGCCATCTTTGTAATATAATAAATAAGACTTACGTGCAAAACATTTTTAAGAATGGCAAGACGACTATTTTATTTCGTGCAACACAGCATCAATTATTTTACCAACTGCTTCTTGTAATCTCATAGATTTGGCCGTAGTTGCACTTGTATAACCTGTACACCATGATACCAGAAACAACCACTTTTTTTACTCTTGCTGCTCTCATTGTGTAATAAAAACATGTGATCACTCAAAATTCCATATGTAGACTGGGCAGACAGCCCTTATAAATGTTATTCTTAGCGGGGAGTTTCATTTTTAGATACTGCATAACATGGTATTTCATATGCAATTGTCTTCAAATCCATGGGATCTCAGAACCGCTCTGCCTCGCCTCCCATCCACCCATCCTCCAAAGGATTGCCGTGTGGCGGACAATTGAGAAAGTCTCAGTAAATAATTAGGAATGGCCCCTTGTGCCAGCACTTTTCCTGTATTTTGTTTTTTCATTTAAAGAATATTACAGACACACTATCAAGGAATGACACTGTTCATCTGGTATCTTTGGCATAAACAGAAAATGTGAATTAAGGCTTTGTAATAAATGCTATAAAATGGATTTCTTGAGCAGAATAATGTGTTATCTATGGGTAATTTCCCATGAAAGTAGAGACTATAATTCTGATTAGACATGGATATTATCTTTTCCAGAATGTTTCTGTCAATGCACTGATTCAGCAACCATTTAGACCCCAAGGTCAGGGCTGTTCATAAGTCCCATTGATTTCAAAGTTGAACGTCTACCCAAGATTAAACACAAAGAGGAATGCTTTCCTAAATCAATTTATTTAAGTCTGTATGTAAGTGCTCTGTTGAATCAGGGCCTAAAGTCAGCAACAAATCAGGAAAGATAATGAGTTTGGGCCAAATAAGTGTATTAGTAGCCAAAACGCATATAATGAGACAAGGAACATCATTGTTACTTGGATTTGAACCAAGATCCCCAAATGTATCAGCTCACTAGAACTTTAACTTTCATCTCTTTTGGAGCTCTTAGCTTAAATCTAAATGGTGAAACAGGTTACATGTGCCTCTACACATTGGGGTGGCCCTTGGTTGTCTTCTGCCCTGCGTCTGGATCTCCTTCCCAGAGAAGTCACAATATTAGCAGGAGGGACAGTGCCTGCCTGAGTTTGTCTTGCTAGGATGGTACAGAAGATATACGTAAACTCCAGAGCTAGCAAGGGCTCTGGACCCCACAAGCTCAGGGTTGAAATCTTTTGTTCTGTGCAGTGTCTTCAAACAGACGTTTATTTAGAGTTTCTGTATAAAGCAAGTAGAAAGTCATCTTAACAAACACAGGAGATTATGAATTTGACAGAGCACAATGTAGATCAAAATGGTTTTAATCATTACCCCCTGTTTTAATTACTACTTGACACATTATCTCTATTGTCCTTCTACAAGTCTCTCTTTTGAGTGAAATAGTAAAGGCGAGTCACAGCTGAATATATATGCAGTCTAGAAAGAAAATGGCTTTGAACTATTTGAAATGATTTATTGTCCACATTTCTTTATGAATATTTATTTGCCATAGTGAAAGCAATTCAATAAAGAGAAAACATGAGGACCAGTTAACTGAACATTTGCATACTCTAACAGTTAAAAAAAGGAAAAGAAAAATAATATGGTGCTTTAGAATGGTGTTAATGCTGTGGTTCTCCTATTTCCTGTAGTTAATTCCAAATATTGCTTGTGTGAGAGTAAAAAGCTAAGGCCAAGACTCTTAGGAATTCAGATCCTGAAGAGGAGATATATAAATAGCCTACAAATAAGTGCCTGTAACCTTTATATATTCCCATTCAGAAGGAAATAAACTTTGTAGGGGTATGTTCAAGGCCAGGGTGGAGTCTATCATTTTGTTTCCATACTACTTCAGGTAGCTGGCTATGAAAGCTTGCTTTTTGCAACAAGCATACATAATCTAAGTCCTTATCTTGTCAGGACCAGAGATCATTCATTCCCTGACACTCCTCAGAGAAGCAGCAGGTATATGTAGCTATCAAAAGGAGACATGAGCACACTGAGTATTTTGCTGTGTAAAACCTTTAGTATTTAAGCATGGCTACGTGTACAAAAATCAAGACCACACATACAGCAGAGATGCTGCTTTCCTTCACTCCTCAGTGGAGGAACAGAATTCTTCATGGTATGTGCCCTCATTTCACCCTGCTTGAATTAATTGCATCGACCAAAAAGCACTATGCGTTAGACTTGGAATGAACTTTGTTCCTCAGAGCTTCTTAGCGATATTCTGATAGCCAGTCACAGATGGGGCCTTGACAGATTTTGTACTGATTTTCATGATTCCTTTTTTCTTTATATTTTTTTAAGCAGGATTGTCACTGCTTGAGAATTCAAATGCAAATGGAGATGTTCACAGGCACTGTTTCATACGGAAGCTCAGCTGGTTGGTTTTTAGAGCTCATAAACTGAATAGTGTAATGCATACAGTATTTGGAAAAGGATAAACTTGATATAGAATAGTTCTAGAGAAGGATGGTTACAGTAGTAAAACACAGACTTTGGACAAATACATAAATTCTCTATGCCTCAATTTTCATTTCTTTGGAGCAAGAATGATAATAATATTTATTTATAGTAATAATTATCATTATTATCTACCTGAAAGCTAGCTGTGAGGCTAATTCATTAATATTTTCAAATTACTTCATGATCCTCAACTAGAATTTGCCCTGAAAGTACTAAATATTATAATTTGCTCTGTATGCCTATTTCATTTTGCTCTGGAGAAAAACACACTTAATGCGTTGCTCTCTTTACATTTGTCTACATACCACATTCTAAAATTCTGGCTGTTGAGCTTTTCTAGAAGTTACTAACAGGCACATTTTACATTATTGTATTTTTTGCTTATTTCTCCCTCTTTTGTCATAGCATTTTACCCCCACCTAGATATCGTGATACCTGATCTGGGGGTTTGTTACTGCTTGTACAAATACGTAAGTTGAGACCTACACTTGCTATTTATTTCCTTGCCTGAATTTGGAGTTGACAATGTAACCACACATTGGTTCTCTGAGGTCAGAGCTCTCTTGACATATCATTTTAAATGTATTGTGAGTAATCAGGGAGTTTCTTTAAGTTACACGTAGTTAGACGCTACCACATATTACATGCCTGATTATATTTGTAGGTATCTCAAAAGTTTTTTTCTTCTGGCAGTTTACCAGATCCTCCATTTATTGGCGAAAGTGTATCAGTTATTCACAACTGAAGATACCCAGATCCATTTCCTCTGGTTGTTATCTGTGGGATAGCTAGACTCTAATGGCTAAAATCTACATCTACCAACATAAAAGCCACAGGATATGACACTGGTATCTTGTGGTTCCAATCAGCCTCCTGGTATTATAGCAGTACTTTTTATTTAACTGTATTTCTACTGAGCTCAGCCTGCTCGAGTCACGCTAGCTGTTTTACATAGCATCTGCATTGTATATTGCGATAATTGAAAACTCAACACAGCCCGGAGGCAGCGGCACAACGGGGTGGGAGAGGGCTGGGGCATAACTCAGAAGAATAAGACAGGCAGGCAGCAACACGCAGGGCGAAGCCTGCCCCAGCAGCGTCTCCGCCAGCAGTCGAGCCGGGTCAGGTGTCAGGCAGCTGGGTGTCCCGCGGCGCGCGGGCAGCTCCGCGAGCAGCGAACCCCCAGCGCAGCGGCCGGGGGAAGCGGGACTCCGGTTGTCGCTCCGTCTGCCATCGCGGGGCCGACATCTGGGAGCACAGACCGTAGGCAGGGTCCGAGGCTTACCTGGAAAATCACACGGACAGATCAAAACCAGATTCGCGGCCATGCACTTCACCGACAGCTCCCATCCTGTGCACGTGCCCAGCCCTTTGCAGGGTGGTTCCTGTTCCTAAAACGTCATCTAAGCCAACATTAGCAGAGAATGGGCCAGATGATAAGTTTTTCTAGTGTTTCAGAAGTGTAACATATATCAATAGATGTCGCTTGCTATTTGAATGCTCATAATAAAAATTAAAACAAATTACTTAAATTAAATGACTGGAGTAGGGCACAGTATTTCTTCCTATTAGCTTACGTAGAAAGAAAAAATGCCTGGAGTGTAAAAAGGAGACAAGAAGAAATAATGAGAAAACAAGTTGTGGCATGAAGAAGAGAAATATTTCTTGCCTGTCCTCTTGGCTCTATCTATGAAGATTTCGTCCAACAACCTCAGCCAAAACTAGTTAGCGGGTGATTTGTGTGTCTGGCTGGTGGAAGGTCCAGTTGTCTCGGGGGGCTGCCTCACAGGCAGGAGGGTTTTCCAAGAAGCAGACAAGTAGGTCTCTGTGGTGGGAGTCACGAGCTTTTCATGTGAGCAGCACACCTGAGCTGACGGGATGGTTTGAAGGAGTTGTTAGATGTGGCCCTACCTTGTAGCAGCACCCCAGAAGTTGCTGATGTTAGGTTGTCCCCACAGACTGAAGATCTACAGCTTTCCCAGGGTCATTTGGCATGGCGAGGAAGGAAGACAGGCTAGTCCAGGAGACTTAGGTTTACGGCTGTAACATTGAGATAGGTTGAAACACTCCACCAGTTCAGGCTCTCCCTTAAAGGTATGTTTTTATAAACAGATGCCTAAAACCACCCAGGGGAACAGGTCAGACCATGTCCTGCCCTCCCTGTAGCTCTGGCCTTTGCCTTGGCTCTGCTCTCCACTCTCTGCCCAAATTCCCCAGCCACAGCAGCTCTGCTCCCCTGGCACCCTGCCCACAGCCGGGGAAAGCCACCGCCGAGGCGTCGCGAGACACCCCGCACCGCACCACGGGGCTTCCTCCTGCCCCGGGCTCTGCCTCCCCGCTGCGGCAGAGCCCCGTCCCACCCCTAATCCTCGAGGTCGGCTCCCCAAATGTCAGTGCCTCTGAGGCCTCATTAGGGGAAGGTTAAGTAGCACAGGCCCAGCAGGTAGGGGTGGGAATCTGGGCTTTTGTTCATGTTTTTATTTCCTAACTTTCTGCTAGAAGTGCACCCTTTTAGGGCTCTGTTTAGCTGTCTGCATTATGGGTGTGATCATGTGTATTTCCTGCTTGTGGCATAGTGTTAATTAATCATTATTTCTAAAGTTCCTTTAAATTTTCAGACAGTGGGATCTATTACTTTCATTATTCTCTTACCTTTTTCTTCTTCTGTTTAGTATAAGGAGAGTCATCAGTAGTGAACTGATTATAGGAAACTAATTTACATCGTCACTTCAGTAGTAGGACATACTTCTTAAATCATCTAAGATAAATACTTTTAATTAAGCAAATGTCCTACTCAATTCACTGTGGACAATCCCATCATAATGGATATTACTTCTGCATGCTAAATCTTAATCTTCACCAATACTGAATGTACGACACAAAACCATTATAAAAAAAATATAGGCTTACTGTAATATTGCCATTTTAAAGCTGCCAGCTTTTATATTCATTAATATGATGACAATAGACCCCTGGCTAATGAATTTTACTACAAATCAGAATTTTTATCAGATATGTACATGAGATCAAATCCATGCTAGCATATTATTTGCAGTTTTTATTAAAAAGTTAAATTGGGATTATTATAAACTCTCTTCAGATTCCTTAATAAAAAAATTAAAGTTAAAATCTAATGAGATTTCCTGGAAGCATTTTAAAAGGTTGCAACAGCAGTAAAGTCAGCAGGCACCACACAGCAAAAGGAGGTATTTACTGATCAGAAGATGAATGCTTCTTCTCCCAGAGTTTAGTCGTTTTACATTATATGGATTTTTGAGAGAGAGAGAGAGAGGGAGGGAGAAAGCAAGAAAAACTCCAAGACAATGCTTTCCTCATCTAAGACATCATATTTCTTCCTGATCAAAGCCTTCAAATTCTGGTGCAAACTGACTTTTTTCTCTTGTGACCAAAATCTCCTTTCTCTCCCCCGCTCCCTCCATCTGTTCAGGCTTGGATTTGGAAGTCCCTACCGCAGAGGAAGAAAGCCTGATCCCTATTGCCTCGGTTATGGTGTTGAAACCCATTAATATTCCTCTGGCAGGTACCCTGACCCTGGTGCCCTTGAACATGCTCGAAAACATAGGGTATTCCTGAGCCTTTGTCCCTGGGAGGATTAACAGGGTTGCCCTGGAGCCAGCCTGAAGGTGTTTTAATAGGTAATACGGGTGGGCTGCACAGCTGACTTCAAGCTTTGCCTCAGGCTGCCCCTGCTCAGCAACATAGAGGCAGCCATTGAAATGAGGGGGTAAAGCGTGGCTCCGTGTACGAGTTAGTTAGAGTTTGAATCCTCAGAATTTGGGGGATGATATCTCCAAATATCTCCTTCCCGCAGCAGGGCAGGCATCCCGATGGAGGGAACCAGGGCTGGAGACCTGCTCTGCTTCTGCCACTGACTTCTCTGACCTTCAGTCAGTTACTTAAGCTGTCTCTCTCTCTCTCTCTCTTTTCTTTCCTCTCTGGTCTTTCTCATGGCTTTTAAGCTTATAAATTGTCTGAAGAAGAGACCGTGGCTCTCTGTGTGGTTTTGCTGTGCTTAGCACAAGTAGGTCCCAGTCTCAGCTGGGTCCTGTGGCTGTATCATGGTAAAAATAAATAGATAATAGTAGTAACAATGGGGTTTTTTTAATAAGAACAATAGGATCCTAATGGAGGAGAAGCCTCTCCTCTGAGGTGTTTTTTATCTGCAAGTGAAGGTCTCTCTTTCCTTGCTCAGCTGGAGAAGATACTGCCTTTGTAAATCAGACAAAACTTATCATGTAAAATGGAACACATCTTTAATTATACTGAATACTATCCTGTCTGTAATTTACCCTTGCTGCTGCAAAGGACGCAACATGATTAAGCTAAGAAATGATAGACTGAACATTATGTGTTAGGATGGAAAAAGATATTTCCTATCTAAATAGGAAAAAATCATCAAAAAACAGTGAAAATGTACAAGAAAATATTTCAACATACAATAAACAAGCCACCCCGCTGTTGCCTTTATATTGTATTGTTGCTCTTCTTGCTCAGATTGCTGCAGATACTTCTCCTGTAGCCTACAATATTCTTTATTTTTTTAAAAAATACAAACCTTCATGATTTTTTAACAATGTATCTTTCCTCCATACATACATATGTTCTGTTGCCTGCTCAGTCTGCTAACTCTTCTGTGTTTCCCTGGGTGAGTCCAGATTCTCCCAGTGACATTTCTCAAATTGTACGTCTGTGCATTGTATTTTCCTGGAGCTGTTAAAAACATTGCTACTTTACTTAATAACAATGTTTAGCAGTACCAGCTATCACTTGTTATTGGGTATACGCCAGGTGCTCCGCACAGGGGGAGAGGGGTCATTATCCCCATTTTACAGACCAGGAAACAAAGGTGTTGCATTTAGCAGTGATTTCCCCAAAACATGCTGCAGAACGTGCAAACAGGAGAAGGACCAACATCCCTTCAGCTCACGTTTTATTCTTTAGCATTTGTTACTGCTTTTTTTTCTTTGATATTACCACCTGCAGCACTGTGCCCTCCCAACAGCGTTACAGAGAATGATCACAGCAGAGCCAAGTGCTTTTGTGATAACAAATTCAGATACTGCAGCAAACAATGCAAGTAATTTTCCTAATTTTGGAGTGCGACTTTGCCATGTATGATGTTTAATAACTTCTATTGTGTCTCTGATGATTTCTGGGTGTGATGCCAATAACATGATACATTCCTATCCAAATTAGCATATGATGAAATTTTGTGCTAATATTCAGATGATAAGGTCTGTTTGCTGTTTCTGTATAGATGTATCTTTGACAGGAGGAGCAATTCTATAATAAGCCTAGGATGAAAAGCCCATCAATTGAATTGGTACCACATTACCATGGCAACAATATAATGCTAATGAAATTGTGACTGTTAAACCTTGTTTATGGAACTCTACAAAATGGGCTTCATAAAAGGAGAAATCTTGTTGATTAGTAAATGTTTCAAAGCATGATAAAAACCTTATAACCACATGTGCTGTGACTTATTAACCATGTTATCATCCTCATTTAAGATAATACATTGGTGTTTGTAAGAGCAATAGCACTCTCAAAGAAATAAAATTATATAGGAAAATCTGTGCTCCTCCAGGTTCCAACGTGCACCACAGAAAGGCTTGCTCGCCTCCATGCCCCAATTCACCCGCTCAATTGGCATAGGTGCATATCTAGTCATGCAGTTGTTACTGCTTGTTTAATCTCTTTCAGAACCTATAAAATATACTGCTACTGTAGCTGCAGTAAACACCTTTTCTATAAGACAAGTGTGGCTTGGTTTGTACAAAAATATTCCACAAAAACATATCCTTTTAGATAAAATCCTACACAGAGAAGGTGTGGTAGCAGGAACATGCTCTTGGCTTCCCCCCTCCTTTCTTCCTCCCCCTTTGGCAGTTTACTGCCATATAGGCTCCCAGGGCAGAGGCAGGGAGTCACTCTCCCAGAGGCATGGCTCTCATTCCTCAGCACAGCGGTCCTTGCTGAAGGCAAGGTTGGATATTATATCCTGCTTTTAAACAAAAAAATGCTGAACATTCAGATTTCCCAGCCAGTCAAGTCTCTGGAAAGCCAACAGGCTTCTGGGGAGTTGCCTCACCTCTGAGCGTTTGGGGCTCCAGTGTCGAGTTTTGTACAGCAGGATCTCATTTTTAGCTAATAGGTAATTTTCCTCATTGGTTTCACCTTGGAAATAAAAAGTGTAGTTCACCCTATGAAGTCCATCTCCTAATTTGCCAGGTAAATCAGAACAGAAGAGCAGGTGAACCAGCAAGCAATGAGCTTGGTGAGGCAAGGGGGCTGGGAATGTGTGCCTACAAGTTTTTTCTTTAGCAGGCTAATAATACTGTAAAATATTCACCACAGTAGTATTATCTAGATATTTAGCACAGACGATAGGAGAGAACACTGCTCGTTTTAGTGAAGTCCTGATCTACATGGCACAGGAGTGAGCATGAATCCTCACCACATTAAATCTAATGGGCTTTAAATCAGGGATTTAAAGGGCTGTTTTTGAAAGCTCCACGTTTCATCCTATTTGGGAAAGGAAGCACTGTCAAACATTTCGTTATGCCCGTGGTTTGTGGGAAAGCAATAGACTGAATTTCTGAGTTGATAGAAATATAATGTAATGTAATTTCACTTAATATATATTTTGCATTGGCTGACAGTTTTATTAAGCAGAACCAATAATCATCATTATTCAGTGTAATAACCATCTCATTAGAAATGGTCTAATTTTCCCTAATTTTAATTTACCTCTCGGACTAAGCTGTTCTAAAATTACTGAAGTGCCTACAGTTCAGTTTTGTAAGAATTAAAAGGAAACAAGTCTTTAGAAAGGTACTACTGACTGATTGCTGCTAAAATAGTGATATGCCAGAGCTTTGTGAGAGAAAGAAGCACAGAAAATTCAGGTTATGAAATTACTACATCACTTCTATTTTTTTTACTGTCTTCAAAGTAACACTTTCTGCACCCATTTTGCACAAACAATGATAAATTGTACGGTTGCCTGCAAGCCTTGCATGTACTCTCCTTTAATACAGGACTTGGCTAAGGATCACACCAAAGAGGGCTGGTAAGGAGGAGCTGACAAGCAGAAATATTTCTTAGAGAGACGGAGAAGAAGATGAAGACACCGATCAAGTTTCATTATCCTCCAATGAAAATAGGATGTAAACTGTGACATCCAGGCAGATTACATATGTCAGGCAAGCAGATGTGAGCAGAAAAATGTAGATGCTAAATGTCACCTAATAGGCTTACTCTGTGGATTATTCTCAATGACCAAGGCTATGTTAACTGTAGTTAACATACAGGATATAAGAAATATGTATTCATAAGTGAATCTGGGAACATTCCCAGCTGTGCTGAAGTTAATGCTCTTTGATACACCCTGGAGCATCCTAAAAGCACTTTGGGTGTCATACGCTTCTACAGACATCATAAACAGCACTATGGTATATAGCTTTAGGTCCAAAATTTCAAAGGGCGCTCTGTTTTCTCTAAAAATGCACTTGAAAAATTTTATATTCGAACAGCACTTGTGCATGCAAACTGCTATAGTTGCTTAGCTACTTGATTTGTTTGTGCCAGTTCTGAAAACACATTTGATCAAAAGAATATTGTTGCAATCACAGAGAGAAGTAACCTCATATGAACAAGGAAGCACTTTGCAGGTTATGTTATAAAATAGACAAATTGTCTAAAGGTTTTGTTTATCATAGGATGTTACTCTATGTAGTTCTAAGTCACAAAAAAATCCCTACTTTTTTGTTGGTTTTTTTTTCAAATATTCCCCCAAAATAATACAGAAAAGCCAGTCTCTCCTGTGGAAGC
Source organism: Gymnogyps californianus (assembly GCF_018139145.2). NCBI lineage: Eukaryota > Metazoa > Chordata > Aves > Accipitriformes > Cathartidae > Gymnogyps > Gymnogyps californianus. The sequence goes on along the minus strand of NC_059478.1, from coordinate 15,709,988 downwards.
ACTCTGCTTATGAAATCTCTTTTCTGAAATTCTGAGCCTTTTCCAGCAGTAGTATTATTTGCTCAGCTATCAGAACACACAGTACAGCAGCAAAAAGCATTACACTATTATCCCAAGATAATTTGATAGTCTGTAAATGTATTTTCCTGCCTGCGGTTCCAGGCATTATGCTCTCACTTGAAGTAATGATTTGCAGTTATCTTATACAATTCAAGTTAGCCCATATTGGTTTCACTTTGAATATTTACCTGCACAGTACAAACACGGCTTATTTGTAGATTGTACAAGCTAGACTAGATTGGTGATTTTTACAAGCCAGACTAGATCAGCAGTGCAATGGGATGCCTACCGTAGACAGCCGGCTTCTGGAGGAAGTGGTGCGGTGACTCACTGGTGGCTGTCTCCTGCCTGCGTCAATGTTATCACACCCGTACATCAGCATGAGTCTGCTGGAAATGCTGAATTTTAAGTCTGACATAAACCAAAGCTCTGATCTGATGTGGTCGGTAAATACAGCATGGCACTTTCCAGAAGTACTTATCCTGCTTTTCTCTTTGGACTCTGTGTGGGATGTGAAAACTCACCTTAAATTCCTCTTGCATTTCTGGAGTTTACAATACCGTTCTCCCAAACACTGGAAACCAAATTGTCCAGTGCTAACTGGGCAGTTGTTTCACCTCCGATGCACCCACATTTCAGGATGATACTATTCCTTTGCAGAATTTGTAAAGTTAGTGAGTGTGGACATGAGACTTTGGTTTTGGATGGGCTCAGAGGTCACCTCCCTCACTCTCGCTTGGGAGCCTGTGTTGGGAACAGATTTACATGACGTGACAACAATTTACTCCTGGCTCTTAACTGGTCAGCAATGGATGCAGCACCCCTTGGTGCTGGCAAGAAGAAAGTCTCATTAGAGAGCACTCTGCTTTCTCCATCCCTGGTGATACTCCTCTGGGAGCCGGGGGTGAATTCAGAGGAGCCATGCACTGGTGACATCCATTGAGCTGCCTGCTCTCTGTGGGTGTGAAAGCGCTCAGCAACACAAAAGACATAAAATATGACTTACACTCTCTCACTCCACTGTCCTAAATTCCTGAGTGTCACCCCACTTCATATCTGATATAGAAAAATATGAATGTCAAGGGAGTGATTTGCAAAAGGGCGCAGTCCTGGCTTGGCAAAGTCAGCAGCCAGGGCAGGAGCTCCCACCTCTGCTGTCCTGTTCCCCCCATCCTCAGCTGGAGCAGCCCCCAGCATGTGGGCAAGAGGCCTGGAGATGCCCAAGTGATGCAGGTGTGACAGCTACAGTTCAAAAACAATGCGGGACAGTATCTAAATAGTCAGGAATTAATGTGTTGCTGGTTTCTCCTCCCTCATCTGTTCGTGGTATCTTGGATTCTGCTGTGACACTTCAGCCAGTTACTTTAAAATAAAAAAAAACAACTAAAAATTATATGGATGTTCAAAAAACTACTTCTGTTATGCTGAAAATCTTTAGTCCTTTATTTTGAGAGAAAAACTAATACTAAACTTGTCTTTCCAGGACACAGTGAAGTTTAAGAACAGCAGCACTTTTAAAAAAAAGTGCAAGAATCCCAGTTTACCATCCTGATGTCAGTTTATGATAACATTTATGACATTAATATAATGGATTATGACCTTTCTTGGCTTGTCTGACTGCCAGTTGTTCATATATAACATGGTACTTATCACCTTGGTCCTTCCATAATAATAATCGCTTCAATTTTCTGAGCTGTGTCATCAAAACATGTACTCGTAAGTGTTGATCTCATCTCTGGGAGACTAGTACCGGGAGCTCCTTTTGAGCTTTATGTCACCTAAAATCTAGAATGAAATTGAAGCCCAATTGCAGAAAAATACCCTGTGTCTACCTTTATCCCACAGGCTGCATAATGGCAGCCCTTATGATTTTAAATGATTTACCGAAGCCTGTCAAAATGATGTGCCTTTCTGAGTGGAAGTTATTGAAGTTCAGAAATGTCATTATTCTGTACAAACCTGAGAGATCTCGAGGAAATACACAATAGCTGGTGTGTTACAATCACTTACCTTGACCTCCCTATTTTTTTTGCTCTTTAATCTCAGGGTAGACAGAATAAAATCTATCTCCTTCAATATTTAAGGTAAAAATTTGCTGTGCAATTTGTACCTGCTTTCCTTGTGCCCATTTTCACTAAACAAGGTGTTGAGATTCTTTTTATATTAGCAGTTTCATACGTATCATATATAAAAGATGAAAGAGGAACGTGAAGAAGTTGGGTGTTTCCAAAAATTGACAATTTAGCAAATACTAATGATGTTTGGGTGGATAAGGGGACGCTCAGAAGACCTAGATTATACACTGAGGTCTGCCACAGTCCAGCTCCACAACCCTGTTGCTTCCGTGTTTGCACCAAGCCTCCCAGTCTGCTTGGTGGCCACCGAGATGTTCCCCACCATCCCCTAAGCAAGCGAGCTCGGCTGGGGCCGTTGCTGTGACATGTGAAAGATGTTCACACCGCAGGGTCAGCTCTGGTACAACAAGCCAGTGTGCACAGCAACAGCCTGATCAGTCAACGTTACTCAAACAAACCTGTGAATTGCATCAAACACCTTGCACCAGCAAAGCAGAACCATCTTCCCGTGCGTGGAGACGACACCTGCGTCTCCCTCAACATGGCACGTCATGGGTACAGCCACAGCACCTGCACAGCAGCATGCCGGTCTTTACACAGTAAAAGGTTTCCTCATGTATGCAAGGGAGAATTGGCCACGGACACATCCTTCAAATAATAAATATTGAAAAGAAACATTATGTCTTTAAGCCAGCTGAACAATTCCATATGCCTTAAAGCCACACAGAGATAGGGCACCCCCATTCAACATAGGGCTATACTCCCACAGACAGACCTCCCCAGGCGAGCGCCGAGGCTCTCCGGCCCCTGCTGTTTCCCTGGGGCTGTGCACCAGTGTCTTTCTGGCATGAATATCCCGTCTACAGGAATTTCAAGTTCAAGCAAGAACAAGCCTATAGCACAGCAAGGTAGCGCTGGCGCATACTATTGCCTGCATTTGTATTGATGCCTCTGTCGTCTTTCCAGTATTTTGTCAGGAACATGACATGCTAACTTTTTTTTGTTTCTGTTATTATTTTATTTTTTTTAATGAACCGGCAAAGTGACAGGGTAGCTGCATGCAAGGTATGGGGTACTGCTGTTCTGTTGGCTGACATGGCAGCACAGAGAGGTGCTCTGGTGCTCAGTTGTCACCTTCTGAAGCTGCCTTCAGCATGGTGAATCAAAATGGTTCCTCAGCGACAGATCCTGGGCTGGCTTTTCAGGCTGGGTGCTGATGAGCAGTCATTTCCATCTCTGGGCCTGGTGATTAGTTTTATTCAGCTTAGAGACAAGTAGTTGGACATTTGTCACTGTTTCTGTGAAAAATGTGGGCATGTTTTCTTGGGCTATCAAATGGGACATATGGGAGCTGGATTCCATCTTGGAAACTGTGTCCTCCTGAGGCAATTAATTAGCATGATGTTCTTGGCTGCTAATGTTTGCTTTCAGATTTCAGTGGCAACAGACTTGGCAACATAAATTTTGCGACAATGGTCTAATGGTTTAGGGCGTTAGCCAAGGCCTCCACACGGCTTTCTTCAACCCCTCAGCTTTTACAGAGTTCCCTTATGTGTGCAGACAAGTCCGTGGTTTCTGTCCATGTCTTAGCTCTCTCGTTAAAAAATAAATATAATAGTACTTTCCTGCTTCACAGGACAGATGCATTACAGATTGCACCACAACAGAGGCCAGGCAGCACCACTGCAGTCCTCTGCCTCCCTGTCTCCACAATAGAGGATCTATTCTGCACAGCTTTCCTTTCATCCTTCTAGGTTAAGGCAAAATCATTTACATTAGAAATTTGTCAGTTGAACATATTTCTATTCGTGTACTTTCAGTTTGCCCACTGTAGATATCTGCAGGCTGTACTCACCTTTATTTGTAGAAAGGACATATGTGGAAAAAGGCATGTTTCCCTATTTAAGTAAGCCATTTGATGTAGACTCATATATGAGGGATATGCCCCTCAGCTGGTGTCTTCCATGTGTGATCATTTCCAAACTACATCCTTCCTAAACCAGTGTGATATACAGCAAAACCACACACTTTTAACCTCTGAATACAATCCAGACATATAATCTAGACTGTTTGCTCTGCTTTTATTACCTCAATTATATTTATAATGTTATATAATTATAACAATTCATGGTTGAAATATAGTGTTAGTTACAACTACAAAAAATGTCATGCCTCGCTTGAAGGGAGACGCAAGCAAAATATAAAATATCTAGCCAGTGCAGTTATACAGTGAGTAACACATCCGCCATGGGAAGAACATACGCTTCTCTTTGGTATCCACTAAACACTAACATAGGGCTGAATTTTCAAGGGGAGGGGATAAGAGTAACCTATTTCAGTGCACCAAAATGCTAGTGCCATTTTATAGATGTATTGGTTAGTACTATTGCAAATAAGTAGTTGTGCATGTAGGAGCTCACTTAAGTGGTCATTACTGTATGTGATTTGAACTCACAAAAGGCATATTACAAAGCTGTTTGAAACAGATGTGCTCCTACCCTCCATTTAAAACAAAATTAGTCCATGGTGTTAATTTAGGTAACCTTTGCAGTCACTAATATACAATCACACACTTTTTAAACATGAAAGGAATTAGGCAGAAGAAGAAAATGAAAATACCACTAAACAGCAGCTGCAATGTTTGATGCTCCTTCTCATTTAAATGGAATGAGAAAATGCAAAACATTAAATGTAGGATTGTCTGTTTTCACTTGATGTAGCTAGGACTTATAACTTAAACACTCTGGGATTGAACTTTGTTTTCATACCTGCCAGACAAACCTCCATTAATTAAAAACAACAAAAATAGAAGCAGCAGAGCTGAATAATTGAAGGTGAATTTATCCTATATAACCAATGTATTCACGCCATGCTTTTTTATACTTTGTGCTACTACCCTTATTAGGCCACTGTATCTTAATGCAGTGCTTCTTCAGACTCCCTTATTCCTCCCATCAGTTCAGGCACAGCGATCCATTTCCACATACCCAGCATTCAACCTCCAGTGCTCTGACTTTCAAACCGTGTCTTTTACAGACCACCAGGAAGGATTTTGCAGAACACTAGCTGAAAGACACTTATTGTGCAACTAATAAGGAAGGTTTAAATACCATTAAAATTCTGACTTGTACTTTAAAATGCCATGAAATTCTGAATTAAGGCGCTGCCTTGCATCCCCAGTTGCACAATTGCACCTAAGTACTGCCAATGGTGTAGTAAGATCACAGGCTGCCTGCAGCAGCTGAAACACGCAGGCACTTTGGACCACTACAGCTTTTTGCTCAGGCTCCTGACAGCTTTCTTGGGAGCCTGGTCACCATTAAGGCTAGAGAGGGAGGCACTGAGTAAGAAGTTTAAGCTCTGAATTACTCTGATGGTTTTACTTCAGCCTGTCATGTATTGCTGTCTTTGAAGTCATAGCAGCTCCATGCTCAACTATATATTTTAGGCCTCAAAATTACACTTGCCCTTAAATTGTTGTCAGATGATGAAGGAAAAAGTAAAATGATAAAATGTTCACTTTTTAAGCCATCTGTTTTAAAAATTGGGGAGAAAACATACCTAATATTTCAGACTGTTGTTTTGAATCACTGATATGAAATGATTTGTTGAGTAGGCATCATGTTTATATGACAGGACCAAGGATTTTCAGTTGACACGTGCCTGGTGTGATGGAATCTTAAGATCTGCTGTATGGATGGGAGTATACATTTGAAAATTAAGATCCAAAAAACCTGCATGAGAAAAATCCTTATAATTACAAATTGAAGAGCATTGATATACATTATTGACTGACAATTGTAAACCTTTCATTTTACAGGAGAGCTGCTTCCTAATTTGTACACAAAAATCTTCAAAACCATTGGCTCTTTTCTTTACAGATTTTAAAAGTGTAATTAACTAGATATGGCATAAATATTTAGATGTTGACTGTGGGGCTAGACTAAGCAATATCACCATAAGAAAAAAAGGCCAGATATTACAGTGGAATTGCTTACAGAGCCAATAGCCAGCCTGGAGGGAGCTGCTCTCATGATGAATGGCCACACAAAACATAAACCTCTTTTTTGGTGATGGTGGTTTAGTAACTTCCATTGCAGGTGGGTATTACATTTTTAATTGATTCCTAGCAGCACAATCTGTATCCTTCACTGATACATGTCCATTTCACAAGGTTATTGGCTTTCAACATATCTTGTTAGATGTTACGACGAGAGAGATTTTTTTGCACACATTGATGTCTGTTGATATTACATTAGTTCATCAAGGTTACAAATCACACTGCATTGCACTACATTTCACATTTGCTGTATCATGACAAGAGGTTTATAATATTCACTCTGGGGCACATAAAGTGCCTGCTACCCATCCCTTGGATAAATAATTTAAGAAATTGTTGGGAAATCATACCTAATTAGTAGGACCTGCACTCAACAAGTGCCCTTTGATTTAAATTGTATTTGTATTTTGATAGGTATTGATTTTATGAGTAGGAGAGATGAATAATACATTTTGCATTTCTTCACTGTTCACAGCAATAATCTGACAGAAATAATGGAGGAACACTCCGGCGATGGAAGCTGCCTCTTTGGGGACCTGCATGCCTTTCCCTAGAAAACCCATGGGGCAGTTAAAGGCACTCCTAAACTGCGTGGAGTGGCCTGATCCCCTTTTCTTCCATTGATTTGCTGCATCATCCTGGGCAAATCACTCAGCCTCTCAAAGTCTCTCTTTTTCAGTCTGTAAAATGGAAACAGAATGGTTCCTCATCAGTCTGCAAATGGCCATGAGACATACGGAGAAAAGGAATAGCTACATCCAACTGGGTATTATTCAAGTCCTGCCTGGCATTACCACATGGAGCATGGGGCAAAGAAGGGAGCCAGCAAGTGAGTCTTTCTGTGGGCACAGGAGAGTCTTGTTACACATACTAGGACCCATGGTGAAACCATATACCCCTGAGAGCAGCAAGGTGGAGGTGGGCATCACGCAGCACACTCGAACCCAGCCGGGCTGCCTTCTGTCCCTGCTGCCAGCATTAATGTTCTGGTTATTATGGCTACTCACTTCCCTGGGTGAATTGATAAATCAAGATTCATTTGTTTTTCTTGATTGGATGCTAATCCCTTAGAGCAAGAATAGTGAACAAGGTGTAGGTTGTACCATGCACATAATCCAGGTAACACGCGCAGGCTAGTATCTTCCCGAGGCAATAGCCACTCGGCATGCAGGTACGCAAGCCTGCTCACCTGAGTGGCCAGGGGTGAGGAACAGAAGCATGCAAAAATATCTCTGAGATTGAAAACAAATCAGAATATATACAGGTATTTACAAACACCGGTTTCCAGCACCCCAGCAGCTATAACAAATGCAGACTCTATGAGATAACCATAATTATAGAAAAGCTTTATTATTTTTTTTTCCACACTGTATGCCAGCTCTGATTAGAAAGGAAAACGGTAGGCTCAACTGTGCAACACAATAAACCGTGGCATCAAAGCAAGCACCAAAGTGGCCCCTCGGCTGCTGGCAAACAGTACAGTCATAAGAAAAGAGACAATGAAAATACAGTAAGTAGAAATAGCAGGTTTTTCCCCATAATATAAACACCATAGACATTCTTTTAATACAAAGAGAAGCAGGATCAAGAGTGACAGCTTTAAATTTGCCAAGTATCATGGGAGGACTGTAAAATACATCCTCCCCAAACCAAGCTGAACGAACAGAACGAGCCAAGATGTTCTCCTCAGAACAAAGTCATCCCTTTTAATAGGTCTCAGACAGTTAGCAGGCTTAAATTTTTTTTATTTTTATCATCATCTCTGTCTCACTCTAGCTTCATCAAGATGTGCTGAAATATCTATTAGTGCCTGTTTATGTAGGTGCAGTCCACTGCACCAAAATCACTTTATGGTCTTCAAAAAACAGAAATTATATTTAAGACGTTTTATTTGAATATGCGCCTTAAAAAAAATTCCTGAGTAGACAACGGGGAGCTGGGACTGTGCAACTCTGAAGTGGAGGGACTGCTGTCACCTGGAAAAGCAGATGATTCGTATGCATTTGAGCCCTCAGCCTCTCACAGGGGAAGATTTAAATAATACGTTGTGGATTTCTTTGTGGTGCTTTTCCTTTTTTTTTTTTTTGTTAATATTTTCCATTCTTTTAGAAGTATTACCTGTACGTTAAGGCCTATATTCATTAATCATGAGTGACATGCAACTTCTCTGTCTCGCCTTTCTAGTTCCAGGCAGATTTAGAGAAATTGAGGCCTGGCAACACACGGCTGAGGTGCACAGGAGCACACAGCTGAAAGCATAAGAATGGGGCTGCTTGAACATCTTTTTTTTCCTTTTCTCATTAAAGTTTCATCTGAAGAATTTTTGTGGGAGCCTTAGCCAGTAAAACAGCACTTGTCACTTTTAGGTTCCCAAGTAGCAGTGCAATAGTGGCACAGGGGAGAACATGTATCAGATAGACACAGTCTTTCTTCTTATGCCTGCTGTACCCTCCCAGAGGCAATAATTCACCCTCTTCAGTATCTTTTCATAAGAGACAAGCAATATTAATTATCCTGAAGTATTTTTTAAGAGGATGAACACTGGAGAAGTTCTTACTTATTTCGCAAGATATTCTGCTTTCCAAGTAAAATGCAAAGTGATTGTAATAAGTTTCATTTTAAGGCAATGCCAGATACCTCCTGGGTAACCCATCTAGCAAAGTCCAATTGCTGGTGAAGCCAACATGAGAACCATATACGCTTTTATGAATGCCGAAATGGTCCATGAATGTCAAATAGTATTGCACCCTCTGTTTTATAAATCTTTTATGTGTTTTTCTTCAATAAATACATATATATTTTGCTTTTTGAATCTCAGGGCCCCTTTTGAGCTGCATGGGTCTTAGAATCTTAATAGAAAAGGAGCAACAAGAAACCGGAAATAAATGCTTTTAACAAATGGGGAAAGTCTATATTTCACTAAGGAAAGTGTGGTTTAAAATAAAACACAGGCTCCTGCAACATCTAAATTCTGCATATTTTCTGCAGAGCATGCCACAGCTATTGACATGCTGTTGGTTTTATACGTCCCAGGATGCATGAATTATTACTGTCACTCGACATTTTATATTCCTAGTTCCATAGCCTATAGCAACACTTACCGTCAGCTGTGGTATACTATACCAGACCTCTGGCAATGCCTCTTATTGATCAAGCACTGCTCAATGTTTGCCTGCTCAGTAATGCAAAGACATCCTGATTCTCTAACACAGAAAACCCACAAGTTATTGCGTTTGGGATTTCTAGTCCTTTTAAGAGACTCAAGACATGAAACACAGATTACAGATACCTTCTCCCCCATCAGGAGGCAAACTGATAGTTGTCTTATGAGCTTCAGGTACTACAAAAGAAAGTACGTTGCACAATGCTACTAAAGACAAAAGCTGGCCAGATGCTAATGAACAGTGCTAATACGCAAACTGATTATGAAAGGGACCTCAGGAATGAAAGAAATGTTCTACTGAGAGTCAATGGACTTGCAGTGACAGGTTTATTAACTTCTTAAAAAAAGACCTAGCCAAAGTGAGTAATACAGAGATCCCAGTAGCAGAAAAACTATGTGAAAGGTGTTTGTGCTTACAGATTTGAAGGAAGGTAAACTAGCTCAATGGGTGAAATTCCCTGAAGACAGCAAGAACATGAGTTTATGTAAATAATAAAATACATATTTGCAAATCACAGGGCAGCAGAGAACACCACGACTACCTGTGAAAAGACCCAGCACGGCAGTGACTGGTTTCTGGGCTCAGCACACACGCAGGCACGCACACTTCAACACCAGCTCGAGTCAAAGGGAAGGCGACCTACCCTTGGCACGGGACAAGTCCTGTCAGGCACCGCAGCTCATCACACCAGCCTCAGCCCCTACTTCGAGGAGCCGTTTTACCACCTGCTCCCTTCCCCCAGTCCACACTCTTCCCCTCCCTTTGGCACTGCCTCCTCTGATTTCTCTCTCTTCCTTCCAGGGAGCAGCCATGGCCCCAGCAGGCTTCAAAGCGGCCACAGCTTTGCTCCCTGGCACAGCCCCTCAGGTGGAGCGGGTCAGCAGACAACTGGGAAACAAGAAACGCAGCAGGGGAGAACCACACAGGGGGCAGAGTGTTAGTGCAGAAACTTTGACCCCTTCCAACAAAAAGAGTGTTATTTCACATTTGTTTGGGCTTTTTAACTCTCCAGGTGATAGCTGCAAATAATGCCATTGTCAATGAGGCTTGTTAGCAGCATTTTTATCTTTATGTATCAATCACACCTTTATTTTGCAGTTATTTTCTTAAAATGTATTCACTCCTTTGCACCAGTGCAGCTGAGCTGGATTTGCCTGATGCGAAGACAAGGGGGCCAAACCCTCAGCTGGAGTAACAGTGCCACTGCAGAGCTCCTGGGGTGGGGGGGCTCAGGGCCAGGCACGCCTCGCTGCCCTGCAGCGCTGCACGGGTGGGCAGTCTGGGGGAGGAGGGCAGCAGGTGCCCTGAGCGGAGGAGCACAGGGGCCACGCTGATGCCCATCACTGTGTGCTGGAGACCCCTCCTGAAGGGGCGAGAGCCACCGCGGTATGTGGGGGTGGTGATGGCTGTACCACATGTGCAGGGTTTGCTTGTGTGTGCACACCAGTGTGGCCATACCCACCTGCACCTGTGACAGCTATGGGATGCTGCCCACAGGGGGCTCCTCGGGGAGTCACCCAGATGGGAGAGTGCTGGAGGCGATGGCCAAGCCCTGCCAGGGATGGGCTCAGGTCTGCACACCCTCAGCACAGTCCTCCTGCAGCGGCAGGTGCCCTGTGCAGGGGCAGAAAGGAGCCAGCTCTGCCTCTGACCCGCCAGTCCCAGGCATCTCCCTCAAAGTCGTGACATGAGCCAAGGGAAGAGACCCACTTAGCTTGGCCAGCCTGAACCACCGGAGAATTTGTGCAAGGCCAGCTCAGCTTCTCCCCTTAGCCTCGTGGCTGCCCTTCCTCAGGGTGTAGCCCCTGGGGGAGCATCCTGGTCTTCTGCCCTGGACTCCCAGCCAGGTCAGGCTTCACACTCAGGGCAGCAGCACTCACGTATTCTCAGGGCTGGTTGCTCAGGGACTCAAATACTCCAGTAACACACCATCAGCATTTGCTTGGCCAGGGATCAGCTTTAATGTGCTTGTGTGGTGAGCACCCTGCCCAATGTCTGACAGCACCCTGTCCCAGTGGGTTGTGGCTTCCCATGTGGGGCGAGGGCATACCCCTGTTCAGGACCCGCCGGACCCAACTCTCAGGGTGATACAGATCTTGGATCTGACACCTGCAGTCCGTGCCTGTGCTGATTGTGGCTTTGCTCCTCGCTTTCGCTGCAGAGACAGCAGCTGCAGCACCCTCCTGGCATGCTCTGCTGGTCTTCAGTAAGGGGCTCTTCCCCCAGCTATTGCTTTTTGTCCCACAGCTCTGAGTGCAAGAGTGAGCCTGAAGCATGGCAAAGGGTTTTTCTGCTTGCATTGCACCTTTCTCCTTGCTCTCTCCTATTGTCTGATCCTCCTGCTTCCCTCGCCCGCCCTGCCGGTGTTGCTCCCACCCGAGGGGCCCCCAGTGTCTTTGTTTCCTGGCTGCATCTCTTGGGAAGCATCATCAGGTCATGAACCATTTCCTCCAAACACTGACTGCATCTGCTGCCTTAGCACAATGATAGAGTTGCTTATACGGTCCCAACTTACTGCAACAAAAAGCCACGCTCCTTCAATTTGTCTGGTGAGTTTTTATTATCGCTTGAAATACAGCGGCACAGCTCTGCACCCGTAACATCTTCAGAGTCACTTAACAGCACAGCTACAGAGCACGATTCCGGTTGAGCTCAGCTGAACACAGAAGGTGACTTCTGTCACTGGAGCACTTTATCATTGGGGTAACGCAGGCTGGTAAGGCACACAGCACTTGACTAGCAAAGCCTCTTTCTTTGACATCCTAAGGGGAGAGCATGGCTGCACACAAGTTAAACCCTTGCCAGCAAACAAAAATGTTTTGCTTTGCCAAAACATCATAAAGGTGATTTTGTTCCTGCCTTTTGAAGGGATGGGATTTAATCAACAGAACCATTCAGCTCCTCAGCCAGCTTGAAGAGAGCAGGTTAATGACAAAGACCACTGGCATTTGCAAGTCCCACCAGCCTCCTTGAATGGATGATGCCTCTTTGGTTGACATCTCCCAGGGAGGAACCAGTTTTCTGCTTAGAACTTGGAAATGGTGGAAGGTGCAAACTCCAGGCTAAAGGCAGCTCTTCTCTGCTTCACGAGACTTAGCCCACTGGCCTCACATTCCTGTGGTCACATCTGGCAGAGCTGCTGTTCTGGAACATGCAAACCAGCCCCTAAATTCAGCCACCCGGTCACAACAAGGATGGGGAGGGAGTTTCTGCTGCAGTTTGTCAGCACTAGGGTCAGCCAGAGCCGCATGCTGAGCGGGACAGTTGAAGAGGCTGCTACAGCCACTGGCAGGACTCGGCATACTCAGAAATGGCACAGATTGCATGGCCAAAAGCAACGTTCGGCTCTTCATAACACAGTGGAATATGTATATAGTTTTAGAAATATATATATACACACATTTACATACATGCTCAGCTACACATCATACATATGTACGGGTGTATGTATAGGCACACATGATGGTAGTCCTAAATTTTCAGTAATGAAAGAATGCATTGTGTGTGTCTGTGCAAAAAGATCACAACTCCTGCAGACAGTTTATCAACTGAAATGGGAATTTTACAGCCCTCCACATCCTTACTTTTGAATCTTTCAGTGGTTTATGCAATTTGGGAAGAGTCTAATTTTGACTTATTGACAGTGTAGTTACTGAGTGAGAAGGGCTAACTCCCACCATGGTTTCCTCTGAATCCTCATATGAAGAAACAAAATGAATTCCATTTCTGCAAACACTGGATGTAGTGTTTTTAATAAAATAAAATGCCTTTAAATAAAATACTTTATATAATTTGATTTATTTGTAGTTCTGCTTCTAAAGATTAAAAACATCTACTGTCTTCCCATGATCAATAATTGATTTTTTTAAGGGGCTACTAAAACCCTGTATATAGACACATCATAAAATCCAAACTACTTTATACTCAGCAGGCAAAAAAAGACATGGACAGGTCTGAGATGTTGCAGGCATAAGTATTTTGGACAGACTAAAAAATCTCTGGAAATTGGAGACCATAATCAAGCCCCTTAGCAGAACATTCAGTAAACCACAGCCTGAACAACCCTGCGGTGGCTCCCAGTTGTGGAGTGGGAAGTTGGAAGGGCGTGAAAGGCAGCGTACCCGGTTCGCCCAGGGGCCATTCACCTAGCACCATAAACAGGTCACAAAGTCGAGACTGGTTTCGTAGGTGCGCTGCAAGCACCTGTTTGCAATGTGGTGTGCTTCAGCTGACAGAAAAAAATGGAGGAGACACATTCCTCCTTCGTCCGCAGCTGGCTGGGCTTTGTTCCTATCTGTTTCCACCTCTTTCTGCCCAAGTGCTTCATCCCTCATCCAAGCTCTCTAAGCTTCCTATTATTCCAGTCTTTAAATCAATTTGTGTTAAACTATTACTGTTGTAGATGCTCTTTCTGTCTTCCTGCTGCTCAGTAGGAAGCAGACTTAGCGGTGCCACCCTAACTAATGAAGGTTTATTTAAGAACAGCTCAAACCCATTAAAAACTAGTGGCTTGATCCCACAGACCTGTACTCAAGCCTACAACTCCCACCCTGGATTGATCACTGTGGTGTCTAACAAAGTGCTGTTGGCAGACCTACCAACACTGTCTCAGATGCATCTTTACATATATTAGTTGCATTAAATCATTATTACTGCGTCAAGCTGTCTTCTGGCCTCGTTACATGTTAAAATTGCAGGAGCTGCTTGGGACTCAGCCCTGCACTCCTGACATTTGTGAAACTCTGTCATCCACACAGTATCACCCCGAGTCAGCCACTGCAGTCAGGCTCACGCAGCAGCTCATAAGCATAACTGTATTTTTAACATCCCAGAAACGGTTACTGCGTCATCTCCCTTTATGGCTTTCCCGGAATATTCTTTATATTCTCTGGTTTGTACAAAATGCTGCGTCTAGGATGTTAACTCTCCCTGCACAGACTCTATGGGTTATTCCTGCCCAGAAAGGAACGCATGGCCTCCCTCTTAGACATAACATATTGATCTTAGAATTGCTTTGATGACTTGGAAAGCAATGCACAAATTGGGATCAGTGCATTTATCAGAGCTCTGCTCTTTGTGCGAGGGCAGCTGATGTTTCTGATTACCAGACAACAGCATATTGGTCTCTCCAAAACACGAGGAAAAGACTTACAGAAGACATGCTCTTAATTCTTGTCCAGCCCAGGTCCAGAATTCATTCTCAACAGGTTGGAAATGCTGAGTCAAACTCCTTCAAATCTCATCTTAAACCTGGCTTTTTACAAAGGCTTATTCTCATCGACAGGTCTGCTTTCACTGTCAGTAGTAGGGCAAAACTCCTCAGGATGTTCTTTCACAAGGACACTATTACTTTACTGTGTACTGAAGTTCATTAGGCTTTGGCTTTTTATAAGGTAGCAGTAAGTAATTGCATGGGAACATGCGTTTTCATCGTCCCCATCTGTAATTGTAAGAGGGCACAATGAGAGCAGAGAGAGTCTATAAACACCTTAAAAAAAATAATCTTTGGGCTTTGATAAGAGTGCATTGATTTGAGTCACCTGGTTATCACTGAACCTTTGTATGAAAGCACTGAATGTATATTTTATTTTAAACACTTAGCTCCTCTAAATCACGATAACTGATTTTTTTCTTTTTCTTTTTGACAGTAATAAGACACATCAGATAGCTCTCCTTTTAGAAAAAAAGGAGGACCTACAGCCCAGTATGTGGCCAGATAGGACATTACTTCATCTTTTGTCACGGTTTTGTAAACAATAAACCTGCTGAGATTTAACCAGGAGCTGGTGCTTACTCATGGTCCTCATAGACCTCACGTCGGCTGAACATGGATGAACATCAGGCAGTGCCTGCAACCAGCAGCGGCTCACCGGGCCAGCCCACAGGGCTGTGCACGCCCTCGTGCTCCGGCCAAGGTACGAGGGAGAAAAGCTATTGGAGACAGCGCTGGGGAGGGCAGGGGGCGGTGGGGTTTGTTTCAAAAAATCCCCACAAACCTCCAAATCACATTTTGCTCCTGCCTAAGGAGTATGCTGAAAGATTAAGACTGAGAATTAATTATTGAGTTTACTCATGTTTATTCCGTCTTCCCTTTTGTTTTCATTTTTCTACTCCCTTTTCCTCTCTCTTCCTTTTCATTCCCTTGTCACTCTTTGATTCTTTTTCTTTTCTGCTTTTTCCAAATTCTTCCCTTCCTCTGCTATTTCCAGTTATTCCCTTCTGTGCTTTTCCTCTTCTACCTTTGCTCACGTTCCTTGTGCCTCTCCTCTGCTTCCTCCAGGAGAGGAGAGGTGGGCACTGCTGTGATTTAGTGCCGATTCCTCACCTAGCCTAGGATAAGCAACAAAAAAAGAAAGGATATAACAAGTATTTTGTTTGAAAAATTTCACAGGTCCTTTAGGACCCTGATTCAATCCCTCAAAAAATAAATCAATGGCAATTTTTTATATGGATCAGATCACAACTCAAAGGTACCACTCCTTGAGTACAATAAGGAGTCAACCAGTTCTGGAAGTTGTGGGATATGGAAAACATATTTTGCCAGTTATTTGTGGACAATTCTGCAAAGTTAATCACAACTATTATTTAGTAAGCTCTCTCACACGGACTTTGCCTTTATTCAATCCCCTTCTCTTTACATACCTATTCAAACACTGAAAATAAAGACATCTATTTACCTAAGCACATCTTTCTGAACATTTTTTAAATGCAGTAAACTCTCGATTTTCTGCCTTAAGTTGCACCAAGGACAAGGCAATTAAGAGCTAACAAAAGCTCTCACAAAAACATTAGATGTACGCTAACCATCCACGTTACTATCACATTTTTAATACCAGGTAGTATTTTACACCTCAGATTTAATGCACACAGAATAGTTGCAAGTACAATGATGTTTGGATAACAACATTTAGAAGCATGAAATTACAAGTGTACTGACAGGTTTTTATGTGCTTCCTTATAGCACAGAAGCTGCTGCTCTTTGTCCCCCACATCCTTTGTGTCAGGAGCAGCACAATGCTAATAAATCTCAAATATATTTTGAGATTCATAGCCAGGGCTGCAACACCCGGGTGGAATTTATAAACGTGTTTTATAATTGTTTCTGCACCAGGCTAGAGCACAGAAACAGAAGGAAAGGTCTCTCTGCCCTGTTAGTGGGCATCAGAAATGGAAGTAGCTTCGTTCCTTTGCCTGGGACATGATCTCTGATATCCGTAGTTCTGGCTGGACTTGAAGGGAACCAGGTTCCCTGCTCTTGCTGGAGTGGGCCTGGGCAGCACCGTGTGCTGCTCGCAGCCAGCGGAGATGGGGCAGCCCTGCAATGCCTTCTTCTAGCTCACTTGGTGAGCCAAAGATCTTTTTAGGACACTTACTGTAAGTATTTATGAGTATTTATGTAAGGTAGCAGCATGGCTTTAAAATCTGGCAGTGCCTAGACTTCACAGGACTCAAATCTGCTACACAATTAAGATTGGGGGTTAGATTTCTTTTTAGGCATTTACATAACCTCAGAAAGTGCTTTGCTCAGAGCTGTCAGAGAGGTTCCAGCATCATTACTAAAACATTAGGGAGTTTCACACCCAATGTACAGCAATCTGTTTGGATCTAAAAACTAGACCATGCTGTAGTAAACAGGTTTTTTCCTGATCTCGTTTCATGTAATTGGGCAGGAATGCTGAGATGCTGGAGGCTTGAATCCTGCCTGGAAGCAGAGTGCTGGGCAGGGAGGGTGCTTCATGGGTTACACCAGGGGATCGGGACTCCTCTGTTCATCAGACCAATTCCCTCTACCTTTCTCCACCCACTTGGCAATCTGGTGTCCCCAACTTTTCACTGAGGGAACAAGTTAACCCAGAGAAGGGACTGAACTGCAGGGATTTATTTCATGCAACAAACAGTTTTTGTCTTGTGAATATCAGGCTTAAATCATTGTATGGATATATCCTCTGGAAACAATACTCAGATTTCCAGAGCTTTAGAGTAGCTATTTGGAAATCCATCAGTAGAAATGTTGAAAGTTACGAGAGAGAGGGGTCCTTAGTTGCAGTTTCTTTAACCGAGACCCTCCTCTTTTATGATTTCCAGTGACTTCCCGCTCTCATATTCTAAAGGTAATATTAAATTTCTGGGAAACAATGCACCAAATTTTTAAATTATGAATATAAAAATTTACCATTGAAAATAATTCACTGGCTTCCTCAGTTTCCTTCCATTAAAACCCTCTAACACCACACTGTGCTTTATGCATATGCAAGAGAAAATCCGAGGTCAAAAGCACAGGGGCCCTGCTGATGCTATTGAGCCGCATCCTTTCAGCGGGGCAGGGAGGAGCCGCACTGCCGCCGGGAGCTCTGCACAACCTCCCGGCAAGCCCAGCTGCTGCTGCATCGCCTCGCGAGCAGCATCCCTGCCCACCCAGGCAGGGCCCTCACAGGGATCTCCCACCCCAGCAAGGAACAGGAGGGCTGGAGCGCTGGCCGTCCCCGAGCACCATGCCATGCCGGTCATGCCTCCACGCAGAGAGCCACGCTAAGGCAAAGTAGCACCAGCCCTCAGCACCACACCCCAAGGTGGGGAGCAGCAGGATGGGAGAAACCCAGGTGGCCATGGCTTCAGCATAGCATTAGCCTTTGAGCATGTGGTTATATGTTATTTTTCTGGGGGATTAGGTTGTATCTGTTCATTGCAATAATCCACCACCCTGACCACTGAAGCTCCCTGAGCTCCCAGATGTCCTGGCCCTGGGGTTATCATGAAAAAAAGCCATGCTGGCCCTCTGTAAACTCCTTCAATTCACCACATACACCTTGTGTTCAGCAGCATCTTGTACCCAGCAGCATTCAGCAGCATACACAGAGCTGTTGTCCTGCCAAGACTTTTTCCTTCCATGGAGGAGCCATTTTTCCCCCTCTTTTCCCTTTAGCTTATACAAATAAAAGGAAATAACGGAAAAGAAGGGGATTGTGAAGTTACAAATTGAACACCAGCAAATTTAGCTAGGAAAACATTCTCAATCAGTACCACTCAGACTTCTCCGCTCTGTTGTACAGGTACTATGCCCAACCGTGTGGGGAGCTGATAATACATTTCATACTGCCAGCTTAATTCAGCAATAACTCCATGCAATGCTGGACTACCGCAGTATGTGTGTACATGTGCACCTGCACACATGGGTACACACACTTGCTGTAAAACAGAGCTGTTATTCTTAAAACAAACATGTTCAAATTGCATCATATTAATGGAGTGTCTTTTTGCTTGGAAAAAAGTCACATATTTTATATCCTTTATCAATCACGATGTCTAAATTTGGAGCACCCAGATAGCATACTCACTGATTTCTCAGCCAGCTCCTGCATTTTCATTTCAACAGTATTTTTCAACCCTGACACTGAACAGATGAGCAAGTTATGATCTGACATGTTAAAAACAAGAGCAATTGCTCACATGCCCTGCGCAGCAGAGCTGCCGCCCCCGTGGGGACAGCCCGCAGCCCTCGTGCAGGCAAGGCTCCCACAGAGGGAAGTGGGATTGCATGTCACTAACACTGCTGCACCGGGCTTGCTATTTGGGGACAGACTTTACTGCATGGACAGCGTTCGGGTTTTTCATTGTAAAAGAAGAGGAGAAATGGCTTTATTACTTATCTTCCCAAAAGCTGTCCTTAATAATAATAGTAAGTGAAATAAATCAGCATATGATTTGGTTTTCTACATAAGGGTATGTTGAACTCTCAAAGGATGTAAGTTCCAAGGAGAGCCAGGTGATCATTCTTCCCGTATCTCAGGTTACATAGGGCTATTCGTATTCTAATACTTGCGCTACACATGTACTTTAAGTCCTTTTTGAAGCGCTGGAATCCAGGCTCTAATTGGGCTGGCCCAACCCTCAGAGCTGTTACAGCCACCACTCATGTAAAACCACAAATTTCAGCAGGGTTGCCCTGCATTTAGACTGCTTTAAGAAACTTTGGTTCCCATTTCTCATGCTGTCCTGGCTTTCCTCCACTTGCAGCATTAGCACAGGGCGCAGACACAGAGCAGCGCAGGCCGTAGCACACTCCTGTACTTGGTTACCTGAGCACAAAGCAAAAGTGCAAGAGCCAGGAGGAAGGACCTGCCCTGAAAGAGGGTGGTACTGACTTTGTTGCCAGATATAGGAAGTTGAAGAAATTTTTCTTTTACCCTTTGATTCAGGAGCTCTGAATCAAAATATCTAGAAAAAAATGCCATTTAGTAAAAATTAGATCAGCTTTTTCATCGTTATTTTCATCTCCTGAATCCTTGCAATAGCTTTAGTGGTTTGGAAAGAGCTTCTCTGGGAGACAGAAGAGGTTTTGTCCCAGGGAGCCGCTGCCCAGCGAGGGCAGACCCCCTCCTGCCATGCCTGGGCAGTGGGTCCGTGCCACCCTGCGTCCTGGCTTCCCCTGCCTCTGCGTCCAGAGGACCCGCTGCAAAACGATTCACCAGTTTACATGGGCATTGATGCCTGCCTGAGTCCAGACAGTCCAGCACCAGAAATAGCAAACATTGCAGTGTTTAAATTTGTTAACAAATAAAACAAGGCATGGCAGCAATGTTCAAACTGAAAGGTAAAACTCCCGGTTGGAGCGGGCTGGTAGTGTGGTGGCTCTGTGCACATCGCAGCCTCCACCACGTTGCGCTCTCTTCAGCCAAGTCCAGGATTTACATGCCCCCTCCCTCGAGTAGGACCCAGTGGAGAGGGGACTTGGCAGCTGCCTGTGCCTCTCCTGCCGTGTGCTGCCTGCGGGGCCAGCTCAGACCTGCCCGTGGCAGGAGGGATGCTGCAGCCTGGCCACCCCCCTGCCACCAAGGCAAGCCACGGCTGCCCCTGCCTTCACCAACTGCATTATTTCCAGCGATTAAAGCACTGCTCTGTGCGCCTGGATTTTCATGTCAGGGTCTATGAGCTACAGAATAATCCTACAAACCAAATTATATGGCTGAGACTCTCTTTCCTCACCAGAAGAGAAACAATTTTGACCCCTGCCTGTTCTCTAGCAGTCTTTCCCTACAGGTGAGCGACCCACAGTGCTCCACCACAATTAACTGCGGCCTTTGGCTTTTGATAGCAATTTGTTTTCAATTACCTCCTTCGGACAAATCTGAACGATTACTGCCATTTTTTTTCCACCTCTTTCTGATGCCAAGTGTGTATCAAAGTGTTCACAGTGCATCAACTACTGACCCTGCAAAACTCCAAAGAAAGCATCAGTTGCCCCCGGTGAAGACTGGGGTAGCCCAAACCCTGGGTTGCTTTGCCTGGCACGGATCCATGGGCACTGACATGGATTTCTCCCCGATGAAGAGTGCAGGTCTGAGCGCTGCAGGGCCATGCTGGTGCCAACTCTGCTGCGTCCAGGGGAAGCTCACACCTACTAACAAAATCACTCCTTTCCTGCCCAGGGCTGCAGTGCTGGCAGCAGAGCAGCAGCAGCTTCTGTCCCACCTGAGCCCTGTGAGATCCTGGACACTCCCAAAGCAGAGGGTGCCTGCAGGGGCTCAGGGACATGCCACCCTCCCTTCCCAGAGCCTCTCCTCCACTCTACGGCTGACATGGAGCGGGGACCAGGCTTAAGCTGAACCTAACAGCAGCTCTTCTAGGGTAGGGAAATGAAGAAAGGAAGCTGCAACACACTGTGGATCCTAATTGCATTTGCTCTGCAGGCTCTGAAATGTCAGTCAAACATATACGCCATTGCCTTTACTGCTCTGCAGTTGCCATTTACTATTTTACTGGGAAATTGTCCAGAAAAGGGATACTACCTAGAAGGGAGCATTATGCCAGCATTGGAAACCCGTAATATTTCTGAACAACCCCACGGGCCCACTGTCTATTCCTACACTGCGGAAAGACAAGAAGAGCCAGAGCGAGCCAATTTGTGTTTGTGGTAGCAATTGCAGCAGCAGTGGGTATGGAGGCAGCCCAGGACCCAGCGGGCACATCTGAACTGGTGCATGCTCTCGAGCTGTGACAATTTACACCAGAGAAGAGTATGACTCAGTGATTGGAGGGAAAAAAACCATCCTAAACTGACCTCTTTTATGAGTCTGAGTTTCATAAAGCAACTTCACCAGAGTTCATGGGGACTGAGGTAAGCAATATGAAGAGGTAGAACATGCCCACTCCCCAGCTCTACCAATCCACAGAGCCAGTAATTTCTAGGAGATGCAGATGCCACAGGGCAGACAGGCGTTTGCTGAAGTGGCAAAGCCCGTTTCCCTGGGAACGGCCCCACTAAAACCATCTCTTTTCTCTGGCAATGCCTCTTGACCTCCAGAGAGCTCACTTCCCACTATAGGCAGCTCCTTAATACTTAATTACCTCTCTGCTAGAGACTCAGTATAAGTGTTTGAGCTATTTAATATGCAGAATCATTCCGAATCACCCCATTTTACCACTACTTTATTCTTCATCCCAGTCAAAAAAGCATAACAAAGGGCACACAGCCCATTTCTGCCTACTGTAATTCCGCTCCTGCTCCCCACAAGGAAATACATTTACCTGGACCATATCACATATTGACTTCTATGCAAAGCCCAGTCTGTCCATCCTTCTGTCTCTTGAGGTAGGAGAGCTAGGCCCAGAGGGCAGTTTCAGACCTACTTATAGATTCAACCTCTGTGGGCAGGGAGAGCAGGGGCTGTGCCCAGCACAGGTGAGGAGGGAACCGTCCATTGCTGAAAGAGGCAGATCCCACCCCCTGGAAATCAGCGTAGCCAGGAAAACCTGTGCCCTTCACACCAGCACCCGGCTCTCTGTTTCCAGAAGATTCAGCAACCATCTTATTTCTGACATTTTTTGGTTTTCATCACCTCGTCTCTGGCACTGAAAGAGCTGGTGGAGCAACGCTCGGTTCAAGCTCTCGTGTCGGGGCACCCTGTCCCTGGCGCTGGGGCAGCACTAACGAGGCCACACAGTGCCTGGCAAGCAAGGGACAGGGATGGGGACACAGACACCACCAGCAGTGCTGTGGCTGCTGCCTGGCACAGGGTCGGCTGTTCTGCCCAGGGCCAGAGCCTGAGCTGCTGCAGTCTGGGGGAGCTGTGTTCACTGCATCACAGGGATTTACACCATGAGCATTTGGTCCCTACCTTATTCTTTGCATACTCTGTTGGCTCTAGGTACAGTTCCTGCAGACATACAAGCTGGATGAATATTAATTTTTTTCATTTTAAACAAAACAAGCACCATGCTTTATTGCCCCTTTCTCCCTCTCCCTCTCTCAGATGGGATTTCTTAAATTCACGTGGGTTCCGTATTTTCATAAACCACGTTGGCTGGAGTAAGCTGTGTTTGAATCATCATTTAGAGAAGTGAAGATTTAATTTCATGGTGGAATTAAGGTTGACATTTCTTTTTTATTTACACTACACCAAGGGTTAATAAGGTTACTATAACCTTAATCTTCGATAGCTCAACAATAGAATACTCCAGGATTACCGCAAAAACTGGATTTTAACTCTTTTAATCCCATTATTGTTGATAACCTTATCAACACTGTGCCCCACCATAGAGGTGGAGCAGGGGAATCTCAGACTCTACAATTACTTTCCATGGAGCAACACTCATAGTTTGAGCAGAAGAACCAGAGACAGTTGCTTGGTTGATGCCTGCAGTGAGGTTCACAGTTTGCAGTAGGGCTGCAGCACTGCTTTTAAACTCCTTGTCAGAGATCTTTGCCAAGAAAAACATTGGTCCGGTGGCATATGTTGGCAGAGCAATGCAAGGTTGCTCTAATTCCCTTGCTTTGTTTTTCCCTCCTCCCATGCGACAACTACTCCAAGAATCAGACTGCCAGTCTGGCAAGTTGAGATCCAGAAACTTACTGCTAATTACCATGTTTACAATTCCCAACCTGTCTGTTGGTGCCAACAATCAAACTGCATCCTCTTGAGTGCACCAAAAGACACTTGCTGGCAGTAGCTTCCTAAGGTTCCAGGCTGGCTACATTAATTACTGTTAACTTAATTTTTGTGTATTGAGAAGCAGCTTTAATTAGCAATTCCATGGATTAAAATGATCCTTTTATGAGTTTCAAGGAATAGCAGCTTGACTTATAGACTGCTTACCAACCTATATGTCTTTTATTTGGAAACACAAGTGGTAGTAAATTTATATGTGGTCTGACAAATAAAATAGGCAGAGGTTTAATAAAAATCACACCAGGAAATGAAAGGTTATGCCTTCCCTTTGAAATAAAATAAGCAGCTCTAAAAAGGCCAGTTGGATATTTTTTAGCACTTCTCAGTAAACATTAGACTGAACAGAGTAAACCATGTTCTCACAGTATATCACTGAATCAAAGTATTTAATGAATTTTAAAAAAAGACATGTATTTTATGAACTCAGTGAAAGAGAGCCCAAACTCAAATAACTGCAGGGCAGAGCCTGAGCAGAGAGGATCCCATTTGTGCCCTGCAGGTCCTAGCCTGAGACTCCTGAAGGCCATCTGTCTACTCAGGCAAAACTGACTCAATTGGGAACCCCTTTGACAAAGCACTTGCTTCAACCCCGCCGGAATCAGCAGAGCATACTGTTCCCGAAGAGCAGCACATCTCAGCAGCCAGGCTGGGAAGGCTTGGGGACCCGCATGGGCACCCCAGGACCCAGCAGGCGCACAGGGCTGTGCATTACATGGGAACCTGCTACCCGCTGAAGGCCTGTGCCCCTGGGGCCACGCCTGCAGAGCCCACCCACCGCCCACAGTTACCCCCCTGCAGTGATTTGTTTCTAACCTGAATTTTCCATGGCAATGGCGTTCACAGTCTCCGCGATGCCGGCCTTAAAATGTTGGTCAAGATTTCACAAGAACTGCACTACACTGCCTCTCTGAAGATGTTTTCTTCCATTCTCTCACTGGCGTGGAATTAAAGGAGAGAGAGCAGAGCTATCCCAAGCTCTGCCCCCGACATGGCTCAGCACTCGTGGGACGGATGAGCTGCCCTCAGTCAGTGCTGCCGGACACACTGGCAGAGTACGGACGCCAGCACAGCCACTGCCTGCCAGACATCCCTGCCTGTGCTGAGGCTGCAATCGGTCTCCTCTTTTAGGGGCAGTCTGGTTTGTCACAATTGTCTGAAAATTGTCGTTTTTAAGAGGAACCCTGAAGTCAGACTGTAGAGCAGGGCCATGCCCGTTATCTGCTTATGATAACGCTGGTTCTACCTGGCTCCCAAAATTCAGCCTACTTTTAAATATGTAAGGATAGATTTAGGGGTCTGATTTTAGGCCCCTTTTTCTTAAAACTTGGTCTAACTGTGCAGTAACAGGCCACAGTGAGGCTGTCTTTTCTGCCCTGTAGCAGATTCTCCACCATCTCACAGAGTCCCAAGACACCAGCCGATCCCCTTGCTCTCCTGGCAGTGTTTCTCAGGCTGCCAGCCACTGCCAGGCTCCCGCTCTTACAACACAGTTCTACTCTGTGGGGTTGCAGTGGGCTACTAAGGAAAAGATAACCCAGGGCAAAAGTCAAGCGTATGAAAATTAGTGTGGGACAGGGGAAGTGTAGCCAAAGCAGGGAGTAAGCCAAAGAGACAGACACTAAAATCAACAGGTGTTTTGACTTACAAGGGGAAGAAGGGAAACAAAATGTATCAGTGCTCCCAGAGGAGGCAGTCTGGATCTACTCTGATCCTACAGCAAGAGAGTGGAAACAAGCATTTAAGAGCAGTTCATTTATACAAGGCATAATGAATATGCTGAGCAAACTACTAAGGGAGGCAATAAACATGCATCTCAGAGAATGGTCTAAAAGGAGTTAGATCGGCACTTTAGAGGAAAGAGATATTCAAGGCTGCAAAGGCAAGCGGCAGTATACAGGGATGCGTGGACGAAGCTTACATGGCCCATGCTATTGACATGTTTTCCCTCCCCAACCCAGCCTGCTCAGCTTGATTACTTACATTTTGTATAACTTATAGACATAGTCTAAAGAAAGTCAGCCAATTTCCATTCAATTTATAATTTAGCAAGCAGAGGAGCTTGATTCTTCTAATTTACATAAAACATACATAAAACTGAAAACAAAATAGCTTTAGAGCATATGGGCAAAGTACACAAGAGCCACAGAGGAAAGGAGGAGTAAAAAAGGACATGGAGCAAAAGCACTGTCTGGATTGTGCTTTGCTAAGGGGTTTTGAGTGCCTTATTTGTGCTAAACATCTCATAGACAAGCAAGTTTTCATTGTCACGGGCATGTGTCAGCGCTGCACCTCAGCCTCGTCACTGGACTGTCAGCCACACAGACCTACCTAGCCAACGTCTTAATGCTGAATGGGGCTTTTTTACTGCATCTTTTTTTTCTAGGTAAAGAAGAAATATTGTTGGAAACCTTCTGCAGTGACATGGCAAGAAGGCAACGGTGTGTATCAAGCTAGTACTGCCTTCCTCCCATCCCCTCTTGGACATCTCCTTTTCTCATGAAGAAAGGCAGGGAGCCCTCACCCTGTGGGTAAGCCCAGGTCAGTGTGCCACTTCCCAGGGAGCAGCAAAGGGGCTGCGCTCTTGCCCCCCTGCTCTTGCGACCATTTCTCCTGCATTCCTCCTCCGTGACTGCCGGGTCCTGGCAGAGCCATTGAAGGCGTTCGCTGAGAGGAGACACCACCTGCCGAGTGCCAAAGCTGATATTCCTCTCCGTGGCGTGGTAGGCTCCAAATCGTGCCTCCCTTCCCTGTTTGCCTGAGGAGTCATCCTGGGTACTAACAATAGACTCCATGGAGGCTGGTGGAGCTCAGGCTGCCTCACCAACTTCTGTCTCAATTCAGTCATTTCCAGTGAGCAATATATAAATAGATGCTGCCTCATTATTGATGTATATTGTGCAAAGGGTTTAGCCAGGGATGAAGCTTGCCTGCTTTCCTTTTATGGATGAAAAGCGGGATCCCAGAGCCTTTATGTGAGATCTCTGCACATGTCAATCAAACCACACCAGGATGAAGATTTTGTGCTCTTAGGTCCTTGTTAAACAGCAGCCACACGGCCATGGGAATGAAATGCAGCTCTGCATGTGTGTGCATGTGTGTATAGGCACATTTACACACACGCACACCAAAACCAAATGAAAACAGAATACTAACGGTCTCAGCCTAATTTTTCTATTCCTTTTCAAATCCCAGGACCAGGCTGTAGTCTGGGCTACTCTGACAAAAATCTCATTTGACATTATTCTAAACCACTGATTTACATTAATGGAAGAGTTAGCCTCTGATTTGAAAAGCAAACCGTAGCGGCTGGCCCAAGGCCCAAGCCTCTCAGCCCTTCAGTCCGGGTGTTGTGGCACATTGATACTTGCCAGCTAGATTTGATCATGAACTCTAGCGAAGGCAAGCTATCGGTATTTCAGAAAGCCATTCCTCACACTTCTGAGCAGCAAACGGCCCATCACTAAGAAGGCCAAACCCTTGTCAGCGTGAGCTGACTTCTATGAAATGAAATACTGACCTTACTGCTAGCTCCAGAGTTAATCTCAGAAGAAAGATTTTATTAGAGAAAGCAGAGCTATTATTCTGAGCCTCTCTATGGGGCACATATTTAAGTTTTGCATCCAAGAAATGTGGAATACTTGAAATAGAGTGGCATTTGGTAAAAATTAAAACATAAAAACTCCAGCTAAGTATTGGGGGGGGGGATTTATTTATTTGGTTTGCTTTCCTTGGATTTTGCATCATGTCCATTCAGCCTCCTTTCCCTTGTTGGAGTTTTTCCTCCCTCTGTACCAGGGAGGCTGGAGTAGAGCGAGCAGCACTGACTCACTGCAGCTCCAGCAAACGAAAATTAAACATGTCTATTTTCATCTCTAACTGAGGGTCTGGACTGGTCCTGCATTCTTCGCTGGTAAGAATTTACATACACAGAAATGACGAGCACCTAAACGAGGAGAGCAAAAGGGAGTGGTTTTGTTTCTTGCTTCCTAGAGCAGGACTTGCAGGTCCTGTTTTCATCAAGGGGCTCTATGAATGGCTGAAGGCAAATGGGTTTATGTCATCACATGTACGACAGCCACATGATGTCATAACACAACAAAGGACAATACAGTCAAAAAGAAAAGAATTGTACTGAAACCTTGAAAGTAATTATGTTATTATCCTCTGCATAGCTCAGACCCCTGGCAAACATGCAGGGAAAAAGGTCTCTTTCTTAAAAATGGAAAAATCACCACCTCTTAAACCGAGGTCTGAGAAAATTTCCACTGCTCTTTGCTATAGTTCAAGACATTCAGAAAAACATTAGGAAATTAAATGATCCTGACCTTTCTAAAATAAAACACGTTGAGAAAAAAAACCCTTGCGTCCCCTCAAACCTTTTGCATGTATCATAAACAGGAAGGGGGACAGGCAGGCAGTGGAGGAAAGAAAGTAGGGGAACAAGAAATGTTTTTTTCCCTGTAGTGGTCATTTTTAACAACCAGAGCATCAAGACTGTAATAACTGTTGCTCCAGTAAAACAGCAGGCATTGAACTGTATAATTTTGGATTTCAGAATAATGTTTTTGGCAATTTGACGAAGAGGTAATACTGCTCTACATTTTCTTGGAGTAACCAGGTAAGTTATCTCCTGAAGGATGATTGTTAAAGGATGAGTTTCCAGATGGTGTGAAGCATTAATGCATCAAGCCTCCCTGCTCTTACTATTTCCCACCTAACTTAAAAAAATAAAATCAATCCTTTATAATGCAGTAATTACAGGGATGCCTTTTTATTTGAATTTTCTATCAACTTCTTGTTAGGAGAATGTGAATACTTGCAAAGCTATTACTATCAGATAATCTAAAAGAAATGGTATGAAATCTACATTATCTATGTAAATGCCTCTGTAAGATGCAGTGAGATGGTTCTTTTTTTGGTAACAGGCTGCACAATCAAATGCTGTACAGTTCTGGTTCAGAATGTCCCTCTTTCTCCAATTAGAGAAGACCAACCCCATGGTGATCACTTTGTCATTGATTTTCAGTGATTTAAAAGATAGGCTTGACCTGTGAACATTAATAAACTTTGTGATATTGTCCTGACTTAGTAAGAGAACTGCTAATATTCCAAACCAGGTTATGAATCAGCAATTCTTAATATTAAAGAAAACTCAGCTATATTTTTCCAACATTTCATGCCTAATGTAGTAATGTGAAAGGGATGTACATTACATACGACTCAGATGAACTGATACAGAGCAATACTGTGGTGACAATTGACCTTGAAACAGATAAAAGATTAGGTTTGACTTAATCTGAAATACTCTCAGAGAGTAGCTTGGAAAGTTTAAGTAGCCTCTTATGGGCTTACCTCTTTCTTTCTAGTGGTATAAATATTGGGGAATTATCAGAGCCATTTCAGCTCCGTGGAGGTGTATCGCAGAAGTCAGAGGCAAGAAGGCCTCCCCAGGTGGCTCTCCAGCCTTTGTAGGGTGACTGCTGCCTGCGGTGTCTTGGCCAAGCTAATTTTGTATCTCCCAGGCATGGGCTTTCCTGCCTGGAGATTGCTCCGTTACTTTATATCATCCCCGCTGGCTAGAGAGGTATTGGGTTCACTGAAAGGAAACGTTTCTTGATAGCCACACTGCATTTTCTCCCTGCATAGCTCCTAGGTCTGTTTACACACACCAGGCTACACTGCTTTCGTGCAGACAGGAGAAGTTCTGGCCCCACTGAAATCAACAGAAAATTCCCACTGGTTTCTGTAGGAGAACGATTTCAAAAGCAGGATACTCATTTCATTTATCTATATGGACATTATTATGTAGTTTTGGCTAGGTATATATATTCATGTATATATATTCATTCATATATATATATATAAAAACTCCTTTCAGCTATATATTCAGGGCCCTTATTTTTCCTATCAATCAACGCCTCTAGTTTCTGGAACATTTCACCTAATTTTCTGTTGGCTGCTTTTAACTAGATACTGTTTTTCCAGAAAGCAAACTACCAAATGCGTGTGATGTTCCAGCCCTGATTTCCACACTTCTGGCGCATTCTCCCACTGCCATGCTGCGATACCTCCTTGCCTGCCGTCCCTGGCACCTCTCCTCTCATCTGCCCTTGGCTCTGCAAAGCCGTGGCACATCTACCCTCTACCATCACCTCCAGGCCTCTTCTCTTTACCTTCCTTAGGATCCTCTCTGTCCTTTGATGTCAGACTCTTTCCATCACCTCTATGAATTCTAGCTTGGGTTTTCACTTTTAGACTTCTTATTTTTGGCCTGTCGTTTAAATTTCTTTTGAGTCATTGTTATTATCGAGCCAACGATTATAAATAGCTCTATGCATTGCAGGTATGTGATAATCAAGTCCTTTGATTTTTGAGCAATTTGGTTACTAAATGATGGCAATAAAAGCATGCGACTATCATGGGTGTTAGCCCAGGAAATGTTTCCACCATTAAAGCTTTCAAGAGGCAGATGCTGAATCTGGTAAAAATTTATGATTATTAATAATGAGTGTTATGATTTACCTTTACAAAACTAAATGGTGAGGTGTCATAACAGCTAAGGGTAACACCTGGGGGGGTGCTTTTCAGAAAAATAGTAATCTTTTAAAAGGAAGAGAAGAAAAACCTTTTGTGTATGTGAAGACACTATTTATTTAAAAAAAAAGCATAAAAATCCAGTTGTATACATTACTCTAGTGTGACATAAAAACCTAGAGAAAAAGGCTGGTTAGCTTATTCTTACAGATGCAAAGTATGTGTATAGCTGTGTGGATGTATGGGTATTATGGTTTTCAGTTTCCTTAAGAAAACCCTATGAAGACTAGAAGCCACCTAAACTGACACGAAAGGCAATAACCTGTTATGGGAAGAAACCTTACACTCCCCTCAAAATCAGATGTAGTCTTAAAAGTGGAAAGCAAGCAGAATTGATCTCAAGGAAAAGCATCTGCATAACTGTACATATCTACTTGCAACAGTGTGTGCATTTATTTTAGGCAAATTTTCAGGCAGCAAGAGGAATCATAACACCAGTCATAAATATGCACTGCAACGGCACGGCCCCTGCTGAGGTGAGTAGCTGTGCCTCTGTCAGGTCTGGGAGAGTGGGGCTTTTCATATTATGCTGTAGCCTCCCTTCAGAGAGATGTGTGTACATATATGTGTGTGTGTGTATATATATATTCATTCCATTCAGAGATATGTTTATATATAAGGGCTGTAGGCTTAAATATTTGTGGAAAGAGCACCTGAAATCAAATGGCAGTCCTCATCACTTAATTCAGGGTATCACTATTGTAGGCTGCCTGCCATGCCCTGCCTGCATGGGGCAATAGGGACCAAAGCTACTCTTCCTTCTCCCACTCCCGCCGTGGGGCATGACGTGCCCGTGGTGCTCGGCGGCACAGCCCTTTCGGCAGTCCCCCGCTCTGGGAAGGCCCGAGCAGTTGCCGTCTCCCCGGCGCAGAGCAGGGTGGGGAGCAGCCAGCATCACGGGTGGCTGCACGGGGGGGCCCTGCAGCACCCTGCTCTGCGCCAGGGCGGCTGCCACCCCACTGTCCACTCCTCCATCAATCAGCTGCGCTGCTACGGGGGCCCTGGCATGACAAAGACTTACCTATGGGAGCAGCCTTTGAGGCTACTCCAGCGGATAAAATTACAGAGATATAAATCTTCATAGGATTATGGCCTTTAAAAAAAGGCTAAGTTCAAGTAATTATTTTTGGGCTAATTCTTTATTTCATTTTCTACCAGGATGCAGATTACAAAAACAATTTTAGAAGAGAAATTTAGTATTCTAAATTAATTAAATATGCACTCGCCAAAATAGCCGTTAACACACGGTTGGTGCTGCCACAAACCTCATTCTAAAATGTTGTCTTAGAAAATACTCATACTGGTACAATTAAACCCCCTTATTTATAAAGTAATTTCCTATTATGTTGCACTATAGCCTTTTAGTATAATTTTTGCTGTTAAGAAAATATCATTAGACTATTAGAAGCAGGGGGTTTTTAGACTCATTTTTCAGCACACAGTATTCGCAATTTCTAAAGCAAAAAAAAAATAGGAAGTGTAGTGTTGTAAAAATCCCTTTCACTAGGCGTCTAATCTTTCCCGCAGTGAAATCAGTTGGGGCTTTGCTATTGCGTTGAATGGTAGGATTTGGCCCAAAATATTTTGGATTTAACATGAGCAACCTTGCTCCCCTGAGCAGTCCTGGGGAACCTATGTGCGTTCCCGGGATCAGGCCCACAGTATAAATAGTCTCTTCTTAGAGATCTGTTGTTCAGAAACAACTGCTTCTGTCCTTCAATATATATGCGTGACAGACCCCAGGAACTGCTAATGAACGGGGAGAGCCACTCTGAGATCATGCTATTGGGAAACATCACTCTAAGGGCCCTTATGCTATTGAGCCTTTACACAATATTTTATAATTATTTTGGTGAGCATATCCAGTATTTCTCTGATCGAACCTTACAGTTTCACTCTTTTAACCCACATATCATGGCAATTCCCAAAAGATTTTAGAGAAAAGAAATCTACAATCATCAAAATGTTAATTTTGACAATGACAAAGAGTACATGCATTAAAAATGCATCAGCCCTGTCATTAAGGCATTATTCAGCAAAACCAGCTCATCATGCTAAACAGAAAGCAACTAGAAGAAACCAGGTATAAGGAAACGTTTTGCTACGCTTGTATTTATGGGTACCAGTCCAATCCATACTGCACAAGATACTCAACCAAGCAAAGAGCAAACAAAACCACAACCTTTATGCGATGAAATGGGAACTCCTGATAATACTCTAAGTCATGACTCAAGGCAAAATGTCAACTAAAAGCTCAGATCAGGGGAAGGTTTGTAATACAAACCTGGATGTTTAAAATAGTGTTTCCATCGCTGTTCCTGCAGCACTTGTGAATGTGGCTGTGTTACAGTGCTGAACTGACTATGATTTAGCAGCTGATCATGTCTTTTTAAAGCATAATTTAACATTATTTCTGAGGCTGTTGAACATACTAAACTACAAGGAAAAAATCTGCTTTCAAGTGGTATTAGAGAAACACGAGGATCAGAGTGCTAGCATCAAAGATGTGTCTAAAGAATAACAGATCCACACGTCTCTGTAACAACAAGCGCTCCACTCGCTACTGAAGGCAACAGAGTAAGATTTCTTTGGCAGTTGTTGGAAATAATTAAGCAGAACATAGATGGTCTTTCAATCGCTAAGCAAGAGACAGAGAGAAAGACATTCTCCATCATCCCACCTCGCACTCACAACTCAATGATCACCCCACGTCTGGCTCATCCATGTTAAAAATCGTTCTTAGCTTCATCATAGCTGAGCTTGGGGAAGGATCAATTCAAAAAGGCTGTCTCATCACAGTACTCTTGGTCTTGCTTTAAAATGGCTTCTGATCTAATTTACTTAAGGCTGAAATCTGGTCTCACAATTGTGACTACATGGCAACAAGACCTGGGATCATCTGGGTGTGTAGAGAGGTCTCGAATGGGGAAACGTAGGGATGATCACACCCTGCTCCTTGTCTCTGCCAGTCTTGGGGGCAGAGGAGCAGGGGGAAAAAGACTGGAAGTACAAATGCTATGCCTGGATTTTCCTAAGAACAGCATCTGAAAGGCTGACCAGGCTTCTAACCAAAGTCCATGCCCTGCTGCTGAGATTGGAGAGAGGGACGGATGCACCTCTTCTTCTGTGTTAAAGAGATGGGACATGGCTTGGCCAGTAATGGGAATCAACACTCCCTTGCTTGTGTCTCCCACCTGCTCAACTGCAAGTAGCATTTGGGGAGTCCTGAGCTCTTTGGGGGCCAAAGAAGCCACCGCCTGAGCTCCAGGGGGGGAAACAACCCCTCGGCCCTGGCCCTGAACATGTATCTCAACCTGGGGCCTCAGAGGCCGACGAGCTCTGCATTCAGCTGGGTGCTTCCCGACCTGCTGAGCTGGGGCGGGTGTGAAGGTGGGTTCTTAATCCTGCTCTCACCAGCCTGGTACTGTGGGGTGAGGATAAGGGGGCAAGGGGGGGCAACACCCCCTCGAAGCAATCGGCCACAACCTGCTCCCCGGTAGCGGCCCCGCCGGGTGGCCGGACCCCTCGGCAGCCAGGGAACAGGGGCTTCCCCGGGGGCAGGGCGCAGCCACGGCCCTGCGGGGTGCTCCTTGCCTCTCTAGCACGGGTGCTCGGCACCTCCCCGCCGGCGGGCAGCCCCCCAGCCCCGCCCGACCCGGCTGCTGTGGGCGCGGGGGCCGGGGCCGCGGCCGCGGAGGGGGCGGCATGCCGGGCTCCGCCGGCGGGTGCGGGCGGAGCCGGGGCCGCCCCGGCCCTGCGGGGCAACCCGTGTCCCGGGGGTGGGGACCCCCCGGCAGGCGGGGCCGGCCGCCCCGGTCCCCCCATCCCCGCCCCGCGCTCCCCGCCGGAGAGGGGCAAGGGGCCGGGGGCGCCAGGCGCGGCGCGGGGTGGGGGCTACCGGCCGTGTGCCGGGGCACCGGGGTTTCCCGGACGGGGCAAGCACCTTCCCCCGACCCCGGCGCAGCCTGCCGAGCGCTGCCCTGCGGAGGCGCACCCCGCAGCGGCCCCGGCTCCCCCGGTCACCCCCTGCCCGCAGCCCCCGGCGGGCCAGGGCCGCCCGCGGCGTGCTCCTGCGAGGCTTGGCAAGCCTTTCCCCGGCCCTCCCCAGCCCTGTGCTTGCTCCCACGCACACGCACACACACACGCGGGCACCCCCCTCCGCAGGGGACAGGGCGTCCGAGCTCCCCCCGCCCGGGCAGAGACACAGACAGAGTGAAACATTGCAAAGCGTAGGAAAAGATGGAAAAGGTGCTACCTTGGCAACTAGAGGAGGTTAGGAGCCAGCTGGTGGGCTGGGGGCGGTCGCGCTGCCTGCCTGCCTGCCTGCCCGCCGCCGGTACTCTCCTCGACTACGCGTATTCTTAAGCAATAACAACGTAATCCGTATTATCCACCCAAGAATACCCGTCACCGAAGAGAGTCAGAAAGCTGCTGCTGTTGCTGCTGCTGCTGCTGGTGGAAGAGCTGCACCGGGACAATAAATCCATAACTATAATTCCCCTCTAGAAGAAGGAGAATCCACAAGGGTTGCCGAGTGATCTCGTCCCATATCCAATGGACGCTGAACCTTCCCATCCTGCGGAGGCAAACGAGAGGAGCAGGCGTTTAATACACACGCGTACAGTCCCTCTGCTCTCCTGCTGCCTTACTGGAGCGGGCAAGGTCTTGCAGGCGAGGTGAAAGGAAATAAATCAAAGTAAGGTTGAGTTTACCTGGTGATTGCCTGGTTTCTTCCTCTGTGCTTCTCTGGCATCCTATTCCCTAGCTGTATGCTCCATCAATTCTCTCTGGGAGCTTGCAAGAGATGTCACACGCAGCAACAGATTCCTGTAAAAGAGATGCACGGTTAAGCACACAAATATTACAAATCTGTTTGCATAGGTGGGCTTGGGAGAGCCCCGATAAAGCAGCAGCCACGCCTGAGAGACTTTTCATCTGGGCTTTGGAAATGCATTTTACAAGTCCTGACTCACACTGACTCGATGTGCTACCAAGAGGAGGGAGGGAGGAAAGGAAAGCGATGAAGGGAAAGAAAATCAAGGAAAGAAATAGCACAGGCTGCGAGCTCAGCAGAAGCACTCCTCTGCCAGGCCTCCCTAGTGCCATAAAAATCTAAGGCGAGAAGGGCTTCAAAGCACAAATTCAGCGCACTTCGCTCCCCGCGTGTGCCCGAACGACAGAGCCCAGTGGTTGCGAGGCGCCGAGCCGGGCAGGCGGCTCCGCGGCGGCGGCGGCGGCGGGCGGGGGCAGCGGCAGCGGCAGCGCACCTCCGCACTGACACCTGCCGCCTCCCTGCAAATGTTTGCAAAAGGCGAACCGGGGGGGGAAAAGAAAAAAAAAAAATAAAAGAAGTTATTTCCAAATGGCGCCTGCGGCTCTGCCTGTCACCCGGAGCAGTTCCCTCAGCAGCAGCGCTCGTACTTGGGGGAGGCGGGAGGGGGAAGCTTTGTCTGATGATCTGCCGCGGTGATAATAAACGTTTATTGTTCGCCAACTAAATAGAAAGGATCTCTGCAACGTCATGGCACAGCACACTTCGCCTGGCGATTAGGAACTTCTCCGGGTTATTTCACCCCGGCTCCTGACGCTAAGGACAGCTTCTGTGTGAGTGGCGGGGAGGGGGGAATGAAACTAGCAATGCACGGTCAAAGCCCGCACATAGCAGGGGTACCCCGCACTTCTTCAGCCATCAGTAATTATGCAGCACGCACAGCTCTCATTCTCCACTGCACTCGGTAACTGACCAGCTTGTTGATTAGATTCCAACTGAAATTAATACAAGATGCTTGCTTTTTCTACAGATTCCTTCCTTAACATGAGCCCTTGCCTTCCTTGACATATTACCACTATGCTTCCTACGAAAACATACGAGAAGATAGCATTTGTTTTGTAACACAGACTCTTGTCTGAATTTGAAAGAAAAGAGAAAAACAGAGAGAAATAAAAAAAAATACTTTGATAGCCATATTACCTTAAATTTGAAAAAAAAAAAATTCCAACTCACTCTCCTTTATTTTAATCTCATTTTGGGTGTAATTTTCTGTATTCCTCTAACACAGCAAGCTTTCAAGTTGCATTTTAAATGACAGATAGAAAGTAAATAACAAACACTGTAATTTTTCCCCGCTGAGAAATTGAAGGCTGTAACCCCATTAGCTGGCGTTGGAACTCAAATAACTGATGCAGTGTGTTTCCTTCAACTTGAACAAAAGCCGTTTGAAAAAGTAAAATGCACCGAGTCGTGGCGAAAACACTCTACAGTGATACACCTAGACCGATATTCTCCGAAATTTGGAGGCTCTCCACAAATGCATCGGGAATTAGGCAGAAATCCAAACTTTGGGGTGGTTTGATTTTTTTTTTTTTTTTTAAATATTAAAGAATGCGATTCTCGCGGAAAAGACGACCCGCGCGGCGCCGGCCTTATTCTCGCTATGTCCGTCTGACACTGCCCTTCCCTTCCCTGAAAAGCATCCCCCCCCGTCTTCCCCCCCCCCCCCCCTCCGCGAATACAGCGCCTTCCGAAACTTCCCCTGCCCAGCCCCGCCGCCGCGGTCGCCCCGCACCGCCCCGGCCGGGCCGGCCCGGCCCGGCCCGCCGCACCCACCGCCCGCCGGGCCCCTCAGCACCCGCGGCGCCGGACAGCGCCGAGCACCGGCCGCCGCCGCCGCCGCCGCGCCGCTCCCCGCGGCCGCCCGGCCGCCCCGCGCCTCCTCCCGCCGGCGGCTCCCTGCCCACCCCCGCGCCCCTGCCCGCCCCGGCACCGGCGCGGCCGGGCGCACACGCACCCCCCCGCACCCGCCGAGCACCAGGGGAGCGAAACCCCCGGCGCGCTGCCCGCCTCGCACCTTCGCCGCCGCATGCGGGAGGTGCCCGTGGCGGCGCGCCTCGGCATTAAATACCTTTGTTCACCGGCTCCGGAAAGCCATGTTTATCGGCGCTGCCGCCCCGCTCCCCCTCCGAAAGAGCCCGGGTGCCGGAGCCCCAGCCCGGCGGGGCCGGGGAAGGGCCCCGGGGGGCACCTCCACCGCCTCTGCCGTGCCCGGGGACGGGGCGGGGGGCGGGGGCGGGGGGGGGAGGCAGAAGGGAGGGGAACGGATGGAGGGAATTAAACAATTAAGCTATCAGGAGCGGAGCTCTGAGCAGAGCTCGGGTTTGCCACGAAAAGCAAATTTCAGAGGGGGGAATATCGATCCCATCCGTCAATAGAGAGGCGCGATGTCTTTCCGTGCGAGAAATTGTTCTGAATTAG
Source organism: Gymnogyps californianus (assembly GCF_018139145.2). Taxonomy (NCBI): domain Eukaryota; kingdom Metazoa; phylum Chordata; class Aves; order Accipitriformes; family Cathartidae; genus Gymnogyps; species Gymnogyps californianus. The sequence goes on along the minus strand of NC_059478.1, from coordinate 15,672,837 downwards.
GGGGCTCGCCGGTGAAAGGGGGAGGGGGCGCGGGAAGGGAAAAAAAAAAAAAAAAAGAAAAGGAAAAGAAAGAAAGGAGGAAGGAAGAAAATATTCATTCCCGCTCAAAGGCTGCCTCTTTTTAAAATCGCTGGGAGCTCGCTCCTTTCACCACCTACCCGAGTAACCACCAGAAATCCACCTCTATTGAAGCGCTTACCCTTTAAATCCAGGTTTCGAGCAGAACTCCAACTGTGTGTAAAACCAGGGAGTCATCTGATGTGTGATGGGGAATGAGCTCTGGGCAGCAGAAAGCAGCTTTCTCTCCTGGTGCCGGATTACCATGTTAACAAACCCCGGGAAGGGACCCCGGCGCCTCTGGCTGGCCATGTCTCGTTGCTTTCACACATCGGCGGCTGCTCTGGCTTCCCATGTCCCCGGCGATCGCCTCTCAGATGAATGTGGGCTTCCAGAAAAGGAGTCGGGGGGGAGAGGAGGAAAAAAAAATCGCCTAATGCAATCAAATCGATCTGATCTACACCATCTGTCGCCTGCCACTACACACAAGCGTTAAAATAGGAAAACGGGAGACACTGACAGCTCAGGAAGGTTGTTCTGCAGAGTTCATTTTTAGCAGAGCATAATTGGGTATGGACAGCGTACAGTTACCAAAGCTGCTGTTAACCATCCTGTAGAGGATCCCAAACATGCTAATGGTGGATTAATTGAGGAAGATCTGACGTGCAAGCTTCATAGTCTCTTATTCATGACTTCCCAACGGGAAAGGACCAATGCCGTGTGGGACTATGGTAACACAGAGTCAAAGAGCTGCTAAGAAAATGGCTCTGTGTTCATAGCACCTCTCTCTGATAACAAACATATGTCGACCAGAACCGTTTAGCAGGATGGGGGAAATGAAATTTTCTTAGCCGAGGTTAGCAATTCCCATCGCTTGCACTTAAAGACAAGTAAAAAACGGACTGCAGGTCTAAGGCGCTTTCGAGTGCCGGTCTCAGGATTCGCAGCTAGTGAAAGCAGACGGCTCCTGCTCAGATGGGGGGTTAAACCCCAAATCTCTTACTTCTTACTGTGACCAAAGTGCATCCATAGCAAAGCTCTAAACATGCAGCGCTGCTAATTTCATCAGGAATGACGCAAGGTCGTTTTAATGCCAGGAACTCTTTTGACTTTTTCCAGCGGGAATGGCTTTTGGGCAAGACATTTCCGATCACTGAAATTTGACATAATCTCAGATAAATATGATTTGGGGAGGAGGGGAGGAAGGGGGCGGCGAGTCGGGAAGAGACGGAGTGTGCATCCAGACCTGCAATCACCCCTGCTGCCAACACTCCAATTTGCTCGCGTTTTCTAGTCTTTCCTGAATAATGAGGTTATAGAGACGTATATGTAATTATTAAAGCAGTGTAAGTACACAAGCCGCAGACGTCTACGGCAGCCGCGTCTACACACGCAGACGGGGAGGCAAGGTGCGCCCGTCGGGGTGCTCTTCTCCACTCCCTAATAAATCCGTCACCAGCGGCGGAAAGGGCTGCTAGAACAAACGGGAGGCGAATTCCTCCCCAGCCCACCCCAGCCCCGGGCGAAGCCGCCGGGCCGGGCTGCGCGGCCGGGGGCGGCGGGAGAGCGGGGCCGGGCCCGGGCGCTGTCCGCCCGCCCGGTGCTGAACGGCAGCGGCCCGGCCCCGCGGACAACGGCCAGGCGCGACGCGCCCGTCACCGCCGCGCAGGGCGCCGGGCGGCTGCCGCCTCCTCCTGCGAAGGCTGCGGCCGCCCTGTCAATCGCTGCAACGATTAGGAAAGCTGCCGTTCGTTTCCACCTCGCCTATCTGATCGGCAGAGAATAATAACGCTGATAACACGAATCCGAGCGGCTGAACGTAAAGGTTCCGGTAAACAGTCAGTGGTGAGGGTAATTCTGGAGTTAACTGCACGCCTCTCCTGGAAGTTTGTGTTAATCTCTTTAGAATAAATCTAACAGTTATGAATTAGATTAGCCTGGAAAACGTAGCCTAAAGACAAATCAAACAATTTACCCGATCTTTTGTTTCAATATACATTAATTAAGCACTGCTGCCTACCTACACAGCATTCTTGGGTCCCGGCCACGGTGCCGAGCCAACGAGCCTCGCTGCCTTTGTTAGCATTTGCGTCCAACTATTGCCCTCTGCAGGTCAAGTCCCAGCCGCGGCGAGCGCTCCGCCGCTGCCCAGCGTGCGGCAGGCAGGAGCCGCCGGGCTCGGCGCCCCCCAGGCCCCCTTTTCCAAAAAGATCCAACTTCTGTTGGTTTTGATTCTTCACCACGAGGGCTCGGACGCGTTTCTTTAGGAGGGGCTACGAGCGGGGAGGGCCGGCACCAGGCAGGGCACGGAGCACTGCTCCGGCTGTCCTCAGCCCCTCTTCCAGCCCTGGCCAGGAGAGCGGAAGACAGAACGAGGCGAGGTGCCACTCTGAAGACATGTTGTTTTCTTTCTCCCCTTCACTCCATACGACTACGGGAAGCTTCCTAGGCAAAGCCTGCCCTTTCCCCGGGTTTGCCGAGGAACAAGGCAAGAACCCAGCACCAAACACGGCCAGGCTGGTGCCGGCGCTCAGGATCCCGCCCGACTGCCCCCAGCCGGGCAACTTTTCCCCGGGCACAACTTGGGAGTTCGCCTCTCTCGCTCCCGGTCCCAGGGAAACCTCCCGGGAAGCCAGGCGGACTGCGGCGGCGGCTGCGAGGAGGCAGCCCGGCAGCAGCCCCTCCTTCCCCCCCTCCCCCCTCCCTCCCTCCCCCCCGGCCCAGCCCCGCGCCCCCTACCCCAAAGGGATGCCTTCTGCTCCTGCGGGGACAGCGGGAACTTTGGGCACCGCCTGGTGCCACTCCCGCAGCCACGCTCTGCCGTGCCCCCGCGTGCCTCGGCATCGCTTACACGGTAATGCACAAAATGCTCTACCGGACCAAAAAAACCCCAATGTTAAAGCGATCTAGCTATCGTTACTTATAGTTCAGGAGCTTCGGTGCCCAATAAAAGGTGGCCGCTCCCTTTCTTTTTCCCACCACACCTGAACACCGGTTTGTAAGGACTCGCTTTATTCCCTCTCTCCGCTTTCTACCTGGGGTTAACACTGTTCACACGGGCTTCGGCATCCGCTCCGGAGCCCGGCACCGGAGCCGCCTGCTCCCGCGGGCTGCCGGCGCCCCGCTGCCCTCGGCACGCATGGCCGCCTATTACCGCTACTAACAAGACGGTCTTTTCTCGGAGCTGCACGCCGCAGCGAGGCGGGGAGGGAGGCCGGGCTGCGGCCAGGGCGGCAGACCCCGTCCCTGCCGCAGGCTGCCCGAGGAGGGGGAGCGGCCGCGCACCCGCGCTGCCGCAGAGGCGGACACACGGCGGCCTTTTGTCTCCCGGCAGCCGCCGCCTCGCCCGGCCGGGGGCGGCCGCTCCGCCGGCCCCGCTTCCCCGGCCCCGGGCCGCGCCGGGCGGAAGCGGCGCGGGAGGGTTCCGCGCGCGGCCCGTCCCTCATCCGCGGAGCTGCGGCAGCCCCGCCGCGGCGGGGGCTGCGGGAAGGCGCCGGCCAGCGCCCGCCTGAGGGCGGCGGGGGAGGGGGGGGGGGGAGCTGCCGGCGCTCCCGGGGCCGCGCCGTACCGGGACGGGCCGTGCCGGCCCCCCGCGGCCCCAGCCCGCCCGCGGGGCGCGCAGCGGCGGAGCCCCCTGCTGGCCGCGCGCGGCGCTGCAGCCCGCGCAGGCAGGCGGGGCCCGGGCCCGGCCGAGGCGCTCCCGGCTCTGCGCCGCCCCGGCCCGGCCCCGGGAGCGGAGCACAGCGCGGGAGCGTGTCTGCGGCCGGCGGGAGACAGCGCCTGCCGCCCGGGGTGCTTCCAGGGGATGATGCTCTGGGCACAGGCAGGCCAGGGAGGCGAGCCGAGCCGGGTCACCCACCCCTTCCCCATGGCAGGGTGGGGGGGGACGTGGGGCTGCGCCAGCATCTGCGTCCTCGCGTTGTGGCAGCAGGACAAGTTGCCTGCCCTCAGAAACAACTGCACTGGGAGACACCGCCAGCGGGCTCTTGGCAGGGTCTCCCCTCCCTAGGGGCTGCACAGGTGGGGCGCAGGGCCTAAGCTCTGCACGCAGAGTCTTCAGCCATACAAGAAGAAATCCGTGCGTGGTGCCCAGCTACCTGCCCCTGCTCACGTCCATCCCTGCTCTCCCTTCCTCAACGGCGAACACAAAGTTCCGCATTCAACGTTACCTTGAGCTGTTTCAGTTCTATTCCTACATTGGCACTTGAGAGCAGGAAGGATTACCTGGAAATGCCGAAGAACATCTCAAGTGCTAGGTTGGTGGGATAATCAGGGAATTGAAGATACTCTCCGAATGGAGGAGCCTAAAAACCAAAATATACGTGATGCAACTTGAGATACATTATGGCTGGCTGCTTCTTCTTCCAGAATATTACCAAGACGTTCTCGCTTGTTGATGTTCTGGCTGTTACCTGGGAACATCGGACTTGTCTGGCCTGAGAATCCAGCTCTCTGGTTGTCTCAGGCATGATACCCAGTTCATAAACTGATTGAGATCCATTTAAAAAGCACTTACTTTCTCTGGCCCTACTATTCCCCTCGGAAAGCTGTTCTGGAATCTCATAACTCGGCTTCTTAAGATTTCCAGCCTACATTTATTAGGGGCCCATTTATATCCATTTGTTCAGATGCCAATTTTGTCCTTGAACTTAATTAGTTCTGATATTTACTCCCCTTGCAGTGTACTAATATTCCTTCTTATAATTTCTTTTGTTTAAATCAAGCTTTTCGGTCTCGTCTCATAAGATAGAATCTTCATTTCCCTGATTATCCCCATATCCTAGCAACTTATGAAAATTGGGTCGTGACCAACACCCAGAAATTACGGTTTTCAAAAGGGTTCATCACTCCATCCATTTTCAGTTTGACCAAGACACAAGTAGGGAGAATGATTAGCATAAGGTCAGACAAACCACAATTCTCCTGACTTCAAGTTCTTTCGCAATCTATCAGGGACATGAGTTTTGAAAGGCTTGTGGTTTATAACTTGGCATTACATCAATGCACATTTATATACCTATATATCATCTTCTGGAGGGGAAGAATGGCCTTGTAGTTAAGAGGGTACGTTAGAAATCTGGAGATTTTGCTCTGAACGCCAGGTCTGCCGTAGGCAACAGAGGTAACTTTGGCGAGTCCTTTAGTCTTTTGCCTCATTTCACCAATTTTAAAATGGGGTCAGTAATACTCCTGTTCTCGCCTTTTTCCTTCCCATATACCTACTTGAATCATATGCTCCCAGACCAAGCGCCTCCTTTCTGGGTACTGCCGGTGCCTGGCACGCTAAAGTCCAAATGTGCCTGTGACTCTTAAGCTGGCGGTCAAAAATAGCCCCTACTGTTATAAAGTCTACTTTAAGGGTCTATCCTAAAAGCTGTTAGTCAGTAAGCACAGTAGGAACTGGAATTCCTGAAATCTGCAGCCCATTGATTACATTAAAAGTGTTCTCTGTTACTAAACTAAACCCAGAGGCCAGCAGTAAAGTCAGAGACATTTAACTGCAAAGCTGCATCCTGAATTCTGGTTTTCAAGTCTTTGCCTGGTTGAAGACCAAGTCAAAGCTTTATTATGATTATTACTACATATTATTTAAACACGTGCACAATTTAACACATTTTCTTCGCCAGTTTTCACTTCAGGTGGCAATTTTTGATCAGCTAATACAGCACAGAAACTGGACTAAAACTGGAAGCCCCGAGACAGCCCTGTAGCCGGAGTGGTCCTGGTAATAACAAATACTATGGTCGTCCTTCCCCAGCAATCCGAGTGTGGAAGGTTGAGACTGAGCACAGAAACAAAGAGTACTCTGTTGAGCTGAGGTGAAGCAATGATATTTATGGGAGTAATTATCACAGAGAAAAACTGGAAAAATATGATTACAGCAAATTGTAACTCTCTCAGATATGTTCTTCATTGTTAGAAATAGCTCAGCTGAGACCGAACCAATATGAACAACAGACTGGGAGTGTCAGACACTGATTCTCTGGAGGCTGATACCATCAGACCCTCTGAGCAGAACAGGATCCAGCTTCAGCATATTAGAGAGCCAGGTGTCAGCAGCCTGCGCCTCTTCCTGGCCATTCTTCTCCTGCAAAAACAACCTAACAAAATGAGAGCTGCTGGGCTCCCCGCTGGAAAAGCTGACCTGGAGATGCTGCCCCTAAAGACCGCTGGTAGGAGAAGTAGCCGTCTCTCAGAGCTGGGCAGTTCCCCTACACTTTTCCATCAGCAGTTGTAGCCAATAAGTGCCGCTGAGCGGCTGGCAGAAGACACTTGGGTTTCAGAGCATGACTGTGTAGCTGCAGTAGGGTGACATGACCGTGCACAACACCCATCACTGCGCTGGCACTGCCTTCCCATTTGATACCGTTGTTCCTCTCTTGGCTTCAGCTGCTGTTTGCCAAATGCGTGATGCCTCCAGAGAGCTCCTACCATGCGCGCAGCCACAGACTCACCTCAGCCCGTGGGGAGTGACGAGGACCCTGGTCAGATGATGGGTTCTGCTGAAGGAGCCACAGCAGCCCAAAGCAGAGCATGGGGCCAAAACCTATAACAGGATGTTGAGTCTCAAAGACCTTAAAGGAAATGAACTGTAAGCTCTGCAAGCTTGGGGGGTCGTATGGAAGGAGAGGCTATAGCTAAGAAAAGCAAGTGTCAAAAAGACAGGATTGCTTTGGCAGGGATTCTGTGTGCCCTGTATGCAGAGGGATCTGAACATGGCTTGTGCAGACAGGTTTTATGCCTCCATATTTATGTGATGTCTTGGCTTGATGCAAGTCTTCTGCACCAGGGTGAATGTTGTCTCTCTGAGTCAATCATAGTTGGGGAGGGATTTTCACCACACTTTCATGGCAGAATATTTTACATGCTTCATGCAGCTAATATCTTGCAATCGATGCTTAGAAATTTTTAGAAGCAATAACCAATATTGTGTAAAAACCAAAACATCGCTTAATAAAGTAGTGAATTGTTCTCATTTAAATGTACCTACCCCATGGATCAGATGCATCAAAGAAGTTCTTCAGGCAGCTTGAGAGCTCTGTAGGTGTTGTTGCTGCTCTCAAACAGTCTGTGAGAAGAATTATAAATGGTATTTACCTTTTAATTAAACAAAACATCTTGCAAATTAAACACATGCTCTTGCACATCAAAATTTAGTTAGCATCCATTTTTGTTGTGCATCCTATGGCTCTCTGACAGCCTATTGAGTCCACAGCCAAACTGAACATACATTGCTGTTTCCCTTTCCCCCTATATTTTGGGCATCATGTGTTAGGTCTTATCACATCTGAGGGGAAAAAAACATTCTGTAATTGACTGCTAATACTTAAGCAGATCTCCTGCCTAATATTCTTGTTGCTTAAACAAAAAAACAACCAAAATATATTGGTGTGTCCTGGCAATGGCAGAGAAGCAGTTTCGGACACTTGTGTGACATATGTCTTACTACCTTACATAGAAAATTTGACAGTGAATGACAGAACACCTTAGAGGGATTTAAGAAGATGATAAAGGCAACAGCTTTCACATGAATACAGAGTCTAGTTCCTAACAGTTACAAGCTTTTTTTACATGCATCCTTGTAATTTGACATTTATAATTCACTGTAGTGCTGAATCTCTGTCATTTTCTCACTGTCAGGTTCTCTATACGTGGATGTACATGTCCTTTCTAATTAGTATATGTTTTTGAACATTCAATCTCATCTTCTCTCCACCTTATTATGCAGTTACACATTGATCTGTTCTGTATCAACAAATGCTTTTGGTAAAACATATATAGTTCTATGTTGCTCCTCTCTCTAAACAGGTACCTATATCTTCTCTCTTTTTGGCTGTAAACACATTTTAACCTAAACAAAAGCATTAGTTCACAATGGATTTAATAATAGGTAAAAATAAATATCTTGCAGAGAAACATCAACCCTTGAGATTATATTTTTATATACACACACATGCACACTGTGCATCTTTTATTGTGCATAGCATCTTCCTCATAGGGAAGACCAAAGACCTTTTCAGAGGCATTGATGCCTTTGCAACACTGATAAACATTAGACCTATTTTATCCTTGGAGGAACAGTACAGAAACACTGCAGAACTTGCTCAAGGTAAGCTAAGAAAACAGTGAGACAGCTGCAGACAGAGCAAGTCCTGAGGTCCCAGCACCTGACCTGAAGCCCACTGGAAAACACAATCAATATGAAAAGCAGGTTGCATTTGCAGGCCCCAGTTCCAGGGCTGACCTTTCACCTCTCGCTCATCATTTTGCATTAACAACTGAGGTGATGCTGTGCCATCGCCTGATATTCCTGTTTATTAGTTAACTTAGTTGAGATTTAATTCAATTGAAATGAAGGCCTTTCAATATAATGTCGAAACAGGCAATGAAGGACACACCTTTTAGTAATGGTCATACTGATACTGAAGTCAAATAAAGTATTTATTCCAAATGTTTTAAATATTATGGCTTCGGATTTGAAGTAGGAGATATTCAAGTGGTTGTACTGCTTAAAGTACAGAATAAAAAAGAACAAAGTGGCTGCTATTTGTGTAGTAGAATTAAAATATTCCCCCTACTAGTATTTAAAAAGATACCTTAGGGATGAATTCAAAGGAAACTTTTCACAGCTTTCAGCTGATCAGGGATAAACGTATTAATACAAATACTGACAGCCATTTAAAATGCTCATAATGTAACTTGTGGTTTTGACAGATACCAGGTTTACTTTGAGAAGAAAACAAAACACAGTAGCAGAAACACAGAAAAACTCACCCATACAGTTTAGAAGAGTGTACGATGGTGATAAAGAGTATTTTAAGGAAAAAGAGAGTATGCACACGGATGTCAGTCTGTTGTTCATACCGTTCAGTGGAAGAGCTGGGATTGTTACAAGCAACTAGCTCTGCGCTGACAGCCTCAGACTCTGGGACCACGGAGCAGATCCCGCACTGCCTCCTCTAAAGGTTTCCCCCGTTAGTCACACAGTATTTTCAATGGGGAAGAAAATCTGCTCAGGCCAACAACTTTCACAAATATTGATCTTTACTTCTGCTGATGTGTAAAGCAGATCTGGGCAGTAGAAGAGAAATTTTGTTTCGGTATTTTTTTTCCTTGGGTCCAATTATTGATCTGCAAAGTTCCACTTGGTTTACACAAGATTAATGCAAGAAATGGAAGGAACCAAGTTTGTTTTCGGAGCTCTCTAATCTGAGCAACTTTTTCAAATGACCTTGATGGTGCTGGTTGGAGGTTCATATTGTTTTATAGGCAATTAAAGCATTATTTATATTTAATTAATTTTTTTATTGCTTAAAATGTCTTCTAAAATATAGTCATAGTAGCACCTATTCAAAAAATTAATCTGATTAAAAGTTGCCCTGGAAAATATAAATAGCATCAAATGGCATCCAAATGTTCCTAAATACAAAATGGAAGGCAAGTGACTCATTTATGCATTTTAAAATAAAAAGAAAATATATGCATTGTATTTTACATTTATATTCTCACTATACTTTTATGTTAATCTTTAAGAACCACAATAGAAATCCCTTCTCTCTTTTAATTTCTGACTTGGGAAAATTTCTTATTCAGTCAGTGAGGATTTTCAGTAAGTAGAAAATGATTAAGGATTTTAGAATACATTGCCTGGGTCAGAGGTGTCTTTGGAAACAAGACAAGTCTGTGAATTTTCAGGATTTTTTCCATGGCAGCTGAATACGAGTTGGAGGCTTTCCAAACCCAAGAACAACAACGTATTGCCACAGCCATACTCACAGAAAGCCATGGCACAGCCTTGAGGAAACAGCCAGAGAGGCTACAGCTTCATTGTAAAAGTTTGGGTAGCATAACAAGTAGGGTAAAAAGTTCTTTCACAAAAGTGAAATACAGTTTTTCTTTGAAGATAATCTGGTTTTTAATTAAGAGTTCACTCTATCCCAAGTCCCTGTTTTGCTGGCTTTTTTGCTTGGTCAGGTGAACTATTGCCGTTTCCGAGATCTGGGAGTGTGAATCTCCACTTCCAGCATCTTTAAATGCTGAGTTCTTCCAGCACTTAGTAAGACTAAATCAGGCCATGCAACGAAACTACCTCTCACGTTCTGCTTTACTGCAGAGGATCTGTGCTTTGCCCGAAGGCAGGCAGGCTGCCCCCCGGGATCAAACAGGCAGGCTTCTCAGAGCGGGTGTCTTAGCTTAGGTCTGCAGTAAAATGTAGTGCACTTTGTACTTGCGAACATTTACATACAGTACACAAGGAGTACTGCAAGAGAAAGTTTGCTAGTATGAGCATATGTATCATTCTCTTTGATATGTATCTCCCATTTTCTGATCCCATTACTTCAGATCAGCTCTAAGTCTTATGTCTAAACAGTCAGTCTAAAGGGAAAGTCCCTATTTACAGGCTGGATTAAAAGCTTTAACAAAAGGCAAGGCAGAAAGCCATTTATTTACTATATAATAAAATGAACTTCTTCGTATCTTTTTCTTTTCTTCTCTTCCCCTCCAAACAGAAAGTAGAATGGGATGTTCCCATTTCACAGCGTGGCTCAAGAAAAGAAAAAAGCATATTGTGCAACCCAGTAACGGGTTTACTTTTGCTTCACCCCTCAGGGCTCCTGGAAGCATATGTGTTCAGCTAAAACTCTGCGCTGCTGTCTTGTTAGACCTTTTCCCAAGGTCTTTCTTAAGAAGCGGGTATTTGGAGGAGAACAAGTCTGGAAGGCGAGGGAAGAGCTGGAGCGCAGTTGCCCTCAGCTGAGCCAAGGACCAGTCCCTCTCCACAGCAGAGGCAAAGGGAGGAGATGCACCAACCACCAGTGGAGGGGGCAGGCAGTGGGCAGAGAAACACATAGCACAGCAGGGGCTGCAGCAAGGGAGAACAAAGCAGACAAGTCCAAAAGGATCAACAATGCAACACATGGAGTGAGCGTGGTGGGACCGGGAGAGCCTCTTCTCTCAGGCAGCCTCTGCACAGGACATCCTGCCAGGGCCTCCCTGAAACAAACGCTGCAAGTCCCCGAAGACTCAGCAAGAGAGGGGTGAAAAAGGATTGCTCCATCTTGGATTATTTATTTTGGGGGGCAGAGCAAACATAGAAAACAATTAAGAGTTAGTTGAGGGTAATCAAAACTTTCCATTTTTGAGATATCAGAATGTTTGCTTTATTTCTTTTTTTTAATCTGTTTACTATAACACTTCTTGAAACAAAATCCTTCATTTCAAAATGGCTGAAAGGGAACATTTTGACAATTTATAATTATTCATAATAATAAAAAGCTACTTTTTTAAAATAAGAGAAAAGCAGAAATAAGCTTTCTCCTACAAAAGTTGTGCTAAAAAAAGTTAGTAGTAAGTAAAGATGAACTTCTACAAAAAATTTCCCAGTGATACACCTGAATAGGGGAAAACAGGAGGCAGGCAGAACAGAATGGAAGCAGAGGCAAAGCATTACTTTGTGAATCGTCACTCAGGCTAATTCCCACAATCTGGCTCAGATTTGCAAGGTTTGGCCCAGGTGAGCTTATAAAATTAAAATTCTCATTAACTTTTACTCCTTGCAGTTTGCCACGAGCCAGCCCACAGCTTGGTGAGCCCTTGCCTGCACCGGGGGCTCCAGCCTCAGGTCCGAGCCGCTCCCTGGGCATTATACCCCTTTGCCAGCACAGCCCCGGCTGGCCCTGCAACACCCACAAACCCTCACCTTTTGCACATACTTGCCATGTCTCCTTATAGCTCGGTTTCATGGCTCTTCTCATCAACCCCAGCTCCTTTCTTCACCTTTCTGGTAAAATTCCTCTGCTCCAAACTCCACCTCGGCAGGCAAGCTTGGTCTGAGTAATTTCCCAGCCTAATGGCCTCTTTAGTATGTGTATTAACCCAAATCACCTGTGTAGGAGCCACCCAGGGTGAATGATCTCTCATTACCTCTGGTCTGGGAGATGGATAACACCGTCCTGACAGCTCAGGGTGGGTTTCATCTATACAGACACTTTCATGATAAAACAATTAATCATGTCAACCAGCATTTTTCATTAGTACGTCAGTGTGGGCAGGATATTTTTAATAGCATTCATTTCTCATGAGTGCCTGTTTGGTTCATCCTACTTACATTCTCATGATTAACCGAATTACCAATTTCAGAGATTGAAGGGAATTTCTTCCACGTTTTTCCATTTTTCCTCAATTCATCACAACATCAGCAGGGATTCTTGAGGCATTTTGTTCCTATCTGTAATGTGGTGCACCAGCAAATTTTATTTAAGAGAATCCCTGCCCTAGCGGGAGTCTAGCACATGGATACTGACCTTGTTGTCACCTAATCTCTTTTAATGGCTCATTACTGTTGTGCCATTTGGTCTCTTGCTCTTTATCTCATTACGTATAAGGCTCTGAGATACGTTGGAAGGCCCATGGTATGTGGTGTTGTGTACAGCAGATATCTAGTAGACAAACACACTTGACTGCAGTGGCAGGGAATTGGCTTCAACAGCTCAGCTGGTCTCTTCCCATGTGAGGTCCCCAAGGACCTCTCCCATCTCCCAGCAGAGCTAACACAACACCTCTTGCTTATTCTAGTAGGAGCTGTACCAGTCCATGATGAAAGCATCTCTTTCCTTCTGCTTTCCTCCATTCGAGCATGAAGAACTACATGATCAGTGTTAGCTCCCTCCCCAGAAACAATAACAGAAATCCTTCCTTTTATTGTACTTTTCCCCTCAATGCAAGTTCCACTAATATGTCACATAGCTTCTCTTTTGCCTTTCTTAAAAGTCTCTTGCCTTTTTGCAAAACAAGAGGACTCATTAGTGTTTTTAAGTGGTCATAGGCACTGCAAAACAAGGTAGCGCTTTCCACATTAAATCAACATCATAGTGAGGGATGAATACAATCTACCCAACAGATATTTTATCGTGAAAATTATTAAAATTCATAGCTTAGAGGTGTGAATGCTTCTTTAAGAAAGGTACTTATGTTATCCCCAAAATAGCACCAGTACCATGTGATGTTCCAGTTGCTATAGTTACCACAAATTTGTTATTTAATAGCAAAGAAAATAGATGCACAAAACATGCTAATTATAACTGGTACAAATTTTTCTAAATGTTTTATATGAATATGCATGCATGTTTTATGCATAAGGAATAGGAATGCCCTTTTTCAAATAATTCTTCAAGTTTTTAGAAGCATTTTAGTAACTGGCAGGGAAGTACATTGTGTGGCTCTCAGCAACAGAGGGAATGGAGACTGAAAAATTGAAGATGGGCATTTTGTCTAAAACAATGCAGTTTTCTATTCAAATAGCAGGAGAATCCTGAAAACCCAAGATGTTTAAATTTTTTGAACCCTTGTACTTTGCTTTGTTTCTTCTTCTCCTCTTTGCTATGTTGAAAGGATTCCCTCTCCGGATTGCAGTCTCTGAGAAAGAATAGCAGGACCATTTGAAGTGAAGTTGCCTGTTATGAAATTATAATGTTAATACAACCCAAATACAGAAACCAAAGTGCTCCAGACACCGCCAGAATCGATACTGCTTGAGACAACTACAGCCTCCCTCTGCCTGGAGCTGCAGGGCTCCCACGGGCGTGCAGTGGTGCACAGGCTCAGCAGGCTGGTCCTGGCTGCTCCTGCTCCTGCTGGCTGACTGCAGGCTGCATTTGGGGGTGCAGCTGGAGGCCTGAGTGTGCCCCACTGGTACAGGCTCCTGCTGCAGGGTCTCGGGGGCCTCCACAGGCTGGTAGCTCAGGTGGCACTTTGCAGAAGCACAGCCTGGGAGCACAGCATGGAAAGATGCTGCTGTCGGACTCGTGTGTATTGCAAGGAGAAATATATAGGGCTGGCTCTGGACATGCAGAGGACGGATGCATCCTTCCTGGAAGGGATACGTGTAATAACAGATCTCTTATAATTCCCCTTTCCTTTCTGTTCTCCATCAGATGTTCCCAGAGATAAGTCTGGGGGGACAGTGCGTGCAGTACTTTAAGTGCTGGAGCTGTAAAACTCAGCAGGCCTGGCAGGGTCCTGGGGAGGAGCAGGAGAAATCTCATTCCTTTCCTTAGCCTGCCTGTCGCCACAGTGAAAAGACTCTCAAGCCTAAATTAAACAAAGATACGACTGCGAGTTGTGGGGAGAGAGCAACTGGCTCATGGCTGGCGCAGGAGAGCTGCAGAGCACTTGTGCTGGCAGCAGCACTGCGTGTGGAGCCAGCTGTGGTTCGGGGCGCAGCCGAGTCGGTGCCTCACTGCCCAGTGCCGGGCAGCCCTGGCTGCTCATCCGGATTGCTGCCTCTTCCCAGCAAGAGGAGGATGATGCACGTGCCTTTGGGGCAGGAGTATCATATGGCGGACTCTGCCGCACTCGGGGGTCGTTGCTGAAAATGTCACCACTGTCACTTGAAATCAAGCCCTCTCTTCTCGTAGAGGCTTTTATCTCTTCCCTTATGAGGATGCAACAGCCGCAGGCAGAATTAAAGTCATGCGCACGTGTTTCGCTGCCAAATGGCTGTACTTAATGACATGGATACCGAAGGCACTTACTTATGCTGCTGGTTTTTCCCTTTCACACCCAGAGCACATGCTAGCTAGCTGCCGTATTTCAGATGTTGCAGTGTGTCAGTGATACCGACTGAAAAAACCTTCTCTGTAGCTTGCTGTCACACCGTGATTGATATCAGCTGTAACAAGATAAAATGTTATGGCACTGTAATTCTGCTTGATGCAAGGTAGTCTTTGATCTTTACCATTTTGCAAAGATTATAATATACACTTAGTTTGATAAATAATACCCTTTCACCAGAGTCACAGAAAGTAGAAGGAAAATTAGCAACTAAACTTTTGAAACTTCTCTGGTGAAGATGTTGATGTTTTTAAAGCAAAAGGCTAAACGATAGGAAAAAAGTCCCACTCGCCTACTTATAAGTAGATATAAGTAATAAAAACTTACTAGATCACTAGCCCTTTTTGGCTGGTTTCTGTGCGTGCATGTGCATCACAACAGCAGCGGGGCGGTCGGCTCCTGGCAGAGGCACTGCAGCTGTGAGAGTGGTGAGGGGGCCGGGGTTGCCGGGGAAGCCATAACCCCCAGCCTCACACAGAAGCGGAGGGGAATTCACTCTGGATTTTCCTGCGTCTCTAAACTGGGCGGTTGTAGAGAAATTCCCCTAGAGGAATTCAGAGCTATGGGAGCCACACACGTAACAGCGCTCGCTCGCTCGCCTGGCTATGGAATGGGCCCTCAGACAGGCCCATTCCAGGCCCTCGGCTTTTCCAGCCCCTCAGGACAAACAACAGACAGCATATGACATTGCCAACACATTTGCTTCAACCTACCACTTGAGGTGAGCTGGGATTTAAGTTTCCAGGTGCCTTTCTAAAGATGCTCAGAAAGATCTAAAATTGTCATTTTACTGGTTTTGTTCTGCTTTTTAATTTGAACAGTTGTTTGTATCGTGGCAAAAATGGGCAAATGAGAAACGAGCCATGAGAAAGTGTTCTCATCAGGTAACCATTTATTAAAACATTTTAACCAGCTGGCATAAATATGATTGTAATCAGAAAATGACAGGAAAATATGTGCTCCCATCTGCACTATCAAGTCAGGAAACGGTCCGCTTCGGGAGTTTTTCTTTATTACTGTTGCACTTCTACACACAGTGCAGTGCACCTGAGCACAACCCACCTCCGTTGGCAGGAACGTGGGATGGGAGCAGCACCCCAAAAGGGGGGACACAGCCCCATGCTCTCCTCCACTGTGTGGCTTTGCACAGTTCTGGACTGCTCATCTCGGACCATGACTCTCTCACACAGCTCGGGGAGCAGTGCAGTTTTATTTCACCCAAAGCTGGATGGCCTTTAAGGCAAACCTATTTACAGCAGAGCTCAGATTTCCGGCAGGGGTTTGCCAGTGCCATCTCGAGGGGATGGCTACATTGGCAATGGGGTTTAGCTTCCGAGGGTACTCTGCCAAATCCACGAAAGATTTTGCATGGCAAGAATGGGGTGTAACTCCAAGGCCATGATTGTTTTCCATGTAAATGTCTGTTTTGGTTTGTGCTTAAATGATTATCTGTCATTGATTTGTGTGCCTAACTACAACCGCTTCAAGCTGTTTTCAATTATGCTGTTCTCAATACGATGCGATCCCAAGGATTAGCCATACCGAGTGCCACAAACCACCTTGCAGCAACAGAGTCATAAACTGAAGAGGATAGAAAGGATTTTAATGGGAGATTAAAGGGAAGAAGTGACTCACTGGATGAGAGAAAAGAGGGAGTGTGCAGGCTTTGACTGCAGGAGAACTGCTTCGTGATGCCTCCGAGTGCACTGAAGACCCCAGGTTAATATAATAATTCTTCTTTCCTTATCATGCAGGTTTCTGGTAATGATTTCATAATTAGGGATGTATTTAAAAACGGGCTTGAAATGAAGCATATGTTCTGGCTTTGCACTAAGAGCAGGTGGCTAGTCGCAGTGTAACATTGCACAGGGCTTGTTTCCTTGCCTGCTAAAGTCTCTTTGTAACTTTTGTGTGGTTTCTCTTTCTGTATTTTTAATTGAAAACCCGCACCTTTGGAGAGAAGCTGTATTTCTCCTTGGCAGTCTTCTCTTTCACCAGAACTGATATTTTAAGAGTAAACAATGTTTTTCTACACCAAATCCCATGTTCTGTGCAGGGGGATAACCTGAACTCTCCCAGACCTTGCACCTCAGTGATACACAATACTGCTTGTCATGAGCTGCTTTAAGGTTTATCAGCTAGGATTGTTAGCACACTCCTTCAGCAATCAGGAGCTGAGAGTGCTTCAGTGCTTCTCTTTACGCATACTAGTGAAAGTCTTCATACACTTGGACTAAGATCCTAATTGTTGCAAAGTAATTAACTATGCACACTTCTGCAGTAGCCATTTGTGACAGTATCCGTCAACTGGGAAAATGTAACTGTTATTGAATTTCTAAGAACAGCCATTAATATTCTGACTTTAAACCAATTTAAATATTTGAACTTTCTGAGTGCACAGTTGAGATGAATAACATGGAGAAGCACACTCAGATGGATTAAATCCTCTATGGATTTTATCAATACAGAGAGTAGGAAAAGAGATAAGTTGTCTGATACATATATATATATATTTGTAGGAGATAAAATCAAATGTGTTATCACTATCTGCACTCTGCTATGTATATTTTAAAACATTATAAGTGGATAGGTACATACACAGCACTAGTTTACAAGAGATACTATCATTAATTTCTACATAGCTATATGTTTTCATGGGCTTTTTAACCTTTTAATATTAAGTAAAATGGCAACTACAGCACTTCTCTATATCCTTGGGAGTATCACAGTTTTAAAAGATTTCTGTTAAAAACACTGGAAATGCCACTGCAGTAAAGATTGGGAAAGCAAGGTACACGGCGTAGGAGGTTGGGGGTTGGATTCCCAGCTGATCTCCAGGAGCTGCTCGGGCTGAGCTGACCGAAGCCCCAGCGAGGAGATACGGTGCCAGCTCCACCCCGGAGCGGGAACCTGGACCCGCTGCCGTCTGCTGGGAGGCTCTGGGCCGTGCAGGGCTCGGCCCCAGCATGCCAAACCACTTCGGCTGCATGTGGCGCTCATGGCTGCTCCTGCCTGTGGCAGAGCGGAACGTTTCTGCCTGCCCCAGCAAAGGCTTTCTGCCTAATCAGAGTTTCTGGGCATCAGGAAATCTGGTGACAGTGTGGAGCGATAACTCTTCTTCTGGAGACAGCTGGCTCACCTTATATGAGAAACCTTTTTATTTCTTTTTCTAGGCCAGCATTCAAAAATCTGTCAGATCACTTTAATCTGTTGAATTTCGAGCAAATTCAAGTAAAATAAGCAAGTTTCCAAAGCAAAGCTAAACTCTAAATGCCCCAGTACTGAATCTACCAGATCAATAAAAACAACAGGGATGTCTGCAGTAGCTTTTGCAGAACACAAAGTAGCTGAGTCTCAGGCAAAGCTTTTATATAACTAGGCTTTTCCCATGGCACACCATATCCTTGCAATCAGTCTTCAATCTGTTCTCTAACTTTCAATAATAATAAGCTGCAATGAAGCTCACCCAAATGAAAAAAAAAAAAAAAAAAAGGATGTATGCACAAAGGACCAAGCGTCCTCATGGGGCGCTGGTAAAAAACAGTGTGAGATAGGATTTCTAATCTGATGCTCTCCTATTGCCATATCATAGGGGGAGTCGACAATTATTTTCCAAAAAAGAAAGGTGGCTACCCCCAGTTGCATCTCAATTATCCTGGTTAGGTTCAACGTATTGCTGTTTTTAAACTGAAAAGAAAAAATCATCTGAATTATAGAAACAATTAGTTGAAAGGACATGGTCAAATAGCTCAGGTAGATGTTGGAACTCCATCTGCAAAAGTATTTTATAACCTGTTGAATAATGCTCTCTGAGCTTCCATGAAGCAGGACTGGAACTTTTGTGTTTCAAATTCCCCACTCCCAGTTACCATTTAAAAGAAACAGCCTTGTTTTTACATGATCTGAAATGTACATTGGCAAAGCAGAATTTCCTGAATGCAGATAAATAATCCTAGAGTGGTTCTGACATGACTGAAAAGGCTGGTACAGATGTAACAAAATAAGCTGAAGAGATTTATTTTAGCTTGTGACTTGTACTTGCTTCTTAAGAAACACAGCCGAAAGCGCCAGACGCAGTAAGGTCCTGGGGAGGCATGGCGGGCGGGAGGCAGCGTCGGGGGACAAACGCACCCTCATGGAACGTGGATTAGAAACATCGCTTTGAAAGGACTCAGTGAGCGTGCATGTACAGCTCTCGAATCAAACCTCCCGAGTTCCCAGCTCACACCTGCACTGCAATGAAGCTGCTGACACCAAAGAGTGACTAAACACTGAAAGAGATGGCAGACAGACAGCAGGAAGGAACAGAAAGGGACGGGACACTCCCGCTGGCGGGGGCAGTCCCAGCCGTGTCAGCTGTGGTTCTTGATTATGCAAAGCTTGCAAGACGTGCATGCAGAGGCTGGTAGGAAGATGGAGAGGAGCATGGCTGATTCCTACAGCACTTGAAGTGCACGGATGCTTAGGTAAATACAGAAATAGGGCCCAGCCTGCAGTTGGGCAACCTGAAGAAATACCACTGTGAAGAGACAGCAAAAACGAATTGCCAAAGTAGTACCACTTGTCCACGTTCTCCACACCAATGCCAACGTTTTGAGTACTGCCAAGTTCACAACAGTAAACGCCACTTGTGCACGCAAGGCAGCAAGCTGTGCTGCCGCACAGGGCCAGCTCCTGCCCCCCGCAGCAGTCGCACTGAGCCAGGAGCCGTCTGCAGTGCCAGTGCACATCTTCCTTAAACAACACAGCTATAGAGTGCTTTGAATTGTCATAAAAACATCAGAAACGTCTCAGACTAATGCCTAAGTATATGAATTTCATGAGAATTGGGCCGTTTGCTCTTAGAGGTATTTGTGGAACAATATTTGTTTGAGAAAACTCTTGAATTGAATGAACAATTTATAAAGCAAGACCTTCTCTTTGTTTTACTGAGTGCCTTGTCATTGGAAAGCAATAGAGAGCCCTCACCTTATCGCAGAGCTCCCCTTCAGTCACAGCCCTGGGGCTGCTAGATAGCTCATTCCTGTGATATACTTTAATGGCTGTCATTCCTTTTTAATAAGTCCAAACAAAACAGTTAATAAATCCTAAGAGCTTCCTATCATTATATCTATAATTCTTGGCTTTCACTTCTTCAGCAGTGTTGATCTTCTTCTCGAAACTCATGGCATTCTCATAACTCTCTTTAAATAATGATCCGTGTTTCAGGCTTTGATTCAGCACTGACGCGAGTTTTCTGCACGTTTGGCTGTGCAGTGTCTGCCGCTGAGTCACGTCTGATTTACACTGAGATAAACTACATCAT
The DNA here is from genome assembly GCF_018139145.2 of Gymnogyps californianus. NCBI lineage: Eukaryota > Metazoa > Chordata > Aves > Accipitriformes > Cathartidae > Gymnogyps > Gymnogyps californianus. The sequence goes on along the minus strand of NC_059478.1, from coordinate 15,652,862 downwards.
CTGGGGTAGTCTCTGACTCCGAGAGGAGCACCCACTAATCCACATTGCCAACAGGGTTTTCTATCACTATCAGTTTGGAGGATGCCGCCCCAGTTTTCGTCTCCATGGAGATTGTTATGAAATGTATTAATCCATCATCGATCAGTTCCCGAAAGGATCTCTGGGAGTTCAGCACCTCTGTGCAGCTCACAGGCCCTGAAAGAGGCGATAGCTCTGGATTTCTCAGCAGGGACAGGGAGGACTCTTTAAGAAATGGTCACCTTTACCAGGGCTTAGGGGAAATCTCTGGGTGAAGGTAGCTCTTACATGTGTGTACGGTGAATAAATTTTTCACAGTAATTTTTCCTTTTTTTCATTGGCAGTTTTTAACACTTTTCTCCTACTGCTTTCTGGTGACACTGCAAAATATCCACGCTAAAGTGCATTCTGTCAGCAAAGTAAAATAACAAAATGGTGTATTTTAAGTGGAAATCTAAACGATATACTTGCAAGAGCTGGTCAAAACCCAGAACCTGAACAACTATTCATGGGAAAGGCAGCTATTTCACACCCACTGTAAATGAGAGCATCAAGCCACATTTCAAAATGTGCCAGAATAGAAAGAAGTTTTTAAAATTAACTTTGAACTGACTTTTTTGTTTGACAGTACAAACCTGAGATTTCCCAAACATCTCTCACAGGCTGCGATCTGCTTAAGTGTCATGCTAGCAGCAGCCGTGGATTGCACTAGCTGGATCCACAGAGACCCTCTGTAGTCACCTTTTGCGCAGGGAGACCACCACCACCTCGAGCTGTGGTGTGGGCCTGACTGGACCTTTCCCTCATAGCGAGCTCCCAGTGATGTCCTCTCAGCTTTAAACTCAAGTTTTGTTGGAGTAGGACAGTTTGCTTACTGAATATTGAAACTCCCAGCAGCTGCGGGGCAGGGAGGCTTCTGACACATCCCACGTGACGAATGAGTCTCCCTAACATATTTCATACGCACGTTATGTAATACAATAGCGGAACTTTTGTGTGATTTCATTTTATATTTACAATGCATTTTATTGTGCTAGATCTTATCTTTAAGATGAAAAATTAATATTTAAAATCCTATTCTCTAGATCAAAGCATTTCTTGCTTGTTTGTAATGAAACACTTTGACTCTTACCTAAGTTTCCTGTTCAGACTGTCCAAGAATTCAAGTGTTTCATTATAACAGAAGTGAGAGATGCTTTGATCTAGCAAGTAAGAGGCTTCAAATCTCTACTTAATAGCTGGCAAAGTTAATTATTCAAATAACAATAATAATATAAAAGTCAAGGACAATAAAATAGTAGAATATTAAATAAGTCATAAAAAGGTGTGAATTGATGTATGCCATGCCATATTGTCATACTAATAATTTTAATAAAGAATAACAGTTTATATTATCATAATGTGTACATGTGTGTGTGTGTGCGCACGCGCGTATGAGTATAATGGAATTCTACCCCATGAGATCTGATTGTGTGCTAAGCCTCAAAGTATTAGGGAAAATAGAAAGATGGTGCCTGCTCCTAAAGCCTTACAACATAAGAATAAGGCAAGAGACAACAGCGAGGCACAGAAAAATAGATGATGGCATACAGGGGAACATAGGATGATATTGAGCGACAGAACAGCCAGCAAATGAAGAGCCTAGCAGTAGTTAGGAAAAGAGGGCCTGGAGTTTCACTGTGGGATGGGGAGAAAGATGCAAGGCAGCTTGCGGCTGCTTGCAGGATGGTCCTCTCAAAAGTGGGAGGCAGCAGGGAGGAGCTGGGGCTGCAAGTTTGGGCACCCAGCACCCAGTGGGCAACGGGAGCCTGGCATCAGGGTCACCCCAGCTGGCAGTACTGAGTAGCTGTTGATAACTGAAAGTGGAAGTGGACTGTGACAGAGCATGAAAATGAGGACAAACAGGTAACATTTGGTGCAATACAGAATGAGGAGATGGAGGAGGGATGGACAGAAAATGGGAGATTGATGGGCTAAGAAAAGAGTATTTCCAGTGTCATTTTAAGTGGGCACCAAAAGGCCAATGTTGCATTTGTCAAGGCCTGATAAAAAATGTGTTGCAATAATTGAGACATAGAAGAGGCTAGACAAGGGCCTTAGCTATGGGGATGGACAGGAAAGGCGACATCTTAGAGGTGCTAAGTAGGAGCAGTCAGTGGGATTATGCCATAGCCTGGATGTGAGGACCTGAGAAAGGGTCTGAGTCAAAGATGACACACAAATTATGGGCCTGAGTGACAGGCAGGGCGGTGAGGTTGTCCGCCGTGATCAAAGAGGGGACTAGCAGGGAAGACATGAATTGGGGAAGATTAAAAGTCTGTCTCATCCGCATTGAGTTTGAGTTGACAGACGGTCATCTACATGAAATGACAGGGAATCAAGCCCAGAGCTGAAGCTGGCCAGAGGAGACAGGTCATGAGCACACAGGTAGATCTGCGAGTTGGCCGTGCAGAGACGGTAGCTGATGGTGTGTTTGCAGATGAAATTACCCAGAGATGCAGAAAGGTGCAGAGAGAGAAAGCAAAGAGGACTAGGTTCTATAAAACCACCATAGAAAATAATACTGCTAGTGGCATAGCATAAAATGAGGTTAAAACAATAAATACGGATGAAGAATTTAATTTCAAAAGTGCCTTTAATTTGTGATTTTATCTCATTTTCCCAAATAGAATTTTCCAAAGGATCATTTGAAAAATATTCTTTTTTTTTTCAGAAAATGTTATCAAAATTAATGTAATTTCATGAATATGTCAATTTTGACCAAAATCCTATTTCGCAGTGGAAAAATGTTTCAACAACAAAAACAAAAATTCAGAGCAGTTTGCTTTTAGCTTTAAACATAGATCCTACTACTGTCAAGTAACATCTTTCATTATCTTCTTTAAGTCTCAAACCACATTAAAAAGAGTCTAGAGGTTTTGCTGATTCTGTTGTAATCAATCCTGTCAGAGTTGTTATTGGATTTATCTCGGAATCTGAACACCAGCATTTTTCATTGTTGTTTTAGATTTTCTTCATGATTGTACAGCTAACACAGTCAAGAGTATAAGAAAATCTAAAATATGCTAAGTTGAACAAATAAAATTATTAAACGACTATAAAATTATCCACGAAGCTTTCTTGGCTCTGAATAAACATCAATGACTTATTTAGTGGAGTTTAATGAAATGCAGGTCTATCCAGGTATGAATTAATTTTAAAATTATGTCAGAGTAAAGCAGGCTATTTACCTGGCTTCATTTGGTATAGAGGTGTTTGAACATTTATCAAAATAAAAGCATGCAAGCATAGCAGAGCCAAGTGGCACCACGAATGAAATCAGGCAAGATTCTAACGCTGCAGAAAAACCCACCCAAACCCAAGCGCCACAAATGCCTCAGCCTTTCAGAGCCCCGTATAAAACTGCTCAGCTGATGCACAGCACTGTTTATAAATCATGCATACATCTTGTAGGCTTCAGTGCAGTATGGACAATAAAAGGGAATTAAGATGCTTAATGAGGTGAGATGCTTCCTACAAACTGGCGTCTGTCCTTCTTTCTCACACTCTGGGATATAATTTTCTTTCTTTTTCTTCCTATCTTTCATCATTTCTCTTGCTAACAAGGAGCTCAGCTTTTCCTACTGAAGGATGTGATTAGCTACAGCATTAGGCACATGCAAATCATCCATCTTCCTGTTTCTAGTATGTATGTGTGCCCTTCATAATGTTACCACCTTCCTTGCTATATATGTTAGACAGGTTTGCACAGGCTATCTCTACTATTGCAGTGATATTTCCCCAAAGCATATGCAGCTAGTTAAAATTCCCTAACTAAAGTTGCCCTCCCCGCACGCAGGGGACGGAAGCCTGTGGGCTCGCTGTCCCCTCATTGCCTGTGCGTGCCATTAGACCGCGTCACTTATAATATCATGTAACTTGCGTCATTAGTAAAATGACAAAATAAAACTTGAATTACCACTCTTGGATGTGGTTTACTGGAGCGTTAATACATTTCTTGGGCTATTGAAGTCATCAGCCTTTGCAGTCATGGCTCACAACGCACCCGATGTATTATTAATGTCCCAGTAAAGCACACCCTGTTGTGTCTTAATGCTACGGCATAAGATGCCTGAAAAAGTAAACAGCTATGTAAAGCAGAGAGTGGTGACTGTTAGAGAGATGAATGGGGGGACATTACGGTTTCGCTCACCGTGCCTGTGGCTCCGGCAGTCTCAGGGATGCCTCAGTAACGTTTTGCTGTGTATATTCTGCAGACGATTTTTTCCTGAGTGTTTCTAAACATCTATTATTTATAAACCACCGCTGCTCTGCATGATGCTTCATGGGTAAGTAAAAGAAATGTTTCCTGCCCTGAGGAGTTTACACTGGCTGCTCCCGGTGCCGTGGCCATGCATGGGGCCAACCGGGCAGGCAGAGGTGCAGGCAGGACTGCTGTCTGTCCGCAGCCCCTGGCTCCGCTTGTGCCCACCTCCCCGCACAGCCCATGCCGGCCCTGGCAGGGAAGGGCCCAAATAAACCAACCCAGCAGTGTCACGCTGGGCTGCTGTCATTTCCATACCGCTTATGCAGAGTCTACATCTTAGATAAGCTGTATCTCTCTGAAACAAGTGCTCAGATAATCTGTATCCTCATGTAATTCACTTCTACGACTGCTGCCGCAGCTGCTGCTACACAGTTTTCTCCCTCCCAAAACAGCTGCAGATCCAGCAAATTCCTTCAGTGTTGGAAGACGGAGCCAGCGGGTGGGAGGGAGGGAGCCGGGAGACAGAGATGAAGGGGGCAGCCAAGGCGCTGTGCAGAGGATGGGATGGGAGAGCAGAGAGAAGGAAGGAGCCACTGTGGGGAGGGCACTGTATGCACTACCTGACACGCATACAACCCATACGCCGCCTGAATCAAAGCATCTTTTATAAATAACCCCTGGGAAGAAGGTCTCCACAATGACAGCTGAAAAGATCCAAAGCAAAACATACACAGGCAAGGCAGTTCTGTTCCCAAATATGAGAATTTCCTTTACCTGCTTGATGGTGGGTCATAGATGTCCCCAGAATGACTCAGAGAAGCCTTTTGGAGAAGTCTGAAACCCCAGAGTCGGGAATTCATGAGAAACATGGACAGCTGCCACCTCCGAGGCTGCAGATTCCCAGAGCAGGAGGGAGACCACGTCCTCGTACAAGCAGCATAGGATCGTGCCTTTGCGAAAAGCAAAGCCATTGAGACACTGCTAATATCACTTCTCACAATTTTTTTTTAATATTAGTGATTTTGGCCCAGTTTTTGAGTTAATGCGCAGTCCTTTGGTAAGGAGACTATAACTTTCATCTGAAGGAGTCGATCTTCTACGAAAAAGGCAAAACGTAAGGAAGGAGCGGAGACCGATGACTAAAGTTTAGGGGTCAGGCTGCGAAAGAAACAACCAGTCTGTACATTCAGTACAGTTGGTGCATGTCACCAGTGGCTCACTGGGTGGAGCTGGGAAAATAACACAAACTTGAGTTCAGCGACTGAAAAAAACCATGGGGTAAAAAGAGTTCAGATCAGTCAGATCTCGTCACTCAACTCAAGACAAAATTTTGCTTCAAGTTTGCGGTTATTTTAATCCTTTTCCATAACTTTTTTCCCTCTTTCAGTTCAGTTTGGAATTGAGAAATGCATTTCAAAGCAAAGAGTCAACAGGCTTGGTTTTTTTGAAATGTCAGAATGAGTTGTCTCAAGGTTTTCAAAATCTCTTGCTACCTGCCACTTCCCAACTATTTTTTCTCTGGCTGAAAATTTATTGAGTCTGACCCTTATTTGTTAACAGTTTTGATTGCCCAGAAATGCTATTTTCCAGAAAATTTACTTTTTATCACAAAACAATGTCAATCTGCCCACTCCTCTCCCATTCCTGCGGGCAGCTCAGTGCGGTCCCTCTGTGCCCGGCTGCCCCCAGTCGCGGCCCCTAAGCCTCCCTGCTGTGCAGCAGGCGTTTGAGCACTCCTGAAACTCAAGCAAAGATTTGGAGAGGGGCAAAGCTAGCAAATGTAGATATCTTTCTAGAAAGCGTTTTTTGTGCTGTGTATTTTGGGGTGGGAATATTTTGGCCAAGTGTGAACAGCGATGGGGTGAATTGTAAGTCTGGGTGCTAGTGGGGAGAAGCCTCCATGGGGAACAAGGGCAAGCTGGTGGCCAGCTCATGAGGACGAGGAGGCAAGGGAGGCGTTGGAGGCTGATTGTAGAATAGGCTTGAGGGGGACGACTGTGACAGCCATGGAGGGAAAGAGAAGATGGTAGTTGAGCCAGGAGAGGATGAGAACCTGGGTAAGAGCTTTGATGGTCTGGAGAGGGAAAAGCCTGGAACACAGAGGGGTTATAAGGAAAATACAGTAAAGGCATGACCTGCTCGGTGAATAAAGTGTGTGGCAAGTAGACAGTCCATGCTCCATACTGTAAAAAATGTTGTAAAAGAACTGCTGAACGAATGCAATGATTAACTCAATATATTCTTCTCCTATTTCTAAAGCCTTTGCTTCCAGTAGTTTTCTAGTTCAATAATGTATGTGCTGTGACAGATACAGAACAGTCAATATTAACAGCCCTGCTCCAGCTGCAGTTAAATTTATTTTAAAATCTCCATATTTTCGTATATGAAGTAGACGTTAAAAATTGACCAGAGTTTTCAACATATTTATATTAAAACAGATCCTGTTTTATCAGGCAGTTGAAACTGTTCAGATAGTTAGAGCCATGTCCTTTAGCTATCAATATAATTGTCCTTTGACAGGTAACCGATTGCCACGTATGCAGACTCTGCATGCAAAAAAAAGGCCTTCAATCCCTGGATATCCCCCTTCTTTTTAGCCACTTCTGTAAGAGAAGAAGGTCGCAGAGCTTCTGCATCCTGCACCCACAAAACAAAATGGCACAGTGCATCCATATAAAGGGTGAATCAGCACCTCGCATCCCTCCCTGTCCTCCTGTTGCGCTGGTCAGTCCTCATCCTGACCCTTTAATAGAATACTGCTTCCAAACAGAAAGGTGCAGAATAAGTGACATCTGTTAATCTTTGCAGCGTGTTTGTGTGCCGCCGTAGCCTAATCTCTGTTAAAATCAAAATGGTGTCATTTTTTCCTTTTCAAGTACCAATTTGGCAGGCCCTTACCCACCACTTAACTCTTCTCCCTACGCTGCCTGCCCAGGGCAAGACTTCAGTGCCGTCCAGGAAATCTCGGTCTGCTGCTACAGACGATGGGTAACCAACCGCCTGTAACTTCCAAGTTGCCAGGACAAGTTGCAAAGATCACTAAACTCTCAGAGTGACAGGTGATCGATATGCTGAACAATTAGTATCAAATATACAGTAAATGATGCATAATATCATTGGTGAAAAATGTTCTATTTAGGCAGAATGTAGATTGATGTCAGAAAATGCTCTTTAGTGTGTGGAATAATCAAGTCAACTGCTTGATGGATGTACTATATAGTCTATTTACATAGCTCGGATTCAATACACTTACATGATATTTGCATCAGAAACATATCTATAGTCAACCAATGGGAAAGAATACATGATTTTACCAACATGCTTATACATTAATAATATTACTTGGCAATCTGATGTTTCAAGACCCAGGGTGAATTACTTATTAAAAACCCATATACAGCTATCTGTCTTTATCTTTCTTTCTGTGTGAGCCATAATGGCCCTGATTGTTTTCAAAATTACATTTGGCCAGGATATGACTGTTACATGAAACCTCTTAAACCAATATCATTTCCCTCACTGATAAAATACATTATACTGCTGGGTGCATTGAGCCAAACCATTAACGAAGGAAGCTTAACCTAACCTTTGTGCTTCTGACCAGCCGTTAGAGCAAACTAACATTTCAGAAATTGTTTAAAAAGTGGAATTGACATGATTATGAATATTTATATTAAGTTCACTCATTTCTTGGAGCTTCTCCTATCACCTTCACTTTTAATGGTTTGAATTTTGCAGGAGACTTAGTTACTTGGGAAGATACAAGGAAATGTACTCCATTTAACATTGTTTAGAAACGCAGGCCTGTGATAAATTAGCTAGATAAGGTCACATTAAGCAAGGTCAGTTTTAAAACTTGAATTCAGGATGCATAAGAAAAATCAAGTACGTGTGTTCAGCACAAGTTTGAAAAAAGAGACGTGATGGAAGTCATGGAAAAACCTCAAGTCAAATTCTTCCTAATAATTGTGGCACTATTTTAATAGACTGTCTCAAGCCATGCCTGGCTCTAAGAAGAGGCAAGGCTCCCCAGACCTCCAGGGCAAGATGATAGAGCTTGTCTGATAGCAAGCAAGTGACATAATGTCAGCGAGAAACACTACTCTCACAAGGAGCTGATGAAGCCATTTTCTGAAGTTAATAATCACCTAGATCCCAGTGCTCCTTCCTCTCTCCTCAGGTCTCCATCATGACTCCTCCTCGCAACAGAGAAAGGAGGCTGATCATCATTTTCGTGCTCAACAGGACGAACCACAGAACAAAAGTAAAGGAAGGGCAAGACTTACCTGTAAACATGAACAATGCATAGCTTCTGCATAGGTGTCCAGTGGCTTTACAGAGTAGATCATGGCCTATAAGACCTTAGGGTAATGGCTTGTTCATGATGTATATCTCAGGATCACAAAGTGTGAGAAGGCAGAACTGGGGATCCTGGAAGAAACACTGTGCAATTCATTGTATATGCAAACTGGCAGGCACCGCAGAGTAACACAGTCTCGCCATAGGCGTCTCAGCCCACCAGTCTGAACAATTTCCAAGGAAAACCATTTCAGAGGCTTGCTACTCTTAATTTTTTTCTTCCCTTGTTTCTCCTATTCATTTACTCATTTGTTGTTTCTGAAAACACTGAAAGCACCAAGTATATTCCTGATGTAGGCAGATGTGAAACAAAGTGATGAACTGCTAATTGTAGGGCACGAAAGGTACGCAGCAGCTTCTGTGCTTGCCAGGACAGAACTAATTTTAGTCTGTACAGCTGCAATTTTATCAGTGTAGATACCCAGTTTACAGCAAGTAAAGCACTGTGGTTCTGCCTTATTTCCTTACTCTCTGCATGGGATCCTGCTGTAGCAGGATGGCTCTGCAAGCATGATGGGAGGGAAAGCCAGAGAAATGAGCTAAGGGACAGTGCTGTCATACAAATACACGGCTTTAACCTGGCTGTGGATGCTCAGTCAATACAATGGTAGAAGAGAGGATCATCACCTGACATCACCTCTCCAGCAGGAGAGATCCCTGCTCCTAAGGAAGATTTCTTAGCCTACACAGACACCATTTGTTCTGTTTCATGCTGCCTCAGCCATCTTTGAAACTGGAGGAAAGAGGAAGGGGAAAGTGCTGCAGGAGTCCCTCCCCTCCCCTGTATCACCCTACAGGCACAGGCACCGCGACACAGCTGGGGCAAAGGTGCGTGGCCGTGCCCATGAGCCCAGCCATCATCCCTGCATGGTGGCATGCCGGGACAGACAGGCCCAGGGCCAGGGAGGTGGTGGGAGGCAGCAGCAAAGAAGGAGCAGGCACCCGGGGGAGCAGGGGGTCTCCACGCAGCCAGGGCATCACGAGCAGCTGCCTGGCAGGCTGGAAACCAGAGGCACTCCCCATGCCACATTTCCTCCCGTGTTCAGAGGAATTCACCTTCTTACACTGCATCAGAGCAACACCTGATCCCCTCTCTGATCTCTTCTCCTGTCTGGAAATAATGCTCCACATCCCAAATCTGGCTAACGGCTCCCGCTGAAACGGAGTGATGCTCTTAGTGCTCTAGTTAGTGCTGTCAAGCAATCTGAAATGGAAGCTGGCAGTTGTCCTTCCAAATGGTTATTGCTACGTGTAGCCCAGAAGCGGTAAGCTAAAAAGTCTTTTTGTATTTGAACTCCTTCCAATTTCATTCAGCAGGATACTAGCAGGCCACTTTCTCTGTTAATTATTTCTGTCCTGATTGCCTGGCCACACAGAGCATTGGATCGACAGTATCACACTTCACCATTTGTTAATGCTTCCAGCTGAACGCAGAAAGAAATTGAAATAAAGAAATTTCACCTAGAGACAAATCTCCAAAAGTCAGGGAAGGGGAGAGAAGGTGCCAGTGGAATCAGAAGAGCCATGTATCTCCCAGATCTGCATCAGTCCTTCCGTGATTTCAGAAATCCTTAAGAGCAGAAGAATGACACAGTATATTACTCATTGGAAAACGCTTAATGGGTCTGATCCTGAAATGAATTACGCTGGCTTAAATCTGGAATAGCTCCAACAAAGTCAGAGATTAATCAAGAAGAACTTTTAATACCTGATTAGGAAAGACTGCCTCTGCACTGCTGGCAGGTACAAATGAGAGGACCTAGGCATAAAATTACCTCATTGCTCCCACAAATCAGTGAACTAAATGGCTACATCTTGACATTCGCACTAGTAGTAAATTATAGTCAGGCACAAAAATCTGGGAACAATTAAATGTGGGTGCAAAACTGAGACTGAAAGCCAGAGGGTATTTGAATCCTGTTAACACAAATATTATCTTCTAATGCTCTCCATAGCATCATGCCTTTGGAAGAGCACAAGTGAATGCAAGGGACAATGTTGTCCAAAAAAACCACCCTGGAAAACTGCTTAATAGAATTTGCACCAGGACTTTCCCATCTTTGGCTTCTCAGGCAGTCATGGACTACTGCAATATTCCCAGCAAGGGAAAAGGAAACTGGAAAGTTTTCAGCCATAGGAGCTGTCTACATGAAGAGGAGAGTCTCCTTTTGTACGGCACTCACAAGCCCAGGTTCTGACTGTACCTTCAGGCCAAGGCCAGTCTGAGAACATAATTCACACATGCCACAGCTCTGACATTTTTATGGACTATACTACTGGCCGTTGAGATAGACATCATCTGAGATAAGTGTATTTCTCATGCAAGCTAGGATTGTTTGTCCAAAATTAAGCAAAGTTATGTAGGGTCTGTGGCGCATGCCCTGCAAAATAGCAAGCACCTATAAAAGGAAACTGATCACCCCGTGCACACACTAAATCCATGTAGTAATGAAACTACTTAAAAAAGTGGACGCTAATCAGCAGCATTCTGAATAAGCAAAAAAAGGCAACTGGATCCTTTCAAAACAGCCAAAATTACTGGTAGTCTCAATAAATTTTAAAATTACTGTTGAAAGACTCTAGTTAGGATGACCCACCCTTCCCCTGAAGCATGAGTTCCTTGTTTTGACAATGCGTGGAACAAAGTGGTGGTGAAGAATTCATTAACAAGTTAGTTAAAGCAAACCTTTAGCCCTCAACTTCATTGTTTTGGGGTTAAATGGGACATTTTTGAAGAACACAACTCAGAGTCTTGAAAGAGACCTGTTCGCATACAAGAAGTCATGAATACGTTCTGGCTGAAGCCTGAAGAATCTCTTTTGGAAAATCTAGTGGAAGCATGTTGCTGTGCTGTTGCATCAGGACTACTGACTTCCCCCACACAGCTATTGAACTGGTGCTGCTGTAGTGAGAGCACTCCAGAAATTAATTGGGAAAGATAAAGAATAGCATGGCAAAGCGCCAGGAGCACCACAGCGTTGGGCTTCCTTATCCCCAATGCTTACATTGCCAATGCTGTCCTTTGAACCAGCATTTCTGAAGGAGGTTTGCGTCAGAAAACCAGAAACTTTCCTCCTCAGGCCCCTTCTTCTCACACAGTAATTCAGTTGAGACTGTTGATAGTAGTAATCTGGGTGATAATTAATCATGACTTTGGGTACGGTTGCCAGTAAGGAGGCAGGGAACCCATTGCTGCCCCATGCAGCCCCTTCCTGCAGCCTCATCTCCCACATAGCACATGGTGGGTCCCTGCATCCCCTCTACTCCAAACCCCAATGGTCTCAGCATGGTAGCTGAACAAAGACTCGTGTTTAGCTAATAATAAAAAGAAGAGCGAGGCAGGTTGGGCAGCAACGGCACTTACCACGCCAGCACAGGTTTACTGGTATTCAGCCATGGGCATCCCCTGCACACTGACATGTCACCCAGCTTCCTGGTGTGCAACACCTCCTTGCGACGCACAGACGGTGCGCGCGCATGTTGGCGTGTCTGTGAGATGGAGATAAGCTCGTTAACGATCGTGTGATACCTGTTTTGGTTTAGGAATTTTGTGGATACTGAGGTTAGAATTTCATCTCTTTTTCCTTCATGGATTTAACTAAATCTCATCCAGGATTTTGAAACACGCCAGGATTAGAGAACAAGCTCTTTAAACATCAGCTTATTTCTTACACTGAAATTTCTCCAGCTGGGATCAGCAATAACAGCAACAGTTTTAGGGTCTCCATCTTCACAGTGGCCAGTGTAACAGGGCATACAAGCTGGGTCTGGGCAGCCTGGGCTTTGACTGACTTTAGCTGAGCTCTGGGTGCTCGTTGTGGTGAAAGCGAGTACTTGACTCACCTGAACCTTCGATCCGTAAGTACAAACTGTTTGAGAAGAAACATCATCAGCTAATTAGAGTGTAAGCTCCCTTCCCCAGGAAATCTTTTTTATCTCAATGCTTAGGAGTTTGGATGTAGCACCGTTTGGTTGCTATCACCTAACAAATAGGGAATGTGAGTGAAAAGTGGGTCCTTGTGGAAAACCTGTGGGCACAAACTTAAAAACACCCTTGAAAAATGTAGCTAGGATGATACACCGTCTGTTCAACTTACTATAGGAAACATGCCTCATCCATCAGGTGAAGTGAAACCATAGTGTGAAACCTCACTCATGGAAAAGAAAAACAGTTGCAGCTTCACAGCCACAGACAGCAGGTTGGAAGGTGCAGGTTACACTGGTGGTCCACATGTGCCTGGTAGCAACTGGCCTTTTGTCCCCTCTGGCTTCCAGCTGCATGGTATGCCTGTCCCGTCAAACTTCCTCGCCAGTACTGGCTAATTGGCACAGGAGGGTTAATTGCCATGTCTTAGTGTGTCCAACAGACACTGCTGCACCCAGAGAACTGCCCTGGGCACCTGAGGCCAGGAGTTCCCAGTCAGGTGGTGTCTCTTCCCTCAAAAGTGACACCTTCCAGACCTTGGCTGTACCTGGAGATGCAGCCCATCCACCTTTAGAAGAAGGAGACAATGGATTTGGCTGGGTGCAGAGCCCGCAGTGCCTGGCGCTGAGGGTCTCCTGGCTGCCAGCTCCTTGCAGAAGGGAGGGGAAGGCTCAGGAGGTCTCACCTCATAGCAGAAGGCAAGTTCAGTCTCTCAGCACAAAAGCCTTTCTGTCCACTATCTTGCACCCTTGTTCTGCCTCCTCTGGGTCTTGGGGAGGAAAAGCTTTGGCCTGACAGCTCCACGCGGGAGGTCTGCGCTTCAGCCTGGGAGAACAGGAGCGGGTAGTGCAGTACGTACTGAGCCACTGAAGTCTGGTTCAAACATACTTCAAAGCTTGTGGAAGCCAACAGGGGTCTTATGTATCGTTACTGATATTCACATCAATCTGGAGCACTTTGTCCAAGTCCACACAGTGGGATCTCTACAGAGTTATAAATAGACCCCAACTCTCAGGACTCCCACTCCCCTGCTCTAAGTCCTTCTTACCGTTCCCTGGCTATACCTGACACTCTTGGATATTGTGTCTTACTTTTCCTCTGACTACAATTCACTTCTTTCTAAGGAAAAAGGAAAGATCATAGTTTTGCTTGGACACTGGCTCACCTTTTCATCAAGCTTATCCTTCTTTCCAAGAGCACACCGGGAAGTGGACTGTCGGGCAGGCAGCTGGAAGAGAGAATCTCATCAGAAGAGGGCATTGCACCTCTGAAATCTCATGGAAATCTGCTCACAGATCTTTACCAACTCATATCGGCTAGATATTGATACCCTTTTCCAGCACTTTGCATTTGTTGTTACCACAGGTTCATTTCGTATCAGCTTCATGCTGTCCGTAGACCAACTCCACATGCGGCCAAACCAGGTGTCTCTGTTGAACGGTCCAGGATACACCCTGTGGCTGAATGCCTTGGAGTCAGTAGCAATGTTCCTGTTGTTTTCAGTGAGATGAGGACAAAGCTCTGTGTTCATTATACCTAGAGCTAAGCATAAAGTCTAACAGCAGAAACAAAGAAAAAATAGAGTGCAGCCAGTTTTATCCAAATTGTTGTAGGCTTTTATGGAATCATAAAGATCAGTAAAATGGTCTTTGTGTAACATACCACAACTCCAAACATAATAAAACTAAAATCAATGAACATTCTTTAAAATGAGTGAATACACCCACACAGTTCAAATTTCGTTGTGTTTAGACATGCAGTAGATGTTCTGATACATCAACTTTGATTTTGCCTTCCCCTCCTCCCAGATATTCTTTTTATCAGGTTGCCTGTACGAAATGCATTGAACACAGTGGGGGGCGGGGGGAAAGCAGTGTTTGGTTTTAAGCATTCATTAAACATCTGTAGGAGTTAATACAAAGGAAGAGTCTTTGAATAAATCTAAAAATTAGGAAATTGTACTTCTGATCTTGACTTCATCCTCATGCATCAATGAACACATTTTAATTTTGTTCATCTTTATTGTGTTTAAACCAAACACTGAAAACAACAACCCTCATCCAACTGTTATATATCATTTCTAATGACAGGGTAGCTTTTGTTCTAAATGCACATGTAAAAAGACTTTGCTTTAATATTCCAGTTCTCAGCTCTTCAAGTTAAAATAGTGCTTTACAAGTGATCTCTACTGATAATGACATACATTTACATTAGAATTCCAACTTGATTCTCTACCTTTCATAATCTACATATATCTTTTGTTTTGTTTCAGATTCTTTTTCTTGCAGGTTATGTAGATTTGGCTGCAGTAGATTTTTCCCCCAAGGAATATCCAAAAATACATGTCTGCATAGCATAAAGTTGGAAGAACTGTTTGTCGCAGTCTGCTTAACAAAACAAGTTGTTTTTCTGTTTGCAGATTATTCATGAGAAGGCATCCAAGTTTTACAAATGCATTCATTATTAGAAATCATTCTGCGAATTTCATAATTTAAGGCCAAAAGGGACTATTAGTTTATCTAGTCTGACCTCTTGTACCGTATAGGTTACTATATTTCACCCATGCACTAAACTCAAAGACTTCATTAGACTAAAGTATTTCAAGTCCTCAGATTAAATTGTGCTCCACCGGTTGAGAACAAGAAAGACAAAGCTGCCAGTAATACCTAAGCCCCCTGCAACAGCAAAGAATTATTTAGATGAGATATGCCAAGATCATCCCAGCAGGTGGGGCTTAAATTTAATGAGCAGTAGCACCTAGACACCTGAAGAAGATCCTAGGAAAGATGATACTCTGCACCAGAGCACTCATCCGCTCTGGTCCCAGGGCAATTAAGGAAGGATTTGGGTCCCTAACCATAAATGCCTAGTGCCACTTGACACTTCACATGAGGTAGCCTGGTGTGTCTGAATGCAGGACAGCACAGCAGCAGCAGGGACCCACACTCCTGGGAGTGCCAGGTGAAGGCAAGACATGCAAGGCAGTGACAAGTGGCAGCAGACCCTCTGTTTTAAAGCCGCATTGAGTCCTGCGGATGGGATTCAGCCCCACACTAAGACACCTAAGTCTAGGTGTCCCACATGTGGCTCTGGGCTTCATTTGCAGTCCATGGGGATTTACACAACACACCAGAGCAGTCTAGCAAGCTGCTCAGCCCCCCCAAACGCAGACACCAATGTTTGGTGAGCTGACAGACTCCTTGGGCTCCTTTCTCTGCTGATTAGCTCTCCGTTGCCCAAATCTCACCCTGAAAGGCTCTAGGGCTTCAGAAGGACATGAGGAAGCAAAGAGCTCAGCAAGATCTAGGCAGGTATGTGTGCCTGCAAAAACTGCCTTCCCAGACCGTGAAGGTGCCTGACCAAAGCCCTGAAGCACAAGGTTTTATTAGACACACTGTCTTAACCCAAGAAGTGGAAATGTGAAAATAATATTGACAGCAATGCTGGCAACCCCACCAAAGCCCGTGACAGGACTCACCAAAACTCACCATCCAGGCTGGCCGCCCACAGCCTCCCCCAGTCTGCTTTAGCAAATGCCTTTCTGGTGAGTTATCACCCACACAGCGGGTAGTTTATCTGGTATATTGCCTGCCATAGGGCTTGCTGGGAAAGTCTTTTCCCCTCACTGTTTCCAGTGACAAGTGGAAATCTCAAGTATTGCCAGTCTCCTAATTATACACCCTTAGCCTCTACCTCAGGCGGATTACAATTGGCCTTGGTAGTTTGGTCCCTGCCTCTTGCAGGCTTTGATATTTCCTTTCCCTTTCCTTTCCCATCATGGTGTCAGGGGTTTGCAGACCAGGCCTGGGAGAACACAAGAGCATGCCCAACCCTACTTAAGAAACACTGTTTCTTCATGACAAAAAGTCAAATTTCACGTTGTCTGTGAAATCCAAGAGATGTGAAAATAGTGTAGTCTTGCACAGCTCTCCTCTCAGAAGTGCAAAGCAGAGAGCAGCTCCCCATAGCCCCCACAGCTATGCATTTCCACAAAAAACAGGAATCGAGGCCTTACCAAGTATTAGAGCTCTTTAAATCATAGGTAAAACTAATCTGTATTCCAATTTGAAGAAAGTCTCTGAAAGGACAAAACATGCATGTTGATGGCAGAGAAAAAAATCGTATGTCTGCTCATTGGGAAAAAAAATCCAAGAATATTTAATGTGTGAAAATAGGACTCCAGTTATGCTGTTAAGAATAATGAAATCTAGGGTGCTAAGTACTGTATGTGTCGCTGTACAAGTTAAGCTGCCTGAGGCAGTTTTAATTTCTCTAGCCAATTTTTCTTAAATTTTCTTTAATTTACGCACCAAAGTATTCATCACCTGTAGAGGAGGGGGCTGGATGGGGTAAGCTGCAGAGCTCTTCCCTCCGCAGCCAGAAATCCTCAATGCAGGGGCGTGCAGTGTGGTGCCTGGAGTGCACAGCTGTGGGGGAGCTGGGGGCTGCTCTCCGAGCTGGGCGCTGGGAGCAGGGCTTGCCAGGGAGCCCCGAAACCAGAGTGGAGCCCGGCAGGGTGCACGCTGGCTCCTCCGAGACCTGCTGGGAGCTGCCCCACCTCTGGTGTGATGGATTTTAGTCACAGGCTCAACTATTCCTCCCCCTAAAGAGAAACGCTGTACCGGTCGCAGCAGCCCAGGAGGGAGAGGGGATATGCCCCTCACCGAAAGAAACAGCCTTGTAGATAACCTCCAGAGCCCAGGGCTGGTACAGATACACATCCAGACACCATGAATCAAAACAAATATCATTTGTTCCCAGGGTTTGGTGGGAACAGCATGGCCAAAGAGACCGAGGGGAAGGGGGGCAGAGCAAACCTGAGGGTGGAGCAGAGCCAACAAGCCAGCGTCAGCCCTCGCTCAGGCTGCAGGATCAGCTACTCCAGGGGTTTCTCTGGCTGCATAACCTGTACTGGGCTGACCTGAAGTGCTGTAGCCATTGTACTGAAGACCCAGAAAGGAAATACCTAGAATATTCTTAAATTGTTACTCTAGGAATTTTTATTATTGTTTTATCTTTTTTGAGGCCCTTTGGTTTAGCCTAAATGTGCCACCTTCCAACAGCACACAAATTGGCTGCTCCAGGATCTTCAGTCATTTCCCAGCAGAGTAGACGTTATGTTCCTTTCTCTGGGCAAACAAGACAGACTTCGATATTAACATTTTCAATAGTCTTGAAATGTAAGTAGCTTGCCATGCAATATCATGCTATTACCTTGCTGAAGCATTTCACTCCTCTTTTTTTTTATTCCTTGTAGCTACTTTCCTTGTCAAGAACAGGCTGAAATTAACTTGTCAAAATTATTAAATTTGAGAGGCAAATATAATCCAAAATTGGATAGAGACAAACAAGTGACAGCAGCAGGAGTGTGCACTTTGGGGGACTACACCAGGCACGTTTGCATTTTACTGGTGAAATATGTATTTACCTCTGCAGATTGCTGTGGGGCTTGCTGTAGTTTTACTTCCCGGGAGTCACTGAGTTTAAGGCAGAAGCCTGCCTGCAGAGTCAGGTTCGCTCCGGCCTCTGCCACAGGTGCCCTGCCAGGGCTTGGGGAAGGGTCTTCGGTCACCTTCGGTCTCTACTCCATATCTGCAGCAGGAAAATGTTATTTTAGATTTGCAAAATCTTTGCTGTTTGTGATCTACTACACCGAGCTGTCACTGGCTGGGCGTGACTCAGTACACAGATTAAAGTGAAACAGCTGCGGGAGAAACAGAGGTCTGTGCTGTGGGACAATCCACGGGTACGCCCCAGGCAGCAAAGGCTGGCAGTGGCATCCTTGCAGGTTGCTCTGCGCTGGGATCAGAGGCTTCCTGACCAGGAAAAGCACAGGGATCAGTAAGTGTCCTTGACTTTGCGACAAAGCCAGGCACGCTGCTCGCTGGGCAGGGCGCTGCCGCCATGCTGCCGTGCACAGGCGAGGTGCAGAAGGCCGCCTAAGTGCGCTGTTTTGCACTCCACCAGCAGCAGAAATGCCGAGGAGCTTTGCTTCCCCCTGAGCCCCTCTGCCATCAGTGCCTGCAAGTGGGGCTTTCATTCCCAGCAAGCGAGGGACAGCTACGCACAGCGTGGTCACATTGACGCAGATCTCGCCCGTCAGCAGCCAAGCCTGAAAGCACCCGATGCCCTTTTAGCCAGCTCTCCGTATTTAACAACTACAAGTCAACAAACTATCGGCACAGCGACTGAAAAGTCCTCCCTTTTTTCCTCCCTTCTGTCTTCAGGTTTCCCCATGCATACTGCAACTTGCAGGAGTTTCGAAAGGACTGCAGGCAGCAGCCCCTGCCCATCCCTCCTGCCCCAGCCAGGAAGGGCAGTACAACCATCTCCACCGAGCTTCATTTCAGACATTATTTAGGTTACAGGGCAGTGGGTCTGCTTGCTCAAGTCGCTAAGCCAACCTCAGGTGGTTTGGAGATTAAGCAGGAGCCAATTTTTATCTTGTTCTCTGAAGAAAAGGCTGCTTTTTCTGCACTGCAAAATAATGGCAGGGTCTGCACCATGTTTCCAATTTGCATCAGCAATCAGCAGGCTGCGTCGCCAGCCAGACCCTCTGGACAGCGTGCTCTCGCCCCGTCTCAGGCACAGCACCAGGAGGCAGGTCCGGCTTCTTGCTCTTCTAAAGGGGCAAAATGCACAACCAGCAAAGGCGAAAGCTGCTCTCTGCCCGTGCCTCCGCAGCCCCTGCCTGGACCCCTCCTGCCACAGAGGAAGCTCCTCCCCGAGGGGGAGCCCTGGGGTGGGGGTCAGACCTCGGCCCCCGAAGGTAACACCCCAATTTACTCCCTGACAGCCCCCCACCAATGCCAGATGGAGGGAGGTGGCAGCGGGACAGGAGCCTAAAAAGGTGCAAAACCAGGCAAGGGGACCTTCCTGGGAGGCCTCTGTTCAGCTCTGGTTTTGAGCCAGGGGAAATTACTGCACTCATCTGCCTCTGAGGACAAAATGCCTGTATCTGTATCCTTCATCTCCAAGCCTTGCTCTTTGCCCAAAAACTCTATTTGGATTTGTCTATACTCTATATTGAGTTTGGGCACAAACCAGCATGGAAGACCAGATTCACCATTGGCATAGTTTGACTTTCATACAACTGCAAAAATAATTAAGAAGGTATCCAAATTGCAGCAAAGATGGACCTCTTCCACATCCTCCATTTTCCAAACACAAAACTCGAAGTGAAACGGATTGTGTATGTTTTTGTCCATTTCAGTGCAAGATCCTCGCTTCTTCCCTGCTCCCATCAGCAACCAAATAACGTCTTCAAAACTTTGATGGAAAGACACGTCAGATAGTATATTATTCTGAATGGAGTTTCTGGAGCAGCCAAAGTTTTGAGCTCATCTACTGCTCTCTCTCTAGTTTGATTCAGAATCTAATTTGTCCAAAATTTCAACCGTGATGAACTTTCCCAAAACAGAAGCAGCAAGCTGCTTCCCACCATCACATACTTGGCCTGTATCCCGCCTATCCATATGCAGCAGATGTAAATATAATTTACTGGCACAAGCAGCTTTCTGCACATGGCATCTTTCTAAGTCTTCTTTAGTATCCATGTGAAGAAATAAATGATTTTATTGATGCACTTGGAGGCCCCAATAACGCTTCATAATGACCTATACATGGAGGTCTTTCTTAATATGCATTGATCAATAACTCACATAATTACATCTCATATCATTTTGCTGAATTGTTAACAATTCTAACCAAAGCTATAATGATTCCTTATAGGCAACATAAGTCTTCCAGGAGCCACATTTTGTTGGCTTCCGTATATTGTAGACCTGCATGTACACAGATTTAGTGCAGGCACCAGTTGCATCAGTTAATTTAGGACATGGCCTCTTCCAGCTGTGCCCAATCATCACAAGTAAAGCTTGCAAAATCTCCCGCCACATTAAGAGATGCTTTAGAGAGCAGATTAGGGCAAATACAGACAATATTTTTTTTTTTTTCTATCCTGTGGAAATAAAATGGTTAGTAAGATGGTGCTTTAATCAGGGAGAAGACGACTATAAAGTCAGAATGAAATATTCTCCGTGGAGACAACCTGTCTGGTGGCAATGGGAAATCCTGCGTGTCAGCACATTCATTCTTGGCTTTATCCTTGCTCACTGGATGTGACTCAAAGGAAATGCTGGGCTTCAGTTTCTTCATCAGCAAAATGGGGATAATATTTCCACTTACGCAAGTCACTTTAAGTGGAAAGCACTGCATTCATGCAAGATAGCTTTATCGCGCCAGTACACCGCAGAGTTTTTCACTTTCTGCCTGGAACATTTCATAAAAATCTCTCCACATATGGAACAGAACAAGTATTGCAGACTGCAGAAAATGTGATTTTTAGGGAGCTGACAGTGCCACTTACATTCGTGCATTTTCGTGTTTCAAATACAGTCAGGTTTGGCAACGAAATTCACGATCATCTGGTGGCTTTTATGAAACGAGCTGACCATACTGCTCCAGGTTTTGCCAGCCGCGTCACAACCCCCCTCTGCACCAGCCCTGGCCCCTGCCCAGGCTGGGGCAGCACCCGCGCGGCCCCGGCTGCTGCCTGGGCAGCAGGACGTGGCTGGCAAGCGCCGAGCAAAGCCCTGAGCCTCACACGCAGGTTTTGGAGCAGAGACAGATCGTTTAGCACTTTAAATTCCCCTCAGCAAGACGGTGCTGCAGCATCGATTGTCATTCCACCGCTTGTCCACAGCGGATGGAGGAGAGTGATGCTGTAGCACCTTGCTGCTTTGCTTCACAGAAAAGGTGAGACCCGGGGCTTCGCGCAAGTTGCGGACCCTGCCCTTCATGGTGGGGCCCAACCGTGGCTGGGCACACCCTCACCTCCCCAAACAAGGGACAGTTTGCTGTCCCTGGCCCAGAGCTGCACCACCACGGCAGCACACAGCCCTGCCTAGTAACTCACGGTCCCCTTCTGGTTTTCAGTACAGCGCTTTGTTAATGTCAGAAGCCTGATATATGCTTAAATAGCTCAACTTTCTGCTTTTCCTTCTATATGAGCTTGGAACAAGACTATGGACAAGTACCATACATCGCATAGCTATCAAAGAAAGAAGAATTATATTTTAATTACTGTATTTATCTCAGAGAACACAATGATTAGTTTTTCTGATGAAAATAAATGTAATAAAGGCTAACAGACTTTTGGTAGTAGAGCCATTAAATCCTCTATCTAAATACGGTCTAGATATCTGGGGTGCAATTAGGACAGCCGCACTGAGTGCTTCTCGGGGTAAGTGTACAGATGCACTCTAACCTGAATCTAATTCTGCTCAAAGGCCAAGGCAGAGGAGCACTATTTGTGTTGTAATGATTTAGTAGAAATGGGTGACATTACATTTCTAATGCCTTTTGGTCAACACGCACGTTAGGACTTTCAGTGCCTGCTACTCCAGGCCTAATTGCTTTTAGCAACTCTTTCATAGAAAATACATCATCACAGCAAATGCAGTGCTCACGTGTGAAGAAGTCAGACCCAAAGCAAAGCGGTGGCTACCAGGAGGATAGGACACACACTACGAGAGCTTTTGTAGCGAACTGCAAGATTCAGACATCAATATTAGGCCTCCATTTGTAAAAGCAGAGCTGAACAAATAATTCAAAATGAATAATTTATTTGATTAATTTTGTCTCTCCTTGCTCAGGGAATATATATAAGCCAATCACACCATCTTGAATTTATTTGTTATTCAAATATATTCAGTGACTTTCTTTTCACTATATTTTTTTACTCTATGGATTAATCAGAATATTTAAAATTAAAAATACACAGTTTTCTTGTGATTGGCCAGACGTGCCACATGACACTACTTTTCTTCTGTGAGCATGCCAGCACTTCTGGAGTAATCCTTATGCATGCAAAATTGAAAATTCAGTTTTGACAAATATTTGCATGTGCATCTTTGGAATTCACTTGCTGCCAAGAAAACTGTCAGTAAAATTCAGCACCTCTTAAATTTGTAAAATGTGAGAACTAAAACATGCATTTTAACATTTGCATTTAATTTTTTTTTTTTTTTTCCATTTCATCTGAAGTTTTGGAACATTGTTTTTCCCTGAAAGGATGCAGCATTGCCTACCAGGACTGAGTTATGGTTTTGAGCCACTTGTCTTAATATCACTTGGCTCAGCCAATGGTCTGCTGTCCTAAAAGCCTGTAGTTTTCTAAATGGGCAAATGCTACATGCACTGTGTGCAAGGCTTTCGAAAGTCAGGGTGATTTTGCCTTGATGGATGATATGTGCATCATTCCTGCATCAAATAATCCCTCAATTATTGAATGATTCTTATTCTATTGTTAGGAAAAAAGCAGATTTGAGAATAACTCAGTGAACGGAAAATCCAGTCCACCAGAGAAAGTGTTCTTCTTGACTTTTTGATTAATTAAGAGCATCTGTTAAAGGAGCCCTCACTTATCTGATGTGTTATTTTGTGCAGCGCCCCTTTTTAGGGCAGAGCCAAAGTTAGGAATTCCCGGGAACCTCTTACACTACCTCAGACCTCAACCCCACATATCTGCAAACATTTACAAGCACACCTGCATACTTCAGGTAGCAATTGCCCAGCTCTGGTGTAACAGATACAGGGGGCTGTATGTGCATGCGTGTGTTTGCCCGAGAACTAATATAACTATCTGCAGGATTTATGTGTTAATATATCCCTTGGTTTATCCGTAAAGCAGCCTCCAAATATTCATGTGCAAGGACATGAAAAAAATTTAGGGTCTGTCTAATCTTCAATTACATCTGACCCAGTGTTAACTCAGGGTGGGAGTGAAACAGAATATATCCCTAATCGCACTTTGCAGAAGTGTTTAGGTGGAAACTCTGCCCACAGAGAGATATTTGTTAAGGCAGCTGTAGCGATCAACAGCAGAGCTTGGCACAGCTGCTGCGCTCCTGGCTGCCTCCTGCCACCCGCGCAAGGCCACTGTGTCCTCTCCTACTGAAGAGAGCTGGTCCCACCTGGCCGATGAGGCAGCTGGCACGCTTTGGGGCACCATAAAATAGCAACAACCGAAACCTAGCCCAGACAGTGGGAGGGTTATCTGCTGGTAAAGACAAGCAGGGGAGAGCCAGCTAGCTCTTTGGGGCCAGCAAGGACCACAAGTGCAACTATAAAACTATGGTGGGTAATAGGGTATTAACTCATTGAGTAAACAGAGCTGGTGCTTCAGTTACCAAACAGGATGATTTAAATGGCTTAATTTACACATCACAGCAAGCTTTTCCTACTGCAAATCAATAAATTTGCATAGGTTCTTAAAATAATCAGCAACATGCTCCTGCATATATTTTTTAAATAGGTACAAAATTCCTTAATGAAAGCCAGAATCCCATCATAAGCTCAGTTTTTAGTTCACTTGCTAGTTATATTTACAAGAAAATATGAATGTATTAAGGCCTGGAGCTAAGCAGCAGCTTTGCAGCTCATTTCTGCAGACAGTAGGACTGGAGCTTCTCACAGGCCCAGGTGTAAAGCCCCCTCCTGCCACCCCACGGTGCCTCAGCGCAGGCAGAGCCTGCTGAGCTCTCGCAGCAGGAGCGGAGGAAGAAACGCAGCTGAGAGATCCTCTGTGTACACCTCTGCCCAGGGGACGGGCATGCGGAGGGAGGGACAGATGGATGGAGGTGGACTTCCAATAGGAATAGCCTTTACCCAGGTCCAGCACAATTTTTCCACGTCATTTCTTATTTCTTCTTCTCATCCTTCCCTTCATTCTGGCTGGGATCAGAAGTAGAAGCTCCGAAATGCCACCAGCAAAGCTGTCTTGGCAGCAGAGGTGCGCACAGCTCCCGAGAAAGCCCGTTCTCACCAAGGTACCAAAGCGATATTGCTAGTTGACGGTTAAAAACATTTGACATAGGCATCCTAGCACTCAGGGTCTCATCTGAGCCAAAGCAAACCTCAGATGTTGTTGAGTTATCCCCATAATTGGCCAAGACAGCTGTAGGGCAGCTTTGTGCTTGCACTGGCTCTGCTGCTCGCCCCTCATGTCGGTGCCCCGACGTGTACAGCCACACGAGGACTGATTCTTCCGGGGCTTGAGGAACGGGCACAAGCTAGTGGGGAAATCTCACAGCTTTGCTGGATCATGAAAAGGCACTGCACCGATGGGTCAGCTGGGCACGCACGGGGCTGCCCCAGGGCATGCTGCGGCAGTGGGGCGCGCTTCCAGCAGTGGCTGCGTGCAGGCGTGGCGCAGCTCAGGGTCTGACCACAGGAATACTCTGCTCAGTCCAGTCCTTCTGTGCCCAGCTGTGGAAAAAAAAGAATCAAAATTAAAGAAGATTGAGAGGGAATACGTCTGTGCTTGTAGCTGTGCAATGACTTTGGGCTTTGAAATTAAGTTTTAAGCAGATTTTTTTCTCCTCTGCTGAAATAAAAAACAAGGTTTTTAAACAGAGAAACAAAATGAGGGCAGAGGATGGAAAAAACATGGGTACTCATGCCAAAAACCAGAGAAGTGTAGGCAGGGGCCCTGCTGCTTTCGCTGCTGGAGCGGGGGTGGCCTTTTACTCTTGGGTGTGCAGGGCCAGGGGAGTGCAGGGGTTTCCCTGGGCTTGGCATAAGCCAGCCTCTGGTACCAACCAAAATTTGAACCCCTTGGCTTGCTTTCTCCTGCTTTCCCCAGTGCATGTCATGACACTGTAGGTCACCACCAGGCATCTCAGGGGGAATATGAGCATCTCCTTATTCAGGTGTAGTGCAAGACCTCTTCTGAATACCACAGACATTCCTCCTGCCCTAGCAGAGCCCTGGTTAGGGAGCTGAGGAGCTGGAGCAGACTCAGATGATCATCTCTCCTCTCCCTGTTGTCTCAGACAGGACTGTTACCAGCCTCAAATCTTGGAGCAAATGCCCCTTAACGAGCACCAGTGCAGCAGCCCTCATTGCCTTTGCTGGGATGGGGTCGCTGCAGTTCCAATTAGCCCATACCTTACCGGACTTGCCAGAGAGCAGGTCTGTGGGTGGAGGACCATGGTGGCACCTCTGAAGAAGAGCTCAACCCTTCATACTGCTCCCGGCCCTCCATACATAGCCCCATAGAGAGCCTGATGGGCACAGCCTCCTAACTCAGACCACTGTTGCCATCTAGAAATGATGCAGATAATTAGTGGATATGGAAAAGAGGCCCCTATTATGGTCACATCTCCTGGCAAGGTACTATCCTGCTGCCCCTCATTTCTTTGCATTTCTCATATTTGTTTTTTTGTTTGATTGGGGTTTTTTAATATTTATTACTTATGGCTGAATGTTGGGTTATGGTGTGTCAAACTTGACAAAACTTCAAGCAGAGGGAATGATAAAAAGTATCTTGAAAATCATATTTGCTCCTTAATAATTTAATTCTGTAGAAAGGGAAATCAAAGCATCACAAATTGATTGCTGTGAAACAAATTACAATTATTTCCACACATCCAAATAAATCTACTAATTTTAGGCATCTGACTTCAGGCATTAGATGGAATATGCAAATGCACACGTTGAAATGATGGCCGCGTCTCCAGAGCTGCTCACTTGTTTCCCTGTTTTTACTAGATGCTCAATAGTTTCAGACTTCTATTGAGACATGCAGTAAATTAGCTGCTTTTAAGCATCGCCTGTTAAAAATATTAAAAAGCATGGCTGTAAAGCACAGCTGACATTTTTAGGCATCCGACACTGGTTTATCCTTTCTGGAAATGCAGACTTTAATGTCCACTGTCGCTCTCCCCAAATCTGCTTCCAATTAGGTCATTCTGTTCTAGCAACCATTAACTGAAGCCCTCTGCCCTGCTCCACCTTTTAGAAAGAGAGCAGCATGCAATGAAATATCCCTGTTGAACACAAGTTCTGCACATACATTTTACGAAGTGCACTTGTTCAGCTGTCACACTGCTTCACATAAGAGAAGTCATCTGATATTGTTACTGACATACTAGTCTAGTGTGGCATTTAATATTAGGCTTTATATAACTCACAGGGATGGCAGAGCAATCTCAGGTAATCAAAATAAATGAAGATAGCCTGAATAATGCATTTGTTAAATCTAAATAACATACAGTGGACACCTTTAAAGTGTTTTCCAGGAAAATGTGACTCAGGTGCAATATTGATTGAGAAGATAAAGACAGGTGTTTTCGATTCCTATATTATGGAACCAGAGAGGACTTTGATAATGTAACAATCATCTTTTGTTATTTTGCTGCAGTCCAATACCGCTAGAATCAATTTTTCATTGTACTCATTTACTGGAAAAGGGGATAATGGCAAGGACAACACAGCTTTAATAGAAAGAATAAGTCATGATTTAATTCAGATGTTGTACTACAGCTACAAGTTGGAAGATATATTTATATATACAGAAACAGTACAAAGGAGCCTGCATGCTTTCGAACAGAAGTCATGGCTCTGCATTTCTATTTATTGGTAGTTAGATGGAATGATGCAGCATTATCCTGACAGCAATAAGAAGCAAGAACCTTTTAAAGTGGAAAAAGATAGCTGTAGGATTATGAGCAATCTTTATAGAAAAATAAAATAAAGGGCAATAGTAAAAGGGCACGTTTAGGTCTTCATTAATATTTGTATTTAAGTAAAAATGACAAGCAGAAAAATCCAAAGAAAGGCTAAGTTCACAATCAATGTAATGCTTTTCTGCACAATTAAGATCTTTCTCAAAGATCTCAGGCATTTTTGATAAATTTTTTTCTCATGGAAAGTACTCAGGATGATGATAAAATAATGATTTTTTTTCTGGCAAAATAGATTGCTTCATGACTTCTTGAATGAAACACAAATCTAAGAGTGATAGTGTTTGGGGCTGGATTAGTCTCCTGGGGTTGCATTCAGTGTATGAAATTTCATAGCTTTTCCAAGGAGTTCAATAGTGCTCTTCTCTGTGGCGAGACACTGCTGAATGACCCCTGAAAAAACACCCCACAGACTGCGCTTCAAAACATTACCACCAAAAGCTGCCAGGAGTTAATTTAACCTAGAAATATTCTGCATGGCATATTTCTGAGCAGCGCTCATTAGGCCAGCCTAAATCTGAATTTCAGCACAGACTTCGGAGGAAATCAGGATCCAAAGTCAAGCTTTAGAGCTGTTTTCTACCTCTGTAATAGATCTGCAGCTGAAACTCAGCTTCTCCTTTTAATGAGCATCTTCTACAGAAAAGCAGACAAAAGGGGTAAAATCCTTCCCTGGAATTTCAGGCTTTTCTTTAAAAAGAGTCTGGTCTAGTCCTAACTCCTTGTAAGATGAGCCCACATTCCCCTCTGAGGAACAAGGAGAAAATGAAGAGTAAAACAAGAAAAATCAGAGAGAAAAAATTAACCCCTTCTCAGCAGCAGCAACTTCTCACCAGCATTTCCCAGTCTCTTTTTAAACTGATGAGAGGAAACAGACTCAGCTGCATCTCAGCTGGAGCAGCTCAGGGAGGCATTTCCAGCCTCCAGAAGACACCTGGGATTTACTCCAGTGACCCTGCACCAACGCTGTACAGCTCCTGAGAGGAGGCCTTGGGCAAGTCCCTTTGCCCCCTGCCAAAGGAGGCACCTGCTGGGTTATTAGTGGGCAAGGTGCAGGGAGCTGCAGGGCTCTGGTCACTGGAAGACCAGGGCGTTTCTGTAGGACCTGGCAAACAGAAATGCTCCATAATGTGCAGAAGGTGCAACGTGAGGGCAGCTTGGGAGAGTCGTAGATGTCCTACCAGGCAGCAGGAGAGCCGTCCCGGCTTGGCATGGCTTGCTGCTCAGGGCTGATGGGGGCACTGCACTGCAAACACGTAGGATCCCAAACATAACGAGGCTGGCCTTAGACCATAATGAGTTTGCCCTAAAACTGCTAAGATTTATAAGCAATCTTAAAGAAAACATGTTTTTCATTTTCTTTACCCTACTGTTTCTCAGCCACTACGCTGAGACTTCACACTTTTCTCCCCAAGCCACAGGGCAGGTGCTCTGTGAGACCCTGACCTCTGGGGCTCACCCGCACCCAGCTAGTCCGACCGTGCCAGCAATCTCCCAGAATGGCAAGATCCTCAA
The DNA here is from genome assembly GCF_018139145.2 of Gymnogyps californianus. NCBI lineage: Eukaryota > Metazoa > Chordata > Aves > Accipitriformes > Cathartidae > Gymnogyps > Gymnogyps californianus. The sequence continues at coordinate 15,624,271 of NC_059478.1, read as the reverse complement.
GGAGTCCACGAAAGCTTTGAGCCGAGCACTGGTGACTGCAGATCTGCTGACTCTAGAGGAAGGTTAGGATAAATGATACGAGGATAGCTGTTGTGTCTGCCATACCTTCATAGCCTTTGAGCGTGCTGCCATGGGAAGAGAAGCTATTTAATTAGGTTTTCCCTGGGCTAAGAGACCAGTATGTCAGCAGTCCTATACGAGAGGGCAAAAATGTAGTCTCATTGCCTACCCCTGAATGCAGCAAGGCCTTCATCTTTGATCCTATAGCGATCCATGTTGCTAGACAATGAAGAATGGTGGCGTATCTACCACCTTTTCCTTACCACAGTCCATGGCTGGCTGGCTCTCTGCCAAAAATCTGCAGGGACAGACAGGTATAGCCCCTCTTCATGTGCCCTTTTCAAAGTCCTGAGGCATTTGGAGGAATGAGCTCTTGCTCACTGCCTATCCAGTAGCGACAGTATCACCTGACAATGGTGAATAACCTTTTATATATGTGATATATTCCTTTTAACAGGGAAAGGGAAAACCTGCTCTTCATCTTCATTAGAAGGGAAATTCCAGCATTTTCCATTTCCCCATCCTTGTAGACAGAGATGCCTTTATGGGTAAACTTCATCTCCTCTTCACTCCCTTTTCCTCTTTCTCCCCTTTATTTTTCAATTCTGTCTCCAGTGTCTTTCCCTGGTTAAAGGTTTCTTGATACAGATGCTTACCGTTTACTTTAGAATTACATGGTCCAGGTAGGAATTCCCTGCAAAACTAGATCTTACTTATTGAGAAGGAGGGGGCATTCAGGTTAGTACTGATCATGTCACAAAATTAGATTTTTTTTTTCTTAGTCCTGTCTTAGTTTAGAGGAAGTATCTAACCAGCTCCAATCTAGCAACCACATGAGTGTGGTGAAAACCATGCCCTTCCAAACACTGCTCTAAGCTCCCAAAAGACTCTTCATGACCTACATAACTACATAGAGGTAATTTTAAGACAAAACTTAACACTGCAATAGGAAGATGGGGTAAAATAATTAGCAAACTTTTCATGCCTTGGTTCTGTGCCACTAAATGCAGTCTGTGATCCGAAGCATGTTAGCAGGCACACTTTTGGGCTAGAAAGAATCAAAGATTGACTTCCTTACATATATAGGTGTTTCAATTTCCTGGCAAGAAAATAAAACTGATACAAAGCACACAAAGGACCCCAATATCAGCAAGAATGTCACTAGTAGTGCAATGCATTAAAGAAGATCATTGCAACAAATCAAGTTCCTAAGCGTGACTTTCCCTTTCATGCAGAGAATGGGCTGATTCGTTCCCCAAACAATGGAAAATTTCGCAGAGACTCTGGAACAGATTGCTCTGTTTGCTCCATTACTCACAGATCAGCTTGCCACATTCAGCAACAAAGGCAAGGGCTAAACTCATCTTATTTGTTGTCCACAATTTATGAAAAAATAATCTAGCTCATAGGAAATGAGGTGCTTCAAGAACTTGCTGAAGTGAAAGCATTTCTCTGTCAGCATGGATTCAGCTTCAATATGACTCATATGATCTGTGCACTACTATTTTATGCTATGTTGATCCATCTAGGAATAATTGTGAAGACTTTACTGGATTTCTTTTACTGCTAGAAAAAACACACTTAAGCTGTGCTGTCTGACTGTACCTTGATTTGAGTTACAGATCTCAGTAGGACACGGCCATTGCATTTTTTGGGCGTGGACAGGCCTGTTGTATGACATATGGTATCAGTAGTTCAGTGACACAGCTCTAAGTCCTGAGAGGAAAGTAACATTTCTGCATGCATAGCATTTCCCTGCATCCATGTCACACCCATTTTTGGTAAATTTTTTTGGCAGCCACCATTTCACACTAGTGGACCATCATCTAAACATGTAAAAGCAAATGAAACTTATTGTATGTAACTCATTCAATACTATTAGCATCTAACACCAATGCTTTCTGACTCACAGCTTTAGGAAACCTTCAAAAGGTCAGCAAATGGCTCGGAGCTGTCTGAAACTGCAAGGGAAATATCTCCAAAGCCTAGCATACATAGATCCCACAGGGCTTCACATTCGACTCCTTCCCACTGTGGAACCTACCAGCCACGTAGCATGAACAGGGTAGCTGCTGCTCTGCAAGGAGAGCCCACATCAGCCTGCTCCATGCAGATACTCTCACACCAAAGGGATTTCTTTTCACAATACCATTCACAGGGGGAGATTTCAGGCTTCCAAAGACCAACTGCCTCTGCATCTTGTTTCAATAGCACTGGAGAGACTACAGAAAGATCAGCTGTAAGACATTCCCGAGTGCCCTTTCCCCAACTGATTTCAGTGAAATTTTGTGCCTAGGAAAAACTATACATGTAAGGAGATTATTCTTCAACCTGCTTAGGAAATGGGCATAGAAAAATGGGGTGCTCACTTTGATCAGAAGAATAAGTCTTTCAGAGACAAGCTCTGAGGCTCTTAATCATATAGTATAATCCTAGGAAAAATCCCATGGTAATCTAGGTTTTTATTAAGAAGAACATTTTCATTGTTAATACATCAGATTTTGCTTTTATCTGACTTATGCTCAGTGATTATAACATAGACATAGTGTTTGCGTATGAAAGAGTCAGAATGGAGTGAGTGTTATAGTCTACAGAGGAAGGATTGAGGATGGATGGATGTTTGCATTGGTGAATAGTATTAGAACTAATTGTTTTAAAAAGCATTCAGGTGCATCTCGTTTTGCTTCCATATAACTAAAAAGGAAGCAACTGATTTGCAACCTGGGATTTGAAATAGCTGATAAAAAGCCAGAAAATCATTTTTGATAAAGTACTTGTTCAACAGCTGCAGCTTCATGCAGTACCTGTTGGGCAAGTGCCAGGCTACCTGCTTGATGTCTGGAGATTGATAACTGTTAGGAATTTGATGAATGACAGGTTGAGAAGGTACACACAGTGCCTGGACTAGACAGGCCTAGGGATGATATCCTTAAAAAAACCACAAGTGCAAGTTTTAAATTAATTTAAGACTGTGATCAACAGTCTGCTGTGTTACTCATTTGTTATTTGGGGGTTCTCTGCAAAGAAAAGGTCCTGAAGGCAGCCTGGCAAGTGCCAACTGATAGCTTTCTTGAAGAGAAAGCTTTTCTTTGTCTTTGATGAATTCTGGACAAAGCCCTTCCTGAGACATCCAGAGAAACCTGAAGCATCCAAATCTCATAATAATTCCATATATCCCAGGCATCCTCTGCTTTCTCCTGTGCATCCTAGTCATAATTCCCAGCTCAGGGACACACAGAACATTTGTGTTCTGCACAAGGACTGGAGAGGGGAAAAAAACCAACACACACACAAACAAAACAAAAAAACTCCACCACACACACACACACAAAACCCCCTCCCTTCACTTACTCTGCTCTGTGTGCAGGGTCCAGAAGCCCTCCTGCTCACCAGTGTTTTTCTTTGAGCCCCACAGGCTCCTGCGGAGCCAGCCCAGGCTGCTGCTGTCCCTCCCCGATGCTTTGGACAGACGTGTTCTCCACATCCCCCTCCCTGGCAACATCACAGCTGTACTTTTTGCAGAGGACACTGGTGACTGACAACCAATAGTGCATATTGCGCTCTGGATGGGATGAAGCGGATACTCCGTGCCATCAGTCACTTAATGTAAGTGCCATTTTGGGGAGACTTGGTCTCCCTAGCACATAGTGAGCAGAGTGAGAAGGCTCCTTCCGTAGGTACCTGCTCTAAATTGCCTTGCAGAAGAGCTTGCATCTCTCAACTGACTCTACAGGGAGCCCAAGGAGACTAAACTCCTATTTTAGGCTTGAGTGCAGTCCTTGCATGGATGAGTTTGACTGCAGGCTTCCTGCTCAGTAGGGCTACCTAGCAAAATGAAGATATGACTGTGCATGGGTAGGCAAGCACATGTCTACAGTAGCTGGGCTATCTCAGAGCATAGCACAAAGCCGTCAGTCATCAGCAAGGACAGTCAAAGCACCTACCTGAGGCCCGTATGGTGTGCAGCTCTAGTGCCTGTGCTACCCAGCTGCTCCTTGCTCAGCTGCAGGGGTGCTTACAGGGGTGAGGCTAACCCAGGTGCTGTTGCACTTTCAATTCATTGTACAGACACAAACCTGATATTATTTCATGGGAATCCTGTGTCTGCCCTGAAGAAAAACGTGAGTGGGAGACTTCAAGCATTTTGCATCTGGAGCTTCACCACAGTATAACTCCAAAAATATAAAAAAAACCATCTCAATGAAATAAAAGATGGCTTTCAGATATGTATATATTTATATACACATCAGTGTATATACACACACACAGAGCAACTTGGGTGAAAATTTGAATCCAAAGAACTAAAGTCTCAGCACCTCTGGATTTTTCTACTGGAGAGCACCAGCACTATTTCATCAGAACAAGCAGCCCAGGGAAAGCTGCTTGACTTTGCTGGTATTAACTCATGCTTTGCTTCCCTAATCTTTTTGTTTTCAGTATTGTCAAATAACAGAGATGCAGAGAGAGATGGAGAATTCTAGCCTAAAAGCCAGTTTCCTCTGTAACAGCAAGTGTTATCCCTGAGGTCAAGGATTGTCTGAATCAATAACAGACCAATCTCAGTAGCCCCATTTAAATGGTGAGTGAGTTCACATAATCCAACCACATGTCAGATGAAAAAGAATGGTTTAGCAAACACTTTGCAGTCATCTGTTTTTTAGAACTTAGTAGTAGTAAATTATTGGATATCAGTCTATTGTTGCAACTATATATCTTTACACAATAGCAATTTTTCTTATAGTTTTCTCCTGCTCAGCTGCTTATTGAGTATTTTTATATACCCCATATTTATTTTCAAATACCATTTTAAAATATTCACTGGAATTTTTCCTTCTACAGAAATTTTAAGGGACTAACTCCAGCCAGAGTTCACAAGAGCAGTTCTCAGGCAAGGAAAGCTGACACAAAGAATTTGGCTGCCCCACTAATTCAGAGCACAAAATGACTTACCTCCGGTCCAGTCCTAATTTAGGAACAGCCTTTGTCTCCCGAGCCAACTGCATTCAACTGGGCTGTCCTAGCCACGCATGCTTCTGTTGGGAGTTTTAACACATGCGTTGGTTAAACGAAACAAAATTCATATATTAACTATTTTCTATCAGAGTAAAAAAAATAACCTTACTGCACACTTAACACCTCCTCGGCACCAGGAGCAGCTGAATCCCACTGGCTGCTGGGGCACAAGGAGGGGTGGGAGCCCCGCAGCACCTCATGGCAACACCTGGGGGCAGTCAGGAGGGGAACTTGCACAGGAGAGGCCCCCCCAAACACATCCTGCCCTCTAACAGTGGGAAGGGGCAAAGCCCACCCAGACACCCCCCCATCAGGCACAAACCTGCATGGCCACAGCTCCCCCTTCCCTACAGCAGCTCTGGGACACAGCCATACTTTACCCCACAGCATAGACGTCACTTCAGGAAGTTTTAATGCCTCTCAGGTGAGGAGCATGTTAAAATCAGCAGCAAGTGCAGAAGGAAACCCTAATTGAGAGATTTGGCAGGTAAACCTTTTTTCTACAGAAAAGGCCAAACTAACTAGTTGGCTAGAAGTCTTCTAGCCAAAAAAAGGTACCAAAAATGTCTAAAGCAGTACAAAAAAAACCATCTCTGGTATCACGAAAAAGAAATTATGTAAAGCTACCTTAATGTCCTCTTTTAAATTTTCTTTGGGATTCCAAAGAGGATATTGCCAATACTTCATTTATATATTTGTGGATCATGCAAAGGCAGAAAAGCAGTCAGTGAACAGAACGACAATAACAAGCCCTTTTTCTAGTACATTGTAACTATGTGTGGTATGCATTTAAGGATTTGTTCTAGGATCATTCTGAAAAATACATGTGAATTTGAATAACATTACTGATGCTCTAGTATAGAAAATCCTACACTCGTGCTGGAGCGACTCTGAATCAATAGTCTTTGCAAACACAAACATGTTGAGCATTAGGTCTTCAGCCACCAGTGTGCTGTACCTGCATCACCAACAAACAACTGGCAGTAAAACAAGCTCGAGGGAGAGAGCAGCTCCACACACCCCTGGGTTTGGGGCTGGGAGCATTTACCGTTTCTGAGGAGCAAAAGGCTGAACAGGGGGTGAACTCTTTTGTACGGCACGTTTCTTGTGAGGGCAGGCTTTCAATAGGCACCACGTACATGACAGCACGCTTTCTACTTACTTTGTGTGGTATAGGAAAACCAGATCCCTTCTTAGAATTGAAGAATTTTGGCCAGCCACCACAGTGTGGCTTTAAACAAAGGAAAAACTTAAGTCAGTACTGGCTGTTAAAATATTGTCAGAGAAAGGAGCAGCATTGTAATGCATGTCATACGGCACTGGACATCTGAAGAAGTGCTGGTTTTTTTACATGGATTGTCTTAGCAGTTTCATGTGAAATAGCAAGTTAAACTAATACTGCATTTTTTTTTCTAAATAGCTGATTTTACAGGAATATGAAACCTCATGGGAAACAGTCAATGTGTAAGTTACTGCTTCCCTGTCGAAACTTGCTAGCAATGGAATATATTGCGACACTATGTCTCAAGCAGACGGATACCAAAACTGACATTACATACAATGCAGGGTCTGACTAATACTAGGTGAAACCTGACACAAACATCAAACCATGACGATTTTCAAAGTCGTGCAGGCGATGCAAAATTTGCTAGGAACGTTGTGTTTTTAGCATGGATATCTGCGAGCATGTGTTGCACTTGCACCGCAGCCAGGTCACTGCAGCCCTGATTTCCTGCTCATTTTCAGCATCTGTAAATCCTAGAGATTAGGAGCTGCTTGGTAAAGCTATGCTCTTACCTCTCAATTGGCTGCTGTGGAAACAGCAATTACAAGTTAAATTTCATCATGCTTAAAAATGAACCTCTTTTTCCCTCTGGTCTAAGGTTACCAGTCTTAAAAGAAGGCAGCAGACAATTAGAAATGAAGGAACGCAAAGCCCCAGGCTGGGACATACATACAGCCTCCACTCCTCCCACCCAGGCGCCGGCCCTCGGCTCCACCAGCATCAATAGCAACTTTGCTGGTGGTGATGGTGGAGTCACAGCTAAACCTCAAAAGTTTTCCATAGCTCCCATAGCAGGTCCATAGCTCCATATTGGCCAGAAATTCTCAACATTGCAGTGAATTTCTGGAAAAATGAGTGTCTCTGTCACGTTCCGGCTATGGCAGCCAGAAGAGCAGAGCCACTCTTGAAGCATGTGCAGCTTGCCCCAGGGACCAAAGAGCTGATCTGCTCTAAACCAAAACAGGCCTCAAACAGCTCTGTACATCATGCTGAGATATTTTCTGTTGCACTATCTTTGATTTTCAAATGTGTCTAAAAAAACCAAATCAGTTCTCTCCCTTCCCCCAGTTACAGGCATCAAAACTGAAGGGTACAAATGAGGACGCTGGCTTGGCCTCTGGTGTTAGTAGACTGAGGAGGCTCATTGTATGGTTTGAGATCTTGCAATTCCATTCTGCTCTTCCAGAGACTTTTCTTTCCTAAAAAACAAAACTAAATTTGTAAATATATTCAAAGAAGCAAACTATTTCATATTGTAATTTATACTTGCATTTAGGTGAGTGTATGTATATTTATGCATTTGTTAATAGTATTTTATCTTGCTATCACTTAAAGATTTTGAAAATGAAATAGTAATTACTTTTTTTCACTAATATTTCTATATGGAGCAGTCTGGTGAGATGTAGGACTTCAGGCAGACAAGGAATATTCTGCATTGATCACTGAATGGGTATACAAAGGAATTCAAAACAGGAAGAGTTTCATATATTTGGAATCAGATCATTGAAGGTGATTCTTGTTAGGAGCTTTTAGATGAAACTGCCCCATTGCTGCTTTATGTTTTCTGTCTGCTTCTTTAAATGAACACTTTTAGAAAAAAATGTGCATTACAGTTATACCTTACTAATTTTTGAGGAACAGAACACAGGCACTCTTTGAGCTGATCTCAAAGAACAAAAAAAAATTTTAAGAACAAAAAATCACTTAAGGAGAAAACCATTCCAGCTCTTGAGAAGTATGAGTGGTGGTAAGATTGCTATCTTATATTTAAAACAACAAATTTCAAATCCTGATCTTCCTTAACACCCTGGTAACTGAACTAAGGACTAACATCATCAGTGGGAATCTGAGCAGAAAGAATAAGTGCCTAGACCAAGGTAACAAAAGCAGGGTGAGGAATGCAGCCTCGTGACTTTAGATTGTGTGCTAGATTGCAAGCCAGCTATTTAGAGTGATATTTTCTTCTTTCCTCTCAGCTAAAAAAAAAGTTATCTGTGTACAATGTAGAGTTACAGCATCCTTAATGGCTGGGCCACTTCTCTTAAGGCACAAGAAACTTTTTGCTTCCTTTTTTGTGTACCTAAGGCATGTTGAATCATTACGGACTCACAATTAAACTTTAAAAAAAAAATATAAAGTTGACTCAGTCTTTACAAACAACTTCACTTTTTTACTAGATTGTCATCTACAAATTTGCCCTGTGAAGAAAGGAAATGGCATTAAAAATCATCACCACCTCTTCTGAACTCCACACAGTATAGATTATTTAACAAAGCCTTGCTACTTTATCAATAATAAGAACCATTCTGGAGAACAGTACGGGGAGAGCATAACATTCTCTCGCTTTACAGACTGCATGGTACCACGATGTCCAATTGCTTCTCAGAAGCTACCCACATCACTTCATCTCCACATCACTCTGAGAAAAAGCCAACATAATCTGATGTTTGCTTACTTGTGCATCTTGGGTTGTTGAGTCTTCTCCAGCTAGACAGAACCAAGGATGAGCACATTTCACACGTGAGCTTCGTGCTCTGCAAGGAACAAAAGGTCAAAGGGTAGCAGGCAAAAGCTATTTGCCATTCAGTTCTAATTTCCCTCATAAATTATTAAACAATCCCTTATGCATTTCCATCTTTGATAGTCTTGTTGTATGAAGTGTAAGTCAATGGATAAGCTAATTGCAATAAGCAGAAGTGGTATTTAATGCACTGGACACTTTCAATAGCAAAGTAGTTCTAATTAGTGTTTCTAGCTGATGTGACAGCAGTTTACAGAGTGCCAAAATAGTTCCTCATTTGTCAAGTGGGTCTGAAGCTTATGGCAGCTTTCTGATCATCTCCCTTGCCGCAGGACCTGAAAGCGCCTTCAAAAAGCTTTCTCTCATTGATCTTTAGTCAGATGCTGACTGAAAGGCACGCAGCTTTGCCAGAAAGAAGATAGATAGATGCTGCACCAGCATGAAAATATCACTTGCTTAATGAAAAAGGGTATCTGTTCATAACCCCTCTGTACGCATGTATATGCACACACATGCACATACACAAGCCCAAACCCAGAGGCAGTGAATAGAGGCATTTTTATTAAGCATTTGAATGTGTATGTAAAGTACTGTCTGCATAAACTTATCACATCAGGTTATATGTGACATATCCTTATATATACACACAAATATGACATCACACAACCTATGACTGAAATGCAGAGATTTTGAAAGGTGCATTAAGCTCTTCCCTCTAGACTTAATGAAAGTATTAGGCATGCAGTGCATCAGATGAACTACACCATTAGTTTCAAAATGTCAGAATTTACTTTCCTTGTTTATGATTTTTCTTCTAATATATTGATAGTTCAGCTATCCTGCTGTTCTCTGAGGGCTGAGGGAGTAAATGATGGCATGTCAGATAAGAGCAAGTATTTGCTGAATACAGTGTCAAGAAAGTTCAGAACAGTTTTCCCTTTGTTACACTTGTTTTATAGCCATCATTAAATAATTAAATGTTGTGGTTAGTTATGGGATAAACTATGACATTTCCCTGTGTAGCTCAGACAACATCTGAAAGGGCCCTAAAAGCATTTATGAGAGGGAAGGAAGGGGGACTTCTGAAAATTGTTTGTAAATTCAGTGCCGAGTGGGTCTGTCAAAAGCCACTCTTTACTGAAATACATGCGCTAGATACCAGGAGCTGTGCTGATGTGGTACGACCAGAATTTTTTTGATGGTGCCATGTGCGAACCATAGCCTTACTTGGATGCTGGAGATCCACCACTCCCTGTGATGCATGCTCCAGAAGTCTCCCAATTCCTGAAAGTGAGAAGGGGATGTGCAAAGAACTGTAACAAAACAGCCAGTGGTATTCACACTGCTGGGCTGCCCATCTCCCCAGTGTCTGCACCAGATGGCTTCTGGCCAGGTACCTTGGCTCCCGGGGTTGTTCTGGCAGCCAAATATCTGGTGCAAAGAAGCATCCTTGCCCAGCTGTCTTTCACCAGCAGTTCTCCTTTGCTGGGTTTCTTGGGAACAGTGCTCAAAAGCCAGCAGATATTTCAGAAGTGCTGAGTGGACCCTCCACGAGTTCATTAAGGGAGGTTTAGGACTACTTTTGGCTCTCTGCCTTAGCTTAAGTCAGACTTGAGGGATACTCTGTCCCGCTGTCCAGCCTGTGTTCTTTCTTAAAACAAAAGCTGAATTGAAAATACATTATTTGCACCATATAAGGGTTAAACCAGTAAGAAAAATAATAATGGAGAAAGAATAATCACAAAATCTTTCTCTTGAGAAAGAAAAGAGAGCTTCTCCACTATGTTTTATATCCAGACTGAATCCTGAAAGGGCAACTGCTCTTTCCACAGGCAGAAGACTCAGTATCTAGAAATGGAGACCAGAAGAACAACAAACAAAACCCCATTTTCTTTCAGCACACCAGCAAGCTTTACTTCAGCAGTTTTTCAGACTCCAAAGGTCTGGTGCAATCAGGAGCTACCTGACTTATGTTAACTCTCCTTTCTCTCCCAAGGCTTACTTACACCCGGCCTAAAAAAACCCCACAGGGTAAAGACGACTTCTAGGTTTTCTTGATTTCTAGGTACAGCTTTATTTTTAATAACTACTAGAGCCTTGATGTTCCATTGCTACTACAAACAGCTTTGAAGCAAGCATGATACAAAAGGATGCCCAGATGAGGATAAGGTCCACTGTCCAAAGAGGTAACCACTCCCTCCCTCTGAAGTCTATCTCTGTAAATATTCCATAGTTTGTAAATATGCAGTTTGACCAGCTGAAGAAAGAGTCATTTCAGATCAATCATGGAGGCTGATACAGCTAATTCACTCCTCTTGCAGGAGACCACAGCTCATAAAAGTGCATGGAAGGCGATGTCACTTAGTGCAGCACAGGCAATTAGGAGTATGGAAGGGACTGGGTCAGAACACAAGTCAGAAATAATAGAGAGTATGCACTAATTGGAGAAGCTTTTTATTTTATTAGTGCTTCCATGTCAAATTAGTCAAATGGCTTATGCACTTACAGAGTGGCAGTGAAGTATGCACCCTGTGTGCTCGCCCAGCACAAAGCCATGTGCGGCTTCACATCTGACTACCTTTGTTTTCTTCTCCCTCTGCTTTCTGGACTCAGGACCCTGGCTCTCATGCAGTTCCTGTCGGTGTCAGCCTGGTCACCTTTCAGAGCAGGTGATTAAGTTTACCTAGTTAATAAATGAGAAAGTTATTTGACTAAGGCACCATCTGGAACTCATTATTGAGCCAAATCCTAGTGACTGAACCCTGTTAGATTTGCAGTCTGGGTTCGCTGCAGTGCAAGGGAAGCAATGCTTCCTTAAACCCATAGTGCTGCAAAATCTGCCTGTCCCACCTTCAGGCTCTGCACACTCCATGATAAGAGGTGAAATCAGTGGTACTTCAATGAACGACATCCCAATCGCCAAATTACAAGGTACAAACCTGGTCTGAGCCAAGTGAGCATAGAAAGATATTGTCACCTCCATCACAGCACAGGCCCCTCAGAGGCAGAAGAGCTGGTGGGGCAGTCTGTGGTTACCAAGCAAGGACTTGTATTTGCCCTGGTTTGCTCTAATTTAAGGCATTTGCATGCTGGTTTTCAGGCTAGGCAGAGGATGATCAGGGATCCTTCCTCCCTTTGAAATTCTCATACATATCAATTTTCTAAAAATGATCCAGAATGTTATGTAGCTTTGTTTAGATTTAAAAACATTGCCAGAAAACTTGCTTTTGTAATGGAAGCGTGCTCTCTGCTTCTTCTGATGTTCATGGCTTTGAAAGCAGATAGATTGTGGGTGACGGAGCAGGAGAGCCTGTTTCACAGACTCCCCTGTTCTTGCTTGTCATTTCTTAAAGAGCTTTGTATCACACAGGACAGAAACAGCCAAAGCACCATCATTTTACCATAGCTTAGGATACTGTTTTTGAGCATGCCATATGTCATGGGAGTCAGTCATAGAAGCCCTGCTATACAACTTGCATTTTCCATACTTTAAAAAGTTTATTCTCCTGTTGAGGTCTCAGACCTCCATAACAGTTGTCATCTTCCCAGCCCATCTTAATTATTGCTCTTATATTTTAGAATTTGTCCTTTTGTCATTTGATCCACTTACTGACTTTTTTCTCTGATCCCATTTTGTGTTGTCCCAGCAAGCCTCCCTATCCTTTTATCAAGTAATGCCCTACACTTTCACACTAATTTCTCACTAAACAATAGCTCTCCAGTTTCTTTTGTAGCTCTAGATCTGTTATGAATATTAATAGCTTCTTGCAAGCTCTATTATTTGTGGGAGAGAGTGCTGGTGTTTGATCTGTGGCTTTTTCTTGAATACACTAGTATCTCTGCAGTTGGGGTTTGGGTCCCTTTTATGTTTTCCTACCAGATTCCTTTCTTCATTTCCATCTTTCCCTTTTATTGCAGCATTGGAAGCCTTGGAGGACCTTTAAGCATTTATTAAGCAAGCCTTCTCATACTGGCACGGTCTATGGTGATTTCTGCCCTCATTGTGGACTATTTCTGTACATTCCCTAAAGGCATCAAGCCATTCAGGTGGTAGCGTGTAATTTGTTTTGTACTGTGGAATTCCTGCCATGCCTATATGTATTTAGACCACAGGCAAACCAATAAAGTTGTCATAGAAACAAAGCATTTCATGAATAAATCAATTCATAACAAACTTGTAAACTTCGAAGAACCCACTGTGCTTTAACAACACATCTATTATATATACACACTAATCATGTTTGTAATGAACAATGTACATATACTCACATGTCCATTTGTTTTGTCCTGTTGGGCATCTTATAAATATTTTTTAACACTTTCCTGTATGTTGTGCATGTCTCCACAGTATGGAAGGACAGAATTGGATGCTCACATGATAATGTAGCAGCAGGAATTCTTCTATTTCTTTTTTGATGTGCGAGGTGGAGGTTCAGTAAACTCTGAATGCCTTTTTTACAAGCCAGCAAGGATTGAAAGTATCAGTGCAGTAATTCTTTTTCTAGTCACAGACAACTTAATAGGACTTCATCCACTCTTCATGTAATTAGAAAAAAGCCCAGTCGATGGGAGCCTGATAAAAGAAGCAGATAATATTGCTGAGAGCTGGTAATACAAGCAAAAGTTCAGAGGCTGAGAAAATCCTACCTTCTTTTACTCCAGTTTAGTCTCACTGAAATACATACATCTGAGGTGGAAATGCTGCTAGAATTGATCATAATACAGTCTTGATACTTCACCACTTTGCACATCATGCTTTCACTAGCACTTGGGTGAGATGGGTGCAAAATACTACCTGATCAACACAGCACTCTGTTTGCCTGGGTGGGAATGGCCAGGCCAAACATGATGGAGATTTTTTGGAGTGTCTCAGTCTAACAGTCCTCTGATTTCAAATGGATATTCATGCAGTAAGGTACTATTTGCTGTGAGTCGCACAGTGCATTTGAACTCTTAGCTATCAATGCAAAGCCAAAGGAGAGCTTTTCAAGTGTGCCTATGAGAAACTTGCCTACAAACAAGAAAAGGAGTACGTGTTTCAGGATGCAGGGAGACTAGAAGAAATAACACTCATTATTAAAGAAGAATGGTTAGCATTCAAATTCAGGCTGGGTATCTTCCTGCCACACACGATTAAGATATGGTCCCATACAAGGACAGCCTCATGGGGCCTGTCAATATGGGGGCCCAGAGGCCACAGCAGGTCCCTCCTCAGCACCATACCTCCTCTTCAGTCTCTGCAGAGGAAAGGGCAAGCTGAGGTGCCTTTTACAGGCAAACACCTGCCTTCTCCATATAGCAGCACCAGTGGAAACAGACAGGAATAATGGGGTTGGTCTTAAGCATCTATCCCAGAAAATGTGTGCCTAAATAACAAATTCATAACAAATTGGTAGCAATACATCAGAGCACATGAATGCCCGACACAAGGTAGAGTCTCATTCTACTGTTCCCAGTAATTAAAGAGTAAGTTATAGTTTAATATCCCTCTAACCCATTAATGTTACGTAAACATGGTTACAAATACCATTAACTATATATACATCTCACTTCAAGGAGTTATTCTGAAACAGCAAGGAAAACCCAAACAAATTGGAGTAATATGTTTTATAACTAGAAGCTCAAATGTCTCTCTTCTTTGCAAGCCATTTAAGTGCTTTTTCTAGTGTCTCTAGGATATTCATTAATTGCCTGGCAGTTAAGAAAACTCCAAGTATTTATTTTGTTACATTCTGGGATATGTACAGGGAGACAAACAAAGCAAGAATTTTAAAAAGAAAACTCTGCAACACATTTAGGTGGCCTGTTTCTCTGCAGAATTCTCCCCTATTCACAATGGGAAAGCTACAATAAAGAACTTAGCTCAGACATATGCTGCAGGTTGGGTGATTTTTTTTAGTGTTGTCTACGAACAAGACAAAAGCTCTCAGTCAGTCAGTGCCGTCCAGGAATATGCTTTAGGGAGCACAACTCGAAAGCAAAAATCATCTGCTTTCAAATTCACAGTGCCTTCTTTTAACTACATATTTTACAGATATGTTATTTCCATAGAACAATACATTACCCAGTAATTAGGTTCATTTATGGAATCAAATCAAGGCTGTCTACATTTCTGCTGGGTAACGTTCTTCACAAACAATCCTCTCTCCTGGCTCCTCTGATTATTTTATGATTCCTCTTGATTCTTGTCAGTACAGATTAAAGGTAACACATACTGCTGGGAACAAACATAATTTTCCAGCAGTAGCATTTTGTTTTCCTTAATAATTAACAAGTGCCGCTGACTAACCTTCCAGTATAAAATGTGCACCTTATCGAAAGGGAACGGACACAGGTTAGAACAGCTCACTTGGGATATCAAAATAAGAAGTGTGATTAAAGCATTAAAGATTTAGAGGTTGACATTAAGGGATGAAAGGTGGAATTACTGTAAATATAAAACTGTTCAGCATTAAATGGAATGTGTTGCACTTGAAACAGTCTTTCAAAGTGCTAACATTTCAGCGTTAATTATTAATAGAAACTGACAGCTCATTTTTAATTTGAGCCTAATGACAAGGTTCCTTAAGAGATAAATACAACACTGGCTCAGATGATTTGTGGATCTTTTGAAAGGCTAGGTTGTCTAGGCCTTAATCTGAAAATTCCTTATAAAATAACAGGCTGTCCTCAGATGTAAACACACCCCCAGTGAGCATCAGCCTGCCCACTGGCTGGGGACACCAGCAGCACCTCCGCAGGGTGCCGCTCGCAGCACTCCTCCCCTCTGCCGCAGGTCCAGACGGACCTGGAGAAGGTCCCAAGGGCACACCACTGGCCTCTCCTTGCCCCCTTCCCCGCCAGACAAGAGCTTTGGGAAACACGTATCTAGTCTTCCGAGTGCTTTTCTCATCAGACCACAAATATCGTGTTCACCCACCACTAATCACCTAATGTCTTTAGAGCAACTACCCATCTCCTTTTCCCATTTGTCATCATTTTGAGTTATGTCACCAAAACAATGAGTTTAAGGACCCAGTTCTGATCCCACCTCAGTCACCACCACTCAGGGGTAAAGTCACTGCCGTCAGGGACACGACAAGGACATACACCAAAAAAAGGATAGGATCCCAGGGTCAGGCTGGGTAGAAGCACCTTTCCTAAAAACCGCTGTTGCTGCATTTCCTCCATTGGTCAGAATAAACTTTTCAAGTGTCAACTATCAACAAAAATACCATTATTTTATTTCTGCTATTGAAACTTTTATGACAATATTCAATGCGAAAAATGCAATTTAGATATTAAATAGAACAATATATTAAATCATATCTATTACATAGAGAAAAGCATATTAAATAGATCTTTTGTTAACAGAAATATTTGTAGTAACACCTCAGATGCTCCTTTGGGACATTAGAAATCTGCTAGGAGTGTGAAGTTCTAAACCAGCCAGAATGAGGGTCAAACTTAGCTCATAAGCTTTGGCAGGTGTAAAGGCTCATGAGTGACACTGTACTTTCCTTCCAGCCATGCAAACAAATTGCAGCAAGGAGACTAAGAGAAGATATATGGCCATTGCATTCCTATAGGGGAGGTGAGAAATGGCGAAGATGGAAAGAAATTGGGGGCAGGAGTGGGGAAAATAAAATGAAAGAGAACACCCCATGTTTTAGGGTATGGTTAAGAAAAATGTTCAGAAGTAAGAAAACAGAAGGAACATGCCGATGGTTTTATCTGCTCTTACCGACACATTCAGAATTCCTCAGGGGCTGGAAAGAAATGAGGCAGTTTGCAAGCTGGGCTTTCACTGTGCTCAACCCTGTCGCACAATACAACAGGAATTAACTTGTGTCTATGAAAAAGCAATATTTGGCAAAGAAGGGCACTGAGGCCATGAGGCTGTCAAATTAAAGGACATTCAGAGAAGAAAAGAACTTGTATACAGGTTTAATTCAACCATCAGGATAAATGAAGAGTAAATAAGGGTAATAATAGAAGGAAGTAAGAGAAATCATTGCCTGAAAATACGTTACAATTTCACTGGAAAGCCTGCTGATGTGGATCTTTTTGGGCTTGGCTTTTCTGTTTACTTAGTGCTTTTGTTCTGCAAAGGAATCTGTGCTAGAAGTAGCATGTAGGGAGTATCAAAGGAAAAACATTTAGCTAATACTCGGAACTTCACTTCTGGTGCTGTCTTGGAGTTAGTGTTCACTCAGTTCCTTTTTGGCACATGCAGCTCCTCTTCAATAGCTTATAGGAAACCTGATGAAATCAGATGCTTTCCCCATTAGTGCGAATCTAATTCTACCTGCTCATGGTAGTGCTTAGGTACAGTGTCTCTAGAGTAATTAAAAATAATTTGGGAAGCAAGCATTTTTTGTTTTGTTAAAGTATCTTACAGAGAATGTTCCTATGCATGATCTCACTCAACAACTAAACCACCTGTATTCTGGCAAGTGGAAAAGCTGAGCTAAGAAAAGCTTTTCAGTTTATATACAAAATAAAACTGCTAAATTCACCTAAATGAACCATTTAAAGCAATTTGCTTTCCCAGATATTACTCAGGACTATTTGCCATTTAGGAGTTGTTAGAGAAGTATGAAATATGCCTAATGAAATACACAGCTATACAAAAGTCAAGGCTTTTTTTATAAGTCATTCTTTAATGAAAGATGAGGCATTTTCTTGTAAAAGTGTTGCCAGTGTGTATATTTCTAAAGCATTAAGAAATGTACAATCAGAAGCAGCATGCTGTTCTATCTTCTGCTCATTTCCTTGAAAAAGTTACTGTCACAAATAGAAATGGTATCTGAAAAGACTCAGTGAGTGCATCTTTTCTAGGAAAAAGAAAAGATTTCCTCTTCATTTGAAGATTTGATTCCAGGGATGACAAGGCAGTTTGCAATTTCAGCATGTCTCCTGATTTTTATAAAAGACAGGAACAACAGCTTCAAAGACACAGCTCCCAAGTATGAAACCCTTTTGTAAATTTGCCTCTTAGCTCCTAAATGTCTGCTTTAATAAGCTAGTTTCAATACATATGTGTTGCTTGCAACATGAGGATTCACATACAGGCTGGATAGTTGTTCTGACAACCTCATCCCATTTCAGCTTTGAGAGCCTTCTGGGTTCCCCATCATGTTTTACACAATCACAAACCTAAACTGCAGGTTTCCTGCATCCCAACACAAAGGCACCTCCCCTGCATAATGGGAACACACATGTGCAATGCCATGTTTGGAGGCTGCTCATACTACAGCATGTGTCAGTATAGTCACTTGCTACAAGACAGGATTTAATCTGTACTTTGCCCACATAACAGATGCATACCAGGAAAAGGGCTGTAATATACTACCTACACATACCTCTTGGAGGCCACACAGCCTGCTCCTGCAGAAAGTGTAGACATCCCGTCTTTATGACATTTTAAATAAGGGCAGCAAGTGTTGATTTTGCACATATCTTACTACAGAGCCCTGCAACATCCTCTTGAGGGCTTTTAAACTAGCAACACATACTCTAAGTGATCTGCCTTGCATGCAGACTAGAAAATATTCCACTTTTCTCACCTCTCCTTCCCTCTTCCTAACCTCACAACCACCTCAACTGAACTTCCATAGAAGACAATAATGTGACTTTGAACAGACAAAAGAAATGGCAAACTTCACTGTCTCAGGAACTGCAACAAACCTTAGCCAGCGGTCTTGAGCTCCTTCCTGACTTTTCCACTACACAGGACAGACGACCACCAGCAAATCTCATGTATACTTACAGGGTAATGCCTCATGCTAGGATTTAGAAGGCAGCAGCAGCTCTAAGCTCATGGGCAACAACATTTTATTGTTCTAACAATATATCAATAAAACAAATATGAAGGATGGTTCTGAAAACAAAGCATTGTGCCCAGATTTCTCATTTCTTTTCAGTGAGAGCCTCTCATGTTTTTTCTGTATCTGCAGTGGGTTTCATGAAGTAAAATGGCCTCATTAGCTACCTCCTTGCTTACACTACAGTTCGCACGCAAGGCCAGACCTTCAGCCAGCACAGACCCTAGCTACATCCCTTGATGTCACTGGAGCTTTTCTGATGTGCTGCAGATGGGGATTTGGCTCCTGCAGCTCTGGTGTACGTGATAGCCCTTTTCAGTACATGATGTTTTATGAAGGCAGCATTAACGCAGACAACTCCCTGCTCTTTGAAAGGCAGACACATCTCCTACAATCAGACTCCAACGATTTATACACCTGAAGGGACCCAACTGAAATGGCAACAAGAACCTTTATTATTATTATTTCATCTTGTCAAGATCAGAAGATTAGAAGGTGTGCATTTTTGAAGTGACACACAAAGGCTGTAGTAGTGGGAGTTTAAGAGGTTCCACCAAGGAAGGGGAATGCAAACTGCATGTTCGAGGCACTTGGCAATAGGCTATGCAAGTCTCTAGGAAGCAGTGAGACACGGGGAGGGAGAAGGAGATGAAACCAAGGCATCGCAAGACAAGTCTGAGCCCTAGAGACAGGCAGGGAGAGGCACAGGGCATTAGCCTGGGAGGACAGGCAAGAAGCTAAGTCCCAGTCTGTGGCATTGGAGGACAAGGGGACATCAATGTGGAGATGTCTGGGAGACAGCTGAAGACCTGAAGATTTGGGGTGGAGTAAAGAATAAATTGAGTTGAGAGCTGTCAAATAGGGGCAGCAGGTTAAATCACATAAGAGGAACTGGTAGGGAAAGAAATGGTCCTGTAAACCACAAGAATCAATAAAATAGAGTTTAAAAGGGAAGATGCTGCTTATAGCAATGCTGACTAATAAAAATTGAATGGGACAATGAAAATCAAGACAGAGCAAAGCAAATACGAATCACTGCATAAATAGGAAGTTCTCGTACGTATCTTCTTGGAGACCAAAGAAAAAGGCCAATACTCAGCTAGTGTAAACTGGCACAGCTTCCCGTCACTGAGTCAGCCCCAGTGATGCCTTCAGACTTCTCTAGGCTTCTTGTGCACTGTCCGCCAGTGCTTTAACTATATCATATCACATATGCAAGAATACAAGGCTAACACAGTGGTCTTCCCCCCAGCCTTAAGAAGTGTCCATAAATTATATTTGAGGTGGGTGGTAGAAAGGGGAGAAAAATATTCATATTGACTTTTATCCACTACTGAGAGATGCTCCCATAAAGAAAAAACTAAGGAGGCTTATTGTGTAATTGTTCAACACCATGATTTACTGTGCAATACAGCAAAGCTTATCATGTAACTTCATTGTGAAACTCCCTGATTTACTGTGAACACAGTAGAGCTTATCATGATGTAACTGTTCTGTGGGAAAGACTTGGCACCAGCTTGGCATAGGGTTTCACAGACCATTAATGATGACTGACAGGTTCATTTCAAATGAGTTATAAAAGAGTTCACTGTACAAAATCATCATGCTGTCTGTGTGATATTCAGCTATTTTAACTTCAGTGCTGTATAAACACTCCTTACCACCAAGAAATTACCAAACAAGCACATATATTATAAGACTGGATTGGTTTACATTTCTCTTGTGTTTTATATATTATCATTAGAGTCAGCCTTCACATCTTCATGGTGTATACATGAAAAATTGAAACATTTCACTTTTCCTTCAGATTGGACTGGGTGAGATACATACAACCCTCCAACCCAATTATGAAATGTTAAGTGATCTCAGCTTAGTAAAATATTTTCAAAATCATAAATCTGCATTTTTGAAGGCTGGGAGACATGTCTGTAAAATATAAAGGGGGTGTCTGACAAGTCAGATAAGCCCAGCATAAAAATAATGTAAACAACATTTAGCTAACTGTTCACCTGTTTTCCTTTTGCTTGGCTTAGGAGTGTTGCACATTAAACTTGGACAAATATGACAAACTCCTGATCTTTGTGGAACTCCTATGCTTGAGGGGGTCCTGCCAATAAAATTGGAGTCAGGTACTGACTGCTGCAGGTAAGAGAGGAGATACCATCAGATTTGGGTGGCTCTCAGCCAGTGCCATGCTAGAACTAGAGAAATACCAAGCCTGTCTTTTTATAGAAAGTATTGAAAAAGAATGGATGAAAATACCACTTGAATTACATAGACAATATGTTGAACATTAAATGCAAAACTGAAGAGGTCTTCAGCAGTTATGACCAGTTCAAGCCCATTCACTGTCAAATCTTGCATGCAACACCAGGAGAGAAGACTGAATGCTTGCTGAAGCAGTCTGCAGTGGCCAATAGCCATTTTAAATACTCATTTCCCACCTCCCCACTTTGTAAACAGTAACTTGGGCTTTACACAAGATCAGTTCTTCATCTCACTTGGCCACACTATGAACTGTGCATTGTTCTACAGTGGAAGAGCTCATGTGTTAGTCTTGCTAGCATGAGTAAAGGGAAGATCAGAAAATGCCTAATGCCCAGTTTACTTCCAACAGCCCAGTGCACATCATTGTATAGCACAGCCATTGGATCTTTTCTTCTGTTGTTCAAACAGGTGGATGCTAAGATTTGCTTTCCTTATTCTGGACAAAAGCCAAACCTGTTGTACATCATCAGATGCTCTCAGTGCACACTGCACCGCTAAGGATGCCCACCTCTGAGACCCCATGTATCAGGGCAGGCTGCCTTTCCCACTGCTGAGGAGCTCAGAGCAGCCTTACAGGGAGCAAGGTACAACCTAGAGAACAAATCAAACAC
The DNA here is from genome assembly GCF_018139145.2 of Gymnogyps californianus. Classification (NCBI taxonomy): domain Eukaryota; kingdom Metazoa; phylum Chordata; class Aves; order Accipitriformes; family Cathartidae; genus Gymnogyps; species Gymnogyps californianus. Next base: position 15,602,707 of record NC_059478.1, on the reverse strand, counting down.
CCCCACAAGATAGGCCGGAGCAAATCCCCCACTCCTAAAGCCTACTCATTGCTGATATGAAAAGAATACAAGCACAGCCCTGGGTTTTGTACCTCGTCTTTTCATACTGCCATAGCTGTGACCATCCATATTCAGTCAGGTCTGAACTTGGTAAATAGATATAGGCTGTAAAAGCTGCAGCTGAAAATGGCAGCTTGTATGCATCTCCAACAACTGTGCTTTTGTAGAAGAGTTCAACTTAAGGTGGCCCCATAAATACCCCACAGCTGATTAGGCAGTGTGATGAGAGGCACAGCAAAAGCATGCTACTGGGACGGAGACTCACACAACCCCAAGACCATGGCAAAGAGTAGGTTTGCTTTACAAACAAGCTAAATTCACTACTACAGTGTTTTTGGATTGCACTATGCTAGCCACAGCCACAAGAGGAGTCTTAAAGCAACTTGTCTCTAAAAAACCCCAGTTTTCATTGTTCCTGTTGTGAAAAAGCATTAAAACTAACCTTGCACTGCTACAAGCAAAGAGCAGTGAGCCAGCATAGCCACAGAACTGCCCAGGCTCTCTTTTTTCAAGGAATCAGTGATTTGCTTTTCTTATTTACAGTGGAAAACAGCAGGATTTCTAACTCCTGTAATTGTCTTTCAATACCATATACGGCTGAGCACCTGATTCCACTGACTACAAAGGGGACCAAAGCACATGCTTCAGTTCAAGCACATGACAAACTGTTCCAAGAAATCAGGGCCAAGGAAGTGTGCAGCCATGTCTGCTGCAGGTGCCTCCACAGCATCATTTGCCCTCCAGCCTCCTCATCTGCTAACATGATTCAGTGCTATTTTGCCACTGGACTGGCTGACCTATTAAAAATGTATCTGGACATACAGCTGTACCCTGTGATGTACAGTTAACTGTGTTCCATCAGAATGATTTAGGGAACAGGAATATGCTTATCTGGAAAGGTAAAAATCACAAGGCAGGAAAGGAACAGCTGGCAAGTCTTAAAGACAAAGGGGAGGCTCTCTTCAGACACTTTTCTTGTATAATTTATGCTGTAGACATTTTACTCCGTCTAATTGCCCCATTTCAATCTAATGTCAGTTAATCAATGACTTCTGCATAGCATGGAGGTGAACTCTGGATGCAGAACAAATGCATAAATTTGGTCTGCCTTTTTGCAGGCTCTACTTACAGAGCTTCATCTTTTGCATTTGCTTTCTGGAGTCGAAATTTCTTCTCTTTTGACTCATCCCCAGCAACACCCACACTCTCCCTCTTTTGAGTCACAGTGTTTTTGTATTTTTAAATCATGATTACACTTCTGTAAAATGTAGATTTTTGAAGTACCTCACCACTGCTTTTTACTACTATTGTTTTATTATCCTGCTATTTTTATTTGGAAGGTCTGCTTCTCAAGCCTACCCAGGTGGTAAGATCCTAGATGTATCATGAAACGAACATTATGACTTTTTGCCAACAAAGTCTGTTTTCATGCCTTTCTTTCCCTTACTCAATAAATTCAACAGTACTTTCAAAATGAGAATATATTATCCCAAGTGCTTGGAGGGACCCACAGGTTTTTTTAATCTGCTAGGCTAATCTATGTAGAGCAGTCAGAAACAAAAAACATTTAGAGGTTATGCCAATTAACCCCACATGTAAAAGATCTGATTTGGCAGGTGCTCCAGGCTACAACTTTGTGGGATGAGGCCCATATTATTCTATTACATTCACACTAGCATTACATTTAAACAGACACAGCCAAATTCACCTGTAGATACCCTGAAGGAGGACATCGCACCTGTCCCAGATGGGCAGACACTTGCCTCTCCCTCAAACTCACCCTATCAGAATCTGGCAAAAACTAGAGATTGTTTTCTCAGTTCCTGAGAAACCAAAACTTTTTGGAGGAAATTTGGAAAATCTGCCAGAGCAATAGTTTAACTGTCTGAGTGTGATCCTTGAAACCAATAGGCAGCTTTCCTCTGGAGGCTAGATCAAGCCCAGTATGGAGTTGGACAAAAGGAGATACTTTAGAGTATAGGTGAAAGAGTTAGATGACACTGTTGTCCATATTTCTTCCAAATGGTGGGGAAACTCAACATCAGGGGTTTTTTTCTTCCATTTCTTTAAATGGCCTACACATTTGAGTTGTTCTGCTTAATGCCTGAAATAGTGCCACAGGTTTCTCAAGAGCTGGATATTTATTGAGGAGAGGTATTTAGGGGAATTTTAACCTGATTCATTCTGCTACAAATCACTATAGTTCTTCTCCTGAAACACTCCATGGGATTTGGATCAACTCATTGCCTAACACACCGTCCTGAAGACAGCAAACTGAGACAAACCATCCAGCTTCTTTTCAGCTCTCAACCACCACCTCGCCACCACCACACCATCTCTTCTACCATGACCTGCACAGGAGGCATGGACACCATGAGGCTCATATTTTGATTTATAAAATTCATGAGAAATAACTTGTGTTTGCACACAAAATAGGTAGATGCAAGGTCAAGCAGGTGAGCAAGCAGATCAGCACTGATTACCACAGAAACCTCTTGGCCACACAGGAGATCAACAGAGAGCACAAGCTCAGCAGCAGCTCAAGCTTTAGCCAGCTGCTTCCCTGGAGGAACTGCAGCTCCTGTCCCCATGTTTCTGGGGCTCAAAAAGTCTTGAAAACTAGATATGGAAAACTAGCTCATGTTCACGTGAACTGACTTGGACACAGCAATTGCCCTGGGATATTAAATCTAGCTGCTTTTTTATTCTCCTAAGAAAATTCAGCCTTCTAATATAGAATCAGGGATAGAGACATGGGACAGGTTCCTCCAGGTTAAGTAAACGCTATTAACAGATTTATTTACCTTGACTAATCCATGTCTTCTTCCAGCAGGACAGGGAGGCAGGAGCTGAGGGCAGTATCAGGACCAGTCCCGCAGTAGCTGACAAGCAGAGCAGGGCAGCTTCAACCACGAGCCCCCAGCATCAGGCCAGTTCATGGTGATGAGACAGGTCTGAGGCCAAGCTTGGTGGTCCATCCACAGGTCAGGGTAACACATTCCAGAGATTGCCAGACAGATCCATAGTGACAGGACAGCTCTGCCACCAAGCCAGGAGGTCCATGCACAGGTCAGAGTCTGGATCAGCAGGGTGCATGGGCAGGGAGCTGGAGCCAAGCACCTCTACCACATCACTCAAAAAGAGAGTGGTGGCCCAGGGCTGAGCTTAAATAGTGCTCCTGGGCCCATGGGCGGGGTGGGAGGCCCCGGTGAGGCTCATCAGGGCCATTACCACCTATCAGTGCCTCCAGCACCTGACACCTCAGCTATTGTTCCGTTTCCTTTCTGTGCATATTTACAGCAAAGTGGAGGTTTGGACTGCATTATACCGCATGCCTAAAAAGAAAAAAACACCAAAAAACACCAAAACAAACCCCAGGTACCCTAGTGAAATTACTGAGAGAGGCCTCTATTAAAAAAACCAGCTGTGATATGGAGCCTCAGATGAGATCCGAAGTTTTATTCAATTCGAACTCAGCATTCTGCTCGGGGAGATACAATAGTGCACGATCAAAACCTCCTCTTATTTACCACAACAGCCTATTGTACTGCGTCACATTGTTGCTGGTACAGAAAATATCTGATAACAGTTTTGTAGTTGTAAATTACAGCTCCGAAATTTTCCATATGCTTTACCCAATACACATCGAACTGTTATGTTCATTGTTCCAAAATAGGTGGAATTTGCCACAAAAGGTCTGATCAAGATCCCACTAACTTAAAACTGCCTTTTTCTTCTGTGTGAACAGAATAGGACTACCTGGGGATATTTTTTCCATTGCTTAAAGAGAGAATCAGACCGATGATAGTTTGGCTCATCGGGAAGATGTATAATGTATTTTATCTTCAGTTTTTGAGAAAACCCTGTGTCAGAAACGTGTGTTGTAGGTGGAATAAATTCACTGCTGTATAAAATTAGAAATCATTCTGAGATCACATGTAAAACAAACATGGTCAACAATAAGGTTGTTTTAAAAGCTACTGGATTTGTGGTAATATTCCTCTTTGAATACACTATCATTAGTATTTTATTGATCTAAAAGTTCTTGGTATTTCAAAGGCCCTGATTACAATTTTCGCAAAATATGAGAAAAAAATCTATTGTACCAATTATATGAGCAATCTGAAGTCTGTAGTGTGCATCGCCTTTACAGGACAAAACCGTAGCAAAAGGAAATAAAAGCCAGTGTCAATCTTCGATGAAATTAACACAATTTAAAGCTGCTCCAGGCAAAACAATGAAATCTGTAATTTATCAGCACTGGATAACATCACCAGGGGAATTATTTAATGATTAACTACAGTGGGCTGGAGCCTAGGGTGAGGCATGGTGGCTTACGGCTGCACTTGGAGCGTGTTCTGCCTCAGAGCTGAAACAGTCATCCGTTTCCACAGGAGAACAAACCCCAGCAAGGGCTGTCACTAAACCCTAGCTGTCCCTCTGCACGGGACAAGTTCGGGGCGAGGGAAGTGTGGAGATGGGCTCTCCACCAGCTTTGCGAGTGTGCAAGTGCTCTGGGCTGGCAATGAAAGCACTGATGTATTGGAACAGCTTTAAATGCAAAACCAATAAAACCACTCACCGTAGGAAGGGCAGAAGCTGCTCTGTCGCTGATGCAGATTTTATCATCGACCCTTGTAGAGGCAGGATTTCACACCAAGTATTTTTTGCTATAAAGAACCGAAAAGGTGAAAGAGCTACATGCTAGTATTTAATATTGTAGTGTAAGTACTGGCAAATTACATTTCTGCGCTTCGTGGAAGCAATCTGCTTCTGTGACTAAACAGATTTCTGTGGCAGAGCTTAATGACGGGGCTCAGAGTGACCGGGGGAAGCCACGGGGAGAGGTGCCACGTTTGTCAGCCTCCCACGGGGCGCAGAAACACAGACGGCGTTCCAGAGCTGGAGACCAACAACCTGTCTGTACCCTCGGAAATAAAGAAAATGGGACTAACTATTAAGCTACTGGAATCACAGACAGGCAAAACTGATGTAACCAAGAGCAGGCAGCCTCGGGAATGATCTAACATCTTTTGTGAGCACACATGCACGCTGCCCTTCTCTCGCCCTTGCAAGCGGCTGGGTCGCTCAGCCTTGGTGGCCGCTGCTGGGCGCTCCCCTTCCAGCTTCTCCCTGCGTGTTTCACTGCACCGGTGTGGGGAGGCTAAGCCGGCCCAGCAGTGCGGGGCGCCCGCAACCAGCACCCTGTGGGGCCACCCGTGCCCTGGCCGACCCCAGCACCAGCTTGCTGCTGCCTTGCAGCACAGTGGCCTCAGAGGCTTGCATGGAAGGCTCACCTCAGCCAGGCAAGACGGAGAGATCCATCCCAACAGTGCCCACACAGCATCTCTCTTGGGGGCAGCTGGTGTGACGTTTTTTGCAGCAGGTTAGATCACTGCAGACCTGAAAGGGATGAATTACAAGCAGTATTTGGGAAACTCGAAGAGCTCTTGGCTTTTCCACGTGGCTGAACTGCTCCCAGATGAAGTCTGAGCTCCAGGCTTGGCCCTGGCACTGTCACTGTGGTTTGGCTGCAGGGCCATCTGCGCTTGCCCAAGGCTGCTAGCTTGGTCGTGGCATCTCCCTCATCACACAGCTTTAGGATAGGGATTCTGATTGTAGGTGTGTGGGAGACTCCACCAGGATGGAGCCACAAAGTTTTGGAGCAAGTGTATTTCCTCTCCTGGGAGCAGCACTCTGTGAAGCTACGCCTCTGCATGGCTTTCTATAGCAGATGAGCAAGGGAGACACCTAATTCCCTTTATTATGTTTCGTAGCCTGAAGACAGTGGAAGTGTTGAGCCAGAAATATCCTAGATCAACTTCTGCATCATGGTAATCAAATAGCACATGGGTTGTTGATTTAATAATGCATTTTTGCTATAGAGATACTAAGAGTGTGTAAAGTGTCTCTGTTTTTAAGTATTATAGTCATTATAATCCATTGGGATGTTAGTTGTGTTGCCTTGGTCATTTTGTGTCTGGGTTCTTTTCAAATTTGTCATTTTTATGCATCTTCAGAAATGTCTTCAAATTGGCAGATCCTTTGTCATCGTAACTGCTGTGATGAACACCAACAAAGTTCTTGCTACAATTAACAAAAGTAAGGCTGTGTCCCCAAAGACTGTCTACAATAATATCTACACACAGATTGTACTATTCTCCCTCTAAATCTTGCTGCTGATTAACAGGGTGGGGTTTTTTCCTGAAGAACGTGTTGTTTTTCTAGTTTGCTATTAGCCTCCACAAATGACTGTGTGATGCAGTTTTGTGTCTCCAAGCCTACAGTAAATGAGAAACATTTTGTAGAATTTTCTTTTGCTCTTGAATTTTTCAACATGCACATGGGATAAGAATGTAACAAGACTCCAATAGAATTTTATAATTGGATCAAAACACAGTTCACCCACATATGAGCTGGATTGGTTGTGATAGATGTCAGGAGAAACTCTAAGGCAATACTAAAATTCTTTTATTCCATAACTGCCAAATAAAATAGTACTAAAAGCCCGTGAGCAAAAGCCTCCTGGTTTGGCTGGGTTTAAATAGGAAAAGAGCAATCAGATAGTGGATGGGGCATCAGTGAAATCAAATTACATGAAGCCAAATGATAAGATTGCCATACCATCCTCCCTGCCTCCGTTTCTATTTCAGTTCTGAACACATTAATCATGGCTAGATCATTTGCACCTTGAATCCAAACCAGGTATGTATCCCATCTTTGGGAAGAACCAAAGGCTGAGACCTCTTTCAACTGTGTGTAATATCTGCATGCAGCTCCTCCAGCTGCCATTAAGATCGTATCAGATCTGGTCTGCCACTCAGATGCAGGACTGGCCAGAGTATGCATGTCCTTTTGGTTTTTTTCACTCTAAAGCTGAAATACTGACTTGCCTGCTTCCAAGGAAGAGGCAGTGACCTTGCCTTGAGGGTCTACAGGAGGGTGCCTGGCCCCATCAGCCTGGGCTGAAGGACCCCACTGGCCCCACACCGCGAAGCAGGAGTTTCCAGGGTCGCCCTGCACCAGTCCTGCCCCACAACCAGAGCTGCCGCCTACTACACCCAGCCCTGCTGCCTGTCCAGCAGCCTCCTGGCACCACAGCTCTGCCTCTTTTCTCTGCACCATGTACCCCCAACCTTGTGCACAGCCATGTTGTCCCACAGAGCCCTGTGTGTCCTGAGCTGGGGAGCCAGGGTGGGTGAGCTACAGATAACATCCTTTCCTACACCGGAAAGCCAACCGCCAGGAGCTGTGCACTGAGCTGCCTTCCTGGTCAGTCCAGGCCCCATCTCTAGGGCACTGAACTCAGCTCCAAAAGCATCAGTGGACTAAGTCAGCAACTACTGAAATGCTACCATTTCTCCACGAGGCACAAGGAGAAGCTGTGCTGGAGCACCCACGGTCTGCGATAAAACCCCTCCGAGCAGCATCCTTGGAGGAGGCCGACACAGTGTGGTAACGCGGGAGACGAGGATGAGCTCATGCCGTGCCGCCTGTGGTGTGCAGCAAAAGCCTCGTCTGTTTGTATTAGCCTTTCCTCAGCGGAGATGTCGTCACTCTGACCCGCAGCCCCCAAGGAAAGCAAACAAAAGCAGGGAGGGCAGAGCAATCACCAGGTCCTGCTGAAGCCCTGATGCAGCTTACCACTATTGTGTGTGGTGCCTAGATTTTATGTTAGCGATGCAACATAATTAATTAGATTTAGACTAGATGAGAATACATTAGACACAGTGAGATGCTACCTTCCTGCCTGTCCATCCTTGGAAGAGCTGGGCACAGTTTCTTTCCTTATGCATATTCCCTTAATAATATATTTGTCACAAGGATTCTTCCTACACCCATCTGGCATATAGATATTTTTCCAAATTTGTCATTTTTTATGTTCCAAAACCTATTTTACTTCAGATGCTTTCATAATGAAGCAGCAAAAGCCTGCCATAGCTTGATATATGGAGCAGAAATCACATCTGTGCCAGGCTGTTTTCTAATCAGATAAAGCACTGAATACCTGCAGTGCTTTTTCTTCTAGCCTTTGAGTAGATGTACCTGAGTGACTTCCAGTGCTAGTCTATCCTTGCATTCACAATTAAACTACAAAATACCATTCTTAATTTTAGCTTTCGGCTGATTTCAGTGCTTTCAAAGCACTGAAAAAGAACCATTGGAACTGCCTAGTGGCCCCCTGCACAACACAAACCATGGAAATTCATTCTGCAACTTGGGTATCAGCCCAAAAATCTGTGCTTGAACTAAAGCGTCCCTTTCAGAAGGGCATTTGCCCTCATTTGTCCTTTTAATGCTGTCATTCACACCATATAATTTAGACATCTGCTACGAGTGAGCACTGGAAGTGGGCAACAGGGTGGGGACTTCAATGAGTTTGTTCTTACCAAATTTGGGCCCCAGACAGAAGGAGAAAAAGAGTTGTGATGTCCCATTTTCATCAACACCATAAGTCTATGGTGCAAGGAACTTCACTTAACCCAACAGAGTCATAGGGAGGTGCTTCTACTTTTCTCCGAGCCTTCACCTGCCCTGCTGCGGCTTGGCTCCTCGCCACTGCCTGGCTCCTTTGCATGCACACAACCATCGGGCGAGATGGATTCTGCAGGAGATAATTTCATCTGAAGCCACATTAACTCCCCAGACACACTGTCTGCTCCTCATGGTACATCGCAGGAGAGGCTTCTCTGGCACAGCAGAGACAGGAAGGCTGATGGTTTGTGGCACTCCTCTACGCCAAATCCCAGGAGAGAGTTCCTCCTACTTTGAATTTCCTCTGTTCATATAAAGCAAAAGGACAATCTGAGACATTGCTCTCAGTATAGTTCAAAACACAGTTTGAAGTGTGAGTTTTTCAATATTTGAAGCATTGGCTTTTATGATTTATTTATTGATATTCCAGGACAAGCATCGCAGAGTGTAGCTGCTGCCTACTCCAAATATAACAACAATCATTGAATGAATAGCAATATTTTCATAGACATTTTGTCCATTGCTATGCAGATAAATTTTGTCTCTGTATAACACAAAGATATTAGCAGATAAGATCAAGCATTTTGGAGAAACACTAAAAAAACCCCGACTCTGAAACATAATAGTTCATATTGTTTCATTGCTGACAATTGTATGTACTTTATGAACAGAACCTGACTTTATACCGGGTGTGACTCAGGCGTAGGAGGTGTGCAGGGTTTGCTGTCTCTTATCCCTTGAGTCCACCTTGTAATATTGCTGGTATCCGTCTGTAACAGATAGTGTTGTGCACTGGGCTGGAAGATAATAAATAGATGTGAGCTGATGATTTACAGGAGGGTGCTTGGAACTCCTTGAACCACTAGGGAAGGGAAACTGTGCCGGTACAAGGTTGTGCTGTCAACCTCGCAATAGTTTTTCCTCTCTCCTGAGGGCAATTTCTCCAAGATGTAACTTGCTTCCTGCCTCATCATCTGGAAATTCACAAATCAGAGGAATTGTGGTTAATTACTAAAATGGCTGATCCATAGATTCTTAGCTGTCAGAGCCTGGGGGAGGGGTTTAATTGTTGTTTTTCTCTGAAGGGATTTCTCCTAAAGTGATGAAATAACTCACATTAATGAAGATTGCAAATAGAAGACTTTTGTGATTATTTCCAGTTGTTGAAAGAATTGCTTATTTAAAATGCATTGCTTTCTTATGTGAAGAAACTTATATTTCTCCAAACGTCTGGAATAAATTTAGCCCTAAAACATTCATAACGAAGGATGAATGCATATTCAGGCTAACACTGTATGTGATCTCTGATCATACAGTAGTTAAGTTATACAATCACAGTGATTTATGGTACTAAACTGTGGAGCCTCATATCTGCAGGGGTGTGGGTAAAGGGGTGGAACTCTCATCAATCAAGAGACTATACTTGTTCAGCATTGGGATAATTAAGGCAGACAGTAAAAAAGCATGAAATAATATTAAAAAATGAAATCAGAATTTCTATTTGCATAGTGTTATTAAGCAATACAGTGCTGAGCCACCTTTTCAAAAAGCTTGCCCCAAAATCCATTTATTACCTTGTAGCACTTGATATATGTGTTCTTCATATTCATGCTGAGGGTATCTGTAGAGTAGTTATATAATACATGTACTGTCCTCGACTTAAAAAACAGGATTAAAAATAATGGCTGTCTTTCCAGTTTATTCCAAGACAGAGACAAAACAAGAAGGAAAAAAACCACAAGCAATTTTAAAGTGCAAACTTCTGAAATTTCACTCATCCTATTGATAGTGCTTTTCTTCCGATTCACCAATATCAGGTAGAGGTAGTTGGGCATAATGAGGGGCTAGCACAGGGGAACTGTATTAATCAAACAATGTTCAAAAAAAAGTTTAATTAACTGCATATTTTGTAAAAGCCACATTTCATTACTGTTTGTTAGGGAGATGGAAGCATACACTGGAAACACTAATTCTAATTATTACTTCAAGTGGGAGTTTTTGGCACAAGGTCAAGGAATAATAGAAGAATGTGTGAATCTGTGCTACAGTGTAGCAGTAAGACTAATCATTTGAATAAAGCCAGTTGCTTTTTCTTGGACTGTCTGTGTGCTGTTCAATGTTCTGGATGAATCTAACACAATCAGCCTGTTCTCTGGTGTATATCCACTTCCTGCTGACTCAGGGCAGCTTGCCTCTTCTGCCATTTATTAAAATGAAACATTCCTATTAAAACACCATTTTTCACAGAGATGACCAAATAGATATTAGTAATGACATTATTAAAACTATTTTGTTTAAAATGGACTGTCACACTTGTGTGTTGCAAAGCAACACAAACAAATCTATTTCATTTAGTGAGAGATTGCTTTGAAGAGCTGGATTTCTTTCTTTCTATTAGAAGGTATTGCAGAGGGGATGTGATGTGTGCTCCAGGAAACCGCCAGCTTTTATAGCTATTAGAAAGGAGGAATACTGTTTCTAGTACTCTCCATAGCAAATAATGTATAATTCATGTATTTCATTAACATGCAAATATGATCCATGGTCTCCTATGTTTATATCTCCTAATAATCTATTAATGGTTTTAAAAGTAAAGGGTAATAGAAACATTTTGTATCAGCAACATTTACTCATGGTTCTCTGTGTTTTTCTCTAATTGTCTAGTATAAGCATGTATAGAATTAAAACAGCAACAATGGAAATTAATTAACCTATGATTCTCAAATAAATATTTAGTGAACATAAGGTCACACGCCCAATAATTTGTGATTCTGTAATGAAAGACTACTATCATTAGATGACAACATGCCTTAGAAAAACCTGTGCTGGGGGGATGGAAAGGTACTTGTATCAAAACTACTGCTTGAAACGACCCCTAGATTTGGAAATAGCATTTGTGTTGAGATTTCAGCTCCCCCATCAAACATGGGTGGAGCAAGAAAACAAAGAAATATCAGATTCATCTTGAAGACTTGGACTTTTTCAGTTTTCTTTGTAATAGCAGAAGCATAGGTAAGATTTCATCCTGATGCAACCTTGTCTAGCATTTTAGGATCAGCTACTCTCCACTTCCATATTCTAACTGAAACTTTAGAGTTGTCAGTCTGAAAAAATGCCAAAACCCACTTCTTGCTATTGTCAGAGCAGAGTTTATACAGCATTGGCAGGCAGATAGTTCCAGATTTTGGTTTTTTCCCTACTCTGGGCACTTGCTGCTTGCAGGTTTGCGTGCTTTTCCTCCTATGCTCTGCGGTGCCATTGCACAACCCTCCCTGTGCCCGAGTGCTGCCGCCGCGCCGCCCTCCCCTGCCGCTCCCCGTGCAGCCGGTACCCCAGCCCCATCGCCAAGCCCCTCACCTTTCCCTCCTTTCCCTCTCTGAAACTTCACAGGGGGCATCTGCCCAGGTAGTGATTTCACTTCTGTATTTATCGAAAACCACACAAAGAGAAACAGTGCAAGACACGGGCACGTCTGCTCCTTGTAAAAAAATACGTATAAAGCAATGGTGCTGTAGGCAACAATAAACCATTTTAATCAACTAATGGAAAGAAACATCCTGCCAAGGACAGTTTTGATGATTTTCATATTACATCCCATAAGCACTGGACAGTATTTTAGACCAGGGTCAAGGACCTTTTCTCTGAGGCTGAAGAGTTTGTCTGAGCATAAGGAGGAAAAAATAATGTGTCAATCCCCATAGCATCTCTCTTTATTTTTAATAAAAAATGTTCCTCATGTCACATAATGATGGGAGGAATGACGGACTTCTAAACATTTATTAACAAATAAATATAAGGTCTTTTTTTAAAAAATGCATATATGATGTAGGAGCCCTTTATTTTACCAGCTACTTCCTTCCGATGACGCTGATTTCTCAGAGAAACGAGCACAAATTACACCGGGCTGGGAAACACAGACTGGACTTTCACTCAGCATCCTTAGCTCACCCCTTTGCACTCCTCTTAGTAACTCTGTGGCGCGCAGATCCTGACCACAAGCTTGTGTCAGTGTTTTAATCTTCTACTGTGATGACCTTTTTCAGGTTAACTGTGACTAAAAAAGTCAGTCTCTTATCCACACTCTTGTATGTCACACCTCTATTACATCTTCCTTCTCTCTGAAGCATGGAAGAACACTTACGTACTTGTAACCCTTCCAGAAACGAGAATTGCCTGAAAGCTACAGCTGCGTGAATTCGGGAAGCTGGGTGGTGGGTCCACCAGGAGAGAGGCAGTTCAGGAAACAGTTTATATGCTACTCATATTGACCTATACACGTAGAAAAAAATTTGATTTGTTTAGTGGAGGCTACCTGTCAGTATAAACAAACACAATCACATTCACAATGAAAATACGCCAATTTTACATAACAAAAAAGCCTGTTGGTACATACACTTCACAGTTCGTTACAGATTTCCTTAATTAAATAAATGTAACAAGTTGATTAGACTTCAGAAGCTCTGAGAAAAGTCAGATCCACTTATACTGAAAAGTAGGACTCAGAAATAAATTATTCACAGTTGATTAGACTAAGACAAGCATTTCTCAGACATTTCTCAATACTTCAGAAAAAGCGACATATTGAACTCTATTTTACTGTGAGGCTCAAAATGGCAATTAACAGTCCTAAGCTGCATATAAAACCCAGTATGAACCACGTTTACAAGAACATTGTGTGTGAATCAAATGACGTTATCTTTGGTTTGAAGAACTTAGAAATAATTGCCAATAAGTATTCATGTATAGGACCAGTTTTTTGAAACAAGTTATTTTAATTACTACTAGTGTCAGGAGTACGTGTAGGCGATTTTATTAGACTTAATGTGTTTAGTGAAGCTCCCTGAACTGTAGCTGGTTTATTTCTGTAGAGGATGAAATATTTAATATATCTTTATTATTCTTACTTTCTAATATTATATTTATTTCTAAATGAAATCCCAACATTTGATGCTTTTGTCGCTTTCATAGAGAATACCAGTAGGAAGCACTGTGATATATTATCATCAAAAAAATCTGAACATCATGTAGATTTGGGTTTCTATATACCACACTTGTAACATAAATAACCTTCAAACTGCATGTATTTAGAGCCCTCTACATTTGTACCCACACCTGGACCCCCGAGGCAGCGATGTACGGGAGCCCTTCCATGAAAGGGTGTGACTGGGAAAAAAGGGGAGAGGGAAAAGGTCCCGAAGAGGTGGCCTCCTAAGAGGAGGTCTTGGTCCTGAAAAGTGATAGAAATCCTTGCTGCTTTTAGATCATTCACTTAGCAGCTTTTTCACTTCTAGCAACATTTTTCTCAAATATGGAGTTCCTTGAACCCTCCACACCCAAATTATTAAACGAATTATCAAACAAATGATATCAGCAACTCTGTCAATACATGATGCTAAGAAGGTCATTTCAAGATATCCATACACGCAAGTGATCAAATCTTAGCGCATATGTCAAGCAACCTTTCAAGTGATATGACTTGTGGATTTGCTTCCTTTTCTGTTTTTCTTAACCACCGAGGCCATACATCCACACAATTTGCAACACTGCAGTGACAGTCAAACCGCACAGAGCAAACTGCACAGCCCATGACATGCCAATATGTTGTGCTACAGCTGGGAGATGGGCGAGACCGCGTCCTGCCTGGCACAACAACGTGCAGCAAATGCTCGCAGGCACAACACCGCTGCCTCCTCCCTCAAGCAGGAGCAGACTCAGCAGGCCCTACACCAACAGGACTACTGAAGGAGTAAGGCAATAAAGGTAAAACAATGTGGCACTTCATGATAATCCATATTTTACATCACCCAATTCCAAAGGTAGACCAATTCCTCAATATGCGTTATCTTGGACATGTCAATCCCATGTGAAGGTTTTACAGACATCTGCAAACATTCATACTTCAAGGACCACAATACTTATGCACTTTACTGGTGTGATATAAATTAGCAGTTTCCCACTCTTCATTGCCACAATAAATCCACACAGAAAGAACTGTTGGTATATACAACAACATCAAAGAGCCTGAAATAGAAGTAGTGAATTGCAGTTATAAAAATAAATTTCTAAAAAGAAGAGAGAAGAGAAAAGGAGACGAATGTTCTAATCTTACCTTCATCATAATCTTATTAGCATTTCTCAGTGAGTAGTTCAAGTATCAGTCTATACTCTTATGAATCTGTCTCATAAATATGTCAAGTGCAAAGTATAGTTATTTTAATAGTCTGTGTTGGTGGGCCATCATGGATTTAATTAAGAGACAACTAGTGTATGAAATATGACACAAAAGCACCAAACTAAATGGAGAAATGTTTTACTGCAGATTTAAATCAGGGACACAGAAGTAATGATAATCTGGCCTTAGAAATCCTACTTAAATTTAATTAATGCAGACCAGCACAGACCTGTTCATATAGGAACAAAAAATAGAGGCATTAAAAATAATGATTTAAGCTATACTGTGTTATTTATAAAGACATTTGCATTATCTCCAACTGCATTATGTTATTTATAAATGTGTGTTGGTTTGTGGCTCTTAAATTAATTTTAAAAGGCTGGAAATGCAAGTCCAGTAAAAATTGTTAAAATATTACTTTCAGCTATCCGTTTTTCCACAATGAAGCCTTATTTTGAAGGGCCTCAGAATGCTCAAATCATTCTGCTACGAAATTGCCAATATCCTTCTAAGGTTGCGATGAAAACTGTTATTTTCCACCCAAATCTGCTCTTTCTCCATCTTTCTCCATCTTCTCACAAAGCAAGAGCAGTGTCAGCACTGTGAGTATGCAGGATTAGATCTTCAAGAACTGCACAGTCCTTCCTGCTATCATTTTGGTGCACTGTTTTGACTTCATAGGAGATTTGGCAAGATACGATGTTTTTAAGAGGCAATGCAAGAGCACATATTTTCACATTGAAATTCCTTACTACTTACATGAGTTTAACACTATTTTAGAAAGAAAGAATCCAATAATTCCATGAAACTATTCCAATATCTCAATCCCATCTTGCAAAATCATCGACTGACAACAACCTCAGTTGCACTGAAGTTGAAAGCAAGGCTTACTATTGATTTGTAAGGGCACAGGAGCAGACTCTGAAAATATACAGTTAAGTATATGCCTGTCTGGCTGTAAGAACTGATGCCTCGGTCAACTATAGGGACCACATTTATACCTGATTTTCATGTCTAAGACTTTCCATTTTATTACTCTGATCCAGCAGGTACTAGCTATTGCATGTTAACTTTCTCAATTCAAGTGGCTTCCAGTCATTTAGATTAGAATAACCTTTAATTGGTTGGTTGCTCTAGCAGGTAGTTAAAGTATTCATAGATTTTATTAACCTTTTATCAGTAAAGGAGAAGAAAAAAGGCAGTGGCCAGAAAGCATCATTAAGTGAACTTCATCCCTATTTTCAGAAAACTCAGAGCTGTGGACTCTAGCTCCTCTCCAAACACCGTAATTTGGACTGCCAGGAATGTAATAAAAACTGTAAATTGACACAAAAATGAAAGTGCTTGGGAGAAATAAATTCATAACTACTTTTATTTTTTGGTGAAGAAAACATCAAAGGTTTGCAACTCAGCCTGGAAGGCAAAAATGGATAAAAGGATAGTGCCTATAGTTTCAAAATATTTTTCTCTTTAATGAACAGTTGAAAATATCCATAAATCTCTTCCAGTATCACTGTATTTAAAAAGCAGTCAAGTCTTTTGTGCCTGACATGTTTATAGTAAATCTATTCTCATCTGTCGTGTTTGCATAAATTGTCCAAAAGTTCATCCTGTCTTGGCTGTCTTTCAGTATTCATTAGTATTGAAGTCATTTTTGGAGTAAATGAAGGGAAAAAATGCCCAGAAATTGAGATAATGCATAGAAAGAACCAGACTTCTGACGACTAACAAGAACAAACACAGCTTTATTCAGCTAAATTCACAGAAATTTGTTTCTTATTGCCAGGGATGAACTAAACAGTATGAATTGTGTATGTAAGTGCATAATAAATAAATACAGGCAATTAGGATGGAATTCTGAATAATATATGATAAGGTAATAATATAGTCCCAAATAGGTATTTATATGGACATCTAACTAATCAAATAGCTCCTGTCAGAGGTCTGCTGTGAGCCATCACCTGGATTTAGCATACCTTTGCACCTTCCTCTGATAGTGAAAATTACAGTGCAGAAACACAATGTCAACCCCAATCCTTCACCTTCTTCCTCAATTAAGGAGACATATATAATAAAAATGAAGAAAATAGTATTGAAGAAGTACTGCCATGGGGGTACAGCCTGAAACGCAGGGCTGGCTGAAGCTCCTGGGGAGGGATGGAGAGAGGAGAGGCACTGCACAGCAGAGAGCCCCCACCTTCCCCATGGGACAGAGGACTGGGGTGTCCCCAGCCTCCAGGCCTCGTCCTGGCTTGGCTGTCCCCTCCATCTGGGATTTTACCCGGCACCCACAGCCTGGCCGTTTGCTCTCCAGCCGCAGCGGGTGGAGGCATCCCCGTGCCCCTGCCTCGCTGTGCTCGGCTGAGCCTGGTGGGTGTTTGCAGGAGGCAGCGTGAGCACGGCCTCCTTCCCATCGGGGAGGCAGGAACAAACACCGAGCTTTCATCTTCTCAACAAACACTCCCAAATTCAAAAGCTTCCTCTCAGGAATAATTAGAGCCACTTTGGGCAGCATTGTAACTGGAGCATCTAAACACATTTTAGGTTACTTTTAGCACAAAATAGTCACTTGATAAGAAGGGCTGAAGATCAAGGACATCATTTGCTGATTTACTCAAGCAATCAAGAGGTGAATAGGTAAGAAACAACCGTGCAGTGGCACCGCAACCAAAGAAACAAGGAAAACCAGAGCTTCCTAGTCTAGACTCTTGTGGAATCAAACCTGAAGATGTGCAGGCAGAAATTTACCCCAGTCTACTCCCTGCACAATGTGTTCATTAGATTTTAAAATAATAGGGCACTATATCTCTTAGCCTCAGGGCACGGTTTCTGTGATCTCCATTAAAAGTCTTGTTGACAGTGGGGTTTGTTCGCTGAAGTGCGAACATACAATGGTTTTGCAAAGAGTTTTATAGAGTAACTTACATTCACAGAAAGCTACCCACACCTCTGTATCAAAAACAATTTGCAGAATTAAATATTTAACAAACACGTTAGAGATCTGCAGTGATTAAATTAGTGAGATAATTAGCACGATATTTAAGGTTAATGTTCACAAGTAGGTTAATTATATCCTTTCCCAAATTTCTGTTTTCATTTTGCTTGACGCATGTTGCAATAACAGCAAAAGTGAGGCCACACTTGCAAAGACGGCAGGCGAGGCAGCACGTATCACCAAAGGTATCGGAGACTAAATGCACGCTTCTGAGGGAACTTTTCTCCAACATACAGTCTTAGAGCTTTATATTGTTCATGTCCCAGCAGTTCTTCATCTTTTAGGGTGAATTCCCTTGAATAACACTTCAGATCTGTATAAAGAAACATTTTCTACAGGGCTTGTGGGATTTCTTAGATTCAAGACTTCATACAGCTCTCTAATGTTAATTACAAAAGAGACAGCATTTAATGCTTTATACTGAATTCAGTCCACATGCACAGCTCCTATGTACAAGACTGCAGACCCAAAGCAATGTACAGAGATGAAATTCCCTCTGATTGGACTTCAGTGAGGTTATTTCACGTTTACTCTAATGAAATTAAGATCAAAATTTGCTGCAATTATCAGCAGGATGGTTGTAGAGAATCAAGCAGGGAGTCAAGTACTACAATAAAGTTTTAAAAAACTCTTTAGTAGTTATTTGTGCAGAGCCAATAGGACACGGCATCTGGATCAACTTACATAAAGCTATTTTGCAAACATGTCAAGCCAACATGACCATGGGCTCTGAGAAACCAGGAAGCACAGCCGTGTACACGGTGCAACGTTCACCCCGGCCTTGTGTTCAGCAACAAGCTAGTGCTGTTTGGAGGAAACGTGCTGAAGCTTTCTAGTAGCAAAGCAAACATTTTTCAAAGCGTCTGAACTCTGTTCCCTCCTCTGCCTGACAGAAAATGTCCATTTGTCTTCTCCTCAGTGTACTACCGCCCAGGTCCAAACTTCCCAAACCCTGACAGGAGGAGCCGATGGACTAAAATCCCACATACGGGGTTGAGCTTCAAAATTTCAACCTCTAAAACAAGGGAAGTCGAGACCCAAATACTGCCAAACATTATGATATTTCATATACGGATCTTATTTAGACAGCATGTGTAACTGGTAATCATTACATCCACCCTAGCAAATTTTACAAGGTTTCCCCCCCCTTGGTAAACATATGAGGTGTAGGCCGCTAAAGGCCTCCCAGCCTAGCCGCCCTCCCCCGGCAACATGCAGCCTAGTAAAAAGTTCATATAGCCATTTTTAGCATTCTTCCATATGGAAAGACGGCTTCATTTCACGTTAGATTCAGGGCCGCCGGAGGCAGCGACGTTGGGGCACCCGTGCTCACGAGCCGCATGGGATCACGTCCCACCCCAGACCCTCTGCCCCAGGCCCTCAGTGCGAGCACCATCGCCTGTCACCGTACGGTGAGGGGCGATTCCTGAAGATGTTGTGCTACCTGCTTACCCTAACGCAACCCCTGGCGTTTTTATCCTCTAAAAGAGGGCTCATTTCTCCCCCAGGAAGAAGGTATTCCCTGGCTTTTAATTTACATCTACTTTCCCTCAGGTTGACTTTTGGCCCAGCCTTCCCTCACACAGACTCCCTGGGAGAGTAAACGCTGGGCAGCCAGGCCCAGTCTGTCCAGCTCCTTGTTCCCCTCTAATGTGGGGTCCTAAAGGTGTTATTGGAAAAGGAAAGCAGACTCATCACTCTCCAGGGGAAGAGGGAAGCCATGACTGTAAGGGACAGCTGAATAAAATGGTTTGTGTCAAATTTTCTCCTGCTACCATTTTGCTGAGTGAAAGGATGGATCTGGAAGACTTATCACTATCTACAGAGGATGTGCTTTTATATACCACTATGAATATAAAAATCAATCTTCTGAGCAAAAGGAGTCGCCTTTTAAACTACAGCTAGCCACAACAGCTGGTTTTCAGGTTCTGCAATGTAAGAAACTCACAGCACACTGTTGAAAATTTGAATTGTTTTCTGAATTTTTTAAGCTGCAAATTTTACTCAGCTTTTTTTATTTTTTATTTTTTATTTTATTCCAGTATGGTGCTGTTATTTGCTAAATTATTTGATCATTTTGCCACAGCATTACAAAACACTAACTTGCTGATGCCTGCTGGACCTTGCTGATAAGGAGGCTCACAAGAAAGGAGCTGGTGAAAATCAGTCTCTGTCCTTTTGAAAAATTAGTTGAAGTAATTTCACATTTTTACTTTCCCAAAGAGGCACTGCAACCATTTCTCTTCCTTTCTTATTTATTGTTCACACCACCGCAACATAAACATATGGTGCTCTATCCCCATACCTACTGCGACAGACAGAGCCCTCTTCTGTATTATTTCAGTGGTGAGGACAGAGGTAGCGATGCTCTGGGCTGCACTGTATTTGCACAACCGACTGCTGTGAGTATACATGCAAGTAGAGCAACTGATTTTTGAAAGGCAGTTAGATACCCAAGCAGTAATTGTGTGCACAATTACTGTGATTACACATGTAATCATGGTCATTGTGCTTCCAAATGATGCATGTGCTATTCTAAAAATTCGCTGCTGTATTACTAAAATTAATGGGAGCTTTGCCGTCAATTTGAACTGATGGAGGATCAAGCACTATGTATTGTAGCAGTAGTCTTGATATATCCAAGAGCAAATGCAATTTTTGCATCCAAAATGCTGAATTTTCAGAGTGTATTGAAACAGTAAAAGAGGGATGGAGACATAGTTTCTTAGCATATCTAGGTATATATTCATTATGCATTCATTAATAAATTATCATTTTTTTAATCGGGTTCTGGATTGGATTCAAACTCCACTGACATGAAGAGAAAACCAGGGCTCTGGATCAAGACTTCTTCCTTTAATGTTTCCAATTAGCTTGGGTTATACAGCTGTGTGTGCATTTGTTCATGGCAAAATCTTTGGCTTTTGACTGCCTTGTCTTTCAAGAGTTAAACAGGCTTTTGCAGAGAAGATGCTGTGCGATACAGTAGGTATGGTGATATGTAGTATTTCACATCCAGTCTTTGTCCATGTTCTAACAATGTGCATTAAATGTCTTACTATTGTCTCTTTTTCAGATTAGTTTACAGCCCTGTAGTTCCAGCTGTTTTATTCTGAAACTCTAAAACCCTATCACTAGGGAGTTCTGTGTAATTGCCCATAATATGCACCACATTATCCATTTCAGGAACTGTGCTGAAAGACAGCAGCAATAAGGGGTTTTCTAAAGGCAGTCTGGTTTACACTAATGGATCTAACAGGAAGGAAATGCAATTTGAAAGAAGCTGATGCATATGTTCTATTGTTGAATATAATGTTTGATTTAATTATTAACTGTCTGTGATGGAAAGTCAGATCCTGCTCAGTTCTGCTTACAGTTTGGTACTCTGCTACAAGTAAAAACAGACAAGATTCAGTCTGAGGATTTAAGAGTTCTCTGTAAAATACTGACATTTAATAATGCTTTTATAAAATATCAGCTGAGGAACCTCAGTTGCATGCTTCTTCCATACAGGCTGGCTTTCTTTTATCAAGCTAAATATACAACATAGAAGCCGACTCTCTTTCCTTTTTCACTTGCGTAAATCAGGAGATTCTCAAAGTTAACAATCTGCTGTCATTATTTAAATAAATACGATCCAGATTGAGTTCATATTCACTGCTGTTCATGACCTATTCATTTTTATTTTATTTCGCATTTCATGTCATACACATAGCACTGCAGTCAATCTACTTCTGTATCACTGAGAAAGTACACAATGGACCCAAGTGAATTTTTAGGAAGGAGTTAAAATGTGCTGGCATGACTTTACCTGTCCTTCTTTTATCAGGGACGGAGGATTTGTCAGCCAATTTCAGACCAATTCTATAATTGGTGTTTTTTGATTTCTAGTAAATTGTTGCATTGTGTTACAAAGGTCCCTAATCCCATGTGTGGGTATTAACATGGTGTAGGGAATGAATTCATTACGAAGAACTCTTACCTGAAATTCCATTATCCTTTCCTCACCATGGTGACTCCTATCAAACTCATTCACATAACGTAATCTGGAAAGAAATAGGTATCGATGCTAAACTGCTGCATTGTCAGAGGAGTTTAAAGGTAAAAATCATAGTTCTCCTGCATGATTCAGACAAAAAAAGAAGTTTAACACCACTAGTAAACAAAATAATTGAGCAATGTAATTTCAGTTTTGTATTTTGTATCTGTCTGGTGAGATTATTATCTTTGACACTATCTTAAGCAGATGCAGGACTGGAGTTGAAATTAAACAATAGTAATGATATTTGGAGTGCATCCAGAATGATCTTCATTGTTTGTGAGAGTGGCTTCCACATCATTATTTGATCCATAATCTCTCATCTTCCGTTAAACATATCTTTCTATATGTAGTGCACACAGCATTAGCTCTGTGGGACGCATCTTCCTTTGCAAACTCCAAAGGGATTGGTTACTTTTGTCAGGAGGGTAATAGACAGAAATGAAGTTCCTAGGAAATACGCTGCCACGCCTCAAACACCTAATTGATTTAGACAGCTTAAGAAAAAATAGAGACCCCTTCCACAGCGTATTTGCATTCTTGGTGTCAGTCAGCAGACTTCAGTCAAAGAGTATGAAAGAGCCACTGCAGCAAAATCCATCTCAATTTATCTGGAGACTTCCGCTTGTAATCTGTTCTCTGTTGTAAGGATCTGAGAAGATTTTAGGCTTTTTAAAAACCTCAAACATTTTGAATATTTTGGTTTAGAGAAGTACCTGAGAGCTCAGATCAAAATATATCCAGACTGTTTTAGCCCATGACTCCCATCAGAGCAGATTTCTGCTGGATCTTTCCTGGGTCAAGAGCATCATAAACCAAATCTTTCTTAGGCTGTTTCAGGACTCCTGCTTTCAGCCTTGCCAGAAACCAACAAATGCTAAGGTGTGCGATTTCTTTCAAGAAGTTAACAAAAACCTGCAAAACAGGTATGAGCTGAGGTCAGCTCTCATTTTGGCTAAATCTCTTAGTTTCACTGTTATTCCTACTCCTAATTAAAAGTTTATTGAAGCACTTTGCATACTCTAGTGTATTGAAGAAGCAATTATTGGAGTGAAAAGAAAAACTGTCAGTTCTGAAAATAGCTTGGACTGCTCATGTGTCATTCTCAGTATATGCTGAAATATCCAGAAAAACGTGGCTCACACTGTGGATTGCATCAGATCCCCACACATGTATAAGCAACCCTCTCTCCGCCTTCTCCTCCTGAGGCTCATTTTTACAAAACACATGGTTAGAACTGAGCTGTGCTTTCTGCCATTGGAGTAAGCTACAATGGAGCAGAGCACAAGGGAAATTTATTCCCCTGGCATACGCAGGACCTGCCTGTAGAGCTCAGTGTGAGAATTAAGAGCAGACACTTACGGTAACCAGCACACTGCAGGGGCCAGGGGGAAGCAGGCTGGTTCCTTTTCTTGGATCCCATGACCAGACCTCAGGTAAGGCTATGTATGTGCTGAGCGTCTGATCATTTACGAATTAGGAATGCTAGCTTTTTGCCCAGGTCCTGGGAGCTCATCCTCCTGTCTCAGCCATGCCAGAACCTATCCGGCCTGAGCATCCCCAACGCACCTGTACAGTAAGAGTTGGTGCGACCACTCCACCCCCCCGTTCCCTTCTCACCGTGCAGCTCCCTGCACTGTTCATGGTTTGCCTCCAATCCTGAAGTACTGCCCTGTGTTTGCTGGCTTAGGCATGTCCAAGAGGGAGATTGAAAAGGGTATCAGTGCCTACACAGAAGGGCAATTGAAAAAGGGTGCTGTGGAAATCATATTCATAGGGAGAAAGAACTGAACTCATGCAGGTGTTTCTCCATTTCTGCTGTGACTCCTCTAGGCAGCAAAACAGGTGAGTTTGCCGCATGCTAATCAGGCAAAAGAACATCTGAAATATGCATCTGCACATGAGCATCTGTGCAGAGTTTCTCCAAACCAGTTCTCAAGTGCATTTTTTTTTTCCTCTGTGGGCCTCTTTTGTACTTTGCTGTGCCAAGAGGCTTATTTTGTATAGGTGGAGAGACCCCTATCCACCAGCCATCAGGGAGTACTATTAATATGCAACATCTTGAACGCATGAGCTGAATGACAAGCTGGCAGAGTTTGAGACTGTGTGGTCCAAGTTTATGTCTCTCCCTGAAGAGGCGAAAAGCCCCTTCCCAAACTCTCTGCCAAATTGTGTAAGAGATGAAAGAAAGGAGAATGGGCAACCTATTTTTCTGCTTCTCTCTTCCTAACATCTTCACATGATCATTTCTTTCCCCTGGCCACAGTTAATGTGAATGGCCGATTTCACATAGTTTGCTACTAAACTTCAATGTCGAAACAGAACACGAAAGCAGAGCTATTGAACTTTTTTTTTAACTGCTTGTGGAAGAAATCAGAAATATTTATTAGACTTTTTATACGTACATCATCTTTTGGATTCATGTATCGTTCTCTATCCTCTGTCTGAAACGTCCCTACAATAGTGAGTTAAATGGAGGTCCTGAATTTTAGGCATATTTGCACTTTGGTTTTGGTCACGTAGCGTCACCATGCAAGGCTCAGCTCAGCAAATTTTTCAGCCTGGAAAAATTCACTGAGTTTTTTATGTGCCCGAGTAGGAAGAAAGGATACCTGTATGTCTCATTATGGACTAGTTACAGTTTGATCTCGGAAGCGTAAATGGGTGTTTCTTACTCTCCTCACCTAGAAGATGGGGAAGGATGCAGGGGAAGGAGGAGGAGGAGGAACCAGACAGCCACCGTCCCCAGCCTCAAACCAAGCTGCTGCCTGTAGCTGTTCCCGGCCATTCAGTGGGGCTCAGGAGCTGGACTGTGCTTGTGTAAATTAGCTGCACCTCCCGAGATGTTCACCTGGGTCCTCCTGTACCAAAATACGCTGGACTTCGTTCCCACATAACATAACCATGCTGTGGTTTGTTTGTGGAACTGGTGCCTTAAACATATACCTTTGGCTTTCACCAGCTGTTCAGCTTTGGGGTGTTCAGAAAGAATCAGAGAAACAAAGAGCCACAAATTAAAAATTTGCTTCAGAGTCTTGTGACAGAAGAGACAGAAGAACACAGGTGGGCCCACGTGTGTCCACCTAGCCTAGCGGCAATGTCTACCGTGTGAGCAGAACTGAAATGAATCCACTCCAGAGACCTCTTCTTGGTGCAGCCATTCCCACTGAGTCCGTGCGGCCAAGCAAGGAACTAGCTTTCCACCTCTCCGTGGCAGTGTGGAGTTAGGATCTGGTTTTGCTGTACTCGATCCCAACCGGTTGGGGCCTCGCAAGCCATGAGTTTCAGACCAGCAACTCCACAGCAGTATCCTTGCTAGAGCCTGGCCTGATCAGCAAACGGCTCCACCCCAGCCTCCACGCAGAGTACTAATGGGAACAGCAAACTGGGCTTTTCCAGATACCAGCTGTTACCCTGGCATCGCTGCCTCCCTCTGTGCGTGCCTTTGTCATTCCCTGAATCTCTGCCCGCTGCACAACTCTTGGAATCAGTTAAAATGACTTTTGGGATGTTTTCCTCTTGCCTTAAAGGACTCATCTGCTTTGTTTTTCCCTCAGTCACAGCAGAACATAGAAAATGGTCTACGTGGAAAATGTGAAAAATGGTTTCTATGTAAATTGGAGGTAATGTCAGCCAAATTAATTTGTTAATGTCTAAAAATCATTTTGTATTCCCCATTTACAAATTTATATCCTTTCTTATGGGAATGTATTTTCTCCATATTTGATCCATTTTTTAACTGCTCCAACCATTTTTCACCATTCCACAAAGCAGGTTCATTTACAAATAATGCTTATCAATCACAAGGGAAATTACATCTTTTATTCCTTATTATGAGATTGAAGTCCTATCCCTTTTCTGGGAAGATTATGTAGTATCCTACCAAAAATTCCTTTCAATTCAGGGGTCAGAGCCCATAGGGAAGGTCAGACAAATACTGCTAAAGGAGTAAAATTACTAGCCACAATGCATCAGCTTGAGGAAAAAAACAGTTACAGTCTGTGGAGTGATGTCGAACAAGTACCAATACATACTTTTATAATGCCATAGAAAATATGACCTTGTTTAAAATCCTCATGCAAATGTGTTAAAATTTAGGTGAGTTATTAAGAATCCCATAAAATAGGCAATCTATTAATAGGATTGTCCATGATCATGCAGGAGGGGCTAGCAACAAACTCTCCCTGATACTTTAAATTTGGGAAATACTGATTTTTATCAGCTTGCCCACACAAATAGTGAAGAGATTTTCCAGGATAAGAGTCACCTGGGTAATTTAAACTTTCGGGCTGACACATCTCTGTTGTTGAGTGCGTGTAACCTCCCTGAGATCACAGACTGGTGCTAGGCATGGGTCTTCCACAGAAGAGAAAAATCAAAGCTTTGAATCATACATTCAAGAGCTTCTCACTGAGAGAGAACTGAAATAATTTTAAATAAAATTCCTAGGTATTGAATAAACACCACAGCAGCACGGATGCCAGCAGCAGAAGCTGGCGGGTACCTGGGCTGCCGCCCCAGCTCCGGCCCCGGCTCTGCGTAGCACCGTGTCTGCGGCGAGGGCAATTCCAGCTGCGGGAGAGCAGGCGCGGGAGCATCCTCGCGAGCAGACGGACCAGGTGCCTCCTGTGGCAGGCAGCACCGACCTCTCCCTGCTAGAGAGGCCGTGCCTGCAACATCAAGCATCCTTTCCTCAGGCACACTGTGGTGTTTGCTAATTATGACACCTCTGCGTATTGCCAATATCCTTACAAACAACCAGTTCTTTCTATGAGCCACAGTGGCTTTACACCAGCAGGCAGAATTGGAGAGAAAACATCTTGGAGTTAAAACGCACTGTCTCAGCCTCCTGCTTTACTCTTTTGTGGGGCAGAGGCCCCCAAATGCTGCACACATCCACAGGCCAGGGGCTATTTTAATGACACCAGATAGACTCCACTTACCCTGCTGAGGATGTCCTCTGATGCCACTACAGTGGGGAATAACTTTCTCCTACACTGTCAGCAAGACACGTGGATTTCCTTAAAATAATAGAAATCTGAAAATAAAAGGATATTGATTTAGGCTATCTTGTCAATCACAGGGAAGAAGAACAGCCCAGCAGGTATAACATAAGGAGAGTTTGTAACAAAATGTGCCTCTGCTTCTAAAGACCAGCAGATATAGCTGGTTTTAATGTTGGTTGGGCGGACTATGAGCTTCCAAAAATTTCCTCTGAGACAAAATATTTTGCTGGAGACAAGCAAGACCAAGAGTTTTGCACTGGACCAAAATAAAATGGTTCCACCAACAACTTCATTAGCGCCTTCGAAGGCAACAGCAGAAAAAGCTGAGCAATATGCTCTGCAGCTGGACTGAGCTCGGCGGGCACCTGGCACCTCTCGCTTTGTGCAGGTCCCTCAGCCACTGTTGGCACTCACGTATTGCCCAGGTTCCTGAGAACGCTGAACTGGTGAGACACCTGGTTGTTTTGAGATGCTACTGACACAAAAGGTCAGCAGCCTTCCACAGTTTGGACCTTGCTGTGTTCCCCCTCATTCGCAGCAGGAGGGATGCTGCCAGCCTCAGTCATGCTGCATCACGCTGCCTCCTCGAGTCACCCCCCGGACCCTACAGCCAGCACGGGCACTCGCTGCCAGCCCTGCAGCATGGGAAGCCAGCACAGGGGCCCACAGCACAAGGCTGCACGTGGCATGAAAGACTACAGACCCTTTATACTAAACAGAGCTTCAAAGCTGCAAAAATATTAATACCCACCAAAAAAAAAAGGCATAAAGGTCCTTTAATAGCCCTATACTGCTCTTGCCACAAGCTCTAAGCGCTTAGCGAGGAAGTGACCTTTACGAAATTATTGTTTATGATCCTCCATGTGTGCCAGTATAGGCACAAAGAGTATTCCAATTTATTTAAAAGGTTACATATCAAAACTGAATATGCAGTACAACTGTGTTATCACATTGTATAGCTTTTACATAGGAAATCCAATCCTTGGCATGTATGCCTTCTAGGCACTGGGGCTGGATTCCCTCACTATCAAAACTAGAGGTGAAGAAGTAATACGTAACAAAATAATTTTCAATTATATAATAATAATTTATCCTTCTTTTCTTGTTTATAAATTGTCTACAAATCACTTGGAAAACTTCCCAAATAATCCCTGGCTTTAAATTACTCACAAATTTCTTCCAATAAATAGTATTTTAGCTTGCAGAATATTTGAACATGGGATTCAAGGTACTCAGCACCTTTGCAAGTGAAGACTGTTCATGCTGAATAATTTAGTTGTCTCAGTTTCAGAAACCTGACCTGATTTCTTTTGAGCTGTACGACCCTCTTAGGGTACCTTATGCATCATAAACAATCCCCGCCTCGCCTGCTGCTTGTTAGAGGCACCGGCTGTGCCTGCCGAGGGAGACTGACCCAGCACTGCCTGCTACCTGCCCTCAAGCTGACTCTAGTAACTAGGTGGGAAACCACTCCCCTGCTCCGAGGGAATACCTGTGTGCTAGCGTGTACTTCAGTTCTTTGCCCCCCAAGTAAGAAAGAGCCCTGAATCAGCCATAGGGAATGTGCCTTTCACTTGGCAAGGTAAAAGATGAAATCAGGACACATTTAGTCCACCAAAGTAAGTGGTTAGACTCTTGTGCACAACATTGGATAAACTCACAAAATAAAAACTAAACTAAAATTAAAAAGCGTGTTTCTAGACTGCAGTTATCAATAAGGACCTCTCCTAGCCCCTACAAGATCAGCAGCACAGTGGGCTGGCAATTACAGGTCCAAACCTTGCCCAGGCTGTTCACCCTGAGCAGCACCTTTCCCTCGTTCAAGGTGGATGAGCTCACCTCCTCTGGCAGCCCAGGGGGTCCTGCGGGCACCTCTGCGGGCTGCCAGCGGCTTCTCCTCCCAGTGTCCCCATGCATCGCAGCTCAGTCCAGAACCGATCCCGCTGGGTCCACGGAGGGGTCGGCCATCCTTCCTTCCTCTCCTTGTTTCTGGGAATACAAATGTACATGTGCCAAGCAGGACACGTCCTGTCCTCCTGCCTCGCCCGCTGGGGTTGGTTTCTTCCCCTCCTATGGAAGATTTGCTAAACTGTCATTTCTATTGTATTCCTTAGTAAGAATATTCTTTCCGGCTTCAGGTCTTCCTGCAAGTCACAACATGCTCAAGATTATGCTTAAACTTGATACACCATGAGAACTGTTTTATACAGACGTCTTATTAGAGTTAGGGCTTCTTACTTGAGGTTAGCTTCTAATTGAAACCACGCATCACATTTTGGAGTTCCAATGACAGTCATTGCATGTGCACCACTTTTTCTAAGTTACCCCAAACTATCAGCCATTGCATTCTACCATGATTCTTGTGTCTTAAATGGTTAAAAAAAAAACCCAACCACTTTCTTAAAATTATTCTGCTTGGACATAGTCACTGAACTTGCCAGCAACAATCTCCTGACAGCACAAACGAGGAGAAATTGGCCTCCAAGATTCACTTTATGCTGAAGTACAATGTTCAGTACACAAAAAAAAAAATTCCTCAAATAGAAATTTGAAAACTGCACAGTTTCTTATTTTCTTGTGTCTTCTAATTTGTTTCTGCTTCTCGATGAATCCTGCAGTTCACAAGGTAAAGGTTCTCCAAAGCGCTCCATCCGGCCAAAACCTTCCTGAAGTCCTTCAGGTATGCAGTCCCATAGAATAGATCACAAATACCAGGCAACACGATATGAAATCCAAATCTCACAATTAAATATATCACTGAAAATTTCTTTTCTGCAAGTATCTGAAAAGTCCAATTGAAAATTTGCTTTTGCAAATATTCATGAAAGATAATTTCAAGTGCTTGTATGCTCATAGAGAGCAAATTCACAAAGAGTCATAGACATGATCAATTTGGAGTTAATTTCTGAATTTAAATGAATATTCATAGACAGTTTTAACTATTCCTTTAACTTCAATACAGACTCATCAGCACTCATTTGCACCTAGTTTTTATTAGTGCAAATCAGGATTAAAAACATTGAAATCAGAAGTTAAGCATGTCTGAAAAATGCTTAAAGAAGAACAGAATTAAGCCATCCTTTCTTATCTTCAGAACGGAATAAATCTAGCTTCCTTTTTTATTAAAATTTGAGAATAATTTGTGATCTTTTGAAGTTATTGTTCTGCTGTCAGCTAAAGCTATTTATATGCTTTGATACTAAACATTCCTTTACATAATGGTGTCTCTTCCTCCCAATCCCTTAAAAATTATTCATCTGCAATACTTTTTTCCCCATTTCCTTGGATTCAGTTTAAATGAAGTTTATAAAACTCTCATAAAATGATCTATTTCAGGCTGGTTTCAAATGCTACAAAGTTGAATATTAAAAATTCTCTCTCTTATGAAAAATTTGACAATATCAAGAAAAATGAGGAAGATATTTTAGACAATAAATTTAAACAGTTGCAGGTCAATGAGTTATTGAAACATTTTCCTAAAGAGTAGGAATAGTCACACTTAGTCAGATTACTTATATACTTCAGGTTCTCATGTGACTGAAGAACTTGTGGGATACGATAATACAGTAAAATCACATTGTTTTGAAAAGCTTTAGTCTTGGAATTTTCTTTTCTTCACATCTTATGGTTTATTCTTTCTCAGTTTGAAGCTGAACTCAGCAGTTCCTCATTTTATTTGACTCCAAATTTATCTGGAAACTCTGGGATGACCCCTGAAGCTGTTTGGAAAGATGGGACTGTATTAAAGGTCATATTTTCAAAGATATTCTAGGTGATTTAGAAGTATAAAGGTCTATTGACCTAAAGGATTCAAAATGTCTTAGTTACTTCTAAACAGGGCATAAATCTGGGACTATTTGGCTCTTTTGACTGTCTTCCTAACATTACCTCATCAAAGCGATGCACAATGACGTACATTGAGTTACATCACAAAAGCTAACAAAGATAATTACATTAGAGCTAATCAAGTTTGTGCACTATGATGTCAATCATAACCCTTTTCTAAAAGCCACTGATGAACCTGATGCCCATCATTCCTGAAAAGTAACCAATCCATTCTTCATCCTTTCCCCTGGAAAGCTGGAGTGATGTAGAATAGCATCTCTTAAGAATATATCCTCCAATATCACAGCACCTTCTAGAAGTTACAAAAGCAACATTCACAGTTACTGTTTGCATTTATATGCAGCTAGTTGCTTCTCTACAAAAGAATTTTCTGGAAACTATTGGCAACAAATTAGAAAACTAAAAAAATCCAAAATGAAGAAGAGAGGGGCTTCCCCCCCCCCCTTTTTTTTTTGGAACCATTTTTCTTAGATTATCCTAACATCTAAAAAATCAATATTTTTCTCCCTACTTATTTTCTTCAGTACCCAGCTTCGACGCATGTTTTATACAAGGCAAAGTGAAAGGCTTGGCTTTGAAGTCACAGAAAGCTCACTGGCCAAGTGCATCAGCAATTCACGGAAACACACAGGAAGGCATAGAGCAGAGAACTGGTACAGATCAGAGAAACTACACAAGCTGCTGTATCAGTTCAGCTTCATTTCTTAAAAGGAATTGACAAGATACTCTGTATTGGAGTCTCTGCTATATTACTTACAGAACAACAGGTCAAACTTTATGAGAAATTTCTGTTGCTGCCTTTTGCGGATGCAAAGGTCTTTACCACAGGTGGATCATTTAACTCCCCTGAGATACGACATTCTAATTCCATCCAGCCTGATCGCTCTTCACCTTTATTTCTGAGATCATATTCACCCTTGTTGGAATAATCACTAATTGTCTACAATTCTGAAAATACAATCAAAACATGACGTTTCCTTAAATCCCTTTCTGTTATTAGAATACTGAGACATGCATATACCTCCTATGCTAATTGCTTAGCTAAGATATGTCTTAGTGGAAGAAACTGGTTTAACATAGGTTTTAATTCAGACTGCAAAATTCTGCAATATTCTTTCCCATTCAGTACAAATAATTTTCATCCTTGTCCTCTTTGCTTCCTCATTCACCCCACAGTCATTTACTCAACTATGGGGTTGTGAAGATTGCAGTAGCTGTTAATCTACATGAAGAAACTGTTATATTCACACCAAATATATGATATGCAAATATACTATTGTAATTCATCTGTTTCTTTAGGCTAATTTATATTTTAATGAATTTGGTCATTGGGAATTGAAGTACTTTAGCTTCAAAAATAGAGCTTGTTGAAAACCTTTTGCTGAAATACATAATTTTCAAGCAGGTTTTCAGCCAGCTCAAATCATTGTTGAGATCCTTTATTTAGTGAACCAACACTTCAATAAGACAGAGATATGACTTTTGTATAATAGCCCATAATTTTGTATACTAGATATAGGGATAGCAGAGAAAGCCGTGCACCACTGGGATAGTTAGGCAAGCTATTTCTGAGGTACAATGTAGTTATAAACCACGTTTTGAAAATTATTCTAAAATGACTTTGCCATTATTTTGTTGCAGGAGTAGCTTTTTTCAGAAGAGAATTTAAATTCATTTAAAAGATGCCATTAAGATTTAATAGACAAGTTCTAGTCATAATTGGGAGAAACAGTTACGAGCGGCTCACATGTCAGCAGCTGCAGGAACGGAGCGATGGGAACACTCACAAGGTGAAAGCGGCGGGTGTCCCAGCCTGGCGTCACCAGAGCTGATCTGAGGAAGACCACCTGTATCCAAACTCTCACAGATCTGAAAGAACTGTAAATTGAGCGTAGTCCTTACGTTGGCACGTGACACAGCGTTTTGGTGGGAATATCCAGAACTCACCTGGCGAAGCAAATTCAGGCACTAGTGAAATTTCTTTGGTAAGGGATGTAAGCCTTCTCCATGCCGGGTGTGGCGCTGACTAGCCAGTGCCTTCTGAATTCACACAGAAGCTTAAAGGCATTGATTTTTTCCTACAGAAAAGCACCGAATTTGAATTTTACCTAGGCTGAATTTAGTCTGACATCTGCAAAAACTAGATTTTCCATTGGCAACACTCAGTTACAGGAAATCTGAGCTTTTAAAGAAACCCCTTGCACGACAGACATTTTGGAGCTCTCGTTCATTAGCTGGGGATTACTGGGCTCGCTGCTGCTGGAAAGTCTGCACTGTCATGGTCAAGCTAGAGTCCTGCGTGGTGGCAGTTGTTGGCTCTTTAAATAGATTACTTCAGTTTGGATGGAAAGAACATGCAGATTCAAGATCACAATCAGGAGGATGGGGACAGACAGAATGAGATTAAGAGAGATATCACTAACAAACCTCACACACTGAAAACAATGGCAGTAAAATCACAATGACAGAACAATCATTTATGTCATACCAGTTTGAGAGAACATCGATTTAAAAGGTGTAATCAGATCCATTTATTGCAAGGACTAAAAAAAAATACGGAAACTGTGAAAGTGAATACAAATACATCCTTTGCTATATTTTAAACCAGTAGCATAGCTTTACCCAATTAGAATGAAATCCATCTTATAAGAAATATCTAATTAGATATGGTAAACTTATTTTATTTTAAAAGAAAGACATTGATGACTCCTAATTATACACATACATGTTCTCCAAGTAAATTAGTTACTGTCTAAGCCATTATGCCGAACACGTCCTTATACAACAGTGTCATCTAGTGGTCAGCGGTCAGACCCTGCTTCAGCTGGGAGAGGGAGATGGCCAAGAAGAGAAGCAATAACACCACCGGGTTTTTTGTTTGTTTAATAGATTGCATTAGTTCACATAACAAAATACTTCATGGTTTATTATGTTCATGTTAGCGGCAGGCCTTTCTGCGTACTAGCAGAAGGCATGAACGGACTGATATTTGGACACTGGGAGAAGAACGGGAAAGCCTATCAGCCGCCAGTCCAATGGAAACTAGGGCTGTGCCAGCTGCTTTCTGCCATGTTAGCAACGACACATTTGGTCTCTTTCTCTGCCTCCAGATTTGTCCCCTGTAGTCCTTTTGGTCCAGATTTATAGTTCAAGT
This sequence comes from Gymnogyps californianus, assembly GCF_018139145.2. Taxonomy (NCBI): domain Eukaryota; kingdom Metazoa; phylum Chordata; class Aves; order Accipitriformes; family Cathartidae; genus Gymnogyps; species Gymnogyps californianus. The sequence continues at coordinate 15,568,960 of NC_059478.1, read as the reverse complement.
TGGGGGAAGTTTTGCTGTCAACCATGCACGTTCAGCAGGGAGCCGATCCTGGCGGGTCCACGCTGCCGCACAGCCCCCGGCTGCTCCACAGCCTCACCTCGCCGACAGCAAATGGGGAACAGAAACCCCCGGCTGCCCCCCCATAACTGAAGCAATTCAGATCAACTCATGCATTCAAGTCCGCAGTCCCTCACATCGAGCTTTACTGCTCAATGCTGTACGCCTCTATTGTATTCAAGAAAGCTTGCTAATGCTTTGCTTCCTATCAGCCACCTAACTGTGCACGGGGTGAGAATAGGGCGAGCACGTGCTGCCTCTGATTGCGACACTAGAGACAAAACACTCAGTGGAATAAATAATTACATTTTACAGACCTGCATCCTGGAAGTATTTGTAATTAATGGGAAACAGAAAAAACCTGATGTGATGACAACATGCCCTAAAAGCAATGCATCACCATGGCCCTGAACAACCTGCCATCAGCTGAGCCCTATATCTACTAGTAAATCTTATTTTATGAAAAAGAAGAACTTTATATTCTAGAACTAGCTGGAAGTTCTGGATAACGACATTGAGAGCATACTGTCTTGATAGGGACACCTACCACAGGCTTCAGAGAAAGCCACGTTTTATAAGGTATATGCCTCTGAGATCCAATACTGATCATAACAGTCAGACATGCAAACCCAGATAGTATTTCTCAGCTCCTCACTGTAACAGGCTACTCCTCGTCCCAGAAAAGCCTTGGGGCCTGACACCAGCAATCTTGACAAATCAGACATCACAAAATTGTCAGATTGGCAAGCTGTGATCTTTGAGATGACCAAATAAAATTCGGATTCCACCTCAATTCATAGGAATGCAGTACTATTTCCAAGAGTCTACTGATTCAAACATATTCCTGGAAGACTTGACCCCTTGTTTCTTGACAAAAAAAATATCATAATTGGCATCATTAAAAGACTGGATTAAATTCGGAAGGTCTTTTTGAGTATGTTCTACAAAAATCTCACAATATATTATACACAGATCTTCAGCATCCAGTAATTACAACTAGTATTGTCTTATATTTAATATTTCCCCTGATCAATGACATGAGAGAGAGGAGAAAAAGGAAAGAAAGGAGGAAAAAGGAAAGAAAGGAGAAAAAGAAAAAAGGAAAAAAAAAAAAAAAAAAAAAAAAAAAAAAAAAAAAAAAAAAGAAAGAAAGGAGGAAAAAGGAAAGAAAGGAGGAAAAAGGAAAGAAAGGAGGAAAAAGGAAAGAAAGGAGGAAAAAGGAAAGAAAGAATCAATCTTGTAGAAATCAGTTTCTTTGTCAAGTTTTTTGGGAGGTAAGAAATAAATCAAGGGCTGGATTTTATGCACCAAACCTGATCTCTAACCAGTATGGGGTTTTTCCTGTTCCCTGCTGCTGGGTCCCACTTACCCGTTTTTTTCTCTCAATCCAGCACTCCTGAAAAGGGCTGCACTAAGTCAGCATTCTTCGACTGGATTGTTCCAGTGATCAATAGAGAAAGGACAATGATTTATTTATAAAGCAGCAATGCAGCACTGCAAGAATTAGTTCTCTCCTGGAAATGTTTCCCATTTTATGCATTTCCTACATAAAAGTATGCACAATAAACTTCAGTGTGAATTGCAGCGCAAACCACATTTTAACTTTACCCCTTCATTTTTGCCTCTTTTGGAAGTATTGTCTGGGGTTTTTTTATTTAAAGCTTGTTGTATATTGATTTAGCAAGGAATACGTAATAGTCATATCAATTTTCTCATAGTGAGATGTATTGGTAGAAAAACAATTTTATAACTAGAAACGGAAATGACTGATCTATTGGCTATTATGAGCTATTCTATTATACAGAGATTATATAGTTGATATATATAAATAACATAGGCAAGTTTTGTATTTTAGATATGCTTCAACTAACATAGGCAGTATTGTTAAAAGCAAGAGGTCCATGTCAGCAGTAAATATACTAGAAATTGATATTTTGCATAGGAAATGGGATATAAGTCTCTGAGTTCCTTATTATGTTGATCATTACATTTGGGAGAAATAACATTCAGTATTATTATGGCAGCTTGAGAAATAAAAATGTATCTGAATCTGCAAAAAATACAGCTCATAACAATCTGAGCACACACTCGGTGTTTCACAAAAAGTAAATGGGATAGAAAGTATGTTTTACATCTTTAAAAAGAGATTCCCCCCCCCCCCCCCTTTTGGGTTGCATGTTTCTTCATAATCATCATTTTGCAATATAATGTCAGAATGAAGCACAAAAGGGAATTTTTTTCCAACAATTGGAATTGCCATGGCAACACCCCAGATCTCAGATAAAGTTTGGTCCTGTACCGATAGTCACATTAGCATTTGTTTTTGTGCTAAGTGCAATACCGCATGTGAAAAGCACTTTGGTCTCTCTAGTAAAGCATAAGAAGGTGTAATTTGACTATTTCAGATATGTGAACTATAAGATTTCAACAGCTCCACAGAAAGCTTCATCTTTAAAATCACATATTTTTGAAATGACACATCATCAAAAGAAAATTAGGTATGGCTATCAATATTAAGAGCAGTTGTTTGCATCTCTAATCTCAATTATGCTGAATTTGAATAACTGTCCACTGTCCCCTTTCCAGCAGCTCTTAACTTTCCCAAACATGTTACTCTTCAGTCTTTGTATTTACATACATATATAAAGAAACAGATGAAATTAAGTGATGCCTTTAAGCTACTAAAGAATCAAAGGAGACTATTTTTCCCAGACATCTTTATGAGGATAATTGCCTGACGCTAATGCAAAGAATCAGTTGAAGGTACACACAGACATTTCTTTCCTGACACTCCAAAATCCTATTCAAACTATAAGGAAATTAAAATCCTTTAAATTACAAATATTCTAACCTGGCAAATCTACATATCTATAGAGCATATACACGTAAACATATTTAGGATGTGTTCAGGAGGTTTTTATCCTGTAACACTACTCTGTAGGCTTGTAGAACAACCTACCAGAAACAAAATACAGAGGGAGAACACATGACCATCCAAGCTGAAACCCGATTCCTCCCCAAGCAGAAAACAAAACCAGAATGTACTTTCTATCGAAGCAGCATACAGTTCAGATTTCTATTACTGATTTTCTCAAATAGTGTAGAGACAAAGGCTTTGTTTTCAAAAAAACATGCTGGAAATATCTACGAGATAACCATAATTGTTCCCAAATAAACTGGCTAACAAATAGATAGAGTGCCAAAGTACTTACTATGAATTTTAACAGTTCTGATGACAAAATAAATAGTACAGAATGCAAGATGAGATTGAAATTCTGTTGCAAAAATAAGGGATTTCAGAAAGATTTGATTATCCATCATTAGGCAAATGTCACAGACCACACAAACAAAGCCATACAAATATGTGGCCTTGGTATACTCAAGCAGGTACCACATACTCTGTAATAAATACAATGAACAATATAATACACAATGTTTCCAGCTGGAGAGGGAGTAACTCAAATGCAAGACCTGTGTCTCCTTTCTCTTTAAGGGACAGAGAGCTAAACAGCATTGGCTAGGAAACGATCTTCCAGGAGCCTAACATTAAACAAGGCAGTCATGGCTGTCACCGGAAAGACCCTAAATTCTAACATTTTATGAGTATACAGGGTCCGCTTGAAATATATGCTGGTGTTTGAAGCGCTGCTATTTTCCTGTTCATATTATAGACACAACTTCATGGGTCCAGGATGACAAGCTTAGCTCCTCAAATGAAAAAACTGACAAGCTGCAAACTATTTAAGGGCAGAATAAGCCAATGACCAAAACCAAAAGCACAAAAATATGAAAAGAAAAAAGCCCAGGGCCAGATACTGTTAGCTGTTGTGGGGCTCAGTTTCCAAGCACCCAGCAGAACTTTAAGTCCCTATTTACTTCCCCCAAGAGGCGTGCATTGCTCTTTACTGAGAGTCTTGATGCCTTGATACACTGGCATCCTACCCAAGACACCCAAGCACTTAGAGTTAGGCGAGGACTCCTTAACCACTTTTGAGATCAACAGCCTCGCCAGTTGCAAAGCCCTTGGCAGATAAATCCTGCATGTCCTAGGCGAGGTCCTGAGAAGACAGCAACATGTGTTGCATTAGAACCAACTTAAATGTGATTCATTTTTAGTATTTACTGGTGGATCCTAGGAAAGAGAAGGGAACTTCTTGCTACAATTCTTCAACATTGTTTAACTTTTTTCTTTATCCTATTGATTTCTATTCTGCAGAACAGGCTGCAAGCTTGAAGATGCAGCAATCATCATTTGGTTCACCCCTGTCTTTAATGCACAAATTCTTAATTAAGAGACCTTTCTTATAGAAATGGCAAAGCATTTCTGTTAATGCACAACATCTTCCACTCTTCCAAGCAAGATGCTTACTTTGTATGGGAAATAACCGGGATCTCCTTGAAGACATAGGCATACTTTGAATTCGCTTTTCCAGATTTCACACTGTTAGGCATGAATTATTATCCCTGTGATGTGAGGCAATAAATGACTTGAGCTATGAAAACTCAGTACTTTGGAGATTGTAAACCAAAACAGAGAACTGGGAGGGAGCTGGGAAGAAAACAGACAGCAGTGAGACTACACCACTGAGTGTCTGGGGTTTTTTATGCCTTTCCTTGCTGCCCTACAATTTTTCTAGTAGCTCTTCTTTGAAGGGAATAATATGTACGTAGCTGTGTCACTGGTAGCTCTATCTGCAACCATGCAGTTGTGATTTTATTATGCAGTGTTGTGTTTTAATAGCCATTTGAAAGCATTATTGAAATATCTCATTGCACATTACGATGACTCTTGTACCAGTAACTAAAGACGTAGTCCCCAGGAAGTGCCATTTATTTCAGTGGAGCACAGCTGCACTAGACAAAAAAGCCTGGGGCACCCGCAGCAGCAATAGGGAAGCAGAGGGAATCAGCAGCTTCTGTCTGATTTGAAAGAGGAAACATCTCCTTTAAAGTATTTATTTGCAAACACCTTGCGCAATTACAGACATTCCTAGAGGAGTCTCCCATTTGTTTTATTTCTGAATTAATTTTTCTTCAGGTGTTTTGATGATTTTGCTAATCTTTTCCTTTGCAAATAAATCTATTCCTTGTGAAAAAGTCTAGCAGTTCTTTTTTTAGCATCCAACATGCCCACACATGGAGGTTACACATTGAAAAACATATGCCCCTTTTCAACTTGCACTTGTGCTCTAATGGAGGAAAAGCAGCAAGAGTTTGAAACGTCTGTCTTGCTATGCAAAAATTTTGTTTTCATTTTTTCCATTTTAGAAAAACATTACTGAAATGGCAATTGGAAACAGTAGTTTCTGAAAACCATTTCAATGAGGTTTACAACAGCCACTGTAAATAGTTATAATTATTTCTGTAGAGAAGCACAAAAAGGATAAAAATAAAATTCAAGCCAATTCTAAACCCCTCACCTTTTCCTAAAAATCGGGATTACATTTCTGATGATTCCAAATTTAGTAGGTTGTGCTGGGAATCTACTTCTCATGCTGTCAAAGTTGTGTGTTGTGATCTGGAACAAGTCACTTAATCTATATCTGCTGTTTTTCTTCTTCCTTCCTTAGCTGGCTAATTTATACAGTGAAATATCAGGACAGACTATAACACTCTGCTGCCAATACAGCACACAGAAAAATGAGGCATGATCTTTTAAATGCAGTATTCATTATAATACTGGCATTGGAAATGCTTTACTCTCTTACAATGCAAATAAGAACATCTTAGTTATGGAGGTTACATATACACATGTCACAGAAGCACATTTAAGGACAAGCAAATATATGAAAAAACCAGAAGAATCTGAATGATGATTAAATTTCATGGGGTAAAAATCTGATCATTTTCTGCATAGTGCATAATGGAGGGTACTGTGTATTCATTTATGTTTCTCAAATGTGTACATGTTCAGTAATTAGAAAAGAAATTTCGATGTTAGTTCCCATAAATAACAAAAATCATCAAGATGTATTTTTCTCTTGTGTGGTTTTTTTTTCTTTTTATCTGACTTATAATTTTTTTATTTCCTTTATGTGATCTCAAGAGATTAAAGTCCAAACCACCTAGCTATATCACTGGCAAAATAAGTCATATGACATGCTCAATTTTTAGAGTCATTAGCTATCTGCAGACATCGTCTTAAGCAGTGGAGTTAAAAAACCTAAAGAGAAAAAGACAGAATATATCTGAGGGTAAAAAGCCTTTGTGGGTGTTGATGGAAGTATATGGAAGAAACCAGCAAGAACAGCGGATAATGGAAGATTGCTAGTGCAGGTAGTGGGCTTATCTATATGACAAATTGATGAAGAATGAGGAGGAAAACTATGTTGATTTAATGCTGGCAATTTGAAGCATAGGCTGCACAGCTGTTTCAGACAGAAATACCAAGATAAATTCAGAAGCAACCCCTGCTCTGACAGATTAATAAAATACCAGGAATTATTTGAGCTTCTTAGAGGAAGGGATCACTAAAGAGCCCTTCGAATACCCAAGATATTGCACATAAGAATAAAAGAATGGCTCATCCAGCCCTTGCCTGCCTGTTATCAAGAACATGCTTTAAACTGATAGCCAAGCTTTTCTAGCAGACATGAAAAAATACATATTAGAAGTGAAAAAGTAAAGAATAAAGTGAACACCTGCTATTGATACAATTTTAGAAAAAAAAACCTGTCAGTGGTAGAGCCTTCAAACAGAACACCTAAGAAAGGCTTACCTAAAATAAGACAAATACACCATACAGGGTCCTCTGTTTCAACTTATGCTCCTTAAACTCATTACTAGCAATAGGAACATGTATCCAGGTAAATGGAAAATCCAGGCTTTTCAAGCTTCAAAAATAAGACAAACCAACTCTGTGTAAACATTTTCACCACTGCTTTAAACGTGCCTGTGAATGCTGAGCCCTCCATTCTCTGATCAAATATGAAAGACCACATTTCTGGTTCTGCCACATGTTTAAGATGTGGTCTGCATGCTCACTGCTAAAACAACATCAGTTTACCCAGTCATTAGAAAATATATTTTAGCACATTTTACTAAACAGCCAGCCATGCTTCTTGGCTGGATTTCTGAGACGAAGTTTGATTTACCAGCATTTTTGTCCAGTTCCAGACAATCCAGCACTCTCAGAAAGGCTACACTGCGTCAGCAGCTTTCTACTGCTCTGCTCCAGAACCCTTTGGAAAAGTAACATGGATTAATTTACAGACCAAAAGATCAGAGCTGAGAGTTAGTTCTTTGCTGGGAGAGAAGCTTGCTATGGAAGAATGCTTAGGAAGTGGTAAGACTGCAGGGTAGCATTAAAAAAAGTCAAAGTAGAAAAAAATTTAAGTAGCTTTGGCATCCCTCCCCTCCTCCTCCAAAAGAAGGGAATACTTCTTAGGAATACGTCAGTGTGATGGCTCACTAATTATTCATGGAAAGGTAGGACTCGCTTTCTGTCCCAGGGATTACAGCAATGTCAAGTGAAAACATGTCAGTCTGCCAAGAAATACCAATGGTGTGGAATAATTCTACCGGAGATGACACAATCACCCCTCTAATGATATGAGCTCTTTTGATGAACGTATCTGAACTACAGTCCTACAAGGATGCCAGACATTACCAATAATTTGATATTTAATTTTGGGAAAACTTAAAGATTAAACAAGCTCCTCTGAGCAACTTCTAAAGTCATGCTTTATTTTTAATTTATCAGCATTGCTTAAACTTACTATTCATTGCACAGTCCTCTTCCAGCACTATTTTTAACAGTATAAGCACTCTAAGCACTAATTTCAATACTAAAATGACCTGTGTTGGAAAAATGCCCACCACCTCCTCAGCTCAGTTCTGGGAAGAACTGCTCAAACCTCCGTCCAACAGACAGTCCCAAAGGGTGGAGAAGAGCATAGGTTACAACATCTAAGTGACTTGCTCTCTGATATTTGGGTTGAGTCTATTTTTCTCACAGTCCCTGTAGATGTAGTACAGAAAATTTGGTATTTAGGATGCTTTTTGTCAGGCTGTTGGTTCTGATGGTCAAGAAGGAAATTCCTTTATTAGGGAACCTATTGGGAAAGGTCTGTTGTGGTTTTTCACCTCATTCACAATATCATTGCTTAAATACAATTTAGAAATAAATTTAATTTTTCTAAACAGATTGCAATTTATAACTTAATTTATGCTTAGTGCTAGTAAGAGGTCTAAAGCACTTACCTTCCAGGACAAAACTTGAAATTCATCTAGTGGACTTGATTCTCATGGGAAAATCTTTGTAGACTCAAGTGTGTTCTTCACAATCTCTCTCTCTCTCTCATCCTCAAGAAGAAAGTTAACATCATTTCACAGTTAGCTGCATTCATAAGTCAGCTGGAGGAGAGTCTCACAGAAACTCCATAATCTGTGTTCTGCACCTATATTAAGTTTTGGTACTTTGTATGAGAAAGTTGTAGCCTACAACTGAAATCCATATTTGTGCAAATCTTGAGCTGCCCATTATGTATCAAAATTAAGTTACAGGCAAGGAATTAAGAAGAAATGTTAGACTGACCCATGCTCAGACACTTTAAAAAAAGATGTCCAATATTACCTAAAGGTACGATTTGTTCAGGAGAAGTGTTTCAGCCCACAGGTGGGGTAAACTGGCCCTAAGAACGCCTGATCCCTGATGAGGGTAAGTGTGTGCGCGCTGCCCACAGCATGCTGCTAACACCAGCAATCCTGCGATGGTCCAACGCTTATAACCAAAGCTGGTATCAGTCAAGCATTTGCAGGTACAGGAAGGATTCCCTTCCAAATTTCTTCTAAAGCCTCAAGGTCAGACTAATGCACCTATAACCACCTGGATCATCTTTTCCTTCTCGCTAATCACCGTGTATTTGCTATCATATTTTATCAGATAGGAGAGTTCATGAGCTGGTCTCTTTCTGGTCAGGAAACTGTTGATCACCGTCCTTCACTACATCAAACTGCTTGTGTTTTGCTTGTATCTCAGTTGCAATGATTTTTATTTTAAAGCCTGTGGACTCATTCCTGCTAGGCAACCTCCATTTCCCACCACAGTCAGCAGCAGCATTTCTAATGAAGACAGAATAAAGCATTTTCTTATTTTTAGGGTCATACATTTAATCTGTGAACAGTGACCCCATGTTGTTCTTAGTGGTTTGTTTCTGAAACTGCTTGCTTAAGGCTGGGTAATTTTATCATGTTTAATATCCAGTGCAACGTCTAGCTCTGCTTGACTTTTGTCCAATTCACCTTATTCCTATGCTTCTTTACCTCTTTTGCATAGATTTCTTTGCCTGTCAGTCCCTTCTGCAATCTTTTTTCATTGTGCTCATTTATTTTTAATTATGTGGCTATTCATCCAGTTAGATTCTTTCTATGTTTCCTTCTTTGTTCTCCATATTAATTTCAGATAGTTTTCAAACTTTTGAGTAAGAAAGTTCCAGACCTCCTCCACATTTGAGTTTCTGAGCTTCTTTGGTAGATTGATTTAATCATTCACATCCGTAGAGTATTGAGCTTTGAAATCCTCAGTTACATACCTATTTGTTTTACCCTTGTCATTTAATTTTATCTGAATCACACATCATACGTTCTTCAATCAGCTCATCTAGAATATCTTCATTACTTAAATGAAACCTTAAAGTTGGCCTCTTATCGATGAAGTGAAAAACCTGTCAGCTATTACCAGCAGAAATAACCAGCATTGTCAGCATTTGCTCTCCAAGCTATACTGAAGAAGTTAAATACTTCCATATGTGGGGCTGCCCACCCATATGGTCTCAACTCCTGGTAGTACTTAAGGCTTTAACCATGCACAAAATGTTAAAACATAAAACGCTTTGAAAACATCCCTTTTAGTAACCAAATCCAACCCTACAATATCCTACAGACTCACAAAATTAATAGAATTTTTCTATCATTCCCTGATTTTGAAGCGCTTTTGAGTCAAACAACATAACTACACTATTGCTACTCTTTCTTTAATCTGCCTCATAAATCGATGTGCAACTCTATCTTTTTGGATTGCCACACCCTGTTCCATACCTGTTTTTCCACTACATCCTTCTAACGTCCCACATTTTGCGGGTCCAGCTTACTATATTTGCATACAAACATTTTAATTACTCTTTCCTGACCATCGATTTTTATCCAGATTCATCAAAATCCTTCTGCTCATTATAGCACCTAACTATAACCCCGAGGAACTGCTCTGGCCTGTTGCTTTTCCCTCCAGCAGGGTCGGCCGCACTGCCCTTGCCAAACACCTGACCATTTCCTCCCAGCTGTACAAATGGCGGCCCCTGCCCAGCGGCAAAGGGGAGGCAGGTCGCGGCGGCACAACGCATCTCCTTCAGGGGGGCATCCATCGGCGCAGGGCTGACAGAACAAGCCCCAGCAAGCAATCCACCCCTCACGCTGCAGAAGCTGGACCAGACTGGCCTGCCTGACTGTTGTCATGCAGATCATTATTTTCTCTTCTTGCTGCCCATGTTCCTGCTTGCTGCTAACTCCATCGTTATTGGAAGACACTTGAACTCACTTTTTCTGTTTACAGGAGATAGGCTGGGCAGTCCACAAATCTCTCAGCCTTACCCCTCATTTCTTAGTTTCAGGCTCATTTTACCAATTACGCCAATCTCAGTCCCCAGAGGCAGATTACCAATGCTATTTCCTTATTTTCAGCTTCCTCAGTATGCAGCAGTACATGTCATTATTTACCTTTTGATCAATTGTGAGATAATTTGTATCCATTCCACTCTGCATTTTGGTTACCTAAAAATTGACTGATTCATTTGTAAATAGGCATAATTTTGTTTTAAAGCCATTAGCATTTCAGGCCATACTTTTACTGAAGACTCATTCCTTCAGCTTCTGTACTGATCTGTACATTACTTGCTTTTTTGTACTATAAAAATAATAATGAGAAAAAACACTTTATTAACTAGATCATACTTTTAAATATGGATTACCAGAGGATTATTCAACCCTTTTTTCATCTGGGTTTAAGTTCACAGCTACCGTGTTTGCTTTTATTGTTTCCTTTCACCTCCTTTCCTCACTCCTACCAGGCATGTATTTGCGTTCAGGTGTGCGTGTAAAATTAAGGATAAATTTAAAAGGCATCCACACACCAGCAGCACATTTTCATGGGAACCTTACGCCAATTTCTTTGTTGTCTTGTGAGTAATTTCCATTGGTTCTGCTAGAGCACGGGAATCATTAATCTTCTTGGGGAATGCTCCTAAAGCCCTAAAAAGGCACACATATCAAAGATCTGCTCCAATCTACCCAGTAACTCTTATCAAGCAGAAAGGATAGCTGAAGGCAAGAATGGCCTTCTTGTGCTCCAGCACTACATCCAAAATAGTTGTGTTGCCTTATAAGCATAGGGCTTCAGACAGAAACCATACAGTTTTTCAGGAATTATATTAGATATTTTTGGCAGAGTGGGAACCAAATCAAAGTCTCCCGCATCTTGTATCATTCCTCCCGGCAGCTTGAATACCTTTCTGAAACAGAGAGATGCAAATTCACGTGAAGGCACTCCTAAGCTATTCCAACCTGCTAAAGAGCTGAAGTAATTCCCAGCTGATTCAAAAACAGATGAGTTTACCACTGAGACCCTTTCCCCTACACTCAGCTATTGAGTCCAGCATCAACAGAGCTTGCCCATCTAAGAGGCGGTCTAAGAGATGCTACAATGGTTAAACTGGAGTTTCCTCTTGAGCAAACCCAAAGGTGCTCTCAGAGATGTTGGATCTAGAAAATGAACCCTTTACACCAGTTGTTCTCTGTTCATTGCTGTTTTCCTCGTGTGTATTACAGGAGAGCAAGAAACGTCACCGGTCTAAAATTCTAGCCTGTTTCATTAGTTTCATGCACAGTTTAGAAATGTGGACAATTTGGCAATATAAATCATTAAGTCAATTTAAAGAGGAATTCTTACAGAACATCAACTACTGCAGCATACATGGCCACAGGCTGAAAAATGCAATCTGGCAGATAGTCATTTGCTGTCTTAAGTGATACGACGTAGAAAAAAACGTATTATTCTGTTAAGGCTTCAGAAAGCCAAAAATAGCATGCAGCTTTGCGTCACAGATAAGGAAAGCACAGTTATACACTTAAAGTAGAAGGAACTGACCTCTCTGACTTCCAAACTTTTTCACAGTATGGAGTAGGTTAAGTGTAAATATTGTACTACGCACCTCTCAAGTTCTCCTATGTTCCTTCCATTTTCTTAAGTCTATAGCATCCTTCTAGCAATCGCTTATTAGAAAGATGAATAAAGAAGAGAAATTTCATGTATTTAAGCTTTCATCTAATATGACAGTGATTTAATTCCTAGGAGGTGGGGAGGTACACCTACTCTTCCCTGCAGTTCCATCTTGCCTAACAACTTTTCTCTTTCTCAGTGGAAAACAAGTGCCAGTGCTGTCTAACTACAGAGCTCACTGTAACTCACCAGAATACAGTATTTCAATGCCACATTTCAATGCCAAAACCTCATTTTAAACACAAGGTCACTTGCAAATCCATTGGGTCAACGTCTTAAGTGCTCTGCTATCGTATCATCCCTAAGTGCAAAATCAGTTGAATAAAATAGGGACCTAATTAATTCCATTGTTTCCCCTCCAAGATGCAGACCATTCTGGTCTTTCTCATTTTCTCACAACCCAGAACAAAACTACTAATAGTTATTAAGTAAGAGAAAACTGCAGGAAGCATATGACTGCATGTGCCGCTACTGTAAATCACATCTCTTGGAATACTTCCTTCCCTGTCTGATCCAGAGCTCTTGCAGCTGCAGTCTGACCATACTGTCTAAAGTCTCTCTGTGTCTTGGATTACATCTTGGCATAAAGTCTTGAAATTTAAATTGTTTCCTCTGCTATTCTTTTCTAGAATTTGGCAATGGCTCTTCTCAGTATTTGGAGACAAATACTACTCAATTTTGAAGACAAAGAGTCTCCAAAATTGTACACAGTGCAAACACACCAAGACACGCTAAGAGGAAATAAAATGAAAAAAAAATTATTCTTTGGGCTACTTAATGAAGTCTACTCTCCTGTATACTTGTGCCACACCTCACTCACGTGTTCACTATATAGCATTCCCACCACGTATATTACATGCCTTAGCTAATCCCAAGCAAGACACGCAGTGGTGAGAGAACAGGCAGTAGCTGGTTCGTTGTCTTTCATCTGTTCTGAGCACAGGGAAACAAATACTCTCTGGCACTTTACTGTCCACTAGGAGCAACTGGTATTTTTAAAGCTTAAAGATATTTTGGGGGGGTTAAATAAAAAATAAGGGGATAATAGTAGAACAGCTGTCTACTATACTATCAGTTTCATATGTACGTACGCTGTCAGGAAAATTTTGAGTTTTCCCAAGAAGTTTTGCCTAAGTAAGGGGTAAGATCAAGCCAAAATGTAAAAAATATTCTTTCATCCATAAATCTATCTCAGCTCTTTTTTGGGTTTAGGCATCTCTTTTAACAGCGTTGAAACTATTTTGAGCTATTTAGCAACTTTATAGCAAATATTGCAAGGAGAAGAAGAATCTTCTGTTGGACCAACTGCCAAGTTTTCACACAAGGGCTTTTCCACATATTAATATTTGATAAGGAAACTATCCTAAAAATGTTGTAAACACAGCTGTTTCCATTCTAGGATTGATGTCTTCTATGTTGGGCAAGCTCAGTGCTCACAAGCACCCTAATATTACTCCTTTGTATTTTTTACTTATTCATAAGCCTGCTTCCCTGTCTGATAACATACATAGTTCTTTCGGTCACTTCTGAGTCTCACCAGTTTCCAGATTTTTAAAACAACCTCCACTATTAATTGACATGCATCATTTGTTTGCAAGGACTTAACAACAGCTCTTCATAAACTGAGAGCAGCCTTTGCCTGATAGGTTGCGAAAAAAATCAGTTACACTCTGTGTAAATGGCAAGAAAGGTATCCATGAAGTAAATTCAGAATTTACACCTGAAGAAGCTGCAGTTAACCTGTCAAGCTGTGTGGATTTTCTTGCAACTCCGGCAGACTGTAATTGTTTACTTAACCTGGATATTGATTGTAGTTAGACTGCTGGCTTGCTTCCTTCGGCTGCAATTCTCATTGTGGTAGTTTCACATACATCACTTAAAATTCCTCTCTGCAGCCGCGTTGTTCACATTCTTTCCTCAGGGTCATAATCTACTACCCATGACCATACTTTCATTTCTGCATTATGATGATGATGGGGTTTTTTTACATTTTCTGATCTCTGTAGAACAAAAAGGGGCAGTTCTTAGCAAGAATGACCTTGAACCACCCCCCTTTACAATCAGTATCGTACAGAGTTTTATGGAAGAGGAGCTCAGTGACACAAGATAAAAGTGAGAGATTATGTGGCAGTGTAGCTGTAGAGTGAATTTGCCACGTGTTTTATGAATGACTATATACATATCATTTTCTATCAATAAGTATTAAAGTGTTAATTAGGTCCCATGTAAATCCCAATTTTATGTCAATAGTTCACGTGTGAATTTGAGGACTAAAAAAACCTTTCATATAAAAACTTTCTTAATAGTCATCCTGGTAGTAATAAACTAAGGCAAGAGGCACACAAAGTTTCTGTCTAAAAAAAATATAAATCTATTAAAACATCATTAATATGGAGGGTTAATCCAACCTACTTAAACTTGGTTTAAGTAGGCTCACCTACCTGCCAGCTCCCTTTGGTAAAGTTTTTTAGGGTCACTGAAAGCATGTGCAAACAATAAAAGATTGCTAAATCCTTATAAAGCAATTCTGTAAAGGCTAATAATCCTTGAAACAATGGCAAGCCCTGTGCCCAAAAGGTCAAACAATGATCACAGGTTTGCACAGTATTTTCAGAGCCTATGCATTACACTGCAACAGCTGAAATACAGAATTCTTCAATTTAAATGGGTTATAAACAGACATCTGTCAATGAATAACATTCATATCAGTCACTGTCATTTCTTTTCAGTTATTTAACAAACAGGACCACACCTGCTCATTGATAAACAGGTTAACTGAGGTCCAGTATTAATCTGTTTCCTTTTACCTAAAGTTCAGAGTTCCCAAACTAGGCATCAGGAAAATTAAAAATAGAAAGAACTCAGATTCATGTTAAATTAATTCAATAAGCCTTTAAAGGTATGTTAAATGTTAATATATTCGTTGCATACTTTTGGACTAGGAGATACTCTAATATTTCATGCCATGACATACAGATTGCTAAACACACTATTCATCAAAAAACAAGAGCAGCAGCAGTTATTTGGAAACATGAAACCATTCCTTCGGCAGAAGAGACAATGCTGCATTAGAACAGATGGACTCTATCTGACAACAGTGCAAATTATTACAAAAAAAAAAAATCAATGCTTTCATATCCAATGAAGCTTGGCAACTGTTTTTAGATATTGTAAAAATTATGAAACCCAATAACGCTTCACCTGGAATATTTTCACGTCTAAAATTTGGCAGAGTCACATAACTTAAAACGATAGCAAGTCTCTAGATATTGATCAGGGCTTTGTACACTTACAATGTCATAAAAATGATCTGCAGCTATAAAAGAGATAACATGATTATGAGTACACTACATTGTAATTTCCTTTGGGCAGTCAGAAAGCAAAGACAGTCTGAGAGTCTCTGAAAAGAATAAGCTTGGAGGATATCCACTGTCTGACAGATAAATCATTTTACAATATTCCAATTAAAGCACCTTCCAAACTTAAACTAATAACAACAACAAAAATAACAGAAGAGCTTAACAGCTACCTTTCAACCAAAACACAACGGGCAGCTGAAAAGCTAAGCAGCTCACAACTTATCTGAGAGCTTTAATGCGCCGACTCCTTTGCCAGTTCAGGCATGGAACACAAATAGTTAACCTTATTTTGAGCCTTTATACGGAGCTTACTATAAAGCTTGCTCTAATAAATGGTATGATATGAAGGTCAGCCCTTAATTCACCATCAAAATATCTTCTGGATGTAAACATGATGACTCCTGCTTATATACTATACAACCCTGACAAGAATGCTACTTCACAATGCATTTCAGACCTAGAAAAACGTTCTCATTTGCATCAAGGTGTCGAAAGTCAGCAGATTCACTAATATGCTTATTATTTGCACCGCAGTGGTGGAACAGAGTAAAACACCGTGAGCCCTCCATACTCCGCTACTGCCTGGCTAGGGAGCCGATGAAATAAAACAAGATTTAATCCTGTCCGTATCACTGTGCAGTTGGTGAAACTCGACAAGTCAACATTAAGTATTCAAAGTGGTATTGTGGCCTAAAGGGATCACATGCAGCCTGCACGTGAGAGCAAAGGAATAGCTTGGTTCTGCTTCGGTGTTTGTAAATTTAATTTGTTCAAGAAAAAGCAACTCTGGAAGGGATTACTAGCTAGGATCAACATTCTTACCAAAGAAAAAGGGAAAATGCAAGTAGGAATAATATTGACATTTTTGTAATACAAAATAGCTTTTTGGGCTTAAGTGAATAAATAAAAGTTGGAGGCAACTGCAGCTCAGCCCTGGCATATGCGAATACTCCACTCGGTGTTCCTGAGTAGGAGGGCCTGGAAAGGTTGAGTATTTCATGAAGATTGGATAGGTATTTAGAAAACACCATATTTTACAAAATGTTAAAATTTATTTAGCAAAATATCGTCGAGTACTGTCTCAGTCCAATAGCTATTTCTTTAAATAAGTGGGGCAATAACATTAATGGCATAACAACATCTGGCATATCGACCCTTAATTATTGCCAAGATCTAATTCCACAGGTTCAGGGAAGGATGTCTGTGGTTAAATGTGTAAATCCCAGGTGCTCAGGAAACACAGAGCCTGTTGGCATATGTGTGCACATACAGACACCGAAATGAAGAATAACCAAGATCTACAGCAAAGCACTTTTGAAATAACAGTACAAGAGAAACCTGTAAATCCCTCTGGTAAGCGTAGCTCTGTATTTATGCTACCTGCAATATTTCTGAATAGCGCAATTATTCAACTGTTCAAAGTCGTCTCTGGCCCTACAGCAGAAAATGAGCAACAAATTCTTCAGTCTGTAAAAAGCTCTTTTTGCTAAATACTGCAGGGGAGAGGTGCTGGCAATCCCACTGGGACTCGGCATGGGAGGCAAGGTGCCCTGAAGATACATTTACTCCCTGGGCCCTTTCGATAGAGATCAGGGACAACTAGGGTAGAGGGTGAGGAGGACAGGTGAAAGTGATGGCAGAACAGTCTCCTATTTTGCTTTAGCATGGGTCCTTGCGATGATTAAAACTCCAAATAACTGTTAAATGTAATGCGTATTTTCCTAAAGCAAAGGACAATGAATATCTTTTCCTCACAGATTGGTACTTCAAATATAAAGCACAGAAAGATAAGCACTGCCAGCAAGGAATCTAAAAATATGTCTTGTTAAGCTTGATTAATGAGCTAATAAAAAGCTATAATAAGAAAAAATCCAATTAAAGCATCTTGTGAGATTTCTCTCAAACAGAAATAAAGAACCCAAGAGAATGGTAAAACTTTGAAAAATTAGTATGATCCAGATGACAGCCTCAGTATTCAAGCCTACAGTACATCAGTTTTATACTTTCTTTGACTGGCTGTCCTTTATTTATCATCTCTGATGTGTGCTGTCTCGAATTCTGATCCTCGGATGAGTTTTCTTTTTGTTATTGCCTCACAAGTATAACATCTGAATTTAAATACAGACATATTAAAAACTCAGGCATTACATGGGTTGTAGGTGCTTACTCTATTCATAAAACCTGTAGGCCTCTGGCACAACGCGTGGCCCTTAGAAACAGTGAAATAAAGGCAAAACCAGAGGAAACAAAACTCATCCATCACCTATATAAAGTCAGAAAACAAACTAGCTACACTTGTCTTATCACTGATGTACAAAGGACAGAGTAGAAAGAGTAGAAAATTTATATTCTGATATTCACTTTTCATCAGTATCTGGTACCTGAGGGTACCAGGAGCAGCGAGGACACTGGAAAGGAACCATAAAAGACACAGAGGTGGGAAGAGCTGTAGATTTGGCACTGGATGAGAAGCACCTGCACCACAAGGAACCCCAGCCTGCACCCTGCAGAGCCTGGAGGTGAGCAGCACCCAGCCAAGGGCCGGTGGCAGCCTGCGAGGAAGGCAGTGCACCAGAGAAACCCGAGGTTCCTCACAGGCGCAGAGCCGAGGCACAGCAAACGGCAGCGGGGCAGGGACAGACTACACAGGGTCGGAAAGAAAAGAAGCCTGAGGATCTCGTACCAGGGCCAGTCGTTACTTTAAAACTACAGAAAGTGCCTATTTTAACTTACTGAAACATACTCTGCCATCAGCGAGTATCCGAGTACCCAGGAAAGGTGCACCCCATCTCCCTCTGGTGGCTGGTCCACGGAAGGGAGCAACCTACTACGGCAAACGCCTGTCTGTTAGCCAAAATGCGTGCGATCACTTCTGTGCAAAGGTCCACCAGCCTGCAACCCACAGTCCCCTCTGAATTTTAGGGGTTTTTTTAAAAACAAACATGAAAATGTCTTAGTGTACATTCTCTAATTACACAGGCATATTCTTTTTCTATTTGCACAGTTCAGTGAATATTTAGTGTTTATTTTTATCTCTTTCTTTAAAGTTTTGGCTCAAGACTTCACTGAAAAGCATGAAATACCAAATGAATTTCCTCATCAACCACCAAGACTGTTTCACGAATGAACGCTTTTCAAAATACTTTCATTTGATTACGAGGTTTGCCTTGTCTAATTTGATAGCAAGGCAACCAAGGTACACAAAGATTATGTTGTATCTGCCTGTTTAAGTACCCTCCCAGGATTCTTGAAGCCCACATTAACAACAAAGTTCCCACTGACTTCAGACGGAGCCTGAAAAGACGTGCCTTGTTCTACACTGTGCAAATGTGGGCCTCGGTGACGTGCCCACCACCGCAGAGGAGCTCTTGTGTTCAGCACAGAAGCTGGTCGCCCAAGGTAGCGCTGAACCTCACCACAGGTTAGACCAGCCTTGACCTGCCTGCTCGCTTACTATACGTCCCTGGCTCCTGCAACTAGTAGCACTGCTCATTACTTCCTATTCAACATTGGCAACTTCAAAATCCCTCAATTCTGATGTTTTTACTTTTTGCAGCTTTACTATTTCTAAATGTTTGGTGTCCCTCTCCCCGCTCCTTTTCAGATGTAATGTGGTGTCCATTTGTTCTCACAAGTAAATCTCTGACCCCAAAGTAATCTCTGCCCTCAACAGAAAGCATACCAGACCCCACGACAAAGGAGTAAGCAAGTAAGCCTCCAGCTACAAACGACAGAACGGCAGCCCAAGGCATACGAGAGGCAAGAAGCAAGGCGCGTTTTCTGGCTGCTGCCCTGCTGGCGGGGGCCTGGGGCGCGCAGCCTGGACGCCCACCAGGAAGAAAGAGACCAACCCGGAGAAAGAAGGAAAGCCTGGGTACGCCCGGCCCTGCCGGGCACCCTCGGGGCTTCCGAGGACACAGGCTGACGGCTCTTTGGCTCCACTAGGCTCTCTAACCCGAGGCACAGCACACACTTTTTCCAGTGACCCAGGCCAGCAGCAGCAACGCTCCCCGAGCCCGCCCCCGCCGGTGGCTAACCAAGGGCGGCTCACCCCAGCCCGACTGGCCCCGGCCGACCCGCCCAGTCCCTCAGCAACCCTGGAGGCGGCCAAAGCGGGGAGCTGGCGACACGTGAACGAGCCCGACGCCCCCGTGCCTCCATGAAAACGTCTGTGGGCGTTGCGAGCAGCAGCCGCCGCCGCCTCCCCCCCTCACGGCCAGCCTCCACAGAGAGGCTGCGGCCTCAGCCACAGTTCCGCCGCCCTCTGAGGCGCAGGCCCGCAGCCGGGGCCTGCCAGGAGGCACGTCCCGTGCCAGGGCCCCGCTTCCCGCTTCCTCCCGCCCCACCAAGGCGGCCCTCCCGCTACTGCCGCCGCCGCGGCAGCTTCCACTCCTGCGCACTGGGCGCGCCCCCGGGCAGGGCTGGGCCGGGGCCGGGGCCGGGGCCGGGGGCGGGCCGCGGGCGGGGGCGGGGGAGCGGCGGGCGGCCAATTGCGGCCCCCCGGGGAGCGGCTCTGGCGGGGCCGGCACCCGCGCTCGCAGGGAAGGATGGAGGCAGAGGGTCGGGTACCGGGGCCGCAGCTCCCCCCGCCTTCCCCCGGCGGCAGGGGAGGGGCCGAGGCCGACCCCGACCCCGATCCCCCCGCGGGTGCCCCCGGCGCGGCCCGGGGGCCGCTGCTCGCCGCCGCCGTCGAGGTGCTGGCGCTGGACGATGAGGAGGATGACCTGGAGGTGTTCAGCAAGGTACGGCAGCGCCCTCCCCGGGTCGGGTCGGGCCGGGCCGGGCCGCGCCTGGGGCTGGCGGGCTGCTGGCCGCTCCGTCGCTCGCCGCCACTTTGCCCTGCCGTGCGCCGGGCGAGCCGGGGCGGCGCGGAGGGACGGGACGGGACGGGACAGCCCCGGGCGGCGGCGGTGATCGCGGCCTCTGCCCGGCCTCTGCCCGCCTGCCCCGCGCTTGGCCGGGCACCCTCCGCTCCCTGCGGCCAGACCATGCAGCGCCCGGGCAGGGCGGGTCCGGCGGTCGGCCGCTGCCCAAGGAGAAGTCACCCGCGGCTCCGGGGCCGCCGAGCGCTGCCCCAGGCAGCCCCGCGCCCCCAGGCAGCCCGGCCCGCTCAGCGGAGCCCCGGGTGGCTTCTCCTTGGCCACGAAAAGGGGGGTTTGCTACTTCAGACGAGCTGTGCAAGTCATAACTGCTCTTACCTGCAATTTGCAAAGTAATCTGGACTCGCTGTAACCTTATCATCACATTTGTCATGTACCATGTATGTATCTATAAATTAAATAAACAGTTGTATTTAGTAATTGCAGATGTATTTAAATATAAATAAATATTTCCAAGTTTCAGTTTGAGTTTTCTTTTAAAAGATGAAGGGAAGTCTAGCACATTCACATAGGAGGTTTGAGAAGGTAACATCTGTATTTTGATGAAGGGAATAAAATGAATGTAACTGACAATATATTAGGGTCCATGTTCTGAAAGCACACAGAGTTAGCTAGGTACGTGGGCTCCAGTCTTGCCAATATTGCTGATTTTAATTAAACCAACTAAGTGCGGTATGGCTACCACATATATTGTTTCTCATTTTGTACTGATTTGGTGACCTACCTCTTGCCTTCTCAGCCATTAAAGAAGACAGCATGTCATGGATCTGTTGGCCTTACCAAGGCAGCATCTAAAATATAACATAAGGACATATAGAGAGCTAAGGTGGAAAAAATATGTATAGGGGGCTAAGGCCCTGCTCACCTTCTGAGACTTCTGAACTGCTGTGTGACAAGGTGTGTGACACTGGAGAGAAATAGCAGATATGTTTCCTATTTGAAAGTGTGACACCAAATGTATTTTCAGTAGGACCGATTGTCATATGAATTAAATGTGTATTTTTTATATTTTTATAAATGAGATACGTGTTTTTGGTATGCATGAATAAAAACATTGGAATACGAGCTTCATTCTTAGGAGCTATGTGTTTAAACTTTGACTGTAGTAAAATTCTTGAAATTCATGGATTTTAAGGCCAGAAGGGACTATTAGGTGATTTAATGGTCTGTAGCATGCAAGAGGTCAGGCTAAATTTCACCAAGTTATCTGTGTTTTTCTGAAGCATAACTAGGGTGTAGCTAAATCATATTTTCTAGAAAAGCACTAGTATTGGTTTGACATAAAGAGATGAAAGATTCACTGAACTTGCATGCAAAAGCAGTGCTAAAATATAATTGTAGTTGTTTGTTTCTTTCAATCCTTTTGCTTTTACTAGGTAAGCTCAGGCAGTTCTGCATGCAGGTATCTGCCTATCAATACAGCGTATCAACAGTTATGCTGCTTGCTTGTCGAGCGATGCTCCTTGGGAATAAAAAATAAAAACAAGTGTAGTTGAGACAAGTTACTGCTGCTGTATGGCAAATATCCATATCTTTAAATTTCTGCTACCTGGATTTGTGCCAAATATTTCTTACTTATATTAAATCGTAACTACTATTAATGCATGCCACACGATAACTTATTCCTGCAAACAAGAAAATTTGTCATACTATGTGAAAACACAGCATTCTTTCCAAAGCTTGGACACCTGCATTTAGTGGTTATATATAGACCAGAAATTCACAGTTTGCTTTCAGCTGCAATCTGAGGGCTGATCTTTTGAGCTGATGAAAATCTGTGAGGTTGATTGGGGATTACACCCCATTTGTTCATGTTCCATATATTCAAGGGAAACTGACAGGCTAAATGTAGCTTCAGACTAAGTTTTGTAAAACCAATTTTTCCATAGTGGTTCCAGGACCACCTTGTTTTAAGTTCTGTCTTAATGGGGTTTCTCACGCCACTGTCTTTAAGATAGTGGTGTAGCATTTGCAGGCCAAGCAGGACAGCAGCAGCAGTGCGGTGTTCGGTGCCTGACACTGACATCGACTTCATTTTTCTCAGTTTAGTCAATGAAATGTACCAGCTACCAAAATGGAGAAAAATGAGATTCTTAAAAATTGTCAACCTCAATACCCTAAGTTATTACTCAAGATGTAAACACAGGGCTTTTATTTTATAAAAATTCATAGACATTTAACCTGATAGTGTCATAAACCATTGACCCGGTATCCTGTGACATATCTCAAATGTTACAGACTACCATCTTCTTCAGCAACTCTGATAAAGCATTTCATGATGTGACGTGCATTTCACTTTATCCTAGTTTCCATTACCGTGGAAGAAGTTCTGAGGTCTTTTTAGCAGAGACAGCTTCTGGGGGCTGAGTTATAAGTCACACAAATACAGTGTTTTCAACCCGCTTTCTTCCATTAGTTTCAAAGTATAGAGTACCACGTGTATCTCAATACCCATTCAGTTAATCTTTGCCTTCCTTGTAACTGATAGGGTGACCTAGCATTGACAAAGCTGTCAGCACTTGGGTTAACACTTAAAATCTTTAGCAGCTTTTCTTTCAAACTCTGTTTTACAGTGTTTGTTGCCATTTCATAATTACAGAAAACTTAATTAATGGTATTTCTGGAAAAGATGTACATGCCACTTCAGAATTGTATGGAGGCTAATTTATCTTCCAAAACAAGTTGATCAAGGATTTGAGACTGATTTATAAGTGAATTTTTCGGCCAAGGAGCTATTCTGTCTTCCTGAATCTCTTTGCTTCTTTGAAGCATGCTCCAACAACTAAGCTATTCTCTTATAAGACAAACTCTGCCACCACGTCCTTTATCTCCAGACGTGCTTTGGATCCCTGGCCTCAGAAGATTGCAAGCTCTGGATCCTCGCTGGGAGGGAGGGAAGGATGGATGGATGGATGAGGCACAGAGGCAACCCTGAGTCAAGGATCTATGCTCTGGGGAGGAGTGGTGTTTAGGCAAACCCCCAGGCTTAATGTCTTCTACAGAGAGCTGCAGGCTCAGCTGTGTGCTCGGCCTACGTTGAGGCTGCTCCTGCTGTATGAGTGTTTTCCTTCCCTTATTTATTTTGGAGTCTTACTGACCCATTGCAGCCAAATGTGAGAGTGAGATAGGGTAACTGCAAGTATAGAGGAAGGAGACCCAGAACAAGGCCTTCATGCTGCCAGGAGCTCGTTGATTTTCTGTCTGTTTGGTCTCCTGGCCAGTAAATCAAAATGCATGAACCTATTTGCTGCTCAGCACACACAGCTCTGCCGACTGCTGTCAGTAGTGAAAGGGCTTGGAAGGGAGAAGGGGTACTGCGGGTAGGTGGGGCTGGGGGAGGTGTGGGAAAGGACATAATTATCTGGGACAGGACCTTGATTCTCTTTGCACGGATGAAGAGGAAAAAAGTTTTTTTTTTTAAAAAGTTATACAACCCAAGAGCTAGAAGAATTGTCTGTTTTTCCTGTGCCACAAAACTCCTTCTGCCCTCATCTGTATGCACACAAAAACATAGTTCCAACCACAAAATTACAGCTGTATAGAAAATAGAAAATTATTATCTTTTTTTACCATGTTTCTGTGATGACATCAGACTTACGTCACACGAACTTCAAGAACTGCTGGAAGTAAACCTGAAGTATCATGAGGATAAAGAAAGAGAAACAGATACTTGTTTAAAACTCACATGCATTCATTCATGTGCAGATGAACACTAGAGCTGTATTACAACAGAACTGAAGACCTGCTTATTCTATGGATTTTTATTGCCTGTGTTTTGTTTCACAAACCACATATGTGTAAGCCCTTTCATATAAAAATATACTTTCAGAAACCTGCCTGTATAGAGCAATTTTTACTAGCAACCTAGAAGGAGGAATGAAACATTACGGTATTAATGACCCATGGAAAATGAGAAAATATGAAACACATTTGCCTTGATCCAATTTAGGCCTTGCAGAGTCATTATTCCTCAAGTTATATGGCCGTTCAAGTCCCTTACATGCTCACATGCATTTTTCTTTCCCTAGAAATTTCCTGTTGTCTCAGCGCTTTGAATCGCATGGGCTGCTCTGAACTAGCGGTCCTCATACTTCATGTAGAGCATGGCCAGCTAGTGCTAGCAGGCAGTGAAAACAGCTTCTCTGTTTATCCTCCACCGCTCAGGACAGTGCTGGCTGGATACCAGTATAGAAATCATGCGTAAGAACACACTGAGTAAAAATAAAATGACTTACAAGTGTACAAGTAAGCAGCTATATAATATTTAAAGCATTTCCTTTAGTCTTCCATCCTGCTTTTGTCTCCCTGTTCAAAGAACTGTACCTAAGTGATGGGAGGAGAACTGGTACATCAGTGCTTTCCGTGCATAATTCTCAATATAAATTTCTACTCCATATTTGTGGGAGTACATTGATAAATCCAAAGGAGAGGGATGGCACTAGGCAATGAGGTTTAAGGCAGGAAAAGAACAAGAGAGGAGAACGTGTTTCAGAGAAGATGTTGGTCCAGTTGAATTCAAAGGAGAAAAAGCAACTCCCACCAAGCTCAGCAGCCCTGCGGTGGTCTGCTCTTCACTCCCACGAGATCGGCCTTGGGATGATGCTGTGTCTCTAGTTTCTGTGGACTCCCACATTTCCACTCCTGACATTTGAGCAGTTTTCTTTTTAGCAACATCTCTTCTCCTTGCTCCATAGTTAGTGAGGCACCGGAACGGGCAACTCTTTGCCACTTGGTAGTTAGTGTAGCCTAACTACACTTTTAGAAAACTTCTAGAAAACAGATTAATTTTAAAGTTTGTTATAAAAATACTTCATTGCATTGGATATATTAGAAAAAGTGTATAAAATGTTTGATACTTAAAACATAGTGATTGATTTTAATTGCCCAAATTGATTATTTTTGGTGATTTATTCATTTATTGTGCTCTTTTATGGTGTTAGTGAATTTAATTTATTTTCCTAGACACTGTATCCTTCAAGATTTTAGATTAGTAGATCTCATCCAGACTTGCATCTAAGAAAGAAAATGAGATTTTTTGCCTGTTTCTAATTTCCACTCAGTTTCTCAGCATTTGAGTGATCGCTATGGAACACACTGAGCAGAAGCAGCTGCTATGGGGTCATATTCTTAGAGAGCTGTGGTGGAAGTGGTTGATGCTATCATAAGTGGTTTTCCACTTCAGCAAAACAGTGGTTTGACTTTTTTTAGAAATTAAGCAACAAATTTGTACTGCATCCTTACTTACTGTTTTTCTTTTTCAAAAGATTAAATTTATGTCTCTGTAAAAGTTCTCCATTTCAAACTTTATTTTAAAATGTATGCAAACTGAAATATACAATTCCAATAAAAATTCTCATTTGGATTTTGTCTTGTTTTCTTTTAAAATCATTGGGTTTTATCCACCCTGTTCAGGTTATTAGAGATAATTCAGACTTCATAAGTCCTGAGTAACTGGCTTCTAACAATGTTAATAAAGCTGTTAAGTATCCTACACAATTACTGGGTGCTTGGATTCATAAAGAATTTTAGCATTCATAGGCAAGTTCTCTTTCTAGCTATGCATAACATTCTTGTCAAATGGTAGCATTTTGCTCTTTCATCAGTTTTAGAATAAATCTCATTCTTATTTCTTACATCCTCACTGAAGCAAATACTGAAAAGGATAATAGATTTGCCATGTACTATATAATTCTTTCATCTGCTCTATGTTTTATCTGTTTTATCAGACTATTTAAAAGCTTGCCATTTTAGCGTCTGAGACGTGTGTTTGCATGTGTGTGTTTGTATATAAAGATGTATTGATACGGATGTTCTCATGTCTTATCTGTAGGATACATCACTGGCTGAGGTAAACTCATTCAGTCCTTCAATGCCAATATCCCCCTCATCAATGATAAACCAGTATAAATTTGAAGATGAACCAGAATTAAGAGATCTCTTCATTACAGTCGATGATCCTGAAAGCCACATTACAGCCATTGAAACATTTATTACATACAGAGTAGTCACAAAGGTAAGCATCTACTCATGGCTATAATGGCTTACATTGATGACAGTAGTAGCATTTTCACTGTTCTGGAATACCATTCTCTGGGATATTACTAAATTTAAATTATACTCTGATTTTGCCATGTGTTATAGACCACTAAAACTGTATGAAACTGTGCAGTAGATTCTGAAAAAAAATTCAGTATAAGTCTACACACATAGGTGCTTACGCTTTTTATGCTGAGAAAATAGCTAATAATTCTTCAACAGCCAAATCAGTTCTATAGGAGAATAACTTCTTCTATTGTGATCTTCAGCAGGAATATGAAACAGCAGAAAGACTGATTCAGTTCAAAGACACTGTATTAGCCCAAGTATTTATGACTTTTGGATTACTTGCAGGCTTCTGTCTTGCATAAATGTTACCTGCTACAAAGTCTTTCAATTCCATTCTTTTGTAATTACAGCGTTCACTATCACATGGACATTTGTTTCACATTTACAGTTGCATATGATTTCTGGGGAAACTGCCACAATTCTCCAATGAAAAAGTAATATTAGGGAACAACTAAGTGTATTTTTAGCTGTCCTGGGTACAAATTATTTACTGGAAATAAGGAAGAAAGTCAGCCTTGTGAGACTAGCCAGCTCTTCTGGGATTACCAGCAAATATTCTGCAGGCTGCATTTTGAGAATTGCACTGTTAATTTATTTTACTTTGAGTTCCTTTTTAAAAGATTCATTTAAAACCAAATTTTCAAATGGGAATTATTCATCCTTAAATAAGAGGAGATATCAGTTCCTCATAAAATATTTAAAGAGGAGGAAGAGAGCTATCTTCGTTAGGTTGCTAGCAATAATTTTCACTTTATGCATGTTTTTGTAGACAAGAGAACATTTTTTCTTCGGGCAAGTATGGAAGGGCTGTAAGGTGGATTACTTTTGCTTTTTTGTCTATTCTATCCTTTCTTATCACATTTAATTTGAAGTGCTGGTTGTTGATGATAAAGTAATAGCATTCCTCCCACATACCTTGAAAAATTTTTATTCAGCCCTCAAAAATGTTTAGATTACAAAAGCGTGTTTTGAGGTTTGTAGAATTTACTTGCATTATAAATCTCCATGCAACAATGAATGCTAAACAGCACGCATTACTTTAATGAAAACATGGGCTCTTTGTGGCTTGATTCTAGAAGATAGAGCAGTGATAAAATAAATCTCATGGTCTGACAATTTTGCAACACTGTAATAAGCATTTTTTCCAGGCATTAAAGGTTTGTTGGCAAGTTCTAACAAAGGGCTACAAAACTGGAATTGATGATGGAACGCAGAATCCATTAAGCAGCGCAGGAAGTGTTATTGCTATGATATGCTGAAGTTTTCATATTTTGAATGTGGGGATTGTTGACTAGTGTCAGCAGGTCCCAAGGACCTATGTCAGCTATTTGGTTTTTTCCCAGAATGCTAAAAAATGGACTTTCCTCACTCGTAGATTACTAATCACTTTAAAAGAAGTGCCCTAAAAGTAACAAACATAACCACGATAAACCGTGCTAAAAGGAAAATGCCACACTAAAATAATGATTGAAAACTTTTGGAAACATTGTGGTAGGCTAATTATTATAAGTCATTCTGTGTGCAGTTTAGTGCTTGCTTTTCTTTTCTTTTTTTTTTTAGAACTTTGATTTCTTGCTAAAATGGGATGTGTTTTATCTCTTCAAGTAGTTGATCATTGCACTTTAAAAAGAGCAAGCAAATAACAAAGGCAAAATAGAATCATGTATGCATTTCCTTCAAGTACTCAGTTTTCTCCAAAATCTAAAACTATTTTGTTCTTTTTTTCTAGTATTCTAACCTGGGCCTGTTTTTTCTGCCTCTGGTTTTCAGACATCTCGTGGTGAATTTGACTCCAGTGAATATGAAGTTCGAAGACGATATCAGGATTTCCTTTGGCTGAAGAGCAAACTTGAAGAAGCACATCCGACACTGATTATTCCTGTTCGTTTGCTAAAACTTGTTATTTTCATTTGTTTATAAGATAGCTCCAGTTTTATACAGAGATGTTTGAGGTCTTTCTTCAGTTTCTGAAGGGTCACAAACATTAAACCAACCTATTTTCATTAGCTTTATATGTATGTGATAATTAAAAATCCCATAAAGGTATTATTTCTTATGTTTGTAATTGTACCATTTGCAGTAATTTGCAGTAATTTACGTCCTCCTTTCTTAGTTGTACTTGTATTCTTCTGCACTGTGTGCTAGAAGAACCATGTTATAGCACTGTTGAATATGATAACGTTATAACAGTTTTTGGCACGGTGGATTTTACAAGGTATACCTATGTTTTTTAGTAAGTAGAAGAATTATTATAATACCCCTAATATTATGCAAATTATACAATATATTTCTTCTTTTTTCCTTAGCCATTGCCTGAAAAATTCATAATGAAAGGAATGGTGGAACGATTTAGTGATGAATTCATTGAGACTCGAAGAAAAGCTTTACATAAATTTTTGAACCGTATTGCTGATCATCCAACTTTAACTTTTAATGAAGACTTCAAAATTTTTCTTACTGCACAGGCCTGGGTAAAATGACTTTATTTTTATTTACAGTTATGTGAAACCACGTCTTGTGTTAGTAGAGTATATCAGGAGTCTCCCTGGTTTGGTATTCAATAGTGTCCTCCCACGGCTTGTTACAGAAGTGTCAGAAGGCGGCAGGGGATTTATGGAATATTCATGCCCCGAGATAACCTTTTCTTCTGTGCTTTTGGTAATCATGCATGTGGCCATAAATATTGCTGTACCTTCCAAAGCAGTTTTTGTTGCTGCATTTTGGATTTTTGTGGCAAATTCACAATATTTCGACTCTGCATGCTTTTTGGTATACATACAAGCTTCCAAGATTATATGAAAAGCAGTATTTTAAATTAATTGTTGTTTTGGCATGGCACTGTCCTTTTCATCTGCTTTTTTTTTAAATTTATACTAGTCTCATAAAAGAAAAATACAGCCCTTGAACTTCCTGTTGTATTTTTGCAAGATGTGTCCAGTTGAAAATTGGAGTTTTGTACTCAAAAAGCCTGCCTCTGAACTTCAGCAAAGGTTATTCTAGCAACATAAAAAGAGTTACAAAAAAAAAATAGATGGATTACTTCTTCCAGTAGGAACATTGTTTGCTTTTCTCAATGACTTATTTCTGCAATCATTACCTCTGCTTTCCTGTTCAAAAGGCTAAATTGCACACTAGCTAACTCACCCTAAGGAATGAAAGGGTAAAGGTTCTCTGCCATTTTTAATCGTTCTTGTGAGAGCGTGATACACGGCATGCTTGTGTTTGCCCAGAAAGGCTTAGCTAATAAATGCACATGACAGGTACGGTTCTGACACTGGTCTAATAATTTTAAAGTAAGATTTATACACTAAAAAGACACACAGATGCTTATGTATATCGTTTTGTTTAAAAAAAAAAGCTTTAAAGCATGCATTATTTTCAGAGAATTTGAAAAAGTACTTGGAAGTAAACACGGCTTGTTCTGTCTTTAGGAACTCTCCTCACACAAGAAGCAGGGTCCCGGTTTGCTGAGCAGGATGGGACAGACCGTCAGAGCTGTAGCATCCTCAGTAAGAGGAGGAGTTAAAAATCGTCCTGAAATGTTTACGGAAATGAACGATTACATGGAAACATTTAGTCAGAAAATAAACGTACTAGACAAAATAGCTCATAGAATTTACAAGGAAGAAAGGGGTAAGTAGAAAACAAGTATCAGTTTTATTGATTTAAGAAATTAATATATTGGAAAAGTAAATTAGTTTTCATTGTGCCAGGCAAAATACTCTCTCCAGCAAGCAGGGGAAAAGGGAGATTTGTGTTTATACTGTGCTTTTCATAACAGTCATTGTTTTGGCAGACCTTCAAGTTAGTTTGAATAACTTGTTAATAGGAAGAGTTTTAACATGTCATTGAATTACTTCATAAGGAACTTAGAAAGAAGAAAACCTAGCAAGTATAGCTATCTTTTTACTTGTGCTTTTTGGAAAGCTGCATGACCTTTTGTTTTGTACTTTTACTGGAATGTAAATAGTGACAGTTTTCTGTGCTGTCTCGTACTGGCCTAATGGTGTCTAGATTCCAGAGCTCTAAACATCTTTTTTTTTGTTTCATTCTGCACCTTTTTTCTGTGTTGACCAAGTAGATTTTATTTTTTTTTAAAGAGCTTTACTGTTGGCCATAATTTCTGTCATGGGAAACGGTGCCTGTTAAGAGTTTTCTTAAGAAGGATGACAATCTCAATTTTTTCCTTAAGTAACAGCAGTTTGCACACCTACTTGGAATGCTAAATTACTGACTTTCTGAGATTGACCCTGATCTCAGACTAGGCCTGTTCAGTAGAATTTCCACTGGTCAGCACTTGAGGGATTTTATTGTCTATATAATATAATTTGAAGAGCTGCACTGTGTTCTTTAATAACTGAGCCCTTGTGCTTTATTGTGCAGTACCAGATCTCAGCATGTCCTCACTAAATTGGAGGGGTCTTATAAAAGGAAAATACATGTCGGTGAAAAGAGTTCCTTTTGATATCGTTCATTTCAGTGGAAATAGCTGGCTGAGGTCCATAGGTTCAAGGCATCAGTGCCAAAATATTTCTTGGAAAACCTTCTGAATTTTGACATGCTCCCAAATGCTGTAGGTTGTATCTTCTTTCTAGATTTTACAAATAGCACTTGGCAGAACACTTGTGTGCAGGGCCGCACTGCCGTGGATATAAACTGTGGATAGCTGTGATTCAGAGAACATTCCTGCTTGCAGTAGCGTAACATGGGATTCTTAATTACATCTTCCATGGAGGGTTTTTTTGTCCAGTTAATCTCAAAGTAAACATTACACTCTTCATACCACACGGCTGCTTTGCATCTTTTCTTGGACATTCCTTCATT
Source organism: Gymnogyps californianus (assembly GCF_018139145.2). NCBI lineage: Eukaryota > Metazoa > Chordata > Aves > Accipitriformes > Cathartidae > Gymnogyps > Gymnogyps californianus. The sequence continues at coordinate 15,537,464 of NC_059478.1, read as the reverse complement.
GTAAATTCAGTTGTGATGAAATGGTGTTTCCAATACATGACCAATGCGTTCATAGTACCCTCCTGTGAACGTGCAGCTTCCAGGTCATACCCAGCCTTGCCCAAGTTTAGCCCTGCCAAATGGCACAGTGAATTCTGGGCCTTCTTTCTGCTTACAGATTATCACTTGGCCTAGAGACATAAGAGAAATAATTCATAGGATATCCTTGTATTTAGATTAATAAAAACTACTAAAGGAGATAACACCTGCAGAATGGCAATGAACTTCAGTGTGTCTTCTGAAGCTTTTGGGACATACCAAGGCTGCTAGTTTTAATAACAGAGACAGGATTCAGAGCATTACTGTAGCAGAGGAATTTGGGGCAGTAGAAGCGAGTCAGACCAACTGCTGCCTGGGGCTGCTATGGCTCCTGCCCCTCTATGAAGACAACGTGAAGTAATTCAGGTCATTGGGTGATCTGAATACAACTCTTCAGGTCTACCTGAGTATGTGTGTCCTTTTGAAATGACTGGGGCATTTTTGCTGATAGATTTCTAGGAACTACTTAATTACAATACATTAATTGATTAGTTTATTCATAAACAATGAACTGCAGTTTGGTCATTTGAGCACACTGAAACATTAGCGTCAGTCTCTTGCTTTGTTCACAGTAAATATGCGGTTGCAATTAGTATCACTTAGACATCTATTAATGAACAAAAGAGTAATATGCATATATGTTCCTGTTAAGAGTATTTCAATGAAATGAAGGAATACGGCCCCATCCACACACTGTGGTCAGCTTCAGAAGAAGATATAGCAGACTCCCTAAAAGGTGTTGCCAGCTGCATCGACAAGTGTTGCAAGGCTACGGAGAAGCGAATGGCAGGGCTCTCAGAAAACCTGCTGCCGATTTTACATGAATATGTTCTCTACAGTGAAATTCTGATGGTAAGGTTTCCTTAAGGATTGCTTATGGCTATATGTAAAATTTGGCTTAGTCCAGTGACAAACTCTAGAAGAGAATTTGTAACTAACAACTGATGAAAATGATTTTGCGGTCCCTCTATTTACTGTTGTTACTAAACATGCACAGCATAGGATAGTTGTCTGTTAGCAGGGAATGCGGTTGGTCCTGTTTCCCTTGCTCATCAGGCATGAGGCGCCCCTTCCAGATGAGAAGAGCTTGATAGTTTTTTGCATGGCAGGCAGCCCTTGGTAGCTGTGCTAAAGAGTGTCTGGTTTTGCCATCTTCAGAGAGCTCTGCATTGTAGCAGAGAGGCGGGAACACAGAAAGGTTTGGGGAACAGCAGCTGAGAAGGACCTCCTCTGACACTGCTGAAATATGAACTCATCGAGTAACAGATTGTGTGGGGGAAAAGGAGTGGAGAGGTTTTTCCCTTTCTAGGAGATGTTCCTAAACTATGTTTTCTTTTTCCAGAACAGCAGGGAACTTCCAGTCCCTGTGCCATTATGTAAGCATGTGTTAGTCTTTGCCATAAGCCGATGCTCTCAGTTCCCTTTATGTACGTATTTTTCTTACACTTGGGGAGAATGTAAAAAATCTCGCTGCAGAGTTGATAAACTCAGTGCTGATGGATAATCAACATAATTAACTGAATTCAGCATGTCAGAATTCCCACTCTGCTGCCTCCAGAAAGCAGAAAATGTGTACAAACCCCTCTTTGTCTAGGTTTTGAGCAATGCAAGCTGCAGTATCTGTTCTTGCCTTACTGCTGGGAACCCAGCTCCTACTGCAGTGGTTTCTGAGTAGGGGCTGAGAGTGTGTTACAGGCCATGGGTAGAGCAAGGCCCAAGTTAACTGAGCCTTTGCTGGCACTGTGCAGAGCATTGCCAGTTTCTCAGTAAGGCTTAGCTACCGAGAGGTTAAGAATTACTGCTGCAATGACTGCTGTCTTTAAAAGAAGCTTCACTGAAAGAGGGGCCATACAAAATATCCTGTATCTCACAGGCCTCATTATTTACATGTACATGCAGGTAGATGGGGGTATGTACTGCTTTGCTTAAAGGTCTGAAGAGATTACCGTCCTAGCAATTGCAGGTCGTCTTCCTCTCCCCGACTTCCAAACTTATTTTTGAGAATTTCTAAGTCTGTTACCCATAAGCGATCCCAGCCTTCATGCCACTGAAGAGATGCTGCCTGCCCATTGCCTTCTAGTCTGCAGCCTGGCTCCCCTTTTCTCAGGTGTTCTCTTTTGTCCAGAGCACAGAGGTGTTTCTGCAGACAAACCCCAGAGTGACTATCTGGCTCTTCATGCACACGTTACAAGTAGCTGTTGCCCATTGCATTTTTTTTCTCCTTGCAGTGTTCTTGATGCAACACTTGCAACACAGCATTAGGTTGCCATGAGGTCCTGTCCGGAGGAAAATCTGCCTCCACTAGCTCATTCCTGTTCTACAACTGTTCCTTTCCTTTCATTCGCCATGGATTTTTACTTTTCCTACAGCTTACTTCCCTGTCGCAGTTTGGAGAGGGAACTACTAGTCACACTAAAAATACAATAGGGGAAGTCACACACTAGTAAAACCTGCTTTCAGAGGTGTGTTTAACCCCTCATTATGGGGACCTTTGTGCGGTGCTGCCAAGATCATGCGCAAATGTGCAGAAGAAGGTGTGGTCAATAGAATACAATCCTTGTATTTTCCAGTCTTGGGAGTTCAGCCTTAAACTGGGGAAAGAGATGAATTCAGAGCTAAAATATTTACATGTGGACTGGCTCCTTCCTAACTGACTCACAGAACAAATCTGGGGAGTGCAGGGTACTGCTGTGCAGCAATAAATTGGTTGTGGGTCCACATACAATCATTTGAGGGTTTTGTGGCGGGGTACCATTAAATATTACACCAGAAAATTGTAAAAGTATAGTAATATGTTTTAAAAACACAGTCTCTCTGTTTGCCATTAGAAGTCAGCACTTGTCTATAGTTGTAGCACATTAATATTAAAATAATTGGTTTTATCGTGTAATTTAAGGAGTATTTGTGATAAAAGTTGCCAAATAGTCATTAAAACAGTTTTAAAAGAGGCAAAAGAAATAGTAAAAAAGAGAAAGCATTTGTAATGTGAAGGAAAGCTGTTCCAGACATATTTGTTTTGCTTCTGTGCTTACAGCTAAACATTTTCTGTATTTATCTAACCAAAAGATATTCTGAGCTATTGAAACGTAGATTTGTGAGCATTAGTATGTATTGCTAATCTATTACTCAGAATTGTCCAAAGTCAGGTTTACCAATTTTTTCTAGTAAGTACCTGTTCAAAAAGAAACATTGAAAAATTATTTGAAAATTAACCTCCTAAATTATTCTATTGTGTTTGTTAAAGTGACAAGATTTCAAAGAGAACTCAGTCAAATAAGACAGCTAGAGAAGGTAGAGCTGCTTGTGCCCTGTGCTGTTTCAACATGCCCTATGCTAGAGGTGAATACTGAAAATCTCTTTAGTATATGCAGAAGAAGCAGTAAAACCAGTTGTGGCAAGGTAATGTAAAAGAAGGTTTTGAGATTTGTAATTATATATGTCCTGCTTCTGATTTTTTTTTAAAAGTACTAAAACCTTGTAACGTTTCTGTGAGAAAAGCACGCCTGAGTGTGTTTTTACAGATGAGGAAACTAAGGCAAAGAGAAATTTGTAAGGCTTCGTCAAGGTCACAGAGCAAATGAGCATTGGAAATGGAAATTTAATCTGTAATACTGTTCCTGTTTTGTAGTTTAACAAGTAACGTTCCTTCCCCTTTGTAATTATTTTTCAACATTGTGCTAAAAATCCAATACCTGATAAGACAGTTTTAAAGGAGGAAATAATTACATAAGCTGAAAATAAGCACATATATTAATGTTAGAACATTTATCATTTTAATGATAATCTGATTTTTCTGAACTACATTTGGCACTTACTTACAAAATAATATTGAAGGTTAAAGTCACAATTTCAATAATGCCTGGTATACCATTTTTACTCATTTATTCTACTTTATGTTGTAATTTTTACTCAAAGAAGATACTTTTGTTCATGAGATTTGGCAAACTCATTGCTGTTTTAAAATACGAATATATAGTAAGTTGAGCTGAAACTAAGTAAACTGCTCTTGCAGTTTTTCTCATACAACTAGCATTGATACTGCGTATGGCAGATTCTTGCGGCACTGATTTTGGATTTACTAAGATTCTTGAAAAACACCTAAGATAAAATACAGGTATTGAAAAATAAGTCTTCATGATTTTAAGATTTTTTTTGAGGAAAGTACATGTATCATGTCAAAATTATTAAATGGCATCATTCTGTGATCTTGCTTAGTTTATGAAATAGCCAAGTTGTTTGACCGTTTTCTGAATAGATGGCTGAAGTTTGGTGGTTTACTTCTTTTTTTTTCTTCTATATTAAGGGTGTTTTGAAAAGGAGAGACCAAATTCAAGGCGAGCTCGACTCCAGAGTTGATGCTTTAGCCAATAAAAAGACAGAAAAGGATCTGGTGAGTATGTACAGAATGCTGAAATCTTCCAGCTCTTATTCTAACTGCAAAAGATGATCCCCTGAAGAAAGCGTGTCATCTGTCCTCTTTGTAACTGGATGGTGTGTCTATAATTCTCATTCTGAAAAGGTTTGGTCTGTGTAGCTATGCATGCCAGGCAAAGGCAATCATGAGAAAGATGCAAAACTTCAGCAGATAGGCTGCTGGAGCAAAGGGCTGGTAATAGTGGGCGACCACTGTGTTTTGTCAACACAGACTGTACCGCAGCTTATTTTTAGCATTTCTGTTTACTTCCACACTGGGAGTTAAAAGAAAGTAAGACTTGCTGCAGTGCTCTTGTAGCTGCTGCTTCATTGATGTAGGAGAGGGAGAGGAGGTGGTTAGAATGAGCAAAGCTGTTCATTAAACTTATTTAAAATAAAAAGTTCTGGATTCTGTTCTTTCAGGTTTCTGTCTTATCTGGTTGGGCCCAGGGATATTTTTTTACTTCCAGTATGACACCTTCATTCATTCTAGTGAAGTCAGACCGTAACTGTAGCCCATGGGGGCAGGCATCCCCAAAACCATCAGCAAGGCTCAGCAGGCCAATTAAAAGGAACTTCTGGGACGGGTCTTGGCATTTTTTAAATTTTTGATTGTTTAACTCTCCAGCCTAAATAATGTCCTTTTAGCACAGTGTTAACACAAAGTGTTATACAGTGTAAATAATACATAAAAAAACCTAAATAATAACTTTTTAGTACATCAAAGGAGAAAGTCCTTGACATTTCAGATACTTTTTATTAGCTTCGTCATAATTAGCTTTCATGTAAAGATGAGCTATTTAGACAGTTTTTGGCACTTGAAATGCATATTTTTATTTGATTTCTTGTCACTGAGCTGAATAAGAATCTGTTAGCACTGTCTGATACCTACGATGGCTATGGTATATTTTGTAACGATTTGCCTCTGTGGACTGCAGTGGGACAGTAAGTAAATACCTCTGGTTTTGCTTTTTCCTGAACTAGAAATTCTGTTTGCTTATCTTATATTGTCCTCTCATTTCACTGCCTTTGTGTTCTCTAATCTGTTTTTGTTTCTCTACTTCCTCTGCCGCTTCTCCTGTCCTTTGTCCTTAGTTTACGTATAAAGTTTGAAGCTCTTATAAAATGCATGGAGGATGGTAAGTTGGAGAATGCCCCTAGGCTGGGAGTTGGGGTAGCAATGGCAGGTCCTGGTCCTCTGCTGGCTGCGGGCCACTGCGTTCCCATGCTGCCTTGTGAGGGCACTGGCAGACCTGCTGCGGGCTCCTCCTGCGGCCTGCCTGTGTCCCCAGCACCCCGCGCCATGGGTGCCCCGCGTGCCGGCAGCACGTATTGGTTGCATTGCATGTAAAAGCACACTATATATTAAGAAGGATCCTTATGGGTCCCTTCCACCTTGAGGTGTTCTACGATTCTAAGAATTTATTCTGGCAGAAAGGAGCGTTATACGTCATTGCGTAAGTTATTTGTATGCAGCTAGTTATATCAACTTTTTAACATTGCGTCCCTTTTAATCAGTACTTCTCATTTGTATGGTTTGTTGGCAACCTGCTAAAACCAGTTGCATTTGCACAGAGCGATTCAGCGATGAATTCCAATTTCATACAGCTTGTTCAGCAGCTAGTCTTATTGCTGTCCACTGTAGGGAAGAGAACATTGCCTGGCAGGATGGGGTCTTTTCAGAATGTATTTCTGTTATAATCTGATGGAGTCCTCAGACAAGGTGCATGCACTCTCTTTTCCTGAACTGTTACAGACGAAAAGGAATATTTTTCCTTTAGCATTGATCATACCATGTTGATTTGATATTGACAATAGTTTACTCCATAATGAGATGTTTGCACTTGCTTCCAGTAAAATTTTGAGATCAGTTTGCACAACCTGGTCTTTTTTCACTGTTCCTGTGTTTCCAAAACTGTGTTTACAGTTTTGGTAAAAGCCTTTGGACAGTGTGATTACCCAGGTGTTCAGATCTTTGCTTTATCTTTCCAACTCCTCTATTTCTTACTCATTTCAAAAAATCCTGTTTCTGAAAGCCTGATTCTCCTTGCAGTCTCACGAGAGCAGTAAAACAGATGTCTGTTAGTCTAATCTGATCATAAAATCCTGTGTTCTCTAATTGAGTGGCAGCTGTATCCTGAAGACTTTCTTAATTAGAAGTTGAAGGCTTTTTCTATTAATGATAGTTTGGCCACAGAGAATGGTGTACTGCTATTTTTAACCATTCAAGTAACTTTTAACTGTTTTCTTAATCAGTTTTTTACTATGTTTTAATTTTTATTATATGTTGAAATATTTTGCTGACATTTCTAACCCGACTGATTTCAGAATAAAAGGTGGTCATAACACAGGTACTGTTATTGGAATTGGCATCAAACACTGAATTTGGCTGTATTTGCACATTTCTGTTCCTCAGCAGAACTCATGTAGCTTCTAATGATCTCATAGATGTCAGACTGAACTTGTCAGTGCAATCTAGTAGCCAGAAATTCTGCTGACAATGAGTGGCATGAATAATCTCATTTGAAGTACATTTCCACCATAGATAAGGAATCTCAGACTGTCATTAGAGCTCATAAAAGGCTGTGAGATCTTTAGCATTGGTCACAGCAAACATTAAATGATTTAACAAACAGGAGGTTATACAGCAGGAGAATGCAAAACATCACCAAGGTCAGTGCAGCTGAAATAAGCTGGAATCACAAATTAAACCTTACGAGATGTCAGGCTCATTGGCTGGGAAGAAACGTTTTCTTGAGCTGTGCTTCTGCCACCGGGCTTTTAGAAAGCTGCTTGTGGTGCTGTTAAAAATCCAAAACCTTGTCTCCCGCTCCGAAATTTAGTCCACAAAGAAGGCAGTTGTTCTGGGTATGGAAGGTTTGAAGACTGTGATTTTGGATGCAGGCTCTGACAGAGATATTTGGGAGGACTTTGGTGTCCTCCTGCTTCTCTAGACCTTTCTTATCTCCAGAGCTCTGCCTGTAAAGATGTTGGAGTTTGTGGCTCCATCGCTCCCACGCTCCATTCTGGAGGCATACACAGCAATGCTAGTGCGTCCCTCTGTGGTTTGGGAGTTTTTAACAGTTTTGGTACTGCCACTAGTGCTGATAGTAATTGTGACAAAAGGTTGGTATAATGTGCTCTGGCAGAACCAGATAAGCATTAAATGCTAACTTAAGGATTCTAGTGTTCAGGCTTGAAACTGAGTAGTAAAGAGATGAAATGCTGAATCTATCACATTCTCAATAGATCTCATGTTTTAACTCCAGGCTAAAAAGGGTTAGTATCACCAAGCTGTAGGATTAATTCATGTAGCAGATGATAGAAATTCATGCTATTTTGCATAGTGAGATACTGTAAAATGCTGTGTCACTTACTAGGTAATTTGGCTATTGGGCCAAGTCTCTTTGGCTACAGTTCGCACTGGTCGCGTCTGGTAGCGCTCTGCCCTAGCAGTGTCTGGCTCCCACCTTCCTGTCCCATGGTCCAATGTCTGATTCGCACTGTGCTGTCCTTCTCTGGGGATCGCTGGTGTGAGATTTAATTTATCACACTAGCTGCCTCAGGGAGATCAATGTAAGAAAATGGATTCAGAATCATATTTAATTTGCAGGATAAATTGTAACAATTTACACCTTGTAAATGAGGAACACACTAGGTAGATGTTTTTGTTGAGACCAAGCTATTCTTTGATTTCTGCTGTCATGGCAGCTGAAGAGGGTGGCATTTATGTTTCTTTTCAGTTGTGAAAAAGTAGATCTTAAACCTCTCTACTTGAGATGATGAAGTGTGGCATAATGCTGTCTTTAGACCTTAAGTCCAACCCTTGCCTTTATACAACACACAGTTTCTTTTGGGCTTTAGAGGGTGATGTTTAAACCACGTATCCAGGCAGGGATGCAGAACAGAGTCTGCCTGTCCACATCACGTTGTGACTACACCGTGGAAGAAATTCGTAGTTCCTAGAAAAGGCAAGACAAAAACAAACTGTAAAATAAATGTCTGAAAGGTATGAAGAACGAGATAAGGGGAAACTGCTGCAGCCGGGACTTCTAAGTCGGAGAAGTTCTTTACGTGTGTAGGCTAGCTCATTCCCATATAGGGACTTTTTTCTTGCAAAAGCAGAAAATGGATTCAACTGCCTTTCCTACTCTAAATCATCTAAAAATATTCACTGTCTTCAGTATGCTGTGTGCATTCATTTTTGGTATTTGAAGGAAAGGCAATTAACTTGGGACATGCCCAAGATACCAAATCCAGCTGCTTGTAATTCCTTTAAAGGTAATTTCCCCACATTTAAACTTTGGATTAACCTTTCCATATTGAATACAGTGTTGGTAGTTGAAATTACCCTTGTCCATAGTTTGATTACTGGTCTTTGATTAGGTAATTGAACTTGGGCTTTTCAGTAAAATAGAAATAATATTTTGCATTTTGTTCTTGATTAATAACCAGTATTTCATTCATCTAGATGTGTGGCAAGGAAAATCAGTGTAGAAATCAAGTCTAACTAAAAATGTTTATTCATCTGTGTATTATGGTACGTGGAGAAAACCCATTCAGAAGTTTTCAGTGTTACTAGCTAAGGAGTTTTTGGCTACTTTAAGAGCTGGAGGATTCTGGTATGTCAAACTGAATTGGCATCCGTGGTTTGTGAATTAAGCACTGGGCTCCGGTTCTGTGACCATTTCAGGCAGTGCTGCTTAGTTCGTGTCTGATGGCGGCAGCAGTGCCGGCTGTTGCACTGGAACACTGTCCTCCCTGCATGGTTCAAGCTGGAGGCTGAGCACCAAGACTTTCCACGTCCTGCGCTGCATTTTGACGTTTCTGCGTTCTGCCAATAGCGTAAGCAATCCTTGAAACTCCTGGAAGTTAATCCTGGAATCCTGAAGTTCGTATCAATGAAGGCACCAGCTCTGCAGAGAGCACGAGGAGCTATCCAACTTTACAGGGGTGTTGTATGAGGAAAAAACAATTTGCATGACAGCAGAATACAGGGAAGAAGAGGAAGGTGTATGGGACCTGAGTTGCAATGGAAACAGTACAAGGAGATTAACTTTTCCTGCTTGATGTTCCTAATTGGTGGTGTTTCCGCCTGACCTCCCTGCTGCTGCAGACAGTTGCTGTGCAGTCCCAGCAGAGGAATTTGCACTGTAGCTGCAGAAGATGCACCTTGTTCTGTGACTGGGTGCCAGCCAGAACTGACACAGCTGATTAGTAAATGACAATAGGTAACAAAATGATTGAGAGGACTAGAAGACTCATTAAAGAGAGGCCCTCTGTCCCATCAGCTGAAAAGTCACTTTGTGCATCTACAGTAATTAGAAGCAAATAATGTCTGTAGAGTAGCCCTCAAGGTTTTGATCCTGGATCGCTGTGAAAGAGTTTCTTCTCCGCAGAAGTCCTTTGGCTTAATTTCTTTCTCTACTTCTGTATTTCTCTCTCCCTCATATGATCACACAGAGGTTAGTTCCACAAGAAAAGACAGCAAGATGACAGGCAAGAAATCAGAAAGTTTGTGCCTTTGACTTCTGCTGTCTTCTCCCCATTCTGGTTTCTCCTGAGGTTATCAAAGTTTCTGTCAGGGTTTTATCAGTTTTTCTGGCCAAATCTAATTTGTATACTTGATTCTGCTTCAGTAAAGCCCTCTATATTTTCCTTTTTAGATGCATTACTGTCAAGTGCTATTGAAGAGGTGCCAGAGTCTGTAACTTCTCAGTCAATAAAAATATCTTCAGCAACACTTTAATTCTGGTCTAGAATTTCTGTTATTAATATTTCAGAAATTGTACCGAGTTATTCATTAAGAGTAAAATTTAAATTTATCCCTGGGGAATGATTTTCTGTGCTAAGTTAAATACCAACCTTGGCTCTGCAGCTCTGTTTGTCTGCACTACATTCACTTGATTTCAATCACTTTTGAAATGGTGACTTTACTAATATTTTTTAATGTTTACAATTCTTATTTAGTTCTCAGAAGAGATTGGGAAACTTGAAGACAAAGTTGAATGTGCCAATAATGCTCTGAAAGCGGATTGGGACAGGTGGAAGCAAAACATGCAGTGTGATATGAGATCAACGTTCACTAATGTGGCTGAGAATAATCTCCGTTATTATGAAGAGGTAAAACACTTTCTCATAGCAATGTTATTTTTTCATTGATTATTTCAGTGGAGAAGTCCATGGGTTGTCTGTAAAGAGGAATTTTTGCATTTTAGTTCAAAGCTGTGTTAACTTCAGAATCAGTTTTTGCGGGAAGGGGGAGGCAGTTATCCTTAATTTGACATGTTTCAAGCAAAACGTATTTTATTTGTGCCCAAATGGTTGATCCTGAGTTCATCATCGACAGAGGGCACTCTTGTTTTACTAACCACAACAATTTGGAACATATTTTTCGGTTCAACGTCAGCTGCTATATTTCAGTTTGGAAACCTTTTGCTGTAATTGCATGAAGAAGCCCTCTGGAAAGCTCAAACTTGTGTAAATGATCTTGTATGAGAAAAACGTTTAAATGTGATTCTATTTCAGCACATTCAGGAAGTCCTCGTTATTTCTCTAAAGAATTGTCTTTCATGAAATAATCAGACTTTACAAGGACAAAGAAGAACAATACAATTTTGAGAAGTCAATATGAAAAGCTTATTGCACTTTTTAAAAAACACAAATGCTGCAAGTGTATACAATTAATAAATTGAATCTTTTTAGAATTGAAACTTACTACTTTGGAAAGAAAGAAAAGTGGTTGAAATCACATTTTTATTTTCAACTCAAATGCCACGGCTAATATTCTTGGTAGAGAATTCCCTTTTACAAGAATATATACTAAGATAGAGAACTTGAAAACATATAACAAAATATGTTAAGCATTCTGTGAAGTTTCTTCATGGGGAACACGTTCTTGATTAAAGTGCGCATTTTGAAAATATCCCAGATGTCTTAAACTTTTTTGAAGCATATCTCCTTATTTTGGGAAAAAAATTGGAATACACTAAGCCATCTAATAATCATAAATTAGCAATTTTCACAGGTATATGTTGATATCTGTAACTTCCAATCCTGTATTCTGAACTTTTTAAGGATTGCCCGTTAGCCAATGACAGTGTCCTGATTTTACAAATCATTTTGTTAAAACATAATTGAAAAGACAGAGCACTTCATCATCAAGTCTAATTAATTAACATACTGTCTGTGAGATGCATGGACATTGACAATCTGTTGTTACATATTAAGATCAAAATATTTTCTGAAATCAGGCAGCAAGCTTTTGGCATCCTCTCACATTTTCTTCAGTTATTGATGATCTCTGACTTCTATATCAGCAATACGTATGTTAAAACGATGCTAAATATATTGGAATATTTTGTTAATGAATGATTAGCTAAATTAAAACACAAAAATAATTCTTCGGTTCTCTTTCCTGTCTAGAAATGTTTTTTGCTGAATTAGAATTTTAATTCAGAATGCCAAAGCTCGTGCTGTACATGAAATTGCTATCATTAAGTCACAAACTGCTGAAAATGGTTCAGCTATCTCTGTAACTGCCAGTGGTTCTTCTTAAATAGACTCTGAAATACTGGACAAATTGGTTTTTACTGAGACATTATTCTTTGTTGGTGCTTTTCTTGAATATTGAAATCTGCATAAAATGTTTTTGCTGTTATATCTCAGTAGATCTAGATTTTAGAAAAAACCACTTTATCTTACTGCAGCAGTTGCAATAATAGAAAACATTGTGCTAACTGTATCACTCCTTGTTTGCAAAGTGAGGGCTTACCATTTTTTTTCTGTTTTATCAGAAAATCATTATCTTAATCCTGACATTCAAGAGAATTTGATAGAATTAATACTGAGATTGGGAGTTTTGATCTAAAATATGGATGTTTATTTGAGACCTGTGGTTAATGCTGATGGTTAATTATTGGAGGAGTGATTACTGTCAGAGGCCCTTATATTACAAACTACAGGTGTGTAATGCACTCCTGAAAACAGCAGAAAAAGAAGCCGTGGCGTCTGCGTTCACTGTTTGGAAGTGAAACTTCAGGAAGGGAATCTCAGAAACCTTAGAATCAGAATGTGATTTTCATGCTTTCAGTAGAAAACAAAATCTTACCTTAAAGATAATAGTTTGAGTCTCACTCATTAAACTCATGCACAAACACAGTGCCTGTTACAGTGTTTTTCACTTGTTCAGTCATTACTTGCATCATTAACCTTCTCTCACATGTCCAAAGTTAAATTACTCGTTCGTGCTTTTGATGCACCGTTTGATGCTTACTAAGCCTTTTCTGGCTGTAGCATCCCTCATCTTATTTCTTGCCTTTTTTTTTCCCAAAGCATGTTCTGTGCATCCTCCCAGGCACCCTGGATGCCACGGATATGATTCAGTTGCCCAGCTCTCCTGTCCATCTCCTATGAGGAATCATTTCCTGCTTTCTAACTTAGTCACTACCTGCTTCTCCTCCTTTCCACAGCTTTTCCCCCCACCCCAGTTAAACTCCTGTTCTTGCCTCTCCACGAGCAGTGTCCCATTCCCTTCTCTACAGCAGCATTTCACTGTGCTCCTCATTATTCCCCAGTCTTGCTGACTTCATTTCCCAGGTGCACAACCTAACCAGGAGTCATTCCTGTTAGTGGCCATTCTCTGCATCCCTTAAATTTCTGAGAACTACAGAATAACGAGAGACAGACACCTCATGTTTTCTGGTGGCTTTTGCAGTAGAGAATCCAGTCCTTCAAGACTGTATAAAACTAAAGCCAGTGTGATCAAGTACAACATAGCAGTGTGTCAAAGTACACTAGAATTTCTAAAATGTTATTGCCTCTTTGTCACAATATGGGGAAAGAGTATGACCTAACATTTGTTTGGATTTTTCCTTAACTGTAGTTGCCTAAGGATTCTGCTGTCAACTTGTCAAGCATCACTTAGCTAGCATAAAAGAGTATGTCTCCCTTAAGCTGAATTAATGTTCACGTTACATGAAGTGCTACTTTAAAGTGTTACCTGTAGTTATATTTCTCCGGATTTACTAATTCAAAACAAGTAGAGGTATTTCTGTAGCCTTCCAGTTTATTGACTATCTACATTTAATATACTTGAATAAGAAGCGTTGCTTTGTTTCTACAGCTGTGGAATCGCCAACCTGTTTGTGTCTCTCAATGCTGTGGTAACAAAGACACTAATTAAAGCCCCGTGTTGCGAATTTACAGGGTGCTCCTATGCAGGCCTATGAGAATGAAGGCTTTCCTGTGATAATGTACAAGCTATGTTATAGTACATTTAAATATAATGTCATTTAGTAGCCAAGAATTACCATGACTGACCAATCATTTGGTATTCCTGTAGCTGGTCTCAAGAGTTCATAGAGTTCTCTACTTCCTTTTCTTTGCTTCTGGAAAAGAGTTGAATACATGCTTAAGTCTCTCTGTATTCTACAAAGGCTTAAAGCCAATAACATACTGTATTAATAATGACTGTAAGTGCATTGCTAAAATAGGGAGGATTTTCTGAAACAGTATGAAAAGGTTTTACTTTTTAAAAATTCCGAACTTTACTCCTATTTCTGAAGTAAATAGCATTGATTTGTTTGCCTTACAGAGAAAAGTTCTTGAATGAAGCATGTGTTAACACTGTACCATTTATTTTAGTCCTTTTCCCCATGCCTTAGGTGTGACACTATTGTCTGAAATAATAGCACACCTTAGTCCAGGAGAGGTATCTGCCAAACAGCTGAAATCACAAACTGTTCACAGGGTGGAGCTTACAGCTGAGAAAGCTGATTGTCACCAGGAGTATTTTCATTAAGTTAGGTATAGATATTCTGCAGAGCCCTGAAGATGCAGCATTACTAAAACCAAAACAAGATACAAAGTTAGTGGTGGTGGTATTATTATTTAGCTAGCATGTCTGAAGTGTTCCTGGTACAAATTAGCAAAACCAAACCAGGCAATCTGGCTTCAAAGAGTAATAGCAACTAAACATTTACTAAATTTTTGCTTTTGTTTTTCTCATGTGTTTACTGTAGTCTCTAGGATATTTACAGCATCAAAGAAAAAGAAACACTTTAATTTTTCTCAGCAAAGAACTTTGTTAACCTATTCTATTTAGAAGAAACACCAGAATAAGTGGCTAGATTTTGCAGCCTGATCCAAAGTCTAGTTAGACATTATAAATCCAACAAATATGTTTGCTTTTCCACTGCTCATGAGGCACTCTAGTAAATGCAGGAAGATTGGGTTTTTTTCATAATGTAGTATGATATTTAATTAGTTTTGGCATTGAAAGAACATGTTTTTTCTTGTGCATGGATGAGCCTTTGTTTTAAAGCATAGCCTCTAATTTTATTTTTCTCATGTCAAACTAATCCTGTTAAACCTTTGCAGCTTAATCAGATGAAAAGCTAAAGTTATTTTTGATACAGTGAGATTCTTGTTGGTATTGACACAGCTTACTCTTTTCCAAAAATATAAATAATTTTCTGATTTTCTTAACTATTTCAAGCATAATTTAGTTTATTTCTGTGACCTACGTTGTTGTACAGGCATAAATTGATCCAAAAGATTAGGGCAAAACAATACTCCTTCCCCATTACAGCAACTTCCCTCTACCTCCAAAGCCCTTATGTACCTCTCTATCTAGTAAAAGCTGTAGAAAAAGAGATGAGATTTGTTGTTTGCCCTGGAGGCCTCTGTAGTGATGCATTTAACTAGTCATTTGGTTGCCTAGCGGAAAGTTAGCGGCTCATGCATGTTGATCACATCCTACCTTAGCAATGCCTGGGAATTTACCTAACAAACTTCATGTGATTTTCAAAAGCTCCCACATGGCTGAGCCAGTTTGTCTCTGTGAATGTCGGTTCAAAGCCAGGATCCATCCTTAAACCCTCATTCACTTCAACCATAAAAATTTCTTTTAAATACTTTTAGGAAGACTTTTTTTTATAGTGGGAATCACTATTTCTATGCACTCTAGTTTTTGTTTCCTTGCACCCAGAAACTATGAAAGTATTTTTTGTCTCTCTCTCAGACACACACAAGACTTCATTTTCAGATTCTACTCCAGCAAATGTCATCATAAATGATATTTTTAAGGTATCAACCATGGAAAACAGGGAACTGGAACAGAAATGCACATGGCATGTGACACACTGCTGCTGTTATCATCCCTACTACACGTTCTATTTTTATATCTCCTTTTTAGTTAGATATGCAATTGTACTATATGAAAACCTTTTTGTTGTTTTTTCTAAAAATGATGTTGCAGAATAGATGTGTGACCTGCAGTAGTAATCAGAATATTTTAGGTAAAGTAACCTTATTTAAGCTCTTGTTATTTCATTTTGTGTATTTAGGCTTTTTAATGTCTTCCGCCGGGCTTTTGCAAGTAATTGGATTATGAATTTCAATCCTATGCATGCACATTTAATTTCCTGGGTTTGCTTTTTCTTTTTTTTTCCTTTCTGCCTCCTTTGAGAAAGGTGGCTGATCCTCTATTTAGATCTCCGTTTTCAACCTCCCAGGAGAATGAAGTAAAATCATTCTGTAATAATGTTGAAGTATACATCACTAACAAAATGTCGTTTATGCAGTTCATGCTTCACAATATAAAAAGCTTGAGCCTAAGGCACAGAGACCTAGTTTTGTTTTGTTATGGCTAATTATAAAACTTGTCAGCTGTAGCAGCACTGTGATGTCTGACAGTGAAATGAGCCACCATTGCTCTTACATTTTGGAAAATGTGTTTTGGTTATATAAATGAGGATAAATTAAAAACTGAATAACATTGTGTAACTGAAAAAAATGCTTTGCATCTTTGTCTGGAAAGACTTCAGTAGATTGTATCTATCTAGTTAAGTAACATATTGTGATTGCATTTTAACACATGCAGTTTAGCTCAGTGTTGCAAAGATAACAGAAAGCCATTTTTACATTCCAGCCAGTGCTGATATATGTATTTTATTTCACATTACTGAAATTACAGAATGACAAAACGTGGAGATACATGGTATAAATTAAACTGTGGTTCAGAAAAAAAAAGTCAGTCATTGCCAACAAAAGACTCTTCAAGAAACAGTGATCATTTCTTGTCCCACACCTAGAAAAAGCCTAGGAAAACAGATGTGCCTTGCAGCTTTCTAGGATGGTAATCCAGGCTGGGCTCTAGCAAACAGAAATCTGAGTCCGAGTGCCACTGTGAAGACACATTGCTAGCAGCTGCTTCATTGACATTTTAAAACCAAGATGCCACCTTCCAGCTCAAGCATCTCAGATAGACTCAGCTGCCACAGTGTCACATGAAGTAGGGGAGAATCCAATGATCAAACCTTAAAGGCTCTATACAAAAGGTCAAAAAGAGCTTCTAAGTCAGAAATCAGTTTCCAACACTTGCAGATCACTGTTCATGCTAGCACTATTTTCACCATTTCTCCCTGATTTTAACATTTCTCCAAAAAGTCGATGAAGAAAGCAGATTTCCACATGAATCTTACCCTGTTTTTCCTCTCTTTTCACAGTAATTCAAACCTTAGGTGTGCTCTGAACAGCAGCATAATGTTGTTGTGTGCAAAAGCAGCAGAAGTTAGTTGGGGATTTTGTCAGCAAGATCAGAAAAGAAAGATTGGGCGAGAAGATTCATGGTTTCCGTAGTCTAGGGGAGAATATATGAATAACAGGAACAGTCTCTAACATGCCTGATAAAGACCAAAAACCTATGCAGAAATAAGCTCCTGCATACTTTTTTCTGTGTGGTCTCTTAGGCCAGTCAGTTGTTTTAACCTCTGTCATTATCTTGCAGACCCACGTCTTCTACTTTTTTATGTCTTGAGAGACATAATCGCTGCTGACTTTTGTTTGCTTTTTCTTGTTACTTTTGTCACCCATAATTTTATGGGTATCCCTGGTTCTGCGTCCTTGTGTCATCATGGATTCCCCCAACTCCAGTCATCCTGTGTGTCTTCTTCATTTTGCTCTTTGAGCTTATACTTTAACATTATTCATGACTATCAAATCCTCCCACTCATCTGCTTGCACGTAGATATGCAATCATAGCAGGACCTAGGCTCTTTAATGTAATATGATTAAATCTACATAGTTAATGGCAGAGTTTTGAAGTCATTCACGAGAAATGTCTAATAAGACAGAGTTAGGTGGCTGTAAGTTCAAGCAGCATGAATGCTAGCGTATTTTCCATGTCTCCTAAGCAATGACAGATGGATGCTAGATATTTCATTGTAGATATTTCATTGATTTAATTCAAAGTTCAGATAAATGGAGTATGCTGTCCAGGTTTTAATATAAAAGAAGATATTTCCTGAGAAATTTCAGAAGACTTATTTATTGTGAATATTTCAGATTCTTCATGAAAAAAACTGTGTACAGTAAGTAGTAAATAAGCTGCATTGTCAAGAGCAATAGGTATGAGTGTATAAGTCAAAATTTTATTAGAACATTTCCATTTCAAGGTTATTTTTTCAATAGCATCAAAACAATAAAATGATTGCATGAATTTGCTTGCCTTGTTCTAATGACAGACTTGAAATAGTAGAAACCTGGTACTTTGGGTAACAAGCCTCAGCATACCACAGGTTACCTAGTGATAGCCTTGCCATGACTCTCAACACTAATCTATGATTTATAATGGTTTGCCAAGCTCCCAACACTCATTTAAGCCAAACTGAACCCAAGTAATTTGGGGATTTTTTTTTTTTTTTTTTTCCCCCCATTTTACTGCCTACAGTCTTGGTGCTTCAAATAAAAAAATCAGTTTGTACAATTATAAATCCATTTTTCCATGAGCAGAGAAATGCCACTTGTTGTAAGGATGACAATTTCCCCACCCACCCCCATCCTGCCTTTCTGGTCCTATTTCTTTCCCATTACTCAGGGGGAAAATGAATTCTCTGTGTGTTTAGAAAAAAACTGTTTTAATTTAACTCGGAAAGAAAATTGGGTATACAATAGGAATCCACAGAGATTACAAGGGAACTGTGCCTGACAGCGCGCTTTCTATTTGGAAGAGATCTTTGCCTGTAACTAAAGGGAGAGATTAAAGAAGAGCATAATTAATGTTAGCATCTTCCATGCTAACACATACAATTACGATGCTCACACTGTGCGCTTGTCATTATGTAGAAGTGACCTTTACAGCTCACTCAGCATGTTGGCTAACACTTTGCATATCACTGAGCTGCCTAGGAAACCATATTTTGCTCTTACCATAGTCCCACAAAAGCAGCTTGTGACAATGCGTATATATTCTGCTATTATTTTTTCTTCTTTTTCTCCTTGGCTACCAGTTTTACAGAAATCTATCTGCTATATTCATATGTATCTGTGTTGTTTTTTCAAGTGCCTTGCTACATGGGAGTCCTTCCTAGCATCTCAAACAGTGGATCTTCATGTGGAAGAAGATTCTGAAGATAGGCCTTGAGTAATATCTCTGCTTGATCTCTGCCTTTTCCATGCAGTTTCTCCCAACCAAAGAAGTGCTTTATACGAGATCAGATACATTATTAAATTTAACTGTTAAAAATCAGTGAAATGCGGGAAACCAGCTTACTGAAAACTCAGGTATTCTAGTCCTGAAATACATTTGGGAACATTGATATATTGCTTTATATTGCTTAGCTGTGATTTTACATATTTTTATGCAAGTGTTTGCATACAATTGTTTTCATAAATATTGCATAATTTGGATATAAAGTATTTTAAATATGTAAAAATAGCTCCATTTTAATAAAAAGTTTAATAAGGAAAGCTTGTCTTCATTCTGTATCGTAGTCTTTAAGAAGTATTTTGGTATTATAGCATGCTTGTTATATTCTCTTTGTTGAGTAATTTCCTGTACTTGTAAAATTACCTAGCGTAGTCTTCAAGGAGCTCTTTAGGATTATTTTCATAGATTGTGCTGGTCAGCCGATGGCAACGTGGTATGGAAATATGCCGAACGTGTTCTGTGAGATTAATGCTGCTTTAAAGTACTGTTAATTCAGTTTTCAGTTTGCAGTATTTACTTGTCTATTAAACATCTTCAATTTGACATCTTTTAAAGGATGAATTAAAAACTGGCAGTTCATGAAACAGACTGTTTCTACAATGATACAATGTTAGTCGCAGCACTGATCCTCCAACACAAGAGCTTCCATTTGGAGTTTGCAGGATCAAACCTTTTACTCCCACAGCTGACCCTCCTGTAATCCTTAACTTCCTCTCTCTTTGGATAGCCAGTGTGGAAGAGAAAGGGATAAGAAAGGAAAAGAGAGTTTTGCATTAAAATGATGAGCTGGTTCACTGGTGCAATATGCATGAAAGTGTTCCAGTCATTGAATTATTCCACCCAAAAGGTCTGTCAGTCGACACTTGTAATTCCTGCAGTTGTTCTCCCTGGTAGTTAAGGTCTGAGCAAGCCTAAGTCTGAATATGGAAAGAAGGAGGTGCAGGAATCGGAGACAGCCTAACCACGGCTCTGGCCTTGCAGAACAGCAGGGCTTCAGCTGTCACCTTCACCTTTTGTGGTGGTATTTTGTGAGCTTGCTCTCGTCAGTCACCTAATGGCTGCGGGGGGCCAGTTCCTGAGCACACGGCTGCACTTGAGTGGCTGTGGAGCTGTCCAAGCTGGACGAGTCATTTCGAGGCTTTGATCTTAAGAAATTTAGATTGCAAGTGAGACCTGCAATACCAGCACGGCCTTTTCAGCAATGCAAGGAAGACTGCTCTCGTGCTGCCCCCACAAAGTATTAATGAAAGCTCAGCTCTTTTTTTTTCAGCTATAAAATAGCAGTTAAGATGCTGCTGAAATACTGCAGGAAGCATGCATCTCTCCCACCTTCGACAATTTACAGACGAGAGGCGAGTCCGTGTTAGGAGGGAGGCGGTGTGGTGCTGAAGGGCTGTGCCACACAGTGTGTTGTCCAGCAGTGCTGGCAGCGGATGCTTGCAGGAGGCATGGAAGAACAACGTGGCTGGACTATGGTCTTTTCCCCTTGTATCCTTCCCGCTGATTTTTTTTTTAACATCAGAGCTTCTATCAATGTGCTTAATAGCTCTTAATGCCTTTCCCTGTGCTTTATTTTCTTTTTTTCCATCTAAACTTTTAGTATTTACCATGCTGAACATCAATGGATTCCACAGTTTAATTTGCAGGAAAAATCAATTGATTTTGTGATTTCCTAAACCAGCTACCCAATAATTTCAGGTAATGCCTTCTGCCTCTTAAATTGTGAGAAGAGATGAACAATAGTTTCCTATTTGTCTTCCCTGAGCCACTCAAGAATTTACAAACCTCTAGTGTGTCTTCCAAGTGCTGCCTCTTTTCACAGAGGAAAAGCCGTTGCTTAATATCATCTTGTACAAAAGGCATTTCACATCTGTGCTCATTGTTATTGCTTTTCTCTATATTTTCTAGTTCTGCTGCAACCGGTGTTCAAAATGCAGGCACACCAGAAGTGTACATGTTGTCATAATTATGCTTTGATTTTTTTCATCATTGTTTCCTACTAATTCCTAATTTATTTTTTAAAGTACCACTGAATGCTGAGCTGCCATTCGATAAACTGTCCACTAACATTAAGAGCTATTCTGAAGGTTACTAAATAATTTAATTTCCATCACTGTGTATATATAGGAGAATTGGCTTTTCCCCAGTGAGCATTAATTTGCATTTATTAATACTCAGTTTTGCCTGCTGTTTTTAGCTCCTAATCTCTCAGTAGTGTACGGTCCCATAAACAGGATTCCAACAAGATAGACAGCAGTAACACTCTGAATACCAGATAAGTGAAAGTTCAAGAAATTGAGCTTGAACAGGCTTACCTGGAAGGATATGAATGTTTAAGTGTAACCAAAAATTAAATACCGTGCCTCTAATTTAGGCTCCTCTAAGAAAATGTAATGTCTGGTTAGCTGAGATGGGCAATGCCCATGTGCGTTGCATTGACTTTACCTGTATGTTCTGCCAGAGCAGAAGGCTGCTTTCTGAGGTGTTTGGAAATCAGAAACACCATTGGAGATTTTGCATCCTTGGTAAAAATGTGGGCTGCGGTTCATTATGTTCCTGATTTATTTTTAATTTCTTTTCCTCTTTAGCTAGGCCATAACTTATGGGGGTGTCCTGGTTTCGGCTGGGACAGAGTTAATTTTCTTCTTAGTAGCTGGTACAGTGCTGTGTTTTGGATTTAGCATGAGAATACTGTTGATAACATGCTGATGTTTTAGTTGTTGCCAAGTAGCGCTTATCTTAAGCCAAGGACTTTTCAGTTTCCCATGCTCTGCCAGCAAGCAGGTGCACAAGAAGCTGGGAGGGAGCAGAGCCGGGGCAGCTGACCCGAACTAGCCAAAGGGGTATTCCATACCATGGAACGTCATGCCCAGTATATAAACTGGGGGAGTTGGCCGAGAGGGGCGGATCGCAGCTCTGGCATCGGTCAGCGGGTGGTGAGCAGTTGCATTGAGCATCACTTGTCTTTTCTTGGGTGTTATTTCTTTTTTTTGTTGTTATATTCCTTTTCATTACAATTATTATTATTATATTATTATTATTCTTAGTTAGTAGTACATTTTATTTTACTTTAGTTAAAATAAAGGGGGGAAAGACTCTAGCAATCAGTTATATAGAGGCTTTCTTGTGACCATGTTGTTATTTTTCTGTTTTTCTAGTAGCACTATCATCATGCAAAACCAAGGTCTATTGTTAAGTACAATCAAACATTGTCCTTTTTGTGTCGTGCAAATACTTCTGAAACTGATAATTTTAGAAAGTCTATTGTGCATTTAGACCTATTTCCAAAGATTTTTCTTTTATGGAGTCTCACCTTCCTTAGGCTAATGCTTGGAAAGTGCTTAAACTATTTGATTACTGAAAATCAATCTGCCTGTTCTTACTGGATTTTCTTTCTGCTGTTTTCAGATAGCTTTGTACAGCTTGTTAGAGCCCAACCACTTTAAATAATTTCTGAAGTGCCAGAAGTCTGACTAGGAATTCAACTTTCAGCTGCTTACAGCTAAGAGCTTCTGTCTAGAGGCCTTGACTTCCTTCTGCAGATTTGCAGACTGAAATTAATTAAACATTTAAGAGGCAAATCTGATCTTCAAGAAAAGAAACCAGTGTAAAAATGGTGCGATGTTTTAGTGTGTCTGTCTGCAGAGACCATGAAACAACAGCTCTGAGTGGCAGAAAGTTTCCCATCCAGTTCTGTGTGGTTTTTGTTCTCCAATTTATGTGAGATCACTTTAAAAACATTAGTGTTTTATTGTAAAATAGAAAAATTCAAACTGCACCTGCAGTTTCCTAGCTAGATAATCACCACCTGTAGAATACAGAACCGGCACAGCTTATCAGCTTTGTCGCGCAGCCAGAGAAAATGTGACCGAGTGCGTTTTCTTGGTCCAACAACTCCATTTTTCACAGTGACGTCCTTTCTGCGCAGCGTCAGAGACGGAACCATTGGCAGGTAGTCGCGAGTTACTGGTCAAATACTTTTGAAGTGCCCACTACAGCATTCTGAATTTATGTACAGGTACTTGGAAAGCACAAGTCAAATAAATACTTAAAAGAAAGAAAAGAGGCCTCCTTTTGCTCAGAGTTCAGTGTGCAAATGCCAGCTCCTGGCTAACCACAACCAGCTTCCTCAGACAGCACTGTGATTGCACAGTTTGCGGGGCTGCAGGGTTTAGCCATCGTGGTCTGTGTCTTGACCATAAAGAGGAAACAATTCCAAGACAGAAGAAAAGGTCAGCTGTTGAGAACATGCTGCCTCTTTATATGGTAGTGGTTCATACCATTCATACCATCATACAGGTACATACCTAGGGCCTGTAAACAATGCATTTCTCTCTCTTGTTAGACTGAAAACACATACAAAGACAAGAACAAAAAGCTGCTCAGCTACCTAAGGGGAGCTGTCACCAGTGCAAACTGCTCGTAATAAAGGTAAAACAGAGCTGGCTTGTATGGGTAAGATGTCAGTGGCTCTAAGCACTGAATGATTTTAAATGGTTGCCTGGTGCAGACTCCATCGCTTGACAAGTGATGTCTGGCAAGACGTATGTCCAGAGAAAAAGGACATAAATACGGGCATAAAAAAAGAGCTGCTGGCCCCTGCTGCTGTCAGCCTGCACCCAAAATAGTGACTTTTCAAAAAGATTTGGGCTTTATATATTGAAATTCTTTAATTTGCCTGATAGCTATGGGCAGGATTTCACTGATAGTGTCACTAAAATAAGGATAATGCTGGCATAAATTAATCATGAAACGAACCTTCCAGCAGAAGCTTTGCAGGCCAGGGGGAATATCAAGGGGTTTTCTTTCATATGCCCAAATCACACTTCAATATTACATATCAGCACTGCCTACTACATTGCACAAACAGTCCCTTGCAGCTTTGTGAAGAATGGATGAGGGCAGAGGTGTACGTAATAGGCTCCTCTGATATGTTTTAAGTTTTCTCAAAGAAAATGGCTAAATAAACCTTTTCTGGCAAATGGAGGAGCTCCCACCTGCTAGCTGGTGCGGCTGACTCGAGTGACTAGCGGATCAAATTGTACAGCCTTAGCAGAAAGCACCTGCACAGCAAAATGTTCATAAAGCACTGCACAGCTTTGAAGCTTTTACTGTGTGAACCAGTTATGAACTGTTGATTGGCTTTCTGTTACCTTGACTCTAGCCCTGCCATCATCGTGGAGAGAGAAAAGCCTTATCTATGCAATCCCGCAGAGGCAGCTTATTGAATATAGAGTGATTAAAAGAAACGTTAGCCAACAAACTGAACCTTAAACTCCATCAAGAAACCTACTGTGTTACTTTTCCAAGCTGCACCAATGTTTGGGTGCAGCCCCACTGTTGGCAGTGGCTCTGCCTCGCTGGAACAGAGAGGCGACAGCTCATCTGAACCTGAAAGGGACAGCCACAAACTTTCAGTGGATTTGGGAGGTTTGGGGGACTTGAAAAGTGAAGGTACATCCTGTTTTAGGTAAGATACACAATTAAAGAAATGCAGAACTGTAAAAGGATGTCCTTGTTTAAAATATAATCAGAAAAATTATCAAAAAACATTGTATTAGTTTTCCTACAGGCAAAAAGCCATGCTTTGAGGTTTAAAATTCTTGATTTAGACTGTGACATGACACTGAGTCTTCAGCAGGAATAATTCCTTTGATAATTGTATTGCTTAGAAGGTTAGTTAAGGAATAAGCATTATTATGTCTGCATTAATAATTAACCAAGAGTTGCCAGTACACCATTAACTGTCAAAGCCAAACTAAGAAACTTCCTTGAAATCAAGGCAACGTTGATATGTGGTGTGGGGAAGATTCCTTGTTCTTTAAGTAATTGTTATAACACTATATCAGCTTAAAGAGCAACTGAACTGCCTTTTTGAATTAACTTCTTTAATCAAAAAATAAGCGGTTGCAATGTTATAATGTGATTTTTTTTTTTTACAGAAATAAAGCATCTCACCAGGCTCTTTTGCAAAGGAAAAGAAATAAGATCTTTATTTTTTTATTTGTACTCTGGAATTAAGCTTTCACCAGGAGGTAAAAGAAATAGTATGTAAAATGAGAGCTGAGCAAGAAGCTCCATACATGTACATCACAAAGCTCCTTACTTCTAAGTGGAGAACTGTTTTTTCACTCAAGCGCTGCCTTATTTGGCTGTTGGGTTACAAGACAAAGCCAGAGTTGCCCTGAACATCAGCACCTCCTGCCCAGGAGCCCGTAAGAATTGCTTGGGCCCCACAAAGCTGGTACTGAGCCCTTAAGGCTGGCAGGGACTACCTAAATGAGCAGCAGCTCACTGAAGTTTCAGAATTGCTAATGCTTTTTCATCTCTTTTTACTGCTTGATACTTCGATATACGCAGCACAAGAGTCCAAAGTTTCTATCATCTAATAAAAGCAAAAGAGGGAAGTTTATGAGGGTCACTTTCAACCTAAAAAGTGTTCTATGAGTCTATGAAATAGTGTGAAAATTGAGAGTAATTCTATGAAGAGAAAAACTATTACAGGAATTTAGTACATCCTCTCCTACTTTTGTCCGCCAGCAATACCTTTTGCAATAAACAAAAAAAACTGGCAGATACTCTGCTGACATAAAAGCAAGGCTAAAGCAAGGTTAGAGAAAGATTTGTAATTGGGTTTGAGAGAAAATAGCTGAGTGAGAATAGCTCTTTGGAGACTGTTCATTCGCTGACAGGACGGTACAAATTTTATAAGCAAATTAATTGTGACAGCTTAACATAGTAAAGTAAGTTGTTCAATATTTATTGGTGCCTTCCAGCATGTTGTTTTATTCCTGATTGCACATATTTTGTTACCATCTCATTGTGGGGAAGAAAAATAATGGAGAAATATAAAAGGGGAGGCACAAAAGCAGAAAAAGCAACTAATTTATAATCTTCTGTGATGATGATTGTGCACTATGGCACGCAATTGTTAAAAGAATTTAAAAATACTATACAAATGCAGTCGTACCTCATTTTGTCACATATGGGTACAGCAAATGAAGAAATAAATTTCTGCTGAAGACTGAACCTAGAACATTTTTTTTATATTAGCCTTTTCTTCATTTCTGAGTTTTTGCTGAAGCAGAGAGACTCTCAGTACAGACCAGCATCAGCCCTATCCAGAATATCTAATACAGAAAGGCAGCACTGGGTCAAACCGGCAAGTCTTAGCCAGCTTCTTTTAACCAAGGTAAAAAAAGCCATGCCCTATCTGGCTAAAATGCAGACACGCCAATAGAAGACATTCCCTGATTTTTTAATTTTTTTTTCCCCTTTCCATAAGAGCCACTTCTGACAGGTCCCACGCTGGTTCCTGCTCACCCACTGAGCACCTCACCCAGGTTTAATAAGGGCTTTTATAGCCACATTAGGACAGGGTACACAGTCCCCTGACGAAGGAGCTGGCAAAAAGCAGGACGTGGAGGGCTGGAAGCCAGGCACGTGCTGGGGAAAGGTAACCCTGGTTCTCTTAGCTGCAGTGCTGCCCCAGTGCTGAAAGAGATGCTGAGGAGCAAAAAGAGCTACTGTACTTTGTCTCATTACTCAGATTCTGGGAGTGGTACAAAGATAACTGTCATCTGTCACTTGGATTGCAGTCTGTCTATACATAGATTTCAGAATATAGAAGATCAAAAAATAGTACGGAAGGAAAAAAATACCTTGGATACAATTAGAAGGATATTTGCTTTCATGATTTAAATTATATTTAGCTTAGTTTTTAACCCTTAACTCAAAATGTTCCTGTTCCTACTTTATATGGCTTGCTACCTACACCAAATGTGTGTTGCATCTGAAGTTTGTGAGGGTTGCTATGGGAATTCTGGCTTCACTGCTCAGAAAGTCATTGTCTGCAACTTGACAAAGCTGATCAACATTATTGCTGTGTATGTTTATCTGCCCTTAGAAGCATTTGTCTTATGGATGACCTTTATGGAAAACAATATTATTTCAAATCTGCTTTTTAATATGTCATCTCATTTATCAAAAGTATTTACTCAGAACAAATAAACTGCAAGGCTGTGAAGATTTTCCTTGGGAGTCCCTCTCCAATAACACAGATCCAGATGTTAGATTGTTCTAATTCATTATTTGTGGTACAGCTATTTTATAGCAAGGATGTAGGAACACATGTATAACTCCATAAAATGGCCAGTGCAGTGTCACATGGCATGGCTGTGTGCCCATAAAGCTGGCAGCTGACATTTAGCTCACTCGTGTGTGGAGAGCTGCTCAGTGCAAGGAATGTTTCAGTAATAATTTTAGTTTTTCAAAAATCTGAGATCAGTTCAGAGCAGAATTGAGTTCCCTGAGTAATTCTAACCATGCAAATGTATTTATATGGTGCTTACTGGTTTTTGGTCTGTTCATTCATTCTGGGATATGTGAATATTCCCGATGTGATTGCTGACCACCCCACCATTATACTGTGATCCAGAATCCATGGAAATGAATGAAAAGACCAAAGAGTGTGTTCAGCTGTTCTAATATGAAGTCTCCCAATTAAGCAACATTCAAATTATTAATAGCATTTGGGGAAAATTTGCTCATTAAAGAGAAACTGGAGCAGAAAAATATAATCAGTATCTTGACTTTACTCATATTTGGTAGTGACCACAGTGTTTCTGCCATTTGTTTCTAAAAGGTTGGGGGGTGATTTTTTTGGGGGGGGGGGGGCATTTTCCATTGTCTCATCTTAAGTATCTCAGCTGTTCTCCAGCAGTAGCAACATGTGTTTAGAAGGGAAGCAATAAAGCCTTAATTATAGGGCAGTGTAACAGCTACAAATGCATATTCTACTGCTACACATTCTTCAGAAGGATGTAATCAATTCACACTGTTTTTGAATGATGTTTCATATTGTGATCCTGTAAAGAGATCTTAAAATAGCCAGTTTATAGAGAAAGCTAAATCTCTATAATTAGGAGGGCTTTTCTTTTTTCCAAATTAACCCTAAAAGAAAAGTGGGAGGATGGAGGTACAGCAGCTTTGATTCTGAACCCCCTACTGAAGTAAAAGAATGCTAATAATTTGAAAGTTGGTTTTGTTTTGTTTTGTTTTTAAGAAAAATGTACAGCCATTAAACAACATACACAACAACTAAAAGTGGTGTGTCAGATGAACTTAAAATGGTGTTTCTGTAATGCCAAATCACCATGAATTAATTCAGATACTGAACAGTGACACATTGTTTTGGATTTCAGTAAGAAAACAAGAAAACAGACTTGACAGAATTCACCATTTCCAGAATTTGTTTTGTATCATATCATTTAGCAGTGGCCAGTGGCTTCTGCTCCACACCGTGATGGTGAGGTCCTGTTGAAAGCTCAAATCTCTTGTGAATTGAATTGTAATCTTGGGTTTTAAACATGCCACCAACTAAGGTTGATAATGTACCATCCAGGAAAAAACTAAACTAATGTTTCATTACAGCAGATTTTGAGAACAGCTGCAAACCCCTTGCCATGGCGATGGAACTATAGTGTATCCGGAGCATATTTCATCCTTTGAGGTTAACTTTGAAGAAGCTGGGATTAATGGATAAATCATAGTTTTAATAGCTCTTCCAGTATCTGTAGCCTTGAACTATGGTGTCATAAGAAAGAAGGGCCTAATATGAATGCAATGTTGCTTAGTGAGAAAAGCAAATTTTAGAGGATCCTGTGGTTGAGTAAAATTCAAGGGAGTTAATCAGCCCTCTGCTCTGCCCTTTTGCAGAGACATGGCCACTGAACGCAGGGGCTGAATGTTGGTGAACGTGGAACAGCTCTACTCACAAGCCAAAGTGGCACGAAGATGCCATTGAACCAACTTTTGGTTGCTGAGGCATAGCTCGGTTTCAGACTGTAGTCCCTCTCTCCTTTGCCAGCAAAATTGAGCACGGCTGTCAAAAAGCTGATCAACAAGCTTAGACTTTCCATACTTGCTACATATGAGTGTCATTTTGTGTAGCAAGAGCTTCTCATCTGGGTCTCCCATGTCACAAAACTTCAGATGAGGATCCCTGTCCTTTTATCATTTCTTTGCAAGGAGAAGTTCATAAGTATGTTAATGACCAGGGAAAGAAGGTATGTCTATTTGAGAAATATTATGTCTTTTTACAGTATAAATGAGTGTTCTCAAGTGAATAGAACCAAAAGTATTAGAATAAACTATAAATCATTTTTGCCTAATCTCTTGAAGTTGCTTAGGACACAGTGATATCCCCACCCTGTGGCAGAGGGCAAGAAAAGCTTCTCACTTTTCTAAGCCTTCGACAAAATACACATAGTAGAAAGGAGAAAGGCTGTCAAGTCTCCTGGCCTTTTCTGTTTCTTAAGTTTTATCATGTACTTCTGCAGCATATGGGTATAACTAATTACATTTTCTGAGCAGATGTGCAAAAGATGGATTGATATGCCAAAGCTGGTAAATGTCCAATGAGGAGGAGACTGGTGTGCCCATGACAGATTTTGTAAATGAGACATTTACGGAAATGACGAACGTAAACCATTTCATTTTAATATGTTATTCCTGAGGTTAAAAGAAGCCCAAGTCCATTGTCAATGGGGAAAAAATGTTTAATGTGTCTCCATTTCCACTTTTAGAAAAATAATTTTTTTCAAAATCTGTTTGGAAAATGTTGGGGTTTTTAAACTTGTTTCCTCTCTTCTCTCCTATTTTCTACTTACTGTTGAAATGGAAGGTAAATAGGAAAGGATTTGGAAGGGAAAAAAAAGGTTAACTCCCTCTCTCACACAAAAATAAGATAAAAAAAAATATTAATTTTTCAAATGTTAAAATGAAGAGTCAACTGATAAGACTAGTGAGAATCTGTACACGCTACACCTAAGCAAAACAGCAAACAAGGAATTAATGACGTTGTTACTTGATGCGGTATGTCAGAGCAGATTTGACTGACCACTCAGACATGCTTAATGGCACAGCAGCTACTGCTGCTGAATGTGCCTTCCCAAAGCACAACAGAAGCCTTATGGATTCTATCCTTAAAAAATACACAATCCTATTGTCCTAATTCAATATTAAGCTGGTGAGAAAAGTCACTTTGCAAAATAAAAGTAACACATTTGATATTCAAAATGGTCTTTTTCTCCAAATGTTACGGCCCTTTTGTAAATCAGTACTTTTGATCATGAACCCTTTAGCCAGATCTAGGTATGTTCCCACCTGGCTAACTCTAGGGGTCATCTTTTGTTTTCTTTGTTTTGTTTTTAAACAGAGCTGAAGGAAGTTTGAGAAGTTTGTATATTCTCTGTAGAGAAAGAACTAAAGAGGAAGAATATTTTGCCTCTCAAAGTGATTCGTAGTTGTCATCCTTTTTCTTTTCTCCTGTTAGTCTCTTCGTTATTATTCACATATCTCAAATCTGTGTATTCACCTTCTCCAATTTTCAGGTGCTTTTCCTTCATAGTTAATTTCTTTCTTCATTTCAAAATCCTTCATTTCCCTCCGACACCATGTAATATTTATCACATTAGTGCTAAAGCTGCATGAATAATTTATCAACTATTTTGCCTCTTTTCCTATTCAAGTATGGCCCATAATGATTTACTTGAAATATTCATTATTTGAAATGTGTTGCTGAATAATTTTTGCAAATAATTCTTGGCCTGTGTATTGTTCAGAGGTGCAACCAAAAACCCAAGTGACAATGATTCGACACTTTCATCCAATTGTCCCCTGATGGAAGCTCTTCTTCTGATGCAGTGTTTGGTGCACCTGCTGAAAACGTCCCCACTTGAAACTGGCTTCCTGAAAATACTCCTCAATGTTCACTTAGAAGTTCTGATACAGGAAAAAAATACCCACCAAATAAGTGCATATTTTTAGACTACTTGGATAGGAAGGATATGAGAGTCAGTGGTCAAAACAAACTCATTCAGCAGTGAGAGTGCTATGTACAGGGAGCTTGCTGCTTGTTCAACTAGCCGATGGGCTGCCCATGCTGTCTTCATTCAGTCACTCCCTTCGCTCCTCAGCACCATCAAACAGCACAGGTTACCCCCAAGTGACAAGTTCCTTAAAAGTGAAATGTTGTATGTATGATTTACATAGCCAGCCTTCAGGAAGCCTGAAAGAGATAACGGTGATACTAAGAGCAATGACAGTGCTGGGGAGTTTCCCTTGCAGCATCGATGCTGGCAGCAGCAAGAGGTCAGCATCGATCCTGGAGTGGAGGGATGCAAACAAGAGGCTTCACTGATATTCAGCCACATATTTTTCAGCCACCAGTGGCAGCCAGGGTATGGGTACTGTGTTTACATGGATGAGGGATCCCACACTTTGGGGAGTGAGGGGCTGGGCTTTCAGGAGTCTGAAATCTGGTGGGATCAGCAGGTCCTGTGCCCTGTTCCCCACCTGCAGGCAGCTGGCTTTGCAGTCACCATCTGCTCTCATCGGGGGAACAGCCATTTCCAAGCAAGCGTCCCAGACTATAAATCCCTCTGTTAATGAGATCCTCAAGGGAAGATCCTTGGACAAACCCATCCCTCATTTCTGCGCCTTATTAACAGCTGGCAGTACTTTCTTGGCTAATCTGGCTTCTTTGGTGAGAAAACTGATGCCATAAATAAACAGTGACAACAAATTTTAGTAGTAGCATGGTTATTTTTTCCAGGCATTTGTGTAAGCATCTATGTAAATATTGCAGTTCCTTAGACTGTCGGCTTTCAAGGCCGGGGTGTGTTTCAGTTTTGTTGATAAAGCACCTAACACAGCAGTTTCTGCTCTGAAGTTGGGACTTCTACTTGCTGCTACAGTGGAATTAGTATTTACCTATGCACATGTATTTTTGGTATGTCCTGGGGATGCAAACTATTCATGTTTGTAGTAGGAGCAAGTAGTCGTCACAAACTCAGAGCTAGGCCCCACAAAAGTGTCACCTATAAAATGCAGTAAAGCTGTTTGCAAAATACCGTCAGTTATAAAGTTAGTTCTCAATGACATTTCTCTTGCAGTGAGGAGGCTGCTTTTAATTTAATTGCTAATTAAAAGTTCAATCATTTACTGCTTAATATTCCCAATTTAGCACTAAATGAACATTAAGTGATATAATTGCTGCTGAAGTCTCTGACCAAATTGGAAAAGGAGGGGTGGGGGGCAATCTTTCAAAGCACCAGGGCTCGCTCTGTGCTTATGACAATTTTCCACCTCCTCCTTTCGTTAGCAATGCTAAGCGGGGAGTGCTGACCCTCAGGGTTAGCTTCTCTTGAATAAAAAATTGGACGTTAAATCAGTGTGGCTATCTGCTGCGGTCTGTGAGAGCTGCCAGCTGTACCTGTGCTCTGCAGAGGCTCTGGGAGTGTGTCCAGGGCAGCAAGGAATGAAACTCTGAGAGGGAGAGACAGCATGTATCAAATGGAGTTGTGCTTTGACCAGGACAGAGAGAAGGTGCTCTGTTACATACCAAAGCAAACAAGTGGGACTAACTTGGAAGACAGTGAGGAAAACAAATATTTTTTTTCTTTCTGAATTTCTAATAAAACCTTGATACATAGAAACATATATAAGGAAGACCACAAGGTAGACAATTGGTACTGAGAGGTAGTCTATAAATGATTGACTATAGAAGGTGTGACTTTTTGAAATCCTGTCATTTTTTTCTGTTAGGCTGAGCTGTCACCCACCATAGCCAGATTCCGTGGATGTGTATCCTGTAATTAATTATTACTTATTCTTTTTCTGTCTGATCCCTGGAGTTGTTTTTTATAAACTGCAAATTGTCAGAATCTGATTCGCATTCAGTGCTACTGACAGTGGAAATGATCGGAAAAATTCACTTAACAAATATAGATGATAAAATAAAATGTCACATTTTATTACATACTTTTGTTCCATCTGTCTGAGCAATTTTAAATGCCAGATTTAAAGAAGTGCCAGCAGGCCACATCTTTCAGGGGTGCTTGCACATAGCTGCACTGGCTTTTAGCACTTCGCTTCTATTAAGAGGATAATTTGGTGGCACGGTAAACTCCTGGAAGGGGGCGAGAGCATGTGTGTTTGCAGTGGGATACTCACCCATGCTCCTGCCCCTGTGCCAGCTCCCAGGGAGAGCACAGGGAATCACCACCTCCCAACTTCCCTCTCCCTAGCTCACACAATTGCTTTTCATGGTATTGCCCTAGTTGGGAAGCTGCATCATTGTTTCCATGCAGCTTTTGAAGGTCACCATCGCTCACCTCCATGCTGCTTGCTAGTAAGACACTACAAGAGCATCTCTGTTACTGTGGGCTTTTTCTATCACTCACAGCATTTCTCTTGTTCGTATACCAAACATTGAAGCTTTGGAAAATTTCAGATTATCTTTAAAGTACTTGTGTTTCCATCAATGAGGCAGAGCAACGGTGGCAGTGGTTAGCTGGCAGTTGTGGTGCTTTTTTCACTCGGGTGAGCAGCTCCCACCAGATTGCTCCTATTTTCTTCTGGTCCTTGTTGGGGGACAGTACCTGCCCTGCCTTGCCAGGGCTGCCTGACCAGCTGGATACGCCGGGCCCACCCCGTCCTCCTCACTGAGGAGGGAAGTGAATCCACCTCAGCCCTGAAGTCCCTCAAGGACTGTGGGTTCTAAAGTTCAGCTCAAACTTGAAGCATCTTTGATGCATTTTCTGCTTCAAAAATGCTGTGAAAAAATGAACAGGAAAAAAGACCCAGAGGAAATAACTCAGTAGAGAAAAAAAGATTGGGAAATGGAGCACAAAGAGGTAGAATAAAAAATGTAGAGGGTCTCTGATCAAAGAGTAGAGAGAAGAGAAAAAAGAGATAATGAATAAGTAAGTAAATGCTACATACTCCATGTCCAACCCCCACTTTCTGTGCCAGCTCAGTGGCACTCTGGCTCCGATGCACAGGGAGGAGAGGTTTATTCTCCTTGGTAAAATCTGACTGGCTTTCAAGGGGGACAATGGTATTATAGAAGACAACCTGTTACTGCCCCAGCATTAGTGCAAGTAAGGTACGAACTGATGAGCTGCCAGGAGTACCACTGTTGCTACGTCCACCCCATGAAAAAGAATTCTCATTCCATGCTCCACTCTTTGCCATCCTGTTTGTATTCCCTTTGAGAAGTTGGCAACTTGTCAAAACATGTAAAAAATCCAGCCATGTTTAGGACTGGAGAACAGCTAGACAGTTCCCTCTACATGCACACATGCATTTCAGATGGAGAGACCTTAAAAGGTGCAAAATTTCAGCCCACAGATCCTTAGCACTTACTGAAAAAAAGATTCTCGTATCACAAATTACCAGCTACTTGGAAATATAGGCCATAAGTTTTTATGTGGCCTTCCATGGAAATTCAAATTGCATTTCAAAGTTGAAATTTGCACTTACTTTCAAGTGTTCACAATATCTTGCTTTTAAAAAAAAAAAATTGTGTTATTTCAGCTCATTTTAGGTGCATGTGTGGAGATAGGCAAAAGTGTGAAGGCACGACGGAAGCCATTTACTCCTCTTGGGCCTTAATTTTCTATATTGAACGAATTAGAGTTGGACTTCCCAATAGCTAGAAATTAAACTTTCCTATCTGTTTCTGTGAACTGGAAAGCAAGATGGTAAATTGCTTTGCTTGCCTTTGAGGCACCTAATGTATTTTTCAGCCTTTCAATTAAAAGCTGGCTGTACAATGGTAATGGTCAAAGGAGAAGATGCAAAGCATTTATCAAGTTAAGGCTCATTTAAAAAAAAATACCAGGAAATATGTATACTGGAGCCAAATATGCCACATATTTTAACAACCGCTGAGCACGGTTTTGCTGAAAGAGAAGACACTGAATTTAACAAATACTCCATCTTTCCATACTAAATCTTTGAGAAGACACTGAATTTTTTTCCCTGGTTAAACTTTTATCTTCATGCTTGATCCCTGCAAATAATACCAGAATCGGGGCCCTTGTTCCTGAAATAATGTAGGTTATAAGGGGAGGTAACTCGAGTATTGGGATTTGAACGTGAAAACTTTGCTAACTCCAGGCTACTATTAGTTTTGCACCCTGCCAGCGAGTAAAGTATGGATTAGACTTGCAGAAATACCCCCAACTGTGCTCATGCCTCGGGGCGGATTTTGATCAGACTGATTGTTCCATTAAGCTCCCAATCTGGTGAGAAGTCACACTAGTAATTTGCATCTTCATAAAAGAATTAGCAGAGCTGTTCCTTTGAAGTTCAATTATCCATGTGCATGTTTAAAGCAGAATATTGAAAATGCATTGTGCTGTTTGCACAGCTGCAGAGAGCTAAATACACGGGATGTTTGCAGGTTTGCTATCGAACTTTCCGCGCAGCCAGGGAAACACAAGGCTATTGTGAAGTTCACAGAAGATCTAAAACTGTGGGCAGGCATTGAAGCAGAAGTGAAGCTCTAAAGAAAGTTTATAACTTTATTTGTGGACATTGAGGATAAATTCAACACGCCATTTAAGTGTTTATATTATGAGGTGCCAGCTGCAGCTCTATAGTTAAGGCTGAATTGAGCTTTGAATTTAAATCAGGGGTTTGACTTCATTATTTATGTGGATGATGTGGTTTCCTTTTTTTTTTTCCTCTTGTCTCGAAATTTACAGTACTTGCTCTTTGAGTACATGATAGATTTCCTACTAACTAGAAGTAAATCAAGCAGTTAAGGGTTAAAATTAAACTGTAAAATAGATCCCTTATGAAATTAGATTTTCAGAATACTACTGGTTTTTTCACATTGTTATCACTGTTAAAACTCAGTTATACAATATAAAAAATAGCTGAAAAACACTATGAAAATAATTAATCAATGTTTATATAATTGCTATGACCAACAGCTCATTTATATTTATAGGGATTATTACGGCACAAAGTTTACGCAGCCTACCATCCCTCCTTGCCAGCGCAGCCATTCATTGCCACAGTACTCCAGGTTACAGCTTTCCATGCTACAGTACTCCAACGCAGAGGAGGGCAATAGTCCATTTAAACAGACGTCTCGGCCCAGCCGTTATGGCCCTCACACCTTGGTGAGCTCCTACCCGCATGGCTGCTCAGGTGTGATTGACCCTGCAAGGCTCTGTAAGACTCCTTGCATTGGTGCAGCCCTGCCTGAGACCTAGGCGTGTTCCCCTGAGGGCTGGGGGTGGCTGGTGGCTGGTAGTTTGGCACTTTAAAGCCTCTTCCTATGGACCTGCCTCAGCTCTCCATGTGGGAACACCTTGTGCTCCAGCCCGGGCAGCGCGAGGGGAAGCCTGGAGCTGCAGCTCCCACCTGGTGTGCCCCCAGGCACCGCCTGTGGGTCTGGTAGCAATGAGATCACTTGCAAAAGCATCTGAAAAATACGCTGATATTGGCCTGTGCACCCCATTGACAGAGATTCCACAGCTGAATGGGGCTTTAGAGAAGCCACATAGACTAGATTATCCATTATCAAACAGTATTCACAGTAAGAAAAATTAATATTAAACAGATTGTCCCAGGTAAGCTGCAGCTACTGCTGTCTATGCAAGGCACTTGAGATATGTATTATTTTATGTCCTTCAGCCTTACATAATTGACGTAATATTTCATGGACCACTCTACTGCTTGCTGCCACTGTGCCACATTTTGGCCGCTGGTCATTTTTGCAGAGAACAGGAGGGATCGCAGACAAAAGAGACACATAATATTTATCTATGAGTGAGGAAGATATTTTGATATGACTTTTATATTTATTGCTAGTGACTAATCAAAGTTCCAGCTCAGCATCTGAGGATCAGCATTTCTAATTTGCTGGCTGCCTATCTCTTAATCAGAGCAACATCTTAACATCAAGGATTCTGCAGCCTGTGGCATTTGTTACGGGAATGTACTTTGTCGAAAACCTAAGAGAAACAGACAGATCTGATCGCAAGGAAACAAAAATATTACAGCTCTGATGTTATCAAAATTAAATGACTGCCTTTGAACACACTACTTTTCCTATAGCAAAGACAATTACAAAGGGAAATAGAAGTGAGGAAGGTTTTTTGAAATGCAGTAACTAAGGAAATCTCATGTATGAAAATCCAGGGCGCTTTGTACAATTTCGTGCATTGATGAATCTTTGCCAAAAGGAACAGAATTCCTTAAGGTTACAACTGCACATGTAATTAACCATATCAAAATGATAACCCATAGGAATTCAATAGTGTGCCCCAAAACATCATCCTCTTGGGTCTTGTGGCAAACTATTTGTTATACAATAAGCCTAAAATGTTACAGAGTCAGATCTGCTCAGTTCACACATAGTGCATTCAGATAGCTGTGTCTTTCCAAATGAAAAACCCCAGTGGAAGAGATAACAATGTATTTATTTTATTGAAATACTATTGATCCTCCTAAAACTAAGTTTGGGGTTAATCAGATTTACTGCAGTTTATTACTTTTCGTTTATGAATTATTGGAAAAGCGTCAGATCCCGGTGCAGTCAAAACCCCTGAGTAAACTGCAGATCAATATAAAAATTGATCCAGTCTCTTTCCACAGCACATGTCTTCCTTTTGGAGCAATTGTAAATGTTATACAGCATAAACTAAACCACTGCAAAGAATATCAAGATTATAGCTGATTTCTAGCAACTGCTAAACACCTCCAGCCCTGAAACCACACTTTCACTAACTGCACCAGTCTTGATACATTTCTTTTCAGTGATTCACGTTCTTGTAATCTATAGAATTGTTTATCGTCTCTATGTATTTAGCACTGCAACAAATAATGTCTTTTCACTGTATTGTAATTTCTTTAATATTCAATACTGTTCACACTCCTGTTGAAAAAAAAAAGAAAAAGTTTTCCGTAGTTTTTAATACTGGAAGGAATTCTGTCTGGCAAAGAACACAGATCTTAAGAAGTAGCAATGCTAAACAAAAAGAAAAGTTCAAAGTAATTCAAAGAAGTCCATGTCAAGCCTGCAGCCCACTCCCACACTTGCTTATCCCAGTGGACAGAGATAAAAGATAGGTTTTGCAACATATGCAAAGGACTAATAGATCAAACTACTGTTGAATGTGATACTATAGAAAGATCAGATGATGCCCACGTCCGACTTCTTTACAGGTTTGCTCCTGACCTGTCATATTTAAATTAATACTTTCCTATTATTACTTATTAAATGAATACTTGAATTATTTCTTAAATAGAAATCAAGAGGGGTATTTGTATGCCTTGTTGCTATATGTGGAGCAACTGTATCTCGTCTACATTAACAGTCACAAAAGTCAAGGGGAAGGGTACCAAAACACCATGGGAATGTCTCCAACATCCACTCCTTACATAATGCCCTGCTATGATTTATGTTATTTTCCTTATCTGTTTATGATCTACACACTATTTGCTAGCTACATAAATTATGTTTGTCAAACTTGCAACATTATTGCCCTGTTACAATGAGACTTCACCTTGTATTTTATTACTGACCAAAACCACTTTGACAAAACAACCCAAACCAAAGGTCTGTCTTTATGAAGTGGTTGTATGTTTAGTCAGGCAGAAAGCGGAAACGATGCCACATTACTGATTTGCTCACTTCCGATTTGAACAGTTCAAACTGTAAATACTAAACATTTTTATTAAGTCATTTGTAGCTAATTCACAGATATAAAACAGCTGAGAGAGGACTTGTAAGTGACCTGAGATCTCTTGACCCGAGATCCATTCAGTCCAGTATGCAGTCTCTGATGGGTATCAGCACTGCATTTTTCACAAGAGGTTGGGTAAGAGCAAATATGAAATAACAATCCTATAGGAGAAGTCCTCTCTTCAGGACTAAGATTGCTTCCTTAGCCTAATGGTTTAATTATATTGTAAATAGCTTGAAATCCCATCTACAATAATCATGAACATTTCCATCATCTATACATCTTATTCGTTTTTCTGAATCTTACTAAGCTCTTAGCTTCAGCAAAACCCTACGGTAAAAGATGCCTGGAGTTAATTTAAAAAGTCATCAGTTTTAAGCTTGTCTCACAGAAAAAATCCTTTGTACACATGGTAACAGCTCCTGAGGAGCTGGAGCTTTTCCTTTCCTCACTGGCTTTCTTTCACCACAGCCTCTTTTCCTTGTTGCCACACTGAACTAGATTCAGGCTTCCTTTGGAAGAAAATGTCTACTTTGCAAAATTATTACTACTCAACACATACTATTTGTTTCTCTTAGTATTCCTTTTCTTTGATAAAGATATATTCAGTTTTCTCAATGAAACGTTTTGCTTCTGTTTCCTTGAAGTAAAACCCAAACACCCTAATGAAGATGACTTTTTTTTTTCTATAGCCTCATTTGTTGAGCAAGGCACGGACATCAAAAGACAGGTAACACCACATATTACAGCTGTGAAACTGAGCATGGTGCTGCTAAAAACCTGATTTTAACACTGGGGTTTTCCAGTGGCTGGAAACCTGCTTCAACACAGTCCGGCGCTTTCTGTTTTCACTTAGGCCAAGTTCCAGCATCAGCCAGTGCACTGTGCAGAGCCACGGGATAAAATGTCTGACATACCTGACTACTCATCTATCAGAAATCAGGGACATAGAAGATGCTGATGCTGCTGCTGCTGCTCATGAGCAAAAAAAATATTTCAGCAGTATTTTCTAATCTGTCTAAAGGAAATGCAGTTATTAGAAAATATGCGAAGTGCCAAGCCCCTTGCAGTGTGCTAAACATCAAAATAAGCCCCTAGTGAGAAAAGCCTCAGAGAGCAAAGACGTTTGTCCTGAAATGCGCACAAAGGGGAGTGGCAGCTATAAAGAGCCCAGTTCCAAGTTCAGAAATGAAAACGGTGAACCTCAACTTGCAGTTCCATCAGAAACTTTTCTGAACCATCCTTCTTCCCAATAGAATGTGACTTCTGCAATACAGTATTTCAGATCTTCCCAATAAAATGTCTAATGAACACTGTGGGGGCCACAATTCCTCCTGAAATGATAACTCCTCCTTCAGAAGTGCCGGTGCCAGGACTGCTCCAAGCCCCAAGGAGCAGTCGGAGGGTTTCCTTTGAACGGCACTCCTTGCACTGCTGTGGCAGGGCAAGGGGACAGCCGGATGGGTGACAGCTCGAGTCCCCAGCAGGAGGGAAGGGGAGGCAGAGGGAAATTGCCAAGGTGGAAAAATCAGCTCTCAGAAGCCCAAAACGACCTTCGTAGAAGAAGAGATAAGTCTGTTGTAACACCCGTGGGCACAGAGGGTGCACTGCGGACATAGTTAGAAGTGGTTATGAACAGTACACGGGACTCACAAGTGTCAGCAATAACCATTAAAATAAATACTCAGTAATATGTTGGAAATAGCTATAAAAAGTGTGCAAGGTGCACGATTGAGTAAGGATAATTTCCCCATCTCA
Organism: Gymnogyps californianus; assembly: GCF_018139145.2. Taxonomy (NCBI): domain Eukaryota; kingdom Metazoa; phylum Chordata; class Aves; order Accipitriformes; family Cathartidae; genus Gymnogyps; species Gymnogyps californianus. The sequence continues at coordinate 15,497,174 of NC_059478.1, read as the reverse complement.
TTTCTTGCACATAAGGTTCTTTCTACTCCCAGCCCCCTTAAAAAGTGATTCTTGTTTTCTAACTCCTGAAGGGGAAAAGGAAAAAAGAAGAAGAAGAAAAAAAAAATAATTATTCAGTCGGCAGCATTTTGGTACCAGAGAGAATTTATTGACACTGAGTCAATAAAAACAAAACGTCCACACGGTCTGTTTGGTTCCTCACCCACCAGACTGTTACAAGGAGGTGATGTGTGGAGGAAAACTATATAGTTTAATTGGGTATTATTATCTATAAACTACTAGGTAGGCCCTGAGGTGTTCTGAAATAACCTGTAAAAGGAAAAAGCATCTGCAGTAAAGAGCATGAAGAACATCATTCTTTGCTTATTTACTACTTAGAATTATTTTAAATCTTGTTTTTATTTCCAAGTGATCTCAGCCTGCAAATGTACAATGCACCATTATAACAGCTGCAGATGATATTAAGAGAACTGAATTGCAAGTACACTTTGGAGCACTGCACTGAATCATTGACGAGTGCTGGAGAACTGTTCTTCCATTATTTTAAATGTGTACACATTACCAAATAAAAATATCATGTATTATTGATATTATATTACAGCACAGTGGGTAGGTTGCATAGAAACCAGAAAAGGATAACCAGAATAACTCTATAGTTAAAACATTTTAATAAAGTTTATAGAGTTTAATTTGTTACCTGAAAAAATGATAAAAATGAGATATAGATATAGGATCTACCCTTGATCTCAGAAGGAATTTCATTATATTAATTGCATTACAGAAGATGCTCAGCTTTTGCATTTTTTGGTTTTTTATACTTTAATCATTGTAGGCTTCTCTAAATTAAATAAAATGTTCAATTGTTTGGACAAAGAAGCATAAATTATCACAAATACATTAGAAAGTATTGTTAATAAAAGCCTGTTAGGCTTTATGAATGAATGGTGGTGAGGGCTCTAAAATTTAATTTTAAAATGAACTCTTGAACATCAGAGAAACATTCTCATGCTTAACGCAAGCACACAGATTTTTCTTTAACATGGGAGACTTATTCTGCAATGAAATGATGGAAATACCATAATATGTCATAAATACAATTTAATACTTCTTTTCCATTAGAAGACTGCTTGCAGGCACAAAGATAAATTTATTACAGCAGAACCATTGGTGCTTTCACAGTTAATGCCTGATAGCATTTTCATTTAAAATTTGTTTTTTCCATGGCGTGTAACTTGATAAATTTGCCCTGGACCAAAACACAGTTCTCAAGAACTAATGGTAGGGACCTCATTTAACCAAATTACATTTAAGTATGTATTTTAAAAATAGTGGAAAAACATTTTCGGTGACTGAATTGTGATGGCATGTGACAACCACTCAGGATGCATGGGAAACTGATAGGATGGTCAAAATCCAGTTTATGCTCTAGAGCAGGTTAAATATTACCTTTTCAGCAGCATCATGAGAGTTACCAATCCGGCCCTGAAAATCACCATCACTGCATGTAGGAGCCATTGCTTTATTTCACCACTAAGAGAAACTATTGGCTCTGGGAAAACACGAATGATCACCCATGCTGCAATGTGTCAGCAATTAAAGCACACAGGGCTCTCTGTCCTCTGAAGGGTCATCCATCCTCCAGTAACTCCTCTTAGATGCCTGCTCACTAGCTATGGGATGAGTCGCACGCTTTCACTTCCCAGTAACTTGCCCAGGTTTCCACAGATAACCTATGTTAAAAACCCAAAACCTCCAGTTCTCAGCCTACATGCCAAACAACAATTCAGCTCTCTAAGCTTTTTCTTATCTCTTCTCTCCTCCTTCCAAAAGATGTTCATCTAAACTGGAAGTTTCGAGTCAACATCAGAGGTATTGGCAAATTAAGCTTTGTGCTGTTTTCTTTCTGGTTTGTTCAAAGACAAGTAGGGGCAGAAATATTACTAAATAACACGTGCTAAGTGCATGATGGCTGTATGCTGCAGAACTAGGTTTCTCAGCTTGAACTTTGCATAGCTCTTTTCTGCTGCTCTGTAAGTGTGGGAGATCTCTTAATACACAGTAGAGGCGAAATGAAGACTTCTTTGCTTCAGAAGCAATATTCCAATATGGGGCTTAACAGACTTAAAAATTTCAGAAACTATGATTTCAAGGAAGGACTCTTCAGAATCCACGAATCTGCCACTTAAAATTCTCAGATGAATAGCACAGACTGTGCTTTTCAAAGGCACCCAAAAGTTAATCCACTGAACTCCCACTGCAAGCTAAAGCATTTGACATTTGATTTCTACAGACTCTTTAGCAAATCCCTCAGCTATAGTATATAAGCACCTTTTCTTGGCCCAAAGAAATTGCCTCCTGCAGAGACTATTTTATGGCCTAACAGGAGCTGGCTGGGCAGCACTGGCACTGTGGCCAGCACGAATGCCCCAGCAGGAAGAAGTAAGGCCACTCCATGGGGGATAGCACTTCTTGCCATGTCCGTGCTCAGGGTGCATGCTAGAAGGGTGAACTCGTGGCATGCCTTTTCCACCACCCTGCTGGAATGAGGTATAATCTCTGCTTTTATACTTTTCATTCCTGGGAATCTTTCCAGGCTAATCTGTTCTGCACAGACTGTTTGGGCCGCCTCTGCCCCCGCTAAGTCAGTGATGAGGCACTCATTGCATTCAGTCCCTGCTGGCTGTGTCCAGTGAGCTCATCAAGAGCTTGAGACAAATCCAAAATCTCAAGTTGAGCTCCTCAGCATGTCTGGAAGCCCTTTGCTGTGTCTGTCCCACAGTAATGTATTTCCACAGCTCAGCATCCTATGCAATCATATTTCTCTGCATAGAGCCAAAAAACTAAGACTTTCAAGCTGACCCTTGTAGGCTCATTCCAGCATCAGCTCATACCTGCCAGTACATTAAGCCCAAATCTAACTGTTCAGCCTAATATTAGACTGATTCATCCAGACATAGGCACATTCATGTAGATGTGGGCAGTTAATACCTTTGAAAAAATACTAACATTTGAAAGTTAAAATAAATTTGAAAACTTTGGCCCAAGGACACAGAGAAGTAAAATTGCTACCAACGGTTTGGAAAAGCCCAAGTCAGCTGTAGCTCTACTAAGCTAGCTCTACTAAGCTAGCTCTATTAGCATCTGTTCAGGCCTAAATATAAGACTACAGTAATCAAAAAGAGATCCATCAGTATAAAAATAGCTATCAAATAAAATTATACACTTTTAGAAGTAACATAACTTCTAATAAGCATTTAGAGAACTTCTTTGAGTTTACAAAATAATAAAGAAGAACCCCATAGAAAATACAAATTAGAATGTGATTTTTCTATGAAGAATGACTTTAAAGCACAGGCTACTAATTCTTACATTCAGTGCTTTCCAGACTGAATGTCCTGCTTAAAACACACTTTCATATTCCCAACTCTGTACTCCCTGTCTCTCCCCTTGTGCTTTCACACTTTACAATAATATGTTTCATGTATTTATTTCACTATCCTTCAGTTAATTCTATTTTCTGTACTAAGACAGATACCAAGGAGAGAAATCTTAGCCACCAATCTCTGCCATAGACTTCAACTGAACCCTGAAAGGCACTGCTAAGTAGGCTACAGAATATGCAAATATGAAACCTAGTAAACTACTAGCTGCCTTTCAAAATTAATTTATGGCTCTCCTTGCCCACAGACGGAGCTTTCCTTGTAATATTTCTCCTCACGGTTCTCCTTCATGGTTCGTGAAAGTGTTTCCAAACAAGGTAAACATGAGGCAAATTTCATGCTCAAAAAACAGTCTGGACACAGCTTATGCATCTATCATTCTTGTGAAAGCTGTCTAAGGACCTTGGTAACAATATCCCCTAAGCTAGTGGAGCCCAGACCACCATCCAGCACTGCGTCACTGGGTATTGAGTGCCTGGCCCCAGGACAGCCAGGCTCTTCAGCCACTACCATTTTTGCCCAGTGACTACCTTAGATTGGCTGCTCTAGTGATGCACAGCAACACTATACCAAATTGAAGAACAGGCAGTGAAAACTATATCAGTCTGTTGGTGGCACTGAGTAAATTAAGCCAGGCAGAATCTACTTGGAGGTTAGCCAGAATACAAAATGTACTACAGATCTTCTCATCAAAATGGCTAAGATCTTGGACTACAACTGACTAAACTCCATTTAGAAAAGGAAACAAGACATAGCTACAAACTTATATCTGCACCAAAGGTGACCTTTACAATACCATTTTTGAAGAATAGGGGAAGAGAAAGATGGGCTCAGATTTTATTTTTGCTGTTGTCTGAAACGTCCTGCTTCTTTGATACTAGCTGAGACATGAAGACCAGGACAACAGAGAAATGGAAACAAGAGCAATGCTCACTTCTAACAGCTGCTTCTTTGCTTCTGAAAAGAGCAAGTTTCCTGAGGGGTGGATTCCCCAGGGCAATGAGCAGTTTTTAATTAGAGTCAGGGAAGACCAGTCAAGGGACCAGGCCCTTTTCTATCAAAACTAATGCATAAGAATCAAATGGGCTCTTTTGGCTGAAAAACTAGTCAAATGGCAATGTGTTCTAATTATTTGGGTGACCACATTGGTTGACATATAGCAAGCAAAAATCACCTGCTGTTTTTATACATCTGTTTAAGCATCTTATAAGCAAGCATATATTTGAGGTTTTTTTCAATTGTTTTAGGATTGTGTCAGGCGAAAGAAATAAGAATGCAGGAAAATAAAACAACTATTAAATGGTATTTTTGTTTTGAGGAAATACGGCTTTAAGTGTTCCCTCTATGTTTAGTCTTTGCCACAGGAGTACCTAGTAAATCAACAGAAAGAAGAAATGCATTATTTTTTAAAGTTTCAAGAAAATTCAATGTGTCTCCCATAATTTTTACTGTCTCCCACTAATTCTCAAGGGTTTATTTATTTGCCAGCTCAAGCCAAGGTATTCCGTTGGCAGGATCTTGCACTTCCACTCCTCAAGCTTTGGTTCATTAGGCTAACTCTGAGGCGAGGTACTAAAAGATGCACAACACAACTATTACAGAGGAAAAATTTTAAAACTTCCTCAGTTCCTTCAAACCGAACTTTCCCTTCTCTGGAGTCTCCCAAGTGCTTCAGAAATATCCGTGGGCTGGGCAGGTATAGCAGGGAGTAGGTGAATATACTAGGATGAAAAAAAGGTCTTTTACCATGATTTTGCTTTTAGATACCACAATGACCAATTGCTTTAACAGATGACGAGTGGGAATCCTCCTATAGCACCTTCTCATAGTTACAGAGTTCTGTACGGCAGAGTACCTTATCTGACAAATGGAACCCTACGTCGTTACTCAAAATGCTGAGTTAGCACTCGCACAGCTGTGGAACTACTTTCCTCATGTCCCCTCAGCCTCTGCCTGACAAATCCTTCTCCTAGACCTCTCCAGAAATAAATGAGCAGCGAGAAACATCAGGACTCTGGTACCTAGAGTCAAACTGCATCTAAATTGCTTGTTCGTTTGTCTAGAAGCCTCTCAACTGCTGTAATTAGAAACTGTAATGCTGTTACCAACAGTGGCAGTTTCTATTGCTAAGGTCATAAATTGAGCGATTTGGTTATACTACTCTCTTTGTAGGAGCATGGGAGTGTGATAAGGGAATCAGTGAATGATGGATTCAGTAGCCATCACCTCCAGCTCCTAAGCTGCTTTCTATCTAGCTGATATCAGAAGTCCTGGCTGCACACCCATATTCAGCAAAACTCCACTTGATTGCGCATAGTGATCATGATGAGCTCCATTCAGGGAACAGCAGGTCAGAAAACAAATCCCTGTTACATAAATATAGTCTGTAAATATAGTCAATTTATACTTTTGTACACTGATCATAGACTGCAATTTCCTGCATAGCATGGCACAGCAAAAGGCTTAGTCTCAGAAAAAAAGGCAGAGATCTATTTGCATTTCTCTGTTTTTACATGGTTTCTTCAATGAAATATTTGGAAAGCTCCCTTTTCGGTGGAATTTTTTTGGTAATTTTTCATCTTATATGCTTAGTTACTTCAGTAAGCAACTTTTCCCCTTCAGAATCTTAATATCTAAGTAGTTCTTAAAATCTTTAGCTAAATTTCTTTCTCTCTCTCTCCTTTTTTTGTTTTTATGCCTTTCCACTTTCACAGTAACCTCAATTTTAAGTCAGCAGCAGCACAGTTCAGCAGCATAAAAGATGCTCATATATCCTGGCCTGTTCTTTCATGTTCACAGGCTGGCTGGAGTATCTCCGTGCTACGTCCTGTGTTCCAGGCCTGCAGATACTGTGCTCAGCAGTGGGATCCCAAATGTCTCTTAGACAGATAAAAGTGTCTATAGAAGATTATGGATGACCTTTAAAGGTCCCATTTGGGATGAAAGCTCCATTTGATGAGGCGCCTTGCAGACCCACATACAGACAATTCATAGTGCAAAGAATCTACAGTCTAATAGACATAAATCACATCACGCTTATAGCCAGCGATGTAGTAAGAAAGCAAATACAGTCATAAACAGTGCTACTTCTGTTGTGTATTGGTCTTTGTTAAAATAGAACCAAAGTCAAAGGGACTAACAGTAGTGGGAGACTCACTAGAGGAAGGGAGTAAGACGAGGGAAGAGAGTCAATATTGTGTTGCCTCCTTGGTAAAAACATGGTCAGTTGTATCTGAAGCATAGATGTGAAAACAGATGGGGTGATACTTGCACTGACATATCAGCATGTTGCATGTTTGCATGAAGAGGTAGACAACAGAAAATGAAAAAGTGTCAGGGAGCCTGTGCGTTTCTGGCATTACTTAATCCATTTTGACCCCACTGATACAGAAACAGAAGTGTATGGGCAAAACAGCAAAATACAGCTGTTATTGTGACAATAGCACTGAACAAAAGAGCAGGGCTCCAAAAGGACCACACCTGCCTGTGACAGAGCTTCCGCAGTCTCATGAGTGACTGTGCCAGGAAAGCCATGAGGATACCACTGCCCAGACCAGGAGGCCTCTGCCTGCTTTTGGAAAGTCTCACATTTCTCCTTGCCTGTACCTCTGCACTGAAACCAGCACTCACGTCCAATAATGCACAAACTGACAGAACATCATAGTGCCACCACTGCCACAGGGAGACGGGACCCTAGGTGTTCAAAAGTGCAAGGAAAAGCTATCTATTTGTCTATGATATATTCTAAGCCAAATGCTAAACTGCAAACCACCATCAAACAATGAGGAAGATGACACGCTTAAACACTGCTGAAGTGTAAAACTCAGCAGAGAGGAATGGCACTGAAGGGAAATGGAAAATTTTTTAAGCTAGATTAATGTATGCTGCAAAGCTCTTTATGCCATCTGGTAATAAGAGCAATAAGAGACCAATATGGAAGAGTGGGTAAGTTCAAAAAGTAATCAAGAATAAGAAACTAGCATATGAAAAAAAAGACGGCATCTGTTACAGAGAATGAATTGAAATCACATCTATCTCATACTCAAGGAATAAGAAATGACAAACTAAAAGCCTGTACTGATAACATACTGTCCTGGAAAAGGGCTATGCCAGGATGTCTTAAAGCTTCTGGGAGGCACAGCTGACAAATTCACATGATAATTCCAGTCTCCATCTGGCAGGTGAAAGAGCCTGATCTACGCAAGCTTGCAGCCTCCTGTCACAACTAAGTCTGTCAGGAAGAACGATACCAACATAACAATACAAATGTGCAAACACTCATCAGCAACTAAGACCATGGCCCGGTTTCTCACAGTATGCTGTCTTGCCAAAGACATTTGGTATCCTTTTACCCCAGTAGGAGGGAGCATGGCTGTGTATCTCAGCTCCAGCTGCAGAACAGCAGTGACAGGGGAAGCTCTCCTGTGTCCTCCTCACAGCTGATGCAAAAGCTGTGTTTGAAGCCTTGCTAATGGTCTGTGAGTGCAGGCTGGAGTGGGGGTGAGAGCAGAGGAGTGATGTGCGGGAGAGGAGGTACTGGATTCGCATCGGGTGGCCTACATTTGAGGTCTAATTCAAAGCCTGATCAGAGTGGGGTACGAGTTTCAGAAACGGGACCTCTCAAAGCAGGAGGACACAAGGTGGCTGAAGGGGAGTGATGATGATCGGGATTTTCCTGTTGTCTCCTGTACATCTTTGTTGGTGATTTTCTTTGAGTATCTCCACACAAGAAGCTTGCTTTGGAAAGGGCCATTTGTCATATCTGGAGTGCTGCTCCCAAATACCACATGTATTTGAAAGAATTAACAAACATATGGTATGATTTGTAAAGGATAAAAAGATACAAAACCAGCCCTCCCACCCTCTGTTATGTCTCCTATTTAAATCTGGAACAAGTCCCCTGTCTCCCACCCGGAGCTGCAAAACCAGAATAGACAAGAGCAGTACCTAGTCCTTTCTTGACCAATTTTCTTTTCTGCTATATTGCAGAAGCCATGATACACACAGCCCTGCACTTCTTTTCTTTCCCATTAGTTTGTGACTCGTCACAAATTCAGGCCATATTTGTACCTGTAAACATGACTGTCAGACCACTATCTGTAGGATCTGCAGTGTCATAAATTAATCTAGTAGGATCTGTTTGCTTTACCAGCTGTATAGGAAATCCTTAACCATGGTCTATAAAGTCACTGCACATTATATCCTTTGAAATTCCACTTGTATTCAGATTTAGGCCTTTAGCTTAGATTATCTCACTCACGTTTATTATCAAATTTTTCTCACCCCTCCGTTTTTCCTGAAACAATCTCATTTTCTGCTGTTGCTCTACTCCCATTAAAATAATTGGTACCTCACCACAATTTTCTACTTTCATATTCATATTTGCACCTGAAAAATCCATTTTATGTTGGCAAAGGCCTAAGCCCAACTACACTTGCTGGTTATTACACAATGTGACACAGCAATATGTAACAACTAATAAGACAAACGCCAGAAGCAGAGTGAAAAAGTGAAGACAGAGCACAGAGCCATATAACAAAAGGAGCAAGTACACTGAAGGCCAGTGAGGCTGAAGAGGAAAGTTTTAGTACGATTCCCTTTTGTGTTGACATGTATGTTTCTCAGCAATCTTCCTTCCAATTGAAACCACAACCATAGTGAAGTGAGTGGTACACTTGAAAATCAAATCACACACTTGAGATCAAGCAGGTCATAAAGAGCCTTGTAGGTGACCAAAACCTTGTGCTATCTCCCACCGCAGTGCTCAAGACTTGTAGAAGCTGGCTCTTCCACTGAGCCCGTAGAGGTGACTCTTCCCCTCAACTATGAGAAGCTTTTAGTTTCAGGTTTACAGCAGTATACAGGTAGAAGTGAGTTTACAATCCCAATTTTCAAAAGAAATTACATCAATGACAGAGATTTTCTTAACCTCTACATGCAGATCATCAGATTCCTGAAGAAAAATTTCATTCTATTAATTTAAAAATGCAGAATACAGCCTTTTACCTTAAATATGCAGGGAAGGCAGGTCATCAGGCAGCAAATAAAAAGCAGCAGCATAGTGTCCAATGCCATGGGAGTACCGACTTCTCTTAATCTGACAAAGAACTAAAGATCAAACATCTCGTGATTATCTGTTCTTCTAAGCAAAATGGTAATTGACTGAAACGTATACATTATAAGCAGGCAACATTCCCATAGGAGACCCAGGGTGACAGAATTCTGTCACATAATCGGCTGACATCAAGTCCCTACTCACTTGGTTTCTTTCCTAAAAAGACTCAGCATGGGAAAGCTCTCACCCTCCATTGACGATACATAGTTTGTTTAGTCTTTCTATTCCCCCTCTTCTGGGCTGATGTTCACTGTCTTTGAGTGTGACTCCATAGAATAAATAGAATACAAAACCAAGGACATTCTCTGTTTCTCTCTGGAAGACTATATGCTACAAGACTACATCCTTATAACATTTTCTTTAATTGCTCAGGAAAAAAAAGGGTATTAATTCTCAAAAAAGATCACCTTGTCTTCAAAACAATGCAAAGTATTGCCGAAAGGTGAGGGTCTTGTTTTATTCCTGGTGTTTCCTATTAGGATTAGCTTCAAGTCCCCTGTCTTCAACGAGAGCCAAACGGGCTTTGCTTTTGTTTTCCTAAATAAGCACTTCATTCTCATCACATCAGACTTATTTTTGGAATATTTCAATAGAATATCTTTAAGTTGTCAGTTGCTACTGTATAAATAGAGGTTGCTAAGGAAGGAATAGTAGCTGCTTCCTTAAGCAACAGTAGCAAAAGAGGATGAAACAGCAGATGATTTCTTAGCAGAAACAGCAGACTAAGAGCAGTTCTCTTCTACAGCAGTATTTCAAAAATGTAGAAATGCCATCCACTAAAGTATTGGTATTTTAAGTTAGAAAAATATAGCAAATATACCTCAAATTGGCACATTTGCTAACGTGTGTAAGAAGGCATTTTCCCTGCTTCTGAAATTCATCTCCTTCTCATTTTGTAGCTCTTCAGTTTTTATTTTACAGTTGTAGACATGTTTATTCTCTTTTTTAGGGTTATTTGCCTACTTCAGAGCAATCCTAGGAATTCACAACTCAAGGATCTCACATTCAGAACCATATTAAAGATTGCCAGCAAGGCTATGAGTTCCCTGTAGCTGGAGAGAGTATGTATTTAGGTATAACATTGTTATTTAGGGAGAGATTTGTCAGAACAAGGGCTTGGTTTCTTATTTTTATTTATTTATTTAGATCTGAACATTGTCAGATTAGAACACCGGTGCAAAGAATTTGGTTTTGGGGACTAAAACTCTTTACTGGGGCTTCTAGAAGCCCCCATCTTAGAGGATGGATTCAGTAATGTCGCAGTTGGAGATTACCATTGTGCCCATTCTTAATCACTTTCAGAGCACAAGAGCAGTCCTCTGCACCCAGTCCACTAATGAAGCCACTAGCAGATGCATAATTTAGAGATAATTATTCTGCTGATGTGATCACTACAGGAAGCTGGCTGCCGTACGCTGTTCTGGTTGTAGTCACTAGGGGAAGACATTACAACAGTAGAGTTCCTCTGGGAAAAAAAAGGCTTGGGACTTGTCCACACAGGGGACAATTCAGGACCGTTTATCTGAATTAGCTAGAGATTTGCTGTGGGTTAGTTAGAATCATGTAAAACCTCTGGGTGTATAATTTTATTCAGAATTAAATTGTCTTAATTCAATTAGATTAACTTACAAATGTTTTACACAGCTAGTGACACTAGAAAGAGTGTGAAGCTTTCCTTTACTTTCCTTTGTGGAAGTCCCTGAAAACCAAAAGGCCTGGGAAGTGGAGGAGAAGGCCAAAAGCTGAAGCCATGATAGGTCCCCATTCATTTGGCTTTCCACTTGGCCAAGTGAGAACCAGGCAGCTGCTGGCTCCAGCTGCAGTCATGCTTGTAGTACACTTTGGGGTGAGAGCGTGGTACCTTGCCTGATCTGTCCAGTTCCTCAAACGTACTTGAGGGGAGATGAAAAGTGCTGGTGTACAGCAGGACAGGCTGGTGTGTTGGGGTTAAGTCAGCTGTCAGATGCAGAGCCTGGTGAAAATGCTCTTGGTGTGCTTGGAGTGAGGTGCTGCAGGGCTGAGAGGTCTGCTCACCCTTCCGCCTGCAAATGCTCCTGAGTGTCCCCAAGGCCAAGGCTATGCAGATGGCCAGGGATGTATTTGATCAAAACAGACTCAGGTTATCTGTTCCTAAAATGTAGCGCACTCTGCTTTCTGCATGGCAAGCCTCAGAAATACCAAAATTAGACTTCGGAAGAGTATAAAAAGCTCCCTGCTAACATAATGTGCAAATGGATTGCCGCACTCACTGTGATCTTGGACAGCAACAAAATTAGAAGGCAACAGCAAACAGCAAAGAAAATTGCAGCTGAAAAATACCAACATTATCCTCTTTTAATACATATTGTTAAAATGAACATTTTTAAAAGCTGAAGTGATGTGAGCCCAGATGCTATCGCTGTACATCTTATGCAGTTCATGATTAGGAACAAACAGCAGAATACATATAAGGGAATCTAAAATGGTATGGATGCGAGCCCAGCTGGTGTCCTCATATGCCTTATGAATTCCATTTTTAGGAACACAGCAGCATATAGCATTAGAGATGCTTCCTAAACACCTCATTTATAAACTGAGTGGAGCTGTTTCACTGAAGTACACACAGAAAAGGTCCACAAGGATCATAAAACCAGCTGCATCCAAAACCACGGAAATGGTTCAACCAGTGTTTTTATTAGGAACCACTCTGCACCAGAATATTCCCTGAATGAGGGATGATGCTTGTTTGTCATAGGCTCCTCACTGGGATTTTTTTCAAAGCAACCAGCAAAAAGCCATTTTAGTCAGAAAATGACAACTTACTTTTGTTTTGGCAAACCGTTCCTAGTGAAAGCTTTTTCGGGTCCAGAATGGAAGAGCAAAGGCCCAAGCTCCAGGGCAGCGGAGAGGTACAGGTGTGGGAGAGGTAAATTCTTGCCACTTCTGAAAAATCAGCCAAAGTAGGGTCTGGAGCTTGGCCGGTCCACATCCCGGGGAGAGTCCTTCACAACAGGCTGCAGACTCTTCTGCCATACAGCTCTTCCTCTCCTGCTCTTCAGTTTCACCAGAACCACCTCTAAGGCAAGGCAGTTAACTGTAGGGATTCCTGGTTCATTGTGAAAATATATCACCAAATGCAGTTGACTTAAAATCATCATTTCATTATATGATCACTATCAACCAAAATATATAGAGAGCAGATATCTAAAAAAAATACACTACATATGAATGAAAAATTATTTTATTTAAAAATACATTATACAGCAGAGTGTCTCTCTTTTTGTTTTCTCACTGCTGGTTGACAGAGATAATATGATAAATTTAACCCAAATATTTGACTGGGAAAGATCCTGAGAGAGAAAGAGACCAGTTACAAGCTGATGATATACAGTACACTGAAAAAGAGTCATCTCTTTTAACATAAAAGAATCTCTTGGTAATCTTATAAATCAGATATAAAAAAATGCAGGTTTGCTACCATGCAAAAATGAGTGAAGATTTCATTTAAATCTGCACACAGAGATATCATTAGTGCCTTGGACCCTAAATAGCTAGACTAAGAGAAGGGTAAGTGTGCCTAACATGGTGATAGAAACGTTGGACCTACTACAATTTTGTAAACACAGTTGATAGTCTAATAAAGGTGGATTTTCAATCACCTAAGTAACATTGTTGTAGCTAAGGGCTCTATTCTCGGACTTTCTCCCCACTGATGTATTTCTTTATTCTCTAATTCTCAGCTGAGCACAATGACTTTGTGAGATATACTCTATTGCACTCAAAGATGACTTGGCCTTGCCCTGTTTGCCAAGCACTATTTAGGTAGTTGTATTTTAGTGAAAGCAGAGGTTAAAATAAAAAGTAAAAAGCAGGTGTTGACTATGTGGGAATGCATTAAAATTCATCATAGAAAATATATACCTGATTCTACAGCCTTATGTTTCAAACATCTTCTAACAATGATTAATGCACAGGAAATACACTGGATTATGGAAAATTTAAGGCCCAGAACATTCAACAGCCTGCACTGAACATTACTATTCTCAGTGTGTCTACAGTGCTAGTGTTGTATCAGCTGTTGCCAGAGGAAAACTTTCTAGCAGATGTTAAGAGCATCTTCAGCATCTACAATATTCAGATCCATTTGGTGGTCAATTTTTATAGGACAACTACACTATGAATAGTCAGCGAGGCTGTCTTTTGAAGGGGAGGCTCAATTTGATTATTCACAGCGATAACAGAGATAAGATAACATTGTCTGATGTTGAAGAAAAAGCAATTCATCAACACCACACAGACTGACAGAGGATTTTTTTTGCAAGAATATGGCCCTGAAACACAAACAGAGATAGAAAGATTTGTAGAAAGTCTGCCTGTCCTGGTCCCTTAGGCTGAAGAAAATTAATGAAGCCATTTTGTTTTTTCCATGAGCGCTCCAACATGAAAATGGAGAGTAGAAACTCATATGCACTTTTCTCACTAAGCCAGTGACCCTATTCTTATCTTAGCACCCGTTCTCCCAGCATAATATCAGGGTATACAACAAATATGAGAAGATGCAGGCTTCCTTGAATAATTTGTTTCAACAATTTATGAATAGCACGGCTTTTCATCAGATATGCTGAGCTAAGAATGGAGCCCTTAACCTTTCATGGGATATCATTAGTAATACAGAATATATCAATGATTAAACTTTCTATATTATTTTCATTTCTTTTAACCTAGATACATATATATCATCCAAGACATTCAAGAACTACAAAACAACAATTCAACTACAATTATGTCAGGAAAATATCCAAATAAATAAACTTTTAATTATGATACAATACTTATTACAGTAAAAATCGGCATTTTTTTCCTCTTCAAAAGCAGAAGCACCAGTCGTACATATAACATACTGTTTGAATGATATCTTACATGGAATACAGCGTAATACAATGTGCAAACAGCATTTTCATACAGAACGTAATATTTGTCTAGTTTTTATACACTGAAATCGCCTCAAATGGAAACAAGTTCATGCTGAATTAAAAATGTAGGTTTTAAAAATCAAAGTCAAATCAAAATATGAAGTACTGTTGGAATAGGTACATGAACCATTAAAAACAATGAGAAGCCAAAATAGAGGGTATTGTCAGGTAAATGTAATTAGTGCTCAGTTTGTCCCATTCCATCAAAAAGTAAACAGTTAATATTTTTGCTAGAAAGTAAAGTGACGTTCTAATATTTAAGAATTCTTCAAAATGTTGGTATCATTTTAATGATGTAAAAATCAAGTCAGAAATAGGACTTCTAAAAATTTCTTATTTTTGATACACTGCAATTATCGTGTGGGGGCTGTGAAAAGAGATGAAGTCCAATGGAGTGAATATACATCAGCATCAACATCATGTGACTTCTGCAAAGGCCGTGATGTGGTTCTACGAGTTAAAGGAAAAACAAACAGATAAAAACCCAGAAACCACACAGATAGACATCAGTTGCCATTGTGAAAATTTCTGCCTCTTGTGCTTTAGGGACAGCCTTATGCTTGAAGACTATTGCAGGACGATGTAAATAAAACTGGTTTTCACTGCAGCGCTCTTACTCACTCCCATAGCAATTCTTTGTTAACTGCTGAAAGACTGGATATGTACGTATGCTAAACAAAGGAATTAGGCGCGACGGTTCTACAATATTTTAGTTTTAGATGGGGTTTTTAAAATTAAGTAACCATGTGAATAATTGAGTTAGCTGTACTTTTGTTGCTACCTTATTCATAATTTAAAGTAAAATTCCTAGAAGTTAAAATGACATTTTCTGACAGACTATAATATTCTATTTCAGTGTGAACACAATTTTAATGTTGCATTTTTTTAAAGATTAATTGCTCCCCATGAGCTCGATGGCACAGAATCAAGTAGCGAAATGCTACAACAAAATTGCATTCAGCAGTTGAGAACTCATATGCAAAATTTCTTTTTCAGAATCACTACAGTGTCCTCTTCATTTGCAATGTTATTCTCCACTTTCCTTCAATGGGATGATTCTTACGAACATGAAGATGCGTATCAGAATGTGAATATACTACATGTGACTCTAACCAGTAAAACTGCAGCATCCCAAAGAGGTTTGCTGCTTTCTCATGCTCTAACCTAAGCAAGTGTCTCTGCAAACATTTGGTAGGTGAAGACTCAACTGCACAGAGGTGTGTGGGATCCAAAGGAACTGTATGTTCCCTTTAGGCACACAGTATCCTTGACTGCCACCATTTTTTATAAAACACGCAATGTGTAAAATTAATAAAGGGAATCTTGACGTTAAACCACGTGTTTGTTCCCCAGCACAAAAATGCACAGAGGGAAATAATACCACGCAAAGCACTGCAGATTTCTCTCATCACCTCCCCTCCTGGAGCAGACCAAAGTCAGAAGAGAGGAGGTGTAAGCTGAAGGCAGGGGGAGATGTAGATAACTCACGGAGAGTGGGATAGCTCTCCCTTTTTTTGCTTAAGGGAAGTTGTTCTAAGTCCTTCAGAAAATCCCTTATCACACACCATAGAAAGTGCTGGAGAGAAAGAGTAGCCACCACAAAAGTTTATATTTCCCAGTTCTTCTTTAAACCGTCTGGGTACTTGTCTATCAGTCTGTGCAGGGCGAGGCAAGCAGGCATCTTTGATTTTCACATTACAGAAAGGAATTTAGAAGTACCCTGAGTAGGAGCACAGGAGAGCTGCCTCTTATTCCCCCTCTCCAAAAAAGGCTGGCAGCTTTGCTCCCTCTCTCACTGTGCCATAACTGCACTGTGTCCAGGAGGAGGAGCTCTCTTCCCCCGTCCTATAATACGCACTTTAGCTCTAGCAATGATCTTACTGTATTTTATGACAGCTTTCATAAGAGAACACCACCAAATAGTAAGCATCTATGTACATTCTTCTCCAAAATAGAATGAATATATTTTAAATAAATAACAATGATTAAACCATAGCCAGCAGACTTTTTAAAAAGCATTAGAAAAAAAAGAATCAGTGTGCAACTTTCTGTGAAAATGTTTTCAGTAAACGGTATTAGCAAATGTCATTGTTTCCAAATTTTGATTCTGCAGAAGAAAAGCAAAATTAGATTTCCTAATTAGAAAACAAAACATTAACTTTTCAAAGCATTTTAGTTGGCCAGCCATCTTCTGCTTTCAGTACAGGAAAGACGATACATTGGGCAACCTCAATGACTCTGGAGTTGCTGTGAGGCTATTATGACATTTTCTTCACAATATTTACTTTATTTTTTCTTATTTAGACCTGAATTACCCTGTCAACTTAAACTAGCATCAGTCTAAAATTATTCACTTTGTTGATACGTAAGATGGTTTAAAAATGAGGAATTGGAGGAAGAAAAATTCCTCGTTATTTTTTCTAATCAATTCTTTCAAGTCCTGCTACTTGCTATCCCTTTCTCTAAGCGACACACGTTTGTCTGTGATGCAGAAAACCAAATGCTCTTTCATGTGGCATTAATTCAGGACTGGATAACTATTACTTAGGAAAGGAGAATGTGGTTCACACTCCTGCCAGCTATACTTCCAAAATGAGCAGGTCACAGTCCTTGGAAGAACATGCAGAGCATGGGACATAACAACACACAAGAAAATCCCCCTTCCTCAATAAACCCTCAGAGAGAACTGCTAAGCTACCGATCGTGGACCTATTGATTTGGACCCTAGTGAAGGCTTGTCAATTCATTTCCAATGGACTCAGCAGGGTGATGCATAACTAGGTCAAAATTAATCACTTGCTGATGGTAAGAATCACTGATACAGATTCATGCAACTGTCGGGGTATTCATGCTTTTTCACATGTTATCGTCTCAGGCAAAACTACAAATAAGCCTTGCTGATACTCTTTACAGAAAAAAATAAACAAACAGCATAATTCTTGAATAACTGCATTTCAACTCTCTTACTATGCTCTTTTACTTCTGCTTAGATTTACTGTGACAAAGTTCAGTGAGAGATACTAACCACCATCAGCAAATTCACACAGATGCCGGAGACAAGCAAAAAACCATGTACAAGACCTCAGCTTCTCCAACTCCATGGGAAATTATTTTCCCTACAGTACTCAAAAGAATTAGAATATGCTGAGGGTCTGCTCAATGGCAGCAGTTTCACAGACAGGCACGCCAGCTTTTGTATTATTCATTCTAAATTGACAGTATCAGCTTGGTGTCAGCATCTCATGAACAAAGCATGCTTCATAACCATGCTCTCACACCATTAACAGAAAAATGAAAGATAAAGGCTAAGCCTTGAGTGCAGGTTTCTGGGGGGGAAATTATCCATACCTGTATATCTTCTTTTAAGATTTTAATTAATTTCTGTTTATAAGCGATTCTATAATGTTAAAGCATTGAAAAAAATCCATGACAACTTTTTTGTGGTTTGCAGTTTTCCTTATATATATTAAATATTTTTTACCTGAATTTTTTTTGTTCTGCTCTCATGAATACAGTTAGAAATATTCAAAAATAGTCATCCTAAAAAAGATTTTTCCATTTTTGAAAGCAGGAATTTGAAAAATTGTAGTTCTTCACAGAGTGGAGTTTGTTAAAAGAAATAGAAAAATGCTACTGCAGTAGTTCAGGCAAATGATAATTCATCATACAATAATAATAATGTTATCATACAATTCTCTTGGGCAGCAAAGTATACTTTATGCTTTTACTGGACAAATCACATTTTTAGAGAAAAGAATCGTTTAAAGTGAAATTCCCCATTTAAAACGTTGCAGACCTGCACAGAACGCTGCCACCACACTGCATCTGCCTTTGCTTCAATTCCACACACAAACACTTATGTGCGCTCTTGCACACATACGTTTATTGCCTTATATGAAGATGTTCAAAACGGTCCATTCCTGATATCCAGGAGAAGAACCTAATGATGCGTGCTTTGAGGGAGTTTCGTTGCAAAGGATCTTCTTGATTGTTACTAATACCTTGATTCTGTAACACCTACAACACGTATATTTGAGGAGGTCACACTGAATATATTGTTCCATTTCCTATGTTTAAGCTTTATTTTTTTTTAACATTAGATGTGGTGATCACAGTTTGCATTCGAACAGAAATAATTCTTGTACAATCCCCCAGAAGTAGATTTAAGCAGAAGAGTAGGACATGAATGCAAATTCAAATGCTTGACATTGAAACAAAATTGCTTATGGTCTTTTATGAGCTGCCTCTCCTGGGTGTTTCTGTGTGTGAAACAATGTTATATCATATCTCCTTTAACATACTGTATTATCAAGAGAGAACCATTATGACAACAGAAATCTGAAAACCTGCCTATAAGCTAGTGTAAGCACATGGACTCTAATCAAGCCATCCTGGAGATACACATACATGTACTAAAACACTGTATGGATACCTATGTACACTTTTGGACATCAAGCACAAGAGTATTTGGATACTTCTCAGCTAAAATATTTTGAAGCAACAGAAACAGACACAAACCCTCTCCCCCATTTGCCCATAGTATGATGAGCTAAAACATCTTTGTGTTTTGCTTTTAGCCTGTGAGCGCAGTGACAGGCGACCAGTCTCCCTGGAGAGCCCCAGGGACCAGACTGGACTCCCTAGGCCACGTTGGGTGTACACAAGTGCACATACCAATGAAAGACTTCTTAGTACCAAAATGCTTAAGACCAAGGAAAAAGCAGTAACACTGAGAATTAAAAATAAAAATACCCTTTTCTGACACTGTGAAGAAGCTGTTCTATGTCTCATGAATAATCAAGATGGAGTAAATAGAAAAAACATTATACCTTAAAAACAAAAGGGAAAGCTTCCCCAGTCTTAAAATACTATCAGAATCCATTGCAATATCTATACTTACTATTGTTAAAATGTTTTATCACCACCATTACCTTTGGCACATACACAATAGAACAAGAATTATAGTGTCAAACTCAACAAGATTTTTGAGACAATTAACCCTGATAGTCACTAGCAATTGGTATGACAGGCAACAAGAATGTCACATATTGTGAGAGGAATTCCAAACACTTATCACCATTAAAACCTAGAAATGGCTGAGAAAGAGACCGAGACCCTAAACTATCTGTTTCTAGTTCACAGTCATACTGGAGAGTCAGTCCTATGGGTGGAGTCTAAGAAACCTCATTGTAACAAGAAACGGTGACTGTGTTTGGGAACACGGTTTCGGCATTGCTGACAGGAGTAGCACTATGAAGGAATGCCAAGCAGAGACTTTGGGGATAAATGCAGCTTAGCTGTCAAACAGAGGACTACAAAGAATCAACTGTGCAAAAAAGTAATATTGAACAGCTACGGAAAGCACTGATGATCAGACACAGTAATCATCTCATCCCATAGGAGATGAACCACAGTGCCTCTCCTAGCCCAATACTTCCTTCTAAAACCTCTTACCTCAGTGTTCTATCTACTGCCTCAATTAGTCCTAAAATGCTCCATGTTCCCTTTGTACTTGATCTTTTCAAAGCTAGAATACTTATTAAAAAAAAAAAAAAAAAAGGCTAGGAGAGTCAGCAGCTACTACAAGACGTGCACGAGCCCTCTGTAAGCCCTGGCCAATTTCAGGTGACTTTAGCATGAAATAATGTCAGTCTCCCCTGAAATAGAAAACAGAAAATACAGTTTGACTACACTGGATGAAGCTGAACTTTAAATTCTTCCAGGTACCACCTGGAATATCCCTATTTCCCAGTAACTCTTGCAAAAGAACAGGAGTCTCTAACCTTGACTGTGGTAGGAAGAGAGCCTCCTCTCTGTAGGAGAGTGCCAGCTAACTGAAACATGAATTGTCTTGTAAGAGATGAAGAAGGTCAGAGACAGGAGAGAAAAAGGAGCAGATGAGTGAGTGATGAGGTTTCTTGGCTTTCATTCTTTCCATTAATTCTGAGGATGAATGTAGTTAAGGTGAAAGCAATAAGTCTGCATTGCTGAGCCAGCTCTGGCAAGGATTCTTCAAGGAGACACTCTGCAACTATGGCTTATTTGAGTGCATGAGAAGTGGGTACCCATGCAGAATAGCTTAATCATCTGCATGCACCACAATTAAACAGAAGTGTCATGCAAACAGTGATCTAGCCTTGTCACTAACCAGCAACAGCTCAATTCAGAATATTACAAGTACACATATTCCTATTTAAGTGCACTTTAAATGTAGCTCTTGACCTCCACCAGAACTCAGACAGTGGCAGCACGGCGAGCATGCCAAGCATGCCAAGAGCATTCGTTCTCCAGCAGGAAAAAGCACTGGAATAGCAAGTAGCAGATCTGGAAACACGAAAATAAGGTGCTTCCAGGTCTGTGTGATGCACCATGTGCTTATTCATTTACGGGTGAATTTATAATAAAATTGCAATGAGTGAGGTCCCATCTGGTAGGCATTTCTAATGAAATCATTCTTTAAGACAGTATCTTTGAATTGCTCGCTCCCAGACACCCATATAGTTATTATTTTTAAATACCAATAACAGAGTTGCATTGCTTCACGCTAGCACTGCCTTAGCCCCTGATAACTTCAGTCAGTCAGGATTTGTGCTACTCTTAGTAGCTAATTTCTGACAGTAAGCTGTCTTTAATACTGGCACAGGAGCTTGCAGACTGAGAATAAGGAAAAACAGATTTAAAATAAGCCAAATGTAAATGTATGTGCATTCTGAATATGGAACTGGAACAGCCCTAACTGAAATGCAGTGAAAAGTAACTTGCACGTGGCTAAAGTAGGCAAAGGCAAGTAGCACACAAATTATTTAGCACCCCTCTCTCTCCAGAGAACAAAGGATGTAAAATAAGAAGGGAGTTAAAAAGCAAAGACTAAGTTAATAATTCTTGTAGTGATGGTAGTTAATTGAGATGGCTCAATTTAGACCTTGGTTCCATGTAAGTATTATTCTTAGTGCCTTTTATTTAACAGGGTCTGGCTTCTATCTAAAACTTTAGACTAAACATTAAGAAAAAATGAAAAAATTCCACAAAAACTCAACACCTAAAGCACTCCCATGTAAGTAACTTTTTCATCAATTATTTGCTAATTCAAATTTAAACTTTCTGAGAGTGGAAACAGAAGAAAGCATAGCAAAGTCTCCATGTTATCATCCTCCTATCTTATCCTCTCTGTCTGGAAAGGAGAAAGGTTTTGCAACATAGACAAAGATGAAGCCATACACTGAGATCTCACCAAGTGTAACACCCTGCGGACAGTCCCCAATTTAATTATCTAGACAGAAGTTCCATGACAGCAAACAGCTACCCTCTATTGCCATAGGAATATGGGTTCAGAAGGAAAGAAGCTCGTTCATATAATAGAGTCCTGGGCAGTTCACAAATGGTAGAGGTCATCCTCAAGCAGAGCAAACATTATTCCTGCCACCACCCTTCCACACTGTCCCATAGCTTTCCCCAAAACATCTCAATCTTGCGTAGGCCAAGTCTCAGGAAAAGCACATTGTCCATCATGAGCGAGAGGGTGTCAAATCAGGTAGAAACACTAAGTTAACACGAGGTCTTTATCCCTAGAAAAAAATTTAAAATTTCAACAGCCAGAGAATGTATATTTACTACCTATGATGGCTTTTGAGCCACAGAAATGGCTTCTATTGCAGGAGAGCCTAGCACGTAAATAAAACATGCTCTTATTAATGTGGTATGCCCTAGGCCAATCTTTTGTTTTGACGTTTTACAGAAAGTTTACTGAATGGATTATTTTGAAGATACACATTTATCATCTAAATGCTTGTTCAAGCAAACGAGACTCTGACCTTATGACAAGATATCAGCAGAAGTAGCTTAGACACATTTGGTTCAAAAAGGCGTGTTAGATCATTCTGAAAAGAAACCTTCTTTCCCTTCAAGGAAAAGAATAACAAACCCAGGGCTAGCAGCAATTCTTACTAAAGGACAACTTCCACCACTTCCAAGTGACTAAGACAAACTGGGAAGTGGTTAAAAACATTTATTCTTATGTTTCATATGAAAAAATATCAGAAGTAATTTGGATTTAAAAGAATGCCATAGAAACATACTTTTGGTGCCCGACCCAGTGTAGAATTGTTTACTGTCTTCAAACATGGGCATAACACAAGAGATTTTAACAAATAATGACTGATAAAGTCACTAGAAAAAGTAGCATTGCTTTCAAACTTTGCATTAGTAGTTCAAACTTTCCCCCTGGTAAAAATGCCTAAAATGTTTCCTTTATTTGGTTATGCTGTCTATTTCAGTGCTTGTTTGCTCATAAAATTGTTCAGACATGATCTTGCCTAACACTTACATAGTACAACATCATCTTCAAAAAACATAAATTTTTATTACAGGGACCTATAATAAATTTTAAACACATCGTGATACTTACTCATGCAAAAAGTCTTGGCATACCCAGGAGACTATCACTAGCATGTCCTAGTCCAAAATCCCATTTGCTTTGGCAAGAGATCATGGCTTTTGTGCAGTTACTGTATGACCCATGTTACTCTCTATTATTATCATGTTCATTAAGTTGTTTGCCCTGCTAGCGCAGATGTCAGATCCCCAGTGTTTCCAAGTGGGTGCCTTGTCCTGGAGCTAGCACATGCCTGATGATAAAAGCCCCACAGCTGATCCAGAAGGGACTGCATCCCATGCTCTACACTAGCCTGAGGACGTACCCCGAAGAAATAGGATAAATGCCACTTGTGCCTGAATTGCATAACCCCTTGGGCTCAGGGGTTAGATTTTCTTTCTAAGCACTTCAAGCTCTGTGGACTCTCAGCCAAAGCGTTAATCAAACTTACTTGAGGAACACAAGGAAAGAGGGCCTCAGATCTACTCAGCCTGACCCCATGGACTTAGCAGTGGCTGCAACAGTAAACTGGACTGATATGTAGCGATTGTTCTTGGAGGTGACATGAAGAGTCTCCCAAGGAGTGTCTCTGAATTAATTCTTCCCTTCTTTCTCCTTCACTGCCATGTCTCCTCACTTTAAATCTGATTACTTTGACACTCTTGTCAAAATAATTTGGGATCATCCTTCCAGGAAAGCTACATTTTATTTAATTGTTTTTAAAAAAAGTCAGACATTACCTTTTCTAAAGGGCTTTCTACTCGGGGTATGCTGATCATGGGCATCTGGACCAGATTATCCATATGAGAATGTTCATGTTCTGGCTGACGTCCTCTGAAGTTATTTACCACACAAACAACCTAGAAGGGATTAGAAGATAAACAGAATAGCTAAGGAACAACTCATTTTTTTGAGCTTTGATCCTGACATCCATAATTAGGCAGAACTGACACCAGCTTTAGTCACAGCTTACAGCAGAAACACAGAAATGTGAAGTTCATGTTTTACAGAAGATCCTTAATTAATATTTCAAGACAAAACATTTTCAACCAATTTATTGTTACATGCATCATCTGATAACCAAAAAACCCTCTTATCTAAAAGCAAATCCATTACCGAAACTGAATAATAGAATACCAGTTATTAGCAATGTCATGAATAGATGTCCAGAGCACGCGTAGCAGAACATGACAATAACCTTAAATTCCTATGAGGGGCCAGTACCATCTAAGTTTTGACCAGCAAAGACTTTCTCAAATGGAGAGTGAGAAAGGGAGAATAACAAGGCAAGGACCATCCCCAAGTTTGAACTAAACTCTAAACCTGCTCAGTGCAGCAGTGACTCTCACATAGGGCTTTAGGAATGTGATATATACCAGTTTGTTAGTGTTTCTACTAATTCAGACACTCAGCCAAGCAGCAATGTTTGCCCATTGTATTTTCTTCAAAACACAACTAAATTTGATGTCATGCTACTCAAAGGAGTTTATGCAATATGCATCACAGAATATAAGAAAAAATGCTGGGACAGATTTCTTTTCTATTCTGTTCTCTTTTATGACTTTAGGGGCACAAACAGAATAGAAAAATTTCTTAAAAATGAACACGCAAATATAACTCCTGGACACCTTGTGTGGAAGGGAATATTTGGAAGTGCGAGCAGGTATATTTTAAAGAAGACCTAAAGCTGCCCTCACGTCTCTCAGGAATGAAAACACTCACCTCAGCCATCCCTATGAGAGTTCTCAGCCAAGCCAAGTCTTCAGATCCAAGATCTTGAGATCAAGACCTTGAGATCCGAGAATCAAGCTCAAAAGTGTTTTCATGGGGAAAAAATTCAAAAGTGTATTTAGTACTATTACAAGCTGCCAGGCAGACAAACTTGCAGGCAGTAAACAGCAGTGACTATTCTATGCCATAGTCTTCCACTGAAGTTAGCAGTGAAGGGGATTAATAGATTAGCGGCAGCTTTCTGACACAGACACTAGTCGTTGTGAACTGTGACTAACAATCTGGTTTTGGAACACAGTTCCAGAAAAGGAAAAGGCTAAACAAGGATTTTTTGATACAGAATAACACACAATCTCAGTGTAAACCTGAATTAGCATGAAAGAAATTCAACAGAGTTACTTTAAAGCCAGAAAAGAAATGCTACTTATTCTCTGATCAGTGTAGGTATCACTATAATGAATTTAATACTTTATACATGAAATCGTAACTAGATTTTATTCTGAAGGATATACACCTGCTTAAAGTGGGGCTTGATGCAAAAATTATTGGTTGAAATGCTGCAGTCTGGTTTATAAGGAAGTCAAAAGAGATCATTTGATCAGTCCTTTCTTGACTTCACATTTCTGAGTGTATGTAAATATAACTGAGGAAACTGATAATTAATTTTAAAAAAAAATTAGAAACACCTCTTTTGTCATTTAATTGTCTGAAAAGTCAAGGCTACCAATAGTTTTTTTAAGAGACACAAAGTTATACACTGATTTTTTCAAACAGAAGTGACACAGATATACACTTACCAAAAATACTGCTATAGATATTCCAATTATAAATCCTGCTATTACATCTGACCAGTGATTTCGATACTCTGCTACTCTGTTGATTCCAGTAAGGAAAGCCAAGCACATTAAGCCCAAACACAGAACAGGTTTTGCAAGCCTTGTTCCTCTGGCTTTTACTGTGTTGGTGATATACATCTGAAAATTAGAAAGGAAGAAAGTATAAGACTGATGGATATCTCCCACTAATTGGTGAATAAAATCTCTACATTTTGTTTGAATAGACTGTGTATTTGGCTTTTTTCTTTTTCTTTTTTTTGGTAAAGAAACAAGAAAGTAAAGCGCTAGATAAAGTCATCACACCCTTTTCCTAGCGATATAGAAAAAGAATTAGACCATGCAGCAAAATTACATTTTATGTGAACCTGAAAAGCCCCCAAATGAACAGGCAAATTAGACAATCCCATCCTATTACTCCCAATCTATGTCATTATTTATGCAGAGAGGTAAAGAGACTGATTTTTCACTGCACAGTGTTGACAATAATAGAAAAAGATCTTTACCCTGAAAGGGGCTACATCAAGGCCTTGTTTTTATTAGCAAATGTCTTTCTTCTTCATACACAACCTCTCCATGTGATTAACTAGAGATTTGTCAAAAAGGAGTGAAAACTGAACTAAATACCAGCATCTACTTTTATAAATAACATGTAATAGTTTCAACCAGTGCTGAACCAATACACCCCTGTACTTCACAGATGGTGACTGAGGATGTTTAGTACCAAACCCCCCCAGCACACAAACCAATCTAAATGCAGAAACTTTTATGCATCAAACTCAGAGAAATCAATCTGCCCTGCTTGCAGTCTAACTCTGCCTGTGCAATACTACTGAATTAAAAGCACTGCCTGATGACAGAGCAGCTCTTCTGCCCTAAGTGTGCATTAGTGACTACTAGGTTTAAGCCAGCACTTCCCAAGCTCTGATGAGCCAATGGAAGAAATTAATACCAAATCTTTGAATTTCCATTCTCTTGAATCTTGGCATTAAGGCTGCTTGAAAGTTCCCCCTGAAAAACTATACTTCAACTAACAAGATTTTTGAGAAAAAAGTATTTACTTTCTGCAATTAAACCACTGAAATCCCTAAAACCTTCACATTTAGACAGAGTTGAAGTTTTTAGATTGAAGAATGCAAATATTTTCTGTGGAGTTTAACTACGAGACTCCAAGTGTGTAATGCCATCACTTTGAACTACAAAGGGAAACAGATGAATCTGCATTGAAGAACCAGTACCTTTTTGGCCAACCAAAAAGGCAGTCCTTTTTTTGTACTGTCTGAAACTTCAGCTGAATTTACTGGGTAATCAGTTATGAAGTGCTGCAATAATCCAGTCAAGAAGTAGTTTAGGAAGCGTGGTTACAGTTACGATAAATTAAGTGAAGGAAGTAGTGCTCAGAGCTTGTCTGAAAAGAGCAACATCTGACAGTAATTTTGCTCAAAACACTAGAGAAAGATCCATGGCTTAGAGGACGAATCAAAGCTTAAGCTTAAAATCGCAGCAGAGTACTGCAACTCATACATCTTCAGTGTACCTTACGTGATGAACAGCAAACTAGTAGCAAGCTTTAAACTAATGCAGACAGAGCAAAGGTTTGAAAAAACGAGTTTTGGGGTGTATCTCCAAACCATATCTCTCTTCTTCCTAGACCATTTCAGAAACAGTGTTTCTCCCTTTGCTGACTATCCTTTTATCTTAGCTCCTTATATTTTTGCAGGCTCTCTTCAGTGAGTTACTCTTACCATGTGGAATGCTGATAAGACAACAGCAACTTTAATTTTCAGCTTTTTAGCCCCACTGGTTTTCTTCAAGCTACAGACAGAGCAGTGCATGCTGAGTTACTCAGCAACCCTCTATTTTAGTGAGTCTCACTGTACTCCTGGATACTACCACCATTATCCACATTCACACTACATGTTAGAATATCTGATGGTAGGGAAAATATTCTAATATTTTGAATATGCAGCAAGATCACCAGATTTCAAAGACACCTTGGATGAAGTTGACACAAGGAAGTTGGCAAGAAGCTATCCTGCATTTAGTTCTGTATTGCGGCATATTAAATCAAAACGACTACTGAGAAGGAAAAATCACCTCAAAAAAGAGTGTAGCTTGCTTAAGGCAGGTCTCAGTGATATATTTCAGTTATCTATAACACCTGGTCACCGCCCAAGAAGATAATCTCAATTTTTATGAAGTCATAACACATTATAATACAAATACTTGAATCTGCAGGACTTCAGTCAAACTTCAACATTTTTAATACAAAGCTAAACCAAAAAGTGCTCTGCAGGAAATTCTTAGAATCTTTTTACAATCAAGCATGTCCTTCAAATCCCTACTCAGACAAAGCACTGAGTGAGAAGAAACAACTGCAGACTCATGCTCTGCCTCACATGAGTAATAAAGACTTCCATTTGCTGAGTCCCTTCCTACATGTGCAGTCAAGATTGTCATGCCCAGTCCATTATTCAAAATAACCTGAGGGTTCTGCCAGCATAGGTACCATTTCTATCTTTTCTTTAAAGAACAGACACCACTGATGTTAAGAATAGCATTATATTAAAATATTATTAAAGAATCAATAGAAACAGGGTAAACTTCTCCTGAAACAGTGTAGCAAAAAGTCCGTATATTTGCAAAACTCTACATAGCAAATGTAGACTCTTCCAAGGCAGGATTCATAGATCTCCATTTTTAAACTTGATCTCTTGCAGCTCTAGCACAATATATTAACACAGTCAACTCAGTCAAAGATCTGATTTGCACTAAGAATAAAATATAATTCAGCAGTTGTTTTCTTCTTAATTCTGGAAGGAAAGCTATAAACCAGCACAGTAATTGACAAAGAATAAACACCTTGAAAAGATGACAGGATTTTTCTTCTCCTACTCTTCATAAATATTAAATGCAGTATCAACAAAGGAAATTAGCTCAGTGATTTAAAACATTAGTGAGAATGAACAACAATATAAATTTTTACATGGCTAAAGATGTTTACTGAACAAGTCCATCTCAGTTCCTTTTAAGAACAGAAATTGGGAGAGGAGAAATCTAATTAAAGAAATCTTTTAAATTAGTCAACAGCAAGACCAACAGCAGAGATTTCGTATGTAAGGTCAAGGATTGATAGCGTAGTTAGAATTAATTTTGCAGGCTGCACATTCTCCTGCACCATCAGATCAGCGGTGAATCTTCTCTTGAAGAACTTCTGCTATTGCTTTTCCTTTTTCCTGAATTAAGATTTCAGTATGAAAAAGACATAAAGGTGATACCAGTAAGTAGACACTGGCAGAGAGTCATATAAGGAGGTGGATGTTATCTGATTGTTCTATATACCAATATTTACTAGATTTTTAGGAAAACACAAACATTTGATCTTCAGTCTTCAAGATGCTGGAAGTGAAGTCTTCAGAGAACCTCATAAATTGAAAGCAAAACTTTAATTGAAGTGGTTTTGAAAATATGTATTTGAAAGAGTCAGAATCATCACCATCACCACCAAAGACAAAGCTACCTGTGGCGTTTCGGACATGACTGTCTCAGGTCATAATATAAGGAATAATCATAGTGTTGGCACTTAGCTTGTACTGGGAAAGCTTTCAAAAGTGTCATGTTGCAAGTCTGACTCATGTGAAATATGTCCTAAATCTAGTGCAAACAAAATCATTCCAAAACACATAAGAAAAGAACAGGAATTGTATGTCAAGTGCAGGACAAAGTGGCCTCCTGGGCTATGGTGCAAGCTCCTTCTAGTCATCTTCTTTCAGCTATCTTTAGGCTCACCCACACAAATGTCTATGCACACAAACACACACGTAACAGGTCCCAGAGTCCCATTTTAGTTAGAGTGGAGCTAGTCGTCAGGCTGGGTGCACCAGCCAGGAGGGAAGTTAATTTTCCTAGCTGATTTCATGAGCCTGGGGCCCAGGGATGTGGGTAGGAAGATCCCCTCTGCGCTTGCTGTTTTGGTCCTCCCTGAAGCAGATGGTCTGGGGGACTGACAAAGAGACAGACCAGTCCATTAGTGGGCAGAGAATAGTGACTCATGAAGCGACAAGCAGAAAGAGGAAGGAATCACTGTACAGGCACCTGTCCCAGGCAGCGCTCCAAATATAAATTACCTCATGTTTTGTTTTGCTTTTACAATGTGCTATCGTTAAAGAATCTTGAACTATTCAAGTAATATAAGTAATGTTACAGATGTTCCACCTGAGGAATGCACAACTTCCAATAATTGTCATACCTACAAGAAAAGAGATACTCTGAGATCAAAAAGCTGAAAAAGTACTGTGCTATAGTGGACAGTAGTCTATAACCAGGTTCCGTGTTTAGTTAGAATCCTGTCTGACAATCTAAAAGCTCTTCAGCTTCCTTGATTAATAATTATTGGGTCAAATTCTTTCTAGAGCAAACCACAGTCATATTCTCAAATCATCTGGGCCTTTCTGCAACTTCCCACTGAAGACTTTTTTAGTGCTTTTGAAGCCTCCTCCAGCTTTCTCCGTAAGTTTTGCAGTAATTATTGATGACCCTAGACAAAAATTGGCTTTCAAAGTCAGAGGTCTAGATTGGCAAAAGGAAGAGAAACCTCTAGAAATGCTGGACCTTACTATTAAGTTTCCCACTATGAGCTCCCCACAGTTGTAACTCTAAACAACTGGAGAAGAAAAGAGGTATCCTTCGATGTACCAGGACTGTAAGGTACACCCAAATATTAATTAAAGCTGATTCAGTCTACAGAGGTTGTTACCATGAGCAATTGAATTGTGATGAAGAACTGACTGGCAAGAAATATCTAGAGGTCTTTACATAAATCCCTGGATCAAATTGTAATGTTATTTTACTATCCAGCCTGAAAGTAACTAATACACCCCATATATGAAGCCCATGATACATGCTGTACAATCAGTATCAAGGGATACTTTTACTTGCTGCACCAGATACTGAAAAGAAATTCCACTTTCCTAACATTGCCCATTGCCCCTGAAAAGCAGCCAAAAGAATCCTTTAATTCTTCAATTTCCTAACAAAAAAATGGACAACAAAGCCGATTCAATAAGGTGGCTCTGCTACTCCTTTTCCTCCTGAACACTCCCTAAAGCCTATCAAAGAGAGGCCTGTCATGCCTCCACCAGCTTCCCATTGAGCAGGAGCCAAACAGGCACTTCAAGATGAGGGAGAGGTTAGACGAGGCCTACACCTAAAGACTGCATCAAGGAGTGACACTGAACAGAATGTCACCATGTTGCCAGCACTGTGACTCAGACTGCCTTGCTGTCTTTTCCCAGTGACTTATAAACACAGTAAACAGCATAGACAATACAGCAGAATGCCAGGAGCAAGAACCTTGCAGAAAAGATGATCATGGGCCCAACAAAAGCTCTGCAGAGAGGAAAAAATTGTCAGCTTTACCTGCTAGCCCTGCCTGAGGCCGTAGTTGAGGCCAAGGGTTCACAGGACAAAGTAACAAAAGCAGCTTACAGACCTAAGGGCTATGTCAATTATCAAGGCATTAAACCTGCTCCTCTATCATTACAAATCCAAAGCAAGTCTGAAATGTATGCGGTAACACCAAGTTCAAACTCTACCCTACAGACAGGTTGGCTGCCAACTGCTCTTGTCCAACGCAGTAAGAATAAAACAACGAAAAAGCAAATGAATTAAAATTTGTCTTAAACTACAACTAGGAATGACCAATCCCCTAGGTTTGCAGCACCAAAGAACAACTGTTAGTCATAAGTCTCATATTTAAATCCATGGGAATAGACTGACTAAATCTTCATATATCACTTCGAAATCCTACCAAAAAAAAAGACTCATGACTTCTCATTTCTGTGTCTCAGTTGTGGAAAAAACCCAAGTATGTGCATATTTGGCTGCTTCAAAATATACCTCTAATTGTCCAGGCTGTGTCAACTTACACATATCAAAATGTGGCTTATACAATTATATTCTATTTAATAAACTTGCAGCGTTTGCCTTAATAGCTATGTTAGCAGATGTTGTTCCAGCTGAGAAAGGGTGAATTGCAATGCTGATAAGAAATGAAAGCAGACGCAGTCAACTTATTAACCCAACTCAAGCAAAACCAAACAAACAAAAGATCTAAGACGAGTTGAGCAGACACCTACACAGAAATCCAGGTAGCAGCCAGCCTGGTTAGAGATTTTGGAATAGATTTACAGTAGCTCATTTTGAAGACTCTGGTACACTGGGAAAATAAACCTAAAAGTCTGAAGAAGACAGGTAATGCATCCTTGAAAGTGTCTGTGTTTGGAGCAGGGTAGAGAAAACGCCTAACCATAGTGCTGCCATTCAACACTTCCATTGCTAAGTCTTTCTTGATAGATACTGAGAGAAAGTAATGGAGGCAAACATTACAGAGAGGTCTAAATATTAGCAATACAATTGTTTGAAAAAGACTGCACTTTCAGCAAGAGCGGAATTCAGAGTTACCATAGCAGCCACCCACTCTCAAAAGAGGGGAGGGGGAAAAAAGGAAGACTCAAGAACTTAGGGGAAAAAAGAAGCTATTGTTAACAAGACAATATGCACAGACGCTAGGTGATAAGGACATGGCTGCACTTAAATAGAACGAGATAGGGGAATTATTAGACAAAGCATAGGCTTTGTTTTTAAATGGGTTGATCGGTGAAATCACACAAGTCTGATGTTGTTTACTTCAAGCCCTCAGAGAGCAAGGACTCTGGATTAGCTTGTTGCCTGTTTATGTCTTTAAACTGGTTTCGTTTTGTGCACAGCTGGCTGAAATGTCCAGGGAGGATTCTGTAACAATCACTCCCTCTCTTCCAAATATTTCTGTTAACCAAAAAGAAAGCACATTTTGTATCAGAGATTATATGCTCATGAAATACTAGCTGAATAATATATGGAGGTCTTTATGTCCATGCTCTCAGTTACTGTTGTACCATGGCTCATACAAAGACTAGGCTACTGTTTAAATCTTCTACTCCAGTGAATAGTGATGAGAAAGTTGTTATTCAAGGCCAACTATCCTGATAAACATCATGACAGTGTAAGGACATGACCCCAAATACTGGAACATTGCATTTCTTTCCCTGGTGTGTAATAAACAGTATTTTTAGCTGCAACCATGCAACAGAATTTAAAAAAAAAAAAAAAAAAAAAAAGGACTGCCAATATTGCATCAAGGACCTATATTTGCAGGCTACAGCTCAGCGGATACATCATAGCAATTCACTTTACTAGGCAGCCTATAAGAATTCAGAAATCCTGAGAGCAGTTTATAGTGCTTTAGTTAAATGATGACAGTGTCATGCATCATGCAGCAATACAGTAATGACATAGGATATATTCATTTCTGCAGTTACTGAAAGATTATAAAGTCATGAAATAGATCACAGCAGTTTTAATTTTTGATGTTGCTAACTGTATATTGACCACAGACAACATAAGGTTTGCATGAAGTACTCCTGCTCATGTCAAAAGCCATTGATACTAGGTATTAGACCTTACTAATGTCTACTTTTTGTTTTTAAAATGTATTAATACTATTTTCCTTCCTGCTTTGCAGTAGCTGAACAGTTGGTTTCCTTTCATTACTGTGACTCATGGCAACAGTGGAAATCCAACTTTACAGATGGATGAGAAAAATAGGAGAAACTAAAATCAAGAATGCTGAATATTTTCTAAAATAGCTTGCGCCAAATTTAGAGGTATGTTTCAGTGAAGCAAAGCCTTAGATATCTCCCCAAATAAAGACAATACTATTAGGAGTCTTACACTTGCCTCAAGTTAGAATTTTATTGCTCATCTCTTATTTGCAGATAACATTTGCCTGTACTAACTGATGATCCACATCTCTTAAACAGACATTGCTCACAAGGAACTTCTGGTAAATGTTACTGTCAGTGCTGCAGATTTTAAGCAACTGGTTCTAAAACTGTACTCAGAAGCATGGAATTGGCACACTGTCTGTGGATGGGGTTGGGATCTTTGCCATGTTGGCAAGTGTCAGTTTCCAGATCAATCAGGAATTAAAAGTCAGCTCATTAAATATATGCTTAAAAGCAATACACATTCACACACGTATATATACATGCATATATATACACACATAAATACACACACACATGTATAGGCAGGCCACTCTTCAAATACTGATGGAATCTAAGGGATAACTCCTGCAATGACCACAGAGGTGCACACACACTTGCCTAGTTTCCCACTGACGCTATGAGGGCAGCCCTGGGCCCATCCAAAGGGCTACAAAGGACTGTGATTACCAGCACAGGTCAGGTAAAAGACTCCCATAGGCATGTGCTGGGGACAACTTTACTAAGAACAAGATGTGGTTCTGCTTAAGACTAGAACGATGTGCACTCCAAACTAAGCCAGGGAGTACTGCACAGAGTTACTTGAGTGAGATTCATTAGTCACTCTGCCTCTCACCTGCCTCCCTACACTTCTCAGTAGCCTCTAGAACAGCTCTGATGCCAGGCAGTAAACATCGGTTTTTATCCCAGCCCTGCTCATCGCTCCCTGTATCAGAGAGGAGAGAGGGAAGGGCTGGATTGTCTTGTAGCCCACTTCATTGCAGAATAAGAGCCAAACTGACTTTGCATGAGTACTGAGGTACCTATAAATATCAATTCTGATACCTAAAGACATGCACAGATCTTGGGAAACATGCAGAGATCAGACACTTACATATGCCCACTCTTGTGCTTCACCCCACCAAAGAATACGGCCGTGTGCAATTCTACTAATCTGTACTGGGTTACAACACGGAAAGGAACCACTATCAGTCAGAGGCAATCCCTCTCCTTATTCTTTACCACCCAACAAAGCCTCCTCCCATATTCTCTGGAAATGGGGAAAAAGTAAACCACGAACCTGGTTATCCTGAATCTATAGCCCTCTTTGGACAACTTGCTCTCTCTCAGCATTGCCTTAGCTTTCAAGGCTCAGAGAACCACTACCTCTGTAGTTGTCAGAATTAAGTCCAATGAATCAAATTCTCAAAGGTCTCACAGTAACTCATAGAAGGTTTACATATACAAAGTCAGCCAAGAATTGTCTTATCTTCTCCCCATTCCTCCCTCCTCCCCTCACAGTGTGAGCCATTTGCTCTCAAAAATATAGTGACATTAAATAGGACGATATACTTACAGCCAGATACATAGCTGCATATACGCTTAGTGCTGCTTCTTTGGATGGGAATGTCTTTCTGGCTTTCATGATAAGGTCTGGATTTCCAGTACAGGCATGTACACTACTGATGAATTGTGTATACTGTTTACATCCAAGTGCTGTATAGTTGGGTTTACAAAGTGCAAGAAAATGTGGTGCAAGATTCCCTGTTACTACTTGTCCAGCATTTACAAAGATGTCCGTAGCAAACAGTCCAAACGCGTAAATTCCTAAAGAGGGAAACAAAGAGTTAAATTTCCTGACAATTTCACTCCAGGGCAATATATTATAGTATTTATCATAGTAATATACCAGCTCCTTCCATTTAAGAACACGAAAAACCCTCATGTGTATTGTACCCTAAAGATCCTGGCTCACGTTGGAGATGGTACGTTCCTACACAACCACAGCAGCAACACTGCAACATACTCGCACACCTGATCTCTCTCCATCCTTCGGAGAAGCACGCTCAGTTCTTGTGCAAGTAGCCCGCTTTCATAGGCCCCCTAGCCACGAATCTCCACTGTTCAGGGTAGCTAGCTATACTGGTAGCTAACTTTTGCCCATGTTCATTAAACAGAAGTGAGAGAGGCAAATTCTTCACCCTATAAATCTGCTTGAGAACCAAGGAAGTCAGGCCCTGATGGAGAAGTAACTTGAAAAGTCGTAACACATACTGGACAAACATTTTCTCTTCCCTTGCAGCTGTAGAGAAGCTGAAGTACTGAATAATTCAATATTGCCATGCACAAGTTGTCTTCATCTGCCTACTACTGGGTACATCTCTATGTGTGGCATATTAATCACAATATCAACACAGTGAGCTAAAGATCTATATATATGAGGAGCTACTAATGCTAAAGAGTTTTTTTATCAGACATATCAGCAAAGCATTAAGCACGTGTACTCGTTCATTAGAATGGAAATGCATGTATCTGATTACTTAAAAGAAAACAGATTTCTGCTATTCTGAGGTCCCTTTCTATCCTTTTGGAAGCAGAAAATGAGCTCTGGAAGGAAATGCAAACACAGCACCCTGACTCGGAGGCAAAGCCAGCATGTGCGTGTTCAGATTCCACCTGAGCTCCAGATTTCCTCCTGTATTTCCACAGGCAAATCACCTTACCTTTCCCATACTTCAATTCACTGTGAATATAGCATGAGTTCTGGCAGTTCCCAACTTCATGGGGCACCATGAGGACTTTAACGGGTGTACACCACAGCAGACATGATCCCACAGAAACATGTGCATTTCTAAAGGTCAGGTTTTTTCCTCAGCAAAGCTAGAGGACCAAGGATGATTTCTGGGATCCTGGCTGGTCAGTAATGTCACACTAACATTAATTCACCCTGAGCTGCTAGACACTGGTGAGCAGCGGATTGTGCCCAGGCGAGTCGCTGCACAGAAGGGCCCTTTCAGCAAGCCCCAAGGGTGTGCACTGCCCTAACATAGGTGGCCACATCACTTTGTGTGAGCGTAATGGGTAGCGATGCCTCATCTGGTAGAACAGTGCGGAGGCCATTGTTCATCCCTTCCCTCCCTCCCAATTTTTTTTTGCTTCTGTGAGCAAGGAGGGCCCACCAAGTGGGAAGGAAACGCAGGCACTGATTACACACAGAGCAACTGGAGCGGGAGGAGCTCCTCATCATCACTCCCCACCTTCTCTGGACCTATGCAAGACAGTCTCATTCTTAACGACTTTTAGCACTCCAGTGTGACAGCAAGCAACCACACTCTTGCAGGCACGGCTGTTACACAAACACTGCAAATACAGACACAGCTGCACATCCCCCTCCCTCCCCCTGCAACTGGGGCATGCAGGAGGATTAGCTGCCCCAAGGCTTCGTTCCTCCAGCTGTTTCTCTTAGATACAACCGTGAGTGAGAAGCAAACAACAGAACTGAGCCCTGCTATGGCATTCCTGCACGTATTAAAAAGCAGCACCTGGGAATATTCAACAGATATTTTGAGTGGTGGTACTTCTCCATCCAAACACATTTACAATGAACTAAGTAGAAAGGGTGACATCTCATATCTACTAAAGTCAATGGGGGAGTTACAGCTGACTTCAGTAGAGCATGGATTTTGTACAGTTTTCTACTAGAGACTATAATACAATCTCCAGGCTAAGAAAGTACCTAAACTGGGCTTGGCTTCAAACACACATTTATATCCCAATGTCTTCAACTTTGGCTGCTATGTGTGTGTGTAACCAAAAGAAAATTATCAACTACAGATATGACACAAGGATATCTCCTTTCTTCACTTCACCTTACTCCAGGCCAGCTGGTTGTTCTTTCCCCTTGTGGTCCCAATTTTTTTCTATTTTTCATGCTGTTTCTGCAACTATTTTTTTATCCAAACTTCCAAGAAGCTTCATTTGCTACCCAAAAGGAGAGAACTCACTGCACCTGAGTTAAGACTACACATGAAATGTTGTATGGTTATCTGAATATTTTCCCCAGGTCAAAATTAAGACATAATTGAGCACTCTCACCATTCAGAAAATGAAAGCATTAATTTTGCTCATACCAAGGAATCTGATGGTCCTGCGCACCAGTGGATTTATATAACAACAGTCTCCAGTTAATATTGTTTTTTCTTGGTTTTCAAAATCCTTTGTAGCTAACTGTAGACAAAACACTGCAGTTTCTCCAACGATAATCTTAGGGAAGGAGAAAAAAGGGGAGAGAAATGGTACATCAGATTACAGCAAGTATAATATACTAATATTACAGAGATGGCTATCTCGTCTTAAGGAAACAAGACCAAACCAGCACAAAAGACAACATAAGTGAACCAAGTTCTGTATGTTAATCTTCTTACGAGGGAAATATGCCTTATGGCTTGCTTTACTTTATTTGCATTAAAAGAGAATGAACTTCTATAACCAGGGCTTGGAGTCGACATAACATAACCTAGTTTTCAGGATGAGGGGAAAGAGAAAGAATCTATTAGTTCAAGAACAACAGATGGCTTAATGCACAAGATGTGGACCAAAGTAAAGGCCTAATCCTGGAAGATGCTGAACATTTCAGTTCCCACGTGGCTTTCACTGACACTCAGCACTTCACAGGGTTGAGCTCCAAATTTTGCACCATGGTGGGGGAGGGGAAAAAAAAAAAAAAGAAAAAGAAAAAAAAAATCACAACAGAGCTCCTGTTCACATCAGAGGATTGGTTTGCCAGGAGGTACTTAACAGGGTTTGATTCATATTTTGCCAGCTAAGTTTATCAAGTCTGGCTTTAGCTTTGTTCCTCATGCTTGAACAAAGTGTCACCACTGATATTTTAATATTAAGCATGGCCTGTTTCCCATTCATCACACCAAAATGAATAAAGTTCTCATGTCTATAGATCATTCACATTACAGTTGGCAAAAAAAAAAAATCTCAAATAAAAAAAGAAAAATATGTATTTTGAATGTAAAATATCACCTTTAAGATGTGTATTTACCTACACAGCAAAACATGACCTTTAATTTACTCATGACAATTATGGTATTGAGACTTAATAGCCAAAGCCAAGCCTTAAGCATCTATCTATCTAAACCTGTGATACTGAAGCTTTACGGCGGGTAGCACAGGTAGGATCAAAAAGAGTAGGGCACGAGGGTCAAATACTGACCACTGTATTCCAACTTTGATTCACTGTGGGACTTAAAGGCGAGGCTCTTCCACTCTTCTATATGAAAAACAGTAAAGCTTATTGATAGGTACATCACACTTCGATAAACTGGAATGAAGACCAGCAAACTGAAGTCTTAATACTACACATGCCATCAAATCTGATTCATTGCCTAGGTTTTTCTAAACCTTTGACCTAACAGGAAATTATAAACCTTTTCATATATCACAATAGGTCTGAACACTTCTACAGACAGCACTGGTTACAAAAAAAAAAAAACAACTACGGGCAATGGCTCATAAGCACAGTTTGTTGTCAACAGGAAGAATGCAATTAATGACCTTACTTATAACTAAGATTGTAGATCTACACAGATGACTTTGGGCTAAATCGTGACACACAGAGGAGGAAAGTGCTTCTTATAAATAATGTGGCACAAATGACAAAAATAACTGTGGTGGCAAGCGTGTAAAAAGCAAAATTCCGTTGGTCACAGAAACAGTCATCATCTATTACTTTAGACTGCCTTCAGATCCTAGTGGAATTTTTAGATGAAACAGAAATTTCAATACCTGAACTAACAAGTATCCTCTCTCTACTTTGATACAAGCAAGTTTTCAGCACACTGAAGTACAATTCCTTCATCTATAATTAACAAATGATCAGTACACATATGAAATGTAACTCAACCTTGAATTCAAGGTCATCAAAATTATAACAATGATAAGGAGAATTCAGCCCAATGAGCCCTACAACTCTCATGAAAAAAAAACAAACAAAAAACCAGTTTTAATATGATTCATAAAGGTGAGAACTGAAGCACTAAGATTTTTACTGTGAGTCACAGTAACCCCCTTCTTTCCTCTGGAACAATGAAACATCAAGGACTAGGCAACCTGAACACAGTCGGATTCTGCATTTAACTGATTTTTTTTGCCAAACTCAATAACTCAATAAATTTCGGTAAAATTATTGCAGATTTCCAAACTCCAGGAAAAAGCAGAATCCAGCACAAGGGAAGCATCTGTGATATACAGTGCCCAACCTTTTGCAAGAACACAAAGAGAAAGTGTGCCAGCAAGCTCAACTCTCCAGCTCTGAGCGGAGTCTCTAAATCTGCTGATCTAGGAATACAGGTTCTTCTTTTTGGTTGGTAGGGAAGCTGGGGTTAGCAAATGGGAGAACTGCTCATTCAGTTATAGGAAAGGAGATCCTCACTTCCAGCAACCTGTCTTCATCAGCTGCATCTAGGTCCCTGCTGCTGGCAACAATTTTTCCTTGTTACATTTCCTGTCTTTGATGGTGACCTGGATGAAGAAAAATCTCTGCTCCAAGAACAGCAGGGAGCAGTGTTCAAGTGCTTAGCTGAACGAAAATACTCTTAGAGTGGGTACATAGGTGCAAGGGTCAGAACGATGCAGAACTCAGCTAAAGACAAAACTTTTGCTATACTAGGCCTAGGGCTCTACCCCCAGAAGTAATCAGAGTGGGATATGCCATTGAGCACAACAGGCATTCATCTCTGTGCTCCTGTGGCTTTACTTTGATAGAATCCTTCTGGAATTTGGCAATAAATACAGGTTCTGTATTTTTCTGTACTGGCAGCTCAGCTAAAGCTGTTCTCCTTCCTCCATCCTTCAGCACGAGCACTGCTTATCTCAATAATCAGCCTATTGATGTTTCAGAAATGGAAGGAAAATCTTTTTCAATCTCAGTAAGTCCCAGGAGAGATTCTGTTTCCCAGTGCAATTCCTTCCCCTTCTTCTCTCTGGCACGACTGGCAATAATCAGCTCTACAGGGCAGAGGAAAGGGAGGGCAATCTCCCTCTTGCCCTTTACCGTAATTTGTATGCCTGGTATATTCCAGGAAGAAACAATTTCTGTATTCGCTCTGGCACAGGGACCACCATTACCCCTTCCACTGCATATGCGAGTCAACAAATGGCATTTAATATAACAGAATTACTTGTGTACTTCTTGGCAATGTCTTGGGGCAAAAAGTTTTTGGAATACTCCAAAACTGACAGTGAAGGATTGCAATGGAGAATCTGAAAGCTCTGACAACATAAACTTTTGGACAGAGCTACACAAGTTCAGGTATAGAAATATAATTTGCAATGAAAAAAGTGAGGATATTAGAAGTATCTTGTGCCTTATTCTGTCTAACAGGGTCATACTACTTTAGATCACTGTACAGATTTCTTGAAGAATGATATATATGAAAATTCTTAGCTCACAGATATTTTAACAGCTGTTAAAAGCAGAGGCCACCCTTCCCTGAGGCTCAGAAAACCTTTTGACATATAATTACAGCATGTAAAGTATAAGGAAAAGAACAATTTTCACCTGAAGACTAACAATATAAAGTGCAGGCTTTCCAGTATTCTAAAGAACACACATATAAATAATTTTCACAGTCCTTAGATAAAAATGTAGCGTACATAACTGTTACAAGAATGAGCAAGACAAGAATGATCGCCCGATGGGCATCAGCCTAAGCTCTGACAGGGAATGATCAGGTCCTTGTTCTACTACAGCTTCCCTCTGTAACCGCAGGGAAGGCCCTTAGTCCTGGTTCACAATATAAAAGTGTAACAGGAACAACACAAAAATCACCCTACATAAAGATATTTAATATTAATACATACTTCATAACTAGCATTTAGATAATCCTTTCTTTTTATGGAAGCATGGAAAAGAAATATTAACTCAGCAAAATCTAAATTACAGGAAAAGTTCTCATAACCATCTCCATGGCAATCGTATCCTGTCTGCGATGTGACAACCCATTCGACAGCCAGGAACAGAGTTTGGGAGGGGCGAGATCTAAAATTAATATTTCTTCTTGTTTCACCTCTTAGCTCCTGATTAATTTATTCGCTGATTGATTTTCATGGTGTTTTTGTACTAGTAATACATTTATTGCCAGCCACCCAATACCTGTCCCTTTCCTTGTTTTCTGCACAGGATACAGCATTTAGCACACATTCCCTACACTGATTCCTTCCTCCCAAATAAGTTCAGGTTTTTTTTCTGTATTAGTCATTTTTCTGAATCCAGGCAAGCTGTTCCTAGTTTTAGCACTGCATGTCAATTTAGAAATCTAATTTGTCCTTCCCCAAATCATCCATCCAGTATATTCTTAACTTGGTTCTAAATTCTGAGCTCTTTTTCAACTTGAAATGTCAAACCTGACTCATTCCAAATATTAGAGCTAGAGCAGCTCTGACCTTGTTGATTTTCCACTAAACTGACTCCATAAACAAACTTCCCCTAGTGTCATGTATGCTTTACAACAGCCAGCACTTATATAAATAAATCACCTTAAATCTGCACTTCTGAAATACTAAATGAGGTTTATTTTATGCACTACCTTCTCATATATGACGTAACTTCCTATAAAACCCCAGGATTCAAGTAAGAATTAAACATTCATTTGGATGACAAGGTATCTGAGGGTGTATTAATGCATTTAAACAAGATAAATCCTGAAATTTAAAGTTGATAATCTCTATTTGGGATTAAGAAAGAAATTTCTGTGTACACATTCATAGATCTTTCCAGCTAACACCTCATTTAGGGTATACAAATGTTCATGAAATATTTCATATGGGCCGGGGAACATGGTAGAATACACGATTCCCTCTCTGCCAATTCTCAGGGTTATGCTGTAGCTACAGCAACCGCTCAGATAGATGAGTAACACTGAAAAGCAGTTATTGCATTAAAAAGACCACTAAATATTCATCCATATTCTGAACTTCTCAAATTAAGAACAGTTGACAATACTGTGCACTGTAATTTCTCTTCTGACTTCTTTTTATTCATTGTATTTCTCCCATTTAGGCATGATTTGAACCCTAACCAAGGCTTCTCTGAGACCACTTTCAAGAAATAACATGGCAAGGGATTGTCCCTTTGGGGAATGAGCATCTCAGGCAGTCCACAGCTCTGCTTTTCTCTCTAGAATGAACTTCCTCATACTTCCTTATCAGGCAGGAAGGGAAGCTGGGAACCGGAGCTAAAAATCTTGGGGATGATCTCTGTATCTCTAGGCAAACTGTTATCATTTAAGTTCAATGGCCTCCCCATTCATTTCACTTATGAGTTCCCACTTTAAAAGTGTGGGGTAGATTTCTTTTAAAAATATGGGTTCCATAGGCTTTGTTGTTCCTGTTCCTTATCTTTTCTTCTTAACTTTTAGCAAGACCATGGGCTATTTCTGGCCTATTTCCCCTTTAAAAATGCCGTCAACATACCACAGAGCATAGTGGTCTCCAGAGTTTGGAAAATCTAGCATATAAACCTTGGTTTTTAGTGATGCTGTAGATAAGCTCCACTCTCCGCTTTAAGCTTAAATTGCCGTGTGAGGTGACAGCCCTGGCAGGAAAAGCAGCAACAGTATTTCCAGCAGTAGCAATTTTAAGTTCATTATGCAGAGCTTTCCCTTGAGGCCATTTTCTTTGTGTTTTTCCTGTTCTCATTGCTTTTTGCTTGCTTAAACTGACAGCAAATGCCCTGGTTGATTTTCACAGAAGTACATTTTCTATAGTAAAAAATGACCAGTAGTTTTGAGGTAAATGAAAAAATAAATCCTAGATAAATCTGTCTGCTATTGATTAAATACAAAATATCCCCCCCTTGCATTCTGCATGGAGATATAGGACCATACTGCATAGCAGCTTCTGAAGGTCTGGAGAAAAGATATGAAAAGAAAATTCCTTTTCTAGAGAAAGATGTGGAAAAAAATACTCAGCCTTTTTTTCCAATAGATTTTGTTTTAAAAATATGTACTCTCCATTTTTTGAGAAAAATATCAACGTTTTAAGAGGTCTTGGTATATGTTTGGTCGTGGCCATTTACAAAAGAAAAATAGCAGTATAAGATTATATACCTAATAGTCAAATATTATCTGCTTTACTTATTTCTCTGTAGCGCAGAGTATGGCTATATGCTACCAAACACTAATGTTACTTCTGACAGGGACAAATATTCTTTACTCCTTTTTGTAATACATTGTACACATAGTCAGTACGTAACAATGGTAAAGGTTGCTCACTTCATGAAGACTTTATTGCTATTTGAAAGCAAGAGGCACATAATTACCTAGTATTTATAATCATGGAGCTTCAAGTGAACCCCATGAGCACATAATCACAGAGACACGGACAACTTCATCATTCACTGAATTATCTTCATTCATTACCATACGACAAAAAAAAAAGAAATATTTTTAAGTACAGTGTCTCTAAAAGCGTCCTTTTCCCCCCCCCCCCTCTTTTTTTTCTTTTTTTTCCTAACTGAGCAATTGATCGTGTATGCAAATGGCATCTCCTCTAGAGCATGCCTGCGTTATCCAACAGGCAAAGCCTCTGCACAGCAGCACACTGTCACCAGGGCTGGAATCACATGATGCCAGAGCAAAGTTCGGTTACGTAAAAGATCATTTTGAGAAACAGTTACCAGGACCCCACTATTCTGAGTGTAACTAAGAGAAGGGCCTTGTGCCATCACCACAGAGGGCCAGAGGGTGAGACTTGGCACGTGACAGCAGGCCCTGCGTTTGATGCTCTGTGACAGAAGCGGAGGGGGGAGCAAGCAGCCCCATGGGGTGCACCTGCCCTGCCGGGCTCCGCCTTGACAGGAACATTCGCTCCGCATTCAGTCCACTTTACCCACTGCGCTTGGCATTACATCCCCTACTCATGTCCACTAAACCTTTTATATTGCTGTGA
Organism: Gymnogyps californianus; assembly: GCF_018139145.2. Classification (NCBI taxonomy): domain Eukaryota; kingdom Metazoa; phylum Chordata; class Aves; order Accipitriformes; family Cathartidae; genus Gymnogyps; species Gymnogyps californianus. The sequence goes on along the minus strand of NC_059478.1, from coordinate 15,453,190 downwards.
GATGAAGAGTATCCAGCTGCTCTGCACCGCAGTTCTCCAGGGGATTAGAAATGGCCAGGACACTAGGAAAACAAGCTCAGTAATGCTAACATGGCAGTCTGGGGGCCAAATAAGTGTTTGGCACCTGGCTCCAAAACTATCTAACTGCTGGCACAGTTTCACAATACTGAGACAAGTATTCTTGGTGAACACATCCCAAGAGGTAGTAGACAACAAACTTCGGTGAGAACTCTTGCCCATGTACTGAGCTTTTCTAATTTTTAAAAAATAACACCCAAAAGCTAGAAAAAAATATTAATCTAGAGAAAATTCTCAACATCTCAAAAAAAAAGTAATTTTGATCTGAAAATGGTGAGGGGAAGAGAAAAGAATTAATTCAAAATGGCCTTCTAAAAGCACCAATTCACATTACAAAAGGTAAAGTTACTTCAGGCTGAAATATTCCAGATAAGTTTCTTATAATAGGGAATTCATACAGGTTTTAAGTTGTTCTCATTTTCTTTTTAAAAAAACGAGGATGCCATTATCCATTTCCCAAGCTCCACACTTCACTCTACAAACACACCTCATTAGGAAGATGGGCTGTAATATGACCAGAGATCAACTACTTTTAGTCTCCGGATCTCCGAGTGATACTTGAAAAGGGTTGTTGTTGCATATCATTATTTCATTAGGGATTTTGAAAAAGAACTTTACATCAAAATTTTTCTTTTTTCAGGTGCTTAGCTTCAACCTTTAAAATACCACAATATTAGCAAAGGAAAAACAAAATGTTCAAAGCCCTACCATTTATCTTCCCTATTAGAAGATTAATTCCATACAGCATGTTCAGCTCTGCAGTCAACCGTATCAAGGAAGTCTTCTATTGGACTTCAAGTGACATGTGAAAAGGACTGTGGTTCCTTATGGCCTGGCCTTGGTAAACCCCTTTGTTTCTTGCCTGTCCAAGAAAACAGTACTTTGTTCTGTCTGTTGAGGGAGATTGGTTTCTTAGCCCTTCTGTGCATATTGAAAACATTATTGCTTGATAAGCGCAACACCAACGCTTATGATACCCATATCAACGATCATTTTCAACAGCAATGTTACTTTATGCTTTAAACCTTAGGTGATGTACACAACTGCACTTTTCTACCCAGGATGAACATTCAATTGCAAAATTCAACATAAACGGTCTTTCATCCCTGTTTGAATAAAAACTGATCACATAAAAGGCATCTCTTAAAGATTCTGGTCACAAAGTAGTGGTTTTACAGTCAGTATATGACTGGAGCCAACTGTTCTCAGAAGAAGGAGAATATTTGAATTTCCTGCTTTTCACACTGTCTTACTTCTATCTCACTTCTACTCCAGGCCAGCCACATTTTGCAGATACATTATTCCTGAGATCAGTTCAAGGAAAGTCACTTTCACTGAAATGCCATCGTCAAACAACTGAAACTGAAGGACCAAACACTGTACCAGTATAAGCACCCTGTGTTTTAATGTAACTATGAGAAAAACAGGCTGCACATATGATTAATACCTATAAGATTCCACAAAAATTGTTTTCTGGATTTTTGTGGCAAAATATGTGTGTCTGCAAAACATACACACGTAATTGTTTTTTACTTATGTTTGTTACTGTCAATTAGTATTTGATTCATAATGATAAATTTAAGTAGACAGCTCAATAAAACAATTCTACAATTTTTTATTAAACATTATCTTCACAATTAAATAGCTTTCTTTGAAAGCACATAACTAGCTCCACTCCTATTTTAATGGCCTCTGTATAAGCATCTCTTCCTTTACAATTATCTTAGGCTACAGTATAATTGCCAAGCCACCAAATACATTAAGGTTATTATCTTTTTCCAGTTGAAATCCAAGGTAACACATCCCCACTAAATTCAACAGGGGCTGGATTAGTCAGGAAAACCTATGGCACTCTAGATTAAGAGCAATACTTCAGCCAAAGTGGGGAACTGGATCTTAGCTATGAATGCCATCCCAAGAAGATAATAAAACAGAACTAGGAAGCCAAGCCAATTTTACAGGGGAGTAGTACTAAATATTTGGGAAAGAGCTTTAACAGGTCAGATAAATTAGAAAGAAAAGTCCAAAACTGTAATGTCCACTCCTGAGCATATTACCTTAAAGTCATTCTTCTTATATAATACTTTAAAGTCTCCACATTGTGAGCATTACTGCAAAGGATCCAGGTGTCATTAAAAATGAGTTAAAAACACTTTAAAAGCCATTGCATGGGAAGCATCTGATCTAGAACTATGACTTTATTCTGAGCTGTCTCACATCGGGGTAACTTGTGCGTAATATGTACATTCAGCATAAAACCAACAGTAAAACTACTGAGTAACAAACGCTGACAGTATTAATCCACATTTCTAGTGCCTGTGAAAGCTAGGAAACAAATGACCAAATAAAAGCTTTCAAAGAAAAGTAGAGACTGCAACTTGTATTGACACTTGAGTGACACCGTCAAAGCGAATGAAACCATGGCTCTACCAAAGTTAACTTCTGAAGCTTCACTGACTTCAGGCAGACCCATGATGTTATTCCCGGAATGGTCACTAGAGACGCTGGTCAGTGAGAAAGGATCAGAAAGAAAAAGGCATCAGAAGTCCCTCTTCCAGACACGCCCCAAACAAGTAGTAAGCCCGGATACAAAACAATATGTGACCATTCACCTGCATCTCTTTCCTCAGACTTGAAAGCTGTAATTTCACAGTGTGCAATTATTTCTCCTTAAGAATGTTATTATAACACATTAATACACTGAAGTGATGTTTATTAGAAACAGAATCTTAATGAAGGCATAGAAGTGGAAGCAGAGAACTGTTTATGAGCATCAGAAGTTTTAATAATTACTTACCTCTTAACAACGCAATGGTAGTGAATTAGCCAGCAAGCTTTTTCACAGAACATTGCACAGCAGTAGCATATCCCATTTGTCTTTATTTGATACATATACATGTAGAAAGACCATTTCAATAATGATTCTGTCTCTCCTGTAGATCAAATATGGGGCATTTACTTTATGGTTTTCTGCAAATATGATTTGCACCACTCTTGTCACTCTTTCAACTCTGCTACACAATGTCTATTTTACTGCTCCTGCCACAAATCCAGATGGCTGCAGATGTGCAGCTGGCAACACTATGTTGTCTGACCCTGTTTAGGAGTTTACACAATGCAGTGCTTGAATTAAGAGGAAGTCCCAAGTGCCCTCATTAGCACAGCAGCCAATGAGCTGAAACAGCAGCAGCAAGAGTGGGAAATTTTAGCAAAAAATTCCTAGTACAGGAAATGCCTACGAGACAGAGGGGAGATTGTATACTTTGCTGTGAAGACAGCAGAGCATAAAAACAGCTCTTTTAGGCATGCAATGGTATTCTGAAAACTAATTGCAAAGTCTATAGGCCAAAGTAAGCCCAGCTACTCTTCTTCAACATGTGACTGTATCTCCTTCCACTCATAAAATAGGGCATAATGGTTTACCTTAACAAGGATCACCTCCTTTGCATAGAACTGTAAAATAATAGTAAACATGTTGCTGGCTTTATCAAGTATCTTCAAAAAAGCTCAAGTGGTGAGAGGAGTGTTTTAAGGATGAATGAATCTATTTAAAATAATTTTAGATCTTGTGAAGCTTTGACATTGGCTGTCTTCAAGGCAGACTTTATAAAAGCTGGCAGTTGGTCTTCTCTGCGAAGACAATAAAGGGCTCTTAGATAAAATACATAATTGTTATGTAAATTATGACCATATACTGTGTTTTTAATCAGTGTTGGATGTAATCTCTCATTATTTGAGCAACTTAAGTTAGTGTTAGAAAGAAGAGTTCAAAGTATGCTGTGTTGAAAGGTGCTTTCACACATTCGGTGATATGATAACCTTTTTAGGTATTCTGGTGTGGTGAACTAATTCTTTCAGGCATTACTTTTTTGCCATTGGCATTCAAGGTTAAAAACACATGTGAACTAAACTATAGATACAAATCAGCCATGTAAACATGACTATTTTCTGGCAGCACATTGTGCATACACACATATGTAAATATATTGAATTCTTTAAAGAAATAGTCTCTGCTTTATGATTGATTTCCTTCTACTTCTAATCACAGAACAATCACAATCAATTCATAAACACAAGAAATACTGAGTAAAACTGCAATACTGACTCTTAAAATGAATGTGGTCCCATAAAAAGATTCTATCAGCACCACACTCATTCACATACACTATTTCATCTCAGGAAAGCCTTACTATTTCAAGTAGCACTGAAGCATGTGATTAAACCCCACCAATACCAAGATAATTAATTAACAATTAGTACATACCTAGCTCTTGTATAATTATTTTCATGCACAAATCTCCTAGTGCTTTACAGAGAAGCCTAGTTTCACAATTACCACTTGACAGTTAGGCAGTAAAGGCTAAATGTACATCCTGCTTGGGTGGCCAGACCCCTTTATCAAGGCAAAGCCTGGTAGAGCTCACAACCCAGCTCCGTACATTCATTCTGCCAGCTGCAGATGTCTGTGAACTACTTACATACCCCAAGGTCAGTCTGCCTACAAATCTCATCTGCCTTTGCTAAATGCTCTGGAAAGAGTCCCTGTGACTGACTGAAGCGCTGACTTCAGTCAAGCGTGAGTACTCGGCAAAGAGGACCATCATAACAGCCGGACTGTCCTCACCACCATTCACGTGAGCATGCTCGTGGCCTACAGTACAATGCAGCATAAGCTCCTCATTCCTCTCTCGGGCCTCTCGGATGCTCATACTCATGTCTGTGCAGTTTGAATGCATGATGGCAGCAGCCTCAAGCCTGGCCTCATGGCAGAGCCCAGATACACCCCAACAGGTCCAAGGACACCCCCCATAGGAACAGGAGAGGCAGAAACTGAGCAGTGGAGAGGCCCTGGACACCAAGCTCAACCTATGCAAGTATGATCAAACTACTAGTAAGTATATGCTGAAACTCAGGCATATCCACACGTTCTGCATAGAGATGAACGTATGCACAGAGCCATGCACTTCTGCGAATGGGGAGGTCAGACTTCAGACATCAGTCAGAAGTAGTTTGACTGTATGAGGTCCCCACTTGTCAGCAGAGCCATGTTTTGGACAGTCTGTGCACCCACTCTGTAAAATCCAAAAAGGTAACGTATATTGGCCTAAGTCTTAATTAAAGCAGGTCAAGCTCAAGTACTTCACCTCGTGCTCCCCACAGGCTGCAAGTTGCACATGGTTGGTTACTGCAGCTCAGCTGACCTGTGATTAACAAATCTTTAAGCAGAATTAATTCGGTCATGTCTGAGCCCTAAATTGCTACGGACAGGTCACAGAAATCCCTATTACTACCCAAAATAACTATACTGGGAAGCTGAGTTCCAATTACCGATTCTAATATTTAATACTTGATTTATAAAGAGGCAAATTACAAATTGACCAAAGAAAGTCCTCATAATATTAGTCAGAGTTTGAATGACAAAAAAAAAAGTATGATTCAGATCCCTTTTAGAGACAGCATGAAACCTACTAGCCTAAAACAACGGGTGTTTCAAAACGTTATGTAGAGAAAGAAAAAAAGATCAGAACAGCAGGATACTGTTGGGCTGACTTCTGTTCTTGATAGCTTTTTTTTATTATTATTATTTAGAAGACAAAACCCTCTAGTTTAGGAATGAGTGCCTTCATACATACTCCTTAAACCTACATGGGTGAGAGGCAAGAAGTAATATCTGCAGAGAAGGAAAAATACTATTTGTAAAGAAGAAAGCCCTTAAACCATAGCTATATTGCATTTATAATTGGTTGTACATTAATAAGTATATAAGGTTAATGAATTTTTCATATAAATATATAATGTGTAATAATTATACAATGGATAATTATGATACATTTATACAACACATGCAAAATTACAGGTAACAGTGTATGTTGTCCAGAATGGTAAGCAGAAGTGGAATCCACAGCCTACTGAGTTTTCACCCAGTATAACCAGTGGGTTTTTTTATGGTGCCTCATAGCCCAGGAAATGCCATCCAGGATTGAGAGTCAATTTTGAAGTGGTACTGAACAATTTATTAGATTAATAGTAGATAAAAAACATCTTACTATATACAGTAATTTTTCTACTGCAGATTTCTTAGTGCTTTACATTGAAAATAAATATATTCCGACCTGCAGATGAATAAAAATGATCTTAGCAAAGCCAGGTTGCTGATCAGAGAAAGCAAGTGCTATAAATTTTTCTTTCCTAGTCCCTCTCCAATACCATGTTCACTGTACTATGCATGAATATTAAGGACTAGCATGTTTACAATGGATATTCCTCATTAAAACAGCATGTCACATGTACATGTTTTCTAAGTGCTGGAGATGTGCTAGGCTTTTTATTTGCGATCTATGAGGTACCACACCTCAGCTAAATAAGAACCATTTATGATGAAAGCTGGGCCATCACTCACTTCAATGTATCTGAGAGATGCTGCAAGAGGATTGTAAAGCTTTTTAAACATCACACTGCTTTTAAGGCTGAAAAACACAGCTAAAGCTACTTACAATTCTACTTTGGCTGTCATTTATTATGTATCATATGGACACCCATCTCCTCAATCCTGTATGATGTACAATGAGCAAGAATTGTTTGGTTGAGAAACTGATTATTACTTCAAGCCTACTATTTTAGATTATAAACAATGCATACAAATTCCCTAATCGTGCAGGATTAGTTGGATTAACAATTTCTCACTTAAACATAAGTGCATCATTTATAGGACAAGCAGGCATTCAGCTGTTGCAAACAGAACCCTGTCCGCCTCGTTCACATCTGCTTGCCACTTTACTTCCAGAGAGCCCATCAAGGGATGAAGCATATGGCCTCAATATTGTTAGTGTTTGTAAACAGCATGCATAGCAAGCACAGCAGAAATTATACATTCAATTGGAAGTACAAACATAACTTCTGCAGGCACTGTTCACGTTAAGTAAGCCATCACAGCACAAGAGGAAGACAGATAGATAAAGAATAATTCCCAAGAAAACCCACAATGGTTCTGAATCTTTTATTGTTTCTCCTGGTTACAGCTCTGTTGGATTAGTGGTTTTATGCTGGAATAAAAACAGCATCAGACTACCAAACTATGTATTTGTCTTGCTATGTGTCCCAACAGGCCAATACTGACATCTGGTACACAAAGTTACTGCAGACCTTAACAGTGTGATTTATTTTTTATTCTTACATAAAGTTGCAATGCAATTATCCCTTCAAAAAGGAAGAGCACGACATAAATCGTCCCTTAGCTTTAACAACTCCTGCTGGCAGTTCGCCCTTCCAAAAAAGTGGCTTTCTGAAATCCCCAGTGTTTGCACATTAAAAAAAAAAAAAAAAAAGGCAGCAAGTTTTACATGTCTTTCCCCCCCCCCCAATGTGAGAATGGAAGAAGAAAACTATCAAGGAAAAGAGGTTGCCACCATGCACATACGTTGAAACAGAACTATGAAGACAGAGACCAAATGGGCTCTTCAAGAACAACATGATCACAGAGTAAACGAAGTATTCTGGCAATTTCTTCTTCATGTAAAGTCTTAACAGCTGTCAAATGTGCCAACAAGAAAAGGACACATAAATAAGCTTTAGCTAATCAAAGATATTCCAGGATTATTGAAATAGGTCATATATCAAGAAGCTAAAGAGAGTTTCTCATACAAGTAAAACCATTTCTATTTGATTTCAGAGGCTTAGTCTACCCAATTCATACGAATCTGGATGTACAATTCTAATCTTCTGTTGCATTACCATTGTCATTTCAAAAACAGCATTGGGAGATGTTCAAATATGGCAGCTACCTACCTAGCAAAAAAGCTTATTGCTCCCGAAAAAGAGCACCAGGACAGACTGAACACTTTGCTGGGTGATTCCTCTAACTTGCTCTAAAAGATGTACATGAAAATGAACACTTGAATACCTCACTACATATTCTTAGAATTTTTTGCCCTGTAACACAGGGCTGCTGGCAACTGTGCATCCTTGCATTATTTATCAAGTTTCCTTGATTTCTTTCTGGCAGAAGTGACAAAACAGCTTAGTCTCCTTCAGGATGCATAGATGCCCCTTCTACTTTGAGTAGTAGAGCAGGAGAAAAGTCTGTTCGATTCTGCCCCTGTGCTTTAGTTTTTTCCAACAGTATCAAAGTGTCCATAGAAGCTAAAGCAACTTGGGACCAGCCATGAAGTAGAAAAATAATCAGCCTAAAGTAGATGGAAGAAACATTTGTGAAGGTAGTGCTTTTTTCTGACTAAGGTCAGGAATGAAAAACATCTAGGGTTCTCATGTATGAGATAAATTTACAGATTCCTGGCACAGCAAATTCACTGAGGACATTTCTAGAAATATTTCTTTTTCAGATCTTTAATTCTAGATTGTGTTTTTCCTTAAGTTATAACAGATAACAGAATATTTTGATGTCCCAGAAATGGATCACAATCCAGTACCCTTTTTCATGTACAGTACTAAGTTACATCAGAGTAGAGTAGTTTCAGTGAACTACAGGTTAACTAAAAGCTACTCTGACAAGAGCATTTTGAAAACTCAGCCCAATAAAATCCAATCAGTCCCTGATGCCACAGCACACGGAATCATAGGTGCCAGAAGGAAAACAGGGACTAGCAGGTTCAAAAAGCACGAGTGAGATAGGAGCACGCCCAATCACATCAGCTAGATCTATGTGCTGTGAACAAGCGGTGCATCTCCTTCAGGTCTCTGCATATCCTTCAACTACTCTTGAGCAGCTCAGACCTAGAACTATTAAGAAATCAGCAAAGACACTGAAGAAGAAAGAGAGACTTTTGAAATCTGTGCTGGTCCTTCAAAAGGTAGCTTCTCTTTCTCATTATTCACAGAATGATCTTAGTTTTTCTTAAAGCATCAGGGTACAATAAATTCGATACATGAACAACAATGTTGCATCTCTCACTTTACAGTCTTTTTTGGCAGGTTTCAAAATTCCTTCCTCAAATGATCAGAAAGGAGAAAGTTACTGACTAAAGCTAAGCTGAAGGCAAAATGCCCATTTTTTTACATCCATTCCTTGTTTGGGATGTGCCAATTTAAAGATTCATCCAGTCTACTAAAAAAATAGTACCATACTTCATGTCTGAATGGCAGATTTTTTTTTCAATTATGATATTAAGAGGATTATCCTAAAACAAATTAGTCTTTAATTGGTTTACGGAGAAAATATGAATATGCTAGGAATCCATCTAGGCAAACAGAACAGTATATTTTATGAATAAGTACTGTAATCATTCGCTTGTTACTTGGAAATAAAAACAAACAACATTTGCATAATAGAACTGTTTACACATCTTAATGAAAGTGTGTCATTATCTCCTCCTGGCTTTTATACAACAGTCAACGTACATCTTAGGTCCAATACATTGAGTTTTACACCAATTATTGCTTAAACAGTTTTGACAGTTTAAGTAATCCATATTAGTGCGTGGACTCATTAAAAGAATCCTTGAGCACAGTTAATAGTATTTTAGAGAGGTCAAAATTATTAAGACTACCAGAAAGAAATAATGCAGAACTGATCACTCTATAGATTCTGAAAACATGAGAAACTAGCCTCACAGCTCTACAAATCATTTCTACTGGAAGCTAAAGGATTAGACTGACGTGTATTTCCCAAGCTACATCTGTCATAACAAGTCTAAAAAAGCAACCAGCCCACTGAGCAAGAACTGGCACTTTGGGAAATGGCTTAAATAGCACTGAGCTCTCAGCTAGCACTTTTATGCTTATTACATATTGGAATAGAATCAAATCAAGAGCGTATTTCTTGTCACCTTCACGTTTGACTTAAAGATAAAAATTTAAAAAAAAAAAAAAGAAAAAGTGTATTGAGAATTCCTCAATATATCAGAGATTTCTGGAGATTAGTGCTACGGACAGTAAAAGGATGGGAAGCGCAGAGCCGCCAGTACTCTTTCAACCCTGAGTCACAAGGACAAACAGGAGGAAGGGAGCCCACAAGGGCCCTGTCTCTGCAGGAGTCTCATTCTTCCATCACAGAATCTCATACTTAGGGCTTTTACATTCTTCCGGTTACAATTTCAACCTCATCTACATTTTGCAGAACATTTTACTGTTAGTCTGCCTAATGCTCCTTATGCAAACACATCCACTACTCAAGGCATTACTTTACCTGTGCCTAAAGGTATGACTTAGGAGACCTTCCACAAATAATAGTCTAACATTGGAATGGACCATATATTTTGTTATATGTTAAGCTGCAGTTGTTTTCAGCCTTTTTTTAAAAACAAAACAAACCCAAACATTTGGGCCCTCAAAATTCGCCAGTGGAAGAACTCATAAACTACAGATTTAACAGATACGCAACAATGCATACACCCTTTAGAGATAACCCATAGAACACAGAAAACCAATGTTGTAATGTATCCTGCTTCATTTCATGGAACCCGCATAAAAGCTGGGAAACCAACTGGAAAAAGGGAAAGGAAGAAGCTCTTCTCATCCTACAGAACGGCTGCTGGATTCCTCTACAGGTTTCCTACAATTGCTGTTACACCTACGAATCATAGAATGGTTTGGGTTGGAAGGGACCTTAAATATCATCTAGTTCCATGTCTCCTGCCACGCAGAGGGACACCTACCACTAGATCAGGTTGCTCAAAGCCCCATCCAACCTGGCCTTGAACAGTTCCAGTGAGGGGGCATCCACAACTTCTCTGCGCAACTCTGAAGTCGCTGGGACTTCAAGCAGATTTGTCTATTAGCGGACAATAAATTGATTACTGTTGAAGTGAATAGCACAACAATTTGACTTCTTACTAGCTCCTACATGACCCAGGAGATATTGTAGAATAGGATAGTTCAGTTGGAAGGGACCTACAATGATCATCTAGTCCAACTGCCTGACCGCTTCAGAGCTGACCAAATAATTGGTTAATATTTTGTAAATACTTGACCAAAGACTGTACATATGCAAACCCAGTAAGTCCCAAGTGCAAAGCACAAAACCCCCTTCCTTCAGTCACAGTCTCCCTTTCTCATACCAGAGCACCTGCAAGTCAAGCATTACAATAGAGCAAGCAGTCTCTGCTTCTGCCCCGGGACTCCATTTCCCAGATCAGACTCCTGAGGACCTGTGACCTGACAGCCAGCTCCATCTGTCCTTGGATGGCATGGGGGCAGACAGAATGGGGAAGCAGATGGACTCAGGAATGGAAGCGTCGCAGCAATGCTGCACTAGGGCTGCAGGAATGTATAAGCAGGAAGTAGCATTTTAAAGACTAACCTGAAAGCTTCCAGGATTAACATAGTGCTCACAGGTACATCCCTGTCAAATGACCCAGCTCATTATTTACATCTCAGCACATGCATGTTGCTGCCCTGTGACCAGACACTCAGCTCTACTGCATGGCTTGACACTGGGGTCTGCTACTGCCGCTCTGGTATGGCACAGGAGTTTTGGATGAGCAGCCATGTGACAGCCTCACAGCAGCAAGAGACCCATTGCTGATGAGATGCTCATCAAGACAGATCCAGCTACTGGTACTTTACTTTTTCAGTTTTTTAATAGCAGGCATGTGGAAAGAAGAAAGTCACTGGAAAACTCATTTATTCTCTGATTTTAGAGCAACTTCAGTAAAACTCAATGCAGTGGAGCCATTGATTGAGTCACATTAAAAGAACCTGAGTTACCTTGAAGCACTCTATGGCTCCAATAGTATTTAATAAACTATATTCCATGACAATAGTGATTTTGGAAAAAAAAAAAAAAATTTCATTCATAGAAATCCATTTCCTTCACTGGTCTACATTTATACCTTTACAGGCAGAAATATGGCTTTGTTACATGATTCATTTTTATTTTTCATGTATAGAAAAAAAAATTACACAAAACATTATGTTCAAACTATCATAGACGAGAAACAAATGAAATAGAAGAGAATCTAATTTGTTTCTGAAGTCTTGGGAAGGAAGTTCAGCTACTGCTAAAAGCACACAAGTTGCTTTGGTGAAGAAATATTACTTTCACCATTTCTTCCAATAAAAAGAAGAAGCAAAGGCAATGTCTATATCCTGAACAACTGAGCAAGAGCTGTCCCATGTAAACACCAAGTCCAGGAGGATTACCCAAGGAGAATCAGAACAGAATTCTGTCTGAAGCCTGAAATATGTTGCCTTTATTTAATAATGTTACTGATTAGACTTAATGCTGTTGAAGTCATAAGATTCCCAGGGGCTGAATTCTCCATTTAATAAAATAAAATTTAAAAAAAAAAAAAAAAAGTGCAACACAGGCACCTGCAATGTGGTTTTTCATTCCCTGACCTCCCGATGCATGTCATTTGCCCAAGAGACTGGTGACTGGGAGAGGAAGCACAGTTAAATATCATTAAATTCTATTATTAGCTTTTTAGCAAGGCTAATTACAAGACAGCCAACCTAAAATGTCATGGTGATTTCTCTGACGTAATCATCTAGCACCCAGGAAATAAACGGAAACTACCAATCCATTCTGCTGACACATATTAGGAAAAAGAGATGCTCATCATGAATATCTGACATAATCTTTATAACTTCCTGAGCCAAACAAAAGAAATAGAATTAAAAGCAAAACAAACATCACATGCAAACAACAGAAAATCATCACCAACAAAAAAAACCTGAAAAAAACAACCCACCTTTAAAATCTCAATGGCATTTGGGTGTTCAAAAGAGCAAACAAACAGGTAAATAAAATGGTCAACTAATCGATGTTAAAATAAAAAGGAAAACAAAACCAAAAGGGTACATAACATTTTTGCCAAGTGATGTAGCTCAATCCCTAGAAAAAAAGAACAAAGTCTCAAATACTAACGCTGAGCCTGACCATGAGGTTTATGTTGGATACCATCTGAGACCAACAGATGCAGAAGGGAATTGTGTCTGGGATTACCATAGTATCACCTTGATGAAGCTTTCTCTTCTCATATTTTTCATATTTTCCTGAAAAGGAATTAATCTGTGAAATTTATAACTACTATCTTAAGAGGCCTCTTCTTATTGTAATTTTTTTTTTATTCTAATGCTTACAGCTGATTGAAATAAACTCTTTACAAGGAGTTTCTGTACGTGTAACTGTGCATGCACCTGGTGAGTCTATGTATAATCCATCCCCGATGGTTAGATACTCCCATCTCATTCCCTCTCAGTCTTTGCTCCACAGTATGGTCAGGGATTATTAAATGATGTTAATGCCCTTGTTATCTGACAACACCAATAGTACATTCCACAACTTGAAGAGAAGACATCTCACTGCTTTTCCCTCTTAGATGTTTTCCCGAAAACCCAAAGAAAATCAACGAAATAAATCTCATTTTAGATACACCTATTTAAACCTGATTGACAGAAGATCATGTTCAATTAGAGACACACAGGTTTAGTTTGCACACACATCAGTAACTGTGACATATGGAGACAACTAAATCAAACAGAACTGCTCCCTGTTCCTTGCACATATCAGTTTACTTTCAAAAAAAATAAACTGACAGAGGGGTTTTCTAATTAGTACCGGGTGAAATATTAGTAAGTGGTTGCTAACAAGCGGGTTTCCCCTCAGGCAGCCCATCTACCTGCAACCGACACACGTTTCGAAAAATAAAAGATTATTTTTACCAAAAAGAGTCGAACGGGGCTGGCAATACAGGCACTGGCAGTTACATAAATCGGTGCTAAAAATAAACTTCAGAGGCGCGGGGTGGGCAGCGGCTGGGGCTGGGGCAGGGGCTGGGGCCGGGCCCGGCAGCGCTGCCCGCCGAGGCCCCCGGGGCCGGGCTGCAGCCCCGCAGCGCCGGGAGCACGGAGGGTCCCCGTCCGCCGGGCCCACCCCAGGGCCACCCCGCCGGCGGCACCGCTCCGACCGGGGCCCGCGGCGAGGCCCGGCCCGGTCCGGTCCAGCCCAACAAGTTGCCAGCGTGGGGGCGCGGGCAGCCCCTGCTTACCACCAGCACGGGCACGCCTGCGGTCAGCGAGTAGAGGAGCACCGGGGGCACGGCGCTGCGGTCCTCCGGGCCCGGGTAGGGCTTTCGGTACGCGCCCTCGTAGCAGAAGAAGCCTTGCACGTTGACCGTGAAGGTGTCCGTGTACTCGAAATAATAAGCCAGCATCACGGTCCCTGCCATGATCACCATCTGGAAGTAAAGCATGCTGGTGAGCGGAGAGGGCACTCGCATGTACGTGGGCTCCGGCGGCCGCGGCAGCCCCCCTCCCCGGCGGCGCGCTCCGCCCGCTCCCCGGGGGCATCCACCGCGGGCGGAGGCGGCTCGGCGGCGGCCAGCAGCGCGGTCAGGCCCGCAGGGCGGGGAGCGAGGGCAGGGCAGGGCAGGGCTGGGCAGGCGGGGCCCCGGCCCGCCGCTCCGGTACGGGCACCGGCGCCGGCTCCAGCGCGGGCGCCGGCTCGTGCAGCGGGCGGGCGGAGCGCGGCGGCGAGAGGGGGCGGCTTCGCCCCGCCCCGCCCGGGGAGCAGCAGCCGCGCTGGACCCCGGCCCGGGCGGGGAGGAGGGAGGGGGCGGCGGGGGGCGGCTCCGCACCGGCGGCGAAGGCCAATCTGAAAGCTCCCCGGCCCTGGGATGGCTCCCACGGCACGGCCCCGCGACCGTGATTAGTAAGTGAACCCTCCCCGCTTCCCCCCTGCCTCCGGTGGGGCGGGGGGTACGGCGGGTCCCTCTCTCTACCCCGACACACACACCTGTATGACGGGCGCGCACAGGCAGGGGAGCTCCCGGAGCTGCCCGCCGCCCCGTCCCGCCCCGCCCCCGCACGGAGCCGCTGGGAAGCGCCGGGCGGTCGGCACTGCGGGGCCCGGCGGCGGCCCCGGCACCGCCAGCAACCACAACTCGGACGTGCCTGGGCAGGCAAACGGGTCGCCGCTATTTGCCGAGGTGGTAAAGGCCTCAAAATGGACATACATACTCTTTTGTATATGGATAGCTATTAAAGCAATTAACGTTTAAAGCTTTCGTTTAACAGCTATAAAGAAAATAGGTAGCTGGACAGGAAGCTATCCTCGCCCAAGTAACGTCCCAGAGTAAGAGGAGAGTCTGCTCAAGTGCTGGGAGAAATCATACATCTATGAACACAAAAGAGTTCCCCTTAAAAATACATATATAGCGCATACAGATACACTTAAGAATAGATGACTGTGCCCAGCGCTTGTACAGATTCACCCGTGTGAAGGCTCTAGTCTGGATTCCCAAAGCCAACAGATAAAAAGACAAGAAGTTACTTAAAGGTACTCCCTCCACCCCAAAATGTTATATGGCCAGGAAACACTCTTTAAAGGGACACCTTAGCCTTAAATATTCCACTTGGCTTACTTAGTAAAGGCTGTTAGAAATAACAAGTGAGATTTGATCGCCCTGTTTTATAATGTGTAATCATTTTTCTAGTGTTGTACTTTGGCTTTAACTGTTCATTTTCCTCCCCTTTCTGGAGAAAAGAAAATATTGTTCATATTCAGTGATGTTAGTCTCCGCGCATTTATTTTTAATCAGCCCTTGAAGAACACACTCCTTCATGCCTGGATTCCACATCCCAGTCTATTTTTCTGTGTTCTTAACATACTCCCCAGAAGAATCTCAATCATGTCATTCTCATTGCACTCACCAGACTTAGCTGGATAGCTCCCTACCTTTGTGAAAAATAGGTAGTGAGACATGAGACATCTTGTGGTGAATTCTGCCTAGCACAGTTTATTTTCCCCATTTCTTTAGCGCAGTCCAATATCCATTACCATACACATAAAAATCCATTACCATACACATAAAAATCTTAATTTCATCCTGGAGATTGCATACAAATACCCCCATTGTTAGGTTCTAAGGCCTGATCCAAAGACCAAAGTCAATAGCAGGACCACAATGAGCACTAGACTCAGCTCTTCAGTTCTGTTTGAGTGGATGCCCCAGAGAAACACTGGTGGCATATTTCTTTCAAAAATTGGCATTGGGGGAAACCAACCTTTTTCCAGTAATCAGCTAATAAAATACGCCTGCATTTTACCAGCCAACTTCTATTTATAGATATACCAATGGAGCTATTGCATATAGGAATTAGAGGACATAAAAAGTCCTGTTTTTACAAAACTTTTTTGAATCTACTATCAAAATCTCTGAAGGATTTTGGATCATAGATTCTGGAAAGAATCTCCATAGGTCACATAGTCCAACCACCTGCTCAACACAGGTCCCATTAGATCAGGTTGCTCAGTCCAGTCAACTGTCAAGTATCTCGAAGGATGGAGATTCCACAACAACTCTAGACAACCCGTGCCACTGACATGTAAAACATTTTTTCCTTATAAGAATTTATATTATTTCCTTAGAAGCTAGAATTTTCTGTGTTCCATCCTGGCCCTGCTGCCTCTTCTCCTGTCACTGGGAACCTGGAGAGAAGAATCTGACTCTGCCTTCTCTACCCCCCACCATGAGGTAGATGTAAACAATAGTAAGAAATGCCCTTGGCCTTCTCTCGTTAAGGCTAAACAAAATTAATAACATTTCTGGTGGTACAGGAATACATCTGTATCCTGAGTGCTTGGTCTTTTCTGCTGATACCCAAATGCTAGCACGTACATATTGGCTGCCATTAAATTAAGCATAAGGCTATTAAAGAAATTATTAAGGGGCGTTACAATGAAGAGAGTTTGTCTTTATGCTTTTCTCTTACTCTACAACAGTGACACTATTTAGGCTCTAATATTTAGCTTCCAATCATTTAAAAACATGGCATGCAACAGGCTGGAATAAATCTATTAGATACAATATTTACTTGTATTATTTGGCTCAATCTAGTGCCCATGCTTCAAATACTACAGGTGGACTGGCCATTCAATGGAGTTACAAACCAGAGAATACAGGATTTAAGTCAATGAGGAGTTTTAAAGTCAGCTTCATTGATAGTCAACTCAGAGTCAGCTCAGAGTGATCTGAGTCAACTCAGGACACTGATGAAAAAAACTAAAACATGAAAATGTCAGGCTCTGTTTTTCATTCAAAAAAAATGGTGCTACATAGGCAAATTGATTGATTGT
Source organism: Gymnogyps californianus (assembly GCF_018139145.2). NCBI lineage: Eukaryota > Metazoa > Chordata > Aves > Accipitriformes > Cathartidae > Gymnogyps > Gymnogyps californianus. The sequence continues at coordinate 15,436,077 of NC_059478.1, read as the reverse complement.
CAATTTGATGCTTCACTGAGGAATTAAGGGAATTAATTATTCCCTTTCTCCAACCTCCAGTTTTTAGAGTAAAGATCATTCGGTGAGAAAAGTAGTCAGGTCACCTTACTGAATAGCAAGGGGCTCAACTGCAGAGTAGATGACCAGATGCCAAAAAACTTTAAAGCAGAAGGTATATAAAAATTTCAAAGATTTTTTTCTTTGAAAGCTCTGTAAACTTGTGACTGTTTCTGAAAACAATGATGAACTGTGTATTTATTTTTATACAGGTAAGGCCTGCTCTGGCACTGTCATCCTTTCTCAGCCCCTTCTTCCTCTTCTCCCATTTTGAAGAATTTTTTTTCCTTAGAACAAGTCTGAAAGGTTTCGTTTCTTGCAACTGATAAAGTTAAGTTAAAATCTGGATTAGCTTCTGTCTGACCTGCAGCAGTTAAAAAACATACATGCACTTGATGCTTGCTACTGTTCTCTTCATAGAAGTTGACTGTTGCACTATGTAGACTACTATTTGGTATAATAATGAAGGGTAGAAATGCTTAGGATTGCATAGGTAAGGCAGGTCCAAGCTCCACAAGATGCTTCGAATATTACAAAAGCAAAAAGACAATAATACCAAATATTGCTTTATTTTAATACTTGTAAACAAATTCCCATTGTTGCAGACATACTTTATAAGCATGTTCTGCACACCAGTGGCTTGCCTTCATGAATATGCAGTTAGCTGATCAAGTAAAACCAGAGCTATACTTTTTATTATAATGAACATGATGTTTATTGGCTGCACAGTTGAATATGCAAACATGTATCAAATCAAACAAATAGAAGCACAAGAACACAATCCCCAGTGACTAATGCAGCCAGCTAAATATATTCTGCAATCACAGTATTCCCTGCTGATTTATATCAGTGATATGCAATGACAGCAGAATGGCAGAAAAAATCCCAGAACCAACAATTTTTGTTTCAGAAGGCTATTGGTAAAATTGTCAGTTGAAACTCAGATGACAGACAGACCGTTTTTGAAACTAACTTTCTTGGGAATAGTGCCACTGATCTCAGAGCAGGAGTTCCCCTGATAGTCCTCATAGATTTATCTTGTTCTTTTCATTTGGTACCTAATTTTAAGTGAAGTATCAGCTCAAGAGACACAATATAGAGCAGGGCAGACAAAGAGAAACCTTAGCTGCACTGTTTTGCAATACTTTGAAATCATGACCTTCATTACAGGGAGATATTTCCAATTCCAAACCAAATTCACTAACCTTTCATGTGCTTACATCACCACTTTTTATAGTATTTTCTAGTTATAAAACATTGCTATGGCAAAAGGCAGTAAAGAAACAAAGCCAACCCAACAAAGCCTTCTCAATGGGAAGAAAAATAAGAATTGATATCAAATCATCCCACTGTTTTTACCTTTCTGTTTACCTCTTTCATGCTTTATCAGAGTGACAGCAGCTGGCAGCCCCATGGCTGCTTCCTTGTTACATCTCCACACTACTACACTAAACCAGCCCTTTCTGAAAGGAATATTGCATCTGTGTTGATGACACAGCAGCAGGGAAGAGACAGAATGAACTACAATCTTTAGAGACCTCCTGGCTTTATCCAGGAAGAAAATTAGGAAAAGCCCCCTAATTTGGCAAAGAGCAGGAGAGATATTTACTTGCATACAAACTTTAGAAGAACATCGTCTAATAGTTATTTGATGCAAGCTTTACTCTGCCAATATACAATGGTCTCTTCCTCTGTATTTAATAACAGATATTGTTAAGAGATAAGTAAAAGAACATTTTAATTGCTTAATTAAATTTTTTAATGATATGCAGTGATTTAAGTCCTAAAGCTCGGGGCATTTACTGCTAAAATTTATGCTTCTAGGACCATCATAATGCAAGAGAAAAATAATTTTCTAGCAGTTGGAGCACAGCACAGAATCAGAAATGGGGGCTTGCCCAGAACACTTGCAGTACAATTCAAACAAGTTAGGCATCAAATCTAAGCTTTTCATATGGTCTTAGTATGTAGTACACAGAGAGAGACAACTTCAGTAGGTGACTAAGCTCTACTACATTAGGGCAGGATGAATCATCCTCTGAAAATGTCATTCATTCCATCCTAAGAAATACCAGCCTCTTATGATACCACTTGCAGCAATAATGAAACAAGCTTTGATGACTAGCTTAGACTAGCACCCTTCTTTTAAAGGGCTCTAGTGAGCTGTGATGAATTTTACTCTCAACTTCCACCTGCACATAGCCAAACTAGCTCCAAAATAGGAATTATACTTTTCAAGAGTCACACAGGGAGAAAAAAATCAAATTAGTAGCAGCATAAGCATTAATATTGCATTTGTATTGCAGTATTATGTAGAGCTAGACCCTATTTCCACAGAAGACAACATTTTGCCCCAGCAAGCTTGGGCACCTCATACAATGCAGTGCGAGTATATGAGGGAGTGAGCAGATGGAGATGAAACAAATGAGGAGGAGGACAAAGCAACAATGAAATGATTGGGTTTGATATAATGAGTAGCAGTCACAGCACATTCGTTGCCTAGTCAGTGTTTACATCAGTAAGATAATTAATCTTCTTAAAACTGCTTGCTATCTTCAAATTAAGAAGTACTATTGCATGCAAGTTCTTCATAGGTTAGAACAGAAATTGGGGATGCCAGAGGGACACCATGTACCTAAGGCCTGTACATCTTGAGAACTAAAGCTTGTATTAGCATATCCACCACTATACTGTCAAAATAAAAAACCATAGAACTCAGTTTTGTCAACGTGAAATGAATTGAAACGCTGATATTTGCAAGCTCAAATAATGATTATTTAATCTTACCTAAGATAAACTTAGGAAAAAGCCTACCACTTAGAAAATCACTACCGCAGCTGAGAAGTTACCTTCATTGGTAGACACATTTTCGGTAACTGCAATGTTATACACACTGACTGTAAACTTGGCAATCTTTGGCATAATTGGTTCAATAAAAATCATATGAGTAACCTCAGGATTTTGGAATAAAATTCCTCATCTCATTTACGCAGAATATCATCATTCTTATCATTTCTTTTGATGAAAGAAAACCCCTTTCCAAGGTAATCAGTGATACCTTGGAAGATTGATGCAGCAGATCACTGAACAGTAGCTGACATAAGCAGAGCACTAGCCTATTCATGGTGCAGTAGTCAAGTGGAAAAAAAAAAAAATCTCACAGACCTGCCCTGTGCAGTACACTGTATGTATCTGTACAGCCGATTTTGTACATAATCCAAAATTAGTTCAGACATTTGTATAATGCCTGAAGGTTTTACAGCCCAATCCTAAAACTCCCTTTACATATTACTGAATTAATTTCACTCATTTGAATATGGCAGTTTGCTGCATTGTAATTTGCCTTCTCTTCTGTACCTTTTTTATTATAAATAGTGAGACTAATTAATACAATTTATCAGCTAAATATTCTGTACAGCCATTAAGGGGATGTACTTAAAGTAAATATTTGCCCACTCCTCAAGATTCTACATTGTCAGTATAAAACTTTCATCAATCTGAAAATACAGAAGTACAAAGGAAGGAAATGGCCAGCCCATCCATCCACCTTTCTGTGGTTACTTATGCTCTCACCCACAGCTTAGCCGCCTATAGGAACTGGACTCTAGCAGTCCCCAGTGCTTTTACACATACTGTAAACACATTGCTCAAAGATCCACAGAGCTACAAGAAACACGGGTATCACACATTTCCATTCAACACCAAAACATACATGTTACATCCAGGTTTTCACACCCATCCTTTCTCTGAAAAATGCCCTTTCTTTTGTAGCTTGTTCATGAGCATGCAGCAAAGACAGAAAACTCAAGAAAGAGGAAGACTTAAAGTCTAGTGACAAAAAGTAGTCAGCTACAAAGACACAAAGCATTCGTACAGCCCTGTGATACTGCTGTGAATGACACCAGCACCAGGCCAGTGAGGACACACCTCACAGGAATTTCCTATGCTGGTTTGTTTCACAGAGCCACGTTTTTCATGCCTGCTGCAGGACAGGTGCCTCTGCACTTTGAGAAGCTCCCACCTTCTGCAGGACACCACCTCTACACTACCACTTCTGGCTACAAGGCTAAGCCCAGAGCTGGACTAAAAAGACAACCTGTGTTTAAGGCATTAGGCCTGCTCACACTGAAGTTAGTAAGTGCATTTCTCCGAATGACTGGATTCCTACAAAACAATCATTGCAGGAAGCATCCATTTCCATCCATCGCTATTCAGATACCTTGATAGGAGGAAAGTATCTCCATCCTTGGAGATACTCAAAACTTCACTGACAAGGCTCTGAGGAACCTGACCTAAAATCGAAGTCAGCCCTGCTCTGAACACACGGGTGGATTACAAGACTGCCAGGAGTCCCCATCAAACCTAAATTTTTCTGTGATTCTGTGAATTACTTCTGATTTACTCCGACCCATAGATCTGCAGTCTTTAGTCTTAATGATAACAATCCATTCTAATGGTGATTAACTGCAATTACTGTAATTCATATCTAAAAATAAAATCATATTTCCTCTAAATTGGTGAATTTGTACAAAGTGAAACTGCCCATCCGCTTACCTACACTGGTAGCAACAAAGATATCTCTTAATTTTCACCTTTCTAAAGGGACAGTCCTATACATATATATGTGTATGCTCCAATAAGGTGCTACATAAAACCTGTTACACAATTGGTCCTTAAAAAAATAATCTGAGAGGCTACGCCTTTGACTTGGTTGTCATTTCTCATCATAATCACCTTCCAGGCAAAACGTATACTGTCAAGCATTAGCAGGAGAGTCAGGAAGGCAGCAAGGAAGGAAATAACTTAAACATTTGAAAAGTCACTTCTGAGAGACATCAGCCTCTTCTGCTTTGAGACGTGAATCCTGAGCTGCAAGGAGCAGCTGGAAAGGTAAAGAGCCAGAGTAATAGTAAAATAATAAATAAACCAGCTTTTGAAGATCCTTTGTGGTAACTTGCTATCGTTGGTACCATGAATTATTAATAACCAAAGCTTTCAAGCTCTTTGCTAAATTAACTTACTTGAGATTGTTTCTCATTTAAAAATATTCTGTGTTTAACAAATTGTTAGGCTAAAGGGTAAGACATTTATTAGATTAGAATATGAATATCACTGATATAATAGGGGACACTGTCAAATTATTATGTAACAAAATATATGCTTGTTTGGTTAATACACAACTCTTTACTTTGATCACTGCTTTTGGAAATCCTTACTCATTCCATGCCTTATTCATCCAGCTAGCCAGCTTAACTGTGGACAACCGACTGTACTAAAAGAAAGAAGTGGCAAGTGATCATGTGGGAAAAAATGATTAAAGAAGGAAAAGTGGAGAGAGAGAGATTTGTGCAAGGGTGCATTTACAAAGTTGGCAAGAACATCAGAAGTTGAAATTACAGGTTTCTTGTGGGAAAATGCAGTAAGTAGGGGATTCTGCAGGCTCCTGCTAGAGCAAAAGGATTAAAAGCAGCTCAACAGCTCACGCAGGCAGCGAGTACACTGGCGTGACAGCAGGACAATATGAAGAGAGCTTGATTATGCATAGGCAGCCTGGCTCTTCCTAGGCCTGGCAGGTGGTAGAGGGGTAAGAAGGCCGTATCACTGGGACAGAATCAAGGAATGTAAAATATCTTCAGGATTCATTTTGGGAGAGGATTAATTGACACCTGCCAGAACTAAGATCAGTGTCTCTTTTTCTCTTATGACCACCTAGTGACATTACTCTTATGGCCTTAAAGCATCATGCAGTTTTTACACTCTTCACATTGCCAGAAACTATCATTCTTAGAAGCATATAAGGCTTATTTACTCTGAACTGACTGCTGTGTGGTAAAGCTGTAAATATGAAGTACAACTACCTCAGAAATAGAGACATTAAAATATTATTAGTGTTTGGTCTTTCCCCCCCATAAGAATTCTGTTGATTTAGAGAAATTAAAATCAGTAGGAGATCTGAGTACAGAACATAAGGGCTGCAGAATCAGATTCTCACTAAGCTGGCACAAAAATTAACCTTTGGGATATGGAGTGGGCAGTTGCTAAAAAGATACAACCATCTTAGGACACAATTTTTATGGCATTAACCTTTTCTTCATAGAGCAATGTCAATATCCAGCATGCTGAATACTGCTTTTACAGTAACTAGGACAGTATCCAAATTGGATTTAAGCAAATTATTTAGCTTATTAGGCATCCTAATGTCCAGTGTTTAATTCCATTAGGAACATTTAAAATTTCAGTTAGAAAAAAAATAAAAAAGAAAAGTCATCCCACAGAAATGGGAATAATATCAGATTTGTCCCAGCCGACCTTAGCATTAGTTACACAGACAAAGTCAACAATAAGTTTAGGAAAACCATGTATGGTGTATTATGTATGACTCTAAAAAATGCATATCATCCACACAGGTTTTAATCATGCACTCTCTACTTAACATCTTAACTGTCTTGCAATAATGTTGCAACTAGCAACTCCAGAAACAAGGGTAATGAAAACGGGGATGCAGAGCAGCTTTTGTCATATAATCTTCCTCAAAGATAGAAAAAAATCTTGGAAGGAGAAATTTTCATTGCTGTTGATACACAGCAATTTAATCCTGCACCAGTAGCTGTATCTTACTAGTTTTATGTAATGAATAGATACTTCTACATAACCTTTTCATTTCAGTTTTCAAGAAAAATATCACCAGTGTGGGTGTTTTAAAGAAATACAGAGTAATAAAGCTTACAAACCAATTGGGATAGTTACACTATACAAGTTCTTAGAAAAGACTTCAACTGTCTAAAAATATCCCTACGCATACTAAAAATATCCCACAGAGAAAGGAAAGTTCAACTCCTTGTTCATATCCAATAGGTACAGAACTCATGATGCCCTCCCTTCTTCTAGGATAGCCAGCAGGAGAGGTAAACCACAATGCATTCACTGGATGCCAGGAACTTTTTTCTCCCTGCATTTCTCATGGTCAGGGCTGGAAAAGTCATTGCGTCAGAGAGAAGAGCAAAAATTCTGGAAACCTCTTCAGACTTCAAGACAATTCCAGAAAAAACTCATTCATGGATTAGTTTCCCTCAGATCCCTTGGATCCTGCTGTCCTTGGCATCTTCTCTTCTTGCCTTCTTGTGCTTTGATTTATTTCTTGTATGTGAAACATGCATTATGAACAGCAGGAGAAATAGTACCTGCTTCATGTTATTGGCTACTACAATCCTGTTCAGTACCAGCAGGTGAAGATGAACAAAGACAGGAGGGTGGTTCATTTCTGCATTGCCTGGGGTGACTGACACAACCCTTACATGCAGGATGTTTACTTGCATCTGGTTCTCTATTATGCAAGTCCTTAAACAATTATCTGCTACAGTGAAATTGCTTACTAGGGTGTTACTGGTTTATGAGAGCTAAGCTCAGAAATTGCTTGGGAAGATTACATTACAAATAACATTTATTGAATTACTATGCTTTATCCATTTCAAAGAAGCAGCAGCTTTCCAATGCTTGCCTTGTCAGTAGAAGACATTAAAAAGTTTCGTTAGCACAATTCGTGCTTTTCATCAGCATCAGTTCTTTCTCTCTCAGTGGCATTGCTCTCAGTGAATGATTAGTGTTGAAATCCTCTTCTCTCTGAATGTTTATCATCCTGTTAGATATGGTTGGAAGTTTAATTTTTCGGGGCATTGTCAAATAAAATGTGTTGCTGTTCTTGAAAGTAAAATACTACACAGATAGCCAGAGCCCCCCTGGGGACTGTTTCTAACAGTGGACTATTCCTGTCTAGCAATGATGGAACAGATATGTATTGTGGCACATACGTTTTTCATTGTAACGCATTACTAAAATGAATTACAGAAATTAGCAGCCGAAAAGAACTGTGAAAGAATTACTTTCATGTAAGGTAATTTCTATCCAAAAGCTATTTAAATGAACAGTGCAGTAAACGTAGGCTAATCAATATATGGCAATAACATTCACAAGGCTCAGATTCTGAGCAGGTAAACTTTTCTATTTTCACAAAGGAAGACAAGAATCTATTGGAATGGAAGACTCACATGCAGTTTCTAGAGATGTATTTCCCTCCATGCTCTTTGTCAAATGATTGATATATCAAATTCAGCAAGATTTTAAAAGGACCAACAATTTTTTTTGTTTGTTTTTGGAATGGGGTTAGAGGACAGTCAGTCATGACAATTGCTCTGTAAGATGATCTCTATAACATCCTGGACAAATTTAATGACAAAGACTGCCTAAGCAATTCACTTCCTAGTTCAAAGCTCATGTATTTCCCTAAAGCAATTTCTTTGTGCCACCTGTTAGGATTGTATTTGTATCTGAAGTCATAAGCCAGGAGCAGTTAATGGGATGCAAGATTAGAAAAAACCAATCATCTCTCCCAATTCAGATGCTCCAAGAAATATGCAGGACAGTCAAAAATATATTTTCCCTAAGTCAAAATGAGTCAAAGGGCTACTTGTAATTGAAGAAACAGCTTTCCACCAAGCAGCAAGCCAAGGACAGCCAAAGTCACTGAAAGCTATGGACTAGGGTTTTCAGCTACAATTTTTATTTTATTTTTCCTGTTTAATCTCTGTATTACTTCAGTTCCATCAAAGACTGTGTATTTGATCCTGTCCTGGTATTTTGCATTTATCTATGGTATTTAAAGCACTGCATTGCTTTAAAACAGTTTTCATTTTCTTACAACATAATTAAAAAAACCAGCTGAATATATTTTTAAATTATTGTTGGGTTTGTTGTTGTTACTATGATGGTAGAACTGCTATCATAATCTTTATACTTTCTGTAATTCCTTTGAGGACCTACATTTTGCATTCAAGTGCCTATGCACAGCCTTAAGAGCTAAATCATGGAGAAGAGATCAACAATACATAACAGTATTATTAGAAACAAATCTGCATGACATTTTAATATGGCACTTCCCTGTTCATGTGCTGTTTTATTCCACATTGAAGAAAAAAGTGATCAGGCATCTTACTCCATACCTAAAGGGGTTACAAGTCTTGGAATGGGAATAAATACACAAATAAATGAATACCAACAAACATACCTGGTAGAAGCAGAAACCACACTCTAACTCTATTCAACAAAGAGCAGACTCCAGTATACATATCTAGTGTTTCACTTCAGTGAAATATATTTAAGGCCCATTGAAAAAAAAAAAAATTAAAAATTCTAGATTTAAATAAAAAATATATTTTGAGAGTTAGAAATTAAAATAAAGATTGTTTGATAAGTTGAGATTTTGAAGGCTGGCTATTTTGATGGGAGATGTGAAATGCTTTTTACTTACTTCCTTGTTGGCTTTCCAGTATCACCACAAATTCATACAACTGCAGTTCAGTCATTCATGTACAATTAGCTTCTGCATCCTATGCTAAATGCCTTACTGGCCAGTTTTTAAGACTGTTGACAAGCTACTTAGGTACTGGAAATAAAAAAAAAGAAGAGAAGAAAATAGTAGGCTGAGAAAATTACACAAGAGAGAGATTATAAATAATGTCCTTCTTCAGCAGAAAATAAATCCTTAGAACCCAAAGGGTAAAGGAGAAACTAAGATTGACCTCCTACTGTTGAATCAGCTGTAAATTGTCTGAGTCATCTTGATTCTCAGCTATGAGAAAGCTCACAATTCAATGGAGAATAAATTGCATAAAGAGCTCTGCAGAGCGCATAACCAAGGCAGAGATAAATGTCAGCCAGGATCTCCTGAGAAGCATGAAAAAAAGCTATAGCTGTATTGCTACAAAACATATCCCCAACAGAAACTAAAAAAGGACAAAGCCTATCAGCGTATAAGTCAGAAGTCCCTTGCACATTAAGGTAAATTTTTCACAAAATTTAGACAGGTAGTTTATGAATGTAACTCTGAAATATCTGAAGTACATAGAAGTCAATATTCTCACAGGTACATATATTAAAGGATCTGCCCGCTGCCAGAGTTAGTAATATTCTAATCCCTGCATTCAAAAAAGGTAAGTTTAGTAATTTCTAAAAGTTAATACCAGTTAATACCTTCTCTAGAGATTCCAGTGAGTATATTTACATGCACAAGTGGAAAAAAAGAAAACCAGAAAAAACAGATAAAAGAAGTTGTTTAAATAGTACCACTTAATGCTGTTAGTAGGAGAACGCCTAAGCCTACAAGTGCGAAAGTGTGCAAGATTAGCAAAAGTTTGCAGCTGGTGATACTAAGTAGTTACAACTTTAGTACAGTTAGATTTAGGGTAATTAAGACTGAGTCCAGCAGGAATTTTTGACAGCTAACTGCCATGTCTAAAGTATCTCCATTAAAGAGAGATAGCTAAGGTTACCTCACAGCTGTTACCTGGACAGCTGTTTTCAGCATACATGTTAGAAAAAGATACTTCACTAAACAACAAAGTTAAAACATCTCAGAGAAAGCAGAAATAAATCAGATTTTGCGTAAGAACGGACAAGGTAGGGAAAACTTAGGTCAAAGGAAAATTGAACTCTACTCTTGGACAATAATTGGCCTTTGGAATCTAAATTTATAGTCTGTCATAATAGCTGCATGAGTTGGTACTGCTGGAGAAACTAACTTCTGATATTGCATGGCTTTGAGGAGATTAATCTCAAAATCTGATGCTTACATTAACTTTTTTAATGGAAAAGGTACTAGCAGGAAAACAATAAATACACAAGTGCAGCAACATACCATAAGAATTCAATGTCTGATACAGAAAACCAAGTATAAAAGAGACTGCATAAATGATGCCTTGAACCAGCAGAAGCTCTTGACAGAAATAGCATATAACAGATGTTTGCACAGCTCAAGTTCTGCCATGCAGATTCAGGTTTTGAGCTTTCAAAGTCTTACAGAATTTACATTTTTTCTTCCAGCTTGGGTAGTCAGATACAAACTCGAAGTTCCACCCACTAGGATGGAACAGATAAAAAGAGGTTCATCTCTTTGAATTAGGCTAATGAAAGTATCTGGAACAGATGACAGAATACCCAGGTGCATCTTTTCTATCATTTGTGAATTGAAGAGGACAGAGGTTTTTGGAAAGGTTGCTAATAGTAGCTTACAAGATTGTTCTGTAGAGAAAAGCTGACATTTTGAAAGGTATAGAGCTTAGTATCACCAGAAGAATGAAGTCTACAGAGACCTTGGTTTTCTTACCACTGCAAGTTTCTTTACATCTTATCTGTTTAGATAATTTCTCTCCCAAGGCTAGAAATAAGTTAGGAAAAAAATTCCACTAAATATTGCTAGAAAGGCCAAAAGCACAGAAACTAGATCTACCAAATAAATTATCTCCTGATGTGACATCATTGCTTAGCAGAGCTGAGCCTATACTTGGGAGCAAGCTCTAAGAAGTGCAGAAAACCTTATTCTGCCTTGCTGCAAGAGAGAAACTACTCTTAGCATTCCCCTAACGGAAATCACTCTGATCTCCACCTTCTCTTTTGCTCCCGACCTGCAGGCTAGTCATGAAAAAGTCATATTTTTCTGAAGAGAGTGTGTCGTGGTTTAACCCCAGCCAGCAACTAAGCAGCACGCAGCCGCTCCCTCACTCCCCCCTCCGCTCCCAGTGGGATGGGGAGGAGAATCAGGGAAAAATGCAGAACTCGTGGGTTGAGATAAGAACAGTTTAATAACTAAAGTAAAATATAATACTAACAACAGCAATAATAATAATGAAATACAATAATAATAATAATAATTGTAATGAAATGGAATATAACAAAAAAAAAGAAGAGGGGGGAAAAAAGGGAAAAAAAACCCCCAAACCAAAAAACCAGTGATGTGCAATGCAATTGCTCACCACTTGCTGATCAATGCCTGAGCAGCGATCCACCCCTCCCGGCCAGCTCCCCCCAGTTTATATACTGAGCATGATGTTCTATGGTATGGAATACCCCTTTGGCTAGTTCGGGCCAGCTGTCCTGGCTCTGCTCCCTCCCAGCTTCTTGTGCACCTGCTTGCTGGCACAGCATGGGAAACTGGAAATCCTTAACTTAAGCGCTACTTAGCAACAACTAAAACATCAGCATGTTATCAACATTATTCTCACACTAAATCCAAAACACAGCGCTGTACCAGCTACTAAGAAGAAAATTAACTCTATCCCAGCCAAAACCAGGACAGAGTGAAATAGAACCTGACTAACATGTATGTAACTATTCCCTGCTGTAACTTCCAACAAGCACCCTCACACCTCCTTCCAGGGCTAAGGTACTTACTGACCTTCATATAGCTTTAGCTGTGCTGCCCCACGCTGTGCTGCCCCTGCTTACCTCCCAGCCAGGAGTGCCGGGCGGAGCCCTGGCTGAGGGCTAAGCCCCTGCTTCCCGGCTGCTGTAATGCTCAGGAGAAAGTGCTGCCAGGACGTCAGCGGCATGGAGAGCAACAGCATCTCAGAAGCACTTCTCTGAGAAGCAAGCTAGGACTTTCGTACCGTCCTGTGTCACACCCTGTATTCCATTTACGTCTGCTCAAATGTTTTAATACTCAAGTCAATAAAGGCTGACAGATTTCCAGGAAAGTGGATTTTTTCTGTGTCCCATGCAAAATAAACTCTTGAAATACAGGCTAGCAAAGCCACAGACAGCCACAGTCCTATAAACTTTGCAGACACGTCAGGTCTCTACAGGCAATCACCACCAAATGACAGTCATGACTACTGCCACTCGCACCTCATGGCTTCTATTCCCTTCTATCAGTATAGAGGACTTGCTTTTGTGGCTGTGTGGGTGCAGATACTTGAACCCTTACCTGATACCTTCTTTTGCTCTCCAGCTGCAGCCTAAGTGTAAGCACAATTGTTGCCTTATCATGTCTTTTATGTATGTGAGTGGACTAATTTCTTCTGCTCGACTTTGTTGTGTGATCAGTGCAACCCACTTACTTACTCCATGTAGCATCAGTTGCATGATGTGTAGAAGGGACCTCCCCTTTGAACATCCAACCCAGCACCGGCAGTCGGGGTGCTAATAGGACCTGTGTTTCAGTACTCATCACTTCCGAAGCAGCTTGAACTCCTTCATATGCTGCTAACATCTCCTTTTCAGTTGGAGTATAGCGGGCCTCAGATCCTCGATATCCCCGACTCCAAAACCCTAGAGGTCGACCTCGGGTCTCCCCGGGTGCTTTCAGCCAGAGACTCCACGTAGGGCCACTCTCCCCGGCTGCAGTGTAGAGCACATTTTTAACATCTGGTCCTGCCCGGACTGGCCCAAGGGCTACTGCATGAACTATCTCCCGTTTAATCTGTTCAAAGGCGTGTTGTTGCTCAGGGCCCCATTTAAAATTGTTCTTCTTCCGGGTCACTTGATAGAGAGGGCTTACAATCAGACTGTAATTTGGAATATGCATTCTCCAAAAACCTACAACACCTAAGAAAGCTTGCGTTTCCTGTTTACTAGTTGGTGGAGACATAGCTGCTATTTTGTTGATCACATCCATTGGGATGTGATGATGTTCATCTTGCCATTTTATTCCTAAAAACTGAATCTCCTGTGCGGGTCCCTTCACCTTACTCTGTTTTCTGGCAAAACCAGCTTTCAGAAGGATTTGGATTATTTTCTCCCCTTTCTCAAGAACAACTTCTGCTGTGTTGCCCCATACAATGATGTCATCAATGTATTGCAGGTGTTCTGGAGCTTCACCTTTTTCCAGTGCATTTTGGATTAATCCATGGCAAATGGCAGGGCTGTGTTTCCACCCCTGGGGCAGTCGATTCCAGGTGTACTGGACGCCCCTCCAAGTGAAAGCAAACTGTGGCCGGCACTCTGCTGCCAAAGGGATTGAGAAAAACGCATTAGCGATATCAATTGTGGCGTACCACTTGGCTGCTTTTGACTCCAGTTCATATTGAAGTTCTAGCATGTCTGGCACGGCAGCGCTCAGCGGCGGTGTGACTTCATTCAGGCCACGATAGTCTACTGTTAGTCTCCATTCTCCATTAGACTTTCACACTGGCCAAATGGGCTGTTAAAGGGTGAGCAAGTCCTGCTGATCACTCCTTGGCTCTCCAGTCGACGAATCAGCATATGGATGGGAATCAGGGAGTCTCGGTTGTTGCGATATTGCCGCCGGTGCACCCTTGTGGTAGCGATCGGCACCTGTTGTTCTTCGACCCTCAGCAACCCCACAACCGAAGGGTCCTCAGAGAGTCCGGGCAAGGTGGACAACTGTTCAGTTCCCTCTGTCTCCAAGGCAGCTATACCAAAGGCCCACCGGTGCCCCTTTGGGTCCTTGAAATACCCTCTCCTGAGATAATCTATGCCAAGAATGCATGGAGCCTCCGGACCAGTCACAAGTGAGGAACATACAATGAGGCTTTTAAAGGAAGGCTGAGAAAGCTCACAGACCGTTTCATCACCCAAATACCTAAACCCAGGTGCTTAAATATTGCATACTTCTCTTATCCAGTTGCTTTAAAAAAAGAATTACAACTGTTACAACATTTGGATCACCTTTTGATCCTGGAGAACAATAATAATAACAAGTGATTACAGAATACAGTACAGCGACAACATATCTGTTGTCTTCTATCTGTGTATCTTATCAAATGTGGGTGTAGAATTGTTATTCAGATTTTACAAATAACGAGTGAGAAGTTGAATAAGGCTAAGTGATTCCCCCCAACACTCAGGAATAGAAATCATGTCTCCTGATCCCCATCTACAGCTCTAGCTGCTCTGTATCATCTCCCTAATGACTTCCATGACATAAACTTATATAATAGTGTCATGACGTCATCAGAGTTTTGGATCGCCTAATGCCATTAGATTTTATGATACAGAGGTCATGCATCTTGATGCTGTCTCAGTGTGACATAGCACAAGCAAGAAAAGCCAGTGGATCTGCAGTGATTTGTGTCACAGTGGATCACAAACATTACTTGAAAACAGTGAACATAAATTGCCAAGTTACAAAACTAGCTGAAATGATGTGACGGAAAAAATGCCAGACAATGAAGCACATGGACGCAACTTCCAAAATGTGCTGATAAAAAACCCCACTGTAATTTAAAAGGCAAAGAAGAAAGACTCCATGGAGGATGAAAATTTCTTCAGGAAAGGTCACTTAAGTCATAATGTTTACACCATAAAAAACTTTTCCTTGGCATGTTGCTATATTCTCCCTCAATTTATGACATCCCCCCCTCTCCATTTACCAGATGCCTCTAAATGTATCACAGAAGGATCTAAGCATCCTACAGCAACCGAAGCACTGGTTTTCCAGTACCAGTGTAAGGTAAAGAGATGGGTACCAAGACACAGAGACTCTAGGAACTAGATCCACAGGGGAATCTTAATGCTCCCCAACTTTTACTTCTGAAGTCCAATATTAAGCACCACTGAAACCCCCGGAACAACTGCTACCAAACAGATTGCGTAAAATCCAGGCATAACAATGCCCAATTGCCTCTGCAGTAAGGCCCAAGTGGCATGTTCAACAGTGCACGAAGTCTGTGGTTGTGCAGAAAATTGAATGCAAATCCCCCACTCTCCCTCAGCCTGAGCAATGGTTTTCTGAAGATGTTCTACTTTGATCTGCAATCCACAGAATCCAGTGATACCAGTGTGCACAAGTAAGTCGGGAAAGATTGTGCTCAAACTATAGCTTAATCGTCTCCCTCAGGCTCCCTCATACCAAATCAGCTGGCAACCCTAGAAGAACCATCAGGATTTTTCATTATAATTATCACGCATTAGAAGATAAGCAAAATGGGGCCTGAATTTTATATGTGATCCAAATGTTTTGGATGTAGAAGTGCCTTAAGAGAAATGGGAACAAAACCTCTGCCAATATAAATGGGCACAACTACCCTAAACTGAGTTACCAGTGTAAAACCTGCCTTATGAAGAAGTTACATTCTCCTTCACACCAATATTTTACTGGGTTCCACAAGATATAGATTGTTATATAATAACATATTTGTTACAATATAGTTTGGTCCATTCTCTAGAAGTGAGCTTGCACCTAGCCAGATATGGGACATTTCCACGCCACAGGTCTTGCATGACTACAATGATGTAGTGCACTTACACCTAAATGCTAGCACAAGATTTACTACCAGGGACTAAGGGGCTGTACCTGCCAGCCTCAGACACTCAAGTGCAATGAGTGTGCCCCTGGCCACACATACAGCTATGGCTGTGCAGCATCCTTATCCATATCCCTCTGGATCTAACCCTGGCTAAGCTAGCTTTAGCATAATTAGGTTAACAGTGGGGATATAGCCACAGCAGCCAGGCACTCCAAATCCCTGCAGATGGCAAGTTCTGCTGAGTTCATGATGGGGCTGAAGCGAGCCACCTTAAAGTCAGATCAAATAGAGCTAAATAGATCTTATGCCACGCTGCAGCTCCAGCTCCACTGCAGAGCAGACATCACAGGGGTCAGTTCTGCTATGAGTGTGATCTATAAGCATCAGAGTAAAGAAAAGGAATTGTTTGTAGTGCCTCAGTAAGAATAGTCTCAATAATAAAAGCAAAAGAAATGCAAACTGGTTTAGATGGTGCTTAAGTTACTCAATATGCATTATTCCAAAATGTCTCCTGTTCCTGACAGACTGAATGAACTTGAACAACTAAAGTCACTTGCTGTTCCACTGCTCCCTATCTTTAAAATTAAAATAATGATATTTACTCCCAAATGTAAGGTGGTTTAAGATTGATGAACGAAAAGAATTCTAGACTGATGGAGTATTATTATCAAGATTTAACCACCAATATCTATATGGGCCCAGCTCCATATATCCAGGTACTTCACTCTCCTGGATTCTGGCACTTCAGAACATCACATCCACTTAAAATGAAATTGCAGGCATAGGGACCCCCCTTCATTCCCTCTCATGAAAGAACTGGGGAAAAAAAAATACAGTATGGGGCCAGAAATGTTATTCACAGCTGCCATAAGTGATTGCCAACTAGCAGATAGCAGTCCATGTTGAGATAAACATAAATATGTTGGTAAAATATAAATCTGTTGCTGCTGAGAGCATTTTTTTTTTAAATACACCGAAGAACTTAGCAATGTATCTACAGTATTTTCTTACCTCAACTAATATGAAGCATGGCAACATCATGTAGCTTCTCTGAGACTGATGCCTGCTGTTTGAAATCATGTTCACCTGTGAAGGAAACAAAGTATATTGTGTCCATCTGTAAGAAGCTAGCATTGTTTAGAATAACGTGCCCACAGCAAACTATAAAAGGGCTGCTTAAAACACAGATTTGTACCAAAATAAGGAATGGTGAGAATTACAACAGGGAAGAGGACTGTTCATGTGCGCTCCTTTATTACAGTATGAAAGAGCTTCAAATTAATTTAGATTTTACTATTTTGTTAAATTGATTCCAGCCATTTTTGTTCCAAATAACAGTATCTATACAAAGATTTGTACTTAAAATTGTTTTAATTATATCCCTGCATACTTCAACAAAACAAATTCTTTATCTCTTTTCAACAGAGCTTTTCTAATTCTACTGACTTCAAAGAAACTTAAGCATGTTCTTAAAGTTTATACTAGAGGGCTTTGCTGAAGGGGCATTAGTTGAAGGCTTAAAAGTTTCAAAACTGAAATTTTAATCTACCAAGCTTCTACAGAAGCATGGGAACACAGGACTAGAAGGAACTACCAAGCTGTGAAGTCTTGTAGATTTCTGGTTCTGAAGGATCCACAGAATATTTATTCTCAACACCATGGCTACAAAAACTTTCCTAGTCCCTTACAAGAAAATTAAGATCTGTTGTTAAAAATAAAACAAATCAAAAAAGCAATAACTGCCTGGAAGAAATGTGGAAACAGAGCTGCTGTTCTGTTCAGTGAGACTTGTGCATGCACCAGCTGGGGTCTCCCTGGGAGCTATGAGCTTTTCAGCTGGGACCCTGTCACTCCGGGCATTTTTAGCCCAGTCTTTGGTGCTATCAAACAGCAGTGGTTATCTGCATTCAGCTTGTGTTTATCCAAAGCAATGAACAAGAAAATGCTTCATAAGCAAGCAGTATGGCATATGTTCTTGAAAACTCTCTCAGATTGTTAAAGGCTGAACTTACTTATCAAGCAAATAGAAAATGGTGGCTCTGCTGTTGATCAATTTACTTGTATGCATCCAGGGCCAAACTCTGCTGTTCATATTCCATTCAAATCCTCACCCAGGCAAGAGTCCCAGAGACTCCTTGACACTCCGATATATGGTTACATAATACAACCATTAATATTGCACATGGAGATGTGCATGCACAGCTACTGCACATTGGGACTATCGGCTCAGCTTATTAAAGAGACACCAACATAGCAGTTATTTATAATTTATTGAGTGCTAACAGTGCATTGAAGAAAAGAGAACAAGCTCTGAGCATTAAGGACCAATACATGGCCACTCTTCAGATGTTACCTCAAGAACAAAAAGGGCCTAAGATTCGTCTTCATAGCATCAAAGGAGAGACATGTTCTTGTTAATGTTGTGTAAGTACTGCAGATGGGTGTCTGCCGATGCCTAAAGCTCTCAGTGCACCAAAATGGGGATGAACTGTAGAGCCTGAGGTGTGTCCTAGAATTTCCTTTTCCATAACATGGAGATGGACACTGGTTGGAGCCTGGAACACCCTTACACAGGAGAAACACATACCATACGTGAAATTGCCTTTCCAGAGGTTGCTGCTATGAGTTTGGAGGAAGATGAGTGAGCCTGAATGAGGCATCAAGAAGCCATCTGTGAGGCTGAAATGCTACAAGCATCCCTATAAATAGCTCTTGGTAAAGAACTGGTTCTGTTTTAGTAATATGAAGTCTTTTTATGTAACTAGTTACTAGGCAGCCTATGAAACAGTTTCTCTGGCAGTACCCCACTGTATGCATTAGGCAGTCTGCATCCCTCCAGCTGCTGTTCTGGGGGTATGCCTAACTGCAGCCTACAGGTTCACTCTCCAGACAAGCCTACCCCTGCCACATGTCATCACCAATCCGCCTCACTGCTAGACTAGGGAGTCATGTTCACATCTGTGCTCTCTGTGGTTTTGGAAGAAAGATTGCAAGCACACAGTTCCAGGAGGAGCTCTGGACAACAGCGTTTGACTGAGCAGTGGTACCCTCCTGCAGCTCTGAATGACAGCTAGTTATGAGTCACAGGTGAATTTCACACTTGGCAGCTGTCGGCTGAACATCCTCAATTTATACAGTTGTCGCAAACATGATCTCAGTGTTTCTGATCCCATTTGGATCAAAATCCATTCAATTTATAAGAAGCCTCAGCACCTCTTCTCAACATGAGAGAATTGCATTCATGTTTCTAGGGTGGTTTTTTTTTAACTTTCAGCTACTGTGTAAAGGGGGTAGGAGTTTGGCAGCAAGACCATGGCCAAAACAGCAGAATGTTTTTACAAACAGTAGTCACTGCCCTGCATTTTGCCTGGAAATCAATTCTATAGGCAATTTCTAGGCATGCCTACTGGCTCAGGTACTTCAGGTTCACAGGGAGACCTCCTCGTTGGATGTGACATCAGCAATGAGCTCTGGGAAACTCTAAACAACTTTTAATGTAAAAAAGTAAGATGCCTAGAGTTTAAGCACTTCCAATGTTACTCAGAAACAGAAGAGGAAGTACTTGGGCTCACAGCCTGAATATGACTTCAAGTGATTTACTTAATACCACATTTCTGCCAGAGCCATAAAATGAACTCAAATATCCTTACTTCTGAAAGGGAGTCCTCTAAGCTTCTTGCGATTTTACTACTTGTATTATCCACTGTTGCCATTTGTATGACTGTCTTCTGGCATGTCCCTTTTTTGGTGAAAGCCAGTGTGAAGGCAATTTGAGAGCCTGGTGCTGCCCATCTTCCATAGCTTGTTATACAAGTGCCAAGCAGATCTAAGACACTACTGTATCATTACAAGATGTCTGTTCCATCACAGGTTTCCCTGTAACTTAGGATTCAACTAGAAATACAAATGGCATATTTTATTTCATTTGTCTCTTTCCATTTCTGGGTGAAACTCACCTACACCAAGGAAAAAGTACTTATCAATAATTCAGGAGATGTAAAGATATGCTCTGAACTAAAAAAAAGTCTACTAAAATGCAAATAAAGCTCACTAGAACTATCTGTAGCACTTATACTCCTCACTGTGGTAAAAATGTAGAGGCTTGCCAGAAGGTAAACAGAGAATGTGTCTGGGGAGTGTTGAATTTGTCAAGAAAACAGGAAAATAAGGTCACTGTGCTATGACATGATAGGAAACCATTTTTATCTGCCAAATCTATATAGTCTTCATAGAGGTAATGGAGAATGGAGAAGATGATGACATTTTAATGAAGAAAAAGAGAAAGAAAAACAATGAAGATACTTTCCTCTGAGACACTGACATTTATATCGATCATTTGTATCATTTGTATCTATCTATTTATCATCAGTATCTATTCATAAGGAGGGCAAATGTGCTCCATGAATGTAAAGCATGAGAGCTTAGAGTTTGTGGGCTAAGGGATATTTATATACAGCTTGATCAATTTTCCAAGATGAACCAGCTGGGGAGTTCCTGGAAGGTTCAGATTCTCCACCCAGGTTGATAATCAACACATTGAAACACACGAATTGGTCTGGGCATGGCAGGAGCTGCCTGGGAAAGCCTTCAGGACAGTCCAAAATTCCCACCTAGATAGTTCCTGTACCAATTAGTCAAACACTTAGCTGTGAAGGTGGCTGAGAATTCAGTCAACCACTTTGTCTCAAGTTAGTCCATTGCTTCAAATTGTCCACTATTTTGTCTCTTCAGATGGCCAGACTGAGAGTTCCTGCACCACCCAGCAGACTTGCCTTGATGAGCACAAAGGCACAGCCCTGATATCCAGCTACACAAGAATTATAGTTAGACAGCAAACTTGAGGAGTTTCATACTTACAACTTAAATGTCATAGCTCTTGTCACTGCTGAATTTCATTGGGGTGAAAAAAAACACTTTTTAAAGTTAATTTTTATAGTAGTTGATACTCTACTCATGGAAAACACTGTTAGTGAAGATTTCCGTTTTTATTTTTACCTATGTTCCAGCTACCTCTCTGTTCCATGCATACACACAGAGACAGCTGCTTTTTCAAACTCCACGCAGACTTTCACAAATAAAGAAGTCTCTGTTCTTATATCAGAAAGAATTCTTACATGATCTAAAACTGACAAAAATCAGCTTTAGTTGATTTTTTAGCTTCTCTAAGGCTGAGAAAAATCATCAGAGAAAAAATATTATACCTGAACCATATTCATGGTGGAAATACTGAAATGTATATTCAGAACAATCTGAGAAGAACACAGTTCATTAGATTTTCCACATTTTCACACTATTCTTCCTCTTCCTCCAAGAGGATTTCTCTTACATTTTAAGCTTTGGTGCTGCAGTAATTAAAGGTCTCTTCTCCCTGATGCTGATATTAGTGTTGATCTTGGGGTGTGAGGATAGAGGACAGACAAAGCAATGCGAAGCTAACTCTAACTCTATGAA
This sequence comes from Gymnogyps californianus, assembly GCF_018139145.2. Taxonomy (NCBI): domain Eukaryota; kingdom Metazoa; phylum Chordata; class Aves; order Accipitriformes; family Cathartidae; genus Gymnogyps; species Gymnogyps californianus. The sequence continues at coordinate 15,414,532 of NC_059478.1, read as the reverse complement.
CAGCAAATGAGCACTTTGAATAACTGACAGAATAGAGATGAGCCTGGTATCTAATCTAATCCGAATATCAAACCAAACTACAGAATATCAAAGAACTCCTCTTGAGATAGAAGTGATAAAACAGAGAATTTTGTACGCTAATATCTATACCTTTTTCACGTAAAATGCTAGGAAGTTTGTTCTCAGCCAAATATGTGACATTTTTCCAAATTGCTTTTCTCCTATAAAAATACTGTAAAATTAAAAAATAAGAATGATGATCCTTTCAGGCTCCATATCTGCCAGAGTAAGAAAAGAAATACATGAGAGCCAATTCTCCCCAATAGGAGAGAGAATGTATCTCTTACATACATAACAGGAAAAAGGAACAGAAGCAAAACAGCTCATACTGATGGTACAGATGCTGGGGGAGAAATTACTATTTAAGATAACCAAGTTATCTTGGTCATGGTTTGACCCCAGCCAGCAACTAAGCACCATGCAGCTGCTCACCCCTCCCTGCTCCCAGTGGGATGGGAAGGAGAATCAGGGAAAAAAGTAAAACTCGTGGGTTGAGATAAGAACAGTTTAATAACTAAAGTAAAACAAAATATACTACTAGCTAATAATATAATAATAATAATAATAATAATTGTAATGAAAAGGAATATAACAAAAAAAGAGAAATAAAAGACAAGTGATGCACAATGCAATTGCTCACCACCTGCTGACCGATGCCCGAGCCGCAATCCGCCCCTCCCGGCCAACTCCCCTCAGTTTACACACTGAGCATGACGTTCTATGGTATGGAATACCCCTTTGGCTAGTTCGGGTCAGCTGCCCCAGCTGTGTCCCCTCCCAGCTTCTTGTGCACCTGCTTGCTGGCACAGCATGGGAAACTGAAAAGTCCTTGGCTTAAGACAAGCGCTACTTAGCAACAACTAAAATATCAGAGTGTTATCAACATTACTTTCACACTAAATCCAAAACACAGTGCTGTACCAGCTACTAAGAAGAAAGTTAACCCTACCCCAGCCAAAACCAGGACACTTGGACATAGATCATACAGATCAAAGTCAACATTTTCATGTATATTCAAAAGCAAAGTGTGAAGCCAATTGTCGTGGTTTAACCCCAGCCGGCAGCTAAGCACCACGCAGCCGCTCGCTCACTGCCCCCCCACCCCTGGGATGGGGGAGAGAATCAGGAAAAAAAACTCGTGAGTTGAGATAAAGACAGTTTAATAGGACAGAAAGGAATGAAAAACAATGATAATGATAATAATAATAATATGACAATAGCAATACTAAAAGAATTAAACTATACAAAGTAAGTGGTGCACAATGCAATTGCTCACCACTCGTTGACCGATGCCCAGTTAGTTCCTGAGCCGCGATCCCCCCTCCCAGTTAACTCCCCCAGTTTATATACTGGGCATGATGTCATATGGTATGGAATAGCTCTTTGGCCAGTTTGGGTCAGCTGTCCTGATGGTGTCCCCTCCCAGCTTCTTGTGCCCCTCCAGCCTTCTTGCTGGCTGGGCACGAGAAGCTGAAAAATCCTTGACTTAGTATAAACACTACTTAGCAACAACTGAAAACATCAGTGTGTTATCAACATTCTTTTCCTACTAAATCCAAAACACAGCACTATACCAGCTACTAGGAAGAAAATTAACTCTGTCCTAGCCGAAACCAGGACACCAATGAAATCTAAACTGTACAAGAATAGGTTGCTATCACCTGAGAGACACATGAGAGAACAATTGCAAATCACCCTGATGAGAGCAGGAAAAGGCACTCTTGGCTGCTTTTGCTACCTGAAAATCCATGAGTGCCACTAACTGGTGAACCTTAGTAATGAACTCAGATACTCTTTCCCTCTGAAGCCCATGGCAGTTACTCGCTTTGCCGCTTCCTCCCAATAACCTTCCACCTCACAAGTGTATTAATCCGTAGCCAACAAGGTCCCTGTAGCATCTGCCGAGCTGTCAGTGATTGCCAACGGACAGCAACATCTAGGTCAAGAGTAAATGAAATGTGGAAGAGAATGTTATCAGCAGACTAGAGGCAGTGCAACATATACCAACACAATATTTTCCCCAGTGATTTCCACATGTTGCACTAATGTCTCTTGCTTCTTTATTCTTTGCTGGCCTTCTGATGGGTGTACATTTGTGATGATATTGAGAGTTAAGTTGTGCTCTCCTGTCTTGAAATTAAATAAAATGAGTTTTTTAAAAGCTGTAAAACAGTTGAAATGGTATTGAGAGACAATCTTATTACCATGAAAGATGAAAGCTAGGAACCAGAGAAACTATATCCCTCTCTTAGATTACTCATTATCTGAAGATTAACATTAGGAGGACCTGGAAGCCTGTCAAACACCAAATCAAAAGCTCCCACAGGAGTTCAAATAGTAAAAAGTGTTATCAGCAAGAAGAGGATTCACTGGATTATGTTTGTAGTGACAGGATTAAGTTTTGCCCAACAAGCTGCTTTATCAGAAATAACAAGGTCAATTTTATGTTAAGAAGATGAGGGAAGAATGCACTTGTTTTGCAAGCAGGCAAATTAATATGGGATTAAGCAATAAAAGAATTTCATAAAATTACTTCATTTGTGAAATCAAAGCAAATCTTAATCCTATAGCTTTGTACTTAAAAAAAGACCCCACTGGGGTGAAGGAGCAAAATCCTGGTGCTGACATGAAATCCCATCCAACACGGATGTGACAATGACCCTCTACCATAATACAGGAAGCCCTTTCCACTGAGAAGATACTTACAAAGACACCTTCCCACAGTCAGGCAGCTGATTGTGGGAATCTCTGCAGAGATAGATACCCACTAAAATAGTTAGTACAGTGTAACTGTCTGGAATAATTCCCCATATAGATCTCGGAATAGCTTATTGTCTTCATTTTTCTCTCTCTTTTAGAATCAAAATATTCAAATATATGGAATGTTTTAAACAGCTAGTCTTAGTCTGCAGCTTGCTCTGCAGTCACAAATGGATTTACCACGCAAAGCAAAATCAGCTGCAGCTCTCTGTGTATTACCAATGGCCAGTGAGGTATGAATGACACAGGCCATGCAGTGGGGTAGCAATATTGGGTCTGTTTTAAACCCAATGTAACCAAGTCTTGAGTCCTAAAAGTTCTGAACAAATAATTCACAAATAAAACATAATTATGTGAATTTAAACTTTTTTTTTAGTTGCACACTGATGACACCAGAATTACTGCTGCCGAGAGTCCTTCACAGTCAGGGCTGGTAGTGCTGTGGAGGTGGTGCGTGAGTCAAGCTTGCTTGATGCACCCATGATTGTACCTACATATGATAAGCATCTTCTGTCCCACAATTCATTGCCTCACTTAATGCTCAGTTGAGTATTTAGGGTCCCTGAAGTACTTTATGGCCAGCCACACTTTCTCTATTCACTTTCCAGTTTGCCATATAGGATCTGCAGGGACATTTGTGCATTGCTTATTTCAACTCTGGGACTGATCAGTCACAGTTACTATCAACGATGGATGTGGAGTCAGCCCACCGTAAGTGATGGACATTGACCTGTCTGTCATATAGCCTCATCTGGAATCAGATGTGAAACAGCTGCTGATAAAACTTATCCAGCTGATTAATGTACTTTCTGTCTGTCTCATTGACAGTATTATTAGAACAAAATAATAACAGAGTAAGTGAGGTCATATTGTGATTTCCTCAAATTACTCAGTATTGACATTTCTTTCCTGATTTTTTAATTCTCATTATTGCCAAATATCCAAATTTTGAGTTATGCTGATTAGTTTTGAGTAGATGTAAATGTCACGCATTATTGTTTCTGTTACAAGGATCAATTCCACCTTGTATTAATTAAAAGTTAGCTCACACGGCAGCCTGTGAAATTTGCTATTTCTAAATATTTTTTGCCAGAAAAAAAATCAACTGCTCTAATGTTCACCAAAAGTATATACAAAGAAGAAGCAGAAGTCACTACAGTCACATGTATATCAAAACTAATTTGTATTTAATAATAGCTGCATCTCAAGTTGTCTTGAACTGCTGATCTGCAGAATTCCTGATGGTGATTTTTGGGGAGCTGGGCTGAACACACTGTAATGGTTTTCTTCCCAGCCTTTAGCTGCTGCTTTTCTTTAAAGTGTATCTTAAAATATGTTAAGTACTTTCCTCATGTGACTATCTAAGCAAATTCTGTATTGCCAAAAAGATGTGATGCAACTACAGATGGGAGCAGGTATGGTTCTTCTTTTTCAATATCAAAGAGAGCACCATGTCACCAGTGTGAGAGTCTCTATGACACTGCAACAATCTGTCTATCAATTATTTCTCATTTAGACAAATCTGATGGAGGCTGGCATGTATAAATCTCTATATGCTACTTCTTCAGATTCCACTTATTTGTTCTATTTCCTTCTGGTCAAATAAACTCAGTTCATTTCAGCTCATGTAAGACTAAAACCTGACATTATTTCTGCTGAGATAAAATTCACTGACAGTTCTCAGCTTCTGCATAAGACCTAATTTGTGCATAATAATATGTGTAAAAAGCCACAATTAAACTTCAAGGAACTTAAGCATGATAATCATCTTTATACTTCATTAAAACAGTAATGACTTCAAATTTTACTGCATGATTGTAAAGTTCCCAGTTAGCTTATGTATAATTTTTTCTTTTTCTTAACCTCTGTTCACTAAAAAAATCACAGTAAATATTTTAAAGAAAAAAAGAAAGAAAAAAAGTGATTTTTTTTCACAGGAAAAATATAGGTACAGACCTGTAAGTGAAGGTGTATGAGTCAATTGGCTGTGTTCTGGGCCTGCCTGAATACCAAAACACGGCCCGCACTGGCCACCTAAGTACATATGCTGAATCCTACAGACTCCTCAAATAAATTTACTGATTTCAAAATAAACTTGAAATAGGACCTCTATGCTGTGTTTGCATTTTTTAGCGATAAATTATGTACTTCTTACTCAGGCAACTGGGATACCTCACAAAGGGTGGGTGTGAACTGCAGGATTTGCTATCTACTAAATAACAATATGTTCACAGGAGTATATAGCCATACTATAACTTAAGGCCAAGTAAACAGAAAACATAATCTCAGCATGTGTGTATGAGGTTCATCACAAACAGTTTGTGCTGTGGATCTACCCATGAAAGATTCATTTTCTAAATATGTTATTGCAGCCAGTGATTCAGAAGTAGAACACTTCCATCTGGCAACAGATGGTCAAGATGCATCTTATTTGTAGGAGAGTCTTCTGCTAAAAGAACTAGTCCTCTCCACAATCTGTATAATCAGATAAGCAGCTTCTTTCTAGTATTACTGACATGAGAAACCACACCAGCACTTTATGTCACAGCATCAGTCAACCCTGTATATACCTACATCCCTGCTTAAGTATTAAACATCTTTCTATGTATCATAGCCACTTCTGCATTTTATTCCTAATTTTGTAGTTGGTAACATGCCTGTTACATATTAACAGCTGTGTAGTTTCCCTAACATGCTAGTTGGTGCTCTGAATCTATGTAGCATTCAGTCGCATGTTGTGATGAGCTTATCAGTAGCTGTTCTTATTAACTGAGGGGTGCTTGCGGCTTCCTAGTAGCGTTTGCCAAGGGTTTGCAAAGTCATCCCATCAGACCGAACCTACTACATTGTTTCACATGTTTTTAATCACTCATGCACAAGGCAGCAGTATCTGTGGGAGTAACAGATGGCTGCTAACAAAGTTGCTTTATCCTATTTCCTCCCTCACCATCCCAGATATGTGTTGCCCATTGCTGGCTTTCTTCTCTAAAGGTTTTGGGAAGAATATTCTAAAGGTTTTGGGAAGAATATTCCAAAGCTCAGCACATCCTAACCAACTATTCAATATTTACTCTTTGTAAAAATCCAACAGATTCTGTTTCACGATAACTGGAAAAAAAGAAAAAAGGGTTACTTTCACTAAATGAGTTGTTCCTTGGGAGTTGTTCGCTCAGCTCTAAGAAAAAGGACTCAAACATCAGCTCTAGTGGAGAGTTATGAGTCATCAGATAAGAAAATTCAGCTCTCCCATTTTTATGTGATATGGTAAACAAGAAAAGCACTGTAGAATTAATTCAGTGCTTGCTTTGGTCACAGAATCTGAAGCGACTGTTGCCATGGGTACCTAGAATCAAGTTTTTAAAGGGGATTTAAGGACATGACAGAGGAGAAAAGAAAAGACAGCATGGAAGATTCAAGAATTGCAGATCCCTGAAGAAAATGAGGATCTGAAACACACAGACCCAGAAAAGAAAAGTAGCCATTCATACCATGAAGACAAGGTAAGAGAAAAGACAGCCAACTGAAAGGTCAAGGTGGAGAAATAAAGAGAAGAAACTGGCAGACACACCAAGGGGAAAGAAGAGCAGCTAGCTCCATAAGAAGGGAGGAAGGGGCAATGAAAATAAGCAGGGACTGGATCATGAGGACAATGACTTGCATTATACAGAAGATCATGACAGAGATCAGGAAAGGACAAAAATAATGGATAAAGAAATAACAGATGAGGGATAAGGGAAGAAGCACATTTACAACATGAAAAACAGATATGTATGGATGATTGGGGATTTTCATTAAAGAGTCAATGAGCAAGTCATCAGAGCTTATCTGGAGGAAAGAAAGATATGTGGTGTGGCAGGAGCAAGAACACATGTTGTCCTGAACTACAAAAAGTCATCACCAGAGAACAGAAGAGTCCACTAATCCTACTTCATGCTGAAAAATGTCACTGCAAAATTCCACCAACAGGATCAAAGAGCTGCCAGCTGGGAAAGACTGGCTTATCTGGTCTTCAATGGAATTCTTCCAGCCCCAAGAGAAGGAACATGTGTGAAATACAAGACTAAATAAACTGGGAGATGATGCAATGACTAATCTTAGAAGGAAGGTTTTCGGTTGCTTGGCCACTCAATAGAGGACTTTTTTCTGAAGGGAGGACTTTTTAAGGAAGGGACAGTAAGAAGAAACAAAAGATAATATTAAAGAAAACATCAGGTGAGTCAGTGACATAGCTGCAGAAATCTGGCTTTAAAATAAAAGCAGTTAAAAAAAAAGACAGTAAGCAACACCTGAAATGTATGCGCATAAAGGAAAAGAACCTCTAGAGGGAAAGCATGTTGAAATAGCAGTTGTGACAAGGATACCAGCATCAAAAAGAACTTGCTGGCCAGGAAAAGGATATAAACCTAAATACAGTGAGGTGTCATTTCACAGTAAAGATGTGACAGACTATAAAGAAATAAGAAGGGCTACTGTGGATGAAACAGAATCTAGATGGGTCAAAATCAGTGTGTAAAAGCAGTCCTACTGAGTAATGTCAAAAGTGTGTGGTCGCCACAACTGCCTGGTTGGATCTTTATTCGGAGATCAGTTGCAGAAAATGTCCATGTAAGTGTTCTTACCTCAAGGCACTTACTAGAAAATACAGGGTTACCTGCTCTTCAATGAAAGCTTAGCTCCAGCGTAGCTTTCAGCTTGAGAAACACAGTCTGACCTTTCTTTATCTTGCTATTACAGTGTTAAGAAATGAATCACTAAGAAAAGAAATGTATTGTTTCAGAAAAGTTTTTGGAGTTTTTATATTCTTGTGGAAGCTAAAGCTGTGAAAGGGCTCCCAAAAGAGTTTAGACACATTCACTGAGGACATGATCAGTTTTTAAATGTGATGATCCAGATGAACTTTCAGATTATAAATCACTAAATTCAGAATGTCTTTTCAGGGGAAGGATCATTAAGACATACTCTCTATTTCTTCTACTTTTTCCTTAAGCATCCTGTAATGGTCACAGTCAGAAACAGGAGACAGGCTAGATGGCCCTCTGTTCTAAGTCAGCGTGCCTGTGCTTTGAGTTTGAGATTGAAACATACTTTTGTAATGGAACAAGAGGGAATAAGAACATTTACATCCCTGTTACTGATTGCCTGATTTCTTTATCCTATGGAGCACGGATAGGGACCCAGTGATCAATGAGCCTTCATTCCATAACCCTTTTGCAGACAAAGAGCCAGAGGGCTTAATTTGATACTGGTAAAAAATCCTTCAACTCCACACTCAGAGAAAAGAAGACTTGAGAGTTGGAAAGCTGTCTAGAAGTTACAGTCTCTACCCTCATGACTACTTCCAGGACTTTACTGCATGAAGTGACAGTGCAGTCTAAAGGGATGTCCTAGAATATATGCGTAATTCATAAAAGTGATTGAAAAATAAAGTTCATGTGCTCTGGAAAAAAGTAATGCTAACCTACTATTTAGACTGGATGTCCTTCTTTTTCCATAAAAGACATGTTGAGAAAAGCCTCTTTCTAACAATTATCAATTAACATTTCTTTTCACCAATAGTGTGTTACTTTTTGTTTATGAGACAATTGCTGCATATTTTTAATTGCTGTACAATTTACCACATGAAACAATCTTTTCCTACAGGAAGCTTATACTGTACATATGAAGAGTAAGACTCTCTAGCTATCAAAAATAGGTTCTTTTGCCTACTGCTACTGTCAAATAATCTAAGACAGATCAAAAGAAAGTTAAGGCATTGCTACTAGAACATCTTAATGTTATTAAAACACCTCTCTTCTTCTTTTTGAAGAACTGTGTGTTTTTCCTTCACAGTCAACAGACTTTCAAGCATTTAGGTCAAACATGTTTCAACTGGTTGAGACCTGTTGGAAAGCATCTTGCAAATGTCTTGTGTACTATGTGAGTTTCTTTGTGATAATGAATGTTGCACTGCCATGAAGCTCTGTTGAAGTCTGTAAAGAAGTTGCATAATTAGTAATATTCATTAAAGTTTCAACAATACTCCAAATGTATTAGCTGCTGTCCAGGCAGATCGAGAAAGATAGTCACTGCTGTAAGCGGCTTGTAATTTAAAATCAGTAACAACGAATAAGGGAAAAACAAAGGTGTAGGCTCAGATTATCATACTGTCCACACTTACAAGGAAAAATATTCAGCTGAAAAAATTTTTAAAGTATTTAGGTTAGCTAACAAAGACTACTGGGACAATGGCAGTACTTGAAAATGTGCAATGACCTATATTCATTTGAATGAACCACTGAAAGCTTTAGCATACTCTGGAAGAACAACTGTGTGGGCAAAGAGGGATGCAACCTAAAATGACTTCTGTGCAATTAAGCAGACAGTTCATAATTTAGCACATGCTGTATTGAAAACTGACCTTTTAAAAAGTTTTTGACTATGGATATGGCCATGATCCATCTTCAGTTTAGCTACAGCTATGATTTATATTTCTACCAGGCTTCTGGCTAACTTCCCTGAAAGAAATGCATAAATGGTAAAACCACATACTAAAAAAGGGTGCAAATGCATCCCACTGTCTCAGACAGTCACAATTTTTTTCTAGGTTTTTCTTTTAACTAACATTAATATAGTGTCTGTTCCTGAGGCCCAGATGCTATTGCAATAAAAACAGTACAAGAGATAGATGGAAAGACAGATTAACATCTTGCTGCATATCTTTAAAAAGAATGTATTGTGAATAGACTTTTTTCAAGGTAGGCAGCAGTAGTAATAATAGAACAGGTGGTGACTACCTGACACTGAAATCTGACACTGACATTTGAAGGATAACTTGAATTGTGATATTTGAAAGATTCTGGAAGAGAACTTAATGGTTCTTGATAAGGATTTATTTTTGCTATTCCCAGTTCTTTCCAAGCTCAAAAGAAAAGAAAAAAAAAAAAGAGAGAAAGAAAAGACTAATGATCCTTCCTTTTTCCGTTGAAATGAATTGGACTTTTGGCCTTAATGTGCAGAAACATAGATCTCAACATCCTGCTACTTTCTGAACAGGTTTGTGCCTTTACTTTGCGGATATCACTTTGTATACTTCTGTGCATAATTTCAAATACTTGGTGATAGCATTTCTTGAGATATAATTTATTCGTTTTGAAACATGGCCTTTGAAGCTGTTAACACTGGTGTCATCCAGATTTACTAGTTAGTGAAGTGCTAGCTTAAGGTGTCCTGAACACCTGCTTGTTATTTATATATATATAGTGAATTTTAAACTGTGTTTGCAAGATAACAGAAGGAAGAATTGACTCTTGCAAGGCTTTATTGCTCTACCTGTATATCTGCTTCTGTCAATTCACATAGGGTAGATATTCTCATCCTCTTAGACTTCTATGTATGACTTTTATGCAATGAAACTCTTGGTCTTTACAGAGCTCTAACTTAGTGTTGTCAACATGGACTAAAGCAAGTACATCAGACTCTTTTGCTCTTCTCCACTGCGAAGCTTCAAAGCTTCCTGCTATCTCCTCAAAAGCACAGAGGCACGTTCTGGGTCTCAACCTTCATCCTCAAACTGTTAAACATATTGGTCAAAATTGTGAAATTCTGCTGTAAGTCTGCGGATAAAGACAGGGACACAATGGACTTTTCTACCATCTACAGATTTTCACTGAAGGAACTAGAACTCCTCTCCAGTCAAGCTGAAGGTTATGAAAAACTACCACAGTAATGCTCATCCATCACCAGCCTCACTACCTCCTGCTCCAAGTTCAGCAGGAGGACTGCCAGCTCCAGGATAAATCTAGGGCAGCATGAGCATGTGTAGGCTCTCTGCTTCCCTTGTATAATGCCTATCTTATACAATTCACACCCGAAGGAAAGAATGAGGCAGAATGAACTGATGTCATGGGTTCTGAAAAAAATAATTACATGGCCAACTAATCTCCTGAGAGGCCTTCAGACTCTCTGGTGATGACAGCAATATAGGAGACAAAAGAAAACAGATGAGAACTATGCACATAAAAGCCATATTAATTTGCCTGGGATATTTTTGAGATTTAAAACAATGTAAGTCATGCTACTGTCTCTCTTTGAATGCCTTTACAAAACATTCCAAAAAGTATAATGCAAAATCATTACATTTTCTGTCATATAATTTAAAAATCAACAGACATCTATCTTGTAAATGATGTCATGTTTAAAATATCAACACTACAGAATCATCAGCTAAATGGATAGCACATAAAAATTAATACACAAGTGGATCTTTGAAATCCACTAAATCCGAGATGAATTTTTATGAACAGTGTAGGTATAAGTTTAAGAAAAACTGTGAAGTAAAGTGGAGAGGAGGATGTAACAGAATCGATTAAGCCATTACTCTTTGCCTGCAGAAGCCTGGCACAAACCCTGCCTTCACTTCCAAGTGTGACATGAATTTATGAGCACTCTTAACCTCCTTTGTACTGAAAATTTGCCTGTGTCTCATTCTTACTGGACAATATGACTGGTAGGCTAGACAGAGAGCTGGTCTGCTTGATTACAGCACTCAATATCAGGAGTACTTTTTGTAAAATTCATGAACTCAGAAGCACCTATGTGAACATGTATAAGTACCACCATGACAAACCATAGTCCATTATGCCCATTCCTACCTGCTGCATACTCTGCAAAACTTTTCTGGTGTACTTATTTGAAGTGCCAGGAGGTCCACTGTCACTTAACATCTCATTTTGAACAACTCACAGGACTAAAAAAGACAGAGGAAAGGAAATGAAAATCTATTTATGTGGGAATAAGTACTGCTGACACCACTGGTCCACCAGGTTGAGCATGTCTCTGGGTGACCTTACACTGGCTGGTCACTCATCACGCCACTACCTCCCCACTGGTCAATCTCTACCAAGATGTCTCTCCATTTTTCTTTGTATAATTACTTTCTTCAAATTATCCAAAGGTACATAAATATGTACTTGATGATTTCCAAGAATAATAAGTTTTTCTAAGTATTTCTAATGTACAAAAAAGAAACCTCAGAGTAGATAGGTAGTAGAAAGCTAGTAGGAAGCTGAAGGTTATAATTCCTATAAGAAGACCCATTTGTGCTTGATTTTTATGAATGATGTACAAACACAGCCAGAAAAAACCACCACCAATGACACATATTAGGAAATATCTCTACTAGAAAAAAAGATTACACTGTCACTACTAGAAAATAAAATACGTTGTCAAGGTTGTTTCCTTTCCAACATGTTATACCATGGTATTGTAGAAATAAATTGGGGGAGGGGCTGGGCAGGAAGGAGTTGAAAACAAATTCTGTACAATTTTACAGCCATACTTTTCAAGTAGGCATTACTGCAAAGAACGACACTTGTTTTAGTACCCCATGTACCTGTATTTCGCACATACTTAGCACCCCTCAGTTTCATTATTGAAAATCTTTTCCCAGGAAACTAAGGATAAGGGATGCGGCTCAAGAAAGTCTTCACGCAAAATCTCAAAATCCTTTTGCTATAGCTACATAACTGTAAATTTGAAAAAGAAGCTAGTACCTGTGTCTTTTGTACTTCCATCCATTACTGTTATCTATACCTGCAGCTCTTAATGTTCCCAGGTATCTTTTGTTTCCTTCTGTACCTAGACCGTGACAAAAGTACCTCTGTTTCTCAGAGGTCTCAGCTGTGGGCATACAAACTGCTATGTTCTTCCATCACATAGGCCAAAGGCCACAGGC